>NC_080676.1:112925432-114175432 GCF_030445035.2 Dasypus novemcinctus
CACATACATTCTTTTTCCATTTCTTCAGAAACTGGATATTGCAATTACCCAAATAGTAAGAATAGATTTGCATTTGTGTTGCCAAATTTATGAAGTATAGAAAGATTGTAGTATTACTTTCAAAGCTACAGTGCAGCATAAATAATATCCTGCTGTTTTCACCTCATTTGTGTTATGCCGCATAGGAAGAGCATTGAAAAAAATGATGTAATAGTTCCATAAATATGTTGACATTAACTAAGGTGCACAGCTGTTCTGCTCCAAGAGAAAAGAAAAATTCACCCATTGCCAGAATTAAACATGTATATATATACATATATATATATATATATATATATATATATACACATATATATATATGAGGTTTTATATAGGAAAATTATTTGCTTTTGAAATTTTATAGTTAAGCACAGAAACCAACTATTGGCTTAAATGGCCCACATAATTTTTATCTCAAAATACTGTATATTTGTTAAGGGTTGCTTATCACAGATAGGCAGTTACTTTTTTTATCTTTGCAAATGTTTCTGCCTTATGCTTTCTGATAGACTTAGAATTTCTTAACCAGCTCTTAATTATAGCTTCAAATTGGTAAAAACTGACATAAAAGTGCTGTTATGAATATAAATAAAAGCAATACAATGCATTAAATTTAATCATTTTCTTAACCCAATTATATTGTTACTGTATTGTTCACTTACTAGTATATAAATTATCTTAGGTTTTAAGTCTTTTAAAATGTAAGTGATTCATATGATACAAAATAAATAAATGTTTTTGTTATCTTTACAATTAATTTTATTATTTATTGGTTGATTTTCTCTGGAAACATTAATTTTAAGCACATAATTTAGAAAAAAATGATAAATGAATGTACCTTGATTAGAGCATATTTGAAATATTAAAGAGATATTAAATATGCTGGATGAGCTAAGAATTTACATTTTTTAAATTTAATACATTTTTCACATTTACAATATCGTTAGCTACAGAAGTATCTACATGAGTGAAATGAATAATTTAATTTTTTAAAATGAACTTTATTTTTCAGGAACTGTCTTATTCATTAGCAAAACTGGACTGTGAAGTGTAGGTTGTGGGAGATAGAATGTGTGATGAGAAGGGAGAGATGATGTTGGATGTTTGGAGAATGTTTAATAAGATCCAAAGTAAATATGTGGTAATGGTTGAACTTGATGGTGACATATTATAATAAATGCAAAAAATACAATTGATTTATGCATATGATTGTGACAGAAAATGGTAGTCTAAGGAGGTTAATGTTAGTTGATGGACAGCCAGAACATAATATAAGGAATGTATAACAATGATTTTGGCAGTGGATAAGGATGGTGGTTAATTATATAAATATAGGAATGTTTTTCTACTACCATGTATTAAGAATGTGATGAAACATGGGAAAAATATAACTAATGTAATTTATAGACTATAGTTAATAACAACATCGTAATGTTTTTGTAGCAAATTCAAAGTTGGTACTATATTAATGCTAAAGGTCAAAAAAAAACATGGTGTTTGTTTTTGTGAGATAAGAATATGATTAAGCATTTTTTCTCTTCTTCATTGTTTTCATTAGTAAGGAGACCTTGACTATGTCATTCAACAAACCTTTAAGTCTGTGTGTCTTTCTGAACATTAAAAGAACAATTGAATTAGAAGTTGGCAGTGGATGAGATGAAAGTGCCTGGACAGAAATTTTTTGGAGCAATACTTCTGTAACTTGATGAGCTGCCTTTCTCTGTTATTTCTTTTTTATTTTGAAATAAAGTTATTTTAAAAGTATTTGAACATTATCTTTCTTATGTGAGGTCAGCTATTCTAAGAGCAAAATTAGATTCTGGCTGCCCATGCTCATAGCCATTTCCAAAATTTGAATTTTTCAGAAAGTTTTCGTAGAATAGAATTCAAATAAGATCAAATAATATTAGAAGAGGACTTAAAAAAATATCACTCAGAAGATGTTACTGCTTAGGAAAAGGATGTACAGAGAGTGTAAACCTGTCTGGTAATCCTAGAAAAACTAGAAGATATTTGGCATAGCTCATACTAACTTTCTCCCCTTTTTTATTCTGAAATGCCTAACAAAGTGTTCAATTCTCAATAAGTAAATTGAGCATGTTGATTTGAATCCATGGCATGATTACCTTAGCAGACATTTAGTCCATTATGAGGTAGCTATAGTTGAAAAGAACCCAGGCAATGAGATAAACTAGAGGCAGGTGATGAATAATATAAATATGAAACTGAAAGTGTGGATGGTGGCTCACTGGATAATCCATTTGTGGGAAGAGTGCTCTTAATTTAGAGATCATGTTATTCATATATGAGTAATTAAAATGGGTTTTGAATCATCAATATATAGTCAGTGGTTATGGTATCCCTACTAAGCTCTTGACCTTTTTTTTCTTATATAATTTTAGATGGGAAAAAACAATGGGCACTAATAGAAATTTCACTTAAAAGACATACTTTCTACTCCAAGTTTAAGTTTAGATTTTGAGATTAAGATTTCTGCTTGAACAATGTCATTTATATCTAAAGGACAATTTTTTTTTTCTGACATATCTACACGTAATCTGCTTCCAGCATGGAGAATCATGAAGATTCCACCAAAGTAGAATCAGGATTTCTGTATATACTTCTGAATAGACCTTTGGAGTCTACACTTTTAAGATTCTGGTTTGATCTTTAATTTGAATTTCTGTATAGAATCAGAGACTAATTAGAACCATTGTTCAAGATAATGAATTTGTTCCTTATGATTATCATATACTCTACTTAAATTAATAATGTGTGTTCTAATAAAAGTGTTGCTGTAGTGACTATTTAAGGGTTAAAAGGAAATTATAAATTGAAATTTATTGTTCTAGAAGGTAAAAATAGGACCAAGATGTGGAAAATACAGTTAATAAATTTCCACTCAACATAAGGAAGAACTTTTAGCAATGAAAGCTATCCAAGCATAGAAAAGGCTGCATCTCAACTAGTCAGTTTCCTGTCACTGGAATTACTCATGCAGAAGCCAGATATATGACTACCATTTGGGGATGGTGTGCATATAGTGAAAAGCAAGATTATGTGACCTTTAAGGTCCCTTCAAATTCTGTTATGATTATGAGTAGATGTCTGATTGAAAATAGTTTAGCATGCACATCATGATGCTAAAATACCAAGGGCATAAGTCAAAATCAGCCAGAGAAAGAATAAATTGAAGGTATCGTGATTGGGGAAAAACCAGTATGTTTTCTAAAATCTAGTAGCAATGAGCTGTAGGGTAAGTTGTGCAATGAATCAGTGGTTGGCATGAAGGAGACACAGTGATTTAGTGCTTCAGCCTAAGTCCATATGGAGTTACTTATCAAATGGCAGCAATTGCTGTAAAGCATGCTAGAATGAATCTGCTGCCTGCTATACAAACACAGTGTAATGTCACTGTCAATTGCAGAGTGCTTGCTTCTGCATGTAAGGTAAAACCAATGACATGGTGATTCCATACTTCCTATCACTCTTGTTATTGTAGGGTCTAACTAAACCTCTGCTTTTAGTTGTAAATGAAGGTGATGTTGACATTAAGGCTGAAATATGTTAAAAATTAAATAGGATGATTCTTCAACTTTTATTGGAATAAACTATGTTGTAGATAGGTATATGAGTCAGGGTTTTCCAGAGGTACAGAAATGAATATATTATATATATATATATATATATATATATAGAGAGAGAGAGAGAGAGAGAGAGAGAGAGAGAGAGAGAGAGAGGAGGAGGAGGAGGAGGAGGAGGAGAAGGAGGAGGAGAGAGAGATTTATTAAAGGAATGTAGGGAATGGCAAGTCTGAATTACATATGAAAGGCTGCAAATTGGAAACTCAGATGAAGGTGAGGTTGAATTCCTCAAGGAAAGCTGGCTGGCTGAGGTAAAGGCAGAAATTCTTCTTTCTGACTTCTGAGACCATCATGTCTGGCCTTTTTTCTTTTTAAAGATTTATTTTATTTATTTATTTCTCCTCCCCTCCTTGTTTGCACTCACTATCTGCTCTCTGTTTCTGTTCATTGTATGCACTCTGTGTTTGCTTGTCTTCCTTTTAGGAGGCACCAGGAACCAAAATCAGGGCCTCCCATGTGGAAGGGGGATGCCCAATCACTTAAGCCACATCTCCCTGCTTGTTGTGTTCTCATTGTGTTTCCTCTTTATTTCTCTCATTGAGTCATCTTGTTGCATCGGCTTGACACGCCAGCCCATTGTGTCAGCTTACTGTCTTGTTCATCTTCTTTAGGTGGCACTGGGAAACAAACCTGGGACCTCCCATGTGGTAGGTGGATGCCCAACTGCTTGAGCCACAACTGCTTCCTCATGTCTGGCTTTTAAGACCTCCAAATGAGTGAATGAGAAGGCTCCCCACATTGCTAAAGGCAATCTTGTTTGTTGGTTGGTTGTAGATCCAATCAGTTGTAGATACAATTGACAGAAAATACAAATACATCTACAAAATACCTTCACCTTAACAACAAAGCAGGTGTTTGCTTGACCAAGTGACAGAATACCAGAACATAGACAAGTAAACACATGAAATTAACTATCGGAATAGATATAGAATAAAACTGATATGGGATTTCAGATCCACATTTCATCCTTGGTCATGTGCTTGTCAGGTTTATCTGTATGAACACATCAATGAGTTTTCTTGCTTCTGGTTGAATTCTAATAATGGAGGTGCTGAGAAGAGAGTGAAGCCACATTAATTATTCCCCAATTTTCCTCCCAGCAGGGTGGTCATCACTTGACTGGGTACCAAGATCCAGTTTCCCAGCTTCTCTTTGAATTCCATAGAATGGCTTCCCCCACCCACTACCTAGGCCTAAGGAAAGACAAAAAAGAAATGCTATTAGTGTTACTAATTCTAGGGCACTCCACTGTCTTTTAAAGCTACTCTCTACCAGGACACAACTTTGTAAATACTCCCCTTATTAAACTCTCTGCACAGGCACAACCTGGAGCTTTTTCTGTCCCCCCCCCGCCCCCTGGCCCAGCACTCTGACTGATGCTCCTGGTGACCTGTCCGCTGTACCAGAAGTTCTGTTTGGTCACTTAGACGTTTGCATATATACTTTAGGTAAACTGTTACTGTTCATATACCTTCATGAACATGAACTGATGAATGTCAGGATCATGTAATGTATCACATTATTTGTCACCAATAAATTTTGGACATGTATTTGAATTTTTAAAAATTCTTCAGAACTATAAATATTAGAATGGTTATTTTGTAACATAATGATACATTTTGGGATAATTCCCCACAACCAACGAGTACTAAGAATTTGATCATTCTGTATTCATGATATAATTACATGACTGTGTGTGTGCATATTATTTTTAGTAATGGCCAATAATGATCAGTTTTTTTCTTTTCCTTTAGACTAGCTAACAATATAATTTTCTACAAAAAAAAAATGATATAAATTGCCTAAGCACTTTGAGCTTTGACATTGAGAAAACAGAATATATATTAAAATTACATTTTACTACATGACTAATATAAAATAGTAACCCTACTTGTTTCTTTAAGAAGAAAAACTTAATTTTAAAAATCTGTAGCATTGAATTTCCTCAAGATTAACTTTCATTTTCAACATGGTGTATTGCATTTGCAGTGTTTGGTCAGTGTGCAAACAAAAAATGTAATAATTAATTGATAATCATTCTATTTTTCAGATTAATAATTGAATATTTGTGTCTCTATTTCTTTCCATCAAAATACTTCATATTTTCAAGTCTCCAAATAATCTCACATTCAAAAATGTATATATTTAAGGTCCAAATCACACGTGGTTTTCCAAAAAAATTTCTCCAAATAGCTCATGTTTTAGGAAGAATCATGCTTCACAGATAATTTTTTAGAGAAATGTGCAAACTTTTGCTTTCAAAATAAAGGGCAATATGTAAATAAAATTCAAGTCAGCCAGTGGAAATAAATTGCATATTTTTAATTTACTCAATTTTAATTTACTTTCCCATTTTAAACTAATTCCATCATTTTAGTAACAGAATATTTAAAGCCCATTCTGCCCCATTAAAGAAAAGGGATTCAACTGAATTGGAAAAATGCTTGAAAACAATTAAGGTTTTTTGTTTGTTTCAAATAATAATTCCTACTGAAGCAATGTGTTTGACTTTAGTGTTCTTATTTTGTGGCTACTTTTTCTTCTGTCCAAGTTGTATAGAAATGATTAACAACAACAGAAAAGATTTTATTATTTGGCATAAGCTAGCAGAAAGTATCCACAGATCTTTAATTAAGTCAGTGTGTGAAGAAAAAGAAGCAAATATGCATAGAATCATATTTTAGTACTTTTCTGATCACTGGGATACCAATATCATTTGCATAATTTATCTGGCTAGTAATCTCAACTGAATATAGGGCCTGCTATGTAGTCCCTTACTATGCATCTTTCAACATATTCATTTGGCTTAATAGGGAAAATCAAGGAAACCCATCATAGCTCCTAGAAAACTCCATTTGTTAAGTCAATCATTTGATTATTTAAATTATGTTTTTTAAGATTTAATTTTTTACTTTTCCCCTTTCCCCTCCACTCACCCTGCTGTTTTTGCTGTCTGTGTTGTCTTCTCTTCTCATTTTCTCTCCTCTAGAATTGACAGGGATTTGATCCTGGGGACCTCTGATGTGGAGAGAGGTTCCCTGTCAATTGCACCACTACAGTTCCTGGTTTCTGCTGTGCTTCACCGTGACTCTCCCCTTGTTGCTCTTTTGTTGCATTATCATCTTGCTGCATAACTCACTTGCACATGCACTGGCTCACTGTGCAGGCACTCCTGCAGGCACTGGCTCACCATGTGGGTCCTTGCACTCACCACACGGACACTCACACTCACCATGTGGGCACTCACATGAGCACTGGCTTACCGCAGAGGCATGCTTTCTCTTCTTTTTCACCAGGAGGCCCCAGGGATCGAACCCAGATCCTCCCATGTGGTAGGTAAAATCTCTATCACTTGAGCCACATCCGCCTCCCAATTCTTTAATTTATATAGCAAACTTTCATTGCACATCAGATTTATTCCAGGTAGTTTTCAATATACATTTGGTAATCCAGTTGTAGAATAATGAAAAACTCAGCTGGTCTCCAGTCCTGGGAAGGCAAACTCTGAATATTTGGATTTTCCTGAGATAGGCATATATTTTTTTCTTCATGGAGCATCTAGGACCACACCTGATAATTACAGGGTTGGGCTAGTCACACCTGCAGTCTTAGGGTGGGGGACTGACCACACTAGAAAGACCAACCATGTGATGAAGACGTTGGGGCTTTGAGCCACATCGTATCAGCCTATGTCAACCCACAACAGGCCACCTCCCTCACTTCTGGGGATTACCTTTATAGTGGTCCACTGCACTGATCTCCCTTCTGGAAAATCTGCTGGAAGAAGGATATTGCTGTGCATTAAGATTTACCACAGCATTCACTCCAAAGTTACTGGAGACTTTCTGAGAACTGCACTGAGATTTAAAGCTAATCTTTTCAAACCCTCTTTTTTTCCTGCTCTCATTCCAAAAGTGTCAGACTGGTGTCATTACCCAAAAAATCTCCCATATTCTCTTGTTCCCACCAGTTTTACCCTTGACAGTTATTCCTCAGTAAATCTCTTGAATGCCTAATCCCACCTTGGTATATGCATGTTGGAGGACCAAATCTAAAACTAATACAGGAGTAATGAAGAATTTTTAGTCTAGAGGAAGTAAAAGACATGCAATTAAATGACTATAAAGTAATTCTTTAGGTATCATAAAAATTATATAGACAGATTGGTCAGGCAAAAAAGAGATGCATTACTGGGGAGTAAGGGAACAGGTAACATTTAAGCTTGCTATTTACTGGTGCCAAAGAATGGATGAAAGTAAATTTTGAACATAGCAATGCTCCTTGAAGCAATTCCCCAAGTTGTGTCATGGTGTTTCTGATCCTCTCCTAACTCTTGACTTTGGAGTTGGCAGGTAGATATCTCACTGTTGACTTTGTGTCCCCTGTTAATTCTAGATATTCTCTAATGGCTTTCTCTTTCTACTCCACACTACCTCATGTCTTCCTACTTTCAGATGACTTGTGCCTAACTTACATCTCATATCCAATTGGTTAGTTACATTGAGGAGAAATGTCAGAAAAAGAATGAGACAGAAGTCCAATATAGCAAAATGAGTGGTGATATTCCAAGTACAAAGAGTGGCATCTTCAAAAGTGAAGAGGTGTGAAAGAGTGACAGTATTGTGGGGAACAGTGAGAAGTTCAGAGTAGAAAGAGTACAGATTATACTCTGCAACTACTTGAATGCTCCTTTATAACTCTGAGCCTTGTCTTCATAATCAGTGTGGTACCCATGACTCAATAACCAGGTATATGGTGATGATATCCAAATCTACACTGTCAATCCAAATCTCTTCCTTGAGCTCCAGCTGCCCCTGTACTTCCTCACTCTTGTATCTATTATAGACACCTTAAACCTTCATTCCACAAACACCTCTGTACTCCAATCTCTGCTTCCCTTGTCTCAATACAATTAAATATTTCCCTTTATTCTCTATCAGAATGATCTTCTCTATCCAAGTGCACAGGCCAGAAGGTGAGACTACATCCTTGACACTTCTCTTTTCCCACTAGTCTGATTCCCTACCAAATATAGTAATTTACCAAGTATTAATTCTGTTCAAATTCTTTCAAACCTATCTGTACATCCTACCTTCATTGCTACTACCTTAATTCAGGGTCCAGTTATCTCTCAACTCAATTTTTGCAAGAGCAGCATAATTTTCTCTTTGCTCCTGTTCTTGCTGGCTTCAGTACTTTCTATAAACAACTGCAAACTCTCCTACTAAAATAAACATCTGATTGCACTGACACCTTATTTAAAATTACAGGTGGATTTGGTATGGAATATAAACACTTTGTCCTTTATAAAAGGTATTTTATTACTTAACCCCTTTTTACATCTCTCAAACTCATTGCCAAAGCACAAACTTGAAGACAAACACATGCACACATGTACACATGCAACAACAGTACTGATTACTTATCAATTCCCAAGATAGTATTTTTTATGCCTTCTCACAATAATTTAAATTGCAGTTTCCATTACTGGACTTTCCTTCACACCCTCTTTCCAGACTAAATCTTAATCATCTTTGAGATTGTCTGAACACATCTTTCAGAAAATATTTAGTAAAAACTGTTCTTTTTAATTTATATTTCTGAATGTATGTGTGAATCTTTGGCTGTGGATGCCAATGCCTAGACAACTAGCAAATCTCCTAATGTTCAGTCTCACAGAACACTAATGCGATCAGTCATTGCAAAATTTCATCAAGTTAAGATAAGGGGTAACCATTATAAATAAATGAATGAAAGGAAAGCAAAATACTACATCAATAACTCAACCCTGTCTTCTAAGATAATTTCTAGTCTCAGTACATACCTTTTTATAGATTTGTTTTCAATTGTGTGCCATCATAAAAATGTAGACAATTTTTAGACATAGAATGAAAAACTAAAACTTTTATGTATCAATAAACAGTTAAGGGGTGGTCAAATATATACCAGGTTATTTTGTAGTGAGACACCGGCTGTAAAAAATAACAATTTGAGTCACTGTTGAGGTAGTAAATATAATGTAACAGCAGAGACAAGATGACAGTTTGATGTGAAAAAAATTCATCAGCCTGCATGGTTTGTGTGACATTGATTCTATGGAGTGGCTCTAACCTATCCATTCAGTAGAAATTTTATGAACTCAGACAACCAATGCTTTCAACTTTACAGAATGGTAGGAAAGAGAAAATATTATTTGGATTAATTCGTGATGTATCAATTTTCAGCTTTCATGATTTATTAATGTAATAAGAAAACATAACTAAATGACAGATAATGTTGATATTATTCTGAGATGAAAAATAAGCTTCATTGGATCTTCAAGGCAGCAGACGAAATAGGATATGAGAAAAATACAGCATTCCCCTTATTTTTTCACTAAATATAACTGTTTAAAAGGTGTTTCTTAGTCTTATAAATATAAAAAGGTGTTTCTTAGTCTTAATAAATTTCAAATGATTAAAAGATATTTCCATCTGAAATCTCATTCATCTATTCAAACACAATGTGATGAATAATATTATGTACAAGACATTGTGCCAAGTATTGAAAATAGAAAGATGAAAAATATATGGTTCTGCTCTCAAAAACCAATAGCTTATTGTGAATGGAAGCAACTGAAATACAATGTCTTATAACTGAGAGGCAACTAGCATAGATTCTAAAAGTATGCCCTATGAAGCTAGTATGCTTAAATTTTAATCCCAGCATTTTTCCTACTAGCAATGTTGCTTTGAGCAAGTTACTCAGACTCTTAATAATTTTTTCACATTTATAAAATGGCAGAAAATAATATTATCTATTTCATTGAGTGTTAAGGAAAATTAAATGCATTAATAAACATAAAATGCTGAAAGGAGACCTAACATATAATAAGGTGTCAATAATTGCTAAGTATGAATATTATTTGTGTAAAAAGACTAGCAGTAGTGGGCTGGAGAGGGAGAATTGGGAGCATAGATGTAGAGCTCTATGACTCTCTTTTTGTGAAAAATGATTTGAAAATAAATTCCAGGGAAATTGTTGCTTTTTCTGGGGTCTTAAAAAATTAATAGTAATTTCCATAATGGTAGCTGGGTAGGCATTTCAGCAGAGAGGGCAACATATGTAATGATAAATAAATGAGAGTTTGGGGAATAGGGATAAATATATTTGAAACTCATAAGGAAATGCATCTACATCTTTTCTCCAGATTAACTGATAACCTCCTCTCTCTGAAAAAAGTACTAAAGAGGGCTGTCAACTTGGGAAATGTTCATGTCTAGGAAAAGCACACTCTAATAAAAACACAAACATTTTTCTACATTTAAAGTTTTATAATCAAAAGCAGTTGATTTTCTTTGTAATCCCTTCTATACCACTATCAATTTTCATGGTAAGGGTGTACTTTAAATTACACATAACTCAATTAAATATGGACTCAAAAGAGATAATAATGATAAATAAATTAAATGATCTAGGAATACCTGATAAAGTAGAATCCTATAAAATTTGTCAAATTAGACATGATAAAGATAAGAGTCACACACTAATAAGCTAATCATAAACATCTATGAGGAATCTGGACAAACCATCGTCAAGAGTTTCTGCTTCTTTCTGGAGAAACCAAAACTGAAAAATGTAGATTATGATGTAGAAGTAAGGCAAGTTCCATAAAAAATGGGAAGATAATGATGCTACAGCAAATATTTGGCAAATAACTATATGTTTGTTATATCAAAATGCAATATGCCTAGGTACCATTTAGAAATTATATTTTAAAGTATCCATTTTAAGTTAAATTACCACTTGTTTTTGATGGCATAGTTTCCACTGAAACATTGTTAAGTCAATATGAAAAGGGTCTATTGAAATTTGTATAAAAATTAAGCTGGAGAGGTAAGCTCAGTCAAATTATAAAGTATCTTCTAAGCTCTTTTGAAAGTATTACATACAATGTTATAAATATAAAGATTGGTTAGATTTTTAAAATATTTTCATATATATTTTATTTTTATTTGAATTTTGTTCATGCCCTCATTGCCTTCCTAATCTCCCTTAGGATCTTTAAATTTTAGTTCATGACTTTTGCTCATAACTTACAAATATGTATCTTTTAAGGGCATTTCCTGAATTTTCTCTTACTCTTTTAGTCCAAACTGAGATATGTTTCACATATACTTTTCCCTGTAGTACTTAACCCAGCATTACCTAACCTTAATATTTAATTCTTAAGCATCTTAATGGCAGGGACATCTATTATTATATTTCCCACTGTGTGGGGAGCCACCCGGAGCTTCGTGCATTTGCGGTCTCCAGCAACATGGCGGTTTTCATCAGTACGCCTACTCCACCCCCGTGCTTCCGCCTTCATCTTCCCCTTTCCCCAGTTTCCCAGGCAAAAAGTGTCACACCTGCGCAACAAGATGTTGAAGCCATGACCAGCATTGAAGACTCGCAACCTATAGCAAGTGGTGTAGCAGCATTTTATTGCCTTATATGGAAGAGCCGCTTCATCAGCCTATCACCCCCTGCTAATACCCTCCCCTTAGTATATATTCTGATGCTCTACGCTCAATAAACGGAGACTTGATCAGAATCCTGTCTTGTCTCCATTTCTCTTGCCTCTTGTCCCCCAATTCCCACTCCCTCTTTCAGGTGCCGGTTCGTTTGACCTGCGGGCCAGGTGAATTGGTGCCTGAACAGGGACCTGAAAACAAGGGATCCAGTGAGGAACGCTGACAGACAGTCCGGCCGGACCAAGTGTAATGCCCAGAAATCAAAAAGGAGAATCAGAGAGTAATAAGAGGACGCCGCAAGGGAACCTGCCTCCCGGTTGCGAAGCCTCAGTAAGTGATCGGTGAATATGGGACAAGCAATGAATGAGCACGAACTTTTTATTAAGAGCCTCGGAGAGGCATTAAAGGCGAGAGGAATAAAGGTTAAATTTAAGGAGCTAATAGAATTCTTTAGATTTTTGAGAGAAGTCTGTCTGTGACTTCCTCAGGAAGGGACCATAAATGAAAGGAGGTAGAGTAGAGTTGGGGACGCTCTCTAAATCCCCCCCAGCAAAAAGTCCTGCTAAATACCACCCCCCCCCGACTCAGACTCGGTGTCTATTAAAATAGAAAGCGATGAGAGTGCCCCTTCCCCTTGCTCTAAGGGAAGGGCTGGCCCTAATCAGAGGAGGAGATTTATTAGTAATCCAAACCCTAACGCCCTGTGTACGGATTCCGATAACTCCAACCCTGAGGCTGAAGAACACTGTGTTGGTTTCTGCCCACTCCCATATGCACCCCTCGCTTCTGCCCCCGCTAGCCTAGACCCCAATGCAGATCTAAAGTTATGGCTCTCTCTTTTAAAAGAGAGAAAGGATCTACAATCTCAATGCGCAACTCTGCAGCCTCAGCTCAACTTAACTCCTCCTCTAAAAAAATCCCCTAACTGCCAACTTCTGCAAACCACCTCTTTTTTCATTCCCTGTTATCGAGAGGCCTGGGAGCCCTAATGAGGCTGGTGAGGGGAGCGAGGTTGCTGTTGAACCTGAGCCTGAGTGCATCTATGACCCTTTCCCTTTCAAAACCTTGAAGGAGCTTAAGTCCGCGGTCACCACCTATGGCCCTACTGCTCCATACACCCTCTCTCTGTTAGAACACATTGCTGATGGGTGGCTCACCCCCCATGACTGGCACACCCTTGCCCACTCAGCTCTCAGTGCAGGAGATTATCTCCTCTGGAAGTCAGAATATTGTGAGTTTTGCAAGGAAACCGCTCAGCGGAATCTCAGAACTGAGAATGGGTGGACCGAGGACATGCTTCTCGGCGCAGGAGATTTTAAGCAGAACTCAAATCAGTTGCATTATGATGCCGGACTTTTTGAACAAGTCCGTGCCATAGCCCTTAAGGCCTGGAAAAGACTGCCTACCAAGGGACAATCCCTTACCTCCTTAACTTCTATCCATCAGGGCCCGGAGGAACTATTCTCCGACTTAGTAGGTAGACTTTGCACTGCTGCTGAGAGAACGTTTGGTGAGGCAAATACTATGCTGACTATGTAAAACAACTTGCCTTTGAAAATGCTAATGCAGCCTGCCAAGCAGCTATCCCGCCCTATAGAAAAAGGGAAAATCTCTCTGGCTACATTAAGCTTTGCTCAGACATAGGCCCCACAAAGCAGCAGGGCCTGGCTATAGCTGCCACCATAAGGGAGGCCACCTCTGAACAGGCCCAAGACTTCGCACGGCCTTGAGAGAAGTGCTTCCATCCCTGGTGCCCCGTGCACCTAGGGCCTGTTTCTCTTGCGGCAACCCTGGCCATCTAGCCAGAGATTGTCGTTGCTGCTCCCCTGCTAGCCAAAAGCCACCCCCCCTTCCCAACTCCTGCCCCCGTTGCCACAGGGGCAGACACTGGGCTAATGAATGCAAATCAAGAACCCATTCTTCAGGTCACCCACTCCCTCCTTATCAGGGAAACGGGAGGAGGGGCCAGCCCCAGGCCCTGACAAACAATCAGACTTATGGGGCAATCAGCTTTGTCCCTGCCAGCAGCAATCTATTTCGACCTCTGTAGAGCCACCTCAGGGAGCACAGGATTGGACCTCTGTACCTCCTCCCACACAGTACTAACACCGCCTATGGGAGTTCAAGCCCTGCCTACAGGCGTGTTTGGCCCACTACCAAAAGGCACTTTTGGCCTCATCATTGGGCGAGGCAGCTCCCTTATTAGTGGCCTCCACATTTCCCCTGGAGTTGTGGATAGTGATTTCACCAGAGAAATAAAAATTATGGCTTCTGCTCCAAAAAGCATTATTTCCTTCCCTGCCGGACAGCGGGTCGCTCAGCTACTAATACTCCCCCGAATACCCACCAACAACACTGCCATTGATAGTGACCACAGGGATAGAGCATTCGGCTCCTCTTATGCATACTGGGTACACCCCATCACCACCCACAAACCTACTATGTCTCTTTGGCTTGATGGTAAACAATTCGAAGGCCTAATAGATACAGGGGCAAACGTTACCATCTTAAAAAAGGCCGATTGGCCATCCACCTGGCCCCTTTCTCCCTCCTTAACCAACTTACAGGGCATTGGACAAACCCAAAACCCCGAAAGAAGTTCCAAGCTCTTGACTTGGAAAGATAGGGAGGGAAATCAAGGAACTATACAGCCCTATGTCCTCCAAAGGCTCCCTGTCAATCTGTGGGGATGGGACTTACTTGCCCAAATGGGACTCTGTATGGGTGGCCCCAATGATATAGTCACAGCTCAAATGCTTTCCCAGGGATTTAAGCCAGGAAAAGGCTTAGGAAAGCTTGAGACAGGCATTACTCAACCCATACTGGCCACAGGACACACCCACAAAAAAGGCCTGGGAAATTTAGCCTAGGGGTCATTGATCTTCCTGTACCCCATGCAGACCAAATCACCTGGCTTTCAGATGAACCTGTATGGGTCAATCAATGGCCTTTATCCTCAGACAAGCTACAGGCCGCCCAGCGGTTAGTGCAGGAACAGCTAGCGGCAGGACATATTACAGAAAGTGACGCTCCCTGGAATACTCCTATTTTTGTCATTAAAACTAAATCTGGGAAATGGCGATTATTGCAAGACTTAAGAGCAGTAAACAAAATAATGATACCTATGGGAGCCTTGCAGCCTGGTCTTCCAACCCCTGTAGCCATCCCCTTTGGATATTATAAAATTATCATAGATCTAAAAGACTGTTTCTTTACTATCCCATTACACCTGGCCGATCAAAAACGTTTTGGGTTTAGCCTCCCCTCTGTGATTTTCAAAGAACCTATGAGGAGATATCACTGGAAGGTTTTACCCCAAGGCATGACAAACAGCCCTACCTTATGTCAAAAATTTGTGGCTGCCGCCATAAGAGAAGTAAGGGCAATGTGGAAAGACCTTTATGTTATTCACTACATGGATGACATTTTAATGGCTGGTAAAAAGGAACAAGATGTCCTAACATGTTACCATGATATGAAAACAGCCTTAAAGGCACACGGGCTTCAAATTGCCCCTGATAAAGTACAATTACAAGACCCTTATACCTACCTGGGGTTTCATATGGCAGAAATAATATAACCCCCAAGGCCAAGGTATAGTCGAAAGAGCGCATCTGTCTCTAAAAAACATCATAGAAAAAATAAAAAAGGGGGAGTGGTACCCCATCAAAGGATCCCCCAAAAATCTATTAATCTATTATCCCACTCTCTCTTTATTCTAAATTTTTTAAGCTTAGATCAAAAAGGACATTCTGTGGCTGACCACTTCTGGCACCCTAATACCAGCACAAAACATGCCACAGTCCTATGGAAAGACCCAATGGATAATACCTGGCATGGACCCGATCCCGTCCTAATATGGGGCAGAGGATCAGTTTGCGCCTATTCCAAAGAACTAGATGCAGCCAGGTGGCTGCCGGAATGATTGGTAAAACAAATAGATAATAACAACCTATCCAGGGTAGAGAACTCTCCCTGAGATGAACTCTGCTTTCTTGCAGGAGAGCAACCAACGCTAAAACCCATGCGGCTGTACAGCCCCCCTGGAATCCTTCTGTGACGCCAGCACTCCGAGTCTTTAGTACAACCTAAGAGTGTATCGGCCAACGCCACACACCACATCCACCAGCGCCAGCTGCTTGCGACTGAAGAGCCCATCCTTGCTACAGCCCCCTCATGTTTCTCTCTCCCCCTCTTGCTTTTACCTCTCCAAACCCCCATTATGAAACTGCAGTAAGAGAATGCGGTGCGTTCCGCACCTCCCTCTGGCCTCCACACATTATAACCAAAATGGGAGCACCCTGACTGCTGGCAGCGGTTCTCAAATACATATGAACCCTGTCAGGTTCTGAGGTGATGAACTGGATAGCCAATGACAGGCAACTGGGCGTGATCGGTTCCAAGGCAGAGCCACCTAAGACAGAGACACAGCCTTTCGCCGCTGTTGCATTCTCCATGACGGGTAAGCCAATCTGCCTAACCATTTGCATGCCCCGACCTAAGACAGGCACAGTTCCCCTAGAACTCAGGGTGCTTCATAAAATATAATAAAGAAGGGGGACCTGTGGGGAGCCGCCCGGAGCTACGTGCATTTGCGGTCTCCAGCAACATGGCAGTTTTCATCAGTACGCCTACTCCACCCCTGTGCTTCCGCCTTCTTCTTCCCCTTTCCCCAGTTTCCCGGGCAAAAAGTGTCGCACCTGCACAACAAGATGTTGAAGCCATGACCAGCATTGAAGACTCGCAACCTATAGCAAGTGGTGTAACAGCATTTTATTGCCTTATATGGAAGAGCCGCTTCATCAGCCTATCACCCCCTGCTAATACCCTCCCCTTAGTATATATTCTGATGCTCTACCCTCAATAAATGGAGACTTGATCAGAATCCTGTCTTGTCTCCATTTCTCTTGCCTCTTGTCCCCCAATTCCCACTCCCTCTTTCAGGTGCCGGTTCGTTTGACCTGCGGGCCAGGTCACCACTGTACTTCCCAGAGTGATGTTTTTCAATTGATCTTAGGGAACTCCTATTTTCTATCTTTAATAGAAGAGTGGATAAACATGAAATAGTAAAAAACATGAACTGAGGAGTAAGAAGGACCTGAAACTCCTTTTCCACACTCTACACCTTCCTGACATTGAAAAGCAATTTTATCATCTCTGAACTTCAGTTTCTTCCCTGCAATACATACATGTAATAGATAAACTTTGGAAAAGGGTGATCTTTCCTTAGGCACATATATATGGCAGTATAAGAAAAAAAGTATATCATTCAGGCAAACTGAAGTATGGTCAATGTCTTCAAGTAAACTGTCACAGATGAAATGCCTGTTTACAAACAATGGAATCTGTGCTGGTTAACAATTTCCAAATGTGAATTTTCACAATGATACTCAAGAAAAAATGCGTTTTACTGTAATCAGTAAAAATAGTGCTAAGCGATTGTAAAGCTTATGTGGCAAGGCAAAAGTCTGAGAATAACTAAAACAATGCTGAAGAAAAACAGTTGGAGAACTCACACTACCTCATTCTAGATTTACTACAAAGCTGCAGTAATCAAGATAACATAGTATTGGTGCAAGAATAGACACATAGATCAAAGGACCAGCATAGAGCCCAGAAATAGATGCACACCCATATATTTCAACTGATCTTTGGCAAAGGCTCCAAGGAAATACAATAGGGGAGGATAATCTTTTCAAGAAATGTTTTCAGAACAAGCGGGAGTTCATAGGTCAGTAAAAATAATACAGAAATGGGACATATATCTTTCACAATAAAATAACTCAAGATGGCATATGGAACTAATGTAAAATACAAAACTATAAAACTTAGAGAGGAACACATAGTAGAAAATCTAGATGAACTTGACTTTTGTGTGGAGTTTCTAAAAACAATATCAAAAGTTCAATCCATGAAAGAAAAAGCATAATTTGGACACTACTGAAATTTAAAAACTTCTGTTCCATTTAAAACACTGTTAAAAATACAAATGTTTGATTTTATGAACAACAGTTTCCATCCACAATATAGTACATATGCTCTTCCATGAACTAGAACAAATGTATTTCACTATTAAAAGATGTTAATAATAGGGTGGTATATGGAAAAACCTACAATGAATGTGAACTACGGACTATAGTTAATAGCAATATTGTAATTTTCTTCATCAGTTGTAACAATGGTATTATACCAATGGTAAGGGTCAATAATTGGGAGGTATAAGAGAGTATGGGAGTAATGAAAATGTTCTAAAATTGTGTTGATGAATTCAAACTCTGTGATTATATTGAGAACCATTGATTATACACTCTGGATGTTTAGTGAATAAGACTGTTTTTTAAAAAAAGAATATCTAAGAAATGTAAATTACCAGCCCCAGCTTGCTTTGTAAAACGTATATCTGACAAATGCTTTTTATCTGAAATGGATGGAGAGCTCTTAAAACTTATACATTATTGTTAGAGTCAGAGTTTACAGATAAAAGAGGAGGTGGCTAGAATGAGGTATATGGTAATAGATAGCATTGAGGTGTCACTATTAAACTCATGCTTAACTAAATAAGGACACCAGTGGTGACATATAGAAATTTTTATAAATATGTGTACATAAAAATTTTAATATATGTCCATATATTTCTTAGTTCAGCCAGCTGAGATGGCCTAGAAACACATTCGCCAGTAACAATGAGCACACCTAACTCCAGGTATCAGTTTCTACCATTATCTAATAAACAGAACCCTTCTACTTGGAGAAACAATGGACAGGGGCAGGAAATACACAAGGAAAGCCTGGACATCTTGTAGTGCCAGAAAGTTAAGAAGTGCTAATACACACACACAAACACACATACAGTAATGTATTAATATGTTTCCATTAATTGTAAAAATGTACTACACTAATGTGTGGATCAATTTGCTTTGTGGTGCATTGTGAAAACCCAGGTTCAGGCACAACAAAGAGTCTCAGCAAATAAGTGTTTTATTACTAACACTGCACAAAGGGTCTGAAAGATCAAGGGAAGAAGTGTCATTATGGTCAGCCCCTTAGGAGGCCAACTGTTCTGGTCTGTGTAAGATGGATGGCAGCTCTGCCTGCCCCACTTCATATAGGAGATGAGGTACCCTGTGCTACCTGAGTGATGGGTTTTTATACACTCTATGTCTAAGGGGCCCTGACACTAAACAAAAGGCATGTATCAACCAAACCTCTTGTAATTTCCAGTCTTGGCAAGCATTGGGAGCTGCTTGTTCCTGGCTTATTTTTTATCAGTAATAATGATATGAATACACACACACACACACACACCCTAAAATTTTGCAGATAAAATAAGTTAATAATTGTTGAAATTCGATGATGAGTACATGTTGTTTCATTATACTATGATCTATATTTTTAATATTTTTACATACATGTAAACATTTTCAAAATGATGTTTAAAATTAATGAATAATATATAAGTTCTGGGAGCCTTTTTAATATTTTATAAAAAAACTTTTTTTTACTATTGTTAACTGTACAAAATAATAATTAACTATGATTAAAATGGAATGATTTCGGTATAAATGAATTAGCAAAAAGCATTTAACACTTTCACAGCCACATTTTATATACACAGTCACTCATATATACAAAAGTGCTTCAGACAAGAAAAGATATGCTATTTAACTCCAATTTTCTCTGACAGATTAAGAAATACCCTAGAATAATCACAAATGCAAATAAGGAAGAATTCTTATAATTAAATGATATTTATTTGAACATTTCTTGTATTCTTTTTAGCATTTGTCTTCCTCTATGCCAAAATACACTGAGCTACTACCTAGAATGTAAAATGAATTATATTTTCCTAATATTTATTCTTCTCTATCAGACTGACTCAGGCCTTTTCAAGTTCCTTTTTAATATATCCCTTATGTGTTTCTTAAAAAATTATATTTTCCAGCATTCTTGTTTCAGATCTTTCTCCATGTCTTTTTTTAGTGTGTCTCCCAGATGCAATATCTAATAATTTCCTGTGTATTTAACAGCCACCAATAAGCTAATGGCTCACAAATCCATTATCACCAACTTAAAAATCAATCATAAACTCTAAATTTTTCTAATCAGCCTCTCTAATTAAGATGCCCATTGAGGCTATTATACTTTCTTAGATAACTTGTGTGACAGTTTGAATTTTGTGAATCCCTGAAAAAGTTTGTCTTCCTGAATAAATTTATTCTTGATGGGGATCTTAGAGGGGATGGTAGGAACCTCCGTAGAGATTGGCTGCCATCTGCCTCTTCATGTGGCAGGATGCCATGATCTCCAGCATCTGAACTTTGTGGGAAAGCATCTCTGCTGGTGCTTTGATTTGGACATTTCATCACATTGGAACTGTAAGATTTTCCCCTAATAAAATTCCCATTATAAAAGCCAACATTTTTCTGGTATATTGCATTGACAGCCCTGGGGCAAACTAATATACAACATAATCAGCAATGTCACTTAAAAAGTGTTCTGTGTTCCAATTATTTAATGCCATAGTACATTCCTCTTTGCTCTTTATAATGATCATTAACAAAGCAGTCTCTGAGAAAGCTTGTAAGAAAGACAATATTTTGGTTGTTTAAGCTGGGGTTTTTCTAGTCTTATCTACATAGTATTTTCCAATAATGTAACCTGTTTTAAAGACTAAGAAATTGGGGTTTTGTGGAACATACTCTAGGAAATTCTTGTCTAACTTAAACCCTCCTTTTCAAGGATCTCCACAGAGAAGCTGATTAACAGCTACTGTTTTTTTTGTGTGTGTTTTTTTTTGTCCTTTAATTGGGCATGAAAGCCACAAGTAAAAATAAGGAAACTTCTTTGATGTTTCAAATGGAAAGTGGCTTGGGCCCAATAAGAAGGCAATTTGGCTCTCCTATCGCTTAACTGATGAGTAAATGGATTCTGGTTCTGCAAATTCTTATGGTAAGACACTGGGATGGAATATGAAATAAAATAGGTTAAAATAAGTATTTCGGTATATTATTAAATGTCAAAAAAAAAAAAAAGAAAAAGAAGCTGTAAGTGAAGATATAGAGAAATAGCCAATCTGCCTTTATTAAGATCCAGTAAATATTTTTTAACTTCTCTCAGATATTTAATTAAATTTAGCATTTTTATCTACTTTGTTTTATTATTTTATTTATTTTTTGACTTACAAAATTTAAGAACTATGAAATATGAACTTGTATGGCTCCTCCTTAAGAAAATAATACATTTTTCCTTTTGGAAAGTAGAAAGAAGGGGAATAATGGAAACAATAAGATGAAAAAATAAAAAAGAAGAATCATGTCATGCAATTATAACAAAATCTTATTTTTAGCTTTGATTTCTAATTTAATTGTACTTTGTAGACCTACGTTTTTTCATATTACAAGTCTAATACCTGTTAAAGGAGATATACCAGTTTCTGCAAAGAGGTGAACACTCTCAGCATTATAGCCCCCTGTTAGATTATTTCTTAAATGGATACACCAAGATAATTTTTAATGTTTTTTCCCCCCTTCATGCTGCTATGAAAAGGAACAATATAAGGAATAAGACTAGAAAAATGACATTTATAGTATATGGTGTATGCTTTAGGTAAGATGTACCAGCAGCATCTCAATGTGCTACAGTGACACAAATTTTAGTGACATATTAAGACCAAGGAATATCAGAATTACCAATTGGATGTTATTTAACAAGTAACACCTTAGGTTTTCTAATCTGAATTATTTCAAAACTATTATAGAATAAGACAGGTGGTCTAATAGAAACAGAGCAAAAGAACTGGGCTTCCTGTCACAGAACATGACATATTTTCCAGAGTAAAAATATGTGGTTAAATTTAGGTGAAACAATTTAAGCTTGTTTATACAAAAGAACTGTTTATCTGCATCTTTCAGGTTTCAGCCACACTGTAAAACAAATGAAAGAAACAGCATACCAATGGTTTTTTAAATGTGTCAGAACCCCATTATGCTAATTAGACTTATCATCTAAATTTTAAATCTTATCACTTAATATCTTCAAGCTATAACTTATTTCATGCCCATGAGGAACAGCACAATTTTCTATCTGTAATTGCTTATCCCAGTTCAAGCCTTATCCTTATTGGGCAATGATAGCTGCACAGGAATATCATAAACTATGTGCTAAGCATTTGGGGACATGACTTCTTACATGTCATGATGTCAGAGGAGAAAAGCAGCCCTGTTGACCACCAGAACCCTTAAAGTTACTTTTGATCTGGAGATGCTATTTTATGCATTCGGTATTTTATGCATTCAGTAAAAAAAAAGTTTGTAGCATGGCAAACATATGCCAGGCATTGTGTTATGTACCGAAGATACAGTGTTGCACAAAATGAGTATGGCTGAACCCATATGGAACTGTAGTGTTGGAGAAGGGTATTGAGCAAAAAGTAATCACACAAATACTCTAAAAGCCTTTATCAGTGAAATCACTTACTCTAAAGGACAAAAAAGTCTTGCATGTAGAAAGGTTATCTGAACTCTTTCATGAAGGGTGAGTGGGGGTTAGCTAGGTGAAAGAAGGGGAGGAAATTTTCCTTGCCTGCCTGCTTTGTGAAGCATGGCCAGTCTTTTAATGAAGACCAAGACCAGTCACAATTGAACATAAGATCGATCAGCATTTCAAATATTCTTGAGAGAGATAATGTAAGTGAATTTAAAGGCCTTTGAAATGTAAATAAGTTATTGATATATCTTTCTGGAGAGAAAAATGGATTTTGGTAGTTGAGGTTAGAGTAAAAGATAAAACCTTAGGCTACCAATAGACAGAATTTTTAAAAAGCAATATAATGAGAAGGAGGCAAAATTTTAATTCAGATCACTTCAATAAACACTAAACATAAGCATTATGTTGTGGATACTAACACATCAAATAAGGGTTTCTAGCTTTTAAGTATCTTGGAATCTATTAGGAAGGCTGTTCAATAAACAGATCAGGTGCATGCAATATGGCTGTGCAAGCAAATAAAGAAATTGAGCTGGATGACAAGAGAGCCCAAAAGAAGCAAACACAGCTTTTCCCAAGAGAAGCTCCCAACTGCACATACCTTCTGGACAAAAGTGCCGAGAAAGCTAAGAATGAAATTTACCTACTTCAGGTTTTCCTGGTGCTGATTCATTATCCACCTTTTTAGGAGGCCTTGTGGGGACAAGACCACTGGAGTAATAAAGACCTGGAGGGAATCCTTGTTCATGGACACTGGGACACTGTATGACTTCTACCCTGAATGACAATGTAGCCTTGCTGCTAATGAATTTAAAAACCAAGAATGTCTGGCATTGGTGAACATTCCCAGAAATGAACTTATTGAGATTATTAGTATAGATTATTTCAGAAAATTGATATAAAATTCAGTGTAAAAGGGCAGTGCCCTAATGGGAATTTCCTTAGTTCTGGCAGGGCTATAGGTGTTACCACCGATAGCATAACCCTCAAATATCATAGGCAAGGGAAAATCAGAGCAAAGTGATATTCCAAGTGTTTCTTCCATGTTTAGCCATTTGGCTACAATGAAGCTACACATTTCAATTAAATCTATCTATAATTTATGGTAAATATATATGTATGTGGAACTTCCTCAAAATTCATAACTCAACATGCAATCTGAAATTTCATGAAATTTACACATTTTACCCACTATCTACATCCACTTTTACAGTAAATGTCAACTGGTTGGCTACCGTTTACTTAAAACTATTCTAGATGGTAAAGAAACAATAATGCACAGTAAATATGTGCTTGATTGATACAACTGAACAGACAGTATATTAGGTATTTTAGTTTGCCAAAGAGCTGCTGTTGCAAAGTACCTGAAATGTGTTGGTTTTCATAAATGGTATTTATTTGTGGTAAAAGCTTACAGCTCCAAGGCCATAAAAAGTCCAACTCAAGGTACTGTAAATGGTACTTTCTCACCAAAGTCAGCAGCCATGTATTAAAGCAAGATGAAACAATCTCTTCCTGATCTCTTCCTGGTTTCTGCCTTCCCCTCCAAGTTTTCTCTCTCAAGCGCCCCTTCCTTTCCAATTCCAGCTGTAAACTGGCATAGCAATTGTCTCTTTCAGGGCTCATATATTAGGCTTGGCTGTTCCAGGCTCTTCCCAAGTTCATTTGTAAGCTATCAAGCATATAGCAGGGCTGCTCTCCCCTTAAGCTGCTCCATAGGCCCAGCTTCTTGGGGACTTCTTGTTTAAGCAATCCTCTCTCCCACATTGCAGAATCAAAAATATCCCAGCTCCTTTTTTTTTTCCTTCTATGTCTATCAATGTGAGTCCATTTATATCAGATCCAGCAAGGGGATGGGGACTCAACCTGAGTCATGCCTCACTGATATAGTCCAATATAAAGCCCTAAAAACAATCTTATCAAGTAATCTAATCAAATGTCCCTCCACTGAACTTAATACAATCAAAGGGTATCATGTCCAGAGGAATAGATTAGTTTGCAAACAATCTTGCAAACTAAATAATCTCAAACTGTCAGAGTAGGGAATACAGATGAGCAAATGTTAAATTACAATAGATAGCATGATATTTACAGTGTAGAAACAAAGTGTTATTGTAGTATTTAGGAAGAACTTATAACCTGGCCTCTAGGGTAAGGGATGGATAGGCAGAGATTTGAAAAAAATGTAAAGCATGAGTTACCTAGACAAATATTAATGTAGGAAGCAGGGAAAATGATGTTCTACATTTTAAAAAAGTATGTCACTCTTACAAGGTGTTAATAATAGGGTGGCATATTGGAAAAAATACAGCTATTGCAAAATATGGACTAATGTTTAAGTAATATTTTAATATTCTTTCATCAATTGTAACAAAAGTACCACAGAATTGTAAAGGGTCAACTGTAGGTTCTATATAGGAATGCTGTATTTTTTACATGATTTTTATTGTAAACCTACAATTTCTCTAATTTAAAAAAAATAATTTTTAAATTATGCTATGTGAAAGAAACTAGAAACAAAGTATTATATAGAGTATGATTTCATTCATATAAAATGTGAATATAAATAAATCTATAGAGACAGAAATAGATTAATGGATATGTAGGATTTGGAAGGAATAGAGGGATTGAGTTGTGACTGCTTAGGGGTATATGGTTTTTCTTTTTGGAATAATGAAAATGTTCTAAAATTGGTTGTAGTAATGAATCCACAACTCTGTTATTATACTAAAAGCCAAACTGATTGTACACATTGAATGGATTGTATGGTATGTGAATAAATTCCAATAAAACTACTTAAAGAAAAATGAAAAGAAAAGAACATGTCAAAGCCAGCAGTAAAAGAGGATATGGTTTAAGAATGACTGGAGAGGGAGGCAAGATGGCGGCTGAGTGAACTTCCCGGTTACTAGCTCCTGGAGGGAATCAGCTGGGAGGCGTCGGAGACTCTTTGGGACCGGGCTGTTTTGGGATTTTTCCTGGTCCGGAGGTGTCTGGACATCAATTTGGAGGGAAGGTAACAGAGAGGATCCGTCTGTGAAATATACATGGAGATCCCAGCTACGTGTGGAGGATTCCCTTCTTGGGTAGGTAGAGCCGAGGCAGCTACACCACGCCGAGCCCCGGCAGGCGGCGGCCAGGGTAGCCTAGCTGGGCCGCGGTGGCCAGCGGGTGGGGGATCCGAGCCACGCCGCGGCGGGCGGTGGGCGGGAGAGCCGAGCCGCGCTGCGCCGCAGTGGGCGGCGGGTGGGGGAACCGAGCCCAGCCGAGCCCAGCCGAACCCAGCCAAGCCGCGGCGGGCGGGTAAGCAGAGCCCAGCCGAGCCCAGCTGCGCCACGGCAGGCGGCGGGTGGGAGAGCCGAGCCGCGCTGTGCCGCGGCGGGCGGCGGGCGAGGGAGCCGAGCCCAGCTGAGCCTAGCCACACCACGGCGGGCGATGGGCAGGGAAGCCGAGTCCGGCCAAGCCCAGCTGAGCCACGGCAGGTGGGGGGGCCAGGCCCAGCTGAACTCGGTCGAGCCCAGCCGCACCGCGGCGGGTGGCGAGAGGGAGAGCCGAGTCGCGCTGTGCCACGGCGGGTGGTGGGCGGGGAAGCCGGGCCGCGGTGGGCGAGGGAGTTGAGCCCAGATGAGCTCGTCCGAGCCCAGCCACGCCGCCCCGGGCGGGAGAGCCGAGCCGCGCTGCGCCGTGGCGGGCGGGAAAGCCAAGCCCAGCCGAGCCCAGCCGAGCCCAGCTGAGCTGCGGCGGGCGGCAGGTGGGGGACCGGAGCTCAGCCGAGCCCAGCCGAGCCCAGCCGAGCCTGGCGGCGGGGTTTCTGTTCTTTGTTTTTTGTTTTTTTTTTTATATTTTATTTTTGTTGTTGTTGTTGTTGTTGTTCTTTTTTTTTTTAATCCTCTCTTTCTTGTCCTCAATATTCTTCTTATACTATTTTACCTTAACAATACAATAGGTCCTACAGGAAATACCTCACATTTGCTGGGTTTCCTCACCCTCCACTGCCTCATTTCTCTGTGAATAGATTTAGCCTATCTACACTATTCCCTTTCCCCTACAACTTGATATCCTCCACCATCTGCTATCTCTCCTATATTCCATCTCCCTTTCTTTGATCCACAAAGTGTCTAACTCTTAATTTCTAATACCTTTGTTTAGTTTTCCATCTGGTATTCATCCCTGAAACTATTACCTTTCTTTTCTCTTTCCCTCTCTCACGAAAACAATAGCCTCTTAGTATGTACCACATTCCTCCCATATTCAGTCGTCTACCTCATTATAGGTACTTTCCTACTACTGTAACTCTACACAATTTACATGATCTAACCTCCATCCTCCCAGAACTCATATTGTTGCTTTGTTAACATATATCATCAATACTACTTCACACTTTTTCCTTCCTTACACAATTGCCTTTCCCCAGCACTAATACTTTCCTTTAAAGTGAGCTTAACTAGCAATAAGAAATTGGAATAAGAAGAACAAAGTGACAAAGAGAAAATATAACACTTACACAAAAACAACAGCTAATTAATCTTCAAGACTAGACAAAGAAGCTAAGGACCTGATTAAACCCGTCAAGAAAAAATGTTGACAAGACAGCAACAAAAATCTACAAACCAAACCAGTAATCAGGAAAACATGGCTGAATCCAATCAACAAACTAAAAATCAAGAAGGGGGGCAGGACTTCGCACAAGCAATGAAAGATCTCAGAACATTTATCACCGACAAATTTGATGAAGTAATGAAAGAGGTTAACAGCGTGAAGACAACACTTGGGGGGGAAATTGCAGACATGTGCAAAAAAGTAACAGATATGATGGAAATGAACACCACAATTCAAGAAATCAAAAATACACTTGCAGCAAATATCAGCAGACTAGAAGAGGCAGAGCAGAGAATTAGTGATGTGGAAGACAGTGCATTGGAAATCAAACAGATAGTAGAAGTGGTCAATAAAAAGGTAGAAAAAATCCAGATAGGACTTAGGGACCTGAATGATAACGCAAAATGCTCAAACATACGTATTATAGGCATTCCAGAAGGAGAAGAGAAAGGAAAGGGGTCAGAAGGAGTGTTGCAGGAAATAATGAATGAAAACTTCCCAAATCTACTGAAAGAGACAGATGTACATATCCAAGAAGCACAGCGCACTCCACTGGTCATAAACCCCAACAGGCCCACCCCAAGACATATACTTGTCAAATTATCCAATGCTCAAGACAAAGAAAAAATTCTAAAAGCAGCAAGAGAAAAGAAAACCATCACATACAAGGGAAACTCCATAAGATTAAGTGCTGATTTCTCATCTGAAACGATGGAGGCAAGAAGGCAGTGGTATGATATAGTCAAGGTACTAAAGGGAAAAAAATTTCCAACCAAGAATACTCTATCCAGCTAAACTAGCATTCAAAAATGATGGAGAGTTCAAAATATTCACAGATAAACAGAAACTGAAAGAGTATATCAACAAGAAACCTCCCCTTCAAGAAATTCTTAAGGGAGTTCTGCAGGAAGAAAGGAAAAAACAGGACAGTCAGAGATGGAGGAGAGTGTAAAAGCAACAAGAAAGACAAAAATAGAAGGGGAAAATAAAATAATACAAACAAAATATAACAAACACAAATCCAACCAAAATATGGCTACCATAAATAACTCTCTAAACATAATAACACTGAATGTCAACGGATTAAACTCACCTATCAAAAGATTCAGACTGGGACACTGGATAAGGAAATACGACCCATCTATATGCTGCCTACAAGAGACACATCTTAGACCCAAAGACTCATGGAGGTTGAAAGTGAATGGCTGGAAAACAATCATACAAGCAAACAACAACCAAAAAAAGGCAGGAGTAGCTATATTAATATCAGACAAAATAGACTTTAAATGCAAAACAATTGTGAGAGACAAAGAAGGATACTATATTTTAGTGAAAGGGATAATCTGTCAAGAAGATCGAACAATCATAAATATTTATGCTCCTAACAAGGGTGCCTCTAAATATGTGAGGCAAATGCTGGAAAAACTAAGTGAAAGAATAGATGCATCTACAATTATAGTGGGGGATTTTAATACACCACTATCAACTCTGGACAGAACATCTCAAAAGAGAATCACTAAAGAAACAAAACATTTGAACAGTATATTAGAAGAGCTGGATCTAATAGACATATATAGATCATTACACCCAAACACAGCAGGATATACATTTTTCTCAAGTGCACATGGAAATTCTCCAAGATTGACCATATGCTAGGCCACAAAGAAAGGCTTAATGAATTCAGAAAGATCGAAATCATACAAAACAATATCTCTGACCACAGTGGAGTCAAGCTGGAAATTTGCAAGGGACAGAGACCCAGACTTCACACGACAATTTGGAAATTAAACAGCACACTCTTAGAAAAACAGTGGGTCAAAGAGGAAATCTCAAAAGAAATCAATGACTACCTTGAAACAAATGATAATGATAACACAACATACCAAAATTTATGGGATGCAGCAAAAGCAGTACTGAGAGGGAAATTTATAGCCATAAATTCATATATCAAAAAAGAAGAAAGAGCAAAAATTGGAGAACTAACTGCACTTTTGACAGAATTAGAAAAACAACAACAAAGTAACCCAACAGGAAGAAGAAGGAAGGAAATAACAAAGATAAGAGCAGAACTAAATGAAATAGAAAATAAGAAAGCACTTGAAAAAATAAACAAGACCAAGAGCTGGTTTTTTGAGAAGATCAACAAAATTGACAAACCTTTAGCGAGACTAACAAAGAAAAAAAGAGAAAAGATGCAAATACACAAAATAAGAAATGAGAAAGGTGCGGTCACCCCTCGGGCTGAAGTGTGGTTTGCTGGCCTGACAGGGGAGCAGCTGCGGCAGGCCAAGCCACTGCCCCATAATAGGGTGGCTGGTCGGACTCACCACCACCCCTGAAGGGAGCTTGGCATGGGCACAGAGTGCCTTCGGGTCTCCCCTTTTCGGCAGCCATGCTTCCGCGGCCGCCCCTCCTCCCGGGTGGCGCCACACGATGCCTGCGCGGCGGCACCCTTCTTCTTTCTCCCTGCGCAGGCGCAGGGCGGAAAATTCCAGTCTGCCCTTTACCCTCCCCCCGACAACAGCAACAGCCAGGCGTGGGCGGGAAACTCCAGTCTGCCTTCCACCCCAGCAACAGCAGCCACCAATACCTAAACCCTGCCCCTTCCCCCAGCAACAGCGACAGCCAATCCCTAACCACCACCCCTCTCCCATCCAGTACCGCCCACTGACTTTTCGCCGGCAACCAATCAGAACAGGGCATGGCTTCGACCAATCAGCCTTCTCCAGCCCCTATAAAACTGTTGCCTCTCCCTCAAAAAAGTGGACTTGCGTGTTTACCTTGTCTCCGCAGTAGTTCTTCTGCCATGCGCCCTCCAGTCCTGAGAGCCCCCGACAAGGGCCTGGCCTCCCTTGTCCCCAGTTCGTCGCCTGCTTCTCCGGGTGACCCCTTCGTCGCCGGCTTCGCCGGGCGACCCCGTCAGCCGAACCGCACAACCCCTGTGAGACCGACCCCTCGTCTGCTGCCGGACCGACCCCTCGTCCCAAGCGGGACCGATCCCTCGTCCCAAGCAGGACCGACCCCTCATCCTGAGCTGGACCGACCCCTCATCCGCAGCCAGACCCCACCTCTACCGACCGAGCAAGCCGTCACAAAAGGTGATATCACCACTGACCCCACAGAAATAAAGACTATCATAAGAGGATACTTTGAAAAACTATATTCCAACAAAAATGACAATTTAGAGGAAATGGACAAATTCCTAGAAATACATAAGCAGCCCATACTGACGAAAGAAAAAATTGATGATCTTAACAAACCAATCACAAGCAAAGAGATAGAATCAGTCATTAAAAATCTCCCAACTAAGAAGAGCCCAGGGCCAGACGGCTTCACAGGTGAATTCTACAAAACATTCCAGAAAGAACTAACACCAATCCTGTTGAAACTATTCCAAAAAATCGAAACAGAAGGAACACTGCCTAATTCCTTCTATGATGCCAACATTACCCTAGTACCAAAGCCAAACAAAGACACCACAAGAAAGGAAAATTACAGACCAATTTCTCTAATGAACCTAGACGCAAAAATACTTAACAAAATACTTGCTAATCGTATTCAACAACACATTAAATGAATTATACACCATGACCAAGTGGGATTTATTCCAGGTATGCAAGGATGGTTCAACATAAGAAAATCAATCAATGTAATACACCATATAAACAGATTGAGAGAAAAAAACCAAATGATTATATCTATAGATGCAGAAAAGGCATTTGACAAAATACAGCACCCCTTCCTGATAAAAACACTCCAAAAGATTTGAATACAAGGAAACTTTTTGAACATGATAAAGAGTATATATGAAAAACCTAAAGCCAACATTGTTTACAATGACGAAATCCTGAAATCCTTCCCTCTAAACTCAGGAACAAGACAAGGATGCCCATTGTCTCCGCTCCTATTTAACATTGTCTTGGAAGTACTTGCTCGAGCACTGAGATAAGAACCAGATACAAAAGGCATTCAAATTGGAAGGGAAGAAGTCAAAATTTCATTATTTGCAGATGACATGATCCTATATATAGAAAACCCTGAGAGATCTACAACAAAGCTCCTAGAACTCATAAATGAGTTTAGCAAAGTCGCAGGTTATAAGATCAATGTGCAAAAGTCAGTAGCATTTCTGTACACCAATAATGAGCAAGATCAGGAGGAAATCAAGAAACAAATACCATTCACAATAGTAAATAAAAAAATCAAATACTTAGGAATAAATTTAACTAAAGAGGTAAAAAACTTATACATTGAGAACTATACAAGATTGTTCAAGGAAATCAAAGAAGACCTAAATAAATGGAAGAATATTCCCTGTTCATGGATAGGAAGACTGAATATTATTAAGATGTCTATCCTACCAAAACTGATCTAGACATTCAATGCAATCCCAATAATAATCAACACAGCCTTCTTTAAGGAACTAGAAAAACTAACTATGAAATTTATTTGGAATAAAAAGAGGCCCTGAATAGCCAAAGACATATTGAAAAAGAAAAACGAAATAGGAGGAATCACACTTCCTGACTTCAAAACATACTACAAAGCTACAGTAGTGAAAACAGCATGGTACTGGCATAAGGAGAGACACACAGACCAATGGAATCGAATTGAAAGTTCAGATATAGAACCTCATGTATATAGCCATATAATATTCGATAAAGCCACCAAACCCTCTCAACTCGGAGAGAGTGGCCTATTCAACAAATGGTGTCTGGAGAACTGGATAGCCATATGTAGAAGAATGAAAGAGGATTACCATCTCACACCTTATACAAAGATCAACTCAAGATGGATCAAAGACCTAAATATAAGAGCCAAGACCATAAAGACCTTAGAAAGCAGTGTAGGGAAACATCTACAGGACCTTGTAATAGGAAATGTCTTCATGAATATCACACCAAAAGCACGAGCAGCAAAAGAACAAATAGATAAATGGGACTACCTCAAAATTAAAGCCTTCTGCACCTCAAAGGAGTTTGTCAAGAAAGTAAAAAGGGAACCCACACAATGGGAGAAAATATTTGGCAACCATATATCTGATAAGAGACTTATAACTTGCATATATAAAGAACTCATATATCTCGAAAACAAAAAGATAAACAACCCATTTTAAAAATGGGAAAAAGATTTAAACAGACACTTCTCCAAAGAAGAAATACAAATGGCTAAAAAGCACATTAAAATTTGCTCCAAATCTCTAGCTATCAGGGAAATGCAAATCAAAACTACAATGAGATACCATCTTACTCCCGTAAGATTGGCAGCCATGAAAAAAACAGTAGAATATAAATGCTGGAGAGGATGTGAAGAAAGGGGAACACTCATCCATTGCTGGTGGGAATGCAGAAGGATCCAACCATTCTGGAGGACAGTTTGGCAGTTTCTCAAAAAACTAACCATAGATTTGCCATATGACCCAGCAATACCACTGCTGGGTATATACCCATCAGATCTGAAAACAAGGACACAAACCGATATATGTACACCAATGTTCATAGCAGCATTGTTCACTATCGCCAAAAGTTGGAATCAATCCAAATGTCCATCAACAGATGAGTGGATCAATAAAATGTGGTATATACACACAATGGAATACTACTCAGCTGTAAGAACCAATACACTACAATCACACGTGATAACATGGATGAACCTTGAGAATCTTATGTTGAGTGAAGCAACCCAGGCATTGAAGGACAAATACTATATGACCTCAATGATATGAAATAAGTTAACTGCCTCAGAGAGCTAGAGTCTGGAAAAGTGGCTTACAGGAAATTGGGGGGTGGAGGAAGGATGTGAGTTAATGTCTGCAGGGGTGGAATCTGTGATGAGCTGGCGGTAAGTATGAGCACAAAGAAGGGACAAAATGGGGGCAAGGGGTTACCTTTGGGTGGGGTTTTCTGGGTTTGAGGGGGGCTGGGGATGGGAAGAGGGGTAATATGGTCCAAGAAATAGGTGGGAGGGAGGGGCAACATACGAACATGGGAGAGTGTCAGAAGTTCGTTGAGAACTAAATGTTGAGTAAAACGTATCAAAGTATAAGTAGGAGGGTTACCTGGTTAGGATGCTCAGGGGGTATGGTCTGATGCGGGACGGACTCTGGAGGGAATAGCTGAAGGCTCATTTTGCCAAGGTGGGTTCTACCATTGGGTGGGGTGGACCCATATCCTGGGGAAGACTAATGCCGTCGAATAGAGAGAACTGTATCTCTCATGAGAAAGGACGGCTCTCAGGGCATTAGATTGGCAGGCGTTGTGGGCCCTAAGGGGAGGGGAAAATGGATGTGCAATGGATGGAACAAAGGTAAATAAGGGGGCAAAAGAGGAGTTATGTGAGAGTACACGAGGATGAATATAAAACAGCTAATATTACACCAAAAACATATAGGGGACGACAGACTAATAATGAAAACCATAAGACAAAACATAGGATAACTAAAAAATTTAGAAAACTGTACAACCTAAAGTATGGACCACATAGTAAGCACAAATGTCACCTTGTTTGAAAACTATAGTTTCGGAATCTGTACATCAGTTTCAGGAAATATGATATGAATAAGTTAAAAGATTATTGCTGTGGAAGGGAAAAGGTTTTATGGTGGATCTGGGGAAATACTGTATATTGTATATATGAATTTCGGTGATCTAAGACTCTTCTGAAGCTGACATTATGTTGGGATTCACTTTACGGGAAGTTTTGGATCACAGAGTGGTTCAACAATGGCAGCGGAGGAATACTGATATGGGATGTTATTGACAAGATATATATGGTTGACAGGGAGTTATACAGGGCATATGCCCAGGGTATATGGTAATGTCTATATGTACTCATAGTGGAAACAATTAAAAACAACAGCTGGGGGGGTACTGGGCTCCTGGCTGGGGGGTCACTGTTGTGGGCCCTGGGAGAGCAGCGGCAATCCTCCAGGTGCAACGGCAAGAACCAGGAAGGAAGGAGGGCCCAACAGTGGGCTCTTGATACTAATGGCTACACTTTTGAGCCTATACACCTGCAATAAGAACAAGGCCTAGAGTAGTATTGTGCCTGGGGGTTTCCTCCTGACAGCCTTCATGTTACTTAAATGTGGCCACTCTCACAGCCAAACTCAGCGTGTAGATGCGATGCATTCCCCCCAGTGTGGGACACGACACCCGGGGATGAGCCTCCCTGGCACCGAGGGATCACTACCACATACCAGCTGAAGAAGCAACTAGAAAATGACCTTGAATTAAAGATTCAATGCAGAACAGCAGAATATACCTGTCTACATATAATAACATGACTTCGGGAAGCGGTTTGACCTAATGTAAGGGGGAAATGGAAAGGAGAAATGAGATTATAAGGCTGTGAGTCTCTAAAAAAGAGTCTGGAGGTTGTCAGAAGGAATACCCCTATGTACAACTGAACAGAGTCTAAGAGACAGATAAGGTAGATACAACCCCAGGTATTGGTTCTTTTGAGGGATAAAGAGACCCACGGGTTCTATGGTCATGGCAGAAGGGGTTCACTGCCATGACAGATGGCCCTTCTTTGGAGCTGGTGTTTCTGCGTGATGGAATTGGACTCAGAGGGGATCTCTTTTCACAAGACTTGCATGCTACTTTATTGGAATTGTAGTTGATGCTGGGTTTAAGATATATGTAGGGGATTTGAATCTCTGGACTGATAATATGACACCCAGGCCCAGAGCCTCAACAGACTTCAGCTCCTACACTTTGATTTATTGGACTTACTCCACTCAGCTAACATGGAGTTGAAGAAGGTCAACCACCACAACATGGAGCCTAGAGTGTCTACAACTAGAAGCGGGAGGAGTGCATCCAGTACCCATGTGGAATCTAAGCCCTCACTTGACATAGGTGTGCAATGGACACAACCAATCCAATGTCCACAGATTAAATGTGGAATGGGTGTGGGAACGGTAGCCATGGGGGCTGCTGGGTGTGGGGAACGGGAGGAAGAGATGAGATGTGGAGGTGTTTTCGGGACGTGGAGTTGTCCTGGATAGTGCTTCACGGACAATTACGGGACACTGTAGATCCCCCCAGGGCCCACTGGATGGAACGTGAGAGAGTCTGGGCTATGATGTGGACCATTGACTATGGGGTGCAGTGATGCTCAGAGATGAACTTACCAGGTGCAATGGATGTGTCATGATGATGGGAGAGAGTGTTGCTGTGGGGGGAGTGGGGGGCGGGGGCGGTGGGGTTGAATGGGACCTCATATTTTTTTTTAATGTAATTTTTAAAAAATAATAAGTAAATAATTAAAAAAAAAAGAATGACTGGAATAAGTTTGTTGAAAGTGGAGTTGTAGAAATCAAGAGGTGAATTTGGGAAGTAGAAAATAGTTGAGAGATGGAAAATTAAGTAGTATAAGATGCCCTCAAAGACTTGTTAGCTCTGTTAATAAATGGTAATCAATACTAGAGTTATATGGAATCACTCAAATGATAAATATGAAATATCACAATCTTATTTAAAATTTCAAGCATGTCTCCGTCTACAGTGTGAACAATTATGTGGTGGGAGATAAGATTGAAAATAAAAGACCCATTTTGCCAAAGGGCTAAAGGACATTACTTGAAGGCCTAAACTGTGGCAAAGTCGGTGCATTAGAGAAAAATAAATTGATTTATATTCTTGGCATGATTTAGGTTTAAATTATCCTTACATAAATTTATATATTTGAGGAGAATTCCTCTTATATTCCAGAAATAGTAAAAATTCTTAATAGTCTTATAACAGAAAAGTTCTTTCAAGTTCATTCTCTCATCCATAAATGTGGATCATACCACTAGTAAAAATGTAAATATAACTTATTTTGTGCTTAAAAACTCATGGAGGAGCTGATATTTTAACATTTTCTCAAACTATAGTTAGAACATGAAAATGCCAAGATGAAGGCTAAGACCCTCTCTAGTAAAATAAAAAAATGTCAACAACAAATAATATGCAAGAACTGAATATGAAAAGGACACTTTGATCCAGAGAATGTAAATGAAACTAATGGGAAAAAAGAGAAGAAAAGTAATTTGAGGCTAGCTTTTAGATAATTTTGAATATCAGCCAGAAAATGTTCACTTAATTTTGTAGACAATTAAGAACCAGTGGACTTCTTGAGCATAGTCCATAGACTGCTGAAGAAATAGCTTTTAGCTTCACCAAGGGAAATACAAATTCAGATTATTTAAGAAAGTAGAACTAGTGTAGTTTTATTTGAAAATAATTTGTGTTGCTTTAGTCTGGATAGTGCTGAAAAAAATAATAGAAATGATATTCATAATTGGTGAAGATGTCTAAAAAGACTGACTACTCTTCCAGATAATGATAGACAAGCTTGTTGAGGGTCTGGTTTAGATAAATAGATGTGCACTAAGAAAAGGACAGGTTGTTGAGACAGGATTTAACAGAGGTTTGTGAGACATACCAGGAAGAAAGGAGTTTGCTATTCTTCTTTATTCCACGAAATAAACAAAGTGCTATAACAACTGAGATTTGTGGGGCAACAAAAAGCATGAATATTCTTCTCCAGCAAGAAATTTCTGTGGGTCTGTGTTAAAAGCTAAGTACCTCAGACAGATAATAATTAATGAAAAATTGTTTTGTTTTGTTTTTAAGCAACTCATTATGTGAACACTATATAAATTACTTCAAATTCATTGTGAATTGAAGGTAGTTTCAATGACTAAATTCTGTAAAACTAATTTCAATTATGGAAAATTGGATTACAATTGAATAAAACTTGAAATAGCACCATTCTTTATTAATCTTATCTTTTAGCTAAACTTACATGACTGCTTTCTTTTTATCATGATATGGTATTTATTCTTCCCCCACAAAATAAGTAACACAGACAACACTGCTTAAGACTTAGCAGAAAATATTTGCATCTTTAGATTACAGATTCTATTTTACTTTTAAAAATATTCTATTCTGTGGTATATTTTTTTCTCATTTTCAACTACAGAACTAATATTTAACAATACATATTTAAAGTCTGGTGCTTAATTCAGGGATATTTTATGACATAAAAGAAAAAAATGAAATATAAAAGAGAAAAACAAAAACAAATGAAAAGCTGTATACCTCCAGAGGAAAAAAAAAATCACACCAATTCAACAGATACATGTTTGATCTGGGTATTTTTTTCATAAGACTTGCTGAGACCATAATATTTCAGTTTTTATATAAAATATAGTGCATGCTTGCACTTTTAAGAGTGTTTCTATTTAAAAAAAAAAAAAACAGCAACAAAACCTTTCAGGATATTGTGAAGTCAGCTTGGCCAAATTTATCACTCCCTTGGAAATTAATGAAAGCAAAAATATAGTACAGCTGGTTTTGTTGTCTCAAATAAGGGTAGAAAATAGCCATTAGCAAAGGGAAACAAATGTATAAGAGACTCTAAAGTCAAAACACAAGCCATTTCTAAATTTGTGCTGACCTGAAGTGAAACCTGTTGCTTGGATCGCAGTATGACTACCTGTGTAATCCCTTACAAACTGAGATGTTTCCACATACAATTCATTCATTAAATGGGAATGAAAAAAAAGGGTGAGTTTTTTACTCAGGACCTCTTGAATAGAGTTTCTACACCATTTTCCCCATAAAATTTACCTGAAAATCTTGTTAAAATGTAACTTTTTGTTCTCATTCCCTAGAAATTACATTACAGTTGGCATGGATGGTGTATAAGATATATATTTTAACAATCTCCCTAGATGACTTTATTTTCCAAACTTTATTTCAAATTCAAAAAACAAAATAACAGACGGAAGGCAGCTCAACAAGTTATGGAAGTACTACTCCTAAAAAGTTCTGTCCAGGCAACTTTTATCTTATCTTATACTCAAAACAATCTCAGTCATTACTCCAGTGTTCATAAAGGTACATAGATGAACACAGATTAGCTAAATGACATAGTCAAGGTCTCCTTTTTAATGAAGAAAATGAAGAAGACAAAAAATATGCATAATCATATCTCACAATACCAAACCCCATATTCTTTTTTTGAACTTTGGCATTAATATAGTACCTTCTTTGCTTTTACTGTAACCTATAAATTATAATAAATATATTTTAACCATGTATCACCATATTTTTCAGACCTTGTAATAGAAGAACATTCCTGTATTTCTTAACTACAATCCTCATCTACTGCCAAATTCATGGTTATACATTCTCTATGTTGTCCTCCAGCTGTCTTACAACTAACATTAACCTCCCTAGACCACTCATTGCAATCACAATCACATCCATAAATCAACAGTGTTTGTTACACTCAGTATAATGTGCAACCATCAACTCCCTCCACTGCCACATATCTAAAATTGACCTTATTCAACCTTCTACATGCATCTAGCATCAGTTCCCCTTCTCAATCTACATTTTGTCCCCCACCTGCTTTCCATAGTTTAACTCCATAAACCTACTCATCCATATTTAGTTTGTATCAGTGAGACCACCAGAATTTTTCCTCTTTTGTGTGACTTATTTCATTCAACATAATGTCCTTAAGTTCCTGCCATGCTGTCATGTGCTTCCCCAAATGATTTCTTTTTACAGCTGAATAGAATCCCTTTGTATGTATATATCATATTTTATTTATCCATTCATCAGTTGACAAACACTTTGTTGTTTCCATCTTTTAGTAATTGTGAATAATGCTGCAGTGAACATCGCTGTCCAAATACCTGTTCATGCCCTTGCTTTTAGTTCTTCAGAATATATTCCTAGTAGTGGGATTGCCAGATCATAGGACAGTTACTGTTTAGTTTCCTGAGGAACTGCCCAAATTGTCTTCCAAGGAGCCTGCACCATTTTACACTCCCAAGAACAGTTAAGGAGAGTTACTATTTTTCCATATCCTCTTAAGCATGCGTGGTTTTCTGTTCTTGATTTTTTTTTTTTAAATAATGGCCTTTCTGCATAAGGTGAGATGATATCTCACTTTAGTTTTGAACTGCATTTACCTAATAGTTAGTGATACTGAACATTTTTTCATGTGTCTTTTGGCTATTTGTATTTCCACTTTGGAAAAATATCTATTCAAGTCTTTTGCCCATTTTATAATTGGTTTGCTTGTCATTTTGTTTTTAAGTTGTGTAATCTCTTTATATAACATGGAAATAAAACCTTTGTCAGATATGTGGTTTCTGTAGATTTTTCCCCATTGAGTTGGCTGCTTTTCAACTTCTTAAAAAATCATTCAAAACATAAGTGTTTAATTTTGAGGCAGTCCCACTTATCTATTTTTTCTTTCGTTACTCATGTCTTGGGTGTAAAGTTCAAGAAACCACAACTTACTAAAAGATCTTGAAGAAGTTTCCCTATATTTTCTTCTAGGTGGTTTGTGGTTCCAGATTTTATATTTAAATCCTTGATCCATTTTGAGTTAATGTTGTGTAAAATGTGAGACAGGGGTCCTCTTTCTTTTAGATAAGGATATTCAATTTTCCAGTACCGTTCGTTGAAAAGGCTGTTCTGACCCAGCTGAGTAGGTTTGACAGCCTTGTAAAAAATAATTTGTCCTCAGATAAGATAGTCTATTTCTGGACCCTAGATTTGGTTTTTTTGTTCATGAGGATTCTGGATCCAAGATGGCATCAGAATAGTTCAGGCACGGTGTAACTCTATTGTGAAATAGGGAAGTGAGGATAAAAGTTGTCTAAAGGAGTTGCTTTGGTAAACTGCAGACAAAAAAGTGCCACACACATTGAGGGAATGGGGATTGAGAGACAAAGAGGATAAGTGGCAAGCCCTTAGTTGATGTCTGTGCAGCTGGGATTGCCACCCATCCCCTACCCCCAAATTAAATAGCCTTGATAAAACCTGTGGCTGTGGAGAGGAGCAAGGGCATATTCCTCCCTGAAAGAGGTGAAGGCAGCCGGTCGGCTGCAGCTCATGGACCGGTTCCGCCAGGGGAGAGGGCCGTCCTCACGCTGCCTGCGTGAGATACAGGGTTGTCCGGGCGACCTCTTCTTGCCTTGCTCCAGGAACCGCCACCGGGGCCGCAAACCAGCTGCAGCAAAGAGGACCACGCTATGAACTCACAGGAGACTTTATTGGGAGAGCCAGCACGTGCGGGCTCATGCACAATCTGCAGACAGTTCGGGGAAGAGAAGGGGAAGGGGGAATATATAGGGATATGGTAATTTAGGGGAGGTGCATGCGCCTGGGCCCTGCCTCATGACTCAGCACTTCATGACTCATCATGACTCAGCACTCCTGACTCATCATGACTCAGCACTTTATGATGGCACCCAGGCCCACAACAGGGCCTATGCTCCCTACAAGAGGGAGTTTGTGGCTTAGGGTTGAATGTGGCCTTTGTTGTTGTTGTTGTTGCAAATATAACCATCATAACTCAAATCGCTGTTTCAGAAGAGCTAGTTAGTGGACATTGAAAGATTCATTACTGTGGAAGGGTTTGCCAAGGTACACATCTGCTGGCCAGCTGAGAAAGTGAAGGAAAACAAGCTTGTCTCTCCTGCTTCTTTCCCAGGCAACGATCTGGTCTATCTCCCTTTAGTTCTGTGCCACTGTTTTGATAACTTAAACAAGGCAATCTTAAAGTTTTGGGAAAAAAATCAAACTAAATATCAAGGAAGAGCTATGAAATAAGTCTACTACACAAAAGAGATAAATTGATCAACAGAGTAAAATCATCAATATAATCAGATGCCTAGATTTCAACAAATTATAACAACCATACTAAGAAAGAGGAAATTAATTCTCAGCCAAAGGAACAGACCAATAATTCAGATAAGATACAGGATGTAAGACAATTAATCAATGATGTTCACACAGTCTTCTTTAATCAATTTAAGGAAATGAAGGAAAATGTGAATAACAAGATAAAGGGTATTAAGATGACAATGTGTGAGCATAAAAAATAAATGAAAGTTTGCAAAACAAAGTAACAGAGCTTATGGGAATGAAAGACAGAATGGATGGGATTAAAAATACATTTGAGACATGTACAGCAGATCTGGAATGGCAGAATAATGAATAAGTGAAATCAAGGACAGAATATTTGAACTGGAAAAGATAGGAGCACAGACAGAAAAAAGAATGAAAAAAAAATGAACAGAGGCTCAGGGAATTGAAAGATAACACAAAACACAAATCATAGGCGTTACAGGTATCCCAAAAGGAGAGGAGAACAGAAAAGGGGTAGAAAGAATATCTGAAGAAATATTGGTCAAAAATTTCCAACTCTTAAGATAGATTTGGATATTAATATTCAAGAAGGCAATGCACCCTGAACAGAATAAATCTGGATAGACATACTCTGAGACATCTATCATTCATAATGACAAAAGCCAAATATAAAGAAAGAATTCTCAGAACAACAAGATAAAGAATGTATTACTTACAAGGGAACCTTAATAGGGCTAAGTGCCAATTTCTCATAAGAAACCATGGAGGTAAGAAAGAAGTGGTATGATAAACTTATGGTACTGAAAGAGAAAACAGCCAGCCAAAATAGCTTTATTCAACAAAAACATCCCTTGGAACTGAAGGTTGGGTTTAAAGTCTTCACAGACAAACAAAAACTGAGAGACTTTGTTGCCGAAAGACCAAATCTACAAAAGATATTAAAGTGTATATTAATCAGCCAAAGGGGTGCTGATGCAAAGTACCAGAAATCTGTTGGTTTTTATAATGAGTGTATATTTGGAGTAAAAGCTTAATTACAAGGCCCTAAGGAGTCCAACTCAAGGAACCTGAAGAGATATTCCTCACCAAACTCTGAGGCCACATGTTGAAAGAAGATGGTGGGTGATGTCTTCAAGGGCTCAGCCTTCCTCTTTCCTTGTACGGCTCCAGGGGCCCAACTTATTCCAATCTCAGCTATAGACTGGAGGACTTGACTCTGTTCCCTTTACAAAGTCAGCTATAAACTGTCAGGCAAATGGCTCTCTCTTCCTGGGCTGTAGGAACAAAGCTGACAAATTCTCTCCTCTTCAGTTTCTACGGAACTCTCTCTATTCCTCTTTTTATTTCTTCTTCTCTGTATCTACTTTTGTGTGTCACCTTGATTGACTGTCTGTTTATATAGCCCACAGTGGGAAGTGGGAACTCAAGCTGAGTCACCCTATTGACAAGCTACTGATGTGGTCTAATCAAAGACCTAATCTAAACATAATTTAATCAAAGGCATCTCAGCTGAATCTAATAAAATCAAAGGGTATCACACCCAGAGGTAAAGACCAGTTTACAAACATAACCTCTTTTAGGAATTCATAAATAATCCCAAACTGCCTCAAAGGGTGTTTTTGTATAACCTGAAAGGAAAAAGCAAGGGTAAGAGGTCTGAAGAAGAGTGTAGAGATGAAGATTATAAATAAGAGAAACTGAAAAGTTTAAAAGACAGACAATAGTAAGATATGACAATTGAAAGCCAAGGGACAAAATGGACAAAGCAATTTATGCCATTAGAGTAATAGCCCTGAATGTTAATGAATTGAACTCCATAATGAAAAGACATAGACTTATAGAATGAATAAAAAAGCATAAGCAAACTATTTGTTGTCTACAAGAGACTCACCTTAGACTCAAGGATTTTGATAAATTAAGCTGGAAAATTTTAAAGACTTAAGATAAGTGGAAACAAATATCAAAGAAAAGATGTGCAAAAATAATAACAATAGGCAAGCAAGAGAAAATGCCCTTCAGAATAAGTTCATCAACATATTCAGATGCCTAGGCATCAGCAAAAAAATACAAGCATAAGTAGGAAACAGGAAGAGATGGCCCACCCAAAGGAACAAATCAAATATTCTGAAGAGATACAGGATTTAAGACAATCAATGATAATTCCACAATTCTCTTAAAACAATTTAAAGAATTGAAAGAATATATGATTAAAGAGATAAAGAATATTAAGAAGATCATATCAGAAATAAATGAAATTGAGAACATAAAAAACAATAGAGAGAATCAACAAAACCAAAATGTGGCTCTTTGAGAAGATCAACAAAATTGACAAACTCTTAGCTAGACTGAAAAAGAAAAAAAGAGAAAAGATACTAATAAATAAAATCAGAAATAAAAGGGAGGACATTACCTCTGACCAGGCAGAAATAAGAGAGATCATAAGATACTATGAACACCTGTATATCAAAAACCTAGAAAATGTACATGAGATGGTCAAATTCCTAGAAAAACACTAATCAGCTACACTGACCCTAGAAGAAATAGAGGACCTCAACTCAATCACAAGTGAAGAGATTGAAACAGTCATCAAAAATCTCCAGAAGATGAAAAGTCCAAGCTTAACAGATGAATTCTACAAATCATTCAAAGACAACATAATACCGATCTTGCTCAAGCTTTTCCAAAATATTGAACAGGAAATAATGCTACCAAACTCATTCCATAAAGCCAACATCACCCTAATACCAAGAACAGATATATATATATATATATATATATATATACACACACACACACACACATACACATACATATATATACACACTACAAAAAAGAAAACTACAGACAAATATCTCTAATGAATATAGATGCAAAATTCCTTAACAAATTACTTGCAAACCAAATCCAAAAGCACATTAAAAGAATTATACATGATAGTCAAATGGGTTTTATCCCTGGTATGCAAGAGTGATTCAACAAAAGAAAATCAATAAACCACATAGTTAAAGTGAAGAAGAAAAATCATTTGTTCCTGTCTATTGGTGCAGAAAATTCAGGTGACAAAATACAGCGCTCTTTCTTGATAAAAAATAATCCAAAAGACAGAAATAGAAGGAAGCTTTCTCAATATGGTAAAGTGCATTTAAGAACCTACAGCTATTATTGTACTCAATGGTGAAAGACTGAAAGCTTTCCTGCTGAGGTCAAGAACAAAACAAGGATGCCCACTGTCAACATTATTATTCAGTATTTTGCCAGAAGCCCGAGCTAGAGTAATTAGTTGAACAGAGAAATTAAAGACACCCAAAAAGGATATGAAGAATTAAAACATTCATTATTCACTGATGACATGATCCTATATTTAGAAATTCGAATAATCCACAGCAAAGCTACTAGAATTAAAAGACAAGTTCAGCAAAGTGGAGAATACAAGATTAATATGCAAAAATCAATAGCATTTCTTTACACTACTGTCGTGCAATCAGCAGAGGAAATCAGAAAAAAATTCCATTTATAATAGTTACTAAAATAATCAAAATTTAGGAATAAACTTAACCAAGGACATAAATGACCTGTATTCAGAAAACTACAATGCACTGCTAAAAATATTGGAAAAAAATTAATTAAATGGAAGGACACTCCATGTTCATGGACTGGAAGACTAAATATTGTTAAATGTTAAGTCTACCCAAACTGATTTACAAATTCAATGTAATTCCAATAAAAATTATAACAGCCTTTTTTTTTTTGCAGAAATCAAAAAACCAATAAACAAACTTATTTGGTAGGGTAAGGGACTCCAAATAGCCAAAAATGTCTTTAAAAAGAGCAAAGTTGGAAGACTCTCATTTTCTGACTTTAAAACGTATTACTTATGTTGTAAAAACAAGATGGTACTGGCATAAGGACAGAGAGATTGACCAATAGAACCAAATCAAGAACTCAGAAATTGACCCTCACAGAAGAAAGTGGTATGATGTTGTAGCAGTTTGATGTTATTTATGATTCCAAAAAGGAGATATGGATTGTGTCTGTAAACTAATCTGTTCCCCTGGGCTTTGATTCAACCATATCATTACAGTATGACTCAGCATGGAGTTCCAGCCTCCTTGGACTGATAAAACAGTCTCTCACATTGAAGTAGACACACAGAGATGAACACAAAGGAGTAGAGAGTATGACTACTGTTGAACAAGATTTTGAGTCTTTCTGCCTCATAAAATTATGAGTTGGCAAATTGTTATCTGCTGTGATTCATTCCATTAAGATGTTAAGAACTCCCAAATAGGAATTTAATTATCTAGACAGAACTATCATCTAATTCTTTAAATGGAAATTAAATAGCTAAACCAATAATTTATTTCATTTTTAGATATTATGTCCAATAGAGTTGTAATATAAAAATTAGAATTATGATATAATTTTTATTAAGTTAGAATTACTATTTACATTTATAAGTGTTGTGTTGGTTGCTATGCTATCTATTTTTTTATAATTGATTATATTAAATCTAACTTGGCCTTGCACTCTCATTTAAAATTTGTACTTTCTTTCAATCTATTTTACTATTTATTTTACAATTTTACAATAAAGGACTTTTTTTTTTAAAGATGTATCTATTTTTTTTATTTATTTCTCTCCCATTTGCTGCATGTTCTTGTTTTTTTTTGTCTGCTTCTGTTGTTGTCAGCGGCATGGGAATCTGTGTTTCTTTTTGTTGCGGCATCTTGCTGTGTCAACTCTCCATGTGTGTGATGCCATTCCTGGGCAGGCTGCACTTTCTTTCATGCTGGGTGGCTCTCCTTACGGGGCACGCTCCTTGTGCGTGGGGCTCCCCTATGTGGGGGACACCCCTGCATGGCATGGCACTCCTTGCGTGCATCAGCACTGCACATGGGCCACCTCCACACGGGTCAAGGAGGCCCAGGGTTTGAACAGAGAGATTGAGAGGTGAGGAATTTTCTTGTTTGTCTGTTTGTTTTAGTTTATTACTATTATTATTCAAGTAATGAAAATGCTCTAATAATGATTGAAGTGATGAACACAGAACTATGTGATTATACTAAATACCATTCATTGTACACTTTGGATAAATTGTATGATTTATTAATATGTATCAATAAAAAATGTACTAACCATATGTGAAATGTGAATATAGGTAAAATTGCATTTATTACTTTTTCTTTAAACTGAACTAACATATGCTAATACTAGCAGATATTAATGTCAGACATATTGTATGATTCCATTAACTTAAAATGTAGCTATAAATCAATATATAAAGATGAAATTAGATTAGTGGTTATATAAGGCTGGGGAAGAATAGAGGGATTGAGAGGTAACTGCCAAGTTGTGTAAGTTTTTTTTTTTAGAGTAATGAAATTATTCTAAATTCTTTTGTGGTGATGAATGCACAACATTGTGATTATATTAAAAGCCATTGATTATATATTTTGTATAGATTGCATGGCATGTGAATATATCTCAATAAAATTACTTAAAAATAATTAAACAAATATGTAAGAAAAGACAGAAATAGCAGCTATATATGGCAGGGGAAGCATACAGAGATTGAGAAGTGAAGAATTTTCTTGTTTGTTTGGTTTTGTTTATTATTATTATTGAATTAATGAAAATGCTCTAATAACAAAGTGATCAATGCACAACTATATGATAAAGCCAAATATCATTGATTGGACACTTTGGATAAATTGTATGCTTTACTAACATGTATCAAATTGATTTATTTTAAAAAAAGAGGAGCTAAAACCAAAGATCTAACTGCACACCAGGAAGAACTAGAATAAAAAAACCAAACCTATCCTAAAGCAAGCAGAAGGTAAGAAATAATAAAGATTAGAGCAGAAGTAAATGAAATTAAGAATAATAAATAAAAACAATAGAGCATTAACAGAACTAAAAATTGTTTTTTTCTAGATTAACAAAATTGATATGCCCTTAGCTAAATTAACAATGAGAAAAAAAAAGAAAAAGAAAAGGAAGATATAGATAAATAAGATCAGAAATGAGAAGAGGGACATTATCATTCCTCGCAGAAATTTTTAAAAAAATCATAAGAGGATACTCTGAACAACTGTATGCCAACAATCTAAAGAGTGATTAAGAAATGGGAAAATTCCTGGAAACACACAAACAAGTCACAGGATCCTAGAATAAATCAAAGACCTCAACAAACCAATCACAAGTAAAGATATTGTACTGTCCTCAAAAAGACCACTAAAATGAAAAGTCCAGGACCAGATGGCTTTACAGGTGGATTTTACCAGTTATTTAAAGAAGATCTAGGAACAATTGTGCTCAAACTCTTCTAAAAATTGATCCAGAAAGGAACACTACCAAAATCATTCTATGAAGCCAACATGACCCTAAGCCAGATAGAGATACTATAAAAAAAAGAAAATTACAGGCCAATATCTGAATATAGATGCAAAAATCCTCAACAAAGTGCTTACAAGCAAAATCTAAAAGCACATTAAAAGAATTATACACCACCATTAAGTGGGTTTTATCCCAGGTATGCAAGTGTGTTTCAACACAAGAAAATCAATTAGTGTTAACAAACCGCTTTGATAAATTAAAGAAGAAAAATTACATGATCATCCTAATAGATGCAGAAAAGCCATTTGACAAAATACAACATGCTTTTATGATAAAAAGAACACTCCAAATATAGGAATAGAAGAAAACTTTCTCAATATGATAAAGTACATATATGAAAAACCCACAGCTAGCTTTGTACTTAATGGTGAAAGAATCAAAGTTTTCCTACTGAGATCAGGAACAAGACAAGAATGCCCACTCTCTCCACTGCTATTCAATATTGTGCTGGAAGTTCTGGCTAGAGCAATCAGGCAAGAAAAAAGAAATAAAAGGCAATTAAATAGGAAAGGAAGAAGTGAAATATTCAATATTTGCTGATGGTATGATCTTATACATAGAAAATTCCAAAAAATCTATAACAAAAGTACTAGAACCAATAGACAATTTCAGAAAATTGGTGGGATACAAGATTGATACACAAAAATCAATAGCATTTCTATTCAGTACTAATGTGTATTATGAGAAAGAAGTCAGAAAAAAATTCCATTTGCAATAGCTGATAAAAAAATCAAATATTTAGGAACAAACAGCCCAGGGCATAAAGGTCCTGAATTCCAAAAACCTTAAAGCATTACTAAAAGAAGACAAATGATAAATGGAAGGATATTCCATGTTCATGAGTAGGAAAACCAAATATCACTAAAATGTCAATTCTACCCAAACTAATTTACAGATTTAATGGAATCCCAGTAAAAATTACAACCTTCTTCTTTGTAGAACTGGAAAAGCCAACTATCATATTTATTTAGAAGGGTTTAGGGTCTCCGAATAGCCAAAAATATCTTTAAATAGAAGAAAACTGGAGAACTTTCACTTCCTGATGCTAAAGCATATAATCTAGTTACAGAGTTAAAAGCAGCATGATACTTGCATAAAGATAGACAGATTGACCTAGAAGATTTTGATGTGATACCAGACCAGAGTTGAGAGATACTCCCAAAACCACACACAGGGCCTTTCTGAATTTCGAAGGCTGTTTCCCAACCTTTTCTTTCTATGAACAAGGTCTGCTCTCATTCTAATATTTACAAGTTAAGTAGAAACCTGAGCGTTGAGAAACTCAGTATTCCCAAGAAGTCTTTCAAATACTATGGGCAAAGGACTTTTGAAAAAGCTGGCTTATTAAACTGCATTGAAGTCCACCAGAATGGTAGAAGATAGGGTCAGAGTGTACACTAGGTTAAGATTAAGAAAAATCTTTTTGCTGGATATCTTCATTTTGACACTCCAAATTCATTCACCACCCTTCTCCACCTATATGAATTACATCAACATTTTGCCTTGGTTTCTAGTCTGTCAATTGAGTAGCACCTGATGGAGGTCAGAGAATATAAGGAAAGGAGGTAAGGCTATTTATTTCCCTGACTCAAACCCTTCCTGTTTGGTTTAGGATAATTGCATGCCTTTACTAAAGACTAGGTCCTATAAGGCATATCTCTCTTTGCAACTATCAGTTATTCTTAGTTAATATCAGTTATTCTGTCAAGGAATTCTTCTGACAGTTCTCTTTTTCAAAACAGATAACACACTTCTGTGTTGCTTCATCCAGATTACCCTTCAACAAAGGACTTGTCGCCCCAGCTGCTGGGAGTTCTGTGGCAAACAGCCTTCAGCTCTTGGTGCCTTTAGGAATTGCCTTGTCTGTCAAGAGCATGCCTTCCAAGGGCCTTACTCTTCCTCAGGAAGCCCACAACCACTGACTGATTCTCATGGGCGTATAAAGTTCTGGTCATCTTATTATATAACTCAGGACAACTAAGAAGGTCCTGTCTAGCTCTGTGATCAGCTGTAGTTGTCCTTGAGCCTGCATGGCATCTAGATTTCAACTTCTGCCTAATTCTATATTACTTTCTTTTTTCCTTCAGCTATTGTACTTGGTCCTAAGGGCATTCCTTACTACACAATACTGCATACTAACTCAGTCACCAGAAAAACCCAAGATGCTGCATTATCTGTTGTTGGGTTCCAAAAACCCTAACCATGCCTCTCTAAGTAGAATCAATCATCAAGTTGGAACAGGACATCTGTTGTTCACTGGGGAATTGGCTGATTCAGTCTTGTAAAACATTTTATTCCCTCTGAGGAGATGGAAAGCTATTAAAGAGGTTTGGACAAAGCAGTGATATGATGACATTTAAGTCAATTTGATCTTATTGTTGTATAACTGTTGTATAGCTATAGAATGGAAAGGACAGATGAGGGAGATTGATTAGGAAGCTATTGGAATGATACAGATATGAGATGATGGCAAATTAGACAAACTTTGTGGTGGTGGTGAGAATTGGACAGATTTGAGATACATTTTCAAAGTAGAGCCTACATTATTTCCTAATGGTAATGTGAGAAAAAGAGGCCAGTCAAGTATAACTCCATATTTTTGAGAATCAGGTAATTAGAAGATTGGTATTCCATTTACTAAGATGGAGGTAGTTACTAAAAAAACATGTTAGATACGGGAATTAAAGGGTTTCTTTTGGACATGTTATTTCTTAGATGCTTTTGGACATCCAAATGGAAACATCAACTAGACAATTTTATATACAAGTCTGATTTTCATGGGTAATGTCAGGGCAGGATATATATATATTTGGAAGTCATGGGAATTTAGATGGTATTTATAGCCATATAACTAAATATGATTGAGTGTAATTAGAAAAGAGAGTTATCCCAGAGTTGAATCCTGAAGTATAGCGAAGTAAAGAAGATAGGGAGAAAAAAAGGGGTGAAAAAAGGAGGTGGAGAAACAACAGCCAATGATGTAGCAAGAGAACTGAGAAAGAAGTGTTGAAGTGTGTGAAGAAGGAAGAAGTGAGCAAGTATGTCAAATTCTGCTGAGAAATGAAATAATAAAAGATTGAGAATTTAATATTTAGTGTTGCAAAGTAAAGGCCATTGGTGAATTTCCAAACATTGTTTTAGTATACTGTTAGATATGTAAACATGTCTGGAGTGGATTAAAGAATGAATAGGAAATAAAAGTAGACATAATAAATATAGATAAGGATTTCTAGATGTTTTTCCATAAAAATCAAATAAATGTATAAATAGTTTATGTATATGCAGGGAAACACAGGAGACAGCTCAAGACTTTTAAAATGGTCACAACTGAAGATAGAAATAGGAGAAAGATAGGAAACTTCTAGGCTCTTTGTAGGTAAACCTTAGTTACCTATAAAGATATTCAAAAATTTTAAATGCCCATATATTACACAGATAATGAATTAATTATAAAAATTCACCCATATAGTTGTCAAATAGGTGTATAATTTATAACCTTTATTTTCATAAATGAACTGGTCTGTTTACATGATAGTATGATTTTTAAAATTTTATTCACCATTTTATTCCCTTTTCATAGAATTATTCTTAGTGCCTTGTGCTGTTTTAGAAATATTTGAGTGAATGAATGATAACCACATCAACTTTCCTGAACCTTGATTTTTTAAATTAATAATAGAGCTTAGAGTTCTTATATTGATACAAAGATAAAGCTCATTCACTTTAATGGCTAAATGCCTTTCTATTTTTAAACATTGTTTTTGAATAAGAATGACATTAATTTGTATTATATTAAATATACTAGCAGGAAATTTACTAAATGGTCTTCCATTTACAAACAATTTTAGAAGTGAGCAGATGAACATGCTTTAGTAATAAATAACTATTAGCCCTGAATATCAATGTATAGAACAGTTAGTCATTAATTAGTCTTTGAAATCTAAATCTGACAAACATGAATGGCTTGTATCCTCAACATGCTATTGCTTAGAAATTGAGACTGACTGTTAAACATTTCATACAAACACTCATAAGTCATTCCATCCATATAAAAACTAGGGGTTTTTGTCCTGTATATCTGAATGGTATTAGATAGTTAAATGTAACGCCAGTGGTTTATACCAATAAAATGATTTTAAAATTTGGAGATAATTGATTTTTGTTTATTTGTTTATTTTAATTAGGAGATCCTTGCTTGCAGAATAAGGTTTGAAATTTGTTTTTCATGTGCATCTCCTGAATAATAACATCTAGCAATATTTTATTCACATTGACAAGTATCACTAATAGATACGTAGTAATATTTTGTTCAAATTATTATATCATGCAAATATTGCCACTATTTTCTTTTACATTTTAAACTTTTCCTTTGCCATACCCTATGCTCTTTATTTTTACCCCAATCTGCCCAAGTATATTTATCCAGGACTTTGTAAAGTAAAATACAACAATCATATTTATAATAATATGTGTTGTTATTATTATTATTATTATCATTTAGTGATGAACCTAATAGCTCTTAAAAATACTCAAACACAGGAAAAGCAAGGCTGTAGCATTAAGTTGTTATCTCTACCCTAATTCAAGCTATTTTCTTTCTCCAGAGCTCTGTAATCAGGGTTTATTTTCTATATTAAAAAATGTATGGGAGGCAAAAGCAGGGTAAAAATAATCAACTCAAAGAATTCAAAACAATTCCATTATCTTTATTCTATGCATGAACCACTTACAACTTTTAAAGACTTGTCCCTTTCACTAATTTTCATTATGCAAATTGTTATTCAAAATGTGAATAGATTTTTAAATCACCTAAATATATAAAAAACTCCTTAGATAAGTCCTGCCTTTTCTTTTTCCAGACATAAAATTCCAAGTATTTGTTATAATTAATTAGTATTTTATTGTAGTATGAAAGAACTAATATATTTAGAACAACATGAGATTCCATTTTAGAACTACACAGAATTATAAAGAATAATAATGAGAAAAATATTTTAAAGAATTCTTATTCAGGGGCAAAACCTTAAGAAAACCATATTTATGTGATTCACACATCCATAAATCAGCCTAACATTAAAATGTCTTCATATATAGGATTTTGTGATTTATAAAATACATCGTTCTTTGGCTCCCTTTTAGAGTAGTATCTAAACACATGGTACATGAGACTAAATGTATTTTTATGATATGACTTAATTGTGTGAAAATCAGGAAATTCATTGTTAAGGCTTCCTTTTACAATGAAAACACTCCATTCCCCACATGACCACATAACATTTAAGTTCCTTTCTCAGAAAGCACTTATGCAGTATTTGAAAATCATAAGTGAGTTGTGGCCAAAGATACAATTTTAATGCATGTACAGAAAATATCATTTATCAATGTAATTCTGAATACCTACTTATAACTGGAAACAAAATGGCTCACTTAAATGAATTTATGTACTTTAGAACTTCCAATGTTTTTTTTTTTCTCAATCTAGTATTCATTTAATATTTGTAGGGTTGAATTATGTTCTCAACAAAGGCATGGTCAAGTCCTAACCAGTCTCATGGATGCAAACCTGTTTGCAAATAGGATAATTGAAGATGCTATTAGTTAAGGTGAGGCCGAACTGAGTCAGGGCGGGGCTTGATCCAATATGACTTTTGAGTCTTTATATAGAGAGGAAATTGGGACATAGAGTAAGTGAGAGGAGGAGAAAGATGTGGAGAGTGATAGAGGTAGAGAATGCCAGCAAGCTACCACCAGAATGCAACCGACAAAGGAGAAGCATTGCCCTGCTGACACCTTGATTTTAGCTTCTAGCTTCCAAAACTGTGAGATGATAAATTCCCGTTATTTAAACCAATTAGTCTGTGGTGCCTTACAGCAGCCCTGACAAGTACTATAATTTGGCACTGATTCAAATTTAGTCCTGTGATAATTTTTTTTTACTAAAATTGTCTTCTCTGTTGTTTTCTGCTGATTTGTAGAAGGACAAGAATTGTTGGAAGATGCCTCAGCCCACGTCACAGATTGCTTCAAAAATTGCTACAATTATTCCCTTTCTTATTAGTCATTGCAATTTTTTCTTTCCTTTTCTTTTTTTTTCTTTTTTCTTTTTTCTTTTGAGGAGGAACTGGGGATTGAACCCGGGACTTCGTATATGTTAAGCAAGCACTGAAGCCATGGAGGTACACCTGCTCCTCTAATTCATTGCACTTTTACTTGGCAGTTCCTCTTATCAAGTTGTAGTTTATATTTGCTCATGCCCTGAATGAGGACCAGACTTACGACTTGTTTTATTTAATAGAGGGCAGCAGAAGTGATGATGTGTCAGTTCTGAGTTTAGGTTTCAAGAGTTCCTATGTTAATTCTATTTTCTTCCTTAGAATCCTGTTGCCACCATGTGAACAACTCAAGAGAGCTTGCAGGATGATGAGAAACCAAGGATCATCCACCCCTTTCACCCCAGCCAGCTGATTGCCAGGTAATCTCTAAACACTTGAGGAAAGCCATGTTAGGCAATTCTCAGTATTCTGCCAACTGAATGTAGACGCATCAGTGAGTCCAGCTGATGTCAACAGAACAGCCGATCTGACCCAGAGGCTCATGAGCAATAATAAAGGACTTGTGTTTGAAATCACTAAGTTTTGAGGTGATTTGTTATGTAGCAAGACCAAAATGATGAAGTCCCTTATGAAGTCCGTGAAATATATTTCTTAGAACTTCTAAAGTCTAAACAAAATTAATCAGTATGAATTCTATATGGTAATAAATTTATAATAGATCAGGAAAAGTATACATGAACTAATTGTACAAATGTGAAAATCTTCATGTTTTTTTGGAGCCCCCCCAATTTTAATACTTGAATTACAAAACTGAAACATGATGGGAATGCGAAAATTCTGTTACTCTCTAAGGGATATTGACAAAATAGGAAAATGCAAATCCTCATATACTGAATGCCAGAATTATTACATGTATTTTGAAGGGGGTAATTTGATGATTAATTTTTAAAAAATAAAAAATACTCTTGATACTCTGGGAAATTTTATCATTATCTTAAAAAGGGGTATATATAGAAAAGCAAAATAGACTTACTACTTTTATTATTATTTTGTTTTGCTTTGTTTTTAGATGAAATAATATGCAGTTAAGGAAATTTTAGATCTATTTCTCTAACAGAGTTTTTCCCCCTTCAAAGCTGATTTTCAAATTGTCAAAACATGGTGTTTTTAAAAGTGAGTGAGAGGATATTTCTCAGGTTAGATCCTCATTTTGACTCAAATACAGTTTATTTTGTTTTCTTATTATTTTATTATTTTGATAGATAATATAAATTTCTTCTATCCAGTAATGGAATCCTAGAAAAGGTGTTTCTAAAGTATATTCTTTCAATTTATCTCTGCCTATTGCTTTCACAAACGTACAAGTAAAATAAAATTGTATTTTTTATAATAAAGTCAGATTTGCCACACTAAAGAACTTACAATCCTGCTTTATCCCAATTTCTCTGCATTGGACTATTCTATTATTAACATACATTTTATCTAACAGTGTTTATAATTTGTTCTGTGGAGGCCCAGAGTTTCACGTAGCTGCCTCATGATAGTGGAATTTAGAATGGGTATGGGGGAGAGTGTATCTCTTCAATCAGAGCATTTTTGCTTAAATTTGTTTGGTAAATAATTATCCACATCTCGTATCTTTGAAACAAGTTAGACCACCACAAAGACAGTTAAAGTTACTCAAATGTTTTGGCGAGCACTACAAGAGTGCCCCTGCCTGGTGCTTAACCCAAGCATGTGCTACCATTGTGATTGACTTGCAATTAGCAAAAAGGATTCTGTCAGGGAAAAGGTGAGAGCTAAATTCCTCTGGAAGATATTGCTGCAATCACCAAGAATTACTGCCGAGAAACAAGACTGAAATAGAGTTAAGAAGACATTAAAATAACAACAACAGCAGCAAAAGTGGTGTCTTTGGTAATTAAAATCTTCCCTAGTGAAATTACATGAAATGAAAGGTCAAGAGGAAAGGTCCTCTGGCAAAAAGGCAATTAAAAAGAGATAGAAGCTTGAGAGTCATAAATTACTACTTTAAATAAGTAGATGCCAGTCTGTTTTGAATATAATTATTAATGGAATTATATTTTTATTAGTGATTGCCATTGATAAAGTGGATTAGTCAATGAACATGGAGTCAAAAAATTGCACTAATTAAAAACATATATCTGCATTAACAGATAGCAATAACACAAACATATTTCTATTTCTTAGTTAAAATTATTATTTTCTTTTACAAATACTCTAAAATAAAGCAGACTCTTTGGAATGTAACATTAGGTATAATTCTAACAGATATTTATGCTATTTCAGTTCAGCATTTAAATTTAAAGGAAAATCTCATCAAATATTTTTTGCTAGTGAATTTCATATCAGGACTATTTATTCATATCACTTGGTATAAAGTTTTACATTAATGTATTTTATGTATTTATGTATGTTTTTAATTTTTATATTAGTTTATTATTTTATAAATTTTCTAAAGACAGAGACCCACAACTGTTGGTTCAGGTCTCAATTTCATATAAGAATATGCAAACATCAATAGCTATTAATTACAGTCAGAAGAAAACAAGATCTGAACAGATGATAGTTAACCCAACTCAACCTTTTAGTCAAAGGCAATTTTCAAATACATGCGTATTGAAGGAGAATAACTTGAAAATTAACTGAAAGATTTAACTTTATCTTAGTAACTAAAATGCATTACTACTGAACAAATGAATCTAGAAATGTTGCAGACAATCCCTCAAGTTCTATTTTAATAATTGATAGCCCTGGAAGGCAAGTTATTATTCAGAAAGCTACTCTACAGAATCTAGTGGTCTGATATGAACCATGATTAATGTGACTCCTTGATCAAATACTGTACAATTCTGAGATTTTGATTTGAATTTTAAAGTAACTCCACTATTCACCATGCTTAAAATCAAACATCAAGTGATTGAAACTGGAAATAAAATGTAAGGAAATAGGTAAATTGAAAATCAGAAATTATATATTCATCAATTAAATTCCAGCATATTAAAAAAAAATTTATCCTGCCTTGCAAAAACACAGGTAAGAAGAAAAAAAAAACATGACAATTTGAAAGAAAGGTTTTAAGGAAATAATGACAAAACATTATTCAAAATACAAAACAAACAAAGCCATATTAAGAAAACTGAAAGATACAATGGTCTGATGCTCCTATCTTTCAACAAGTTCAATTCATCTGCAAAATCATGATATATTAAATACTTGATGAATCAATGTAGTGATGGGAGCAGGGTATGGTATAATCAAGTTGAAAAAAAATATAGCTCATAAACCATGCTTGGTATACTTAGAAGGAAAATTCTCTGTAGAAGAGAACCACCAAAACAAAAAGAAATACCCACCATGTAGAGTACTTAAAAAATATGCCATACATATGTTTAAAATATTTTATTGTTCGAAATACATACAGTATTAAATTTTTATTTTGCATGCTTTTGTATTGGGGGGAATATACCCATCTCTAACAAGGGCATTTTCTAGAAAAAAGTACCAGAATTTTGTGTGTTTAAATCTGTTGTGTTTTCATTTCTTTTTTCTCTCTTACTTTCATTTTAATTTCTGTCTCCTAATACAAATCTTAATTTATGAATATGTGATATCATACTGCAGAAGTGAGATAAAAAATAGCATTCATCTTACGTTTAAATTCATTTAAAACCTTTTATCATAGATTATTGTAGATTAGTCAAAATACTATGCATGTGTCTTAGTACATGAGCCTCTGTGCTAATTTGAGACAAGTGATTGAAAAGTATAACAGATACATACAAAATGTAGGCATTTTCATTCCAGGGGAAAAAAAATCCTGGTGATTAATAATTGTGTTTCCCTTCATGTACTAGATTCTTGAACAATTTTATAACCAGAAGTGCCTACATTTTCTTTTTTAATTCACTGTGTGTTTACCACCAATAAAAGACTGAGATGTTTATAAATTATTGCCATGAAGTTAGTCCACCATGCTGTATGTAGAAGTGCTTGATCTTCTCATAATTTTAGAATTTCCACATCCTATTTTAAATGATTCTTCTATTGTAATCCTAAGTAATGGCTCACTGTGCTCTCAACTGAACTCAAAAAATAAACTCAAGCTACAGGCCTTTTACCGTCCATAAATCTTTGAAAGAAACAAAAGTTGTTATGCTAACTACCCTATAAAATGAAACAATTATTTAAAGGGATTAAAATATTTCTGTTATTGTATTATGTTCATTATTATGTTATATTTTATTATAATGCAAAAGAATTTAAAAGTACATAATATATTGCTATTATATAGTATATCTCTGAATAAACTGAATTAACAACATTGATTATTAAATTCAGCTTGCAGCTACTGAAATTGAAGATATGAGTAATATTTATGCACATTCTTAAGAAAGATAAAAGGTCAAATTTAAACTATACAAAAAAGTCATTCTTCACTGAAAACATCAAAGAATCAGAGATGTGACAGTCTCTATAATCTAAAACAAACCAGCTATATCTATCTCAGGAGAATTGAAGCACTGTGAGGGCAAAACGTAGATAGGAGAAATTAGTTGATTGCTGTTTTATTATTTGATTACATCCAAGGAAAGTTTGTTATTACTCACCCAACATTGTACCATAAATCAAATGCATACTTTTAAAATAGAATGTTCCAATCATTACATTCAGCCTCATTTTAAGTTCATAATTTAAATTTCAAAAGATTTCCTTTAATTTATAAATCAAGGTAGAATAACTTAAATGATTTCTTTTCTGAATATCACTATTTAGACAAAAAAAGCCACAGTATCAAACCTCAAACAATAAATTCTTAAACATCAAAAGGACATATTCTTCATGTGCATAGAGTTCCTCTGTGTCCATTATGAGACATATTAGTTTTTAAAATAGGAACTCATTTTGAGTAATTTATTACATTATAAAAGTCATAATTGACTTTTATATATTTGAAGCAAAATTAATTAACAGCTCATCATCTGTATGTTACTTGTATGTTACATAATAGCATTGATTCCTTTAATACCAGATATTAACATCAGAGGCTACATCTTAAAGACTGGAGTAATTGTTATACTTAGATTAATATATCCGAATCCTCTCCCCCGATTTCCTCAGGTGCTTTTCTGTATGAAGGTACCCCAGTCATGGAGAATAAAGCAGAAATGGGGAAGGGGGCTTTGTTCAAGTGCACAACTTCAAGACCTTGGGTGCTTTTTGCAAACCATTCTTGTGTCTGTATGTGTTGTTTCCTCACTATAATATTGTGTGATTGACTATTACCTCTTCCAACCTGTTTAAAGGAAATCATTACAGCTGAAACAATTCAAAACATGATTATTCATTTTATACGCTAAAATGCCAATTTCACTAGTTTGTTTCCTTAATTTTTCAGAATTTGGTGACCCTGCCTATAGCATCAGAGTCAGAATATTATTTTTTATTTAGTGACTTTAGGTATAAAGAATGGAGTTAAGCTATCAGCAAAAGGTTTTTGAATTTGAGATTGACTTAAAAATTGATGCTTGTATTACATACAAAAAATCAAAACGATAAAGTATTTAGCTCTACCTTTACAGGAAAAAAAACGGAGATAAAAGACTTAGGATATTGACATACTAAAATATTGAAAGCAATATAGTTTGTATGATTTAGGAAAGGACTAATCAATCTGCAAAAAACTACACCTTCAAATATTTGTTAGATAACCATACCTCAACAAATATACTAAAAGGAAAGATTTTCATTTAGTTAACTAAAAACTCATAAGCCAGTAATGTTTTATTGAAACTTTTATTTTGGCATTGATTGAAAAGTTAGTAACATTTTAAAAAATATGTATCTTCAATACACTTTGAACTTTCTTTTCTCTTAATAAGTATATCCAGAGTATGTCCAAAATGAGATACCTTCAGATTATTTTATAACTATGTAATTGGTGCACACAGGTAAAGACATAGAGAAAAGTAATAAACAACATGAAAACGTACTGAAATGAGATGTTACTATGAAGTAATAGGTGCATTTGTTCCCTACAAATGATCTGTTGGCTTTGGAACAAAAGAAAGAATTTCCCCAGCAAATTAAATAAATAGCCCTTCCAGTTACTCTAAAAGAATCAGTTACACTTGACTCTAATATTTCATTACTATGTCAGCATTAAAGACTATTTCATGCTTTGAAGATTGTATTCTTGGCAATAAAATAAAGATTATTGGGCTGAATATTGGGGCTTCAGTGTAATAATGCCTGACAGTAATTTCATTTCATAAAAGAAAGGGAGAAGAGATAGAGAAGGCAGAAAAAGAAAGAAAAGAAAGAAAGAAGAAAGGAATATCACCTTAATTTAAGATGCAAAAAAGGAGCACTTAGGGAAAAACCATATTCAATAATAAGCTTCCTAACATATCAGCACATTCCATTATTTTTAAAATGCAATTTTTAAAAATTTACCCATTTATACACACACATATTAAAACCAGTGACTAGATACCAAATTTCAATTTGTTTAAAATCTAGTTTGACTGTTTGCTATTGCAAAACCATCCTGTCTCCCAAAAGAAACAATTTTGGAAATTGGATAAAACGAGACAAGTTTTAAAATCGAATTGTTTTCCTGGCTGTATGTAATATCTGAAAGCTCTCTGCTTGATTCACTTCTTTCATAAATAGATACATCAGTGTAGAAAAGTGTAAAGAAAATGTCAGTGTAGGCATTGATATATTTTTTTACAGATAGCGCTCCATTACCTGCCTCCAGCACAAAGTAGGGTGGTCAGCTTTAACAGTTCTTACCTTTTATTTTATTTAATAGCTCCCAATCTTTAGCTTTATGTTATACTTCTGCTGTCAGGTCTGTAGAAAAAGCCTGAAATGAATGTGAAATCAGGTTTCCTCTTTAGCCCTAATTTTTATCTTTCATTTTATTTACTGATTCACAGTTTTTCTTTTCTTGTGATCTATTTGTCGTCAGAATAGAATTGAATACCTCTCATCTTGCTAGGAATGGAGACTTTCCATCACATTACCTCTATACTTAGAGATTTCCACTAGGCCCAAATGAAGCAGAGAATTGATTTTTAAGATCCTGATGTTAACTCTCAGGATTTACACAGCATCAATCTACCAGTTCTTCTTTCTCTTTTTATTTTTGCTCTTTGCCCCCGTGACGGAACATCTCCATGACAACCTCTAAAGAGCCTTGGTCTGTATTAGGTTATTTATTCTGCGATATTAGAAGACTTCAGGCCACAAGCATTAATAGCAAATTAATAGCCTTATAATAAAACCAACCTGTCTACATTCTCTTTACATTTTTTGGACATAGCCTATTCCCTTTGGGAGCAAGAATTAAGGAGAGGGGACGGGAAGTAGCTCAAGTGGTTGAGCACCTGCTTCCCATGTACAAGGTCCTGGATTTAATCCCTGGTACTGCCTTAAAAAAAAAAAAAAGTTTAGGAAAGCATCAATGAAGTAGATTGCCATGATTGCTGGACACATAAGCTAGTATACAAAAGTCACTGTAACAAAGGAATGGGCTTAATTTTATCCAAATTTTGATCCTTTTGATGCACTAGCCATCATATGGAATAGGTGAGGTAGTGTGGATAAATAAATTATGTTTTTTATTTATAATGCCTGAGAGCCTTCATAGGAGATATCACAAATGTGCAGAATTTAGAACTTAGTATACTAAGCTTAATTAATAACTCCAAGAAAAATCACTTCACACTGAAAAAACGATTTCTACTTTTATTACTCACCTATCATTAAAAGTGCCTCAAATTCTTCCCTGTGGTGTCTTTAGATAAAATTCTTCCCAGGGGTGTCTTCACAGCTGAAATTACTTATGAATCAAATGCAATATTTCTTTTTGTTTATGTGGATTTTCTAATTAAACTTTAATTATGGGAAGAAATTTTAAATCATAGTTATCATAAGTATAACATACATGGTTTCATCTTTGTCTCTTTGTCCCAACAGCCAAAGTATAACTAGTTTATCTCATATTTATGATTGCAGAAAAATAAACATTACCCAGCCCCTCTTCCTTTCTTGATGACCAGGGAAATTTCAGGATGGCACATTTAAGTATTTCTTTTTCTAATTATACTTCCTCACATTTATTTGTTTAAATTATTGTTTTATTAGGGAAGTTGTGAGTTTACAGAGCAATCATGCATAAAATATAGCATTCCCATATAACAACCTATTATTAACACCTTGCATTGGTACAGAACATTTGTTACAATTGATGAAATTAAATTTTATAATTATCCTAGTAAATATAGCCCATGGTTTAACATAGGGTTCACTGTGTGGTGAAGTTCCATGGACTTTTCAAAATTTTTAAATCTAGTACCATATAAACAATCTAACATTTTCCCCATTTAACCACATTCACATATGTATTTCAGTGCTGGTAACTGCATTCACAATGTTGTGCTACCATCACCACCATACCTAACCAAAACATTCCCACCATTCCAAATAGAAGATCTGTGCATTTTAGGCCTAAATCCCTATTCCCTATCTCTACCCCAATGCTTGGTAATTTATATTCTAGATTCTGACTCTATGAGTTTGCTAATTTTAATTATCTCAAATTGGTGAGATCATATTTGTTCCTTTGTGTCTGGCTTATTTCATAAAACATGAGGTCTTCAAGGCTCATCTATGTTGTATCATGTATCAGAACTGCATTCCTTTCTATAGATGAATAATATTACATTGTGTTTATATACTATTTGTTTTTTCATTCATGAGTTGATGTACACTTGGGTTGCTTCCATTTTCTGGCAATTGTAATTAAAGCCATTAAGATCATTGGTTCAGAAATGTCTGAGTCCCTTTTTTCAATTTTTTTGGTCATATACCCGGAAGTGGGATTGCCAGTTCACATGGTATTTCTATATTTAACTTTCTGAGAAATTGCCAGACAATCTTCCATAATGGCTGTACCGTTTTACATACCAGCAATGAATGAATGTTCGTATTTCTTCATATCCTCTCCAACATTTGTAATTTGGGATTTTTAAAATAGTAGTGATTCTAGTGGGTGTGAAGTAGAATTTCACTGTGGTTTTCATTTGCATTTTCCTAATGACTAATGATTTTGAGCATTTTTTTCATGTGCTGTTTGTTAATCTTCTTTGGAAAATGTCTGTTCTAGACTTTTGCCTATTTTTTTAATTGGGTTGTTTGTCTTTTTGTTGTTGAGTTCTAGAATTTCTTTATATATTCTGGATATTAAACCCTCATTAGATATGTGGTTTCCAAATATTGTCTCCCACTGAGTAGATTATCTTTTCACTTTCATTAGTCTTTGTAACTATACTGGGGTTTATGTTATGGAGCATATATCTATAATCTACTAATTTGAAAAGATACTAATTAGCTTCAATAGCATACATTTCTTAGCTCCTATATCCTTCTGTTTCTTTCAGCACTGACCTCTATCATTTTTGAAGAGAAATTGGCACTTAATCTTATTGAGGATATCTTGTACATAACAAATCACTTTTCTCTTGCTACTTCCAGAATTCTCTCTTTGTCTTTGGCAGTTGACATTCTGATTAGTATGTGCTCTATCATGTTGAGTGCCTTCTCTTTTCTATCTTCATATATTTTCTTTGTGGTTACCATGAGGTTAAAATTCAACACCCTAGTCCCTACCCCTTGGTGGGTGGCGACTTACAGATAAAAGGCATGGCAAAGGACAGAGTGAGGGCTATTAATACTGGAGTTTTGATGTTAGAGTTTGATGCTGAAGTCTGAGCAGGAACCCCAGGAGAAAGACAGAGTTACTCACCTGATAGTCTACAACTGGCCTTGTGGAGAGGGGCAAAGCCTACAAAGCCTCATAGAACAGTTGATCTTGTGGAGAAAACAGAGCTGAGCTCAGAGGAAAACACGAAGCCTGAACCCTCACAGACGTTGGCAGCCATCTTGCTCAACACATGAAAACAGACTTTGGTGCTTTATGCTTTATGGCCTGGTGTCTGTAAACTCCTACCCCAAATAAATGAAAACCAAAAAAAAAAAAAAAAAATTCAACACCCTAAATATACAACAATCGTTGTTTTGATACCACTTGATCTCAATAGCATACACATGTACTTTTCCTATACCCGTCTGTCCCCTCATCTTTTATTGTACTTTTAAAACTTATGTCTTCATCCATTATGTGTACAAAATTATAGATGTACCATTACTTTGCTCCCCCCAAGATGGTTCCCTCATCTGTCTGCTTGCTGTTTCTGTTCATTGTTTGCTCATGCTTATTGTGTCTGCTTGTTGTGTCAGCTCATTTTCTTTTAGGAGGCCCTGGGAACCAAACCTGGGACATCTTGTGTGGGAGGCAGATGCCCAACCACTTTAACCACATCTGCTCCCTGCTCATTGTATCTGTTCATTTGTCTGCTTATTGTGTCAGCTCCTTGCATCAGCTCATCTTCTTTAAGAGGCACCAGGAAACGAACCCAGGAGTTCTCATGTGGGAGGCAGGCACCCAACTACTTGAGCCACATCTGCTCCCTACCATTGCTTTTTATGCATTTTCATTTTAGCACCTGTTGGAAGTAAGAAGTGGAGTTATATACCAAACTATGCAATAAAATAATACTGGTATTTATAATTACCCAAATGATTACCTTTACCAGAGGTTTTTATTTCTTTTTTAATTTTTTTATTTTTAAAGAAGTTTTAGATAACATAAATGTAACTGTTACATCAAAAATATAGGAGATTCTCATATACCCCATCCCTCCTCTTTCAACACTTTCCCCCATTAACATTTTTCATTAGTGTGGTAAATTTATTTCAGTTGATAAATAATTGAAGTCTTGCTTCTAAGCATGGTCTATAGTTTACATTATGGTTTACACTTTGCACCACACAATTTTATAGGTTTTGACAAAATTTACAATTGTCTATATCTGTTATTGCAGTACCATGCAGAACAAGTCCAATGTCCCCAAAATGACCCATGATGCACCTATTCTCCCCTCTACCTCCCCTCAGCAACTCTTGTGTCCACTGCTTTTATATCACTGTTAGAAGTTCTTCCATTACTATAATAATAAGTTACTTTAGTCCATAATTGCATTCCTACCTTAGGTTTATTCATTCCTCAGTCTTGAGGATTTCGGAATGGCGCTACCCAATCTGCCTCCAATTGAGAAGGATCCTAGATCCCATGGACAGATGGATGGAACTAACTTACTTGCAGTCATAGATACTCTGTTTTGGGGGGATGGGCATTGTCCATTATTTCTTTATGCCACTTTGAACCTCTGTCTAACACCTTTTCTTTTCTTTTTGAAGATCTCCCTTTGACATTACTTTCAGGGCAGTTCTAGTGCTGAAGAACTCCCTTAGCTTTTGTTTATTTTGGAAAGATGTAATTTTCTCCCTCATTTTAGAAGGAAAGTATTGTGAATATAAAATTCTTACTTGATATTTTTTTTCTTTCAGCACTTTATTTCATCCAAACTGTTCCTGCCCCCATGGTTTCTGATAAGAAATCAGCACTCAATCTAATTTGGAATCCCTCATACTTAAAATGTTGCTATTCTTTTGCAGCTTTCAGAACTCTCTCCTTGTCCTTTGCATTCAACATTTTGATCAATATATGATGGGATATATTTTTCTTCAGGTTTATACTTTTTGGTATTCTTTGAGCTACTTGCATAGTTACATTTTTTGCTAAGTTTAGGAATTTGTTTGTCATTATTTCTTTGAATATTCCTTCTGCCCCTTTCTTTCTTTCTTCTACTTCTGGGACACCCATGTTAAAAATATTGGTATACCTGATGGTGTCTAGGCTATTTTTACATTTTAAAATTATTTTTTCTTTCTACTCCTTAGCCTGACTCATTTCAATTCTCTGTCTTTGTGCTCATTCTTTCTTCTGCCAGCTCCAATCTGCGTTGAAATCCTTCTGGGAAATTTTCACTTCAGTTATTGTGGTCTTCAACTCTAGTAGTTCTGTTTCGTTCCTTTTTAAAATTTCTCTCTCTCCATTGAGGTTCTCATTTTGTTCATTCATTATTTTCCTCATATCCTTTAGTCCATTCTCTGAATTTTCCTTGTCTGTATAAGCATTTTAAGATTTTTTTTCATATAATGAACTTTATTTTTAAAGAAGTTTTAGATTACAGAAAAGTTACTTTGAAAATATAGAAGATTCCCATATACCCCACCCCTTCCCTTTTCACATTTTCCCCTACTAATAACACCTTACATTAGTGTGGTACATTTGTTATAATTGATGAGCAAACATTGAAGCATTGCTACTAACCAAGGTCTAAGGCTTACATTATGTTTACACATTGCACCATACAATTTTATAAGTTCTGATAAAACTTGTAAATTATTCAGTGTGACATTGTTCACAATGTCATGCAGAATAACTTCAATGCCCTAAAATGCCCCATATTCCACCAACTGTTGCCTCCTCCTCCCCTCAGAACCTCTGGTCACTGCTATCTTTATATCAATGCTACAAGTTCTTCCATCACTACAATAATAATTCCCCATTATATTTGTTCACTCCTCAGAATTGGGGATTTGGGGGTAGTTCTGCCTGTTCTGCATCGGATTGAGAGGGACCCTTGATCTTATGGGTCAGCTAAAAGGAACTGTTTTTCTTGCAGTTGTAGATACATCATCATTATTTTGTTCATTGTCCTGGATGAGTCTGATGAACTGGAGAATAGGTGTTGGCCACAACTCTGCTGAGATTCAGGAATCAATGACTGAAGATTTTACATCTCCGGTACATATAATTAATGGATATAGTGCTAATTATAGGTTCAAATAAACAAGGTAGAAGAATCATATTTAGGGAAATTATAAATGAGTCTAACCCTGTTACATTGGGAAAATAGGTTAGTATATATTCCATAGTAAGTCCCACCAATGGGATCCTGATTTCATGGGGTTATGTGCCTTATCTATTGTGTCCAGACTTTTTAGAGCAATAGGGAACACCCCTGTTTGAGCCTTTGTTTATCATGGTCTTTAGTGAGATATACCTGAGATGTCCCAAGACCATTTTTTTAAATTCTTTTTACAGTATGTTCACAGTCTGTTCTCTATAAGAGTCCATTTTCTGAGTGTTTACCCTCTTCCTTGGTTGAGAAATCATTTTCTTGTTTCTTTGTTTATCTTGTATTCTTTTCTTGCATGGTGTACATTTTATTTTAAAATGTTAGTTCTTGAATATATTCCCTGAGATGTCTGCTTTTTGGTTTGTAAGCAGCTGGTGATAAGGCAGTGATTTTCATGTGTTTCAATCAGGAATGTCTTCCAAAATTGAATGCAAAGTGCTGGGTCCTTCCTGTCTTATGTGGACCTCTTTCTTATTCTGGGCTTGTGCTAGTTAGTTGCTTAAGAGCTCCCCCACTTACTGGAGTTTGATGCCTAGTCCTCTTTTCTAGGAGACAGAGCTTCTCCCCAGATCATCCACCTCAATTGTTTCTTATACTGTGTTTGTAGTCTCAAGCTGCTTTGCCTGGAAGGAAAATTCTGGGATGGGGGTAAGCCAGAGAGGAGTTTCCCAAGTCAGTCTTTCTCAGCTGGAACAAGACCAGGGACCCACAAAGGAAGTGCAGGCCATCTGGAAACTGCCCTGGGGAGAGGCTGGTTAGGGCGCTAGGAGACTAGGAGCTTCTTCCATGGCTGCCCAAACCTGTACTTTCTTTATCTGCCCAGCAAATGCAGCCCTTCAACTGTTCCCAGGAACTCTGAAGTATATCATCTTTAACTGTCCTCTGCTGTTGCCGCCTTTCTCCGCCCCTCCTCCCCTTCCAGCCCCCGCCGTCCTTCCCGCCAGTCCCGCCCATACTGCCAACCCACAATCTGCCCTCTTCCCCAGTAACTGCTTACCTCAGGTCTATCCATCAGCTTCAGCCTGTCCACAGCCGCCCCTTAGCCAGCCCTCCCTTCATCACACCCCTCCCTCTACCCAACCCTATATAGCTAAGTGTACTTCCGTAATAAAGCAGACCTGTTCTTGCGCTCAAGCGGTCTCCGTGGTTTTTCCTCAACCGCGCGTCCCCCACGCCTGGAGAACCGGTGCGCCATCTTGGAGCACCCCCCGCCGGCTGCCTGGCAGGAGCAAGCCCCCCCGACTCTTGGGCCTGAGCGAGGACGAAAACCCTCACGCTCAGCTACAACTGGCGCCCAACGTGGGGCTCCTCCCCCGGCCCCTCTCTGCTGCTGCTGCTGCTGTGATCGTCCTCCTCTCCAGGTAGGGACCCCTCGCCCGGACGAGCCCCAAGGGACCCCTCGCCGTCGTCCCGTCCCTATCCCGTCATGGGCGCCTCTTTGTCATTGCGTCAGGCGCCGCAAGTCAGGGCCCTCGCTGCCCTGCTCGATGCCAATGGAGTCCGCGTCTCCTTGCGGCAGCTCCAAAAGTACTGGGATCTCTTGCTCCCTTTTAATCCGTGGCTCGCCACCTGCCAACTCTGGAGCCCGGACACATACTTGCGACTCATAGATCGAGTCACCTCCGCCATGGAGCACGAGAAACGCACCTTCCCAGCAGGCCTCTTACCCGTTCTCGTTGCCATTCGCGCCTGTCTCCTTGGCGCTCCGACCGAGGCCGTTTATGAAGCTTCTCCTAAACGGCCTCTAGACTGTGATCCCGATGAGTCCGCCGACAATGACTCTCTGTCTAACCAACTTGCTGCTGCTCTCGAGCGTGAACCTCCCCGCCCGAGCTCCCCGCAGTAGACAGAAAGCACCCCTGCCACTCCCCAAGATGGCAGACTTCCGCCTTCTTCCCCCACTTCTGCCCAAGATGGCGCACATCCGGCTTCTTCTCCGCCGGTATCCTCCTCCTCCCGCCTCTACCCGCCTCTTCCTGCCCAGTCAGCATCCGGTTTGGGCCCGGAAGCTGCATGGTCGCCATCTTCCACTAAACTGGAAGCGCCCCTCACGCCATTTTGTCCGCCACCGGATGTGGCTGCTCCACCATCTTCGCTGGCACCCGGAAGGGTCCGGCCGCCATCTTGTTGTCGCCCGGAAGCCACTAAGCTGCCATTTTCTCACCCGTGTTCCGCTTATCCCTTGCCGCTGCCGTACGGCAATAGTCCTTCACCTGCCTTGGCTGCTCCATCAGTCCCCGGTGCCACATCTTCTCAAACCCCTCAGCTGTATCTGCTGAATCCGCAGCCCACGCCGCAGCGACCCCAAACTTGGCTACCCTTTACAGCAGAAGAGGTCAGGACCCTCCGCAAAGCTGTAAAGGAAGACGGAATTGGCAGCCCTTATGCGCAGCAACTACTTGAGGAGTTGGGGACCCAACTTGTTCTCCCATATGACTGGATTGCACTAGCCCGTGCCATCCTGACGCCGGGTCAATTTATTGAATGGCGCGCCCATTACCAAGCGGCTGTTGACCGACAAATCGTGGAGAATGCCCAAGCCGGCGTCCTCGATTCCTCCGACCCATACACAGGTACCAACAATTATGCAAACCCTCATTCTTATCTCGAAATTGACCCACGGTTTTGGCATCAGGTAAAAGTCCTCGTCCAGCGGTCATTCTCTCTAGTTTCCACCAAGCAGCCCACCAAGCTCGCGCAGCTGCTTCAGGACCCCAATGAAACTTTCCCAGCGTTTGTCGCCCGCGTCCTGGAAGCTTGTCAGCGGAAGATTTCCAGTGAGGATGCCCAGTTTGCGCTGGCCAAAGAACTTATTATAGACGGGTGCCTTGTGCCGTTCCGGGCCGTAGTCCTTCCCATACGCGACAAAGCTCTGCACGAATGGGTCCTTGCTTGCCGTGACGTCGACCCACAAGTCAAAACACTCACCGCTGCCTTTGCCTCTGCCATGGCTGTTTCATCCGGCCCCACTTCTGTCTGCTTTCAGTGCGGCCAGCCCGGCCACTTCGTCCACGAGTGCTCCCAGCCAGGCCCAGCGCCTCGCTCAGACCCGCCGTTGCGACGGCCAAGGGGCCCTCCTACGCCATGTCCGCGTTGTGGGAAAGGATATCACTGGGCCCGCGACTGCCATGCCGCCCAAGGTTCCCAGCAGCCTTTAAACTCCCAGAGGGGCAGGCCTCAGCCCCACCCTCAAGAGGCCCCCAGGAGAATTCCCAAGCCATAATGTGGACAATGCCTATCACACGCCGCCAGAATCCCTCATTAGAGCTTAAGATTAATGGGCAATGGCTTGATGGGCTTCTGGATTCTGGCGCTGAAGTCTGTGTTCCCTTCGAGATCGCCGCATTCAATCACTGGCCCCTCGAAACCGGCCCTCAAGTCATCGGCGCCACGGGAGCCGCTACCTCCTGGAAAACATCCCAGCCTCTGCACTGGAGCGACCGAGAAGGCCACGAAGGCCAAATTTGCCCACTCGGCCTTTCGTCTGTCCAGACCATCTTGTGGGGAAGAGATGTCCTCAGCCAGTTAAAAGCCCGAATTACCACAGAGGCCTTCTCAGTCGCGCTGCCCCCCCCCCCCTACTAGGGGCCACTGCTCACATCTCAAGACCTGACCCTATTCCTCTGGAGTGGGACACAGAGGAGCCCATCTGGGTCGAGCAGTGGCCCTTACCAGCTCACAAATTACAAGCTCTCTCTGCCCTCGTCCAAGAGCAGCTACAGGCAGGGCACATAGAGTCATCCACTAGTCCCTACAATTCACCAGTCTTTGTCATCAGCAAAAAGAGCACTGGCAAATACCACCTTCTCCACGATCTCCGCGAGATCAACAAGCATATCAAACCAATGGGGTCACCTCAGCCAGGATGCCCGCACCCCACTGCAGTCCCCCAACATTTTCATGCAGCAACCATTGACATCAGGGACTGCTTTTTCTCTATTCCTCTTCACCCGCGAGACTGTCCGCGATTTGCGTTTACAGTCCCACGCACCAACAACCAGGGCGCAGCGCTTCGATTCCAATGGCGAGTGCTACCGCAAGGTATGCGGAACAGCCCAACCATATGTCAGCTCTATGTCAACCATGCCATTGAGCCGCTGCGCTCAAAGTTTCATCCAGAGCAAACATACATTCTCCACTATATGGATGACCTTCTCTTAGCAGCGAGCTCCAGCGCGCTCCTCAATGACCTGCTCTCTGCAGTGATGACAAACCTTTCAAGCCTCGGACTTACCGTTCAATCAGACAAAATAAACCTCCAACCTCCTTTTCAATTTTTGGGCTTTCATTTTCATCACTTCATTCAGCCCACAAGCCCACAAATTCATGTCTCTCACAAGATGACGCTGACTGAACTCCAACAACTTTGCGGACAAATCAATTGGCTTTGCTCGGCGCTGCCCATCACAACAGCGCAAATGCAGCCCCTCTTCGAGCTCTTGCAGACCAAAGACAGCCCACCAACTGCAGCCACCCGCAGCATCACCATCACTCCTGCTGCTCGAGAAGTCGTCCAGCAAGTTAGCGCCGCTCTGCAGCAGTGCCGCCTGGAGCGGTTCTCCCCTAACCTTCCAATTTTGGCTTTAGTTCTGCCAACGCCAATCACTCCCACAGGTCTCTTGTGGCAAGATGGCCCTCTCCTTTTTCTGCATACGTCAAAGAGCAAACTCCCAAAAATCTGCCCTTTTACAAGGGCCTGGATCGCGTTGGCCACTGACTTAGTACTTCTCTCCATACAAACGTATGGCATCCCGCCACACACCATTGTTTGGCCTTTAGATGCCAAGGAAGTTACCTCCCTCATCATGAACAATGCCCAAATGCAAAGCCTAGTAGAACTCTTTCGTGGCTCCTTTGACAACCACTATCCTCATCACCGATTGCTGCAGGGAATGTTTCAATTGGCGTTTTCCAACCCGTTCCGTCCATTGCCCGCACGGAACCCGATCCCTTCAGCCATCACTGCCTTTACAGATGCCTCAAAAACGGCGTTTGCTGCCATCATATACACTCCTGGGACTCCTGAGCCACGGCAACTGCTGTTCACAAATGACTTTTCTGTTCAAGTGGGCGAGCTTCTAGCTGTCGCTGCAGTCCTTAACCTCCACCCAAACCAGTCTCTCAACATCTTCACTGACAGCCTATACACTCTTCAAGTGTGCCGCAGCCTCCCGCTTGCCACTTTCTTACCGGGTGACTCAAACATTGATCGAGCGCTCGCTTCCGTACAGCGACTTCTTGAAGCGAGGCAACAGCCCTGGTTCATTGCTCATATCAGAAGCCATTCTGGCCTACCAGGACCGCTGGCTCAAGGAATGACCTCGCTGATGCTTCTGTGTCAAGCCACCAGATACCGCACCGTCAGATGATGCCTCCATACAGCCTCGCGGCCGTCTTCTTCGTCCTGGCTTCCCTCCTTCTCCCAGCTGCCGCCAACCCGAGTCACCAGCCCTTCAATTGGACCCTCTCCCTCTGGCAACAAAAAAGGCTCCTCACCTCGAACGTAACCGCCTCCGCCCCCTCTTTCACTACTGATGTCGCCAACCTCACTGGACGCATGAACCTTCCGTCTTATGAGTGGGGGGGACACAACCCCGCTGCCACAGGTTTCTACATGTGCCCATCCTCTGCCAGAGAATGCCATGACCCAGCGCACTATTACTGTCCTCTCCTTTGTACAAGTTCACTACCAACGCATCACCACCGCTGAGTCCCCCCCCCCCCGCCGTCCACCACGCCCCTTCCGCCCGCGCCACCTACTCCAGACCGCATGCCTATAGCTTCTTGTCTTCCTCCCCTCACTTCTCCCCAAATATTCCTCCCCCTCGGGCGAGGGATTCAGGGGCATCACGGGCCCGTTTCGCTGGCAAGGCTCGGCGCACGCCAGGCGCCGGCGTGCGCCGACCCTAATGGCGGGCACGTGCATCCTGGCCAGATGCTATGTCGTCTGCTCTTTTGTTGCTGCGCACGCCGAGCCATTCACACCCACCGTGCGCACCAAAACTTGTTGCCTCTATTTCTTTTTAAAACAAAAGGAGCAATTGTTGCCGCCTTTCTCCGCCCCTCCTCCCCTTCCAGCCCCCGCCGTCCTTCCCGCCAGTCCCGCCCATATTGCCAACCCACAATCTGCCCTCTTCCCCAGTAACTGCTTACCTCAGGTCTATCCATCAGCTTCAGCCTGTCCACAGCCGCCCCTTAGCCAACCCTCCCTTCATCACACCCCTCCCTCTACCCAACCCTATATAGCTAAGTGTACTTCTGTAATAAAGCAGACCTGTTCTTGCGCTCAAGCGGTCTCCGTGGTTTTTCCTCAACCGCGCGTCCCCCACGCCTGGAGAACCGGTGCTCCATCTTGGAGCACCCCCCCGCCGGCTGCCTGGCAGGAGCAAGCCCCCCCGACTCTTGGGCCTGAGCGAGGATGAAAACCCTCACGCTCAGCTACACTCTGCCAATTTTGTCTAAGTTGGTGTGATGGTTAGGCTAATGTGTCAACTTGGCTAGGTAATTGCGCCCAGCTGTTTGGTCAGGCAAGCACTGTGCTAATTGTAAAACAAGTCATTTATGGACTTTAGTCACCAGTGAATTTACTGCATAGATAACTGATTACATTTACATCAGTCAGGGAGATTACAGTCAGCAATGAGTGATGCTTCATCCAATCAGGTGATTGCCAAAAAAGAGGAAGTGATTGCAGCATTCAGAGAGAACTTCCCAGCTCCTCTTTGGACAGCCAACGTCTCCCGGAAACTCATCAAAGGACTTTCATCAGAGTCCCTGGTTTGCTGCCTGCCTCCCGGAACCCAGACTTGTGCATCCCCACGGTCACGTGAGAGACTCATAAAATTGCATCCTATTGACACATATCTCCTGTTGATTTTGTTTCTCTAGAGACCTCTGACTAATACAGAGGGTTGGAAAAATGACCAGCCTTAGAGTCAGGTATCCGGTGATCTGATGTTGCTAATCAAAATCCATGATCAGCAATTGGCCTATGCCTGCCCTGGATCCTGGGGAAGTGTATTTTTAATTCCTTTCTGACCCTAGTAAGTCTCTCCTGGGGTTCCATACCCACAGGGATGCAGATTACACTTAAGAACATAAATTGGGGTATACAATTCCCTCTACCACAGACCTTAAAAGAGTCATTTTCTTTTTCAATGGGTTTTTTATTTACCTAAGGATAAATTCTTAAAAGACAATATCTCTACTAACATGATTTAATAAATGAACATTATGTTGTTTTGTACATTTCACGTATTTTTTTTTTTAAAGATAGACCACCTGGACCATGTCAATATTCCTTTTATATATTAAAGACTTATTTTTCCCTCAAAAGAGAATATGAGATAGACTGAATTGCTCAATATAAATTGGTCAGTAATACAGGACCTACCTAAACAGAAAGAACAAAACAGTCAAAATCCTCAGAAACAATCAAGACAAGGACACAATTATCTTCCAGGGAGTTAACGACAGATGTGTGATTAACAAAAAGTGATTACCATCACCACATAGCCGTATATTTATAATTAAAGATATATGTGTTGGCTTTGGGGATAGATATGAGGATCAGTCTTGTTCTGGGAACATTTGTACTCCCTTCAATTGGTGTATGCGGATCAAATTTTTATCAGATAGATTTTGAATACTGATACAATCTAGACAACTTTCTTCTCTTTTCTTATACTAAAACTCAAACTCCTCCAGAAAAGGAAAAGAAAAGATTAGCTCTTTATCCTTTATCATCATAAAACAATATTTTATAATATTTCCTACCAATTTATTTAAACAAATAGAGAAAAGAAATATGTGAGAATTAATTTATGGTAAAATTCTGTGATTTGAAGGTTCTGCCAAACTTTTTTTCTCTCTCTCTCTTTATTTTTTTTTTTAATGTTACATTCAAAATTTAAAAAAGGTCCCCACATATCCCCCACCCCCTCACTCCACTCCTCCCAAAACAACAACTTCTGTCATCATTATGGGACATTTGTTGCATTCAGTGAATACATTTTGGAACACTGCTGCACCACTTGGATAATGGTTAACATTATAGTTTACTTTACTTTTAACTCTGCCAAGAGAAACAACAGATATTTCTTTTGACTGTCTTTTGGGGTGGAGCAATGTACCCTCATCATTTTATATTTTAGCAAAACTGCTGATGTCACAATAAAGAATAAAAAATATTTTAAATTGTTTTACAATACAATCTTAAGGAAAAATACTTAAAATTTCCATATATAAAAATTTAACATATTTCTAGATTTCAAGTCAGAAATTTTTTTCCTGGGAATTGATTCTCTCATTACTAAATTATTTTTCTCTTTTTTTCTCTTTGCTTCTTCAAAGCTTAGGATAACATTAAAGTTCTTACTGTCAATTTTCAAGAGAATTGGGGAATCGAACCATTAGCTAGAATATCTACTTTTAGTAAGATACATGGAGTTGCTAAAAAATGAACATTTTATCCTATGACATTTTGATTTTAGAGAGTGCTTGAGTTCACCCTAAAAATATGCAGTGAAAATATGCAAATTTCCAGTAACATAAGGAACTAGATGTGTTGATGAAAGATATGACAGGCTCTAGAAGAAATTTTTATTTCTTAATGCAGGAAGAAAATGTTGAGGAATATTAGTGAAGGTTGAGAACTATATGTGTGACTATAATCCTTTGTCACTGCACCTATAGATTTACTGTATGGGCACAAATTCTTAATTGACTAAAGAGAAAAGAACAGCCTCTTACTAAATGATCATTCCTTTCTGAGGCACAGTCTTACCATTGACACTTACATTAGGACTCTCTTTCCATACATAATTTAAGATTATATGTCCCAATACTGTTATGTAAGTAGTGTTAGACAATATTAGAGACTAATGCTGTTACTACAGTTTGAAATAGGAGGAAGAGAGAAAAATACAAAGAGCCACAGGAATAACATACAGTGGATGCAATATTTTTACACACTTATGCGGTGATTATGGAGAATGTCTAGTAGTTATCAACAAATAAATTATCTTCCGTATAGCCTGAGCTAAAACTCTCTTTCCCACAGCAGAGTCAATTTACATAAATATCACCAGACAGAAGAACTTGATTGTGGTGTGAATGACACTGATATAGTTGATGGTAAGAAATAATGAGGTGATTCCAGCATTAAAACTCATAATTAAAATACATATATATGGAAATATGAAAACATTTAAAAACATAGGGTAAGAAACTAATATTTTTGAAATGCAAAGGAAATGTCTATCTTTAAAAAAGTTTTTAAACCAATAGAAGAAGACCACTTAAAATTACTCGCTTATATTATTAACTAATGAAAACAATATATTTAAAGTTTAAAGAAAAAAATGAAATTATATATTTAATGATACAGGAAGTTCAGTCAGAGTTAAGCACAAAAACATGAAGAAGCATAGTAATTAAATTGTTCAAAATCAGTGAAAAAGAGAAAGTCTCAAAATTGCCAGAGAGAAAAGACACATTGCATGCAGAGAAAAAAACCATAAGCATGACAGCAGACTGCTTGTCGGAAACAATTCAACTGAGAAGACACTGCAGCAACTTCTTTAAATACTGAAAGAAAAAATAAGTCATATGAAAATTACACACTCAGAGACAATATCTTTCAAATACAATAGCAAAATTAAGACTTTTTTATATATGGAAATTGAAACAATTCATATAAATTCAGACATATAAAAGTTGAAGTAATCCAGCAGACACACACTAAAGAAATGTTGAAGAAATTCCTTCAGTAAGAACAAAATTGATACCAAATGGAATCATGGGTCCATGGATTCCCAAAGATGAATGAAGAACAGAAGAAATGGAAATGCGTGGATAAATATAAGATTTTTTTTTCCTTATTATTTACATCTCTTTAAAAGATATTTGACTGTTTAAACAAAAATAATAACAATGCAATGTGGAATTTATAACACATGCACAAGTAAAATATATGATATCTATGACAAGAAGGTAAGGAAGGGAGAATTGGAAATATGGAAAATTCAAATATTCCATTCTCTAACTAAAACCTCCTTCTTTTATTAACCGACTTCATGTTCTAAAACACTCACTTCAAGGCATTTCAACCCACCTGAAATGCTAACCCATTAAGCCTGCCACTTCTTCATTCCTTCCCTACTCATATTATAGTTCATGACCATCACTGCGCTGATTAAATCTCTTAATTAAAAACAAATTCACAAATAAGACCTCATTCACAGATGTGGGGATTAGGACTTGAACATATCTTTTTAAGGGAGCATAATTCAACCCATATATATCACTTAACTTCTAAGATACCACACTCTTCTCAGTCTTTTTGTTGAATCCTCTAACTCATATCCTCTAAATATTGCAGAGAGACAAGACACAAAAATAGGACCTCATCTACTTTGTATTTACACATTACCTAGGTGATTTCATCCAGTGGTTTAGTTTGCAATATCAACAATAGGCTAATGACTACCAAACTGTTATCACCAGCTCTGACCCCTTCTCCTAAGTATATATTTGCATAATCAACTCCCTAGTCAATATTTTTATTTGCATGTCTAGTAAGCATGTGTAACTTTACATGTTCCAGATATAATTTCTGACACCTCACAACAAATCTCTTCAAACTGCTCCTTTTATATCTCAGTAATAGATAAAGGGAACTCCATCTTTTCTTCTTTTTAATTTTTTTTTTTGGGCATTATTTAGGAGTAATCTTTTTAACCTACCTTTAATTCTGTGACATGCTTCACTCCCACCTTGTAGAAATCCCTGTTAGTTCTACTTTTAAAATATTTCCATATTTTAATTACTTATCACCACTGAACTGCCCACTCTTAACAAAACATCATATTTAACTTGGATTACTGTTAAGGACTCATAACTGGTTTCTCCATCATTGCTCTTATCACATTTGAAATAATTCTTTTCATGATAGCTAGATCAATCATTTAAAGACCTAAAAAATATCTTGCAGTTTCCTGTTGGAAACACCTCCAGAATTTCCATCACATTGAGAATATGATCAAAACTCTTAGGGAATGGAGGTAGCTCAATATTGAGCACCTGCTTCCATATATGAGATTCAGGGTTCAATCCTAGTTACTTCTAAAAAAAAAAGAAAAAAACTCTTACAAGGACCTACATATTCTTCTCATTCTTTCTAGTTTCATTGCATACCATTATGAATTTCTTTACGCTTCAGTTAACACTGATCTTTTTTTTTCCTTTTCTTCCTCAGTGCATAGGTTATTACTATTCACCCTTCTTAAGATATCTTTCCTTAGATATCCACATATCTTGCTTTTTATGTCATTCAGACTTCTTCTTGACTATCTCCCCAATCTAAATATCAACAAAAATCTCTATATACATAACCTTATAATTTTCTCGTGACACGCATAACATCTGACATGAAATACTCATGTGTTTATTGCCTTCTTCCTCTACTGTATCATTAAGGTTTCCCAGAGAAACAGAACCAACAGGATACACACACACACACACACACACATACACACAGATATATATATATATATGTGTCAAAAGGATATATATATATAAAATATCTTTTATTGTAAGGATATGGCTCACATGATTTGGGGGCATGGCAGATCTAACTACTATGGGGTATGTTGGAGGCTGGAATTATCAGTAAGGGTGATGTTGAAACTTGAGTTTAAATTACTTAGGCTGGAAATTCAGGAAGGAGGGCAGGTGTAGTGTTGAGGCAGAACCCTCAGTTATTAAGATCTCCAGCAGTTTGGATGAGACCCACCTACATTACTGAAAGTAATCTCCCTTACTTGAAGTCAACTAATTGTAGATGCTAATCCCATTTATGAAGTATCTCCACACCAACTAGGCCTTTGTTTGACCAAATTGCTGGACACAGTAACCTAGCCAAGTTGACTATAAAATTAACCATCACCAGGATTCCTAAGCAAAACAAGAATAGCCTCATCAGGTAATTTGGAGTTTATGCTGAGAGGCAGTTAAGGTTACAGATTATTCTGACTTAGTCTAAAGGGAGTTTAGTATGAGGATGTTATTTTCATGTCAGATTGCTGGTCTGGCATTTTCAGATCTTTCTGTTTTCAAAAAGAATCTGTACATCTGGATTCTTATGTGAAATCTAATGAATATTATATGTCGGCAACCAGTATAGTCAGATTAATATATTGTCATCTGTGGGCTAACATACTGGAAGCCCAAAGATAAGTGTGTGTGTATGTAGATATAGATATAGATATAGATATGTATTTTATGTGTGCATATATAATAGAAAACACAAAGATGTATGTATACAGACATAGATATTAAATATGTCTTATGTGTGCATATATAATAAAATAACCAAACAAGTATGCACATACATGGACACCCAACTGTTGGTTATATCAGGACCACAAACCTCTAGTTAATGTTTTAAAAACTATTTTGAACTAACTTGTACTTCAGATTTCATGCTTTGAAATATGAGTATGTAAATACATATTTTGGAAAAATAAAGACATATCATATATATATATAGAGAGAGATGATAGTGTTACCACAAAAAGAAGTCAACATGAATAAATTGCCCATGTAATAAAATTAATTTAACAGTTTTTTTTCTCATGTCCATATTTATTATTTTTTATGGGTTTAGCCCTTTATTTGACCTGGTCCAACAATGTTGTTGTTTTTTTAATCTCCTTTTTTTAAAAGAGTTTCGAAATTCACTGTCTCATTTTGTCTGTAAGAAGAACTGTATCATAGATTTGAAATCAAGCTTTCTGCCTCACCGAACCACTTTCATAGAGCCTGAATGAAAGGAGAGTGGATTTCTTTCTTCCCTTCTTCCTCTCCCTAACCTTTTCTGCATGAGGACAAAGAACCCCTTTGAAGGAAGCCGACAGGGCTCGACATTGCAGGAAAGAGGATTGATCATGCTTTTCTTTTCTCCCCAAGCACCATAAAGCATGAAGCTGTTGGTACAAATATCATTATTTTAGGTCAGTTGTGTACAAGTTTGAAGCTCAGGTTGGCCAGAGGCTGGCTCCACATATAGAAAATATCTAGATTGTCTGAGCTTTAAAGCAAAGTGACTTCTTATATTTAACAGTTTCAATAATATAATTCCATTGCTTCTTTCTTAGTTTTTAATTGCCTTTTGACAGAGAAAAGATAGTAACTTTAACAAAATATCAGTAAGGACTATGGTTTGAAACATTTAAAGTTGATAATGGTAGTAAGGATATGACACAAACACATAATTGGGGTTTGAAATGGATGCAATGTGAAATTTTTGGGAGGATGAAACTGAGATTATCCTAGCAATGGTTTATTATTTATAATAGAATAGTGGACTTTTAGAAGTACCCCCAAAATGTTAACTTCCTTAATTCATTTCTTCTCTAAAGTTAAATATTTAAATCACTAAACCAGATACTAGTGTATTCTCCTGCCAGTAAAGGTATATGAAGAAATATGAAGAATAGATAGTTTTATACATAGATAGATCTAGAAATATGACTTCAGCGTTATTGTGATCAGTCTAAGCTTATTTTATTAAAGGAAGGGAAATTTCTGAAGGTAGAATTAAGAATTATTCACTTATGAACTTCGGTGGCTCCTTAGGAGCAGGCATATACACATTCAAAAAGAAAGGGAAAAATAGGTCGTATAGCAGGTTAAAACTTAAGCACCTAAATATTCGATTTATAAACTATACAATGTATAAAGTACCTTAACAATGTTATGATTAAAAAATCAACAGAAAATTACATTCTAAAACAACTGAAAGGAAAGGTCATCTTCATGGTGAAGCAGCTTATAAAAGACTAACGCCCTGTATTAGTCAGCCACAGGGGTACTGATGTAAAATACCAGAAATTGGTTGGCTTTTATAAAGGGTATTTATTTGGGGTAGGAATTTACAGATGACAGGCCATAAAGCAAAGGTTATTTTCCTCGCCAAAGTCTATTTTCACATGTTGGAGCAAAATGGCTGCTGACGTCTGCGAGGGTTCAGGCTTCCTGGGTTCCTCCCTTTCAGGGTCTTGCTTCTCTCTGCATTCAAGGTTCCTTTCTTCCTGGGGCTTGCGTCTGTTTCCTCTGTGTGCTTACTTCCTGGGGCTCCAGCTTAAGGGTTCAGCATCCAACTCCAACATCAAAAACCCTCAACTCTGTCTTTTGCCATGCCTTTTGTCTGTGCCTCCCCACCACCAAGGGGTGGGGACTCAATGCCCTAATGACAGGGCCCAATCAAAGCCCAAGTCATAACTCAATCACACCCAGGTACAGACCAGATTATAAACATAATACAATATCTATTTTTGGAATTCATAACCATATCAAACTGCTACACACCCCCACCAAGATTAATTGTAAAACCTAGAAGACACCAGAATCAAATCAAAGCAGGGGAAAACTCCAGAAGTTAAAATTCCTAAGACAAGGAAGGCCTACTGAGATGAGCCCCAGTCACTTCAATATTTTCCATTAAGTGATTTTCCAAATCATAACTGGGAAAGTAAAGGGTTAGGTAAAGTGGCAACCTAGGTCCTGCTGCAGTCTTACTGAGTTAATGATATTATCCTTTAAGAATAATAAAGAGACTAGGTCTTAGAGGAAAAGAAAGAACTGTATAAAAATAAAATTAAAATTTGGTGTCATTCATATTTACTCATAAGACTTTTTTTTCTTAAGTAATGACTTTAAAAAAAATACTTAGATTATATAAATATTACATAAAAAATGTAGGGGATTCCCATATGCACCACTTCCTACACTTCCCACACTTTCCCATATTAACAACATGCTTCATTAGTGTGATATATTTGTTACAATTGATGAACACCTTTTGGAGCATTGCTACTAGTGTGGATTATAGTTTACATTGTAGTTTATACTCTCCCCTGCACAATTTTGTAAGTTGTGACAAGATATATGATGGCCTCTATCCATCACTGCAATGCCATTCAGGACAATTCCAATATCCCAAAAGTTCTGCTATATTATACCTCTTTTGCCCTCCCTCCTTTCAGAACTTCCAATGGCCACTGCCTCCACATCAATGATAAAAGTTCTTCCATTGCTAGAATAACAATAAATCTATAATAAAATAACAGTAAGTCTACTCTAGTCCATTGTTCATTCCCAATCCTGAGGACTCTGGTATGGTGATGCCCACCACACTTCTAATTGAGAGGGGGCTTAGATCCCATGGGGCACATGGATGGGACTACCTTGCTTACAGTTGTAGAATCCTCTGTTTCTTGGGATAGTCATTGTCCATCGTAAGTTGACTCTTAAGTTAAAGAAGCAAAGAGTGAAACCCACAAAGCAAAGATCAGAAGCTATATGTCTAAAGAGCTCTACAAAAATTCTAGTACTCTTTCAATGCTATAAAACAGATATTGGAACTCAGGGCCCACCAGGATGAAACCACTTTGGTCAAGAGAAAATGAAAAAGGAAGGAAGAAGCAAGAGAGAAAGAGAGGAGAAGAGTCTATAAGAGAGAGTACAGAATGGCTAAAATCAAGACGTAAGAATTAAACTTTAGGAGGAAGGACAATAGAAAATAATGAACACTAACAAAGCTTAACAACCTCTTTTAGTTGGATTAAGGTGATCTAACAGTTCTGTAACTACTTTCCAGAGAAAAATTAATCCTCTTAAAATAAGGATAATGTAACTGGAGTTTTGTCAGTTTTAATAAAAAGTATATGGGGTTTGACAAAATGAAAGATGTTGTTAGAGGTAAAGTGTGGTAAAGGGAGGGGGTGAGGTATATGGAAATCCCCTATATTTTCGATGCAACGTTTATATAATCTAAAGCTTCTTTAAAAAAAAAAAAAAGGATGTGGGTATAAATCAGTGACTGAGTACCTGCTTCCCAAGTGTAAGATCTTGGGCTCAATCCCCAGTACCTCCAAAAAAAAAAAAGTATATGGTATTTAATAAAAGATCATAAGGCATCCCATGAGAAAGACCTAAATGAAGTAAAACAAAAGTGACAAAAACAATTTTTAAACACATGCAAGTCAACATTTTAAAAAGAGTTTGAGGAGGGAAGCAGATGTGGCTCAGGCAATTGGGCTCTGGTCTGCCACATGGGGGGTCCCAGGTTCAGTTCCTGGTGCCTCCTAGAGAGGGCCAGTGGGACAGTGAGCTGATGCATCAAGATGGTGCACCAAGAGACACAAGGAGGAAAAACATAATGAGAGATGCAACAAAAGCCGGTTGTGGAGGTGGCTTCAGTATTTGTGTGCCTCCCTCCCACATTTTCCTGGGCTTGGGTCCTGGTGCCTCCTAAAAGGAAAGAAGAGTGCACAATGAACAGACACAACAAATTCAAAACAATGAGGAAGTGGGAATAAATAAATAAAGAAATAGGAAACGGACTTGGCCCAGTGGTTAGGGCGTCCGTCTACCACACGGGAGGTCCGTGGTTCAAACCCTGGGCCTCCTTGACCCGTGTGGAGCTGGCCCATGCACAGTGCTGATGCGCGCAAGGAGTGCTGCCCCACGCAGGGGTGTCCCCCGCGTAGGGGAGCCCCACGCGCAAGGAGTACACCCATAAGGAGAGCCACCCAGCATGAAAGAAAGTGCAGCCTGCCCAGGAATGGCACTGCCCACACTTCCCCTGCTGCTGATGACAACAGAAGCAGACAAAGAAACAAGATGCAGCAAATAGACACAGAGAACAGACACGTGGGGGAGAGGGGGAGATTAAATAAATAAATAAAATCTTTTAAAAAAAATAAAAAATAATAAAGAAATAGTAAATCTTGATTTTAAAAAGACAGGAATTTTGATTTCAACTTCAAAATAAAAAGAACTTGGAAGATCTTCCTGCCATATTTAAACAACAAAAGTCTGTCAGATCCATCAGAGAACTGAGTTTACAGAACAAACTTCCATGTCTAAATCTGTAGAGATAAGAGAATCCAGAGTCACAGCTACATCTGCTTATTTGGAACAGAAGTCAATGGAACCAGGTAGGAACACTTGAATGGAAATTTTGACAAATTGAAGGGTGAGTATGTACCAAACTAAGTGAAAAGAGTCCTGGGGCTGCAGTCTTAGGGGGTGCACTCTCATTTTCATGGATTTTATCTCTAGGAAACACATGAGGTTCTCAAGGTCAAGATCCCAGAAACATCACCTCATGGCTCTGTCAAGGGGAAGAGAAGAGTAATCCTTGTTAAGTACATCTACCGCAATCTCTAAAATGAAGAACCACTTAGCAAGGGAAAGTACTTGGTGAGAGCCTGGTCCCATCTGGAGGAGGAGGATTCCTCACCTGCAAGCTCCTATTAGTCTTATTTTCTTATCTAAGGGATGAAAGGAATCCTATATCACTAGAAAAAGATTTGTAATGGCCCCAGTACAGAGACGTAGTATTCAAAATATTATAGAACCCTTCATTCTCTCATACCTTACCACCACAACAGCTGGGTTTGAGGATAATAACAGAAAGCATGGAAACTGAAAATACTTTAGATAAATTTTAATATACATTCTTAAAAGAAATTACTAAATAAAGTAATAATCAAGTATTTTTTTTCTTAGCTAGGAAGAAGAGCAAGCAGCATAATAATGAGGTAAATCTGGAGATTTCTCAACTAAATTCAGGAACAGGATAAAAATGTATTGTATTATTACCATTAATATTTAACAATTTTTTCTGTGTTAGCCAACATGATTAGATCAAAGAGGAGGGTAGGATAAAGAGGTGTAAAAATTGAAAGTAAAAGTAAATTTATTATATTTGCACATGATATGATCGCATCCAAAGAAAATAAAATTGACAACAAATATAATAAAACAGGAGACTAAGGTATATTGTTAATTTACAGGTATAGAATTCATATATACAAACCACCAATTATGTCATAATGAAAAAAATACTTCATAAACAATAATCACATAAAAATTCCTTGCAATAAATTCAATAAGAAATGTCCCAAAATTATATGAAAAAGAAAGAAAAAAATATTTCTAAACATCACAGATATGCTACCTGTTTTGGGTAGGAAGAACTCAGTATTGTAAAGATTTTAATTCCCTAAGTGAATCTATAGCATTAATATTATCCTAATGAAAACCCATTATTTTTACTTTCCTACAATTAGAAAAGCTGATGATAATTCATAGTGAAATATAAGTAAGCATGGAGAGTGATCAATAGTCTGTAAAATAGTAGTTACATAGGATATTAAAACATGTATAGAGTTGAATTGACACATAAAAAGACAAATCAATGAACAGAATAAAAACTCCAGATTGGCCTAAACATCTTTACAGATAATTGCTTGAAGAAGAGGATGAGAGATCTTGTAGAAAGTTGGTATAAATCCCTACATAACAACTTTCCCATTGATAAAACTATGAATTCTGACAAAATACAAAATAAATAAAACCTGAGGATTAAAGTAGACAGATTATGAAGGGAAGTCACAATTTAGCAAAGCAAATATTAAGTTAGAGATTTTTCCTCTCTGTATTCAATGAACTTGAAGCTAGATGCATAGAAACTAGGCACTCTGAAAGAAAGGAGAGATGAAATAAAAAAATTTAACACAATTTTGGTGGCTTGTGGTGTAAAATCAAACAACGTAACAAATGAGTTATATGAGTCTCAGAAAGACAGATAGTAAAAAATGGAGAAGAAAAAATAAATACATGGCTTTAAAAATCCAAATTAGGCCAAAGGAATGCGTTTACAGATAGACAAAACCCAACTAGCCTCAAATAAATTAAACTCAAAGAAAGATATGCTCAAGCACTTCATAATTAAACTGCTGAAAAGCAAAGATAAAGAGAAAAATCTTGAAAACAAACAAACAAACAAACAAAAAAACCATAACATGCAGCCAATCAATGATTTGAATGACTGGGGATTATCCATCATAAAATATTTAGTTCAGAAGACAGAAAAAATGTTTAAAGTGTTTAAAAATAAAAATAGCCAACTCAGAATTTTATATCTAGTAAAAAGATACTTCATGAGTTAAAGCAACATAAAGACATTTTCAGGTAACAAAAACTGAATTTGTTACTAGCTAACCTGCACTACAGAAAATTATAAATCTGGATTTCCAGATTAAACAGAAATGATATCAGAGTGAAACTTGGATCTTGAGGAATGAAGAACATCAGCAATGGGAAAAAACTGAAAAAATTTAATCACTATTTTTTAGCTTAATTCTGCAAAAATAGTATAACTGCTTAAAGCAAAACTTAAATATTGTCTTGTTTTTTTCAATCTTCATAGTTATGATACATGTGACATTTTCATATAAAGGAAAGCGAGGGAAGAAGCCTATGTGATTGGAAAGTTTTTTTTACGTTTTACTTGAAGTGGTAAAGATACCAACTATAAGTTGACTATGAAAACATGAGGATATAAACTAACACTTAAAATAAGGATTAAAAATAAGAAAAGATGTATAGCTAAAAGGCCAATATGTTCATTAAAGTGGAATTTTAAAATATAATAAATTATGTAAAATGACATGAAAGAGAGAAAGAGGAGTCAAAAATGGGGAAAAAATGGTAGATTAACGTTCTAAACACTACAATTATAAGACAGATGATCCAAGTGCCTAAATAAACAATGTTTCTATGAAAGAAACATTTTAAATATAAAAACAGGTAGATCTAAAGCAAAAGAATGGGAAAAGACAGATATTGAAAACTGTTAAGAATGAAAGTCTGAGGATGCTCTCTTAAAAGCAAATATAATAGACTCTGAGAGAGAGGGTATGATCATGGTCAGATATAAAGCAAATATATCAAAATGATAAGAAAAATTCATCAGGCAATACAGGGATTCAAAAACATGAAGTATACTGACAGATTTAAAGAGAAAAACAAACATTTCCACGATGATTGTAGGAGATTTTGATAGCTGTCTTTTGGCAATCAATAGACTATTTCAAGAAATTAATAAAATTATAAAGGACAAAATATTATCAACCATTTTATTCTAAATGCTATTTATAGAATAATATACCTAATAACTGCAGAATACAAATTATTTTTAAAAGTTCACATGATACTTTCACCAGAAAGTTCATATGCTGGCCAACAAAACAAGTCTTGATAAATTAAAAAAGGGAAAGTATGTTCTCTGACCACAATGCAATTAAATTAGAAATCAATAACAATAAAATATATAGGAAAGCCTGAAATATTTTAATACTATGCAACACACACTAAATAATCCTTAAGTCAAATAAGCAAGCATAAGGCAAGTTCAAATATTTGGAACTGTATGATACTGAAAATAGTCTTTCAAAATTTGTGAAATGCAATGAAGCTTTTAAAGGAAAGAAACAATGAAAAAATAAAAAGGAACAAAACAATGAAGGGAGGAAAATAGGAAGGAAGGAAATAAAGGAATAGAAGAAGAAAAGATAAATTGAACTTTTGGTTTTGGAGCCCTAGAGTTTCAGCAGTACCATTATTTATAAGCTATGAAAATTTATAGTGTGCTTCATTGCTCCATTCTTGTAAAGCAATTAAGAAACAAAACCAAACAAAAACTGAGGAATAAGGATAGACACTTTAAGAAATTTTGTTATGCCAACCTGGTAACCAGGTATAAACTGTATAGCTACATATTTACCTCATGATGTATCCATAAAAACTACAAATTAATCGGGCATTTAAAGATTTTAAAAACAAAAACATGTGTGAAATCTTGTAACTTTGGAAAGTGAAACCATTTCGAACTCTAAACCAAAAGTCAAGTGTGAAGTTTGTGATAGTCATGTTTATTAAAATATTCTGAATGTACACATGAGATTTCTGGAGCAAAAGCAGATTGTTATTATTTGTGTAATAATATTTGTATTTCTCTCCATTCCTCTAACTCTTACCCCCAGAGCAATGCAAGGACAACCACATATAACTTACATGTGGTCTGTATTGTAGGGGAAGAACCTTGAAATAAATAAATCTGAATACTTACATGCCTTCTTTACTCTGTTAAGAAAGAAGAAAAAAATTATAAAGTTTTAAAAAAAAATTTAAACTTTTGCTTCTTAGTAGGTGCTGAATTCTTACTATTACAGTTTGTAATGTAAACAAATCTCTCCTGGCAAAAGGCAAGACCACCGTTTCAGCCTAATAAACCAGGCATGTCTCCATGATCCAATCTCAACCCTTCTTTAAATGAAAGTAAATCTCTCCTGAATTCTTTTTTTTCCAAAGATGTACTTATTTATTTTATTTTTTTATTTCTCCCCCAACCCCCACGTTGTTTGTTCTGTGCCCATTTGCTGCATGTTCTTTTTTGTCCACTTCTGTTGTTGTCAGTCACACGGGAATCTGTGTTTCTTTTTGTTTCATCATCTTGTTGTGTCAGCTCTCCATGTGTGGTGCCATTCCTGGGCAGGCTGCACTTTCTTTCGCGCTGGGTGCCTCTCCTTACGGGGTGCACTCCTTGTGCGTGGGGCTCCCCTCCGAGGGGCCACCCTGCGTGGCACAGCACTCCTTGCGCACATCAGCACTGCCCATGGGAGAGCTTGATGCCCGGGTTTGAACCGCGGACCTCCCCTGTGGACGCCCCAACCACTGGGCCAAGTCTGCTGCTTCCCTCTCCTGAATTCTTTTAGGTAGAAACTGACTTCTATAGGCTGCTCTTTTAGAACTGCTCCCAAAGTTCAGTAAGACTTTCTCGGAAAGCTTTAAATATGCAGACACATGTATTCTCTACAAAAACTCCACATACTAAAAATTAATAATTTGGATTACCTAAAAATAAAAATTTCTGCATGGCATACACTCCAGAGCAAAGCCAGAAAACAAATGAAAGATTGGGAAAAATATATGCAACTCATATCAGTGGCAAAGTGCTAATGTTAATTTAAAATAAATAAGAAAAAAGCTAACATAGGTAAATAACATAAACTATTTTCATGCTAAAAGTTTCATAATTATTTTAAGATATACAAACATACCAATATTTTCTTATGCAAAATTCTAAGTGGAATTTGTCTTAAAATATACTTCAGAGGACACATTAAATGGTGTTGTGACCAACAGTTTGATTCATTTGAAATTAGTAGATGTAACTCAAGAATGAGAGGATACTTTATATTCTCAAATTATTTATTCACACATCACATGACATTTGTCTTTGAAAACATGCACACACACACATATATAATTTTTCAATCAGAATGGGGATATTTCCATTGGTCACACCTCATTTAGTGGGGAGTTGTTCAAAGATAGCTTCAGAATAGTGTTGCTCATCATTTGGTCTTTTAAAATTATAATCATATTTAACTATTGAAAAAATATTTTCTAAAAAATCCATAGTAGAAACAGTCATTCTCAGAAACTGAGTTAGAGAAAAGAAAATATTTTCAAAGTTGATTTCTGAATCAGGAAGAGAGAACTGATGAATTCAGGGACGATTCCTGTCCCTGCTTTGAAAAGACCTGATAAACAGGACACTTGGAAAGAATGTCCAACCCCAGGCTGCACATTAGTGTCTCTGGGCAGCTTTAAAAAAATAGCAATGCCCATTTATCTCACTCAGAGTTACCTAAGTGTGGATGGAATCTATGTACTGGAATATTTACATACTACAGAGAATCTTTCTAAAATTAGGTGCTACAGTTAAGGGTTGAATCTAGCTGTATGCCAGAAATATTGCAAATAATAGTGACAAACAAAATTGATGTTTATTCTCTTCCCAAAGCACAAGAAAAAATAGAAATAAGTAGTCCTAGTCTAAAGAGAGATCTATGGACTGAGGTCACTGTGAGTTTGTGCCTTTCCTTTATGGTCAGTTTTAAGATGGCTACTATAAATTCAGTTATGACCTGTTTTAGCCAGAAAGAAGAAAGAAAGCCAAAAGCCAAAAAGAACCAGCCAAATGAATCTGCCCTCCCCTTAAATGAAACTTTCTATAAACCTCCGGCATTCATGTTTTTTTTTTCTTCACATTTTATTGTTAAAGGGTCTGGGATCCCCCTTTCCATCAAATGGTGAGACAGAGTATTTTAGCAGAATACAGTGCCAAACTCAATAAAATTTAGGCTTTTAAAATAAGGATAAAAGTTCCCAACTTATCAGAAAGCAGTCTTTGCTACTGTTGTGTTGATTTGCTATGAGGTCTACCAGACCACTTTTCTGAAGTTGTGAAATTACGTTTGAAATATAAAGCAATAAGTAGTGCCAAAAAAAAAAAATAAATGAATAAAATAAAATTCTATTCTTACTCACCAAAAAAGAATGAATGTATTTATAAGACATCTCATATCGTAAATAAAAATGTACAAATTTTATACAAACTTTTTTCATTGTCTGTAACAGTGAAAATGTCTACTCATTTGAAAATACAAACAAGCTACTTAGAAGAAAAAATGAACAGAAGTCCATCACAAAAATCTCTGCTGTTGAGGACAGAAGAATTTGAAGTTGAAACCAGTGTCTTTAGCACCAATCATCTTTATTAATGGATTCATTACCTTCAAGAGAAATTTTGAAATAAAACCCAGGTTTTCAACATGTAGGACTTGATATCAAAGTTAAAGTATTTGTTTATGCTTAAATATAGTAAATATTGCCCTGATACCTGGAAAAAAAGATGTAGATGTAGTCTCAGTATTCCCTTAGTTTATGCTGATCACAGTCCAATTTGGAGTAGTTTGTCTTATAAAATACAATTCTCTGCCTCAGCATACATTAAAAGTTAGAACCATTTGTAATTATCTCTCAACAGAGTGAAATTAATCAGTGCAAACTTCTCAGTGTTGTTAATGATTGCATGATCAGGTAACTTCATTGTTTTAGCAAACTCTGATAGAATGCATTTAAATTTTATTTACCTTTTCTTTGATTAATGTATATCTAGTAGAAAAAGACCCTTTACTCTTCTGGAAGATTAGTGGTTTTCATTTCCTTTTGTAAAATTTTAGGATGACAGAAAAGTCAAGTTTTTAAACTCCTTCTCACACCATAAACAATGAATGCTTTACATAAGCCAGATTTCTCTATACATAAAACAAGTTTCTGTGCACAAACTTTATATAGTTTAAAAGTTAAATTTGAAAAGATTTCAAGTTTCATTTTCAAGTTGCTCAACTAAATTACAAATATTAAGAATTTTGCCATTTGTGATAACTAATCTTCCATGATTATTGTAAAGTCCTAAAATTTGAACCTAAAGTTTTACTGACATAGTTAATGAAAATTTTTATAAAGTATTAAATTGAAAATAATAGATGAATGTATATCATGCCTCAAAGATATGTATTAAGAGATGTCTTGCAGTTTTTGTGCCATGCATTGTGTTATTATGTTATTGTTTGATAGAATGGAAAATACATTTATTATTTTCAAGATACTTTAAAGTTTGCAACGTGGCTATTATATTAAAGCCACGATTATAAAGCAGTATGACTTTGACAAGTTGAATATACAGTGAACAATGAGAAAAAAACTAAATATAATAAGAATGAGTTATTTCATTTTAACATAATTTTCCTAATCATAAATAAAGACTGGAACAACTGAATTTTATGTCTAGGTTTTTGTTTGTTTGTTTTTTGTTTCACTTCTTAAGTGCAGTGAGAAAACTCAATTTTTAAATACATGATAATAAATTACAGACCATTCACCTGCTTCAGGGTGGTCGGCTGACACATACATTGATCTCCTTTACCTTGATATCTTATTAAAAGTATTATACTATAAAACAGTTTAAAAATAATGTCAACTCACAGCAGCAATGAGATAACTTTCTAGAAGATAGAAATCAGGCAAAGGATTGGTGCCTGATAAAGGGATGCAATGAAATCAGCAAGGGCCAGTCAGTCTCACCTGCAGAACCCTTGAAAGGTCTTATAACCACAGAAGGGATATTCAAGCCAGAAGTGTGACTGACACAAAAAATCACTTGAAAGTTTGTATATAGAACAGTTTTCTTTTTCTCTTTCCTCATCACCACCTCAGGCATTTTATCATCAGACTGTAGTAGATAAATAAATAGATAGATGATAGATAGATAGTTCAGGGGGAAAGAGAGAGAGAGTATTTCTCCAAAACAACTGCATAAACTGTTGATAATAAACTAGAATAATAAGTGATAATAAATATGTCAAAAAGTAAATTTTTTCATATTCTGTAATTTAGGTGCTTTCCAAATGTTTTATCAGGGTCTATATTATTTCATCATTAAATTAATCTTGACAATCCAAAAATCATGCCACTATACACAGAAATTAATCCAGCTTTTATGGTCTTAATGAAAAAAGAGTCCTCAAAATTTTATAAGAGAAAGCCAAGGTCAACACAAACTCAAAAACTGAAATAAGTCAAAGAGTACTTAAAGATACTTGAAACAACATCTAAATGCTAAAAGATAAACAATTCTCCAAGAATAAGAACTAACAAAATATTCAATAGAGAAGTTTAAATATAAAAATAAGAGTATTTCCTAAAATGTGGACAAAAGATCAAGAGATATTACATATGAGAAAAAAAGAAAAATAAGAGAGAGAGATTTAATAAATTTAATTGGAAGAGTCATAGAATTAATAAACATAGGACAGAAGGTTGGCTGTGTGGAAGTGAAAAGGAATTTATCAAAAGAACATACTGAAAGGGTTCACCCCAGGAGCAAAAATAATACCTTATAAAACAAGCAAACATATTTGACATTGTATTCTGAAATCCTAGATTAGTACTTACTAATAGAAATACAGTCACTCTTATAATTTTGTTTTCTAGTAACCATTTTACAAAGTAAAAAGAAATAAGTGAAACTAATTTTAATGATGTTTTTCAAGCAGGTTATCCAAAACATCACCTCAACATTTAATCCATATAAAATTACTGAGATATTTGAATTTTTAAAATTTTTTGCTAATTCCTCAAAATTTTCTTTGTATTTAAACTAATAGTACTTTTCATTGGGATGATAAACTTTCATCAAAAAATGTTTTGATTTCATAAAATCTACAGATAAAAAACAAATTCACATGACCAAGTTGTTTCAAATGTACTGAAAAGTTTTTCAAAACCTGAATAGATGATCAGTTATGAATTAAAATTAAAATTAATAAAATATATTAAAACTTCTGCTTTTCAGTTGCACTAGGCAAATTTTAAGTTCTCAACAGCCACAAATGTTTATTGACTACCATATGGGATAACACAGTTTTATAACACCACATATTAAATAAGATTATAAAGTTTTAGTGAGAGTTTAAGAGAAGGGAATGGAGGTCTGCAAATTTCTTTAAAAAGAACAATGATCAATCTAGCACCTTCAAAAGGTTGAAGAAGAGGATCTCTGGAGGAAAAAACTTGAAAAGCTCACATAATATGATAAAGTGACAATATAGCAATGACAATCCAGAGTAATAAGAACCCATTAGAACTTGACCATTAAACTAACGTACGATTATGAAAAAAATACTACAGAACAAAATAGAAAACTTTTCTACCTTGAGAATATGAACATAAATTTGCAAATAAAAGAAGTCAGTTATTTAATAAAGGGAATTAGAGAGAAGGGAAGAAAGCTTTTATAATCATTTTACAAAATAGGAAATAAAGTGATATTGTTCATGGATGACAAAAAGCAAAAATTATAAAATACCATTCTGTTTGAAGATGGAAGGGAGCAATAGAGAAACAAGGATACTGATATAAATATGTCAAGGGATAATCAAAGGATGGATGAGGTGGTGATTGGTTTAAATAAGCTAAATTCTAATCATCACAGCAGGAATGTACAAAAATGAATGCAATTGATGAATAACTAAAAAGCTAATAAGCACATTCTTTAGAAAATAGATATAGTTACAGAAGTACTTAATAGAGAGTAAAAGTGATTAACTTAAAGGAGAAAAGAGGCCATTTAGAAAGTATTGATTTATATCATAACATAATAAAATGAATGTTTTATTTTTAACCATGTGCATAATACTTGAGAGTGTTTTAACTAAGAAAAAAAAGTGGGAAAGAGATAAACCAAAACAATAGGAATACTTGATTTGTTCAACCAAGATTCAATAAGCATATACTATTTGTCAGACACCGTGTTGATTGTCGAAATGAAATTCTGAATAAGACATTGTTCCTCATATGGATTTGCTTACAGTCTAGTTAGGATTACAGCAAGTGACTTGTAAATATATACTAAAATACAATAGCATATATGCATCAATAAAGGATGCTCTGGGAACACCAAAACCATTTAATAGCCGTAGGAGTTCATTAAAAACTCAGGAATGATATAAAATATGAGCTCAACAGGTTTGTACTTAAAAAAAAAAGTATTTGGATGGCTGTGAGGAAAGTGTAAGCTTTTTAGAAAGCTATTGTATAATGCATGAGAGAGATAATAGGGACCCTGAACAAAACAAAAATAAAAGGAATGGGAGTGAAGGAGAGAAGTGAATGAATTTAAAAGGCATTTAAGAAGACAATAGTAGCATTTATATAGAAAAATTAAGAATGTTCCCAAAATTCTGTCTTAGACAACTGGGTGAATATAATAGCACCATCCTCTGAGAGAACAAAGAGAAGTAAACCAAGAAGAGAAGACAAGTTCAGTTCTTTTTTCCTTTTTGAAAATTTATTTGGTAACATATATATACAACACCAAATATTCCATTTTAACAACTTTCAAACAACTTTCAAGTATAAAATTAATTGTTGTTGCGGCGGCTTGCTCGGTCAGTAGAGGTGGGGTCTGGCTGTGGACGAGGGTTCGGTCCAGCTCTGGACGAGGGGTCGGTCCCGCTTGGGACGAGGGGTCGGTCCCACTTGGGACGAGGGGTCGGTCCGGCAGCAGACGAGGGATTGGTCTCACAAGGGGTTGCGTGGTTCGGCTGACGGGGTCACCCGGCAAAGCCAGCGACGAAGGGGTCGCCCGGTGAAGCAGGCGATGAACTGGGGACAAGGGAGGCCAGGCCCTTGTCGGGGGCTCTCAGGACTGGAGGGCGCACAGCAGAAGAACTACCACGGAGACAAGGTAAACACGCAAGTCCACTTTATTGAGGGAGAGGCAACAGTTTTATAGGGGCTGGGGAAGGCTGATTGGTTGAAGCCACGCCCTGTTCTGATTGGTTGCCGGCGAAAGGTCAGTGGGCGGTACCGGACGGGGGAAGGGTGGTGGTTAGGGATTGGCTCTCGCTGTTGCTGGGGGAAGGGGCAGGGTTTAGGGATTGGTGGCTGCTGTTGCTGGGGTGGAGGGCAGACTGGAGTTTCCCGCCCACGCCTGACTGTTGCTGCTGTCAAGGGGAGGGAAAAGGGCAGACTGGATTTCTCCGCCCACGCCTGGCTGTTGCTGCTGTCGGGGGAGGGGAAAAGGGCAGACTGGAATTTTCTGCCCTGCGCCTGCGCAGGGAGAAGGAAGAAGAAGGGTGCCGCCCCACAAGGCATCGGGTGGCGCCATCTGGGAGGAGGGGTGGCCGTGGAAGCATGGCTGCCGAGAAGGGGAGACCCAAGGGCACTCTGCGCCCATGCTGAGCTCCCTTCAGGGGTGGCGGTGGGCCCGACCAACCACCCCTGTGTTGGGGCAGCGGAATTAGGCCTACCGCGGCCGCTCCCCTCGCCAGGCCAGCAAACCACACTTCAGCCCGAGGGGTGACCGCAGTTGTTAATTGCATTCACAATGTTGTGCCACTATTACCACCGTCCATTATGAAAACTTTTCCATCACCCAAACAGAAACTCTGTACTCATTAAGCATTAACTCTGCATTCCCCACCCTGTAATCTACTTTGTCTTTATGAATTTGCCCAGGCTAGTTAATTCATGTTAGTGGAATCATACAATATTTGTCCTTTTGTGTCTGGCTTATTTCACTTGCCAGGATGTCTTCAAGTTTCATTCTTGTTGTAGCATGTATTAGAACTTCATTTCATTTTATGGCTAATTAACTAACATTCCCTTGTATGTATATACATTTTGTTTATACATTCATCTTTCGATAGACACTTGCTTTGCTTCTCTCACCTTTTGGCTATTAGTAATAATACTGCTATAATGATTAGTGTACAGTTATCTGTCCATGTCCCTGTTTTCAATTCTTTTCATTATATACCTCGAGGTAGGATTGCTTGGTCATATGATAATACTATAATTGACTTTTTCAGATACCAGCCAACTGTATTTAAAGTGGCTGTATTATTTTACATCCCACCAACAATTCCTGAAGTTACCCATTTCTCTGCATCCCTGCATCCTCATGTGGGTTTCTTTTTTTTTTATGATAACCATTCCAGTGGGTGTGAAGTGATATCTCACTGTGGTTTTGATTTGCCTCTCCCTAAGGCTAATGATGTTGAGAATCTTTTCACCCATTTGTTAGTTTTCTTTAAAGAAATATCTACCTAACCTTTTGCCCATTTTTAATTGAGTTGTTTGTCTTTTTATTGTCAGATTGTAGAGTTCTTTCTATATACTGGTTAGTAAACCTTTATCAGATAAATTATTTCCAAATATTTTCTCCCATTCTATATGTTGGTCCAAATCCATAGATTTACCATGAGTTTTTATGCTTTTTAGATCCTTAAAGAAATGAAAAATGGAGTTACAAACCAAAAATACAATTGTTATGGTGTTTATGATTACCCATGTGGTTAGTTACCTTTACCAGAATATCTTTATTACTTTATGCAACTTTCATCTAATTTCTATTGTCCTTCCTAATCAAAGTGAAGAACCTCCTTTACCATTGCTTGTAAGGCCAGTTTAAAGTTGAAACACTCCCCAGCTTTTGTTTTTCTGGGACAGTCTTAATGAATTATTTTTTTAGTTATTTAATTTCTTTTAGGCTGTAATTCTTTCTAGTTAATCAAATTCCTATTTGGGAATTCCTCACATCTTATTGGAATGAGTCACAGCAGATAACAATTGGCAATTCATAATTTTATGAGGCAAGAAAACTAAAAATCTTGTTCAACAGTATTCATGCTAAATTATTATTGATCCAGATAGATTATTTTAATTAAAGAGTATGAATAAGAAAGGATTAAAGAAAAATGAAGTATCCAAAAATGTATCTCTTCTGTAGCCCTCCTCAGTTAAAAGCATGTGTTTATTTTGTATGGAAAAAATTACAGAATACTGATCACATGAAAAATTTACCAGTTGCACTGAGTAATTATTGTTCATTTGTTATTTTACATTTATCTGGTCTACTCCAGCTCTTTTTGGTTACTAGTTAAATGGAATATCTTTCCCAAACTTTCACTTTTAACTTAACTGTGTCCTTGAGTCTGAGGTGGGTCTCTTGTAGACAAAATAGAGATGGCTAATATTTTATTATCCATTCTATGAGTCTATGTCTTTTAATTGGGGAGTTCAATCCATTAACATTCAATGTTATTACTGTAAAGGTAATAACACTTCATCTATTTGCCTATAGCTCTCTGTTGCCATATCATTCTGCTTTCTGCCTTCTTATCCTTTGGTTTACCCTTCCTGATAATCTTCATTTCTAAACTCTTCTCCAGATCTCTCACTCTTGTTTTTTCCTTTCATGCTGCAGCTTTTCCTTTAGAAACTCTTGCAAATCTGGTCTTTTGGTAACATCATCTTTCAGTTTTTGTTTGCTTGTGAAGACTTTGAACTTACCCTCATTTTTGAAGGACAGCTTTGCTGGATACAGAATTCCTGGCTGGTAGTTTTTCCTTTTCAGTACCTTAAATATACCATACCACTTTCTTCTCACATCCATGGTTTTTGATGAGATGTTGGCACTAATTCTTATTGAGTTTCCCTTGTATATGATACTTTGCTTTTTTCTCTTGCTGCTTTTAGAATACTTTCTTTATCCCTGATATTAGTCAATATGAAGAGTAGGTGTCTTGGGGTAGGTCCATTAGGATTTATTTTGTTTGGGTTGTGTTTTCCTTTTTGGATATTGATATTTATGTCCTTTGTAAGTGCTGGGAAGTTTTCAATCATTATTTCCTCAAATATCTTTTCTGCCCCCTTTTCATTATCTTCTCCTCCTGGGACACCGATAACATGAATGTTTGTGTGTTTCTCATTGTCATTAAATTCCCTGAGACTTTGTTCCACTTTTTTCTCTTCTCTTCTCTGTCTTTTCCAGATCAGATGTTCTGTCTTCAAAATCACTAATTCTGTCTTCAAGCAATTCAAATCTGCTCCTGTATGCCTCTAATGAATTTTCAATGTCATCCATCATGTCTTTCATTTCCATAAGGCCTGTTACTTTTCTTTGAAGACTTTCAAATTGTTCTTTATGCTCTCTCAGTGTCTTCTTAATATCCTTTATTTCTTCAGTCATAGTTTCTTTAAATTCTTTGAACTGATTGATCATTGCTGATTAACTGAATTAAATCCTGTATCTCAAGGATATTTGGTATATTTTTTTGGATGGACCATCTCTTCCTGTTTTTCTGTATGATTTGTAAGTTTTGCTGATGTCTAGGCATCTGAATATGTTGATGAACTTTTTTTTTCACAGCTCTTCTTTGATATTTGGTTCAACTTATTCTCAGTCTTTAAAATTGCCCAGGTAAGGTTTTCAAAATTGGGCCAGGGATTTATTAGCAAGGCTGAGCTTTTCTTCCAGGGGTTGGATACAGAGAGCACAAACAATTTTTGTCCATGTAATTTCCAAACCATACAGGAGATGGCACTAGTCAGGGCACCTTTCCATGGAGGTGTTTTGGTCTCTGTTTTCCTGTGTTCCTGTGTTGACTCTCCAGATCAGTGGTTCAAAATGGGCTCTGCTAGCTAATTCCCTTAAGAAAAGTACCCTGACCTTCCTACCTTTTCCTTTGTCACTGCTGAGAAGAAGGAAGATGTCTGTTTCCCTCTCAGTTGGCTTCAGTGAGCTGGGTTACCCCAGATTAATATCAAGGTATTGGGGTGGGGAGCCCTTCCCAGCTGCCACCAGGGCTTGATAAGTCATGTTTGTCATTTTGGCTTCTTCATCTCTCTATCTTTCACCCTCCTGGGAGTTGTGTAGCACTGTCCTGGTCTGTTGACCCCAAAAGCAGGTCTCTTGGACAGCTTTTGTCTCTTTCTCCATTGTTTTTGTGAGAACATTCTGCTCTGGCTCTTCGACCACCACCATCTTCCCACAATCCTCCCTCATTTTTTAAAGACAATTTTGCTGAATAATGAATTCTTAGTTGTCAATATTCTCTTTCAGCAATTTAAATATGCCCCCTACCACCTCCATTCCTCCATAATTTCTGAAGAGGAATCAACACAACCATTTACTTGGCCTGCTACTAATCTCTTGTAGCTTTCATATTTCTCTCATTCTGTTTGTCATTTGATAGCTTCATTATGTGTCTGGTATGGATCTCTTTGAGTTTACTATTTGGAGTTTGTTGATTTTAAGTTTGGAATGTTTTCCACCATTATGTCTTTGAATATTCTTTTTCTCTTTTTCTTCCTCTTCTGGGGTTCTCACAATGCACACACTGGTGTGATTGATGGTGTCTCACAGGTCTCTTAGGCTCTGTTGACTTTTCCTCTTTCTTTATTTCCTGCTCCTCAGACTTAATAATTGCGATTTTCCTGTCTTAAAGATCACTGATTCTTTCTTCAGTGAACCAACCCCAAGTTTCTGTTAAATTCCTTAGCATTTTTTTTGTTTTTTAAATTTCAGTTATTGTAGTCATCTGCTGCAGGATTTCTGCTTGCTTGTTTAAAAAAAAAAATCTGTTAATTGAAATTCTCATCTATTCATATATCATTTTCATGGTTTACTTAGTTTTACTTGTGTTTTCCTTTAGCTCTTTAAGCAAAAATAAGACAATTTCTTTTTTAATCTTTGAATGTCCAACATCTAGAGTAATTCGTTGATGGTTTCTGATATTTAGTATTGTTCCTTTGCTTGGGCCATTGTTTCCTGTTTCTTTGTCTGCCAGTAAACTTTTGTTTTATACCATGCCTTTCAGTACTTTAATGTGTTAATTCTGGAATTTAGCCTCAGAGGATTTTTGTTCCTTAGCTAGTGGTATGACTAAGGTTTCCTTGAATGCCAGGAGCTAACAAACACAACCAAACAAAAATATACCTTCCAGAGTCTTTGTAAAATATCTTGTGTTGACTGTGATCTTTAGAGCCTAGCTCTCCTAACAGTGAAGTTGAAGAATGGCCTGAGGCAAATCATAGGGTCTTTTCCAATCCTTTATAAGCATGGATCTTGTCATGAGCATGTGCTCATGCCCTAGGAATTCCCTTGTTTACACAGATCTACATTCTCCCTCTCCTCACTATGAAATAGTATTTCCTCTGAGTCCCAAGAGTTCCTTCATACATTAAGGCCAGCTTTCCATGCCATAGACCACTCTGACTTGATTCTTACTTGACTTAGCTACTGCAAGCTGCTACTGTGTGCTGAGCAAGTTCTGAGATCCCAAGTCAGAGAAGAGTGCTATGGATCAGTCCTTCAGGCTGCCACAGACAGACTGATACAGACATATGTGCACCCCATAATGTGCATAGGAATCTTTCTGCTCCCTCTGGAACTGGGAAAGGGATCTACACTGACAGCTGGTTCTATACCATACTGAGAAGGGGTGAAGGAAGGGCCAGCAAAAGATTTTCCTACAATTTCTAAGTTCCTTTTTGTTGAGTTGGTGCCAACTCAGTTAGTAAAATACTTTTTATGTTTTATGGAGCTCTGATAAAGATGACTCTGTCAGTTTTGCTAGTGGCTTAAAGATTCTGTGTGAGGATGAAACACTGGAGCATCTCACTCACAATTTAGGTGATATTGCTTCCTATAAATTCAGTTCTAAACTTATTGATTTAATAATTCAATATATTTATTCTATGATTCACCATTGGGTAGAAGAGTCATGAAAATATGAGAGAAGTTTTTTAAATTTCTGCTATGAAAAATATTAGATTCCTTTTTGGCAATACAAAAATATAAAGCATTATGCATAGTAATGTGTAGTTTTCCATAACTTTTCCAATTTGCACATTTGAAAAATTTAAAACACAAACTAATTCATAAGTGTGAGCTATATATGACATCTAAACTCTCATTTTGCATCTCCAGTAATATAAATTTTACTTGATATGTTCAAGGGTATGTTGCAAGTTTTAAAGAGGAAATATACATTTACATCACTTGTCCTGTCCAGCAATATAGCCAGCTTCCAGGTTGATTTTCCAACAAATTGAAAGCAAAGGTAATAAGACTTTATCAAAGGATAATTTGCCTTTGATATAAAATTTTGCCAAAGAATATTTTAACAGTCACATCAAATACATATTTTAGAATAAATTTTGAAACTCTAAGAGTGTCATCAAAAACCTAGGGTTAACTGCTAAAGAATATTTGAATTTTAAAATATTAATACATTGCTTATGACTTAAAGCTATAGAGAAATATATAAGATGTGAAAAAGCTAATAATTTCCAAAGTAAATGCATATTTTACCCTTTCTTAAGGCAGAAACAGAACTAGCAACAACTGTATTTATGTTTGCCTTTTTGTGCTACTCCACAAACATTTCTAAAATTTCATCTGATCTATTCTAAAACTAAAATTATTTATATCTATATTAGTATATGATAATGAGAAATATATGAGCCTCACCGTCAAGTGAGATAGACATGTATACAATTCATATTTGCAGTTCATATCTATTTCTATGGCTGTTGAATTATGTGTTCAGTATTATAATAGAAGTATATAAAATGAAAACACACAGGAGAGGGCATTTTTGTTTTGGGATTCTGAGAAAGGCTCCACTGAGAAATTTGCATTAGTTCAGAGTATTTCCTGGGTTACTTAGTTCTGAGTATTAGTTCTGAGTATTTAATTACAGTTTTTAAAAAGTATTATTTCAGTTTGAAATAATTTAAAGTAGCATAAATGGTGGAAAGCAAAATAATTTACCAGTAACGAATTGTACAACAGTCTAAAATCTAGTAGTATGAACAAAATCAGATGTTTATCACACAATTTAAGTATGTGAATAATTCTTTCATAATTTATATTGATTTTTCTGATGAAAAATACCTTTGTGACAGGTAATCTTGTAATAACTATTGTTTATATGGCAGATGATTTTAGAAATATCTTTTATTAGTTTGCTATCACCACAAAATTGCTGCATACCAACAATCGCAAAACCTTGGCTGAATGCTAAAATATGTACTTATTGCTCACATGCCTTAGTGTAAGTTGGAATTTAGCTGATCTAAGAGCATGTCATTTGGTCAGCTGACCTATTCTAGCCTTCAGTCATCTCTGATTTACCTATCACTCATTCTTCTTCTGAGACCAATAAGCAAACTTAAGCATGTCTTTCTCATCATAATCATAAAGAACATAAGAGACCACACCCAAACACAAGTCCTTTCCAACACTCTCCTTGCTTCAGATCTGGTATTAGCACATTGGCCAAATGATGGCTTAGCCTAGGAATGGTGAATTACGTGTACCTACAAGCGGGAGCAAAGCAAATTTACAAATGCAGCAAAAGAAGGGAAGATATATACTTGGAGTCAGTGCTGCAATGTAGCACACATCTAAGCAGGGTTTTCCATTTTGATACAAATAAGTCTGATATAAGGGAATTCAAGCAAAACATGTTCATGAAATTTAAGAGAGAAAATGCATGTATACTAGCTTTGTAAATGGACCCAAGGTACAGTCTGAAGAAGAATGCAACTTCCTAAATTTTAAGTAAAGCAATTATCTTCTAAATTCAGAGCAAATTAAAATAAAATTTTAGAAATTTTAATCTAAAATGGATCTTAGAGAAAATTTAGTATAATTCTAATGAGAAAGTGTATCTCATTCATAAGGTTGCAAATGAAAAATAAGAACAGAACCCAGGTGTCTTGATCCCTGGGCTAAAACCCCTTCTACTATCTATTAATGCTTATGGGAGAAGATTCTCGTAGGAATGATATGCATTATCCTGTTGCTAACTCTTTGGGCTTTAAGTCTGTTGGGTTATGGGGAAGGTGGGGGGGGGGTGACATCATAGACAAACAGATGAATCTAGCAAAATATATGCAAAATTTTTCTTCTATGAGCCACTCCAAGTAATTATTTTTACAGAGAATTTTTGATATAACAAGTGTAGCTTGAATGTCAGAATATGGCAGGCACCCAGGGTTGTCACTCCCCCAAAATAGCAGAGCTGTCAACACTTCTTGATTTCCTCTATAATTAGAGAGATGTAGTGTATTAACCACTTGAGTACCCAATGGACACATGATATAGTCATGAGACGACACCTGGAGCAATAAATGACTTCTAAAAAATTATTTTGAAAAAAACAAAGCAAAACTATGTTTTAAAAGGCACAGACTATCTTTCAAAAACACATTTTAGAATATTCCTACATGATACTAAAACAAATTGTTGATCAATTTAAGTGAACCAAACATCAGTCATTTCTGGGGAAAATAAGGCACCTGAGTGAACCAACTTAATGTTTTACTGACTTGACAATTATTAAATGATATCATCCTGTTACACAATCAAGATTTTTCTCATATTTAAAAATATATCTTTGTTGTATTTTTCTCTTGGTGCAAAGGTAGCATGCATTTATTTTTTTAAAAAGCCAAAAAATACAAATAATGACAAACAAAAACAAAACTCTGTGATGTTACACCCAGCCACTGGTAAAATTTTGATATACATACTTCCAAGCTTTACTCTTATTTATATATAAGACAGTCTATATTTTAATCTACAATTTTCACCTAAAAGTAAGTTACTTTTCTGTTATTAATTTTACAAAAACATTATTATTGTCTTCATATTGTGAATGAATAAACAATGATTTCACTAATTCCCTGCCTTTGGATACATATTTAATATTTTCTGAGATCAATTATGGCTAATTTTTAAAAATATTTTTTATGTATAACCCTTCCAACAATGAAAAACCAGTGTCCTGAATTGTGTAAATGAAGAAAGGAATAAATGATAGTATTCAATTCAGCTGCTTTTAGTGGAAATAATGTAATATACCTTGAAGAAAGTGCTTTATATTCATAGGATATAGAATGAAAGGCCTTTCAAATTTGAAACAAAAGCATGGTATGCCTTACTTTTTCCAGCTTTTCCCCCATGGACGTAGCCAAGGACTCTTGTGAAAATTATGGCTAATATCACATGATTGGAAAAAGCAGAGGTCCAAAGATAATAAAATTATTTTTATTAAGGGAAACTTTTTTTTCATATATGGCATATTCATGTGTCAGCTACTCCAATAAAGCAGTTAAAATTAACTTTTATTCTAACTTGATGAGAGAAGTATTATCAGCACTGTCACAGTGACCAAGAAGCCACAACTCTATAATATTAAATAAACTACTTGATGGCATACAGCTGGTAAGGGGAGAAGAAATAAAGATTCAAATAAATGGACCTACTTTTCTATATTTATCACTCTCTTACTGAGAAGAATTAGGATAATTTTACTTTCCTCTTCTTTACTAGTTTTGATGACAGAGATTAGAGTTATTAATAGTTTTTATATGCTCTCACAAAACGTGGCCTATCTTGAAGAATTTTCATATATACTTGAAAAGGGTGCATGTCAGGCGTTGTTGGGCAGAGTATCCTAAATATGGCAATTAGGGATTAGATCAAGTTGACTGGTAGTGCCATTCAAGTTTTCTATATAACTGATTACTATCGACCTCTACCAACTACTGAGAAAAGTGTTGAAATTCCCAACTACAACTGTGGTTCTATTTCTCCTTTTACTTCTAGCAGTTTTGCTTTATATCTTTTGAAGCTCTAATTTTTTAAAAATTTAGGATTATGTTCTCTTGATGATGAATTCACCTCTTTATCATTTATGAAATGACCGTCTTAATATCTGGTAATAGTATTTGCTCTCAAAACCACTGTGTCTTATATTACCATAGCCACCATAGATTCTGTTGATTGTTTGCATGATACATCTTTTGCCATTATTTTAACTTAATTTTGTCTTGATAAAGTTAATTTCTTGAAGACAACATATGGTATGATCTTGCTTTATCCAATTTGACAATTTACATGTTTTATTTATGTTGATTAGACCATGTACATTAGATTTTTATTTTTGATAAGGAAAGGTATAGAGCAACCACCTTGCAATTTGTTTTCTGTTTTCCCATATCTTCTTTGTTCTTTATTTCCACTCTTTCTTCTTTCTCTTGGGATGAGGACACTTTTATGATTCCATTTTTTATCCCCTCTGCTGGCTAACTAGCAATTAACTTTTGGGGAGGGGTGCCTCTTTCAGTTTAGCGTATACATCTTTAGCTTATCACAGTCTACTTCAAATGATACCACTTAATGCATTATCTAAGAATTTTACAGAAGAATATCTCCATTCTCCCACCTGGCCTTTTGCTGTGGCTGTCATATATTTTATTTCTGTATGTTTTAAACCACATTAGCAGCCCCTGGGAGTTTGTCTTAATTTTGAAATCCTAACAGGGCTTAAAAGAAAGATTTATTTTAACAAGAAGTTCTAAATATTTTGCAGTAGGAGACTTTGTCTGGTACAAGTCTATTTCATTCCTGGAAAAAACAAATCAAAAACCTTTGAAAATATCTGAAAAATAAGAAAAAGCAATATTCTATATCTATAACAGTAGTCCTTGTGTAAATCACAACAGAAGGATAAATGCTAGATTTGTGCCTAGGAAATGTATTTCCAGTTTTCAAAAACAGGAAAATGAGTTGAGGAGGATACTGCCAATCCCAAGGTAAGAATTTAACCAATAATTAACTGTGCCAATTCCAGGAAAATGGAGTTATGGACAGTTACACAGAACTGCATACCTGTGGTTTGCATATCACTGGAGAATCTTATTTATGAAAGAGTTAATTAGAGAATTCCAGGGTGGCAGTTAATCCACATAATAACACAGCCTACTCCCCAAAACAACAACCAAATAAACAAAAAAGTGAAGGAAGAAATATCTAGCAGTAAAAAAACATAGCAGCAGCAATAAAAGAAAAAGCAAAAAACACTTATAACATGGTCAGTGAAGAGTGGCCTGGAAACATAAACCAAAGGTTCTAGAAATCAGTGCATGGCTACTACTACCAGCTTCCCTTTTCTCCCCCTTATCAAGACCAGGGGAAAACTGAGAAGAAAAGATTCTGAATAAGTTCACTCTATGGACAGAGGCAGAATGTGAGAAAGAGAAAGGGGAATGTCCATCACAATAAAGGACAGCATGACATATATTAGAAGCCTTTCCCTCCTATCGCAATGTCTTAAGGAGACTGATAAAACTGCCAAGCCTCCATTTTATTACCATGGATAGATTTCCAAGAATGGGGACATGGCTATTCACAAATGATGGACTCTTTTCCTCCTGTTAATTGATAGAATCATAGTCAAAAGCCTATCTTTCTCCTTGTTCAGATAGGGTGAAAGTGAGGATGGCTACTAGGGAGATGTGACTAAATTAAGAATGTTGAAAAATAAATGCAATCTTTCTATCAGAAACAATCTTTGAAATTTTATCCTGAATAGTTTGAACCTGAAACAGAAGGTGCCTGTGCCAATGCAGTTGTATAGTAAGGGAAACAACTCAAATATGCAGTAAGGTATTACTTTAAATTCATGCACATTAATTTATCAAGAGGTTTCTTAAGGGTGGCTGCAACCTTACCACATCATTTTAGCTCTTTCAGGTCCCAGTCTCCCAGATGACTACTCTACGTCTACTCTCCTCTGAGTCACCCAAAATATCATCCCTCATTTTCACTTTTGACTTATCACCCACATTGAATGATGATCTGAGAGAATATAAGCAATCAGAGGAGAACTCCCACAATCTTAAACCACTATTCCTTCAAGATTGAGACAATGACATTCATATGTTCTCCTTCTCCTCTTATCATCAATGAACTCTTATTTTCTACTATGTAAATCCAATCCTACTTTAATATGAAATTCTCTCTTGGTCTCTATTTAAGAAGATTGCTCCAGAAACTGTCGTTTCTTTGTTCTGCACCATCTTTTTTTTCCCTCCTAAACTGAAGGAAGATTGCACCTTGGAGTTTAACTGCCTGGTTTAAATCTTGGCTCTGCAACATAATAGCTCTGTGGACTTGGACAAGGTAACTAATCTTTCATTTTCTCAGTTTCCCCACCTCCTTAAAGGGGAAGAAGATAATAACTGGCATGTTTGTTGTTAGGATTAAATGGAATTTTTGTGCAAATTCATAGGGCTCAGAAAATTTTAAGTGCTGACTATGTTTGTTTTGGTGTTTTGTGTTTTTTTTTTTTTGCTATTATTTCAGTCAGTATACCAATTACTTATATTATTTCCTATCATAAAAATATACACATAATCTACTTCCTTTTCTCTTTCTCTTTATAGGGAAAAAATAAACAACAACAACAAAAAACTCCTTAAAATCGTTCTCTAGTTCAACAGTCCCATTTTATTATATTGCAACTTCATCCTTCCAATTGTGAAGAAAAAAGTCCTGCAGTCTTTTTTGAATCATTACTTTCACCCAACCCCATGTTCTTGGCTTTTAAGATATCACAAGATTGTCTAAATTCTCCTTGATCCCGACCTTTTTACCTTTTTTTTCTTTCAGCTGATTTCTATTCAACTATGTAACCTATAAATATAGGAGTCACCAGGGCTTGCTTCCGGAACTTTTTTATTGTGATATGCACACATCTTCCTGACTTTACCTCTCTATGTTTACTTTCAAGTTTCTGTCTTCAGTTTAGGATCAAGACTCAAGTATTCAACTGCCCATCTCATATTCTGCTTGGATATTTAAGAAGAAATTCAAACACAAAATATAAAAAACCCAACTCATATCTTTCCCTCCTTCCTCCAAACCTGTTCCTGATACAGTTCTCTTGGAGCTGTCACTAAATTTCGTATCCTGCATTGGGTCTATTAGTAAATTCTGTAGGCTATAATTTAAAATATATTCAGAATTAAATAACTATGATTGCTAACATTGCTATCCAAGCTATTATTATCTATCGTGTAGATTCTTTCAATAGTCTCCTTACTAGTATATTTGTTCCCCTCAGCTTACTTAAAGATTTTTCTCAATACAACAGTCAGCATAAATATAGAATAAGTCATGGGATATTCTGCTCAAAACACTCCTATGGATTAACATTTCACTCCTAGTAAAAGGTAAACTTCTTACAAAAATCTATAGTTTGCTTGTTTGGGCAGCAGTCATGCTAAAATTGGAACGATACAGGAAAGATTAGCATGGCCCCTGTACAAGTTTGACATACAAATTTGTGAAGCATTCTGCGGGTGTTAATAATAGGGTGGTATATGAGAATCCTACAATTTATGCATTACTGTTTTGTAAACCCACTATTTCACCAATTTAAGTAAAAGTCTATAGCAATCCAGCAAGGACCTGGATCTAGCCCACAGCTGTATCTCCAACCCTCCTTCCCCTATTCTGCCCCTTGTTCCATCTCTCCCAGTATGCTGCTCTCCTTCGGTCTCATTTATGTTTTTTTTTACCTAACCAAGCAAGTTTCACCTCAGTGTATTAGCATTTGGAATGTCCTAGATATCTCCTAGATATCTGCCTGTCTCATTCCTTCAGTTTTTCACATCTTTGCTCAAGTATCACCTAACTAGTTAGAAAATCCCTACAAAGAAAGCAGGTTCAATGTTCTCCATTTTATTATCAGTTTCTCTCTCTTTATTTTCCTTTATAGCACTTATCGCTCTGTGGCATACTATGTATTACTTATTTTTTGTCTGCACACTCACTATAATGTAAGCTTCAAGATAGTAGAAGCTTTTTTTTTCCATTTTAGTGAATGTTATAATTTAAGTAGATAAAATAAGACAAAGATAAATGCTCAAAATATTAATAGAATTAATGAATAATATTCTAATCTTTAATATCTTAAATTCAATAGACTAGAAGAATAATTACTAAAGAATTATAATGCTATTGATTCTAATAGAGCATACATTAAACATGTAAATTTTTTAAATTAGGAGAGGAGAAGAGAAGGTGGAAGATAATTGAGGTAGGCAGAATAATGCCTTCCCCAAAGATGTCTACATCCTAATTCTTGGACCTCAGAATCCTTGTGCATGTTGCCTTAAATGACAAAGCGATTTTGCAGATTTGATTAAGGTTGAGATGTTGAGATTGTCCTGGATTCGGTGAATGAGCCCAAACTAATCACATGAATCCTTAGAAGTACAGAACTTTTCTTGGCTGTGGTCAGATAGAGATGCGTCAATGGAAGAAGGGTTAGGGACTTTTAAGATGGAGGAAAGATACAAGGAATGCAGGAGCTATCTAGAAGCTGGAAAAAGCAACAAGGTAGATGTTCCTCTTAAGGTTCCAGAAAGGAATGCAGCCCAGTAGACACCCTGATTTTAACCAGTGAGTCTCATGTTGGATTTCTAACCTACAAAAATGTGTGATAATAAATTTGTGCTGTTCTAACAACTAAGTTTGTGATAATTTGTTATGGCAGCAAGGGAAGACTAACACAATAGTATAGGGCAAAACTATAGGCAAAATGGTCAACAAAGTAAGGGAAAGCACATGAATAAAGAGACATCGCAATGTAAATGAAAATATATTAATGTCTGTTAAGCAAAACTTTAGCCACGCATGCAGAGAAAATCATAGAATTAGAGTACTTTTCAAGTTTTCATGAAAATGTATTTGGAAATCTATCCATAACGCATGATTTTCTAATAAATATAAAATGTTTGTATTGTTACTGATAGATGTAGACATATAAGCATGGACGATTTATGAAATCATTGAAGTGCTTCTATTACCTGTCTCCTGCCCCCCAAACACACACATAGAATATTAGACCAGAAGGATTCCAACATGAATACTTTCTAAAATTCCAAGATCAGATATTATTTAAAGTATTCAAGATGGCAGAAAAAAAAAAAACCTTAAAATTTATTTCAACTGGAAATACCCATACATAAAAAAGAGCAAAACTTCAAAAACAAATCTGAGACTAATATCATATATGAGGAAAAGCAAAGCAGGGAATGGAATTCAACAATGCACTGAAATAAATGGTATCTTGCCAAAGTAGGTTCTATACAAAGAGGACAGATTGTTCATAAATAAGAAATCTAAAAATTGGTCATGATAATAAGACAAAGAAGAAAACATATGTAACTTCAGCTGCAAAGTTCTTTTAGAGAAAATTTCACATCCTTCTTACTTTAGAGAAAAAGAAATACATTTAATGTGCCTTGGGTGAAATTCCCTTGAAGAGGCAAAAAAATAAATATATAAAAAATAAAGGAAAATATTAAGCTAAAATCTTTCATCTTGTAAATGGTAATAAACTAGAAAATTTTCCCTTAAGATCAAAATAGAGAGATCAATAATATATATTATATTACCTATTGACAATATGGTATTAGGCAATACAATTAAAAGGAAAGAAATCTGTAATTTAAAATATGGAAATAATTTAAATTCTCATAACTTGAATACAAATCATGTAAAAAATGTTTGGAAAAAATAATATTCCTGGTTACATAAATAATTTATTTAATTAATAGCTATGTTGATACAGCATCAAGTGAGAAATATTTGAGAAAAAGATTACACTTAAAATAGAAAAAAGGGTGATGAATATACTTCAATATAAACTTTACTTGAAAAAGAGTAAATATCTGTGAGGAGAAGGTTAAATTGTTCTTAGGCATATAAAGAAGAATTTTCTAACTAAAGAACCTGTCTTAGTGAGGATAGCATAATATTTAAAATATCAGTTCTTTCTAAATTAATTGCATAAATAAAATGGAATTTAGAGAAAAAACAAAAAATCTTTATTTTTGGAACTTAACAAAGTTATTCTAAAATTTTTGGAGAACTAAACCTGGCTAAATAAAAAAAAAATCTTTAAAAAATAATGCTCAATTGTGGCCTTTCTCTAAACAAAACTCAGTATATAAATGCATTACCTTCCCTCCAGTATGGGACATGACTCCTAGGGATGAGCCTCCCTAGCACTGAGGGATTACTACCAAACACCAACTAGCAATGCAACTGGAAAAAGACCTTTACCAAGAGGGGAAAATGATAAAGACAAATGAGTTCATAAGGCTAAGAGACTTCAAAGTGAGTTGGGAGGTCATTCCAGAGGTTATGCTTATGCACATCTCAGCAGGGTCTCATTGAATGCCAAAATAAATATTACCTCAAATAGCAGGGATCCTGAGGACTCTGGAGATATCCAGACATTACAGGCAGGGCTGACAGCTCAGAAGTTTGGATCCTGCCAGTGGGCCTTATAGGGAATTTATGCTCCCCAGTATGAAAGAGTTGGACTTATTTGTGATTTCCCTACACATGGCTCTTCTGCCCATTTTATTTGAACCTGTAGTTAGTACTGGAGTTGGTAAGTGTATGTCCAAGAGACTTAAATCTTTTGGCTACCTGTGTGCCAGCTGGCCCCTGAATCTCAACAGAGTTGCAACATCTATTCTCCAGTTCATTGGACTCACCCAGGACAACTAACAAGGAGATGATGATGGACAATGACCATCCCAAGAAACAGAGAGAGTCTGAAACTACAAAGAGAAGATAATCCCATCCATCTGCCCCATGGGATCTAAGCCTCCTCTCAATTAGATGTGAAATGGGCAACACTATCCCAGAATAATCAGGACTGGTGAATGAATGATAGACTAGGGTAGATTTACTGTTATTCTGATATAGACTTTTTATTATTCTAGCAATAGAAAAACTTTTATCATTGATGTGGAGGCAATGGCCACTGGAGGTTCTGAGGGAAGGAAGAGGGAAAAGCAGGTGTAAAACGGGGGCATTTTCAAGATTTGGAATTGTCCTGAATGACATTGCAATGACAGGTACAAGCCATTATATATCTTGTCCTAACTTACAAAATTGTGCAGGAGAGAGTGTAAACTACAATGAAAACTATAATCCACACTTAGTGGCAATGCTCCAAAATGTGTTCATCAATTGTAACAAATGTACCACACTAATGAAAGATATTGTTAATGTGGGAAAATTTGGGAAAAGTAGGGAGCAGAGCATATGGGAATCCCTATATTTTTATGGAACATTTATATAATCTAAGTATCTTTAAGCAAAAAGTATATAAAAATATAATGCAATATCCTAGCCTTTCTACTATAAATATTGTTGTAAACCTCCATTAATTAAATATTTGAAAAATTAAGAAATAAAATAAACATAATATAAACAACATAATGCATATATAGACCAAATAACCATGGAAATTTAAAAATTTGATAAATAAGATTTTAAATACTGGAGAAAAGAAATAATTCAATTATTCAATAAAAAATTATGGGACTATTCTTCAGCAATCTGTAAAGTAGATAACCATTCCAAACTCAGTTTTCATAAAAATAAAACCCAGATGTATCTGAGATGAAAGGTAGTCCGTAGGATTACTACCAAAACAAAGCAATACAGAAAAATCTTAAAACCTTAAGTGTTTTTTTTAGGTTAAATAGTGTCCACACAAAATCCATGTCCACCCCGATCTCACAATGTGACCTTATTTGGAAAAATGGTCCTTGCAGATTCAATTACTTAAGATGAGGTTGTATTAAGGTGGCTTCTAAATTGAATGATTTAAAATCTTTATAAGCAAACCGTGTGATGAAACTGACAGATACCTCGAAAGAACACCATATGAGAACAGACAGACGTTGGAGTGATGTGTCTCAAGCCAAGAACACCAAGGATTGCTGGCAACTCCCACAATGTGAGAGGTACGGAATTGATTCTCCCTCTAGGCCACAATAAAGAATCAGCCTTGCTGACACTTTGATTTCAAAACTCTAAACTTCAGAACTATGAAAGAATAAATTTCTAAATCACCCACTTTATGGTAGTTTGTTTCAACAGTTCCAGGAATCAAATGCAGGTGGTTTCTCTTATTTCCTTGGGAGACTATGTGATCTTGCTAAGGATTAAAAATCAAAACAAAACAAAACACAAAACCCTATTGCATTCATAATGCTGAAAATTGATAAGGTTGTTTGAGTTTATAAAATAAATTTAAAAAATAAATAAAATCTTCTTCAAGGAAAACTACCATTTTTATTAGCCACAGGTAGCTTATTGTATAAATTAATCATTATATTCAACCACTTCCACGCTGATAGGCATTTAATATTGCTTTCAAGAGTTTTGTTACTGTAAATATTGGTAGAAATAAAGGAAATCCTTTACTGTGGAACTCTGCTCAGATTTCTACAATCTGTCATCCCCCCTACTGGCTAACTGTGCCTTGTTTACATGGCAGAAGCAGGGGTCCCAAGAGGCTGAGGGGAAGTTCACAAGCCCTGATGTAGTCCATGACCAGAATTGACATACTATAATTTGTCTCATTTGATCGATCAAATCAAGTCAAAAGGAGAGTCAAGATTCAAGGAAAGGAAAATTAGACTCTACATTTTTGTAAAAGATCTCTAAAGTCACATTGCAAAGGCTCTAGATACAGTAAGTAGTAAAATATTTGACCAAGATAGAGACATGACAGAGGAGATTGCTTGAGTCAAGATGAGTCAAAGAATGGACTCATAAAGGAAATGACCTCTGCTTTGATTAATGCACCAACCAGATCATTTCCACATATAACTTCACCTTAGTATCTTTTGTGAGCAACATTTTTACCACTATAGCAGAAGGTAGTTTCAAGACATCTAAAAAACAACATAAGGACCATTTGAGAGCCTACATCTTTCCATATGAAACATTCTCATTGTTTTCTTAACTTTCCTTAACCATGAACCACACCAAAGTTACTGCAAGCATGAGTGTAAATATTGACAAGTTTTAGAAAAGGCAATGCTGGAATGTCCTATAAAGGCAATAAGTTGAGCTAGAAGGCAAAAAGAAATGGTTCTTCTGTTTCATTCTGGAAAAAGCAATAATATGCTGTGGTAACAGCTCCCCTTTAAAACCTTGATGATGTGACCCACCTACAGTGGAGAAAAAATATAAAAATGGAAGATTAAGATTTTGCCATGGCTTGTCACTGAGATATCATGTGATTTTGTCAGAGGCAATAACTGAAAAACAATCATAAGGTGCTTTCTATCTGTGAATTTGAAAGTAGTCGGTCAGAATGTAATAGGAGTTAGTGTAACATGGCCAGGAGGAAGAAGCAACACTCATTCTATATGCTGTCATCTCTGCCATAAAGAGGGCATGTGTTTTGAACTGTAAAATCCAATGCAGTATATGGAAATTACCACAGAAAGAGAGGACTCTAAGACCAAAGAGAAGGAAGATTCTACTACCACAGCACCTGAAACGACTAAACATAAACATTTGGACAAACTCTTTGTCTTCTACTCTAGGGAAAGTTTTAATAAACAAATAGATATCTGTTGTTTCCATTAATTTACATGAATATTCGTAGAGCAGCCCCTTTCTCATGGGATTGTCAGGTAAAGGTTTTCTTTAAGCAAGGGCTCCAAATCCCAAATCCCTGAAAATGATTTTTTTGAGGAAGTGAAAACTTCTGTAGTCATTTGTGACTAAGGAGTAGGATGTCAGCCTGAATTAAATGTTATAGGGGATTAGCCTTTATCCCTTTCTCAGTATCCATTGTTGACAAGTCAATCATGCCAAGGAAAATAAGCATTCATGAAATTGCAGTTGATCTGGTATTTTGAGGGTAAGCTTCACTCAAGAAGAATACAGGCATTGCTTTCCTGTAGAGCTATTCTGTTCTAAGTAAAGCATCAAGACAAACATAATTGTAATATCTCTTTGGAACGCTTAAGGACCCTGGTATCCAAAACTGAAATAAAATTATGGACCACTTTTAAATACCAACATTAAGGAAGAAATTAATAGATATTGATACACTGAATAAATAATGGAATGTCAAGGACAAATATTATATGATCTCACTTATATGAAAGACTTATAACATGCAAATCATGGGAGTCAGACACTACAATACAGGTTACCAGGGGCTGGGGTGTTGCTGGGAATGGGGAGTTAATGCTTAGATGGTACAAAGTTTCTGTTTTTGGTAATAGAAAAGGTTTGTAATGGATGGTGATGGTGGCAGCATGAGGCTATGTTTGTAATTTACATCACTGAATTCTATATTTGACAGTGATTAAAAGGAGAAAGGTTGTATTTATGTTAACAGAATAAAAATTGAAAAAAAAATAATAAGAGAAGATGAAATATCCAAGAAACACAGATTCACACAATGTTCCACTCATAATTTGGGAAAATCAAAATAAATTTTCAGTGTAACCTTAGAGAATTATAATCTAAGAATATTGGACAACTTGATATGAAAAAGAATGTGAGCTCTCCATTAATTATTGGTATAGAAAATAAGATAATGTATAATGTTATGACTTAACAGTAATGGATTAAAAAAAAATGTGTGACAGTTTGAATTTAGTGAATCCCAAAGACAGATTATATTTTGACCTAATCCATTCCTATGGGTGTGAGACCCTTTGATTTACATTAGAATAGATTAAGGAACTTTGATTCAATTATTTTTGATTGGAATATGTCAGTGAGGTGTGACTCAGGTTGCACTCCACTATCTTGCTAGAGCCTTATATAAACAGAAACACAGAGAGAAAGAAGACACACAGAGAAAGAATGCTGCTCTTTTGATCCTGCTATGTGAGAGAGGACTGCAGGAAGACAGGGAAGCACTGAGAGACTGAGAGAGGTCCCTAAGACTGGAATCAGCGGAGCAGAGAAGCACAGAAAGAGAGCCGTGAGTGGTGGGGCCTATGGATTAGCTCAAGGCTGAAGAGATAAGCCATAAGCCTGATAGATCTCAGCTGGGCTCAGGAAGAAATCAGAACAAAGGAGACCTAGAAGGAAATAATCCATACGTCTGACAGCTCACAGCTGGGCTCCAGGAGATGGTGAACCTGGAGGGGAAGGCAGAATCCTCTGCAAAGGCCAGCAAACCTGCCATCTTCCCTTACTACATGGCAGAATGCCAGAATCACCAGTAACTGACTTTGGTGAGAAACCTCTGATGATATCTTGATTTGAACATTTTCACAGTCTCAGAACTGTAAGACTTTCCCTTAATAAAATTACCATTATAAAAGTAAACCATTTCTAGTACTTGCATTGACAGCTATGTGGCAAACTAAGACAATATGTAAGTCAAATAGGAAATCAATAGGAAAATAAAGCAATTTTATAGCAATTACTATAAACACACCTGGTATAAATCCATGTTTCTTTAATGAGATGTAGGCTTTTTCATGCTTCTATATGGAAATTCAACTAGGGTAATTTGAGGAGCATTTTAGAATTTAATCTTATATTAACTGGATGAATATATTGAATAAAAATGAACTAAGTGTTGAGAATAAGAATGGACAGAAGAAAATATAGGATTTTTGGTGTATTGTGGTTATTTGGAAAGTAGATTCTGATAAAATAAATCACTTAATTAAGAATCATTCAGCATTACTTATAAGGAAGAAATACAAAATAGACACTTTCTGGAATAAAATAGATACCATACCTAATTTAAAATAAGGAAGTTGCATGCTACTAATAAATAGAAAGTAGAAATTGTATAAAAGCATATTAAGCTGAAATAAAATTCCCCCATACCTATGCCCAAAAGACCTTTAGGGACAATGTGTGGTAAAACCTAAGCAGCTCTTTAGAGGACCAAAATATTGAACTCTATAATAGTGATCTATTAGCCTTAGATGGTGTTTAGGTGTGCTAGATATGTAAAATCCAACCTGGTCTACTGGCATTAACAGAAATAGTTGAGTAGAGGTAGTAAAATTCTCCATGATGTTCTAAAGGAAAGTAGGCATTAGGTGTGCATTTTAGGAAATTGTTATTTCTGGGTTCAGACCTTGGAGAAGACTGAATTTAGGTTGACTGGCCATTTTATTTTTTCTTGGGAACTTTCTTCCCAGAGAACCACAGATAATTCCATAAGAAACTTATTAAAAAATGTACCCATTTACCACAGATCTTGATCTTTACTCCTATTTCTACTGGTTTTCTGTTCACTTCCTGAGACATGACTTTTTTTATTTATAAAACTATGGTTTACAATTAGTAAGTTTCCTTTTACTTTCTTGATAATCTTTGCAGATACTGATTACCTACCATATTAAGTTCAGTGAATGGCTTTGTCTACCAAACAATACAAGTGGATTATAATTTTTCTTAAATTTTAGGAAGTAAAATAAAACAAAAGCAGCCAATTCTACCTCCAGAAAAATTTCAGAGGCATTTTCTGTACCCAGTATTTATTTAAGAAAACAAAAACAAAAACAAAAACAAAAACAAAAAACCTTCCTTTTAGCCAGCTATTTCTCATTTATTCTCTTGGCAAATATAATTAGGTGTCACAGTCATCATATTCTGCATAGTATATTTTTAAGAAAAGTCATCCCTATCCTGTCCCAAGACCCAGTTTTAGTATGAGGACCCTGAGTAAGTTACTTTTTCTCTCTTAAGTGTTGTGTTCTAACTAGAAAGATCTTTATTGAATGCGTAAGTTGATTGATACCTACCCATCTGAGGTTATAAAATGTTTATGAAATGTCATTTAGAGTCTTTCGAATGCTTTTTTTTTTTTAAGATTTATTTCTCTCCCCTTACTCCTGTTTCCCCAATTGTCTGCTCGCTGTGTCCATTCGCTTTGTGTTCTTCTATGTCCGCTTGCATTCTTGTCAGTGGCACCAGGAATCTGTGTCTCTTTTTGTTGTGTCATCTTACTGCATCAGCTCTCGATGTGTGTGGTGCCACTCCTGGGCAGGCTGCACTTTTTTCGTGCCAGGCCACTTTCTTTACGGGGCACACTCCGTGTGCATGGGGCTCCCCTACATGGGGGACATCCCTGCGTGGCAGAGCACTCCTTGTGCGCATAAGCACTGCACATGGACCAGCTCACCACATGGGTCAGGAGGCCCTGAATTTGAATCCTGGACCTCCCATGTGATAAGCGGATGCTCTATCCATTGAGCCAAATTCACTTCCCTTGAATGTTTTTGAGTTTTCTCAGATAGTCATGAATCTTTTACTGAATCCTTAAGACCACAGGTATTCCCTTAATATGTAAATTTAATATATGCCAATATCACATTTACCATATCATTGGCAATATTATTCTCATGAAGACACTGAATTTTTCATAGCTTAGGATTCTAGTAACACATTTGGGTTTAAACTGGAGATGACAACTGAAATAAAGATTATATGAATTGGAAGAATCAATAAAAAAAGAGAGTGGCAAACATCTTCCATACAAAGAGTAGTCAGCCCATTCAGGGTTGATTTCCTTGAAGAATAAGACAAGGAAGTCCTACAGCTTGATTTACACAATAGTGTCATTGTTATTGGATGAATAAGTTGAATTAAAAATTGATTAATGCATAAATGTATAGAGGATCAGCATATTATCATTAATAAAGTTAAAATAAATGTTATACACTAATATACTACTGAGAATTAACATTATTTTGAAATATCTGTGAATGGCCCAGGTTATGTTCACCATTAACACATTCAATTATAGTTATGTTCAACTATAGTTGTAGTTATCATCAGTTAAGTCTTTTAGTAAAAACCTGATGTTAGGACCCCACAAATGTAGGAGGGAGAACCAGTTCTCCAATGCAAAACAAATGGAAAAACTAACTTGCTAATTTCCATAGTATAAACATTTCCACAGTGGCTATTTTCGAGCTACCAATGGGACATCTCTGAAAGTGAAGTTAAGAAGGAACCTGCAGTATGAAGTCTTCTGAAGTGGCTTCCTCACACCACTGGAAGACTCATGGTGAGCAAAGAACTGCAAAAGTTTCATAGCAGTAGGAGCTATGCTGGCAGAGACACTGCTATCATGACCACTGAAAATGCTTTTCATATCCATGTGCTCAATTAATAATCACTAAATGAATGGATTTATTAAATGAGTTGCACTATTTTCTGAGCTCATTTGATCTCATTTAGAGTAGTTTATTGACTTCTAGATGTTATACTAATGGGGATGAAATCAAGTTAGAGGGAAGCAGATGAGGCTCAAGTGATTGAGCTCCCACCTACCACATGGGAGGTTCTGGGTTCAGTTTCCAGTACCTCTTAAAGAAGACAAGCAAGACAGTGAGCTGAAGAAACAGGCTGGCACACCAAGCTGATGCAACAAGATGACTCAACAAGAGACACAAAGAGGAAAACATAGTAAGAGACACAACAAAGTAGGACGTGGAGGTGCCTCAAGCAATTAGGCACCTCCTTCCCTCATGGGAGGTCCCAGGTTCAGTTCCTGGTGCCTTCTAAAAAGGAAGACAAGCACACAATGAACAGACACAGCAAGTGCAAACAACAAGGGGTGGGGAGAAATAAATTAATTAATCTTTTTAAAAAATCAAATTGGAGACTATATCAGAGGATATTGATAAAAATGCTGAAGCATAATAACCGTTAACTCACAATAGGAATATAGGAAGAACATTATAATGTTTTGCTTATAGAAGTAGAAATGTATAGATCACTTGATAACCATTTTCAAACACTGGAAGTGTTGTTTCTTGACAGAGATACGATTTTCCTATGTATGGCTTTAAGGAGTAGAAACAAAAAGGAACGATCATAGAGAGAAATCACTTAGGTCATTATAAAGATCTTTTTCAACAATTAGACCTTTCCAAAGGCAGAATCAAACTCTATTACAATTGAATAATCCATTATCATTGATTCAAGGAATGGGAGTTACTTTGTGGAAATTTTGTTTTGGATATACAAATGGCTAATAGAAGGTTAGATTGCATAACCCCACTTCTTTTAAAGTCTTTGGATTTTATGATTATGTGTAAAAAAATCCAATGGTAGAGACTTTTGGGATCATAGACACTTTCTCTGATCCTAAGAGAATTACCATATGTGATTACAGAATCTCCCCATAGGTGAAATTGTTCCATTCTTGCACAGATGAATGTTTGAAATTGAGCTTCATGATTTGGTTCATGAGAAACCATATTCCAACTTATACAGAGAGCAGTTAGAGAAAATGAATATTTTCTTAACATAACATGAATATAAAACATGCTTCATGTAATATTATTATGTAAAAGTATTCTTTTTGTCTCAAAATAATAAAAAATATTTTATTTTGTCATTGTCATTGTCATGACAATAAAAATGGAAAAATTAATATTTTTATGTGATATGTGAACTATTTTTCCAAACCTCTTCAAATATTTCTTTATAGAGAACAAGAATATCTGAAAAAAAATCTCTTTAAGGTTCATATCCACCTCGATGTAAAACAGTTTCCCAATGGAGATATATAGGCACCTTTTTTTAACTTACTGTGTGAAAATACTATATTGGCTGGTATAAATCATCTACTTTTTATTATTTCCTGAAATAAAATATAGTAATTGCACTGATGTTCATATTTTTGTAAATGTTTCACCTAGGAAATATAAGGATAATTAAAACCTTCTTTGATAAGAACTAATTTTCTGGGCAAGACATTTAATACTGTAGGCTGTCAGTATTACCTAGAAAATGAAGAGATTGAATTGTAAAAACTTAAGATCATCTCTATTCCTATACTTCATATTTGCCAACAAAATCATTTCAATAGTTCAACATTATTTGAGTAGTTGCTTTGTAACAAGTTGTAAACTAGGCACCTGGTTTCACAGAGGAATAAAACCTGGAGTAAAAGGACTGCTAAATATCAACCATCAGCTAAAGTGTTGGTAAAATATATACTGACCTATATTCAAGTTTCGTTGTGTAGTCAAGGGCAGAATGATTAACTCCAAGAGGATGGCATAAACAGAATATTTTACAAGGGATGTGATGTTTCAGTAAGTCCATCGGGTAGCAAATAGACCTAAGAAATCATACAATAAAAAGCTTTCCAAATTCATAGTGTCTTTTTTTGTGAACAGAGAAATCTGAATACAACTGAAATATAATAGTATTAAAATTAGATTTTTTTTATATCTTGCCCAGTTGAAGCCAAAACTACTTGTCTATCCTCAGTTTATTTAATCTTTCAGCTTTAGCAAACTCTGTGGAGCTCCCTCCTAAAAATATACTTCTTTATCTTCCATGTTCAGTCCATCTTTCTTCTTACCAACAGCCTTTCTGTCAGTTCTGCTGGGTCCTTTGTCAAGAAAGCTATCATATGTTCATGTATTTTTCAAACTTCTGTTTTAGGACCTCAACTCTAATACATTCCATTGTTTCCTTAGGTCATATTGTCCATTCACATGATTCCCATTATTATGTATATGAGGAATTAGACAATTTCCAGCCTAGACACTCATTATTTTTTCACTGTTATTGCCCACATAGTCAAAATTTTAACTTGTAATTTTCTTCCCCACAAAGTGCTTGTCTTCATTTGTTTCTCATATCAGAAAAGAGTTGCACTGCCTAGTCAGTACCTAAATTTCATTCCTGCACTTTCTTATAATCCTTACATCCTATTTGTTCAAAGTACTTCCAAAATTTTCTTTTTTCATGTTAGGGCTCTCCATATCTACAACTAACATATGAGTCCAAGTCACCATGCCCTCTTAATGCCACAGGGTATTACAGAGTTATATTATTGTCAGACCAATCACAGTGTCTAAATGAAATAGCTGAAAAATGTTATCTCCACATCCTTACTTTATCTTCCCATATATTTTTACAGTGTGAATTTTAGGACATATACCTGCCTATGTCAATCACCAAAGAAACTCCCTTTGTTTATTTTCAATTACCCTCAAAATAAAGACCAAGGAGTCAATGTGGCTCAAGTAGTTGAGCACCTGCCTCCCACATACAAGATCCTGGGTTCAATCCCTGGCTCCCAATACCTCAAAATAAATAAATAAATAAATAAATAAATAAATAAATAAATAAATGAATGAATGAATGAATGAATGAATGAATGAATAAATAAGTGAATAAACAAATAAAGACCAAATTTCTTCAATGACCTTTAAAATCCTCTCTCTCTCTTCATTTAATAACTCATTTGATAGTTCTCATATGCAAGCTCTATACATTTCAGAAATCATTAATTTCTTTCAATTCCACTTCTGTGTCATTTCCCACCTCAAGTCTCTCATACATTATTTTCCATATGCATGAAATGTATTATCTTTACTTCTATCTCACTTCTACTTCATCCATCATACCCAGTATTTGAGCTTCAGATATCAGCTTTCCCTAACCAACCCTTCTCCCCAGACTATAATTCTGACCTTAGTATTTTTTACTTCTTTGTAAAAAATAATGCAGTTATAATTTTTTATTTAATGAATTTCTTATCTCTAAGAAATCTTATTTTAAAACATCCTATAAATGTATTGCTTTAATTAAAGTACTCTAAAGAGATAAATAGCTCTGATAATAGATACAATTTTTTAGCATATTTGTTTTTTTCTACTCATAATATGTGAGAATTATTCCATTAAAATATATGCAAAATATTGGGTCTGTGCATACAGGTTTTGATAGTGGGACTGAAGAGAAAAACAGATTAGCAATTTTTAATTATCAGGGAAATTAAAGCAGGAAAATTACAATAATATATGCTAAGGGATGGCTGCATTCATCCTAATCATGAAGTTTACTTGTTAGAACAGTGTATTAGTCTGCCAAAGGGGTGCCGATGTTAAGTACCAGAAATCTTTTGGCTTTTATAATAGGGATTATAAAAATGCTTACAGTTCCAAGGGTAAATGAAGGCATCAGCAGAGATGCTTTCTTATAAAAGTCAGCTACTGTTGATCCCAGCATGTTGCCATATGGTGAAGCAAGATGGCTGCTGATCTCTGCTAGGTTTCTCCTTCCCCTCCAGGCTTCCTCTTCCTCTTAAACCTTGTGCTTAAGTGACCCTGTAGTCCTCTTTCTCCTGGCATAGGGCTTGTTTCTTTCCAGGCCTTCTATATTAGTCTCAACTGTTCTGTTCTCTTCTCTAAGCTATAAGGCAAATGGTTCCTCTCTCCCCAGGGCCTCACCCATTTGAACCTTCTCCATTCAGTCATATGACAGGATCAAAAATGACAGCACTCTCTCTTCCTGTATGTCTATTCCAGTTAGAACAAAATGCTGCACCTTCTATGATGGAAGTGTTCCAATGTAATCAACCTGCCACCAGGCAGCAGGCCGATCACCTCAGGGAAGGGTGCCATATCAGGGTTGAGTGCAGGTCTCTGTTGCTGGCAAATTGGGCACTCAGCAGTGGCTGTAGCCAAGTCAGCCTTGGTAAGGGGAAATCCATGTTGTTGAGCCCATGAATAACCTCCATCATTAAAACCAAGGCCACATTTTTCATGAGCCCATTGGGTAATGATAAGAGTGGCTGGGGAAAGAGACCAAGTGCTAGTCACTGAGTGGGTCATTTTATCTACTTAATTATTAAAGTCTTCCTCTGCTGAAATCACCCTCTGTGAGCATTCACATGGGACACAAATATTTTCATATTTTTTTGTCCACTCAGAAAGTCCTATCCACATACATCTTCCCAAGATCTGTCACTGATTTTCCAATCATGTTCCTTCCAAGTTTCTGACCATCTAGCCAAATCATTGGAGACACCCCATGAGTCAGTGTACAAATGAACCTCTAGCCATTTCTCCTTCCAAGCAAAATGAACAGCCAGGCACGCTGCTCAAAGTTCTGCCCACTGGATTTCTCCTCACCATGGCCAGTTTGGCTACGGCCATTTCCAAGTGACCAATAAGCTGTCAGTAGAAACCCACACTCAGCCCTGATATGGCATCTTTCCCTGAAGTGATCGGCCTGCTACCTGGTGGCAGATTGATTACATCGGACCACTTCCATCACAGAAGGTGCAGAATTTTGTTCTTACTGGAATAGACATACAGGAAGAGAGAGCTTTAGTACTTTTGATCCTTCCATGTGACAAGAAAGGACAAGGTTCAAATGGCTGAGGCCCCAGGGGGAGAGATGAGCCATTTGCCTGATACTTTACAGCTGAACTTAGGATATTCACATGCATGTGCTCATGGAATTTACTGGTCTTACCATGTTCCCCATCATCCTTCAGCACCTGGATTGCTAGAATTGTAGAATGACCTTAGAAGTCTCAATTACTGTATCAAACAGGTGCTAACACCTTGCAGAGCAGAGGCAATGATCTCCAGGATACTGTATATGCTCTAAATCATCATCCTTTCTGCGGTGCTATTTCCCGTAGCCAGGACTCATGTGTCAAGATATTAAGGGGTGGAAATGGGAGTGGCAACACTCACTATTACCCCTAGTGATCCACTAGGAAAATATTTGCTTCCTGTCCCTGCAACCATAAGGTCTGCTGGTCTACAGGTCCTGGTTCTAAAAGGAAGAGTGCTTCCAATAGGGAACACAACAATTATTCTATTGAACTAAAAGTTAAGACTGTCGCTTGGTCACTTTGGGCTTCTTATTCCTCTGAATCAACAGGCAAAGAAGGGAATTACTGTACTGGTTGGAGTAATTGATCCAGACAATCAAGGGAAAATAGGACTGCACCTACACAATGGAAGTAAAGAAGAATTTGCCTGAAATACAAGAGATGCCCCAGGGCAACTTTTAGTACTATATGTCCTGTGATTAATTCGATGGAAAATTACATCAATCTAATTCTGGCAGGACTAACAATACCCTAGAATATTCAGGAATGAAAGTTTGGGTCACCCTATGAGACAAAGAACCATGGCCATCTGAGGGGCTTGCTGAGGGTGAAGGAGCATGGAATGGGTAAAGGAAGAAGGTAGTGATAAAAACAAACTTCTACCATGTGACTAGTTGTAGAAACAAATAGTTAATTTTCATAATATTTCTTTCTTCTATTATTGTAGGCATGTTTGTGTATGCACATAAAACAAATAATACCTTTGTTTTCTTCCCTAACCTTTTCCCTTATCATATGATGTAAGTTGTGGTAGTTTAATGTTTAGTACTTAAAGATGGCAAGTATAAGAGTAAATATAACCCAAGGACTTGCACCCTATTCTGGAATGATTTAGTGCATTTCCTGTTGTACGCAGGGCATTTGAATATTGTTAGGAATATATATATATAGCATATATGTCTGTTACTGTTTTTATTTGAAGACTAAATATGGTTAAGGCAATGTGTATGGCTGCCAAGTGGACAAGGGGTGAACTGGGATGGTTAGGCTAATGTGTCAGGTAATGGTGCCCATCTATTTGGTCAAGGAAGCACTGAACTAATTGTAATATAAGGGCATTTCATAGACTTTAATCATCAGTGACTTGATAGCATTAATGGCTCATTACATATACAATCAACAGAGAATATTGACATAAGCAATGAGTGACGTCTCATCCAAACAGTTGAAGGCCTTAAAAGGTGAAATGATTTCAGCATTCAGAGAGAAAAAATTTCAATCTCTTCTTCCAACAGCCAGTGTTTCCTGGGTAACTCAACAAGGAAATTCATCAAAATCCCTGATTTACAGCCTACCCTACAAAATTTGGACTTTGTGCATTCCCACATTCACGTGAGAGAACTTTATAGAATCTCATACTATTTATATGAGTTTCCCTAGAGATTCCTAAATAATACAAACAATTTAGATCAGTCTTATAGAAATAATGGCTAAAACATATTTGCCAAAGCAGGCTTCTAGCAGAAATTCACATTTAAGGTGATCCATTGCTATTATCTATCTATCTATCTATCTATCTATCTATCTATCTATCTATCTATCTATCTATCTATTAAGCTATAGGTTTACAGAAAAATCATGCAGAAAATCAGAGCTCTCATATACTCCAACCACTGTCACCTACATCTGCAGTTTTTCCTACTATAACACTTTGCATTAGTTTGGTACCTTTCTTACAACATTTGAAACAGTATTATTATAATTATACCATTAACTATAATCCATAGTTTATATTAGGGTTCACTCTTTATATTGTATATTCCTTTGTTATTGTTTTAAATTTTTGTTCTAGTAACATATATACAATCTAAAATTCCCCCTTTTACCCACATTCACATATAATACAGTGGTGTTCATTACATTCATAATGGTGTTCTACCATCACCACCATCCATTTCTAAAACTTTTCCATCACCCCAAATGGAAACTCTGACCAACTAAGCACTAACTACTCATTACTGAGCCCCAATCTGGCCCATTAAACTATATTCTAGTTTTCTTTTACTCTATGAATTTGCTTACTCTAAATATTTCATATCAATGAAATCATAACGCAATATTTGCCCTTTAGCACCTGGCTCATTTCACTGATGTCTTCAAGGTTTATACATGTTGTCACATATTAAGATGATACATTTTCCCTAGAAAATTACCTTCAATTCAATAAACATGGGCTGTGTAATGTAGAATATTCGATATATATTGATCCAAAATGTGCGTGTCCTCAGAGAATAATCGAGTGAAGAAGTAAAGCATAAAAATAGATTACTCAAAGCCAAGAAAATGTTTTTCATGGGAAATACTGAAAAAATTGAAACAAGGGATTTTTATTTGTCAAAATTAGCCAGTAGTTATTTTAAATTTTCTTTGAAAAGAGATAAGGCTGATAATCATCCTCAAAGGAAAAAGTATGCTTGTGGTGTGCGACCTGTATAATCTTGTTGAGATCAAATATATGATGTGTGCACTGAATCCCTCTTGGTACCATTTGTTTTTAAGTAATTAATATAGCTTCTGGAAAACCTAGATATGCTCTTAGAGAGGTTAATTTTAGAATAATATTTGTGTAAAGAATATTAAAAACACAATCTCTAGGAATGAATTATAACAGAGGATGCATAGCATGATACCTTGGTATTTGAGTCAAATGCCAAGGGTGATAGAAATGAGCAAAGATGACAAAGCACTCTGTAAAAGCATATTCTAGACATGAAAAATGTAGGGATCGTTCAGGAAAAAAAATGCTAAATCATGTTGAATTAGCATGTTATTGACATCCAAACAAACATAACCCATCACATTTACATATTCCAAGCACCTATGAGAAGTTTTCAAGTTAAGAAACAACAGACCATTCCTAAGACTCTAAATCCACTCTCAGATAAACTATATCATGAGAGATACAGATGACTCTTCATTTCCCAGATCTTCTCCCCATAAACCCAATTAATTAAGACCATTCCTACTTTCCTAAGTCTTGAAGAGACTCATATGTTATCTGGTTCATACACCTCCCTTACTTCAGCAGAGCTTTGTTTATATATATATATATATATATATATATATATATATATATATATATATATATGCCTTTGAATCCTCTGCTCCTCTGCTTCTGTTTCTGAGATAAGCATGTTTCAGATATTTAACATTTCCATTATATACCTTGCTATATAATCTGACTGCTGTGATTAAAATGTTTTAAAAACTCACAAGTTCTTCAGGGCTTTCAGGTAAACATGGTTCTTTCCCTTTAATTAATTACCCAAATTTTACTGTCTTCAACTTGCACAAAGGGGCATGATGCTTATGAGAAGAGTTTACATTTGATCTGAAGAACACACTGTAGGAGGAGTGATGAGATCAGAACAAAAGGAAATCATATATATATATCTTTTGCAATGGCAATTAGAACTGATTGAAAGAAAACCTAGGATATTACTTTGAGGAAAGCATGTCTATAGGAGTCAAGAAATAAGATGACCAGATTAAAAGTTTAGCTAGAAAAGTGAGATGGAAAATGGAGGTTCTCTAGTGATGATTCAAACCCAGTAGGACAATGGCTACATTGGAGATGTAATCAATTTTTATATTTTCAGTAATACTATCAATATGCTACAAGAAAACCTCCCTATTACAGTTTTCTAAAAGCCCTTAATAATTCCACATGCAAACACAGTTGTTTCTAAGATTATTTCATTGGCCTTCTCCTTGGTTTTAAATATAAAATGTACCTAAATAAATTAATGCTACTCAAAGTGCAAGTAGTAATGATAATAACTAGCTCATTTTAAAACATAGCATTTAAGCCAGGGAATTAATTGAAATCTTTGTAAAATGAGATAAATCAAAGGAAAAAAATTTCCATAATATCTATTGCTGAACCAGGGATTTTATATTAAATTTTAAGTTTCCTTTTCAGTACTCTACTCAAGGAAAGGTACCTTATCTTTAATGAAATACTATAATACTTGAGTTATTACAAGAAAAAACAGAAATTTATATGTGTAATTCTTAGAATAAATTGTAAGATGTCTAAATTGCTTATGAAATATTTGTGACAATCTAATAAATATAAAGTAATTTTGATGGTAGTTGCTTATTAACAATGATTGGTACCTAAACATAGCTATGACGGTATGCATTACAGGATACTCTAAAAAATTTCTCAAAAAGATAATTAAATAGGATCATTTGTCTGAATCACCAGTTTTTCACTCATCAGCCTCTGGCTGAAAGGTTTCTGCCATAAATTCCTGTAAGGCAGGCTGACCCTAATTTATTTATTTTTTAGCCCATAAAGATTGTCTTCTAATTATGGTCAAGTCCCTTCCTGAAGCCTCATAACATAAACCTGGAACAAATAATCTCAAAAATAAAAATATTGAGCACATTTTACACATCAGAAAGCACACAAGTATCTGTATTTTGGATAGACATTACCAAATCACAAATTTTCTGAGAAATGATAAACAGAACAATGAAAAAATGGAAAAACCAAATATAGTGTCTTTAAAGCAAAAGATTAAAAAAAAGAAGTAAAATGAAGCACTTTTTGCTTTAGACAAATATATGTATATATATATATAAATTTTAAAATGTAGAAATTTCAATTGTTGCTTTATCTGCATAGGAAATAGCTGTAAATGAATCTGACCTCACATTGGTCCATATTTATTTTCCAGTCTCCCTTCTCAAACATTTTTTTCACTCTTCTCTTTGTTTAAGATGTAATGCTTCCAATATATTTTCTGAAATAACCCTTCTTTCAGTAACTTTTTAATGTTTTATGTTCTAACTAATTTCTTCAACCATGTAAAGTCTATTTTATATTACATCCTACCTTTTTAGATTACTATAGTTGAGTGCCCAAAGAAGTCTCAATCAGGTATTTTATCACTTGCCACATAATGACAAAAGGTAAAAGGTAAAAGGCAAAATTAGGTTGGGAGAGAGGAGACTTCACAAAGAACGAGAATACTGGGGAAAAGAAGAAACTTAATTCTTTATATTGATCATCACCCTGATGATATCCTAACATGGAAGCTTTAATTATTACTAAATGTTAGACTGATTGGAAGTCAAACAGAAGCAACAGCATGCATAAGTCAAAATGCTCAGCTTGCATGGGATCTGGAAGTGATTTTTAGCAATTCTTCAAATGTGTTGTCACTGCTAAATTATTCTGAATCCACTTCACATTCTCTTTAGCTTTCCTTGGAAGTAAAAACATGGATTACGGTGAAATCAGCCCATGCTTCTTTTTCAGAAATACTGTCAATGTGAGTTGAATTTTCTGGAGAAGTAAAAATTTTGTGTTTCTCACACATGTACCTGCACACACACATGTACACAATCATAGGAAGAGTTCTCTCAGTTTGGGTTAGCTTACAGTAACATGTTAGGCAATTAGCAATGTCTACATGTAGACGGTCAGGAAATTCATAGGAAGCATATTTTATCCTAGAAAATGGGACAGGTCATGAAGAAAGATGAAATTTTAAGGATAAAATGTAAGCTCAACAAAAGAAAACAAGTCCTTATATTTAAATGACACATTAGTGATTATTTGATTTTTCTTCATCATTTTATATAAATGTACCTAAGCCACAGAAAGGTTGAGTGATTTGTCTAGGGTCACAGAGGTACCAAGAATTGTTTTTATTTCTGTTACTTGTCAATACATAGCTCAATGAAGGAAGGTCATTTTCAAATTTTACATGATTTTAATCTTGATAGCTATATAATAATACTACTAAAGCTGTTTTGCAAAATGTAGTCTGTATGTCATTATTTAAAAGTACTATCCTAATAATAAACAATGATGATTCCTGTTGAATTTAATTAAGTATTTGGGAAATAAAACACAATTTGATTTCACTCTACAGGGAGGGATTAGAACCTGTTAGTGAAGAAATATTCATTTTAAAGAAAAATATTTCATAGTTATTTGGAGTAAAAGTGAAAAGAGAATAGTGCTCTAAGAAATTAATAGTGGTGACTTTTCTAAGTTTTTTCCCCAACACATCTTTTCAAAATGAACCTATATTAGGTAAGACTGATTATTAAAAGTACAGATGTCTTTAAGAAAAGTTGAATTGTTAACTTATATATGAAGGTAAATGAATACTGCAGAGTTCTTTATTTCACTTTCTGTATTTTTATTTCTATAGTTTTTTGTTTGTTTTAAGATCTATTTTTTAATTTATTTCTCCCCCACCCCTTGGATTTTGCGCTCAATGTCTGTTCTCTGTGTCTGTTCATCTTCCTCTTGCAGGCACCAGGAACCAAACCCGGAACCTCCCATGTGGGAGAGAGGTGTCCAATCACTTGAGTCGCATCTGCTCCCCATTTGTTTTGTCTCTCATTGCATCATCTCATTGCATCATCTTGTTGCATCTTTTTGTTGTGAGATCTCATTGCATCAGTTTGCTGTGCCAGCCCTTAGCATCGGATTGCTGTCTTGCTCATCTTCTTTAGGATGAATTGGGAACCGAACCTGGGATCTCTCATGTGATAGGCAGGTACCCAACTGCTTGAGTCACATCAGCTCCCCCTGATTTCTTTAGTTTTTTAATAGAATTTCTAATAGAAACAATGTACTAAACACTAAATCATGGTAAGATTTCTATGACATTTTTGTCCCTAATTATTTTCACCTTCAGGTGTCATGTTGTTACTTGTTGCCAAGCATGTAGCCTCATTATTTTTTCTCATGAAATTCTAGCATTTATTGATTATTGTTTTGATTTCTTACTTTATAGGTTATTTTCTTGACTTCCATGTTGTTGGCAATTACATTAACTATCACAATCCAAAATAATGTTTTGTGCAAGGGTAATGGTCATCTTTTTTACTATTGGTCATTTTTATATTTGCTGCCACTTACCATTACTCCCAGCTTTTTGAAATTGTACCAGTATAATTTTCTGTGGGTAAAGTAATATAATCAAAGCAGTTTAGGAATAATGTTGTCTAAAGCATAATTGATACCATGTTAAGTCCCAAAGTGGAACAGCAAGAAAAAAACAAAATTCAGTTTTGCAGACAAATGTAACTGAAAAAGAAAGAAAGAAGGGATTCAGCCAAACATGACACACATAATAATCAGAGAAAGCCAAAAAGAATCAAGAGAAAATGAAATCATGAATTTCCATGGGGAGGAATAGGGGCAAATGAAAATGGGTGGAGAAACCAATGGATAAATCACATAAATGGATGTTACCAATGGACGTTCATTATTGGATTTATAGAACATTTTTGTAACCCTAGTGAGAATAATTTGAGAGGAAAGTAAAGATGGTAATTTCATTTTAAAAAATGATGAAAAGAATTAAATTTGAAAAATGAGCACATATATGTGGCAGTGAGTGGCTTCATATTTATATAAATATTTTTAAATCTATCTTTATTTTTCAGAAATTTTAACAACACTTCACTGTCTATTCCCTCTCAACCTATAGAGATCCAGGAGTCCTTGAGCCACACAAAGCTCTGTCTTCTCTTACCAGTTAGGGCTACAACAACTGGAACTAGCAAAACACAATACCTCCACAAAGTCAGTATAACCCCTTGCCACTCACATCACCACACACAAAATGTTGGATGCATCACAGCAAATACCGTTAGGACTTCTCATCTAAGATAAACATTTGGAGAAAATGCAATCCATTAACACATTCATATTATGGATGAATCAATCACTTTTAACTTTTTAAAAATTCTGTGAGAAAGGGATTTTATAGCAAAGAAATTTTCAGGTCTCATTAATTTGTATCAATAGCACCTCTATCTACCTTTTTTTTTTAACAATTAAGTTTATATTAAAAGTTGTGAACTTACTCCTTTATCTACCTTTAAGTCAGGTTCGGAAAGGTTCTTTCATGATAGTTATTGGAAAACACCATATTCCTAACAATTCTAATTATTCAGTTAAACTCTTCTCCTTAGCTTAGGCCAAGATCTCCATACATGCAAACTTAGAGCTGTAGATTTTTCTAAGATGCGTATCAGAAAAAACAACAAAAAAAACAAAAAACTCTCTGGACCTTAGTAGAGTGCTACAGTGAAAATCTGGCAGCATACAAAAATTTTTGAGATACTAGATCTCCTAAGTTTAGTTGAAAAGAGATTGCTAAAAACAAAGTAAAATGATTTCATCAGTGCAGTTTCCCCAGATTTCCTTATCTAGGACAGAACCGAAAAACAAAAACATTTTTTCTAAACTCTCTGATTCAGGACTCTATGTTTGGTTGGTTCATATTTTACTTGTCAAAATAGAAACCTGCCCAGTTGTGATCTGTAGCTTCACATCAAAATCCTATCAAGAACTCACCTAATAATACAGGCTATATTTGAAACAAGCTTTCAGACTTGGCCTACAACTAACTCAATTACAAATATATAGGAGACTGTTTTGGCACCAGAATCAAGTACATTGTTGTTCAGCAATTTTCAAATCCCTTCACTGACCCTCAACCAGTTTTTAATACAGAATTGACTTGCCTTCCTTTTGAACAGTGAATTAGTTCATAGTTGGTAACAGAGCAAGCAATCTCCGAACAATGGAACAGATTTTTACATTTCAACTTCAGCACCAATTACAAGTGTGAAAGGATCAGGACTTATTTCATGAACAGAGCTGGAAAATATTTTTATTTCTTATTTGTAAAAGGTCTTAGAATCACTCATTTTAACCATACAATGACAAAGGATAACTTGATTTCATAGTCCTTGTTAATGACTGTAGTTCTTTTTTCCCCACAAACATGTACAAAGCTAGCACTGTGCTGATATTCCAAAATGCTTAATACTATGAAATTATTGTAATTCTGCCATAACATATTTTCATTTGTCCAAATCCCTAAGGAAGATAAGGGAACTCACAATCTTTTAACTAAGATGGAAGCCTGATAACAACTGAATCTTTTTAGAACTGAAACCAAGAGCTGTAATCAATGCTGGTCATTATAGAGCTAATGGTGATAGATCAACTGATGGTAGCATTTCTAACAAACCACAAACCTCCAGGCAAAAAAAAGTATTTTTATGTGCAATCCTTTTTTTTAACTCACTAAGGATACAGTCTCCTTGTGAAAGGATAAGATAGAACTCATAGGGAATCAAAAAAAGATGCTACCCAGATCTCTTTAAGGAGCTTCTAGATTACAAAACCTCCATATGATTTGTTTTGTGAGATGCAATAAACATTATGTTGAAATGTGGGAAGAAAACCCTAATATTGGAACATTTTTAAATTTTTAATATCAACTAGTAATTTTCCATCGCTATAATTTAAGTAAGAGGGAAAAAAAAGCTTAAAAAGATGTATAAAGTCATAGGTTAAGTTCAGCGTATGGTAGAGTTGTGATTTGAACTCAGAGAAAATCCTTTCCCAGCTATAACAATGCAATATCCTCATATAGTTAGAGTACTTGGATAACAAACTTGCAAATCGATATTTGGAAAAACTGAACATTACTAAAAAAAAAAGTGTTTGAAATATGATGCACAGGGCCTAGTGAACAGAAGAGAATTATATAAACAGCCTACACATTCATTGTTTAAACTCGTAAAATAAGCTTAAACAAAAAACTCATTAGTCATTCCATTTATTTTGAGAACTCATATGTTCAATACTCTCTTCAAACTCTAAAAGAAAACACAGAAACATAAATCTGGTCAATCTTTTTCAGTAGGTAACAGTCCTACAGCCATGAGTCACCTAGACATAAAAGAACAAAGAGCAAAATGGCATTAGAGTTGATATGTGCCATAGAAACATTGATATTTGTCTGAAACTTTAAAATATACTACTTAATAATTTGAAAATAATATTAAGATATCATAATATATGAAATATAATTACTATAGACAATAAGCTTAAAAAATAAATGATAATAAAAAGATATACTGATAATCAAAATATGTCTATTTTTATTAATTTTTATTTTTTAAAGATGCTTAGATTACATAAATGTTACATAAAAATATAGGGAATTCCCATCTTCCCCACTCCCCACATCTCCCACACTTTCCTACATTAACAACATCCATATAGTAGCATTGTTGCAAGAGTTCTGAAAAATTCTCTTCATACCTCCCTTTTGGAGTTTTCAAGAACATTTGATTTTGCTTTTTTATTTGTGTTTTTCAACTTCAGAGGGTGGGCAGCCTAAAATCATCCTCCAGGGCCTAATAATTAATTGTATTTACATTGTAATTACATGTACTTACATTGTAATTACATGTACTTACATTGTAATTACATTGATTGTAATGGGTTGTAACTACAATTCATTGTAATTGAGAACACATTTTGGAGCATTGCCACTAAACATGAATTAGAGTTTACATTGTAGTTGATGCTCTCTCCCACACAATTTTGTAAGTTATGACAAGATATATAATGGCTTCTATCTGTTATTGCAATGTCATTCTGGACTATTCCCAAGTTCTAAAAATTCCCCCATATTACACCTGTTTTTCCCCCTCTCCCTGCCCTCAGAACCTCCAGTGGTCACTGCCTCCACATCAATGATATAGTTTTTCCATTGCTAGAATCACAATGAGTCTATAGTAGAATACCAGTAAGTCTACTTTAGTCCACAGTTTTTCTCCAGTCCTGAGGACTCTAGGATGGTGATGTCCATTCCACCTCTAATTGAGAGAGAGCTGATCCCATAGGGCCAATGGATGGTACTCTCATGCCTATAGTTGTAGACTCTCATGGTTCCTTGGTCTGGTGGTTGTCCATCATCTTGTTAGTTTTCCTGGGTGAGACCAATGAAATGGAGAGTACATGTTGCAACTCCTTTGAAATTCAGGGCCCAGTTGGTACATGGACAGGTCCAAGATTTAGGTCTCTCAAAATAAGCATTTTCAAAAAAATTTACAGGCAATTTTTAAAAATTTAACTCTGTTCTATTTATCTAGTCTGTATCTGTAAGATAACTTAAATAAAGTCTTCCTAAAAACATGCTTTGGACTTTTAATAAAATATATTTGTCACAGCTTTGACTTTCCATTTCAGCAGACAAACAAAGCTAAGCACGTGGGTCAATGAATGTCATTAATACCATGTCACGAATATATCAAAAGCAAGTCCATAATAAACAGCTCCTGCTCAAATGCAAAAGACTCTTTTCAATGAATCAATTTCCTAGTAGTAGGAAATTGCCTGCCATCCCAGTTTGCCAATCATAGACAAGTTATTCCCTTTATCTCCATAGTTCCAAAAATATAGTATTTAAATCCCTCTCAGTCTCACATTTTTAAAAATAGTTTTCCAAAGCAGCAGAGAGAATAGGGAAAGCTGTGGGAATTATGGAAGGATAGAGAAAAGCTAAAAATAAGGTAGAGGGTAAAAGTTATAAGCTATAGGACCTAGGAATCTTGTCAAAAGATTAGATAAAATGCTGATATATACACAGAAACAATGAAAAGGAACCACAAAACACTCTTTCCCTTCACTATGTAAAACTGACATAATTTCAGATTGATGTGATTTGGATTTAGCCCAAATAATTAATGCTAAAATTACCAACTATACTTATATAGATAATATATAAGCTGGTATTGGTAAATGCCAAAAAAAAAGAACATTGGATGAGCAAATACGAAGTGAGCTGAACTTTAGGGACATCTTTATATTCTCATCATTAACCACAATCTAACACTCTGAGTTTGTATTTCCTCTGGTAGAATTTGAATATTCCAAGTAAGCTGCAAAACTTTTCTTAGTACTGTCAAATCCTCTTTGGGATAGGTCAGAGTATAGACACATAAATAGGTAGGTAATTAGCTTAGTTGATCTTCATTAAATAAATAGAAAGACTCTAGATAGGCAAACAGTGATGATTAATATAAAAATCCATCATCTGTTTCAAGGCTTATATAATGATTCCTGAGGGAGGTTTGTAACTTATTCAATAGAAAGAAGTAGGTGTGAGAGAAATTAGCTAAATAAAATTAGAGATGAATGTAAGCACACAGTACCACCAGTTTCCATGGAGATTTTTATGTGGGCCTATTTAACTCTATATGATGATCAGGACTTTAAATTTGGCAAGAAGAGGAAAAAAACTGCAATCTTGATACCTTATGAAAAATCTCTTTATATTTTAATCTCCATATTTTAATCCCAGAATCACTGAGAAAATATATCTTGGCTTCACCAGGACTTGCAAAAGTGACTAATTCTCTCACATTTTCTCCAGCAATAGGGTGACCAGGTAACTCACTATTTTCTTTCATAAATTCGTTAAAGTTATTACTTGCTTTTAGCATTTTAATAATTGTTTGTGACTTTTAATTAGCATCTGTATTTCCTCATAGTCACTTTATTCTAAATATTCTTTGTAGTGTATTTGTAATACCCTTTTATTATATTCTACTGTGAGAATTCCAGTGAAATACACCAACTATTGAACATAAATATTTGTTAAATCCCAAATAAAACTACCTTGATTACATATAGACTAGATGATATTTCTATACTTGTTCTACTCCTACATTTAATCCTATAATTCATAAATATTGCTTCTAATCTTAGATTAAAAATATAAAATACAAATATTTCTTATCTTAAAATTTAATTTTACCCAATTTTTTAATAGAAACTGATATTTATTTTCCTTTAATTTTATTTTGATTTTCTGTTTAAAAGACTGTAGAAGAACAGCTTATGCCCAGACAGTGGACATTTCTACTCATTCAGTGGTCTGAGCAATGGGAGCTGTAGACCAGTCTTCAATTACAGGTGGAACACTCTAGTCTTCAGTAAATAAGGCACTTGCACACTTTCAGACCAACCTGCCACCTTAGTTTGGGGAAAGTAAATACAGAAACTGGAGCAGTCCATTTACCCTGAAATTCCTCTTGTGTCAAACCTTTTCAGCCACTGCCTGATCTTGCTCTGCAATCTCTTCAAGATTTCTGTGGAAGCAGACATCAAGAATGACCTCCCCAGCATGCTCACAGGAGATGGTGCCATGCAAGTGCAGAACTTCCTGGACCAGCATTTGCCACATCAGACCTACTAAGTGAGCTCTCTGGATGTTGCATGGGATGGCAATGTCCACATAGCACAGAGGAAAATCTGTTAAACAGAGCAATGATCAATATGGTATATAAGATGCCTCTGTGACAGGCTGGAGGTTGGCCCTATAATTAGTAACCACCAGAATTCATAGCTCCTGAATGGCCTCCTGGATCCCATCAGTGAATGTTCCTGGAGCGAAGTCCCTGGCAATAGGAATAATGCCAGTGGCAGCAGCAAACTTTAGCACAACTAGTTGGCTGGTGTTCCAGGAAGATATGACACTGGCATCACCTGGATTTTTAATAGCAACCATAGTATAAGCCATTGGCAGAAGCTTCTCCCAGGTCTTTCCCAGATTTATAAGGTAGATATTATCACATTTCCTTAGTAAATGTATTGCTCTATGTAGAAGTTAAGGTTGGTGCCATATAAATGGGTTTCTGCTGCAAGGAATTTGAGAACATTTTACCTTTTGTCTGCAGGACATCCAGACATTGCGAAAGTTTACCTTATTTTACAATGGGAATCCAGGGTAATGCTATCTGTCTGGGCAGCCCAGAAAAGTATAACTTAATTTTTATTGGCAAATCATGGAGTTAACTCTGTCATCTCAAACAATATAAAAGCAGCATCTAAACTTGAACCAAAGGTCCTAAATTATCATGCTCTTTCACTTAGCAATTTACTTTCTGGAAAAGATTTCTAAGGAAATTACTCAACAAAAGAACCAGTTTAAATAACAAAAATATTAAATATAGAATTACTTATAAAAGCAAAAATTAATAATATCAAAATATGCAATCAAGGGGAAATATATTATTAATTATGTGGTAGCCACCAGAGAGAAATTTAAACAAATAAAGTTTTTTTGGAAAGAAATTTTAGATATTTTATGCTTAATATCACTGAAAAAACTGATAAAATATAGGCATGTGAACACTAATGAAAATATAAAAAGAATAATTTTGTATGGGTGGTGGAATATCTTTTACATGTAAATATTTTTAAATGATTTTGCTAATGGAAACTGTATATTTGTACTATTATAATGGGTGGAAAGCAGTGATATCATGTTTTATATTAGATAACTTATCATCTACATGCCAAATAACAAATATATAATTTTGATTACCTTTACAATTGGATAAGTCCTTGTCAGGTTGGAATGTAATTATTTTAGCCCACTTTCTTACCTCATAGAAGATGAATAAACATTTTTAAGAAAGTTAGGGGTTCAATTCCTTCTACTTTCCAATTTTGCTTTTGTAACTAAAACTCCAACTTTTATGTTACATTAATAATGCTAGACGAGACTGTGTGCTGTAAGCTTTATAAAGGTTCTACTTTTCTGTTTCTTCATCTTCTTTCATATATGAAGGATAGCAGGGTATGTAATTATACAAGTGGCATTTATGACCACAGGCTTTCTGTTTTGTGTAATCATACCATACAGTGTGATATATTAAATATAAGGTTAGGAAAAGCAGGGCAGGCTATACTTAAAGTCAACAAGGGGCCATCAACCCAGAAGAAAAAAATGACTAAGGCATGAATTATGACACAGACCCTGTGAGGTAGGCTCTTTCAACCACAACATTCCCACTAAAGGAATCATTTCAAAATGGTAATATTTATCAAGTACAGACAGATTTATATAGTGTTCATCAGATTTGGAGCAGTGCTGCCAGAATTTCATTGACTGTTGTGAAACATCACTCAGCCATAATGACTCTGCCACTCCTCTCTCCATACCCCTTTTTATTTCATACTTAGCATTGATATTCTGTCAAGATGAGCATGGAATGTAATTAAGAACATGGAGTTCTAAGCCCAATTCAGCTCCTAGTTTGCCACGTGACCTTGACCATGGCACTTAACCTATCAAGACCTCAATTTTCTTAACTAGGAAATAAAAGTTAAAGAAAATGGTTTATAGTGTTTTTAATCACTATAATAGATTTTTAAAACTAGGCCACCTCTTGTTTTTCAAATATTGTAGTATCCCTCATCTTATTTTTTTAAGGCATTTCTCATTTCTATTTGTTTCTAGCTTGTTTAGCAACTACTACAGAAATATAAATAGAGAATGGGAGAAATATCAGAAGTTCATATGTGGGGTACTCAGCCTTCTTTAAGGTGAAATAAGAAATTAATAACATGCTCATTAAGGCTTTTGAAATTTTACCCTATCAAAACTCTGATACCTAAGAATTCCAGTCACATCCTAAAGCAGAACAGTCATGGGAAATGAAGGCAAATACCCACCAACTATTATCCCACCTACAAAACAAATCCAGACCATTTAGGTTGGCGATAGTCATTCATTATCTGTAGAAAATTCAGAAAACCTAACTAATCAACCTTTCTATGTAAAGGATCATGATATTTCCCTTATTCAAAACTAAGGATAACTCCTCTGCTCCTACCACAGTTCACAAGAATTGGTTCTCTGTGGAAAACTGGAGCTATTACATCTGGCCTGATATCTTTAAAAACAGGAAATTTCCACCCAGGGTCAGGACTAACTAAGAAGGTGCAGTAAGCAGAATAATGCTCATACCCCCAAAGATGCCCACATGCTAATCCCTGATGTTTGAGTTTCCTAGGCTGCGTAAAGCAAGTAACATGAATTGGGTTGGCTTAAACAATGGCAATTTATTAGCTTACAGTTTGAGATTGCAAAGAAAATGTTCAAAAAAAGGCTTTCTTCCTGAAGGACAGCTGCTGGCAATCCTTGGTTCTTCTGTCACATGGCAAGGCACATGGCAGTGTTTTTTGGTCCTTCCTTCTCTTCTGGGTTTTGTAAATTTCAGCTTCTTGCTTCCATATCTTGTTTTCTCTCTCTCTGTATCCATTACATTTATAAAATACTCCAGTAATAGAATTAGTACCCATTCTGAATGGAGTGGGCTATACCTTAACTGAAGTAGTCTCATCAAAATGCTTATGCACATTTCAGGTAGATCTCACTAACTGCCAGAGTAAACAAAACCTCAAATAGGGGTGCACCTGAGGGCTTTAGAGAAATCTACATACTATAGGGAAGCCCCACAACCCCATGAAATCAGCACCCCACCACTGGCCTTACCTTGGAAAATATGATAACCTATTTCCCCATTGTACAGAGTTAGACTCATTTATAATTTCCTTATATATGATTCTTATACCTCTTTTATTTGAACCTATAATTAGCACTATACCTATTAAATATATATCTCAGAGACTTAAACCTTTGTTCTGTTCATATGCTAGTTGAGTCCTGAATCTCAACAGAGTTGTAGTCAATACCTACTCTCCAATTCATTGGACTCACTCAGGACAGCTAACAAAAGGAAGATGATGGACAACCCCATCCCCAAAAGAAGCAAAGAGTATCTACAAAGAGTTCCTTCCATCTTCCCCATAAGACCTAAGCCCCCTCTCATTCTCAGGCAGACCAGGTATCACAGTCCCTAAATACTCAAGACTGAGGAATGAATAAATATAAGGGGGAAATGCATCATGGACCAAAGTAGACTTATTATCATTGTAGTGATGGAAGAACTTGTAACATTGATACAAAAATAGTAGTTACCAGAGGTTCTGAGAGGAGTGGGAGGGAAAATAGGTGGAACACAGGGCATTTTTAGGGTATTGGAATTGTTCTGCATGATATTGCAATGATATTGCATGATATTACAGGCCATTATACATTTTGTCAAAACCTATAAAATTATACAGTGCAAAGTATTAACCATAATGTAAACTATAGACCATAGTTAGTAAAAATGCTTCAACATTTGTTCACTAATTGTAACAAATGTACCACAGTAATGTAAGATGTTATTAATAGTAGAAAATGTGAGAGGGGGAGGGTGTGAGGATATGGGAGTTCCCTATATTTTTTATGTAACTTTTCTGTAATTTAAAAGTTCTTTAAAAATAAAGTTAAAAACAGATCCTACTTACTATTTGTTTATACCCACAGGAATGTATTAGATTTAAGAATATGTTCTTCTGGGGTATGTATAGCTTCAAGCCACCACAGTCCACCCTCTGAACCCAAAAAAGGATCATTTTTTTCTAGATACAAAATACACTCATACCATCACAATATGCCAAAAAGCCTAAATAATTCCAGCAACAGAGCTAAATACAAAGTCTCATCAAAATCAGTTGTAAGTGTCATCTGTCCTGGAGCACAATTCCCTTCTTGCTGTGCACTTGTGAAATCTGGAGAACAAATTATCTACTCCCAATATACTAAGGAGGAAGAGACATATGATAAACATCCCATTCCTATAGGGAGTAATTGGAAGGACAACAGGGATCACAGTTCCCACATAATTTTGAAACCCTTCATGGCACACTCCATTATATTTCAAGGTCTGTAAGTCACCTATGGAATGAAGTTTTGTCTTCAGGGCCTGATGGAGCAGATGCCCTTGCGCCTTGCTATTCCTGACCACTGGGGTAAAGTTTCACCCTCTGAGAACACTGGGGTAGTGGCCAGACTATCCAAAATGCCCATGGGATATGTTCTAACCTCTAAGAACATGGGGGTGATAGTACTTCTCCAGAACAATGGAGTGGAAGGCCCACCCTCTCCAAGCTCTGGGGCAGGTTCATAATTTTCACACATATGGGTGAACCTGCTCTCTTGGCCCAAGATGTCTTTGGTCAAGATCTCATTTTCCATGTTTCTATCCTTGAAGTGATTTTTTCCTTTATTCTGTCCCTTTTATGTTCCTTGAAGTCCAGGCTGGCAGTGGTTCTGTTCATACAGATCTCTCTTTCTCTCTCACACACACACAAACTTGTCAGTTTTGCATGTAGTAAACAGGGATCCAATCCATCATTCATCAGTAGGACTTTCTACAGGTCCTTCCTAGATAACTTCATTTCCAGTCCTGACTTCCACACCAATTGCTCACTGGTTTCATGTTTAGTTAAATTTTCACATGGATCACTATTCTCTGGAAACTCACTTTCCACAAGTTCAGATATTTTTAAACCATCAATTGCTGGTTTCTTTGTGCTCAAGAGTTCAGTTCTCAGCTTATCCCTTCCTGTACATTTTATGATAAGCGTCAAGGGAAAACCATGCTTCACTATCTACACATAGCTTAGAAATATCCTCTGCTAAATATCTGTCTCATAGCTTTGAAATTCTGCCTTCCATCTGATATTAATATTAAGTTTTGCCAAGTTCTCTGCCACTTTAAAACAGGAGTTTTCTTTTTTCCACTTTTAATAACAATCATAATTTTCTTCTAAGGACTCCTCAAAAGTACCCTCAGAATTCATATTTCTATGAATATTCTCTTCAAAGCAATCCAAGTCTTTTCTATCAACCATCTCCCAATTCTTACAGCACCTACCCATTACCCAGTTCCAAAACCATTTCTATATGTTGGTATTTATTTTAGCCACACCCTACTCCTGGTACCTTAATATGTTTTAGATTCTTAGGCTGCTTAAAGAAGATATTATAAGATGGGTTGGCTTAAATAATGGAATTTATTTGCTCACAGTTTGAGGCTGAGAAAATGTCCAAATCAAGGCATCATTAAGGCAATGCATTCTTCCCAAAGACTAGTTGCCCAAGATCCTGGGCTCCTCTGCCACGTGACAAGGCACATGATGACATCTGCTTGTCTCTCTCTAACTTCTCATCTGGGCTTCTTTGATTTTGGCTTCCTGCTTCTATGGCTTTCTCTCTCTGTATTCATTCTGTTTATAAAGGCCTCCAGTAATGGGATTAAGTTCCATCCTGAATTAGGTGGGTCACATTTAACTGAAGTAGCCACATCAAAAGATTCCACTTAAAATGGGTTCCCACTCACTGGAATGTATTAGCTTAAAGAACATGTTTTTGGGGGTATATACTGTTTTAAGCCAACACATATAGGGCTTTGAATATGCTAGATTACACGGCAAGGATGAATTAAGTTTTCCAGTAGAATTACAGTTGTTATTCTGCTTACCTGAAATAAGGAGATTATGCTGGATTATCCAACTGGGCCCACGAAAGTTCTTAAATGTGGAAGAGGGAGACTGAAGAATGAGTGTTAGAGTGTATGATATAAAAAAAAAAAAAAAAGACTATACCTACTCATTACTGCTGCCTTTGAAGATTGAAGGGGTCTGCAAGCCAAGGAATAGGCAGCCTCTAGACTTTAGAAAAGGAAAAGAAAAAAAAAAGAAAGGATTCTCTCACATAGCCTCCAAAAAGTAACACAACCTTGCCAGCACTTGATTTCACCACTATGAATTCAGCCCACTGAGAATCTTTGTTGACTTCTGACCTCTAGAAGAGGAAGATGAGTGTACATTGTTTTAAGCCATTAAATTTTTGTTAATTTGATACAGCAAGTATAAGAAACTAATACAAAAAACTTAAAACTTCTGGTAAAAAGACTGTTTTAATGTTGAACAACTTCCCATGGAATCATCTATTCTCCCTATATATTTCTTGGGTAAAACTAACCCAAATGAAGCTAATGTTTTCCCTGCCATTCTGTCAAATTGCTGAAGTAAAAACACAGATTCCCCTTTTCTTGATAGGATACCTAGGTCATATTACCTATCATGATTACAATTCTTTCCAGGAAGACCTTACCTGGTATCTAAACTAAATTAGAACTAAATAATAGTGCGCTACATCCCTCTTTGGAAAGCTTATGTGCATTCTTGATGGTATGCTATTGGAGACTCATCTATTTTATGACTTAGGCATACATGAAAATAACAGATTATGAAACGAGTTTGGAATGAGAAAGAGATTAAGAGTTGTTTTATTTTTTTCTATGACATCCAATGCTACATCCTTGGAAATTAATGAAAGCTCTTATCTTCTTAATATGTGTTATGATAGGAAGATGGACAGAATTCTAGGCATAAAATAGATGGTACTTCTGTCTTATTCTATCTGATCAATGATGAGATTGCTATAACTATATATACAGCATATATTTTGTATATGAATATGTACATGAGTTTGCATGTGTATTTATAAAGATACTTGGGGAAGAGAATTAAAATTTTATCTTTGATTGTAATTTTTAAAAAGTAAAAATTATGAACCTAGTAAGCAATAAATTATATGTATCTAAGTTATTTAATCACTGGTGGAAAATGTTTCCTATAATAATACACAATTCTTCTTATCTTTCAATTTTAACCTCCACTTTTATGCCTGTGGAAGCATTGGAGAAGGGCAAGTTAAATTACACAAAATATAACTGAATTACTAAGCACAAGATACTCTAAAAAATGCCATATAAATGAAAAGATTAAGAAAGTATACACATAGCTATAATAAAATATAGAGTAGGGTAAATCCAAATAGAGGCAAAATAAATTCAAAGAAATGACATAATGGATAACATTGTGAGGCTTTTAATGGAATCAGATTCTTCTGTCATAAAGTTAGAATTCTGAAATATTTCTAAATATTTATAGAAAGAAGGAAGGAAAAAGGTCCTCATATACAAGTAATGACTATGAGACTCAAGAGAAGTCAAATATCTTGCCTAAGGAAATAGGCCCAGTCCTTTGATGGCAAATCAAGTGAATTTGCTGACATACCTGAATACACAGGCTTTATAGAAGGGAGTATTGGATAACATTATATGAGTTTAAGGAAATTACATGGAAATCTAGGCCTTCCAAATTAAAAAAAAAAAATCAGAATTGGTACAGCACTCTATATGTATTAAGGAGCTCTGTAGTTCCTTTCTGTTCAAGCAGGATTTAGGCATATAGGAAAAAAAGGAGACTATGTACTCTCTTTCTACACATATCAATGGGTATACACGTTAAAGCATACAAGGAGGTAAGGATAGTCAGTCACCACACCAGGGAACTGAGAGAGTCTACAGCTGCAAGGAGGAGAATTCCATCCACCAGCCATGTGGGATCTAAGCTTCCCTTGATTTATAGGTAGAGTGGACATCGCCATCCAAGGGTCTTCAGGATGGAGGAATAAAATATGGCTAGAGTGGACTTACTGGTATTCTACTATAGAATTATTGTGACTATAGCAATGGAAGAAATAAAATTATTGATGGGACAGTGGCCACGGGAGTTGCTGAAGTCAAGGATAGGGAAAAAGAGATGTGATATTGGGACATTTTGGGGACTTAGAATTGTCCTGAATGATATTTCAGGGACAGCTCTAGGACATTATATATCCTGCCATAACCCATTAAATGGACTGGGAGAGAGTGTAAACTACAATGTAAACTATAATCCATGCTGTGTAGCAATCCTCCAAAATATATTCATCAAATGCAACGAATGAACCACACTAATGAAAGAAGTTATCAATGTGGTAGGAGTGGGGGATGTGGGGAGTGGGGTATATGGGAACTTCATATATTTTTTAATGTAACATTTTGTGTGATCCATGTATCTTTAAAAAAAGAGAATAATAAAATTTTAAAATTTAAAAATAAATCTTATTTTATGTATCCCATTGTACATGTTTATAAATTTAATTTTTAAGATTTTCTTCCTTACATCTAAATCTTTGACACTCTTGCTTGATGATCTCTTGATATTCAAAAAATTTGGTCAGTGCTCTCTTTAAAAGTATTCACTTAACCTTCCCATTTTGATAGATTAAAAAATTTTTTTCTAAATCTTAGTGATTATATTTTAACTATACATATTTGGTCTATTACCAACCATGACTTTAAAGATGGTTTTCCAATTTTTAGAAGTGGTGTGATATAAAACTACCAAGTATAATTTTTCTCAGTAAATAAATTTTTTTTAAAGATCATCAATTTAACACTTTCCTAAAGGAATTTGTTTTGACAAGTATATAAATTATATTGCACAACACTAAGGGATTAGAATATTCCCACTGGCTAACAGGAAAGTACTTTGAAGAACAAATTCAGAAAATTAGATCATAACTCATGTATCTAAGTACTCTCAGATGTGGAATTTTAAAAGTTGATTGTATTATCTCTGATGTCTCATTTGAAATGTCTTTATGTCTTTGTTGGTTCAGATAGTTAATTTTGGATAGTATGGGAAAAATACTGAAGCCCTCAGGGATTCAGTATTTTTTATCTTCCCTTTTTATAATCCCCATTGAATTCATTATTTAACACTATTTCATTGAATCATTTTAGCCTTCTAAAAATTGATTATGCAGAATTTTCCCTAAAATACCACAGTCACTATTATTTGCATTTATTTCTCTGAAACAAAATACTGCTCCTTTGTTGCCATTATCTTAATCCTGGAGGATTTCTCGCTGGACCCAAAGTATATAAATAAAGAATAACATTATTTTCCATTGCATTTGGTTTTAAGAGATTTCAAATCAAAACAATTACATATAGTACTGATCCTTTGACATCATTCTTCAAATTTTTTCTAAAGCTATTTCTATATGAGGGCAATAATTTAATTAATGGGATAATAGACTAATTTTTAAGCAAAAGCAATAGGAATTGTGTTTTTTCTTTTCCTATAGAAACTGAACATGTATACAGCTTTTGAAGGAGATATGCTATTTGAGAAGCTCTGGACAGTTATTACTGGCCAACTCTTTTTAAAACTTTTAAATATATTTATTCACTTGAAGTAAATTTCAATTTAAGGTGAATTTTTTATGATGTATTTTATTTTTCTGTATTTCTCCCTCCCACCCAGATGGTCCTCTCATCAACTACTCATTGTTTGCTTGCCTTCTCCAGGACTTTCAGGAACCAAACCCAGGACCTCCAACATGAAAGGGGAATGCCCAACAGCCTGAGCAATGTCTGCTCCCACTGGCTTTTGCTGACTTTTGGCATCTGCTTGTTGTAGCAGGGGCAGAGTCTAGCTCATTGTGACTTGAGGTGGCATCTGTTCATCTTCTTTTAGGAAACATCTGCTCGTTTTCTTTTAGGAGGCACCAGGACCTGAACTGGAGACCTCCCTTGTGGTAGGTGGGCACCTAGCCAGGGGGTTGAGCCACATCCACTTCCTACAAAGTGACTTTTTAAACTTAAACGTATCTACAGAGAAATAATAAAAATATGTAAATAAATTTAGTTGACTTAAACCTCCATTAGTTGAAATGAGTTGTCATTGAGCTTTTAAAACTTAGAAGTTGCCTTTGACTATGAAGTTCCTCTGGTGTCTGTCTATTCTTAGGGAAAAAGTAAAACGTGTCGCAAATAAAGTCACAAAGTTTTAGGTCAACACATAAATTTTCCAAGAGAACCAGACCCAGCCTAAGATTGTTTTGACAATGGCCACCCAAAGGGATATATTATGAGAAGATATATAACACTTCCTGATGTCATTTTTAAAGGACTAGGATATATTTTCAAGTATGTTAATGTTTATTATGTTCTAATGTATGCAAAAGTACCTAAAACATCTATTTGATATGTTATATCCCCTACTGTTAAAATTTGTGTGTGTTTGTGCATGAACAAACCACAACATCCATAGGATTAATTGAGATCTTATAGTTCTCATTTTTGACAAAGACATACCTCTTAGAGAAGCATCAGCAAGAAATTTCCTCCATTTTAATAGCAATTTGATTTTTTTCAGTGATTTCACTTATTTCCAGAAAAATAGGGGATGCTAATGGATGTAGGATAACCAAACACCTGAAAGTAACTTGTTTTTCTCCCTGTTGCTAGGATACAAAGGAAAGAATTATATGCAAATTAGAAGGTAATGAGATGCAACCTTTTCTTGGTACCAAATTGTGGATAGTGTGGTGGAGAATATCCTGTTGAAGCAATGAAGTATGAAAACCAGCTTCAATTGGTTAACTGGACCTGCACAGAACCAGCTACTTGCTGTCCTCACTTCAACTTGCTTAAGTAACATAGTAAAATTCCCACCCAGGGATAGAGTTATCCACCCCTTTTTTCATCATGCAATGTATGTACAAGTGTGATTTCCTGACCATACTGATCATACAATTATATAACTAGCTATATATGTTTACCATATGCATAAAAACTTATTGACAATCAAAGTAAATGCTAAGTACTAACTTAGGTATTTGAACAAGAGTGAAACTATAACACAGGGAGTTGGGTCTGAGTCACTTTAGACCAATCTTGGCTCCCATCTGCAACCAAAATAACTGTAAGTTCTACCTAACTCTCCTGTTAAGAGTTTTTTTCCTCTACATCTTTGGTTATCCCCAAAGACCCAGCTTTGGGGCCTAACAACACTACAGAGATGTAGCCAGGTTAAGTTTAATAATGGACCACTGTTAAAAGGATGGACCAACTCACATCTTCTCTGAAAGCCCAGACTTAAACTTGGATCCAAGGAGTTTGAATTTTATGGTTATTTCAGGACAAGAGGTAAGTTATAATATATTCTCATTGGAAAAAAGAAAAAAGAGGTTCTAACACTTCCTTGAGAACTGCTTATTGATTCTTTGGTTGTTGTTGTTGTTGTTGTTGGTAAATCTACATTTAAGTGAAAAAAAATCCTGTATTGATAAATCAAAAAATTTAGAAAAAACTGCATTTTTTTAAATCAAGGAAAGATGACCATTTCATTGAATATCAACACTAAGGTATGCAGTTAGCTAAAAGTTTGGGTCAAAAGCAGAATTCAAAGCTGAGATTGAATATGAAATTATCCATAGCAAAGAGGAAAGTGAACATAATTGGGAAGAGGGAGAACAGTAAGGATAAGAAGGAAAACATCATCTCTATTATTAAGACACTGATGGTTATTTTCAAGGTCCCTTTTGCTATCTCTAAAAATTTTATCTTCTTTCCAACTCTTTTAAAAAATCCTTTCCATACAGAGTCGTCATGTTTTATTGTAATGTTAGCTTAGGAAATAGTTACCAAAACCTTTCTGCACCTTGCCTGAAGTATTTGATTTCTGTATTTGTTCTCTCACTTGGTTTCATTATTAAGGAAATAGACAAATAATACCTGGTGTGCAAAAGCCAAGCTGGGGCATATAAAAAGGAAATGCTAGTCATACTGAAATCATAGCCATGGTCCTAACTACTGTTTTATTTTATGTTAAATGCAACTTGCTCTTGTTAAAACTTATTATAAAAATTACTTCACTCATAAAATTATGCTAGAAGTTTAATGATACATTTTATAATTTTTAAAAATGTGTAATTATTTTTCTCTATTTCCAGCCTACCTAGGTGTTTTTAAATGAGGACTATTACTACTCTCAATGTCATCTCACAAATACAAAGATTGAAAATGTTTTTTTCCTTCCCCTCCAACCACCACCCAGTAAACTGATTACACATGCAGAACAAACTTTAACAAATGCGACCTTTCTAGAAGATATGACAAATGACCATTCATATCAAATATTTATGATTTCAAATTATAAATTGTTATGTGCTGTAACAACCATCCTTGACATTACAGTATAAAGATGGGTTAGTTTCAGTAAATTAAAGGACATGTTATTGACTATATTCAATTTAAATGCAAACTCTCATTTTCATTCATTCTTCTCTAACCCTGTCACAGTCACAGCACTTTATGGATATTTCACTCACTACTAGTTCTATATTTTCTTAAAATAGATAGCTAAGGATGTGGTGATATTTGAGGGCCCACAGTATACATTCCAAAGGGGACTCAGAATCTATTATAAGCAGTATAAATTCTACTGAAATATGAATTGTTTTCCTAGAGTGATGGACTAAAGGTAGTTAAAAGGTTTAAGCATAGATTTCCATCATAGAGCTAAAATTAAAAAGTTAGAAACCTAAAAATTTAAGTCAAGCAGTTTCAGAAACCTAGACAAACTCTCTTAGCAGTAGCTGTAACTAACATAGATTTCAAGAGAGTAAATTAAATATGCAGAATTTTCTACCTCCTTAAACAAACAAGCTGGTAACTCTTCACTGAGATGAGGAAACAACTCTGTCAATACCTTAATCAATACATGACACTTGACTTCACTGAGTTTTCAAATGGTCTAGGAAGTGAAAAAAAATTAATGCTAGGCTCAGTTCTGCATCTAAATAACTGCAACCTTGGAAAAGTCTTCTAATCTCTATAGGCTTCAGTTTCCTTCATCTGTTAAACAAGAGGCATGACTATATGATCATTAGATCCTTTCCAGAACTAACATGCAATTGAAATTTAAGCATATTATCTTCCCTGAAAGGTTGAAATAATCCAAGAAGATATTGATTACAACTAATTACACATAACAAAGACCTTAATTAATGAGTTCTTTCTAATTCATATTTGCATTGAACCATAAGCCTACAGTTTTAATGTATGATTGAATAAAAGAAATTGGTATAAGCCTTTTAAAAAATAATTGCTTTATAATAAAGTACAAATAACTAAAACTTTAATGTTAATATGTTAGGAAAAACCTACAGCCACAGTCCAAATTTGCTAGACAATAAAATCACCACTCTGGATTTTTACATTCATATCAGTAGGCAGTGGCTGCATTTTAGTTATTTTTCCCATTTGTTCTTGCTGCCAGAATCAGCAATATGGACCTATATATTAAGATTACGTTATCTTAGGTATGAGACATTATTGGTAAAGCACTGGAAGGGTGACAATGTTCTCGGGGAAAACGAGTATTTCACAGTCTATCAAGCTGTAGCAGCAGGTTCTTACTACACATCTATTTCATCTGAAGATAGGATTTGATTCATGAGTCATGCAAAATTATTTTTAAATGATTTCATAACTGAATTTGAACATCACCTAGCACATATAATGTGCTCACCTTATATATATTTCATACCATGTTATCATTTGATCCTCATAATAGCCAAGGATGGCTGAATAAGACATAGAAAACAGTCTCCTCATTGATTTATAGATCAGAGTACTTGGGTACAAAGCAGTTATTCTACTCATTTAAACCACAAGATTATGGCAGAACAAGACTCTAAGATAGCCATGGTGCTCATCTTTAAAAGCCCTCACCAATGTAGCCCATCATTCAATGAGTCCTGTGTCATTTGTGTGAATGTGTGTGTGCAAGTGAAAGGTTCAATATATATATTGAAAGGTGCAAATATATATATTTCTAACTCATACAAAATATTTACTCAGGAAATATGACAACAGAAAGCTTAAAGACAGAATATCTTTTTTTTTTTAAATAAGTTTTTGCATAGAGGCAAATATTCTTTGAGCTGGACTTTTGAAGATAGTGTTTTGATATGGGCTGTGTGTGTGAGCTGTGTGTCTATTCAAGAATAACCTGGGCTTTTTGTGTAAGTTCACAAAACTTATCATTCCAGCATAAGCCATGTATGCATGCAAACAGTAAGAACTGCGGCCTCGCCTCTCAAAACCACGCCACCCAGTCAGTCCAGCCTGCCTAGTTCCCCAAGTCCTGAGAAACTGAAACCTAGCCCTTTCCACCACAGGCTTCCTACCACCACCACCCCCATACTCCCTGTACAAAAGCAACCTACAACGCTGGCTCCGGGCTCAGTTTTTTTGACAGAAGTCCTCTAGGCCCAACCAGTCATAATAAATCTTCCTTCTCAGAGAATTCTCACGTCCTGGCCTTCAATGCCTCAAACACTGACTTCTCTCTGCTGCCACAACATTTTCACTACAGGAGCAAAATGCATTGTTTTGTAGAAGAGATAAAATAATAATTTCTTTTAAAATATCATCATAGGCACATAACTGAATGGGAAAATGCTATTAAATTTGGTTGAAACCCATTCATGCAGCTAATCAATGACAGTCTAGAGGTCACTTGATTTTGAAGACATGTTGCTGATTGAATATCTGTGATCACCAGCAGAGATTTTATTTGCAGTTTATTTGCGAAGATTTGCATTTTCTTTTAAAAAGTTTATTTCACTGTGTTCAATTAACTCTTTTGAGCCATCGAACTACTCAGATGCTAATGTTGTCAATATCTGGGATGGCTGAGCAAAGAAATCATGATGAAGTCACGTCTCACTAGAGTTAGAAAGGAAATGGTATAGGGGAAAGCCTTCATATTCTACCTCCTAACTGGCTGTAAATTTTAGGTTGCCCTAAAGAATCATACTGACTGAGCTAGAGAGAATGTGTCAGTTTAATAGGCAGGAATTGTATAAACTTCCTGGTAACTTCCTGGCAGTTTAACTGCTCCAGGTTTGAAAATCCCTAGCTCCAGAGACAGCTCCATCTCTCTTAGAAGTGCTAGCAAAGTTGTGGAAATGTGAATAAAAAACTGACTACATAAAATTCATTTTACGTGCATTTAAAATAATATATTAATGGGGAGATTAATAGCAGTGCTATCAACTCTTGATCTACCAGTGAGAGAATCAGGGAGCAATAGAAAAATGGAAAAACAAATCATTTATTTTAGGAAAGAAAATGAACAGAAAGTGGAATTTTTTTTGCAGATTTTTGTTTTTACAGTAGAACTTGAAGTGACAGATCTTTTCTAGAGAGTTTTCAAAGTCAAAACAATACTTTTGAGCTTAGAATTATATAAGATTTCTGCCTCTTATTCAACTTAGTAGGAAAGTGTAGTAGTAGGACAGCAAGCATCTAGGAACAAACACGTGTGTTTTTGCATTTAAACTTGATGCTATACTAGATTTTAAAATGTATAGTTTATATTACAAAGAAACAGAGTAAATTGATATAACTTGTATCTGCCCATCCTGAGATGATTCCCTGTTGATGAATACTTTCTTTCAAGTAAAAGCAACATTTAAGAAGGGCACCCTACATATTGTGTTTTAATCATTTGAAACCACATGTGATAGTTTGTCAATAGGGGTCAATAGAAAAGCCAAATGAGTTGGAAGGATTCCAACAATTATGTAGTCAATTTAAACAAAAGGAAGAAATCACCTTTGTTTTTGAGAAATAAAATATGGACAGGTGGAGAAGAAAAGAGAAGGAAATGCTTATCTAAATGGCCCAACCTGCCTTCTCCATTGTTCTAAAATCACTGGCTGATTTTCAGTCTTTGTACCATGCAATATCTTTGTCTGTTTATGGATTTGATACTTGCTAAAACTTTTATTTAGATCCAGAAAAAATTATATTAATGATGATTTATTTTTGAGTTTATAATTACAACAATTTTATCACATTCTTAATGTAAAAATGTTTCCTAAGTGCTAAACCAGCTTATACTTAAGTAAACACTATTCTCTTCTGAGTATAAAGAGATGGAAAATATATGCATTTCAGTGGTTTTACAGAAAAAAAAAATTCAATACTTAAAAATAATAGCGTCCAGCTAATTCTTAAGGAGACATTTATATTTTATGGGTTTTTCTTTTATTAGATAATATCAAAAATATTATATATTCCTAATATTGTTCCTAAATATGCTATGTATTTACTCAGGGAAGCAATATCATTCTCTCTTTTCACCCTCATGTAAAATCAGTACGTGAACCCTCCTGTTTTAGCTCTTGAGAATTTTGCACATCATGATACAAGCCATCTCCATTCTGTCATCAACTTGTGAATTATTTTGAAAAAGCACAAATAAGGAAAAGAGAGCAAGCAAGACTAATTTATAGATTTTGTAAATAATTTTCATAAAATGTGTCATATATATTTTTCAGCTATGTGATGCCAGCATTCTGATGTATGACTCAGAGAAATCCTTAATAAAGGGCACCAACTTATGAATTAATAGTATATAAGTTTTTTATGTTTTTAATAACATTATTCCTATAAATTCAAATTTATAAAATTTCAAATTCAAATGTACTCAACATTTTTTTCATAAAATTGCACAAGCCACATAAAATAATCCTTTGTTTTTCTGAAGAAATTTAGAAATATATTTATTTATCCATATTTAATAATTTATTTAGTCCCTATTACGTTTTAGTATTTCTGCTAAATCTGTGAACTAATAGGAGTAGATAGGTATTTAGGGTGGTAAATGCTCTGACAAAGATAACAGTATATATAGATGTTTTAAGAGAGAAAATTAAAAGTATATACACTCTCCACTAGTGATTGTGGAGAGGAAAAGACTAGGAGAAGTAAAAACTGCAGAGCAATTTTTAAGAGATGATGCTGTTAAAGGAGCCTTCTCACAGTCAACCTTCTAAGCCATGTCAAAAGTGGAATTTATCCAAAGACAATGGAAAACTATTGAAGTGTTAAGGAGGAAAGATAATGAGCAGATTTCATTTTTTAGAATAGCTATTCTAGTTACAGTATAAAGTAAATAAATGAATTTATGGAAATAAGACTAGTGTGGAGATGTCTGTAAACCAGGATAGAGATGATAATGACCTGATACAGTGGCCAGAAGTAGATATAAAAGAGAGCTATTTAGAAAGGAGATAAACAGCATTGACAGTACTAGGTCTCATCCCTAGCCCCTGACCCAAATAACAGCCATGACTTGCAGAAATTGTACATTTATTACTAACCTGCTCCATTGTGGAAGTATGACCAGCCATATACTCAGAAGGAACCACACTCTGTGATGTACAAAAGCTCCCCATCCAGAGCCTATGTGTCCAGATACAGTTCATTTCCTTGCAAAAATAGACAAAAGAAGCCACATGACACCACCAACCCCTCCCACATCCTTAGAATTCACTACTCATAGCCTACCACTCACTACCCCTAGCCCCCCACTCCCTAGCCATCCCTAAAGGCCTTTAGGTCTTACCCAAGCCCCAACCCATTCCCACTGACTAAGCATTTACCCACCTATAAATGTACTATATAAATTCATGACTGCCTCTGCTAGAGGCAGACTGAAGTTTCCATCTTCAGACCTCTTCCTGTTGGATTTTCTCAATAAATCCTTGCCTGCAATCACTGGTCTCTGTGTCTCAATTGTCTCACTCTGACATCTAACATTTGGTGCTGAAACCCAGGATCCAGGAAAAGGAGATCCCGCCACCATAACTTGCAACCTGGGAAGCAGTGAGCAGTGGCAGCTCACCCGGGCTTACTCCTCGATCCTGATCATGCAACTCTGGGTCCTATCATCCTTTTCAATCTCCCCCGGGACTCCCCAGAGCAAACCCCAGAGATTCTTGAGACTGTGTTGAGACCAGCAGATTGGTGAGAAACCTATCCTTGCTATGACTGTAGCTCCATCCAACATCAGACTCTGATTACCAGGTGGGTAAATTAAGAATTCTCCTCCAGATGATCCTATTCTTTCTCCCATTGTTTTAGACAACTGCAAATCCTAGCTAGGTCAGTGATTCTCTCCATTTTTGTGGACCACAGCAGGCGCCTGACCTGCGTCCCTAGAAACCCCTCAGGAGTCAGAGATGTCTGGTCCTGGGTGTGGACTTCCTGCTAATATGTTTCTCTGACTAACTTGTGGATGCCTGACTTGTTCAGTTAACCTGAAAAAGTCAAAGGTTAACTTTGAGAGACCTTGACCTTATTCCAGCTTCTGAAAATGGGAAACACTCTTTCATCTCCTCTGAAAACTATGTCCCTGGGCTGCTTCCTTCAGAAACTTAAAACCTTATATCCTGAATGAGATATCAGATCCAAGAAACTTATCTATTACTCCACTATAATTTGGCTTCAGTACAAATCAGAACATGATAGTCAATGGCTAGAACATGGGACCTTTGACATACAGATCCTTAGATCTGGAAAACTTCATCCAATGCAATGGCAAGTGGATATAGGCCCCTTACAGTCAGGCCTTCCTATTTTTCCAAAACTGTCCTTCTCTGTCAATCGTGTTCCTCTTACTAAATCCTATCGCTCAATCAGAAACCTCTCATAAGACAACCCCACAAAAAGATTCTTCTGATTTTGATCCATACGAACACACTCACCCTCCTCCATATCATCCACAAGTGTCCCCTTCTGAGCCTCCAATCTCACCTGACTCAGGCTCTCTACCTCCATCTCCTCTCTCTGCTCCTACCTCCTATTCTCCCCCTCATACTCATTGCTGCAAAATGTCTCCCTCCACCCCACAAATTGAGCCACTCTCAGCTCCCCTACTTCCCCTAAGGAAAGTGATGGGAGTTGAAGGAATCATACAACTATATGTTCCTTTCTCACTCTCAGATCTTCATCAGATAGAAGAATGATGTGCCTCCTTCTCAGAAAACCCTGCTACATACATTAAAGAATTCCTCCGCCTCACTTTTTCCTATGATCTCACATATCAGGATATCTATGTCATAATAACCTCTTCTACCACCCCCAAATAAAAAAAGCTGCATTTGGGCTGCAGCCACTGCCTTTGCTGATTTCCTACACACACAGGACCCTCACTGATATGCCACTGGAATGCCCTGCAGTTTCTGAAGCCTCTTTTCCATGAAAATATCAGGCAGACTCTAGAGATTTGAATCACATGGCATACTTTCTGACCTGCATAATAGAAGGAATGAAAAAGGCAGCCCACAAAGCAGTAAATTATAACAAAATCAAAGAAATTATCCCAAATCAGAAGAAAATCTTGTTGCCTTTATGAATAGATTAATTGAATCACTCATTAAATATACTAATTTAGATCCAGATTCTGATTCCAGACAACTATATTTACATACCCACTTTATCACTCGGGCATACCCAGATATAGGAAAAAAATGCAGAAATTAGAGGAGGGCTCTCAAATTCCTCAGAAAAACTGAATTAAAGCAGCCTTCAAGGTCTTTAACAATAGAGAGGAAGAAGCCAAATTAAAAAAACACAAATGAGATCAAGCTAAAGTTTCCTTCCTTGCTGCTGCCCTCGGAGTCGATTCTCAAAAACCCCATCCCTCTTCTTCCCCGCAGCCACCATCCAGACCCTGCTTTAAATGTGGGAAGGAAGGACACTGGGCACATGCATGCCCTAATCCAAGACCCTTGCTGGGGCTTGTCCAGTGTGCTGACATAAAGGCCATTGGAAGTCAGAGTGTCCCAAAAACTCAGTTTCTGGAAAAGTCCCTCCAACACATCTTACCGGCCTAGAATCTAAATCATTCCCTTCCTGACCTACTCAGAATAACAGCAGAAGATTGATGGGTCCCAAGTTCAAAAAGTCCCTGCAACTCCATCAGTAAATCCAAACTGAGATTTATCATCAAAGTTGGAAGTAAGCTATCTCCCTTTTCATTAACACAGGAGCCACATAGTCCTTTCAGAACCTTTAACATCTTCCTCAATCTCTATTGTGAGAGTTAATGGTATTACTTCTTCTCCCTTAATTATATACCCCCTTTCTTGTACTATAAATATCTCACATTCTCACACCAATTCCTAGTTTTACCATCTTGCTCCTCCCCACTCTTAAGACTAGACATTCTATCCAAACTGTACTCCTCTATCTCCTTTTCATTACCTTCCCCTCAAGCTAGCTTCTCCTTTTTTTTTTTTGTTTTTTTTTCATTGACTTTGTAATAATATTACATTAAAAATATATATATGAGGTCCCATTCAACCCCACCCTCCCACCCCACCTCTCCCCCCCCAGCAACACTCGTTCCCATCATCATGACACATCCATTGCATTTGGTAAGTACATCTTTGGGCACCTCTGCACCTCATGGTCAATGGTCCACATCATGGCCCATACTCTCCCCCATTCCATCCAGTGGGCCCTGTGAGGATTTACAATGTCCGGTGATTGCTTCTCCTTTTGTCCACATCTCCAGCCTTAACTCCTACTTCCCCTCCCACCGATCTCTCTCCTATCTTACAACAGAAAATAAACTCCCAAATCTGAAATACTGACCCTCCCTCAACATCCTCACACCTCTCCCCCACAAAAATCACCCTAAAAGACAGCTCTTCTTTCATCAGCATTCTGCAAAATCCTCTCTCCTTCAGTGCCAAGTGCAAACTTAAACCCACGATTGACAAACTTTGTGCAGCAGGGCTATTATGAACCACCAACTCTCCATTCAATACACCTTTCCCAGCTGTTAAAAAACCTAATGGCCGTTATTGTCTAGTATAAGACCTAAGAGCTATCAACTAGGCATGCTTGTTTCTATATTAAAATGGTCATTCTACTACATCTGTGCCATAGGCTGTTATCATGTATCATGTATCCCTCCCCAAACCACACATTACACAGTAATAGACCTCGAAGATGACTTTTTCACAATCCCTCTAGATGAAAACTCTCAAACATTTTTACTTTTACACGGACAGACCCAGATGTCTTCCTAAACCCTGTACAACTAACTTGAACCATTCTTCCTCAGGGTTCCTGAGATAACCCCCATATATTTGGGCAAGCACGACATCAAGACCTCCCTACTCTAAACCTCTGCTCCAGTATTCTTCTTCAGTATGTGAATGATCTTCTACTCTTCAGTCCTTCTTTACCCATTTCTATCTCTAATACTGTTACCTTACTCAATTTCCTTGGAGAAAAAAGTTGTGAGGTATCTCCAAATAAAGAACAGTTGTTCAAAACAGAAGTTACTTACCTAAGACTCTTACTGTCCCCACCCATAAATATATTACAACAGAACAAATTCAACTCATCCAAAATTAAACCCTACCACAAACTAAAACCAGCCTCTTATCTTTTCTTAGTTTTGTTAACTTCTTTAAGCTCTGAATTCCTAGTTTTAAACCCATATCCAAACCCCTGTACCAAGCTGCCTCTAAAAACCCTCATGAACTCCTAGAAAACCTTTGAGCCCTCTCCAGTCCTTTTAACTAACTCAGACAAGCTCTGTTCATGATTCCTGCCTTAGTCTTCCCCAATCCTCCAAACCTTTTTCTCTTTACCTAGATACCTGACAGGGCTGTGCAGTAAGATGCTGTTAATCAGATATTATTAAATGAAGTCATCCAAGACCTGGACTCCCCCTACTTCATTACGGTCAGATAACGGACCTTCTTTTGTTTCACAAATCACACAAAGAAGCACAAGCTTAGAAATACACTGAAAACTACATATTACTTACAGACCACAGTCATCAGGAAAAGTAGAGAGAATGAACGGACTAATCAAACAACATTTAACTAAATTAACCATGCAAGTACAAATCCCTTGGACCAAGTTACTACCTTTAGCCCTACTAAAAATCTACACAGTGCCCTGAAAACCACATTTTCTGAGCCCTTTTGAAATAATGTATGGACAGCCTTTCCTACTTTCAAATGTCCCCCCTCAATAATCTGATTTTGACCAAGCTATCATTGAACTCACATAAAACAATTCCTTCCTGCAGCAACAAGCAGATTCTACTCTCCCAACACCAGAAAACCCGGTACTCATTTAACCTATAAGTCCTGTTGACTGGGTATACATCAAAACACTATGTCCCAAAGCTCTGACTCCTGTGTGAACAAACCCCTTCCTTGTTCTTTTAAAACCTTCTGCAGCAAGACTTTTAGACCATCCCTCCTGGGTACACTTTTCCAGGTTGAAACCAGCGCCACCACTGCCAGATTCCTCCACCCTCAGCCCTGAAATCGTGAACCAGCCTGACCAATTGAACTCTCCATGTACGTATTTATGTGAACCCTTAGGTGATCTGTGAGTAAAAATCCTAAAATAAACAAAACTCATGTCTCATGATGCTGAAACCTTCTGTAAAATTTTGTTAGAACATTTTATTCACTTGGATGCTGCACAGATCATTACCATTAACCAATATTTAGATATTATCTGGGATCTCTGGCTGCAGAGAGATTTTTCTGATTTTGAGCCTGAAGAAATCTTGCTCTTCTCTTTTTTCACTACTACCCTTCTTTTCTCTGAATCACGAATCCTTTATACTTCTTCCTCATATACTGCCTCACCATATGTACTTAACAAACCTCTCCATACTATCCCCTAACATATACTATCCAATCTACAGCTTCAGTCATTAACCACTCCAATTGCTGGATTTGCCCTGCACACACTCATGCTGAAACCATTCCCCTATTAGCGTTCCCTCTTAGTCCTGAAACTCTAATACACATCCTCCCTTAATACACTGGTTTCAGAGGCCACTTGGTTACAATTACCCTTCCATCTCTACCTGAATATGAAGATATCCTTATTCTTTGACAGGCTTTAAACTATTTGCAAAAGGAAGACAATTCACATTCTATTGGAATAATCACTACCCTCATGGATAAACCCTTCTTATGCTTTAAACACATCTCATCCCAATCCTATGCAACTAACTTAAGACACATCTCTTCTCACTTTTGTAATCACACTCTAATTTTCAATGCAGCCTCCTCTACTAAAATCATTAGAAAAAAATTCATTTCTACACTAATATGGAATGACACTGGTATTAATCAAACAATACTACCTAAGTTAAGCAAAAATACCTATAGCAAGGATGTCTTGTGTTTCAATAACTCATACCAAAAGAAAGAACTATTTGAAATTGGCATTCATTCCAGACAACTATATAACTCTGTGTGGTCAAAAGCTAAAAAGAACCCAGAAAAACCTCTTTACCTTTCTATTCAGAAACCTTTTATGCCAAACCAATCTCACTTACAACCCATCCAAATCATACTTACTATTCTCCACTGTGTATCAATGTGTGAGAAACTACATATATAAATGTTAAGAAGGAACAGAGTGAACAAATATATTAACACTTCAGCTGTTCATTGAGATCAAAGAGTACAGAAGTAGATTCAGATTTGAAGGAAAAAGAGATAGCTTCAGTAATGGTCATACTGTGTCCCTGTGGGCTTTCTAAGCAAAACAATTATAAATGAACTAAAAAAGAAGGAAATCTGGAATAGAAATAAAGATCTGGAAAAATTTACCACATGGCTACTCAGAAAATTAGTGACTGAATAGGATTGGTGGGGGAAAGAATTGGGAAAAACAGGGGACTCAGGATAGAATTCTAGAATGATTAAAATATGGCAGACAAAGTCCTCAAATGCCACTGAGTGGGGTTCAGTCTGAGATGATTGTGCACAACAAAGAAAATGTCACATTATGGGAAAAAACAAGGGGAAAATATTTGTAGTAGGAGACAATTTTCATTATGGGAAACACAAGTGTTGAGCTAAGCTGAAGACTTAAAATGTGCATCGAATTTAAAAACAAGTATAGTTTCCATAAAGCATTTCCTGTCTTTGCATAATTTACAACTGACTGGAGAAACAAAAGTATATAAGGAAATATAAGAATGACAGTTGGCTACAGACAGGAATTGCTGAGTACTGTGAGAAGACAAAAGAAAAATTATTCATTCAAATAAAAATTAGTAGTCACACTAGACAATGACAATGTGACAGATGTTCAAACCATAAATGAATTACCCATCTCAACAAAATTTTCTTGAGAGAAGGGAAAATTTGTGGACAGGACTTCAGAGCCCATCCAACCCTTTTTCAAACTATAACTCTGAACAACTTCTAAATTTAATTTTTTTAATTTAAAAAAATACCACCTAACATTTTATGTAAATCAAAGTGTCTAAAACTTTTTAAATCTTAAGAACCATGGAATATAAATTTAGAAAAAAATGTAATTTCTCCTAAATTTATATTGAACATACACACACACACACACACACACATACTAAGAATTTCATATTGCACTATCTTTGACTAGAGAAACTGAAGGGGAGTGAAAAACAAGTAAATAAAAACAAATCAAGATTTGTGAAAATATGCTTAGGATATTTCTCACCACACTTAAAATTCATAGGAGGGAAGCAGACTTGGCCCAGTGGTTAGGGCATCTGTCTACCACAAGGGATGTCCGCGATTCAAACCCCGGGCCTCCTTGACCCATGTGGAGCTGGCCCATGTGCAGTGCTGATGAGCGCAAAGAGTGCTGTGCCACGCAGAGGTGTCCTCCACGTAGGGGAGCCCCACACGCAAGGAGTGCGCCCTGTAAGGAGAGCCGCCCAGCGTGAAAGAAAGTGCAGCCTGCCCAAGAATGGCGCTGACCACACGGAGAGCTGACACAACAACATGACGCAATCCCGTGCCGCTGACAACAACAGAAGTGGACAAAGAAGAAGATGCAGCAAATAGACACAGAGACTAACTGGGGTGGGGGGGGGGAGAATAAATAAATAAATAAATAATAACTCTTTAAAAACAAAAACAAAACAAAACAAAAATTCACAGGAGTGAAATGGGGTGCATAGAGAAATAAATACATATGAGACATATAGTGAAAAGAGATATATCGCTCCACAACAAATTACCTCATATTTAGCAGCATATCATTGCGAGTCAGAAGTCTGGAAAGGTATGGCTTTTATTCTCTGGTTTGGATACTGGCAGGCTGCAATGCAGGGTCAACCTGTGCCACCATTTCATCAGAGGCTCAAACGGGGGAAGATGTGCTTTCAAGATCACTAAGGGTGTTGGCAGAATTCATCTTCATGTGGTTGTGGGAGCGAGGCCTGTTTTTGATTCCAGGTGGTCAGCTAGATTTCCTATAGGCCCCTTCTTGCCATATGGCCCTCCTCATAGGTAGTTCATAATATGCCCAGTTGTGTCTTCAAGGCCAGCAAAGACTCTCTCTCCAGTCTGCTAAGATGGAGTCTTATATAACAAAATGTTATAATGGGACTGATATCCCATCACCTTTGTCATTTAATACAAAACAATCAAGGGAGTGACCTCTCATCACCTTGACCATATTCTATTGCTTAAGAAAAGTCACAGGTTCTTCATGTACTCAAGGAAAGAGGCATTATATATAAGGGTATGAATTGTTGGGGGTCACCTTTTGGTCTGCCTGTCACAAGATTGCTTAATTTTAAAATAAATCAATAATTTGTATCTATGACAAAAAAATAGATTGACGTGTGATTTTAAATGTTCCTGTCAAAATTTTAAAGGAGGTTGTAGGTACCTCTTCTGGTATAACATCCTCCAGGGCAAGCCCTTGCAAGGAAAACTGCTGTTACACTTCTGAAGTACATGAGTGTATAAATTATCATTGGGGGAAGCGGCTGTGGCTTGGTCAGTTGGGCTCTCGTCTACCATATGGGAGGCCCTGGGTTTGCGTCACAGGGCCTCCTTGTGAGGGCAGGCTCACCCTCATGCCAGGGAGAGCAGAGCGCTGTCCTGCAGGCACTACGGAGTGCTGCTGCCCCACAAGTGTCATGGAGAGCCAACTCAGCAAGGTGACACAACAAAAAGGGAGACAGGTAAAAACACAGAAGAGCACACAGCAAATGGACACAGAGAGAAGACATCAAGCAAGCTGCAAGGGGGTGGGAATAAATAAAAATAAAATACACACAGAAAAACGCACAGCGAATGGACAGACAGAGGAGACAGCAAGTAAGGAGAAAGGGGGGAGAGAATAATAAAAAATTATCATTGGATGGAAAAAAAAGTATTTGAAATCAGGAGTAGAACTAACCACATTACACCTAAACTAAATTTGATTAGACTGCAATGCATAAGTCATGCTTGTTTGTACATTAAAATGGTCATTCTACTACATCTGTGCCAAAGGCTCAAAATTCAGGAAGCTGCAATGTTTTTAGGAATTTTCCAGTCAGCAGGACAAAATCCTGCTAATCTGAGTTTTTTTGAAAAGTCTGGATGCTTTATGGTTGTTTATTCTCTGATTTTTCTACTAAGTCATCAATAAAGTCTTCTCTGCTTGAGGCAGAGGTTCATTAATTTAAGTCTGGTAGTGCAGGGTTCTAAGAAAAAATAACATATGTGAGAAAGCTAAATGACAAAAATTATTTTCTTTCCCAATAAAAATGATAGTTCTACATATTTAAAATAAAAAATAAAAATATGAATATTATTTTATTCTACATCTAATCTTAAATAACTAAAGCAACATGAGATTTTAAGGCTAATCATCTTTTAAGGAAAATAAATAACACAGTCATTTAAATAATTTTTTATCATAACATAATATTAGATTATGGCAAATCAGCAATATTTATAGAAAGATCCAAATACCAAATATTGAAAATAAGCTGAGTGTATACAAACATGAGATAACTATTTTAAAAATGAAAATTTATATAAAAAACTGGTTAATTTATGGGCATCTCACTAAAAATTGATTTAGTTTTTTTTTTTAACTTACACAGTTAAATATTACATGGATAAAACCTGAGTGGTGAATTTAATCATAATTCTTTCTTTGATAACACAATATAAGAGAAACAAAAATTACTCCGTTTTTCATGAATTAAAATGTACTTTTTACCAAAAAAGGAAAAAAAATATGTAGAATTTATGTATGTATTATCTTGAAATATTCAGTGTTGCTATTCAAATTACCCCAAACTCCTGTTAATTTCAAGTTTTGCTGTTCTTAGACAATGAAAGCTGGACTTAAATTTTGAAATAAATTAAGAAAAATGTGTGGCATTTCTTCCAGGTCTTTACCATAAATGCCTTCTTTATTACCTAATTAAATTCTAATCTCAGATTCTCTTTTGTATATATCCCAATTAACAAAATCAATTTGAAAAATACACAGGCTATGTGGTTATAGAGGTACTCTCTGTGCCTATGGATATGTATTAGACACTTTATACAATGCAGTGTTAATCAGATTGTGCTGGTGTGGTGTGAGCATCTTTATATGAATAACCAGGTGCAGCAAAGATGAGTATCACCAGAGATATATGAAAGAAAAGTTCTTAGTCCTCACAGGTTCTCAAACAAAAGAGATGCAGCAAGCCTTGTAGGGTCACATGGGGAAACACATTAATAGTGTTGACTCAACCAAACAGATGGGGAGCAAAAGGTGACAGTGGACCTGGTAACTAAGCCTTTATAATGTTATTGGATAGAGCTGTGGCAGCTGGTCAAGAAGAGTGAGGATAAGAGAGTTTGTATTTGACTTTTATGGTGGGACAACGCAGGTAGGACACAGTGAGGAGAGGGTGAAGCTGCTTAGCTTGTATAAGCAGGTGTCAGGGGTGGTCGTAAGGGACCTAAGGATGGTGCCTAAGATGCTGAAGCATTTTGACAGTGCAGAAGACCCTTATGTTACTCACTACAGAATCAGAGATGGTGAGGAATCATGATAATTAGAAAAGACACTAAGGTATTTTAATCCACTAGAGATTGGTTATTAAATCAAACATTTAACTTTTATTTATTTATTTTTAAAAAACTAAGGTTTTGACAAGGAATTTCATTGGAATGATCAGCATTTGAGGGCCTCTCATAGTGGGTACATTTGGTTAATGGAACAGCATTCAGTTCTTTTCCTTTTCCATTTGCATTTATATTACTGTTCCTTATAATTAATTGTATTTGAAAGTATAAAAAGTGGCATCTTCAGATATTACTGTGATGAGGAGGAAGAGTAAAAGAAAAGTATTGCTTACAGGAATGGTGCCAATCCAACAAACAAGAAATCATAAAGGGGTGCAAGGAATGCATGATGTATGACACAATCCACCTAATTTACTATTCTATTCCAGCCATCGGATAAGCTCAGCAAAGTGAAAATGATTCAAATCACATCTTTCTCATAGTGAGAGTTTCTACATAGTGAAACCCAGAATTAAAGCTAAAACTTCAATTATCTAAAAATAAAATGGAGATTTTTTGCATTTTTGGATCTTAGTTATATAAATGATCATAACATTCTTTTGTTATCTTTGCATGAACATTGACTTAATTTAGGATCATACACAAACACATACACAGATCTTTAGTGAAATTATATGATAAGCTGAATAATGGCCCATGAAGACTTTCTAGTTGCCAATCCTTGGAACCTTTAATTTATTTTGTAAGGCAAAGGGAATTTGCTGCTGTGATTAAGTAAAATATCTTGAGATGTGGAGATTACCCTGGACTACGCAGGTGAGACCTAAATGTAATCACAAGAAACTTTATAAGATAGAGTCACAGGCAGATTTGATTACCAAAGAAGTAGGAGATTTGATAATGGAAGAGTTTGGAGAGACATGAGGAAAACATCATGACCCAAGCCTAAAAAAGGCAAAGAAATGGAATTTACCATAAATCATCCAGAAAAATACAGCCCTGCTGTCTGTCACCTTGGATTTAGCTCAGTGAGATTGTCCCTGAATTCTGGTCTCCAGAACCTTCAGAGAATAAATTTGTGTTGTTTAAAGTTACACTGAAGTTACAGGTACCTAATACAATCATCCTGCCTTTCTTCTTACGATACTAAATAAATCAATTTAACTTAATTCTTTAAAAAGGAAACAAATATATAGATATATAAACTGCAAGTAAACCTACCACAGCAATACAGGAAAGGATAGAGAAAGAGCACCATGTGCTTTATTATTAAGTTTTAAATACTTAATTTCTTCTAGGATCCATTACCTTAATCCCAAAGATACATACCTATCTCTAAACCTTCTCTTGATAGCCTCTACTTTTCCCAGTCCAAGAGGTTTCATGTTATTGAAACCATTGACCATAATCTGCCATTGCCAATTGTGTGTATGCTAATTGTCCAGCATCAAGTAAGTATTTCATAAATTGCAGTTATTATTACTCAGCTACACAATAACAAATAGGTAGCTGTTGTGTTGGTTTAGGGGGGTAGAAATAATATATGATAGCTTTTCCCATAAATTGATGTTTTTTTCCCCCAAACAACAATTTTATTTGGTGAGGGAATACTTGAGATGATGTTTTAAAACCATTTTGTAATGGCCTGAATCAAATGCACTTTTAAATATGCCCTGAAAATTATAGAAAGGTTCTTACTATTGAATGTTATAAATTTTTTATTTTTTAAAGAAAATCTAGAACTAAATGGATATACAGTTATAAGTACCAGAGATAACAGTTTTTAATATAATTTTAAGTGTATGTTTTAAATTTCCTTAAACTTTAAAGTACTTTTAAAGTTGGAATGGGGGAAAGTTTGTTCTAATTCAAATTGTAACCACTCTATTATTTGGTATCTTCAGGTAGGAAAGATAAAAGAATAATCACTCGTTCTATTTTCCTTAAAAAATTTTGAATACGAATTTAAAAATAGTTTAGAGTAGCAGAAGCGCTAAATCATGTTATCACCAAACCCATTCCCCTCATATTTTTAATTATCTTACTGAAGTCTGATTTTGTAATATTACCCTTCTTCTCCCAAATAATCACTGTACTATAATGGTTGTTTATTTTACTTAAGTGCACTGGACCAAGAATTGTTGTTGAGAACTTGTCCTGAAGTCCCTCAATAATCACAGGTAACTAACTTTACATGAATATGTAAGAACAGAATTTGGCCTTTTGTGATTAGAGTGATTATAAGTTAGCAGTTTTATTACAAAGAACTGTTAGATCTTGCATTTTTGTTTGAATCCAGTGGTGTCTGTAATATTTAGTTTTCTTAATTATTTCAGATTCAAGTTTGCTACCTGAAAACTGAATTAAACAACCACAAAATCCTTAAAAACCAAAATATTTTCCTTGGTCCTAAATTTGCCACTTTGCCTGGCTACTGTGGTCACATTAATTCAAATCACTAAGACTTCATTTCATTCCTGTGATATACATAAATATATATGGAATTTTATTAAGTTCTAAGTACTAGAAATATATGTGAGAAAGATAGAAGATTAATGAATTCAGAGTCAAGTGAGAAACATCCAGTAAGAGTAAAATTATGCTATGTGTAGGCCATCTGTCTTAGTTTGCCAAATCTGCTATGACAAATACGACATAATGGGTTGGCTTTATAAAAGCATTTATTGTCTCATGGTTTTGTAGGTTGGAAGTCCAAAAACCAAGGTTTTGACAAGGCCACATGATGGCTTGCTACTATTCTTGCGGTTCCTTGGTTCCCATTTCTGTCTCATGGCACATGGTGATCTCCCTGACCTTGAATCTGCTTTTAAGGCTTTTACTCAATTCTGGCATCTTACTGTAGCTTTTGCTGACTTTCCGGCATCTTTCTGCAAGGCCTCCAGTAACATGGGTTAAGGCCCAACCTGATTCAGTTTGATCACACCCAAACAGAATCATAGAAGACCCTATTCATGATTGAGTCCACAGCTTAAGTGATGATATATCTTCAAAGGTCCTGTTTACAAATGGGTCCACACCCACAGGAGTATGAATTAAGATTCAGAATATGTTCTTTGTTGGGTTAAAAGTTTCAATCTACCACATCGTCTAAATGGAATAATTTTAGGACCTTAAAAAACAGAATCTCCCTATATTCAACCCAAAACACGTTGCAGATTTTGACTTGGTATTCAAAATTCTACCATAAAGAATATCTCTGAGAGGATAAAGTTACAAAAGCTTTATAAATCCAGACATTATATGTTAAAATGTAACTACTATTAAGCAGTATTTCCATCATTAATATCAAAGTAAGATAAGATTTATCAGATTACCGTCATATTGTTTTTGATAATTTTCTAAAGAAAGCATTGTTTCTACACAGGTTTAGATTAATGCACAGGTAAGTGCTAAAATATCACCTACCAGTCAGTACAGGAAGGTACTTGGGAATATGGAAAGCAGGATTGGCCAACTGAAACTATAGGGCATATTGTAAATTGAATCACATCTCCCACAAAGACATGTACAAGTCCTAAACCCTGTTCCTGTGAAGGCAAACACATTTGTAAATAGGATCTTCAAAGGTCCTATTAAGATAAAGCCCAACTGAGTCAGGGTGGGTTTCACTTACATGTGATGGAAGTCCTTAGGCATAGACAATTTGGACACAGGAGCAGTAGGAGGCAGATGGCTATGTGACTGAAGCAGAGATTGGGTTATGCTAGCAAGCCTCTACCAGAATGTTACACACTTCAGAGAAATTATGATCCTGCCAATAACTTGATTTTGGACTTGTAACCTCCAAAACTGTGAGAAAATAAATACCTGTTGTTTAAGCCAACCAGTCTTTGGCATCTGTTAAAGCAGTCCTGGCAAACTAAGACAGAGCATTTACCAAGTTGTATTGCATGAGTTAGTGTACTAATCCAGCTCCATGAGATATTCAAGAGGATTCTACACCCAAAGCATGGAGTAAATTCAATTCATATAAAACAAAATATTTTAGTTTTGTTAATGAGTTTTCCAGTTATAAACAATAATTTACAAACTGAGTTTAATTGCTCTCATGTACATTATGAACACTTGTACATATTTTGAAGTGGAAAATGTATTTTATTGCTATCAAAAACAATTTGTGGATGCTGAGTATTACCAACCCAGATAACCAGGTAATTGTGCTTGTGGACAAAAAAAAACTTGTAAAAAAATTATTAAGAAAGAGCTTCAACTACTCCAGTTAATCTTGAACTTAAAAGATTATAGTGTTCAAATTATTAATGGTATGCTGTTCAGAGGGAGGATAGGGACCTAAAGAAGACAAATGGTACTAGCATTACCACTACAAAATCCCATCAAAGCCTTAATAAAAATGGGGAATCTCCAACAAATATAAATTAACTTTGTTTTCAAAACTTCTCCACATCATCGCTATGTACAGGATGTGTGTCTATGGATAAATTTGAGAAGATATGTTGGAAGAACAAAACTTGTATGAAAAACTTGGGATAAATCAGAACTTCTGAGTAACTTTGAATTTTAATTAATTTATATGAGCTACAGAATCTTCAAGTCTTTTTTCAGCCAAAATACATTTTAAAAATAATTTTATGTATTAGTAAAAGGAGAAGTCAGAACTGGCACCAAGAGCTCATTCATAGCCTCAGTAGACTTTCATTGCATTCTTGAAACTTAAGTAACTCACAAAGAGACAGACATAAATGGACTGTAATACTTTTAGATAGGACCTAATATTTATTGTTCAATATTCAGTAGGAAAATAGGGTTATGTTTGCTTAACACACTTTAGCCTTTTCAACATTGTTTTTTCCTAGAATTCTTGAAATAACCATCTAAGAAACTGTTTATTTACTCCCTGTTCATTTTGATGATTAAGTTGGAAAGAAATATACTGTATTATGTCCTATGCTCCAACTACCTTGAAGTCACTAATTCAGTGATTTGAATGATTCGTCAAGCATTGACATATTCAGTTTATATGACATAAGGAAGAAATAAAATCAAATGCGCTCTAGAGATCATGTTCCCTCTTTCTGGCTATTTTAAATTAAAAGAGCTTGAAGCATTTTCCAGAGCAATAGTCAAAACACTCTCTACTTTCCCCACTATCTTTTACTTATAACTTGTTAAAATAATTCTGTCTGTAATTACAGCATCGTTTGTTATTCATGATATAATAGACTGCAAATATAAAAAGGTATTATCATTACTTTTGTCCTTTGTTCTTTCAAGCCAGAATATTGCATACTTCTTTACTTTGACATTTATTGCTTTTAGATTGGTAATAGAATGGTTTGTGTTGCTCATTATGTTGAATGATGATAATATTAGAGGTTGGGGAGTCTGTGTTCCCTGTTAAGTAAAGACTCTGTATAATTTAGCAAAGGTTATTAGTGGACAATTACCCAGAATGCAGTTCAAGTTTAATAAAGTTTAGTCATATCCAATGTTAAACAGAACATTTACAATGATTTCTAGGAAATTGAATGAGTTAGTATTCATATATATTTTTCTTCTGCTATTTTTCAAAAGTTCACCCTGGCTACGTTAAAGGTAAGAATTGCAGTGACATAATTTGTAAATTTTGGTCCTTGCAATAATAAAAATCAATGTTCTACAGTCTCTTCTGACCCATAACATTGATTTGTTAATTGTCCTCCATGAGGCCTTTCTAGGTCTTTCATAGATATCAGCAAATATTCCACAAAATTCAAGTGAAAAAGAAAAGACCTTTCATTGTAGTAGAGCTAGATTACTTTTCTGCAGGAAGCCCAACTGTCCATGTGTGAAAAAAAGTGTGTCTTTATATAGCACTGGAAAACAATACGTAGAAAGAAATTAAAAGGGCTAAATCTCTAACACCTAAAGAAAATAATCAAGAACTTCAACATTAGGGATTCAAAAGAAAGCATACCTGTGAAACATATTGAAGAAAGTTGGCCAGGAACTTGGCATGGGACTAATCACACTTCTTCACAATAGCCAAATTTGTTTAAAAGGGTCACAATATTTCTATGGATTCTAATTCCGATATTATTAATTGTATAGTAAGTAAGAAGGTATCTTAAAATATTCCATTTTATCTGCATGACATTATGAAAAAAAAATCCCATTATCAAACTTGAAGAAATCAAGAAGGAAAGCATTGTGTCCCTTAAAACACTAGGAATCTTGGAGTAAAGTTGCCTGCCAATATAACTAAATATAAATTAAAATATATTTAAATTTATAATAGGTAATAACAATTAAGACAGGTTTCATTTCTAATCATTGATATGCCAATAATCTGTATATTTGTAAGTGATTCTATCTTTTCAGGTAATATCATACATTTGGCATGTTATTTTTGTTAAAAAAGTTATTTTGTTAAAATTGTTTCTATTTCACTGATGAAATTTTTCCTTCTTAATATCTGTACTAAAATATTTTATGCATATCGCTGCTGTTGAAATAGAAATGCCTCTTATAATACATTAAGAAAACTCCACTACCTATAATACTTAAGTGAAGTATTATTTATAATAAGTATATAAGTATTTAAGTTGTACATGAATAGAATGCATAAGCATTATATAAATAGAATCATGAGGAAATTCTATTCAAAAAGAATCTATGAAAGAGAACAAAAAAATTTTGGTTTTATTTGATACATACTGAGCATCCACAATGTACTAAGTGTGAGACCCATTTGCTGAGCATAATTTTCCATCACGATTTTAAATCAAATATATCAAGGATGTCAAATGTTAAATTGCAATTCAATTTTTAAATATTATTTTATCAAAAATAATCTCTAGTATTTTTGAAGCAAATTTTAAATGGCTGATATTGACATTTTATTTCCTTATGAAAAGTCATATAGCAATTGAAATTTAATGTACGAAAATATGCATATGAGAAGTTCAGGACAATAGTAGCAGGATCTAATTATCATTAAACAAAAATATCTAAAATGTACTAAAGGAATAACTTGCATATTGATTCAAGTTAAGTTGCATCTCTTCTGTGTCACTATGTTTTGTTGACTATGCATTCAACCAGTGTCAATAGAAAACATTTTTTTATGGTCTGACTCCATAACAGATGTCTTGTGGAGCATCTGCTAATGGAAAATGCTCTGGAAATTGAACAGTATGGTATATTTAGGGGTGGTTTAAGTACTTAAGGTGAGCTCAGAGTAAGTCAGTGTTACAATATACATGCATACATTCATCAAAATAGTTGTCAAATAAATTTTAGTAGAAAATATATAAATATTGACCTAGACAAAAATGATTCATAGACAGATTATGCACTTTATTCATTTAAAGATTAGTGAGGTAAATAAAATAAATACTACATATATAATGGTATTAATTATCACAAGAAGAAAAATTTAAAGAAGCTGATTAGCCATCTTTTGCTGCTTAATATATTGTCTTTAAATTTCACTTAAAACAATGCAAATTTATTATCTCTCACTTCTTGGGTCAGGCATCCAGACATGGTTTAACTAGGTTTTGAGCTTAATCGTCTTTAATAAGGCTCAATCAAGGTGTCAGACAGTGCTAAGTTTTCATCTGAAGTATTGACTAATGAAGGATCTTCTTCCAAGCCCACTTACATACTTACTGACAGGATTCATTTCCTTGAGGATTATTGGACTAAAGGTCTGGGTTGTTGTTTGAGATTTCCCTGAGTTTCTGGCCATGTTTCATGTCTTCCAACATGACTGCTTGCAGTTCTCTACAAATGAGGTAGAGAGTGAGTCTGTAGGCACGTAGTTAGATGAAAGTAACAAATCCTTGTAACTTAATCACAGAAGTTTCACCCCTCAATGTTGCTATATTCTATTAGTTAGAAGCAGGTTACAAAATGGGAGGAGATTGATCACAAAGGGCCATGAACTCTACATAAGGACCATCTGTGGCCATCTTAGAGGCTACACGCTACAGGAATTTAGGGAAATGTGTGATTACTTGATGAATTTATATATAATATTACTTAAAAATAATTTTTATTATATTTAAGAATTACTTTTATGCCAATCACTGCACTAAAAACATTGCCTTCCTATGGAATTTGACCTTTTAACACTCTTCTAATTTGACCTTTTAAGAAACAATGTAATGTAAGTGTCATCCCACTTTATAATTGAGAAATAAAAACTGGAACATTTAGAAATTTGGCCAAGAATATATGGCCAGCTAATGACACACTCAGTATACAAACCCAAATAAAGACTACACATATGACGATATTAATCACAACACTGTACATTCTAAAGGAGGTTGCATTTGAGCTGTGATTTCAAACTTTGCATGAAATACAAAAACAGATACAGAATAAAGAAGAAATCAAGATTAAAGACATAAAGATAGAGGAAAAGGCTTTGTGTCCAGCAAAAAAAAACAATTAGGTCTTAAATTAGGATGTTAAAAGTGAGTGTGGTTCCCAAGTGTGACCAAGATTGGCCCAGTTGTGACTTCTCTACACATGTCCCTTCTGTCCCTTCTATTTGAACCTATAGTTGGTGCTAAAGTTAGTAGGTGTATGTGCAAGAGACTTGAATCTTTGGGCTGTCCATGTGCCAACTGGGCCCTGAGCCTCAGTGGAATTGCAATACCTACTTTCCAGTTTGTTGGACTCACCCAAGACAACTAACAAGGAGGTGAGGATGGAAACCACCATACTAAGTGCAAGCAAGAGAGTCCCATCCATCAGTCACATGGGATTGAGGCCCCTCTCAACTAGAAGTGGAGTGGGCAGCACCATCCCAGAATCCTCAGGATTGGGGAATAAAATAGGGGCTAGAGTAGATATACTGGTATTCTACTATAGACTTACTGTGATTCTAGCAATAGAAGAAATTAATATCATTGATATGGAGACAGTGGCCACTGGAGGTGCTGAAGGCAGGGAGGGGGAAAAAGGGCTGTAATATGGGGGCAGTTTTGGGATGTGGAATTTTCCTGAATAACAATGCAATGACAGATACAGGCCATTATGTATCATGCCATAACCTACAGAACTTAGTGGGAGAGAGTGTAAACTACAATGTAAACTATAATCCATGCTTAGTGGCAATGCTCCAAATGTGTTCATCAATTGCAATGAATGCACTACACTAATGAAAGAAGTTGTTAATGTGGGGAAGGGTGGAAGGTGTGGGGCATGGGCATATGGGAACCTCATATTTTTTTGTGTAATCTAAATCTTTTAAAAAATAAAAAAAAATTTAGAAACTGAGAATGGAGAAAACGGAACAAATATGAAAGTATTAAGGAAGTATAGAATCATAAAGATTTCTAATTGAAGCCAAACAGAACAAAATTTAAACTCTTGAGTCCTTTCAAGCTGGATGAACATTGACAAGTTATATGATCACAATGAAAATCTCATTTATAAAATGGTGCCAAACCCAAAGGGTAACTCTGTCGCTTTATCGAGCTATTGTATAATATCTGCCCTAATACACTATGATGCTCATCCATCAATTTGGATAAGTTATAGTGTCCAGTTTTTTTGCTGCTGGCATAATTGGTACTGTGAGAATATTTAATGGATTTAAATCACCAGTTAGTTGATTGCATCTATGGCTGATCACATCTACATCTAAAGAATACCTTCAGCCATAAGAGGAGTCACATATAGTTAGCTGAAGGCCTTAACAGAAGAACTGAAGATTTTAGCAATCAGAAAGGAGAATTTCTATTTCTACTTCAGCCAGCTAGTTTTTTTCTGAGGAATTCATCAAAATCTTCAATGGAGTTCTCAATTTGCAACTGGTCTTTTGGAATCTGGACTTGCCAGTCACCATGGTCATATAGAAAACCCTGACTAAAACATATTAATATCAAGAATGACTCTTGAGATACATAATCTTGAGGATGAGATTTCTAAGTTGGATCTGGGACTTTCAGATTGGTTCCTTAACCTTATTAAATTCAAAGGTACTAATGGCTCTATTTATTATAATCAAGATGACATTGATAGTCCATGGCATGACTTAACAATAGATATATGCAAACTATCATCAATAAAAGCAGCTACCTCAAGGTTTATAAGATGCAAGGCTCTGGGTGGCAGTATGTTTGATACCTTAACAGAGTTTTGTGGAAGTAAAAATTGTAATGATGATGGCTGGTTGTTCCTAAATATGCTGAATACAGTTGTTAAAGAAAGAAATTAGCTCAAGTCTTTAAATTCCCAGCTCAAGTGACACATGAAGAACTTAAATGTTTAAATGTGTGCCCTAAAAGAAACTCTTATTTCTTGAAACACAGACTTGAGATTTCTGAAAAACAGACACAGGACCTCCTTGTATGAATCTTTGCATTACAATATAAATTGAATTCCCAACCTTCAGGGCATCTGATATTAAAGTGAAGGGATTGATTGGAAAGAAATAAGATCCTGAAAATTGGAACATATTGGAATGGGACATATTGGCTGATAATGATTGTGATAGTATGAAGTTCTTTTATGAATTCTGAAAAGAAAAACATTATGTTTTTTAACTAAGCTATTCCTGTGGGTGTGGAGTCATTTTGATTGTACTACATCAGTGAAGAGTGACACAGGTCAGGTTTCTGATATGATCAGAGTCACAGAAAGAAAGACACATAGAAAAAGGAAGCTGCCAATTTTTATCCTGCCATGTTACAGATAATCCTAAGAATCACTAGCAGCCAAAGCTTAAGCACCAATTTCCCAGGAGGCTGGACCCACAGCCTCAAGTCTGAAGAGAAGAGCCATATGCCTGGAAGTTAAAACTCTCTGCTTTGAAGTCATTGGCATGCAAGATACTGAAAATACCTCTCCTGATCCACCATTTCCACCGCACATTTCTTCCAACAGAACAGAAAAGGTGAGTTACATAGCATGACCTGGGTGGTGCACTACACTCCAAAAGACTTGTATGATTTTTCCGATGGAAACCAGGGGAATATTTGCAGGAATGGTTATTAAGGGTGTGGGATAATGATAGAAGGAACATAAAGTTGGATCAAGAAGAATTTACTGATATGGGTCCACTAAGCTGAGATTCTGGATCCAATGTGGTCGCTTGAGTGGTTAGAAAGAGCTTTAACTATTTGGATGGCTGACTGAAGTATGGACCAAAAATTGACCTACATTGTCTAAGGATGAAATTTCAGAACTCCCCTGGTCTAATGTAGATGAAAGGATACAAAGGCTTAGAGAAACTGGAATGTTAGGGTAGATTCATCATGTAAGACCTACTCACCCATGCCAGGAATTTGCAGAGAACACAATGTTCACCTGGTCTCTACAGAATGAAAATACATAATCCCTGAAGAAAACTGGCTGCACTTCTCTGTAGGTCAAATATTACTGTGGGAACTGCTGTCACTTAACTTAAATCCTTAAACACAATGGGGATAATTGGATCCTGGGCTGACAGAAGCAAAGTGGTAGATGTAATCACAAAAGGCAAGGTGAGCATGGCTACCATGATGGTCAAAAGCAGTAATCAAAATAATCTGACTTGTATATTCCTATGGCATTTGGTATAGATCATAAGGTACCTAGAAATAAAATACACCACCAGGCTACACATTTCTTATGTGATCTATGTAAGCAGACATATTCTAGGTCAAGTGAACAAAAGTCTAACCTGAATCACAAAAACAAAGAGTCACAGATTCTCAATCAATTTTCTCTTGTACCAATTTACAAATCCAGAACCCCTTAAATAAAGGGATGATGGCTAGGTTCCCTTGGGGAAGAACCCTGTTACATTGCCAAAAATCTGTTCAGCTAATCTTCCTCCCAGCCTTCCTCAAAGGGACCTATGACCTTTGACCAGGAGAACTGTGTATTGGGGAAAAAAAAAGAAATAATCAGTCATTTCAGGGATTACTAGCCACTGGCTTTGAAGTGCCATTAATTCCAGGAGATGCAAAATGTCACTGTGGACTAGCAGACAGACTAGGTGCAAAGGAAGGTCATTTGATCAATGGATTTTTAGCTCAGATCCATCTCACAGTGAGTGCAATGGGTCCCAGGACCCAGTCCCAAAATGTATATTAAGAATAGACAAACTCAGCAACTGGCAGAAACTGGTGAGTTGAGAACTAATATGGTAGGAAAGACTAGATGGAAGAGCCACTAGAACTGCTTACAACTATCAAAATAGTAAATTGAAGGCAATAATATATTCCTGGAGGGATTGCAGAGATTAGTGCCACCATCCAGGTCTTGAAGAAAACAGGAGTGGTGATTCCCACTACATCTCCATTCATTTCTCCTATTTGTCCTATGCAGAAAAGGATAGATCTTAGAGAATGATAGTGGATTATCATAAACTTAACCAGGAGGTGATTTCAGTGGCAGGTGCTGTAACAGATGTGGTATCATTATGAGCAAACCAACTCATACTCTAGTTCTTGGTATGCAGTTATTTACCTGGCAAATGCTTTATACTGATGCCAGTAAAGACCACCAGAACCAGTTTGCTTTCAGCTGACAAAGCCATCAATACACCTTCACCATCCTACACAAGGGTACTGAAACTCTTTAGCCCTATGTTATAAATTAGTCTACAGGGAGCCACAAAACATCATACTGTTCCATTATATTAATGACATCATGTTGATTATACCTAGTAAACAAAAAATAGAAACTATACTCGATTTATTGGTATTGCATTTGTTTCAGTGAGTGGGGGTATATCTAACAAAAATTTAGGGACCTTCCATCTCAGTGAAATTTCTACTTGTCCAGTGGTGAAGGGCGTGTTGAAATATCCCTTTTAAGGTGGAGAATAAGCTGCTGTACCTTGCCACTCCCACAACCAAAAAGAGGGGCAAAACCTAGTTAGCCTTTTTGGATTTTGGAGTTAACTTAGTTGTCATTTATGTGTGTTACTCTGAAACATTTACCAAATGTCCCAACAAGCTGCTAACTTGAATGCCAAGAGAACAAGGAGTCTCTGAAATAGGTCCAGGCTTCTGGGCAAGCTGCTCTGCCATTTGGGCTATATGATCCAGCAGATCCAATTGTACTAGAAGTTTCAGTGACAAATAGAGTCACTAACAAATGCTGTTTGGAGCCCTCTGCAGGCCTCTATTGGAGAATCACGGAGCAGATCCTTGGGACTTTCAAATAAAGCCCTGCACCCTTTACAAGATAACTACTCTTCTATTCAGAAATATTGTTTTTCCAGGTTTTGGGTCTTGGGAGAGATCAAACACTTAATCATAAGCCACCAAATTACCATGAGATCTGAGTTGCCCATCATGAAGTCAGTGTTGTCTGACCCATCGATTTATAAATTTGGGTGTGCACAGCAGCATTCTATCATCAAGTGGAAATGATATATATATGAGATCAGGATTGAGCAGGCACTGAAGGCACAAGTAAATTACAAGAGGAAGTGGCCCAAATGCCCATGGTCACCACTCCTGCACATTATCTTCTCTTGCCCAGCTCATAGCTGTAATCTCTTGAGCAGTTCTCTGTGATAGGTTGATGAGGGAGAGAAATATACATGTACCACCTCAAAGTGGACAGTTGCAGCACTACCACTTCAGTGGGATATCACTGAAGGACAGTGGTAAAGGCAAATCCTCCCAGCAGGCAGAATTTCAAGCACTGTACTTATCTGTCTATTTTACTTGGAAAGAGAAATGGGTGGAAGTACATTTTTTTGATGTTCAAAATAAGATTTTAATGGCTTTGTTGATATCTAATTGACATACAATAAACTTTCCATATTTAAAGTATACAATATTAAGGGATTTTTTAATTAAAGTTGTGAGTTTAAAAACAACCATACATGTATGGTACACATGGTTGTTTTGGAGTTCCAGTTTATACTGATTAATTTACTACAGCCAGTGGTTGACTGGATGGTCAGGGTCTCGGAAGGAACATGATAGGAAAATTGGTGACAAAAGGTCTGGGAAAGAGGTACATAGGTACACCTTTCTTACTAGATAAAAATATGAAGACAATTGTGTCCATGTGAATGTGTTCTGTGGATGCCAGTTGGATTCTTTCCCCAGCCACTCCTGTAATTCCCCAATGGGTTTATGAATATAGTGACCATGGTCATAGGGATGGAGGTTATCCTGGGCTCAGCAACATGGACTTCGACTCACCAGAGCTGACCTGGCTACAATCAATGCTGAGTGCCCAACATGCCAACTGCAGAAACTAAAACTTAGTCCAGATAGGGCACCATTTCTCTGGGTGATCAGGCTGTTACCTAGTGACAGGTTGATTATATTGGACCACTTCCATCATGAAAAAGGCAGTAATATGTTTTAACTGGAGTACATACTCTAAATATGAGTTTTCCTTCACTGCATGAATGCTTATGACAAAACTACCATCTGTGTTTTACAGAATGCATTGTCCACTCTCATGGTAATCCACACAGCACTGCTTCTGATCAAGAAACACAGCTCATGGCACATAAAGAATAGGAATGTCTACATACTTATGGAATTAACTCGTTTACCATGTTCCCATTAAGCTGAAGCATTTGGATTGATAGAACAGTAGAATGGCTTTTTGAAGACTCAAGTAAAATACCAACTGTGTGGCCATAACTTGTAGGGCTAGGCAGTGTTCTCCAGGAGCTATATGTGCTCTAAATCAGTGTCCACACTATGTACTGTTTGTTTCATAACCAGAATTCATAGATCCAGTAATCAAGATCTAGAAATGGGAATGGAGCCACTCATCACTGTACTTAGTGATCCACAAGAAACACTTTTTATTCCTGTCCCTGTTACCATAAATTCTGCTGGTCTACATGCCTTAGTTCCAAAAGGAGGAGTGCTTCCACCAGGAGACATAATGATAATTCCATTGAACTGGAAGTGAAGCTTGACATCTCCTCACTTTGGGCTCCCCATTAACAAAGAAGAGAATTACTGTACTAGCTGGGATGATTGATCTTTATTATCATGAAGAAATAGTACTATAACTGTGCAATGGAGGTAACAAAGAGTTTGCCTGGAATACAGGAGATGGATGCCTTAGGGAATATCTGAATACTACCATACTCTGTGATGAAAGTCAAGGAAAACTGCAACAACCCAAGACAGGCAGGATTACCAATGGCCCAGAAACTTCAAGAATAAGGGTTTATGTCACTCCAACAGACTTAGAAACATGACAACCTCAGTTGCTTGCTGAGAGTAAAGAGAATGTGAATGGGTAGTGAAAGAAGATAGTCATAAATTTTAGCTATGATTACCTGACCAGTTACAAAAATGAGTATTTATTCCTTGTATTGTTATGAATGTTTGTGTAGATACATAAAGCAAATATCTTAGTTTTTCCCCATCTTTTCCATTTAACATATAACATATGTTATATTAACCTTATGTCATAGCATTTAAGTTACAAAATATCTAGTTTAAGAGTGTATATTACCCAAGGATTGCCCCTTATTCTGGGTAAATGCTGTGTTTATGGTTTTACATAGAATATTTGAATTATGTTAGGTGAAATTATGACTGTTACTGCTTTTATTTAGAGATTAAGTATGGTTTAGGAGATGTGTATGGGTGCCAAGTTGACAAGAGTTTACTGTGACAGAGAAGTTCAAGTGTCAACTTGGCTAGGTTATGGTGTGTTGGCCTCCGCTGCGGCACTGCAGGCGGGTCACTGCAGGCGAGTCGCTGCCGGGGATCGGGCCTACGCCACGGCCTGACCGGGGCGGCAGCGGGCGGCTCAAGGCTTGGGGGACGCGTGGTTCGATGGAGGAAAAACCATGGAGACGAGGTCTATGCGCAGGTCTGATTTTATTCGGGAAGTACATGGGGTTTTATAGTGTCATGGAGGCGGGGAGGTTGTGGGAGGGGCATGTCCGCGGGGCAGCTGAGGATTGGCTGCAGAGGCAAGGGCGGACCTGCGGTTTATGACGTAAGCCATTGATGGCAGAGGGGGTTGTTTCCGAGGTTGTGCCGGGGCGGATACGGGATGAGGGCGGTTGAAATGAGGCGGGGAGAACAGCGATCGGCTGGGAGGGGGAAGATAACAGTGGCTGGGAGGAGGGGCAGAGGGAGGCAGCGGCACAAACTGCTGCTGAGAAGGGCCATAATACAGGGAGGTTACGAGGAACAGGCGGGCAAAGTGTACGGAAGCGAAAGGCAGGGTGGGAGCAGGGGACAATGGTGTCCAACTGTTTGGTCAAGCAAGTGCTAGCCTGTTATTATGAAGCTATTTTATGGAAGCAAATCATCAGTCAGTTGATTACATCTATGGCTGTTTCCATCCTACATTCAACAAAGGAGATTGCCTTCAGCAATAATAGAATTCTCACCTTGTTGGTTAAAGGTCTTAAAAGGAGAGTTGATGGTTTTTATCAGTCAGAAAAGACTATCTCTATTTCAGCCAGCCAATTTCTCCTGGGGAATTCATTGAAAACTTCATACGAGTTTTCAATTTGTAGCCTGCCCTACAGAATTTGGACTTGCCAATTACCATGGTCATGTGAGCCAACTCATAAAATAAGCCTCATAATATGTACATTATATTTATATACGTATATACATATTTCCTATCCATTCTGTTTCCCTGAGAATCATGGCCAATACACATATCCATGCATATAGTCAACATCCAATAAATATTGCTAGTAATATCATTGTTATTGTTTCCAACAGAACTTGGGGAGATGGTAGATACAGAAAACAAAAAAAAAAAGGAAATAAGACTATTGTAATTAAGGGAATGGCAGAGTAATCATCAAATAATTTGAAGTCAACTTTTAAAAATTACTTTGGCAACAATTTAAGTAGTTAATTCTAGTAAGCATACACTGAGCAAATATTCTCATTTAATAATTTTACAACAATATTTATACAGAATGCAATGATGTCCTTCCTTCCTTCCTTCCTTCCTTCCTTCCTTCCTTCCTTCCTTCCTTCCTTCCTTCCTTCCTTCCTTCCTTCCTTCCTTCCTTCCTTCCTTCTCCTTCCTTCCTTCCTTCCTTCCTTCATTTCATTTTATTATGGATATTTCAAACATTTGCAGTAGTAGAGAGAATGTTATGATGAACCCAATACACCTCACTAAGCTTCAACAGTTATCAATTTATGATCTAATTGTTACACCTTTACCCCCAACCTACCTGATGATTTCACAGCAAATTCCAGACATTATATTAGGCCATCCATAAATTTGTCATTTGGTTTCTCACTATCAGGCCTGAATTAATTGAAAGTAATTCCTTTATATTATCAGCTATCAAGTATGTATTCACATTTTCCCAATGCCTTCATAGTTTTTATTGCTGAAGAGTTGTTCAAGTATGGATATACCACAATTTATAGAATCATTCACTAGCAGGTGGATAGTTTTATAGTTTCAGATTGTGGGGGTAAAATAAGTGAAGTGACTAAAGAATATGCATGGATATAGGTTTTCATTTTTCCTTAGTCTATACCTTGGAGCAGGATTGCTGGTGTCTATGGTAAGTAAATATTTAACTTTAAATGAAACTATCAAACTATTTTCCAAAGTTACTGAACCATTTTGCATTCCCATCAGCAATGGTGAAAACTCCAGTTGTTCTACATTTTTGACAACACTTGGTATGGTCAGTAATTTTAATTATAACCATTTTAATTGTGTATGTGATGGTATTTTATTATAGTTGTTAACTTTATTTCTCTAATGACTAATCATGGTGAGCATGCTTTCATATGCATATGGGATACTTGCATAACATTTTTTTTGAAATGTCTGTACAAATTTTTTGCCCCTTTTAAGTGAGTTTTGTTTTATTATTATTGAGTTGAAGGAATTACATGTGTTTTGAATATAAATCCATTATCTAATAGGTGTTTTGAAATTATTTTTTCCTATCTTTGCATTTTTTAAAAATTTTCTTAATATATCCATTAAAGGACAAAACTTTGAAATTTTGAATGACAAATTTTTCAAAATTTTTCTTTCATAATTTCAAATTTTTGTGCCTTACCTAAGAAAATTTTGCTTAACCTAAGGTTACAGATATTTATCTTACATTTCCTCTAGAATTTTTATAGTTTTACCTTATAAATTTAGGTAAATCATATATTTCCAGGATAGAGTGCAAATATATATAGTGTAAGATAAGGATCAATGTTCATTTATTTCTACATTAATATTCAATTTTCCAGTACCATTGCTGAAAAGCCTACCTTTTATTCTTTAGATATTTTAGTTTTGTCAAACATAAATTGGAAATAAATGCATAGTCTAGTTCTAGACTCTCTTTGGGTTGAGTTGATCTGTAAGTCTATGCCTATAGATCAATGCCACATTGTCTTAGTTATTATGTCTTTAGATCATGACTTTACATCAGGGAAAATAGTGTTACACTCCTAATTTTTTTCTTCTTTGTCACAATTGCTTTATATTTCTGGTTCTTGTATTTAAATATAGATTTTAGAATCAGTTTATCAATTTCTGCAAAGAAGCAATCTTGAAGTTAGATTAAGTGATTAGTTATTTGGTTAATCTGTAAATCATATTGGTGAGAATGAACATCTGAATCTTACTGAGTTTCTGATCCTTGAATACAGTATATCTTCTTTAATAATTCTCAACAGTATTTTGTTAATTAATCCAAAAGTATTTTGCATTTTTGATACTATCATACATGGTATTTTAAAATTTTAATTCCAAGTTGTTAATTAATAAAATGTTTATTACCAGAATACATTTCATTTTTGTATATTTACCTTTGAAAATTCACTTAATAGTTCTAGTCAATTTTTGGCAGATTATCTAGGATTTTCTGTATTGAAAAGTATATTTTTGGTGAATAAAGATACTTAAAAATCTTTCTTACTAGCATGCATATCATTTTTTTTTTCCCTGCCCCTTTCCACTGCAGATTCTGTTCACTATTTATCCCATCTGTTCATGTTCCTTTTCCATCTTTTCCTGTCTTCTTTTGGATTGATTATTTTTTATGATTCTACTTTATCTCTGGTCATCATCTCTTACATAACTCTTTGTATAATCTTGTTAATGGCTGTGTTAGGCAATGTTTTTCAAACTCCAGTATGCATCAGAATCATCTGGAGCGCTTTTAAATATGGAAACTGCTGAGCACCATTTCCAGAGATTCTTGTCAGTTTGAACTTATATATATAAATATAAATATATATATTTAAAGAGAGAGAGATGTCATCAGAGTTCCTAATATTAATCTAATAAACTGACAAATTTGTTCTATATATAAGAAAAGGTATGTTTTGCTTTTTAAATATTTCCTTTTAATGGTCTATTTACTTATTTATTTATATTTATTAATCTTTTTGCCTCCATGAATTATCACCAGACAACAATGTCCTGGTCCCCTATGAGTTAATCAGATTCAATCTCAGGTTTAGCTTGTAGTGAGACTAATGATAAAGCTATATAAATTTTGTTTATAATTAGACTTAGATATTAAATCAGATCACCTCCTGTCTGGATTCACTTCAACATAAGCTCCACAATGTCAAAGATATAAATTTTATTTATTAATTCATCAAGTCTCTAGGGCAGAACCAGGAAAGTAAGAGATTTAAAAATATATATTTATTGAATAAATTAATGATACAATATGGGTAAATTACTATGAACATTAAAAATATATAATTTCAAATGAGTAAACAGCTTTAATTTTTCACTAGCAGACCCATACTCCAATCGTTTGGGAAAGATAACAAAGAAAGATAAAGCTAATGTTTACATTTGAATTAGTTTTAAATCTTTGCCTGGCATTGTCATCTTTTATTTAGCTGTAGCCAAAGACATGAATTTTTGTCATAATTTTATTAAGGAGTCCTCCCTTAATGACAAATTAAGAAGGCTAGAATGTCCTTGCACTACATCCTAATTTAGTTATACAGGAATATTTATTTGAATTATAATAGTACAAAAATGAGATTGAAATTAGATGAAAGAAAATTACATGAAAATCACTGTGACAATTTCCTAACTTTTATCAACAGACTAATAGCTTGTATTTTTCCCTCCTTGAGAAGGCTCCCTCATCTGTTTTGCTCATTGTTTTTGCGCTGTTTACATTTGTTGTCTGCTCATTGTTTTTGCCTGCTATTTTTACTTGTCTGCTTGTTGTTTTTGCTCATTGTGTTTTGCTCGCTGTCTGCTCGATGTCTGTTTTTTCTTTAGGAGGCAACAGAAACTGAATCTAATACCTCCCATGTAGGAAGCAGGTTAATAGCTTATTTTTAAACTAAATACTACATTTTCTCCAATTATAAATTGGAATAAAAAATCAAGATTAAGACACAGTCATAAAGGAAAGCATTTGCAAATGTTTCCAAAAGACTCATTATATGACTGGAAGTATACAAATTTCCCTGATAAGTCAGTTTTTACATGAATAACTATTGTGAAACAGAATCTGTGGTTACAAATATTTGGTGTTTTCTGATGGATTTTTGTTTATGATATTTATTTTGATGAAGGGGTGGAGTGAATGCTATAGTTCATAGACACCCCATCCACTTTTAGAGCAAAGCCATTAATTTTTCCAGATACTAGAAGTGTTAACTGCTGAGAGCTCATGGCTGTGGCTCTCCCCAGAAATTGCCCTAGACTGAAAGAAACTGTTTCACTCAAAGTTAAGCCTCCTATTCACTGAAGCTTGCATCTAAAAACTGGTCAAGATTGGAGTACAGAAAACAGGCCCCAGTGCTTCAAGGAGAGCAGGGGAGGCAACTTCGGAGGAATGTTCTAGCCTCAGAGTCACCTGTGCGATTGGCTGAGGCCTTTCTTTCAATTGCTTCACAGTTTAACTTCTTTCTCTACCTGATGTTGCTTACTTCACTTTCTCACAAGTGTTAATCCAAGGCCCTTTCTCAATAAGCCATCTAGGTAATGCCTATCTCCATCACCTCATCTAAGATAAGGATTTCAAATACTAAAGTGTTGAATCTCCCAATGGTAGGACTGGTGATTATAGAAATTATTGATACTCATTCTAGAAGTACCCACATTTTTTTAGCCTTGGAAAAAGTATTTTGTAAGAATTCTTGACTTGTTACATTAAAAATGTAGCTATTAATTCTACATTGTGGATTACACGTTGTGTGCTCATTATTTCCTTCTTCATAATTATTGTTACTTAAATTATTAAGGCATGTTTGATCACTTATTTGGGGTATTATTATCCAATGGTCTTATCCAATAAAATGATTAAGATATTACCCTCTTTTACATTTCATTCAGTGAAATAATGACATTTGAGATCTCAGAGGCATGTTTTACTACTGTCATTACTTTTTTAATGCTTCCAGGAAACACTGAGCTCTCATCTTGCTTGTGACTTTGTGTTTTAGCACTTTGCATTTGAGAAAGAACCGTGGATTTATTTCCTGGTTTGCAAATATCAGGATCTGATTTTTGAGAAGCTATCCAATTTTTGCAAAATCATGGAATCAAAAGAGAATATGTAGGCAAATACAATTAGAAATAATATCATAAAAAGAAAAAATTTAGATATACCTTATGTGAAAACATCATATATATAATATATGAAGACTCAAGTACTCACTCTCCATGGAAGAGTCAAGGAGGTCATCTCAAATGTGGTTGCAATTTAACAAACCCTTTGATTTCTTTACAATGAAATTCAACAAAATGCCTGTTGGAAACAGCACAATATAACTCTGAAATGGGGAATGGCAAGACATTCGTTAACATAAAAATTGATTATTGAATACAAAAAGCATGCATTATGTTCTCAATGAGGAGGAAATAAAAATTTCACATGGTTCCTACTTTTCAAGACATCTCCAGTAAAGATTTCCCAAATTCTTGACATTCAGTACATTTCTAATATGCTCTTAAGAAAAGGGAGAGATAATTTATATTTGTTAGCTATTTCAGACAAGCAGTTGAAGCTTGGTACAAAATAACTTAGATGATCTGCATATATGAAACAACCTTATGAAAACTGGGTTGTATTTTCTCATTTAAACACCATAATTTTGTACTCAGGGGCAATTTAAGAGTCTTGCTATACTCAAGAACACTATTGCCTCACAGCTTTAATTTTAATATGTAAAGATTTTAATACCATGTAAAACATCCATCACAATAAAACATGTTAACCTTATCATTTTCAGTATAATTTGTACTTGTTCTTGTATCATCTTTCTTTAATTATTTGTATTATTTATTTTAAAAATTGACACATTTTCATTTTTCAAGGTAGTTATAACAGAATGTTTCCAATCATTTCAGTGACTGTTAAAACAGCAAAATATATATTTAAAAAGTTATTCATTTTACACAATCTTTCCGTCATGTTTTTTTTCCCTGGCATAGGATTTTAAATACTGAAGAATATTAATCAAGAAGATAACACAACAAATTAAAGCAATTTCAATCATGACACCAAAATATGCCAAAATATGATGAGATGACAGTGTCATAAATAGTTTTATATAGAAATTGGGGAAGACACAGATTGTGTACCCTTATTTTGGTGTTTTATCTCCTAGGAAAACTATTTCTCTTTTTGCCAGCAGCTTCCATTACTCATTCTCTTCTCCACTCCAATAGCATTTAGTAAAAATATAATAAGCAATGTGCAATCAATCCATTCTCATCCTTAACAGAGGAGATGCTCCCAGAAAAGGAGAGCCTATAACACCCCCTTGTATACCACTAAAGACAGGCAGACTACTTTGAAAATTAACTGGTAGTATTTGCTAGCTAGAGAGTCTTTAGTTATGGAATTCTTTAAGCAGAATGTAGCTAGTCTAGGGTGGCTTATATTAAACCTGGAATATGTGAGTTTAAGGGGCATGGGTTTCTTAAAATTATGTTATAATCTATAGAAGTATTTGAGTATAAAATAAAGATGTTTCATGTTGAAATGACTCCTTTCTGTGTAAATATAGCTACATGCATGGTTTAGAATTTTCTTATGTTAATCTGAGCTATAGCTCACCCTGAGGAGGCAAGAAGGACCTGGGAACTATGCTGGTGGTCCCAAAGCTCTTTCTGCTTTTTAGAAACACTGTGACTACTCATATCATTAAAGTAATAGTAATATTTGGTACTGGCTAAAACCTCTGATTCATGTAAGTGAGATTAAACAACCTTATTGTTGTATTAGCTCGGCATACTAAACAGAGTTTATCTTGGAGATCCATATTAAGTTATCTCAAGAGTTATCATCCAGGAGTTACAACATATCATTATAAAAATTGACCACATACTAACATGATAAATAATAGTGGTTATTAATGTATTATTATGTCAGATATTATCATTATTCTGAAGTCAGGGCTGTACTTTAAAGATATAACTCTAATAAAAAACATTACAAACTCTTGGACAACCCAAATAAATTAGTCAGAAAGCAGGTCTGTAGCTTACACTCCAAATCAAATATATTGGAATAATTTTTCCTATATATTTGCTGAAAGAAAATTGGGCCATGTTTCAAAGAAACATATTTTAATAGTTTCCTCCTTATTAAATGAACCAATTATCAACAGGATACAAAAACAGACGAAGGAAACATCTACACAGGGAAAACAAACCTCGAAAAATTTCTTATCTTCATTCTTATGTAGTTTGATAAAAATTTCAGGAAGGGCTTAATAGCAATTTCTTAAAAGAGCACACATGAATAGGAGACTTGCCTACTTATGCAGACTTGAGCAAATTTAAGAAAAGATGAAATGCTTCCTTTTATAAAATTTCTAGGGGTTTTGTTCACTAGAAGAAGAAAGGTTTTATTGGCAAATATAAGGCAGATTTGGGCTTAATTATGAAATATTTTGTCCCACTTTGAATTCAATATAAAAATGAAAGTCTGTGAAACAAAATATATTTAATTCAGGAATTTATTCATGAATTAGTATTTCATACTAACTCCCACAGGGGTAAATATGTTTTCATCTTCTACAGGTGTGAAAAGTCTTCCAAGGAACTTTATTTCCCAACAAATGAAAAAGTTTCCATCTCCTATTGGCCTTGAAAATGTTACCCCTAGGAATAAGAACCTTTTTGTGATTGTAAAGACCTTGTTCAGGACCCATTATGTCAAAGGTAGATTAAAAAATATAATTTTCCACCAGTGAATTTTGTATTTCACTGTTTTTGGTAATACTTCCTTTTCTTTTTTAAGACATAGAGATAGTCTTAGTTTGCCACAGAACTGCCATTGCAATGTACCAGAAATGGGTTGGCTTTCATAATGGAGATTTTATTAGGGTAAAGTCTTACAGTTCTGTTATCATGAAATGTCCAAATCAAGGCATTATCAGAGATGCTTTCTCACAAAGCCAGATACGGGTGATCCTGGTGTCCTACCACATGGAAAGGCAAGTCTACCAGTCTCTCTCTACTTTCTCCTTAAGCTCAGCTGTGGGCAATCAGGCATCTCTCCCTGGGACTCCTCTCCTTGGGCTTCTTGGAGCTTCTCTATCTTTATGCAGCTGTAGGCAAACATGGAGTCCCTCCTCTCTCTCCTTTCTCTCACTTGGCAGGGTCAAAATGGTAGCTTCCTTTTCTCTGTGTCTCCCTGGGTATTCTCACTTTATAGAAGACCCAACAAGAGGTTGGAGAACAAACATGAGTCAGGTCTCACTGACAGAGTCCAATCAAAACCTGCCTAACCAAGTGATTTAATCAGAGTCCCTTAACTGAATCTAATCAAAAGTAGCCATCTACACTGTATTTACAGGCACAGGAATAGGTTAGTTTAAGAACATAATTTTCTGGGATCCACAAAAGACAATCCAGGACAGAGATATTTTATTTTAATGATGATTATAGCCTATTTTTTTTTCTCATGTGATGAAAAAAGTAATAATGGAATGTTGCATCTATCAGTTAGAAATTATGCTCAGAAAACATCAGTGACTACTCATAGTAATCAACTGCAACACTATTGATGGCTATAATTAATTAACAAATTAGCGTGAATTTTTATATACTCAAACCTCAATCAACACATTAATTATAGCTTATATTCAAATAAACCATAGATCAAATGATGGTCCTCAATGTATAAGTAATACTACCAATAAAAGTCAGAGTATTTTAGCTTACAAAATGAATCCTTAGCCCGTATTTAACCCTTCTTTGTATATTTTTGCTTATGATGCAAAATTAATGCTGGTCAAATTAAGAAACAAAGCTGAAGCTTTGTTCCCCCACAAAGCCATCTCACTTATTTTCTTGATATTTAAACTTAATAAAATTTGAACAGAAGTAAGATTGAAAGTTCAGAAAATTTCCTGTGTGAACAACCAGTTTTCACATATGGTCACTGAACAATATATGTAAGTAATCATATAACAAGATAAAGAGATTGAACTTAACTAAGAAATAATCTAAATATTTAGACAAACTCATGTATGCATGCACATACATTAAAAAAACACAAACACTTATAATGCTAATTGTGGTACTTAAATTTTGAATCTTAGCAAAATAATATCAAATGAAAAAATGTGATTCTCAACAGCTATTACATACAACATAGCATCCTTTTATAAAGTTAAAACCAACTAATACTTGTATGCATGCTCTTTAGGAAAATATAGAAGCACAAGAAAATACATAAAAAGGAAAGCAAAGGAATTATGCAAAAATATATATGATCAATACCTTACCTGGTGAGAGAGGCATAAAAATAGGTTGGAGAACATTTAGAGGTTTTTCTAAGCCCTAACTCTCTTTTTTTCTTTCACCTTTGTACAATAGTATAAAAATACATAAAGAAAAGTACACTTTTCACAAATGCAAAGCCTAGTGAATTTTATCAAACTGCACATACCCTTATAACCAACATTCAGATCAAGGAACAGAATATTCTGAGCAACCTAAAAATCTCCCTTTTTAGGGACTGCTTTCTTTCGGTTATCATTCCATAACCCTATCAAGGGCAAGCACTTGTCCTGGCTGCTGACATCACAGATTAGTTTTGCCTGGTTTTGTAATTTACATAACTGAAATCATATAGTATGCACTCTGAAGTCCTGTTCCTTACACTCAACATTACATTTGTGAGTTTCATCCATATTTTCAATTATTGTTGTAAATGGTATTTTTTTCTTATTATATAGTGTCAATATATCAAAATTTATTTTTTCATTTTACTGTGAATAGGCTTATGGATGGATTCCAATAGTATTAGTAAAAATAATGCTAATAATTTTGGTCATCATACATAAACATTTATCTTGGATCTATACATGAGAGAACATTTGCTGGTCCACAGGGCAGCAGACTCTACTGAGCAGTATTCCAAAGTAGTAGCAATCTATATTATCATGCTCCACATCTGGGACAACATTTGCTATTGTTTTACCAACTTTTTTTTTTCTTATGTTTAATCCATTCTTATAGCTATGTAGTGGATATCACTCTGGTTTTAATTTGCATTCCAGTTATCATTAATTAAGTGCAGCTGCTTTGTATACATTTCTTTTGTGAAATGCATGTGTAAATAGTCTGGGCATTATTCTTTTGGGTTTCCATCTTTTTCTTGTCCATTTGTCTTTCTATATTCTAAACATGCGTACATTCTCCCATGCATGTATTGTAAATAATTCTTTCACTGTTCTTATTGTTTGTCCACACTTTTCATGGTGTTCTTAGTATTCAAAGTTCATTTATTTAATATATTTTTTAAATTTTTAAATCCCTTTATGGTTATTGATCTTTTCCCTGTTTACAAAATATTTTTTGTTCCAAAGTTATAGTAATGGTCTTGTATGATTTTTTAAATGTTGCCTTTCACCTTAGATCTATATTTGGAATTCATTTTTCTGTTTGATATGAGGCAGACATAAAGAACATAAAATTGACCAGGCACCATTTATTGAAAAGATCACCCATTTTCCCACTACACTGTACTATCTTTTGTTTGGGGTGAAGAGTTAATGTTAATTATATTATAAAAAAGAGTGAGTTAACCAACTAAAAATAGACTATGAAAGAATCACTGAATAAAAGGAATATACTGAACCAATTCAGTCCAATTCTGAGTATCTTATGTATTATAAATATATAAAAATGAAACTAAAAATAAAGACATTTGTGTGCTAGGACTACAAAACATGATTCTTATATCAGACAGCATCTAGTCAGGAAAATAAGCACATTAGATAGTTGAACAGAGGGAATTTAATTAGGGCATTGTTTATACAAGTGATGGATAGCTGAAGAGTAAAGAAAAGCTCTTACTTTCGAAGTTTTATTAACCCATAAGTATTTACACATAGAACAATTTCCACCCATAAGGCTGGAAGAAAAAAGAAAAGAGACTGGAAATAACAGAATCTATAAATTTAGAAGAAGGTCCACACAGGATTGGAATTCAGACTGATTAGTAGAGCTCTCACTTAGTCACTGTTGGTAACCTAAGAACCCAATGTAGCTGGTTCTCATTGTGCCAAAATAAGTTGGAGTCTGTGGAACTGCTGAAATTTTGGTAAAGCTGAATTTTTAGAAAGGAAGCAGATATATAGAAATTTCTTTCCCCTAGCCTGCTTTCTAGTCTGTCCCCATCATCCCTTATTGGCAGAATATAACAGAAAGCCAGCTGGCAAAGAATTGTGACAGTTTGTAGAGTTCTCATCTTCAGCAATCAGAAAGCAGAGTATCACAGACTAGATTTGGAGTGGAGAAACAATAGATTAATGGTGGTACAATGCTGCAACCAAATTTAATATTAAAGGAATACTGTATAATTTCATTCATAATTTGATTTACATTTAAATTTAAAACATTGGTGATGAGTATTATGACCTAAGTTAAAAAAAGTTATATTCCATGCACAATGTATTTATATATTTTTTCTGGCATTGTAAGGAAACTTTTCCAAGGTTATATCGTGATTAAGACATTTCTTTCTTTTCTAAAGTATTTTATAGTTTTTATAAAAAGATTTATATTTATTTACTAAGCTCCGTCGCCCCCCCTCCCCCCGCAGCCACTTGCACTCACTGTCTGCTCTCTGAGTCTATTCACTGTGTGTTCTTCTGTGTCTCCTTGTCTTCTCTTCTTACCTTCTCTTTAGGAGGCACCAGGAACCTATTCTGGGACATTCTGAAATGGGAGAGAGGCACTGAATCGCTTGAGCCCCTCAGCTACTTCTTTTGTGTATCTCTCATTGTCTTTCCTCTGTGTCTTTTTTTTTGTTGTGTCATCTATTTCATCAGCTCTCCACTTGGGTAAGCTCACCACATGAACCTCCCATATGGTAGGTGGGAGCCCAATCACTTGAGCCACATCTGCTTCCCTATATAGATTTTTGTAATGTAAATCTCTTCTCCACTGAAGTGTGATGAACTTCCTTAGTGTTCATAATGTAAAATTTTTCATTTTTAGATTCATTATTTTCCATTACCTAAATATTATTCTGCATCTATTTTCCTTATCTTGTGTCTAATATTGTTCACATCTTGTAAAATAATCATTAACATCTTGACAATATGTCAAAATATTTTTGTCACCAAATAATTACTGTCATTCAATGCGGCGGCTTGCTCGGTCGGTAGAGGTGGGGTCTGGCTGCGGACAAGGGGTCGGTCCAGCTCAGGATGAGTGGTCGGTCCCGCTTGGGATGAGGGATCGGTCCGGCAGCAGATGAGGGGTCGGTCTCACAGGGGTTGCGCGGTTCGGCTGACGGGGTCGCCCGGTGAAGCCAGCGACGAAGGGGTCACCCGGAGAAGCAGGCGACGAACTGGGGACAAGGGAGGCCAGGCCCTTGTCGGGGGCTCTCAGGACTGGAGGGCGCACGGCAGAAGAACTACCGCGGAGACGAGGTAAACACGCAGGTCCACTTTATTGAGGGAGAGGCAACAGTTTTATAGGGGCTGGGGAAGGCTGATTGGTCGAAGCCAAGCCCTGTTCTGATTGGTTGCCAGAGAAAGGTCAGTGGGAGGTACTGGAAGGGGGAGGGGTGGTGGTTAGGGATTGGCTGTTGCTATTGCCGGGGGAAGTGGCAGGGTTTAGGGATTGGTGGCTGCTGTTGCTGGGGGAAGTGGCAGGGTTTAGGGATTGGTGGCTGCTGTTGCTGGGGGAAGTGGCAGGGTTGAGTGATTGGTGGCTGCTGTTGCTGGGGTGGAGGGCAGACTTGAGTTTCCTGCCCACGCCTGGCTGTTGCTACTGTCGGGGGGAGGGAAAAGGGCAGACTGGAATTTTCTGCCCTGAGCCTGCGCAGGGAGAAAGAAGGCATCGGCATCGTGTGGCGCTATCTGGGAGGAGGGGCGGCCGCGGAAGCATGGCTGCCGAGAAGGGGAGACCCGAGGGCACTCTGCGCCCATGCCGAGCTTCCTTCAGGGGTGGCGGTGGGCCCGACCAACCACCCTATTACAGGGGCAGCGGTTTGAAATAGGCCTACCGCGGCCGCCGCCCCCCACCAGGTCAGCAAACCATACTTCAGCCCGAGGGGGGACCGCAATTCAATGTAAAAATAATCATTGCTTCCTTTAAAGCTATATTCCACACTTAGTTGTAATGTTCCAATATATGTTCATCAATTTTAACAAATGTAGCACACTAACGAAAGATGTTGTTAATGGGGGAAAGTGTAGGAAGGGTAGAGAGTGGAGCATATGGGAATCTCCTGTATTTTTATGTAACATTTATGTATCTAAGTTATCTTTAAAAAAATAAGAAAAGTAATTTAAAAAAATAGAAAATATTCTCACATATATCTCCCCTTATAGATATAAAAAATACAAAAATATGTGGTGAGAATTTTCAATAAAAATATACATCTCCGACCATTTAGAGAATAGTAATGGAAAAGGCAAAATTCCTTGCATTAATTGTATTTTTTATGTGTATAGCATTAACAAATGATTAAGAGCCTATTTAAATATGTTACAATTTTGTGGAGGCTGCAAACAATCATCTGGAAGGAATGCAAACCCTCAACAAAAAACATAATGTCTGTCTATATTTACTTGATATATGGAGTCCCCACCAGAAAAATGGGTTAATACAATAAAAAAAATTCAGTAATAGTAAGCAGTTGACATCTTGTAAGCCAGGAAAATATGATCAATTAACTACATTTCCTCCTTCGTTTATTGATTTGCCATGTCATAGAAGTGCTTAAGCACAAATTAAACTTTCAAAAGAGAGATAGAAAAACAAAAAAGCATACTTTTGGCAAAAGTGGTCCATTTTCCAGGTCTCTTACCTGTCTTAAAAGTTGTAAACCTGTCTGAAAATATGGCTGGATCAAATTGCCATTACAGAATTATAAGATTCCAAACATTTCAGATCTCATTAAAAGATGTGAGGAAATTAGAATTAATCTAAGCCCATTGTAAAAAAGTGAAGCCAACATCACTAGAAAAACCATCTTTTTGTTATTTTTATAAAGATTAGGTAGACAAATATTAAAAAATAATTTGAGAATATGTGTTAAACCATTCAATTGATGGTTTCTGATATAGACAAAAAAAAAAGAAATAGGATTTTTTCAAATTTGCTATAAATTTTTAATTGCTGAAATTGATCTTGATAGCTACTTTATGAGCTGATATCTATGACCAAAGTTCTCATTAAGGTTATAGAGTAGAATTAATCATAAAATCCAGTGTGCTTTACTGAAAATGAATTTTCATCAACAAGTCACTTAATGAAATTTGGACTTGATACCCTTTCCAATTTGGAAAAGGATAAAAAGAACAAGTGACTGGATATAAGCACCAGATATAGATAGGATAACTCTAGACACAAGTCAGAATGTGAAGAAAATAGTAAAATATTTCTATTTTATCTTAAGTTTGTGCACTGGGTAATAGCAAAGTTGTTATATATTAATGCTAAATATGAATGTATATATGTATACATATATATGTATATAGGTATAAATATGTATATATTTATAATATGTATTATAAATAATTAAGGTTCAGCATGGATTTAAAACTCACCTTTACTTTAGCCTTTTTATTTTACTGTGTTCCTCTACATCAAATCTCATTAGACTATTTCCTTAAGTAGTTAAATGTTACTGCCTTCCAACGAGCAGTGTAAGACACATTGGCTTCACCAATTCCTGCCCTGTTAGTCCCTTCTTAGGTAAAGTAGCTATACCCTTAAACAATAAAAACATTCATGGGATTAACAGGGAATTAAGTTATAATTCAGCATATTGACAATAGCAAGAAATGACAGGTAAGACACTAAAATGAAGAGAAGAGAAAGACGTAAATTTTTAAAATGAATAAATTTCCAGTGGTCACTCTTTTTCCCCATGTATGCATCTGGCACCAGTGTTCCTGTTTAGGGCTAATCTTGGTCAGGGATCTGCTTGAGGCCAGTCACAAAGGCTCTGGGTACTGGAAAGCCACCCACAGGGAAGTGAGGAGCTAGAACAAAGGCTTGAGTGCCTGCCCTACCTCAGATGCAAAGTCCATGTCCAGAGATGGGCCAAGGACTTCTACAAGCATGCCTGTCAGCATCTGAAACTCATCAGCAGTCTTCAAGACAGCACCGATATAATCAGTGTGGGTTCCTGATGCTGGAGGGAGCAGAGCAGATTTTCTTCTCAAAGAGTTCTCGTTGGTTATTTTGGCCTGTGCTGTGGTTCCTTAATGGATTTGTGCACAGATGTTAACTTTATTTCACCTGGCTTGGAATGCTTCCAAGATAGAAGTGACTGCCTGAGAGGCTTTTTTTTTTTTTAATATTTAAATGTAAATGCATTAGCCACTGCCACCTGGGGCAGGGAATAACAATTTAGGCCAACAGTAGACTCCAAAAAGTCTGAGAAGAAAGGTCAGGGATTTTAAAAATATTGAAGAATAAGGCTTTTGATATTTCCCAACTTATAATTGTGAATCTAATGTCCATATGCTTAGAAAGACCTGCAAATACCCTAAGACCTATTCTTTGACTCTTCTTCAGGCTCTGCACAAGGAGTAAGTGAAAGCTAAGTCAGAGTTGTGAACTGCCCACCTAAATATTAAAGGATTTCCCAAACACACACACACAGAGCACAACTGACAAAGAGTGGGAGGATTTTATTGTTGTTGTTCCCATTGTTTATGAGTTGCAGATCTTTTTAAAAAAAATGGTTTAATCACTAGCTGACCACAAACCTAACTAAACAGAGACTTCATTGGTGACACAAAACAAAGATCCTAGACTTTAAAATTATATTTCCTAAAAGCCTCTAAACAAACAACAGCCACAACAGGCAGCAGCAACAACAAATCAAGAATGGGAAGAATCTGATTCCAGAAATTATACATTTGTAATATTCAGAAGGTCTAACTTTTAACAAAAAAATTAAAAGCAGAAAAAAAAAAAAGAAAATAGAAACTCTCCCTGAAAAACTCCAGGCATTAAAATCAGAACATAATATCTCTTACCCCTATATGTAAATATGATCAAAGACCTGTAGGAAAACTTGGGAAATGGGTTAAAGTAACTCAGAGAAACACTGCATGAGTTCACCACAGAATTAAAAGTAATGTTGAAAACAGTCAAAGGAGGACTGCTGGGGCTAAATAAAGCACTACCAAAAATAAATAATATAACAGAGAGGATCAACAAATCTTAGCCAACAAAAAAAACCAAATGAACAAATTTGAATTTAGATCTACAGAGATTACCCAATCTGAAAATGGAAAAAGAGTGAGGAAAACTGAGCAGCACCTAAGAAACTTGTAGAATATCATCAATCATACCAAAATATGTCTAATAGGAATCCCTGAATGAGAAAAGAGAAAGAGGGTGGGACCAAAAGAATAATTGAATAAATAATAGTTGAAAATTTCCCAAATTAGATGAATCTATACATCCAAAAATCTCAGTAATAAACCCAAGAGGATAAACTCAAAAGAGATCCAAAATGAGACATACTATAATCAAATTGTCCAAAGGCAAAGATAAAAAGAATTCTGACAGCAGCAAGAGAGAAAGATCCTGATATGTACAAATGATCCTTGATAAGTTTCCACTGATTTCTCATCAGTAACTATGGTGGCCAGAAGGCAGTGGTATGGAATATACAAAACTGAAAACAAACAAACAAACAAACAAACAAACAAAAAACTGGCAACTAAGAGTACTATATCCAGCAAGAATATCCTTCAAAAATTAAGGGGAAATTAAGATATTCCCAGATCAACTAAAAATTGAGAGAATTTGTTTCTAGTAAACCTACCCTCCAAGAAATGCTCAAGAGTATCCTTTAACCTGAAGTGAAAATACACCAGAGTATAACTTGAGTTCAAAGAAACAAAGTTAGCTGCATACATAAGTATAAAAATCAAAGTTAATGTATTTCTTGTCATTACTTCTTTATTTTCTATATGATTTAAAAGATAGTTACATATAATAATAAATCAAAGTCAGTGGACACACTACATACAAAGATGCAATTTGTAACAATAATAAGAGGGTGAAATGGATCCATAAAGGGCCAGTTTTTGTATAACAGGAAGGTAACCATGGTACAATTGAGAAACAAAAATATGACCTAGAAAATAAATAGTAAATGGCAGCCTAACTTCTTCCTTATCAGTAATTACATTAGATGTAAATTGGTTAAATTCTAATTAAAATGCAGAGAGTGGCAGACTGGGCTAAAGAAACAATTAGTCAACTACTACTGTGTACAGGAGACATATTAACATCAAAGACACCTATGTGCTGAAATTGAAAGAATGAAATAATATATTCTATGCAAACACAAACTAAAAGAAAACTGGATTATCCATATCAATATTAAGAAGATAGCCCTTAAGGCAAAAATTGCTCTAAGAGATAAAGAAGGGCATATATATTAATAAAATGGTAAATATATCAAGAAGATACAATATTTATAAACATATGTGCCTATCAACAAAGTCCCAACATACATGAAGAAAAAATGATAGGTGAAGGGAAAAATAACAGTTGTAGCTGGACTCTTCAACATTCTAATTTTCTTTTGGATAGAACAACTGAACAAAGATCAACCAAGAAGTAGAATTCTTGAATAATATATAAACCAACTAGACCTAATATATATAACACTTTACCCCACAATAGCAGAATATACATTCTCCTAGAAAGGTCATGTTAAATCACAAAATATGTCGGTACATTTTAAAAGACTGAAATCATGCGAAGTATTTTCTCTGACCACAGTGGAATGAAATTAGAAACGAATGGAAGGAAAATTGACAAATAAGTGGAAGTTAAAAAACATACTCATAACCAATGCATCAAAGAAGTTAGTAAATGCTTGTAGCTGAAGGGAAATGAAAACGAAGCTTACCAAAACTAATGAGATGAAGCAAAAGCAGTGCTCAGAGGGAAATTTACAGCCTTACCTCTATTAATGAAGAGAATGATCTCATATCAGTAACTTAACTTTCCACCTTAATGAATTAGAAAAAGAGAAAACCCAAAGCAAGCTAAAGGAAGGAAATAGGCTTAAAGTAGAGATAAATTAAATAGGAAAACAATGGAATAAATTAAACCAATAATTGATTCTTTGAAAAGATGAATAAATTGACCAACTTTTAGCTAGACTGACCAAGAACAAAAGAAAATCCAAATAACTAAATCAGCAATAATGTATAAACATCATTATAAGTGATTAAAGGAATAAGAAAGGATTGTAAGAGGAAACACTGAACAATTGTATGCCAACAAGTTACATAACCTAGTTTAAATGGATAAGTTCCTAGAAACAAACTGCCAAAATTAACTCAAGAAGAATTAGAAAACCTGAATAAGCTTATAACAGATATAGAATCGGTAATCAAACATTTTCCCACAACAAATATATTCAGGCCCAGATGGTTTCACTGGTAAATCTTTCGAATACTTAGAAAGCATCAGTCTTTTTCAAATTCTATCAAAAACATAGAGTAGGGAAAGCTTCCTAACTAGTTCTATAAAGTCCATATTACCATAATACCAAAGACAACCAAGAAAGAAAAACTACAGACCAGTAACCCTATCAAGTACACATAAAAAATTCCTCAACAAAATGATAAGAAACTAAATCTAGCAGCATATTAAATGGCTTATTACTCCATGACTAAATAACTCCAATTCAAAGTGTATACCCAGGAGAAATGAAAGCAAAAAGTCATATACAAATATTTTTACCAGCATTTTTCATGATAGCTAAAAAATGGAAACACCAAAATGTCCATTAACTAATGAATAGATAAACAAAATATGGCCTATCAATACAAAGGGATATTATTCAATCATGAATAGATATGATTTACTGATACATGTTACATCATGGAAACTTGAAAACATATTATGTGAAAGAAATTAGACACAGAAGGCCATATGCTGCAGAATTCCACTTATATGAACTATCTAGAATAGGCAAATCCGTAGACACTGAAAGCAGATTAGTAGTTTCCAGGGGCTGGGGAGATAGGCAATGGACTGTGACTGCATGATAGGTATGGGGTTCCTTTTTGAGGTGATGAAAATGTACTGTAATTAGATAGTGTTGATGGTTGTACAACACCGAGAATGTGCTTGAAGCTCCTGAATTACATACTTTAAAATAGCTACAATAATGAATTTTACATTATGTTAAGTTTACCTCAACAAAAAGAAATTATTTCTTCTCAATATAGAAATAAATGTAATAAAACTAAAGCATGTTTTTTTTAGTTCTTCCTATGTCTTCAGCATGGAAGGAAAATAATTAAATTTTGATACAAAATACGTTGCATTGAATTTGAAATGTTACTTGTTTATAGAAAAAGGATAATAAATAAATAAATGAATAAATAAATAATGAAAACAGGGATACCCAGCTTAAAGTTGCAGGTGATTATATTGAGTTAGTGAATTTCTCCACTCTACAGAAGTATTGTCTTATTCCAAAACTGACTAAAAGGGAAATTTCCTCAGGATTTTAAAGCCATTGTAACAATTTATTATTAATTATTTTGACCTTAATTGTCCCCAGCTACCTCCTTCAAGACCTCCCCTCATCCTAGTTCCTTTTTCTCCTAGAACAGAGGAACCTTACTCAGTCTTTACGAATGAAATAGCTCTTTCTTCCTTTTATTTGGGATCTTTTGTTATTCTCTAAAATAAACAAGTAAACATCAAGCATACAGCAGTACAAAACCCCTGGTTCTTGCTAATAAAATATTAAGTATTAAAGCTATTGTTTCTATAAGACCCTCAAGGGTGTATTCTGGAAACTAAACAAATACACAAAGAAATAAAATATCTTTGTATTTACTTTTGTATTCTCACTATAACAAAACTAATGTTCAACACAATTTGTATATCCCCAAGTGATGTAGAAAATGGTCAAGTAAGGAAGTACTGGAAAAAAAGCATAAAGCTTTATATTTCTAAATGTCTAAATATTAAATTTTAAATGCACTTTGAAATGAAGTTGGCTGTTTGAGATGCACACTGTATCATTGATTCATATTAGACATACTCTGAATTAAATACATATGTCTTTTTAATCATATGAATCTGCTAAACAATATTTCTGCCATCATTTAGTTGTACAATTAAAGTTTTGATCCAGGGAAGATTCTCCAATAATTCTAGAGAATTCTTTTTAGATTCATTTCATTGCTAGAGCATGTTGTGATTATTTCGAATTCTGATTCTGAAATCAAACATACTCTTTTTTTCAAAGCTTCCTTTTTTTACTATCTCATATAAAATTGTCATTGGCCTCACATTGCAATTGTAATAAAACCCAAAACTTTAATATCCTTGCAGAAAATATATCATTTGGCTCCTGCCTACATCTCCAGGTTCTTCTTCCCACTCCACTCCTTTAATGCTCCTAACATAATGATTCTTCCTGACTCTGAATATCTTTAAATTCACTGTATTCTCTGCCTACAACACTCTCTACTAGTCATCTCTTTATTCATGTAGCTAAAACTACTCATCCTTTGGCCACATTTTAAATCACTATGGCTACAAGTAAAACTTTCCTACACCGAAATCCTAGGCTGAGTTAGTGATTCCAGTAGCATGGTTCAATGGATACTTCTGTAAACATTATATTATACTTAAAGTTGTTATTTATTTTCTGCTTTCTCTGCCAGTTTGCAAATTTCATGAGAGGAGGAATTATGTCTGCTGGTTCATCAGTATATTTGTGGTATAGTGTAGCACTGCCTTTGGCACTTGGTTGATGCTCAAAAGCTAAATGCATAAACATGACAAAAGTCATATAAAAGCCAATAGGCGATCTACTATAAAAATTACCACCAGGTTGCTTGTCCATACAATGGATCCAATAATCACATTCTTATTTCTCCCTTATGTCCAAATGTAGTTCATAGGACTATAATAACTTGATGATAACTGGATTGAAATAACATAACATTAATGAATGTCAATGACCAACACATTTCTCTAATCTACCAAAATAATAATGTTGAAAAAAGTATAAAAACTTGAAGGCTAACATAGCTTGTTCTAAGTGAATCTATAATGACTCCTGGTGATTATAATTTTTATTTAACTATCATAAAATGAGCATTATAAATAGGTTGAGAAAAAATGTTTCTTAGCTATTTTAAATACATCATTATTCATTATTCAGAATATAATTAGGCCCATTTTTGAAAGCTATAGCTATCATTTCAAATCATTTTTAGAATATTTCAGGTATTACAAAAATTGATTTAAAGGTAATTGTAAGTTAACTTAGTTCCTGCAAGTTCAGACCACTTGAACTAATTTTAGAACAATCAGTTTTCTCAAAATCTGTACTACATAATAATTAATTTAGCTATGTTGAATACTATGTTATTCTCTATGAAAATTAATCTTACAAATGCTCCCAGAGTAAAAGCCCTACAAAAGAAGAAATATTAGCTTATTTCTTCAATGTCCCCTCTAGGATTGGCACGTGCCAAGTACAGAGATAACTGAATAAACACTTTTCTTACTTCCCATTTGCTAACTCTGCTCCAGCTACACTTACCTTTCCGCTAATTTTTGGATAGAACAAGCATGCTCCTGCTTCAAAGTCACTCCCCTTACCTTTTCCTCTGCCTTTCACAATTTCCCCCAAATATCCATGTAGTTTGTCCCCTCACTTCATTTAGGTATCTACGGAAATATCATTATCAGAGATTTTTCTCTGATGACCCTCTTTAAAATTGATTAATATTTATCCTGCCTTATATTTCCTCATAACAGTTTTTATGATGTAGCATATGGTATGTTTATTATGCTTGCTCCATTCAGGTATAACTAAGAAACTGTGGTTTGAGTTCCAGACCAACACAATAAAGCAAATATCACAATTAATTAAGTCATTCAAAGATTTTGGTTTCTCAGTTCATTTAAAAGTCATGTTTACACTATTCTGTATTCTATTAAATGTGAAGTAGCATTATGTCTAAAAACAAAATATATACCTTAATTTAAAATTCCATTGCTAAAAATGCTCATTATCATTTGATCCTTCAGTGAGTCATAATCTTCTTGCTGGTGGAGAGTCTTGCCTCAGTGTTGACAACAGTTGACTGATCAGGGTGACAGTAGATGAAAGTTGGGGTGGCTATGGCAATTTCTTAAAATAAGAGAGCAATAAAGTTTGGCATATCTATTGACTCTTCCTTTCAAGAAAATTTCTTTGTAGAATATGATGCTCTTTGATTTTAACCACAACAGAACTTCCTTTAAAATTGTTGTCAAGGCACTCAAATCTTGTTGCCACTTTATCAAAAAAGTTGATGTAATATTTTAAATCCTTTGTTGTCATTTCAACTATGTTCACAACATCTTCACCAGAAGTAGTTTGCATCTCAAGAAACCACTTTCTTTGCTCATCCATAAAAGCAACTCCTCATCTATTTAGGTTTTATCATGAGATTGCTGCAATTCAGTCACATCTTCAGGCTCCACCCCTAATTCTAGTTCTCTGCTATTTCACCACAACTGCAGTTACTTCTTCCACTGATGTATTGAATCCCTTAAAGTCACCCATGAAGGCTGGAATCAACTTCTTCCAAACTCCTGTTTATGTTGATATTTTAACCTCTTCCCATGAATCACAATTCTTTTTTTTATCTCGATTTTATATTTTTTTGTTTTTGTTTTTTTCTTTTTTTAAATGTTACATTAAAAATAATATAAGAGGTCCCCATACACCCCACACTCCCCCTCATCACGTTCCTCTCACATCAACAACTTCTTTCATCATCATGGCACATTCATTGCATTTGGTGAATACATTTAGGAGCACTGCTGCACCACATGGATAGTGATTTACATTGTAGCTTACATTCTCCCCCTGTCCACCCAGTGAGCAATGGCAGGACACACAATGTCCAGGATCTGTCTCTGCAGTACCACTCAGGACAACACCAAGTTCTGAAAATGCCCCCACAGCATATCTCTTCTTTCCTCTCCCTTCCCTCAGCAGCTACCATGGCCACTTTCTCTACGTCATTGCTACAGTTTCTTCCATTATAAATCACAATAGATCCATATTAGAGTATCAGTATCAGTAAGTTCAATCTAATCTTACCCTTGATCCATTGGACTTACCCCGGCCAGCTAACAGGGAGGTAACATCAAAGATGATTGATCACAATTTATCATAACAGATATAATATTAATGAAAAGTTTTTAATATTGTAAGATTTACCAAAATATGACACAGATACATGAAGTGAGCCTGTGCTCTTGGAAACATGGCAAGGAAAGACAAACTTTCAAATTGTAAAATAATACAATATCTCTGAAGCTCAATAAAATGAGGTATGCCCATTCTTCTCCCATATAAATGAAAACTTCGTGAGGGTGGGAACCTTCTATGTTTTGCTAGTGTCCTCTCCTTATTGCCTAGAACAGTGACTGGTATGCTATAAGCATTCAATGAGCATTTATTGAATGCAAGAAGACTGATAAATGGAAAGATGAATTAATGCATTGAATATCCCCAGGATTCCATCAGGTCATTCTGAGTCCATAGGACAGTAAGTTAAACAATTTTGGTCAAGACATCAATGGACCCAATGAGATGCAAAGATTTATAGTCTAGTTATGGTATAGCAAAATGAAAAATGTGAATTTACTACTTTTAACTCTTCAGCCAATATTATTTACATGTTGTCAAAGGAAACAACTAGTCAGTAGGATACTAGTAGAAAAAATAATGCCTTACTTGTTATTCCTCACATAATTCTATGTCTATCTCTAATCTTAGTGACTGATCATTGATCATTTTCTGGGTCAGACTTAATCTTTCAAGAAACTACTGAGACTTAATACTACTAGTAACTCACTCATATTTTTTACACAAGATGTTTAGTATTATCCATGTAACTGTCAGCAAGAAAAGCATAATTGTATTTATTTTGCTATTTCATCTTGGCTTTAGCCTATTAATATAAATTGGAGAACGGTAGAATTATTAGTCAAACCAAAATGGATTTATTTAGCAGACTTAAAAATTGCCATATTTTCCCCAGCTTGTAAATGGTCTTATATTATACACACAGAGCCTCAAATATTATTGGTCATCTATATGCCAATGGACAGGTGCAAAATTTAGTTGTATTTTATATAGACTTATTTTCAAATGGTTTTAATAGCATTATATATAAATAGCACAACTAAAGTAAAACCATTTCCTCTCTAATTCTATTTTTCCTTTTCTTATTAAATAGGATGTTTTCTTGTTTTCTTATTAAATAGGATGCATGAGACATAAAAAAATATATATCTGTAGTGCAGAAATGAAAATGCTATTAAAGATATCATTGTAAAGTTTTGTGCATTAAAATATTTTGCAAACATAAAAATTTGATGGCTTATGTGTAAATGAAACAGAACAGCTGAAATTAGATTCTTCTTCCGCTCTTTAGCAATAAAGGGATGCAATAATAAATAAAACACTTTACTCATGATTTGAATACATATTCCATTATAATTAGAAATATAAATACACATTTTAAAGTCTGCTTTTCACCAGAAAGATAGATTATCAATCAGTAATTTCCTATGTCTGTTTCCTTTTTTAAGGTCTAAAGTAATATAGTCTGTAAAGTTTCTTGTAAAATATCAGCAGAATTGAAATTAGGGACAAGAAATCACTGTCATAAAAAATCACTTATCATCAGTAGTTGAAATGGCCTCAGGAAATTCCTTGTTACTTTATTAAAAGTCTATCTTACCATACATGACTCTTAAATATAATGAGGCTTCAAACAAAAAACAGTATTTGTTACCTAGTTAGCAAACTCTAATTTGAGGAAATATTTTGCATGAAGAAGTTTATTTCATTTCCTTACAGGGAAGATTTAATTCACAGCAAACACAAATATGCTAATATTAATTGCATTGTGCTCATGTAATTATATAAAGGAGGATGTAATCCTCCTTTATATAACTGTCAGCAATATTGGTATTGGGGTGATAATATTTTAGGTTTATAAATCCTCTCCAGTGCATTTGATTTATAAGAATAAATTTTCACTTATCTGCTCCTTCTTATGCTTAAAAATAATGTTGAAAATATTACAATATGTGGGTAGTGAAAATGTATATCAAGCAGTTAAACTTCGTGGAGTGCCACTCTTCTTTTTTTTTCATCACAGAAGCATATAGTGTATTTCCCACTGAATTTATTGCATAGTTCTCTAAGCAATTAATGCATATGAGCTCAATATCAAATTAGTATCTATTACAAACTATAAGGAGATTTAAAACAGAATGCTGCATTGACAAGTGTTAATAATTGGAGTGCCACAGTCTTGGAAGTTATAAAGCACATATTTTGCTAATATTAAAGTGTTATTTCAGTTTGCATGGCTTTCCTTTCTCATAATCCTATAAGCTTTATAAGTATAGTGCTGAAAGGAAGAAAAGGAGAACTTCAAAAACTGTATACACTTCCTTTCTATTTTCTCCTCATCTTTATAGTTGTTAAATTTCAACCAGAGCATCAAGTTGGAATAAATCTGGATTATTTCCTTTTGGGATTCAAGCTCTCTCCCCTAGTTAACAATGAAATTATTTCTCAAATAAACCCACTGTCCAAAAATACCTCTGCTCCCTTCCGATCTTTTGTGTGTTTTTCTGGAATATTCACATTATTAAAGAATAGACTAGATCCTAGTCCTAATTATCTTAATCTTCGAGTTTCTTTATACTCCAAGCCTTCAGAATACCAAAAGAAGCTACAGAAAATCAGAAAGTGAAAATAATGTAGTTAGCCATTTGGGAAAATAAAGACAGAATGAATATTTTCATTAAAAATTAATATTTGCTATTTTTCTGTAGAATCATAAAATTATAAAATATTGAAATAAAATATTTCATAAATATGCAACTTTGACAGTTTTTACTAATGGAGAAATTTAGGAGGTCATTTATTTGTTTGCTCATTTTCTCATAGCTGTTATTCAAATATCATTTATCAAACACATGCTATATGTTGGACAATGTCCTAGGAATTCAATATAAAATATATATCATCTTCTTTGTGTGTCATGAATGTCATTAGAAATTCTTTAGCAGAAGACTGTCATGATCAGATTTGCTTTATTTCATTATTTTTAATTAGAGAAGTTGTGAGCCTACAAAACAATCAAGCATAATATGTAAAACAACCATACATCACCCCTACAATACCACCTTGCATTGTTGTGGATCATTTGTTTGCACTTTATGAATGAACATGATCAGACTATTACCACTATGTTCTGTAGTATAGACATGGTATATTTTTTCCATACATCCCCTATTATTAACACTATGTATTAGTATTGTACATTTGTTATAGTTCATAAGATAACACTCTCATATTTTTACTGTTAACCACAGTCCATCTTCTACCTCATGGTTCACAGTATTATACAGTCCTATACCTTGTACATTCTATCCGAAGTGTACACTCAATGGCTCTAACATCCATCACAGAGTTGTGCAGTCATTACCCCTGGAAACCACTGAATGTTTTCCTTAGTCCAAAAGAAAAAAATCCCATATCCCCTTATTATTGACCACTAATGTTGATACAGTACCTTCTTTGGCAGTGACGCAAGAGTATTACCATTTTACTCTTGACTATAGTCCATAAATTACATTAATTGATTTCCCATGCATCCCATTTGTTCTAGTTTATAGGAGGATATTTTTTAATCATATGCAATAGACTTTATTTTTTAATAGATATTTTATTTTTTTTAAAGATACATAGATTATACAAAATGTTACATTAAAAAAAGTAAGAGGATCCCATATACCCCATTTTCAACCCCCCCACTCCTCCGACATCTACGAATTCTTTCATCAGTGTGGCACATTCATTGCATTTGATGAATACATTTTGGAGCACTGCCACACAGCATGGATTATAGTATACAGTGTAGTTTACACTCTCTCCCAGTCCATTCAGTGGGTTATGGCAGGATATATGATGTCCTGCATCTGTCCCTGCAATATCATTCAGGACAATTCCAAGTCCTGAAAATGCCCCCATATCACACCTCTTCTTCCCTCTCCCTGCCCTCAGCAACTCCTGTGGCCACTGTCACCACATCAATGATACAGTTTCTTCCAGTGCTAGAGTCACAATAATTCTATATTATAATACCAGTCAATCCACTCTAATCCACATATTATTCCTCCATCCTGAGGACGCTGGGGTTGTGATGCCCACTCCACATCAAACTCAAGAGGGGGCTTAGATCCCACATTGCTGGTAGATGGAATTCTCCTGCTTGCAGTTGTAGACTTTCACTTTTTCCTGGTGTGATGATTGACCATCCCCACCTCCAGAGCATTCTTGATTAATATTATTAACAACAATCTCCATACACCTCTGGTGTATTCAGTTCTAGATTATTCTCTTGCTTTTTTTCAATTGACATATATATCCCAGGACTACCACTTTCAGCCACAATCCCATCAGTGTTAGTTGTACTTGCTATAATGTGTTACCATCAATCTATCCATTTCCACATATTTATAGTCAAGCAAATTGAAAATTCTGTATATATTAAGAAGCACCAGTACCCCTTTTCAGTCCTGATCATATTTCCTTGTAACTTGTAGCCTAGGTTTTAATCCATATGTTTATTTTTCTTTTTTAGTTCATATTAGTGAGACCATACAATAATTGCTCCTTTGATTCTGGCTTATTTCACTTTGCATAATGTCCTCAGAATTCATCCATGTGTCCCAATTTAATTTCTTCTTATAGCAGCATAGTATTATATTGTATGTATACAACACATTTTGTTATCCATTCATTGGTTGATGGAAACTTGGTTTGTTTCCATCTTTTGACAACTGTGAATAACATCACTATGAACATCAGAGTGCAAATATCCTTGTGCCACTGTTTTCAGTTCTTTTAGATATATTCCTAGTATAAGAATTGCCAGATCATACAGGAGTTTTATATTTAGCTTCCTGAGGGACCACTATCTTCCACAGAGGCTGCACCATTCTACATTTCCACCAACAGTGAAGAAGTATTCTTATTTCTCCACATCCTCTCCAGCATTTGTAGTTTTCTATTTTTAAAAGTAATGTCTATTCTATGAGGTATGAGATGATATCTTGCTGCAGTTTTGGTTTCCCTTTCCCTAATAGCTAGTAATATTGAAAATTTTTTCATTTGCTTTTTTTACCATTTGTGTTTAAATTGGGAGGAATGTCTATTTAGGATTTTTGCCCATTTTTTAAATTGGATTGCTAGCTCTTTTATTGTTTAGTTGTATGATTTCTTTATATACTATGGTAATCACTCTTATCAGATATGTTGGCTTGAAATATTTTCTCCCATTGTATGGGTTGCCTTTCCACCTTCTTTACAAAGTTCTTTGAGGTATAACAATGCTTATGCTTGAGGAGGTCCCATTTATCCATTTTTTTCTTTTATAACTTGTGCTTTTGGTGTAAGATTTAAGAAATGCCCACCAGGTCTTGAAGATGTGTCCCTACATTTTCTTCTCAGAGTTTCATGGTTCTTGCTTTTTATTTAGGCCTAGGGTCCATTTTGAGTTAATTTTTACATAAAGTATGAGGTACAGATCCTCTTTTTTCTTTCAGATATGAATACCCAGTTCTCCCAGCACCATTTGCTGAAAAGAGTAGATCTCTTTATGTAGAATGGAAATCAAGCCCTTATCAGATATGTGGTTTCCAAATATTTTCTTTCATTGAGGTGGGCTGTCTTTTCATCTTCTTAATGAAGTCTTTTAAATCACAGAAGTATTTAAGTTTGAGGAGGTCCCATTTATCCATGTTTTCTTTCATTGTTCGTGCTTTCAGTATGTGGTTTAAGAATCCACCAGCTACCACCAGGTCTTGAAGACGTATCCCTAAATTTTCTTCTAGAAGCTTTATGGTTCTTGCTTTTATATTTATGTATTTGCTCCATTTTTATTTCATTTGTATAAGGTGTGAAATAGGGATCTTTATTTTTTCTTTTGGCATGGATATCCAGTTCTTCCAGCACCATTTGTTGAATAGATTATTCTATCACAGCTTGGTGGGTCTGACAGGCTTTCAAAAATCACTTGGCCATTTATGTGAAGGTCAGTTTCTGAACCCTTAATTTAGTTCTATTGGTCTTATGTGTCTTAATGCCAATACCATGCTGTTTTTACCACTGTAGCTAGGTAATATGATTTAAAGTCTGAAAGTGAGAGTCCTCCAACTTCACTTTTCCTTTTTAAGATGTTTCTGGCTTTTTGGGGCATCTTACCCTTCCAGATAAATTTTATAATTTTCTTTTCCATTTGTTTAAAAAGTGCTGGTGGAATATTTATTGGGATTGCCTTGAATCTGTATATCAATTGGGTAGAACTGACATCTTAATGATGTTTAGTCTTCCAATCCATGAGCATGGAATGTTCTTCCAATTATTTAGGTCTTTTATATTTCTTTTAGCAATGAATTATAGATTTCTGAATATAAATGCTTCACATTCTTGATTAAGTTCATTCCTAAATAATTTATTCTTTTAGTTGCTGTTGTATATGGAATTTTTTTCCTGACTTCCTCCTCAGATTGTACATTATAGGTATATAGAAGCACCACTGAGGGTGCAGATGTGACTCAACTGATAGAGCATCCACCTATGATATAGGAGGTCTAGGGTTCAATACCCAGAGCTTCCTGGTCCATGTGGTGAGCTGGCCCATGTACCATGTGACCCCGTGCAAGGAGTGCCAGGCCACGTAGGGGTGCCCCCTGCATAGGTGTGCCCCATACGCAAGGTATGTGCCCCACAAGAATAGCTGCCCTGCACTAAAAAAGCACAGCCTACACAGGAGTGGTGCTGCACACAAAGAAAGCTGATGCAGCAAGATGATGCAACAAAAAGAGACACAAATTCCTGGTGCTGCCTTACACAAGAATGCAAGCGGACACAGAAAAACACACAGCAAATGGACAGAACACAGAAAGCAGACAACCGGGGGTGGGGAGAGAAGAGAAATAAATAAAAATAAAGCTTTAAAAACAAAACAAAACAAAAAGAAGCACCATTGATTTTTGCATATTGATCATGTTTCCTGACAATCCACAGAAATCATTTTTTAGCTCTAGCATCTTTTTTGTAGATTTTCTTAGGATTTTCTAGATGTAGGATCATATCATCTGTGAATAGTGAAAGTTTTAATTCTTCCTTTCCAATTTGGATGTCTTTTATTTCTTTTTCTTGCCTGATTGCTCTAGCTAGAACCTCTAGCACAATTTGAATAACAGTGTGACAATCAATGTGCATCCTTGTCTTTTTGACCTCAAAGGGAAAGCTATAGGTCTTTCACTTCTGAGTACAATGTTAGCTGTGGGTTTTTTATATATGGTCTTTATCATGTTGAGAAAGTTTCCTTCAATTCCTATCTTTTGTAGTATTTTTATCAAGAAAGGATGCTTTATTTTGTCAAATGCCTTTTCTGCATCAATCTATAAGATCATGTGATTTTTATCCTTTGATTTATTAATGTGGTGTATTATAGTGATTGATTTTCTTGTATTGAACCATCCTTGCATGCTGCTATAAAGTCCACTTGATCATGATGATTAATTCTTTTAATGTGTTGTTGGATTCAAATAGCATGTATTTTATTGAATATTTCTGCTTCTGTATTCATTAGAGAAATGGGTCTATAATTTTCTTTTTCATAATATCTTTTCCTGTCTTTGGTATTAGTGTGATATTGGCTTCATAAAATGAGTTTGGGTAGCATTCCTGTTGGAAACTGAGGCACAGTGGTCTCACAAGGAGAGACATGCTGTTTCCATGGCTACTCTTGCAACTTAAGGAATGCAGTAATTAAGAGTTCCAGGCAAACAGGATGAAGCTGTTAAAGGCTGAAAGAAAAGATGAGCACTTACCTTTCATAGTAAATAGAACACTTAGACTTTGTACCTTGAGATAAGATTTTTTTAATTCCTTAGACTATGAGTAATGCTGATAGTTAACTGCATGCTGCTGCTTGTTCTAACGTAGACTGGGGTATATATAGAACCCCTTGCAAACAACAAAGTTTTCTGATGAGTCTCTACTTGCAGACCCTCTGATCCCAGCTCTCTATTTCCTTCTCTCTTTCTTTCTTTCTCTCTCTCTTTCTTTCTTTCTTTCTTTCTTTCTTTCTTTCTTTCTTTCTTTCTTTCTTTCTTTCTTTCTTTCTTTCTTTCTTTCTTTCTTTCTTTCTTTCTTCCCTTTCTTCCCTTTCTTCCCTTTCTTCCCTTTCTTTTTTTCTTTTCTTTATTTCTCTTTCATTCACTCTCCTTTTTTTCTTTCATTCCCGATACCTTCAGGCCCAAATCTCCAACACATCCCTTCTTGTTTAATTTTTTGGGGAGAGCTTGAGTAGATTAATATTAAATCTTCTTTGAATCTTTTGTAGAAATCACCTGTGAAACTTTCTGGTCCTGGATTTTTCATTTGGGGGAGTTATTTGATGATTGTTTCAATCTCTTTACTTGTGATTGGTTTGATGAGGTCTTCTATTTTTTCTAGGGTCAGTGTAGTTTATTTATACATTCTTAGGAATTTTTTTCCATTTCATCTTCCTTGTCTAGGTTTTTTTTTGGCATAAAGTAGTTCATAGTATACTCTTATGATCTCTCTTATTTTGGGGGGATCAGTAGTAATTTCTCATTTTCATTTTTTATTTCAATTATTTGCATTTTCTCCCTTAATCAGTCTAGTTGGGGATTTGTCAATTTTGCTGATCTTCTCAAAGAACCAACTTTTGGTTTTGTTTATTCTCTCTCTATTTTTTTGTTGTTGTTGTTGTTGTGTTGTTGTTGTTCTCAATTTCATTTATTTCTGCTCTAATCTTTGTTATTTCATTCCTTCTACTTGTTTTGGGCATAGTTTGCTGCTCTTTTTCTATTTCCCCCAGTTATGTAGTTAGGTCATTGATTTTGGCTCTTTCTTCTTTTTTAATATAAGCATTAAGGGCTATAAATTTTCCTCTCAACACTGTCTTTGCTGAATTCCATAGGTTCTGATATGTGGTGTACTCATTGTTAATTTGTCTCAAGATATTTATCGATTTGTCTTGAAATTTCTTTGACCCACTGATTATTTAAGAATGTGTTGTTTAATCTCCATATATATGTGAATTTTCCTTTTTTCTGCCACTTGTTAATTTCCAACTTTATTCCATTTTGATCAGAAAAAAGTGCTTTGTATAAATTTGATTTTGTTGAATTTATTGAGATCTGCTTTGTGAACCAACATATGGTCTATCCTGGAGAAAAATATCCAGGAGTGTTTGAAAAGAATGCATATCCTCCTGCTTTGGGATGCAATGTTCTGTATATGCCTACTAAGTTCACTCCACTTTTCATATAGTCAAGCTCTCTTTCTTTATTGATCTTCTACCCAGATGTTCTATCCAATGTTGAGAGTGGTGTGTTGAAGTCTCCAACTATTATTGTAGAGATGTTTATTTCTCCTTTCAGTTTTATCAGTGCTTGCCTCATGTACCTTGGGGCATCCTGGTTCAGATGCATGTACTTTTATGATTGTTTTTTCTTCCTGGTGAGCCATCCCTTTTATTAATATGTAATATCCTTCCTGGTCTCTAATGACAGTTTTGCTTTTAAAGTCTATATCATCTGATATAAGTATAGCTACCCCAGTTTTTTCTTTTGTTACTTCATGAATTGAATATCTTTTGCCAACTTTTCACTTTCATTCTATTGGTATCCTTGGGTCTAACGTGAGTTGCTTGCAGACAAGATATAGATGGCTCATATTTTCTTATCCATTCCACCAGTCTGTGTCTTTTGATTGGGGAGTTTAATCCATTAATATTCAATGTTATTACTGTAAGGCAGTTCTTATTTCATCCATTTTGATCTTTAGGTTTTATATCTTATTTATTTTCACCACTCTTTCAACACTTTTTGTTACTATTACTGATACAGTCATCATTTATAGACTTTCTTCAAAGCCCTTGTCTCCTGTTTTTTTTTTTTTTCCCCCTTTTCAGGCTGTAAAACTCCCTTTAGTATTTCCTGAAAAGCCAGTCATTTTGTTATAAATTCTCTCAGTTTCTGTTTATCTGTGAGTATTCTAATCTCATCCTCATTTTTGAAAGATAATCTTGCTGGATAGAAAATTCTTGGCTGGCAGGTTGTCTCTTGCAGTATCTTAAATATATCATACCACTGTTTCCTTTCCTCCTTGGTTTCTGATGAGAAATCAATATTTAGTCTTATTAGGTATCCTTTATAAGTTATGCATTGTTTTTATCTTGCTGCTCTCAGCATTCTCTTTGTCTTTGGCATTTGACATTCTGATTAGTTTGTGTCTTGGAGTTGGTCTATTCAGATTTATTCAAATGGGAGTACATTGTGCTTCTTAGACACAGATATCTATGTCTTTCAATAGGGTTGGGAAATTTTCCACCTTATTGAAAAAATATTTGAAGACAGATTCCTTCTGCTCCCTTTCCCTTCCCTTCTCCTTTTGGGACACCCATGGCATGTATGTTTGCAAGTCTCTTGCTGTCATTTAGTTCCCTGGGACCCTGTTCAATTTTTTTGTTCTTTTCTTAATCTGTCCTTTTGTATGTTCGCTTTTGGAAGCCATGTCTTTGAACTCACTGATCCTTTCTTCTTCTTCCTCAAATCTGCTGTTATATACCTCCAGTGTACTTTTTATTTCATTTATTGTGCCTTTCACTCCCATAAGGTCTGCTATTTTTCTATGCATGCTTTCAAATTCTTTGTGCTCCCCCAGTGTCTTCTTAATATCCTTAATCTCTTTAGCCATTTCATTGAATTTATTAAGGAGATTTGTTTGAACATTTTTGATTAGTTGTCTCAACTCCTTTATGTCACCTTCAGGCTTATCTTGTTCCTTTAACTGGGCCGTATCTTCCTGTTTCTTGATATGGATTGTAATTTTTTTCTTTTGGTGTTTTTGCATCTGGCTTACTAGATGTATTTATTTTGGGTGCAGTTTCTCCCTTTAGTTTAGGGTTTTCTTGTCATTTGTCCCTTGCTCATTGTGTAGTAGGAGTCAAGGATTTAGTTGGTGCTGTAAGCTATGGAGGCTGAAGCTGTTTATATTGCCCCCAGGAATTGATGAAGCTTCTCCCATCTTTCTCCTCTGTCAGGGGTAGGGACAGAGCTGAGCCATGTATAATAATCCAAGTTGGGCAGGACAAGACTGTCTGTGGTTGCCCAGAGATACTGATGAAGCTTCACACTCCTTCCTCCCCTACATTGGGGGATGATGCAGCTATAGTTGTGGTCATCAGTCTATGCTGTGTGGTTTCAAAATGACCGTAGTTGCCAGGTAAACTGATGTAGCACCATGGCCCCTCCCTGGCAGGGGTGGGAATGGACTGTCTGGAGTGTCCGACAATCTAATCAGTGTTGGCTGAATATGTCTGCAGTTCCCCTGAGAGACTGAGGGAGAACTGTCCCTTCTTCCCTTTAGGGAGTAGGGATGGAACAACCAACACACAACAGTTCAGTTCCTACAGGTCAAAAGTACCCACTCTTGCCTGGAGAGGCTGAGGAAACACCAGCTCCTGCCTGTCCTGTCAGGTGGTGGGAGTGGTGCTACAAGTGCCCAATATTTAAATCCCTTTAGGTCAAGAATACTTGTCATTGCTTGGAGAGGCTCAGGAAATACCAGCCCCCACCTGTAGGATCTACAGGCACCCAAAAGTTCAGTCCCTGAAGGCCTAAAGTACCCATGTGAGCTGAAAAGACCTGCCATTTCCCAGTAGGCTGAGGATACCCAGTTCCCTTCCTATCTTATTGGAGTGTAGGGATGCCACCCCAGGTGTCCAGCTATTCCATCTGTGCTGGCAGAGAGCACTTGCAGTTGCCTGGAAAGTCTGGTACAGTTCCCACCAGCTTCCTCTTTGCTGGAGGTGGGGCTGGAGCTTAGGCTAGGTCTGCAGTCCAATCTCGGTTGAAAGAAGCCAGTCCCTACTTTCATTGTATTTCAGTCAGCCAGGCTTTCCCTCATGCCAGGGGTGGAGTCTAAATAGTGGCTACCAGACTCTTTCCAACTTGGACAGGCTCAAACTCTTTCTAGGATTATACTTTAGTCAGTTAAGTCCACTGATCAGTAGCTGAAGTTGGTGGACAACTTTCTATTCCTCTTTCATTTACGGGAAATGGAGCTTCTAACTCCAACCATGTAATAGCTCCTGAGGCAGCTTGCACCACTAGAGTAGGATGATCACCAGCCTCTGTGGCTTGGCTTTCAGTTTCCCAGACGGGTGGTGCAGATCCTTCCAGCTTCCTCCCTGACAGAAATGAGGCTAGGATTTAGGCTAGAGCTGCAATGTGATCTGGGTGGAGAGAAGCTTGTACCTACCAGGACTGTGATTTTCAATCAGCCCTGCTTTTCCTTATACCAGGGGCATAGTCAAAATGGTGGCTACTGGCCTCCCTCTGACCTGGATAGCCTTAAAGTTTAGCTGTTCCTGGGATTATACTTTAGCCCACCGGCTTTACTAATCAGTAGCTGAACTTGGTTACATACCATGTCTTCCTCTCTCATTTTTTGGGAAATGGAGCTTCCAACTCTAGCCACAGAATAGTTCCTGAGGCAGCTTGTCCTGCAGGCACTGACCTCTACTCATTAATTCTCTCTGCAGATGGGCAGTGTCCTCCTTCCATACTATCAAGGATTTTGCAGAATGCTCTTCTGGTCTCCTGGGATCCCCAAACTGATGCTTTAGATAAGTCTTGGTGATTACTAACTGCCCAGTACACATGCTGACTCCAGGAGCTCTTTACTCTAACACCACATTGGCTTCCCCCTACGTCTTTGTCTTTTAATTGGGGAGTTCAATCCATTAATAGTTTATGTTATTTCTGTAAAGAGAGTTCTTACTTCATTTATTTTGATCTTTGGGTTTTATCTGCCATATCTTGCTTTTTTTTCCATTCTTTTTACATCTTAGTTATTTTTAGTGAAATAATCTTCACTTCTAGACTTTCTTCCAAGTCCCTCTCTCATGTCATTTCTTTTCAGTATGTAACACTCCCTTTAGTATTCCCTGAAAAGCTAGTCATTCATTACAAACTCTTTCATTTTTGTTTATCTGTGAGTATTCTAACCTCACCCTCATTTTTGAAAGACAATTTTGCAGTGTATAAAATTCTTGACCAGCCTTTTTTATTCTTGCAGTATCTTAAATATATCATATCTTTTCTTTCTTGCCTTCATGGTTTCTGATGAGTAATCAGCACTTTATCTTATTGGGCATCCCTTATATGTGATAAATCTCCTTCTCTTTCTGCTCTCACATTCTCTTTTTATCTTTGGCATTTGATATTCTGACTATTATGTATATCAGAGTAGGCCTATTTGGATGTATTTGGATAGAAGTACTTTGTTCTTCTTGGACATGGAAATCTATGCCTTTCAATAGTATATGGAAATTTTCTGGTATTATTCAGTTAAATAATCTTTCTTCTTTTCTTTTCTCCTTCTAGGACACCCATGGTATGTATATTTATTTGCATATCTTCTACCATCATATAGCTCCCTGAGACCCTGTCTAATATTTCCATTTTATTCTTTATCTGTTCTTTTATGTGTTCACTTTCAGAGGCCTTATCTTCAAGCTCACTGATCCTTTCTTCTGTCTCTTCAAATCTGCTGTTATATGTTTCCAGGGTATTTTAAATTTCATTGTGCCTTTTATTCCCATAAGATATGCTGTTTTCTATATATGTCTTCAAATTCTTTGTTATCACCCAGTGTTTTCTTGATGAACTTAACCTTTTCAGTCATGTCACTGAATTCATTAAGGAGATTTGTTTGAACAACTATGATTAGTTGTCTCAATTCCTTTATGTTATCTGGAGGCTTAGTTTGTTTCTTTCACTGGGTCATATCTTCTCATTTCTTGTATAGATTGTAATTTTTTGTTGGTATCTTGGCATCTGACTTACTAGATGTGTTTATTCTTGTCCTCTTTTCTTTCTTTAGTCTATGGCTTTCTATTTGATTGGCTTTGTGCTACAGCCCCTCTTTGATACTTGGTTAAACTTAACTTGGAACTTTATAGTGGCTCATGTTTAGCCAACCTGGTTTTGTTCAGCTCTTTTTCATTTTTTCTTGCTCTTTTTCCCTTGTTGGTTTCTGAATAAGATTCAAATATGAGGTTAATTCTGTAAGCCATGGAGGCTGATGCTGTCCATGTTGCCCCAGGAACCAGTGAAGCTTCTCCCATCTTTCCTCTGTGCCAAGGATAGGGTCAGAGTTGTAACCATGTGAGTAATCTAAGCTGTGCAGTCTAAGACCTTCTGTATTTGCTCAGAGAGACTGATGAGGCACCCTGGATCTTTCTCCCCTGCCTGGGGTAGGAATGGAATTGCAGGTATGGGCAGCAAACTGACTACAGTTGCCCAGGTTTACTGATGAAGCACTGCCACCCTCCCCCCCTTTTCCTGCCATGGCCAGGAATGGAGCCTCCAATGTGCTTGACAATCTAGGTCAAAAGTGACTGCAGTTGTCCAGTGATGGTGGGGAAGCTTTGTCAGGAGCAGGATGAAATCACAGGTATATCCAATAATCTAATTCATTTGGGCCCAAAGCAGCTGCAGTTGCCCAGAAAGGCTGAGTGAGTACTGTTTCTTCTGCCCTGTTAGGACCTAAGATGGATCCACAGGAATGCTCAACACTCTATATTCATGTGGGCCAGAAGTGTTTGCAGTTTCCTGGAAGAGGCTGAGGAAATACTATCACACTCCTGTCCTATCAAAGGCAGAGATGTAGCCACAGGTTTGTCCAGCAATCCAATCTTCATAGGCTTAAAGTGTCTGCAGTTATCCAGAGTCTAGGAGGGTCCCCCAGCTTCCTCTGCTGAAAGTGGGTCTGGAGCCTAGGCTAGGGCTGCAATCTGACCTGGGTGGAAAGAAGCCTGTCTTGTTTCACTGTGATTTTTCAATCATTCTTGTTTTCCCTCATGCTGGGGAGTGGAGTTAAAATGGAGATTACTAGTCTCTCTCCAACTAGGAAAGGTTCAAATCCTAGCTATTCCTAGGATTACACATTAGGCAGCCAAATTTACAGCCAGTATCTGAAATTGGTGCCTGACCATTTCTCCCCGCCCCCCCCCCCCCCCCATTTTTGGGAACTAGATCTTCCAACTCCAGCTAGTGGCAGCTCCTGAAGTGGGGATAGGCACCGACTTCTTTGGAATGGAGTGCTCTACTCACTGCAGATGAGGTCTCCTGTTCTTATAAGGATGTTGCAGGATTCTCTTCTGATCTCCTGTGCCCCCAAAACGGGATTTAGATAGCTCTTGGTGATTACTAAATGCCCTGTAGGATGAGGTGACTCTTGAAGTCCTTTATTTGCCATCATCTTGCCCCCTCCTTCTAATCCATTTTTTCCCCCAGATATGCTTTTGAGTAAAAATGGATTGGGGTAGTGGATACTTGGGCACTCGGAGTATGTACCTTTTCTTTAACCAAGTTGCTTTGATTAAAACTTTGTCCTGTACCACATTACTGTTTATATCTGACTTCACACATGGCTTTTCTAGTATAGCTATTGGTCCTCTTTCATAGTTACTACTTGTCCTCGGGATTGAACATTTTCTGATTCTAACCACTCAGTTCACATTTCAGATCCCCTTACCTCAAATGTAGTATTCCTGTCAGGCTCTCCTTTATTTTCTTCAGAGTTGATTAGACCAGGTTAGAGGCAAGGGCACTAACTAAAAGACTGTTGCAATCATCAAGGTAGTAAGTAATGAAAATTGAACTGATACAGTGGGGGAGGTCAAAGAGGAGGTGTCATAGTCTGGCACTATTAAGGAGAAAGTGTGTATTAGCCTTGGACCCAAACACACTCATATACATATTCACTCTGCAGCTATGGGGAAAGGGACAACTTATCTCAGCTGAGTGGTATAGAGGCCAAGAGCCAAAAGAACATGCTACCCATTTCGTGGTGTATTGGCTTTTTGCCCAGTAAGCTGATACCCTTAGGAATTCATAGTCTGTAGTTACTGCTAATAGTAATAAAAATTTTAATCAGGCTCTTATTCTAAAAACAAGTGGAAAGGTTTTTCTAGAATGGTCAAAATTCCCCAGATATCATTTTTTTTTTAAAAATCTTCCTCTATCATAATCAATGAGTTATTACTCATAACACCTTCAATAATATTTTTTAAAGTATGTATTCAGATAACTAAGGGCCTTGGGGTGGAGTTTGAATTATCATTTATACTTATAACTGGTTTATAGGATAACCAAGTGTTTACAATGTGGCACAAAGGAGAAACTATCCCAAGCTTCTAAGTGGACAGCTTTTAAAAAATATGTGATATACTGGTGATTCTAGTCTTGTCTCATCCCTGCAGGTGGGATTGTATAAAATGATTATACAGTATCTAAGAAGAGCACAATAAGATATAACCCTTTAAACAAGTATCGCTGTGTGAGTGGGTACTAGAAAAGCACACATTTGCAAGCAAAATAAATCTGTCTACCACTTATTTGATACCATATTCAGGGATATCAAAAGCAATGCCATTATCCCACAGATGACTTGTTCTGGGCATTGTAGCATTTATGTAAAAGAGTTGGCCCTTCTCCCTTAAAGGCACATCTGGTAAGTGTGGATAGCTTTCAGCTGACAAAAGTTATACAATAAATTTCAGATGGTCTCTGTGAAAAGGACTTGCATATCTTGGCAACTGGAATATAGGTCTCTGCTGCATTGTTTGTCGTTCTTTTCTCCTTTTTATTTTTGATTTTGTAATTATGTCAGAAGTCTCAATTAACCAATCATACAAATATTGTAATTATTGATATGAATATAATGATGATGATGATTACATAGAAGTTGTCCCTTTGGTCTGTAAATTGATGATTTGTTAATTTGGTGGTCTATATTTATATAGCAAATACCTCAACCATCACTTATAGAAGATTCAGGGTAGCTTGAGTGGCATTTCTTTTTAGCAATTTAATTTTATTGATACATATTAATAAAAATACAATTCACCCAAAGTGTACAATCAGTGATATTTGCTATGATTACATAGTTGTGCATTCACCACTTCATTATTATAGCATTTTCATTATTTCAATAATAATAATAATAAACAAACTAGAAATTTCCTCACTAGAGTAGCATTTTTAAATAATCAGAGCAAGACTTAGGAAGAACTTGTAATATGATTGTGCTTACAAAGGAAACTTTATCTTTTTACTATAATATATAAAGTATTTTCTCTTGAATATTAAAAAAAGTAATTCCCTCCACAGCATCTAGCTTCCAACTGTGTCAGTGACTTGTCATAGTTTTTCTCTGGTCTTGAGCTGTCCAACGATCACAATTGAAAACTTACTAATTAAGTGTAGATTGCACAAAATTTGGTGATTCAGAAATTTATTGTACAACATAATTAAGATATAGAAATACCCAAAATCCAAATGACTGGAGTGGTGATGTCTTCTCTTACTATTTCTTCCATTACTAATGCTTTCCATCTCTTCATCTTACCTTGGTGATTAAATTTAACATCCTAAATCTATAACAATCATATTGGCTGTGATATCAATTTAACTTCATTAATATGCTAAAACCACATACCCCATCCATCCCCTCTTATTTATGTAGGTCTGTCAAATCTTACATGTTTATATATTATGAGTCCAAAACCACTGATATTTATCATTACATTTTATACATTTCTCTTTTAGGTACCATAGGAAGTAAAAAACAGAACTGAAAAACAAAAATTCAGTCTCACTGGCATTTATATTAACCCATGTGTTACCCACACAGGAGATCTTTATTTATATGGCTTTGATATGTTTTTTACTATCTTTTCCTTTCCACCTACAGAAATCTATCATCTCTTGTAGGTCTGGGCTACTGATGATGAACTTCTCAACTTTAGTTTATCTAGTAATGTCAGTATCTCTCTCATTTTTGGAAGATAGTTTTTCTGTGTATAGAATTCTTGGTAGGCAATGTTGTAGTTTGTTTGTTTGTTTGTTTTGCTTACAGCAATTTAAATATGTTGTCCCACTGCATTCCTGCCTCTATGGTTTCCAATGAGAAATGACCATTCAGTCTTACTGACATTCCCTTGTATGTAACACATTGCTTCTCTCTTATGGTTTTCAGGATTCTCTTTATTATTGGCAGTTGACAATTTATAACAAGCTTCAGTGTTGATCAATTTGGGTTTATCCTGTTTGAAGTTCACTGAGTGTGTGTTTTTTGTTAAATTTGGGAAATCTTCAGGCATTATTTATTTGAATATTCTTGTTGCCCTTTTCTGTCTTCTCCTCTAGTACTCCCACAATGTATATATTGGTATGCATAATGGTGGGACCTTGGGTTCCACATGCATAATTCGCTTTTCTTTATTTCTGTTTTTTGTTTCTGTTTATTTCTGTTTTTTGCTTCTGTTCCTCTGGTTGAGTGATTGCAATTGTCTGACTTCAAGTTCTCTGATTCTTTCTTTAGCCAGTGCCAATCTTCTGTTGAACACCTCCAGGGAATTTTTAATTTCGGTTACTGTCCTCTTTGGCATTGTTCTTTTTTTTTTTTTCATAATTTCTATCTCTCTATTGATAGTCTCTTTGTATTCATCTATTGATAGTGATTTCCCTCAGTTCTTTTTCCATGTTTTTGAGCCTACTTTGAGCCTACTTAGGACCATTTTTTAAAGTTCCTTTCTGGCAGGTCTTGATTTGGTGCTTGTCCTGCTACTGCAGTCCTTTCATTCTCTTCTGGAACTCTTAGAAAGTTGTTTCTGCCAGTTATTGCTGGTTGTTCTTTCTACCAGTACAAACCCATATTGAGCCCCTCTAAGGTATATTTCATCTCATTCATTGTACTTTTCCTTTCAACTCAAGAATGACCATTTCATTCTTTTTTAATAATTTCTATCTATTTATATTCTCTCTTTGGTGTGATATTATTCTCATATTTTCCTTTACTTCTTTAATCATATTTCCTGTAGTTTTGTGAACATAGCTAATATGGCTACTTTGGGGTCATTTTCATAAATGTTACATAAAAATATATGGGATTCCCATATGCCCCACCCCCATTCCTCCCACACTTTCCCATATAGTCCACCATTAGAGAGCAATGCTTCAATATGTGTTCATCAATTGTACAAAATGCCCCATACTAAATCTGTCGCTCTGGAAGGCAGTTCATGTTAACTTCTTTTCTACCCAGTACATGGGTTGTATTTCCCTTCCCTGTTTTTTGAATGTCTTAATTTTTTTTCTTTGTTGTAATTTGAGCATTTCAGATAACATATTGCAGCAAATCTAGACACTGATTTCTGGTCTAACTCTCCAGAATATACTTAGGCCTTCATCCAGGATCAGGGATGATTGATACTAGAGATGCCTGTTCTCCTGGCCTGTGGAACGTATCTGGGAAACTGACTACTTCTTATACAAACTTTCAACCACTGCTATTTCCTGCCTCACTTGGCCTGCAATCCTGCCTTCAGAGACTGGGTCTCAACAGCTTTCCAATACCTGGAGAATTTACTGATGAAACGTGTGTTGATTCACTCCAGGGCTTATTATTGTTATTTGCCTGTTTTTTTTTTAGTGCCTAATTGGATTATTTTAGTGACATCTACCTACACCTCTATACAGATACAGCATTAAGACTTTGATACTGATCCTAAGGAGATGCAGGTTTGGGTATATCCATAGTTACTCTAGGTTGGTAATGGTATTGGTGGGGTGCTTTTTCTCTCTTTACCTGATTATACCCTTTTAAACTCCAGTAATTCCTAGCTAACTGCTCTGTTGTTTTCAACAATATTTTAGGGCATATGTTTCTCTACAGACTAATCCTATCAAATGTGGCTGCTTTGAAGAAATGCTTTCTGAGTTCAGTATTTGGTAGGTTATCTTACCCAAATAGGGCTTCCCCCCACCTGTCTTGTTCCCCAGTTCTTACCTAAAAACTATGCAGCATCGAGTCTAGGTGTATCTTTATTAAATCCATGATTAAGTCAATTCAGGGACTCAATATATTTGCTGAGAGAATTATAAAGTTAAATTTTCTCGTGAAGACAATACTTTGTGTTCTCTGATAGCTGTTCTGAAATAATTTAAGAGCTGCTCTGTAGAAGAGGATTAGATTCATTCTGCATGCTACTTGTGGGAACAAAATATGGGATTTTTATATAATTTAAAGAAAAAATATAATAATCCTTGTTGCCCAAAATCAGTGTGAGTGAAGTAAAAAGCATTCATTTAACTATCACTGAATGTTCCAGCATAATTTAGATTTAAATTTTCTGTGGTAATGAAAAAGTATTTAACTCAGCAAATGGTAATAGGTATCCTAGGCGTTAAAGTTGCTTATAGACTGAAACCCCCTGGGTCTAGTTTGCATTCCAGAAAGAGTGACTATTTCTAAAATGTATCAAAGCATCTAAGAATAGCTTGATGGCATTTTGAATTAAAATTAAGACAGCTTTTATTTGTAACTATTACATTTTTCAGAAATCACTGCAGCAAATTCATTCAGTACCACATTAAATAACATAAATTAGATCATTCAATGCAGTGGCACAAGTGAATGGTTTATTTATATAAGGGAATAATTTAATGGTGTAGTTCAGGAACTGACAAACCTTAGTGTAATTACTACAAAATTGCTAATTGCATCTAATTATGACTGATGCTAGAAATGTGAATCTGTTTCACTCGTATATAGGCCATAAAATTTCTAAGCAATGTTAATAACCTTTCCTCTCTAAGTACACAAAACAGAAACACAGCCACATATAAACGATTACAGTTATGAAATATATTTAGGAGTATCATATAACTTAGATATTGGAAGGTAAAAATTTACATTTCTATGAAATCAAAAAAGACTAAAATGAATATGTGCGTTCTCAGCATACTGGTAATTTTCCTTGCTAAGTAGGGTTCATATCTGGTAAAAGGAGATATGAGAACCACTTTTTAATGCTGTAATTCATGGAAAATGTTTGCTGGAAAGCTTTAAAATATAAAAGGAGTAAGAATTAAAGCTGTTGAGGATTTAAAGATGTAACTAGTAATATAAATGATATGGGAAAATGGTACATTCCCTAATTAAATATATTTTAATATATATACTTTGGAGAGTCAAAGGAATTAGTCACTTACCTGACTATTTTTGGCAATCAAGGTAGATAGGCTGATTAGTAGAAAAACCCAACTAAACAACAAAAAAAGCAATATTATAAAATTTAATACGCTTTGTTATGTTTTCTGCTTAGATTATTACATTCAGAGAGGATATGGATAGTATGTTACTTAGGCTTTTGAATGCTCTCCTCTGAAGCACAGTATTTTACAGATAACTGGTAACCAGTAACTGTTTTTTGAACCTTCGAATATGCTAAACAAATAAGAGATGAGCTTGGTTTGTTTGTACTACCAATCTTATCAAAAGGTCAATATTCATTTTTATAGAAGGGAAGGGGAGAGGGTTGCATAATGTAAAGATGAACATTCTCATCGTTTCTTCTCTTACGACAAAAGTAAATAAAAAATAATAGCTAAATAGATAGACTGGAAAAAACAGTTAAGTAAGCAGAGAGAGAGAGAGAAAGAGAGAGAAATAGTAAGGTAATCAGTTTCTGTGATAACACTGGCAGGCATGCCAATCCAAAACAAAATTGTCCTTTAACTAATTTCTCTAACTCCAAACTACTTCCTCTCCTTCCAGATATTTTATCTTTAAAACATAAAATTGTGTTTTTGGGGGGCACGCAAACAGACCATGGACTTTCTACATGACACATTTTTTTAAAACATCTGAACCAAATACTCCAGAGAGAGTATTTAGAGAATGCAGTGATTTCATGTAAGTCATTAAAAAAATCTCCACCAACTTTCTTTAAATATCTTTTCATTATCTATGGGAATTAATGATTTAGTCACTATTTTCAAGAAATAATGACAAAGGTCTTGTTAACTGTAAGAATTCTTGGAGATCCCAGTCATTCAGGTCTCTGCAGAATACACAAACAAATGATTGACTTGTTGATATTAGGTGACCCAGCATCCTAATAGCACATAATAATTTGAAAACCTGCTTGTTCCTCTTTGCTTGAGCTTTGAAAGTGGTGGTGGGCATAGATGGAGGAATGCGGAATGCTTCTGGGGTAGCAAACTCTGTGGTATCTTCTCCTGGATATGAAGCAATTCCTGGAAGCTTTTGCAGTTGTAAAAGTGAATTGGAGTCTTACAGTTTGTAAGAATCATGTTACTTGAAATGTGGAGTGTGATAAATGTTGTTAGAGTTGAGGGAGAAGCAAAAAATTGAACCCACTGCTTAAAAGAAATGAAGTGGAATAAAAAGAAATCTGGGTTCTAGTCCTTGTTCACCATTCCGAGTCTTAGTTTTCCTCCTTTGTGAAATAAGGGGAAAAATACCAGTGCTCCATAAGTCTCCTTCCAATTTTTAATGCCTTAGCTGACATAAAGATTTAGTGGAGGATAAGTCTTTGCTAACTCATGTGAGAAGAACGCCAATGCAAAATATGCAAACATATTTACATGATTACAAGACTTAGCTTATCTAAATGATCTTAACCTCATTTCATTTAAAGGAATGAGAGACCTTGGATTTTTCAGGGGAAACCTAACTTTGATTATTCTATTTATATCTCCATATTATTCAAATAACCTGACAATTAAGTGTAAATTTTCGTCACCATAAATAGAGACAATGGAACCAAAACTTCATGCTCAAAGGAGACAATTCTCCAAAATAAGGAAGACTTTCCTTTAGTCAAGTTGATATACGAAGTTGTACTACTGCCTAGTGCCAAAAGAAAAGAAAATGGATATGAATATAGAGAAACAGGAATCAGGAAAAATGTATATTAAATGTCAAATACAAAAATGAATTCTTACTAATAAATGACTATGATATATATTTCAATTTATCAAAGCCAGTGATGCAGGATATTTCACTTTCTGTATTATTTGTAAAAAATGCTACTTTGCCTTCTTGAAATGTTAAAGAGTAAGTAAGGTAAGTATTCCCTGATTCCACACACCCTGTTATTTTTTTTTTCTTTTTCTTGAATGCTGAATTGTTTCCTAAAATTTTGCATAATAAGAGTGTCTAGCTCCCAGTCAACGCATATTTTACATGATGCTCGTTAAGAAAAACAGTTGTCAATTTAGAACTTTAGAATAAAGAGAAAGACTGAGTGAATTTCCCAAGATCACCAATTTTTAATAAAGAAACTTCAGTGGGTAATATTGTCACTTTTTAAAATGCTGCAAAACAATTCCTAAGCAGTTTTGATTATGTAATATAGTGAAAACTGTCACTTGTTAGCTGATGAAAATGTGAATAAAAATCTTTCTGAATCCATTTTGCACTTGTATGAGATCTGCAGCTAGTTTTCATTTAAGTTGAAAAAGATTAGTTAGGGAATAGTTGGACTGCCAACAGTGAAGCTAAAATGAGACTCATAGTTTCCTGTTTGACAATCCAAGCATTTAATCCCTATATGGTATATGTTAAAGTAGATAAAGGACTGAGCAATACAGGAAAAAACTAAACATAATATCTACTGACTCTGTGAAATGTCAGTATCACAAAGTTTACTATGGGACCTTCAAAAACAAATGAAAAATGTGTACTTTTGTCAGGTTGTTATGGGTTATAGTCAAGGCCTCTGTGATCATTTTTAAGAATTGAGTTTCTTTTTAGATTGAAAAGCTGAAGAATAATCATCCTTGTTCAGGAATTTTAAGAAAAGACTATTTTTAAGGATGTGCAGTCAAATTTGTTCTGCAGATAAGGGAACAAGCTCACAAATTCCTAAAGTGTCATACAACCCTATAATATAATAATGTAACAATTTAAGTAATTAAACTCAGATCAGAAACTTTTGTAATGTATAAAAAGGGAAAGATTCCTAGCAATAGGAAATTAGAAATTCTCCAGTGAAATTAGCAAAGCTATAAATGTAAAGTGAATAAATGATAATGATACAATTCTATCAATACAGACACTCTTCTAGGCAATTTAACACAGATGACCGTCATTATTGCCCAATGAAAAGGAATAATAGTTTTATCTAAAATAAAAGGTATTGTTCTTGAATCAATTGACTCATTACCTCCCATTCCAATGTGTCTTTGTTAAATTGGAGCAAATGTTATAATATTTGAGTAAGGATGAAAACCAGAAAACTATTGAAAGCAAAACAAAAACATGACGATTTAAAAGTTAAAGTGTTTATCTCTGATCAAAATTTTTGTGGCGGCAGCATAAAATACAGGACCATTTTCACCACTGTTCCATCCTTCTATGTCAAAGTACCCGCAATAGTAACTATTTTCTTCTTTATATTGAAAATGAATGCTGACATTGTGGAATCACTAGTAAGATTGGGACTGATGACTGAAATGAAAAATCCCTGTTTTGAGGGTGGAAAAAAATGTTCTCAGAGGTCTGAAATAAATTATTTGCTGGGACTGTGTGTATATATGGGCACAATAGTCTTTTCAGCAACAGACAGAAAAGCTTGCCAGGCTCATAAATCTGAGGAAACAAAAAGGGAACAAACAGCTAAAAAAAAAAAAAAACGCAAACCAGTCCCCACTAAATCAAGGAATGAATAAACTCTTTTATTTAAAACAGAAATGTAATGTGAATAACAGTAAGATTAAATGCAAAAAGTGCATTAAAAAAGGAATGCTAGCTTAGAAAATTGGACTCAACTGCAGAGATTTTTCCATGTATTATTCTAAGTTTGAGACAGCTATAAATATTCAAGTGACTCTACATAGTATTCAAATTTCAAAACCTCCCAATAGTTAAGACTGAGTTTTATCCCTATTAAAAAACGTGGATATTCTAAGTGAATAAATAATCTATACCGAATGTGGTGCGTCAATGTCTTCCAACCAGAGATAGCGAAAAAAAAAAAAAAAAACTATGTAGTTGAACATTTAGAATGTATTGCTTATAATGTTAAACATGAAAAGCTCATAAAAGCACATACAATGGGACAACCATGAGTTGCCTCAATAAAGCATTTTAGGAAGAACTGAGTATAGGATTTTCTATTTGGCTAGGTGATTTATGGAAGTGTTCAAGGAAATAGATTGGGTAATATCAGGAAAAGAAGTACTATTATGATTGTATATCTTAATAAACTTAACTAGAAGGAAAGATGGGTGATAATATAGAGTTGTAAAGGCTTAAAAAAGCAGAGGTCATTCATATTACTTGAGAATGGATAATGTTTTTTATTGTTTGTATTTTGGTTTTTTGTTTTTGTGTTTTTTATGCTTACCCCAAATTATTAAAGTAGTCATGTTTCAGTCTTAATCACATCAGTGTCACAGAGTAACCTTGTCTCACCTTGGTGTTCTGTGAGATCATTTATTTCTACCAGAATTGGAAAACACCATGGCCTAGCTATAAATGTCAGTCCAGTTCCTGGCTCTCAGGGAGCTTTTTTCTTTCACAGTTGTATAATGTTTACCAAAGGAAAAGGTGTTCTAGAAAAGTAGCCTAAGACTGACACTTACCAAAGATGGTGGCATACGATACTCCAGAGTGCTGTTCCTCAAAGAATTTTTGAGAAACTAGCAAAAACTGGCAGAGCAATTTTTCTCAAAATTTGAGAAAACGGGTCTTTACCTGTTTGCAATAACTTGGTGAGCACCAAATCAGGAACATGCAGCTTAAAAGGGTAGAAGAAGCTTGTGGTGAACTTGTTTGCACTTTTAGCAATCATTTCCAAGCACAGTGTAGAGTAAGCCTGTGCTCCCATGGTAGATCCCTGGCCCTGTTCTGAAGAGAGTATAATAACCCTTTTGCACATGCTGGGCAGTCTTTAAATTGGTGACAATTTATGTGCAGTACCCTGAAAGACTGAACCAGGACATTCTTCACTGGTGCATACTCACAGAACTTGCCGTGTAGGCAGAAGAAGCTAGTAGATAGCTAAAGCAATATAAGAAGCAATTAAGCTATTGTGTGGGTTTCTACCCACTGAGACAATGACCCAAGAACATTTGAACATATTCATATGCCTTAGAGTCATGATGCAGGTGCACACACCCTACAATCTCCCCATCCCCAACACCCCATACCAGTGATCCTCCCCTGCCACAGTTGTGACCCTTCTGTGATCTAAAACCTCATTGGATTCACCCAGGTCAACTAACAAGGATATGATGATGGACAATACCGATCTCAAGGAACAGAAAGTGTCTCCAACAGCAAACAATATATTTCTATCCCTCTGCCCCATGGGATTCAAGCCTCATCTCAAGTACAAACAGAGTGGGCATCACCACCCAAAACTTCTCAAGGTTGTGGAATGAACAAAGAATTAAAGTAGACTTGTTTTTATTCTATTATAGACTTATTGTTCTAGCAATGGAAGAACTCTTATCATTGATATAAAGGCAGTGGCCACCCACCAGAGGATCTAAGGGCAGAGAGACAGAAGAATAGGTATTATATGGGGATTTTGGGGACTTTGGAATTGTCCTGCATAATATTACAATGACAGATACAGGATATTATACATTTTGTCATAACCTATAAATGTCATGTCAAAGTGTAAACTATAGTCCATGTTTAATAGCAATGCTTCAGTATGTTTTCATCAATTATAACAAATGTACCACACTAATGAAAGATGCTGTTTATGTGGGTAAGTGTGGGAGGGGGAGAAAGTGGGGCACATGGGAATCCCTTTTATTTTTATGTAACATTTATGTGCTCTACAGCTTCTTTTTAAAAATTAAAAAAATAAAAACAAGACAAAAAAAATCAATTCAGTGAAAGAGGACTGGAGAAAGGAAATGGCTTTGGGGCACACAATAGAGCAACCAAGAAGGGGTAGGAATATATTTCACTGTGGTGGGGACAAATCAGATTTCTGTAAGGAAGGAAATTCCTAAGGCTACAAGCAAGCACACACCCAAGGCTCAGAAAAGATGGAGGTGACCCTTCACCTCACTTTCACCTTGGACTGATCTTCTTGATAGGTGGGAAAATATGAAGGAGAGCACTAACAGAACATACAGCCAAAATGCAAACTATGAAGATATGAGGTTTTTGCATTAGACGGCTTGTTTTTGTGAGCTCCTAGAGCTCAAGGAAATCTGTGTCATATCAACACTGGACACAAACTTAGGAAAAGAGAGGTCAGGAAGCAAATGTCAGCATTAGCACATTAAATTTTAAAATATACAATATGCAACAAAATATTAGAATGTAAACAAAGAAACAGGAAATGATCACACAGGCAAAGGAATGAAATAAAAAGTCAGAACCAACAAAAGGGAAGACAAGACATTGGACATACTAGACCAAGACTATAAAAATTTTCTTTCATATGCTCAAGGAGATAAAGGAACACAAAAAGAAATAAATAAAGGATATCAGGAAAATTATGAATAAACAATATGAGTGTCTCATAAAAATACAGAAATTTAAAAAAGGAACCAAACAGAAATATGTGAGTCAAAGACTTACTACTGAAATGAAAAACCCCCTAACAGGTTTCAAAAGTAGATTGGAGCTGTCAGAAGAAAGCACAAATGAACCCAAAGACAAGATAATTGAAATAAGTCAGGCTGAGAAAGAGAAAGAAAAGAAGAGTGAAAAAAGTGAATAGAGCTTGAAGACATGTGAGACACCATCAGGCATACCAATACATACATTATGAGGGTCATAGAAGGAGAAGGGGGAAAGAAGCAGAAACAATGTTTAAAGAAATAACACAAAGAACTATTTAATGAAAATCATGAGTGTGTGCATTCAAGAAGCACACAGAAAATTGCTGAAACAAATAATTCCTAAAATACGTAATGGCTAAGACAAAATAGAAAGTTATTTCTCATACAAGTAAATAACCCAGACTGTTTACCAGTTAGGGTGGAGTTGGAGTTGCTTTGCCCACATATCTATCCAACATGTGGCTTTTAGGTTGCCCTATGCTATAATAACCAGTGGAGAGAAGGGGGAGAAAAAAGAGAGCACATGTGGAATCTTTGCATGCCTTTATTTACAGGCCTGGAATTGGTGCTTTTCACTTCTTCTTATATTCCACTGGCTAGAAAAAGTGTAGTCCTTAGACATGAATGCAAAAGCACTGCACTTGCTTGTCCTCAGGGGTCCTACACAAAAGGCTGCCTTATTTGAAACTTTCTAAAACCATCTTGATACTTGGAACTGGCTGGGGGCAGGAGTGTTATCCAGACAGTAACCTGGATTGTAGACCCAATCCTAAGTGTGAATGCATCCTTGTTTCTCACTTTGGGGTACTCACTAACCTTCTATCTTATGCACAGGGTCAACCAGATATTGCAAGGAACTCTGAGCCTCAAGGCTATGTGGTCATCCTGTGTCCATGTGCCTGGCCTTTGTTCCAGGGAGACAACAAGAGGAGCAGATTGTTCTCACTGGCTGCTGTAATTTTTTTTTTTTACAGGGTTGCCTGAGATGAACTGCCAGAATAGGGTTGACATAAGGATGGGTGATGCTTAGTTTGTTGGATATAGGATATTGTTTTGGGATATAGGCTACCTAAGGTCTACCTTATCGATATTTGGGCATGAACTACATGTATGAGCCTATGATCAGCCCTTTCCCAACCATCAGCTCTAGTGAGCAGCACCTAAAGGTGACAAAAAGTGATCTTTATTCTGTGTGCCTACTCTTGCTGGCACTAGCACTATGTGTCAGGCCATCCCCAGGCTATCTCTTCTCAGGGATTTGTAGATCATTTCACATCACAACACCAAAGAACTCTTGTGACTGATGTCCTCTCTTGTTTCATATAGATGCAATGGCATTGTGCTCATGCAAATTAGTTTTAAGTCATACCAGGGGAGGGATGAACATTTCTTGTGCAAATATGACTGCTGTTCTTGCTCTACCCAAACCTCCCTTGCCTATCCTCTCCATTGATGGCAGTGTATGGAATGTAGTGGTGCAATCAACATTGAAATAATCACATTCCAGGAAAGTAGTGATTACAGATGAAAGAGTTCAAGAGAAGAGCCTCTTGGAAGACGCTCGATTATACATATATGCTATAAAATCCCAAATAGAAAATATTAGGTGAACAGAAAATGAATAGTCATTCACACTATTATGCATACTATGGAAAAATCTCAAATTTGTCTCTCTCATCAGTGAAGCACAGCAACAATCTCTAATAAAGTCACTGAAATTTGGTAGTCTTGGGTGGCAAGATAGTAAATGCGGTGTCTTCAACCATCATTAAATAAATGGTATTAAGGACTTTCAGAAGTGAGAGGTTGAAGTATGAACAGGTTCAAAATGACATGGCATTGTGAATAATAGTGTTGCTACTTTTTCCCACAAGTGGAGGTATAAAATTATCCAGAAATGTTATATTTGAGAATATAGAAGATGGAGAGTATTTTTTGACCTGAACAGGAGGACATGATGTCAGGACACTACAAATAATCTTTGTATTCACTGACTGGATAATACATAAGTACATCTTCACTATCTATTATTCTAAATTTTCACTGATAAATCACTATACCTTAAGTGGACCCAGAACTTCTTTAACACATTTTTTATCAAAGTTCGTAAATACTTTCTGGGATCTCCATACACCTCAAGGATAGCCCTAGTTACAATCACAGGGATACACCTAGTTAAAAGAGGAAGAATGGAAAATGTAGTCTAGCTATGAGTCAAGCAATATTAGGAAATGTGTATGTGGAGATGGGCAGAGAGACAGAGAGAGACATAAATAGAGGGAAACGAGTGAAAAAATAGACCTAGCAATCTGTCATCAAGACCCAGATAGTAAAAAGGTACATAGAAGTTAAACAGTGTTTTAGGAAGTAAAATGTGCCTTAGAGACAAACAAAGCTGAGAAGAGAAATGGCAAATATTTAATCCCTATGATTCTCTCTACCCTGAGGATCAAAATTCCAAACTGCTAGTTTTTTTCTTTGTTTTGTGCATAAGGGACTACTTCCTTATCTCCCTATAAACTTGTGTCTTTATTGAATTCCTTTCTTCTTTGTCTACCTTAATTTAATACATCATTTAAAGTCCAGATCAATGAACATTTACTCATTCAAACTTGCCCTTTTCATTGATCATTCCCTCCTCTAATTTTGTGAGCATATTGTTTATGCACTAATTGTGCTGCTTATCTCAAACTACACTATGTTACACCAAATATTGTGTACTTCTTGAAGGCAGGATCCATCACTTTTTCATCTCTGAATCCCTGAAATGCTTACCATTGACTTAAGTTTAAGGAGTCCTCTACAAATGTTTGTTGAATTGACTTTTTGGCCTGTGGTTTTAGAGCTAGGAAAGGTAGAAGAGTCTAAACTGTTAGTAAACAATTGAGTCTAAGAAAATTAGTACAAATAATTTGCAATGTTTTTTTGTAAAGACATCAATTATTTAGGATTAAATATTTGAAATACTTCTTTATTGGCAGCTACTATGGGTTTTATCCAAAAAAAAAAAAGATTATTTCTTGCTCTTTAGTTTTCATAAACACTTGATTTTAGGATTATAATGAATGCAAAGAAATCAAGTAAAAATGAAAGAATACAGCAAAGATATACTGAATTAGACCCTATTTCTCATGATTGGTACATAAGAACATATCAGCCTAGCCCATCATTTTAAGCCACTAAATAACCTTTTACATTCTATTCAATTCAATATCTCCTGCCTACCTACAAATAAAATTACTGGGATTCTTATACAGGTGCTTGAACCCTAATTCGGGATTACTGACTTTAAAATGTCAAAACGATCTCAATTCTTACTAAAATATTTGGAGATCAACAGATGGGAATGTAGTTCCATATTGTGAACAAGGAAGAAATATCCAGTTTTTAAAAATAAACAAAAGACTGTTAATTTCATTTCCAAACTCCTGCTCTTGGACTAAAGACAACAGCTGTGGCAGAGGCTTGAAGGACCACAGGACAACAAGGAATTCTGATCCTCTCCCTTTCCTTGACCATTCCCTGGGAGCTCTGAATTGGTGGCTGGATAAGGGCATCATTACCAAAATGTTATTCTTGACATAGCAGGATACACAGAGGGTGATTTCTCCTGGACCTCCAGGTTCCATGCTAAGGGCAAACTGTTCTGTGCTTGAGATTGCTTGGTAAGATCCCTCAGATATAGCAGTTCTCACTGCACCTGAAAGTCATCCAGGGTTTATTCACATCAATAACACACACATTTTTTGTGATGTATGTATCTTTTTAAAAAAGGTAATTAATTAAAAAAAAAACTTTTAAAGAAAAAACCAACACACATTCACTTTAACCAAGGAACGGAACTTCTCTGAAATGTGTTCCAGAAGCTCCATAATCCTTCAACACAGGTGATCAAAGACCCATAGTGTCTTGCCTCTTTGGTGATCATAGATCGTCTTCAACAGAAGCACTATCTTCTCTTGACCAATGTGCATTTACTATATTTTATGGAAATTACTTATTGTATTACCATGTAATATTATCAAAATAACACTAAAATATTACCACCCTATTCCTTTCTTTGATGGAGACTACCAAAGGCCGTTTTCCTCTCTTTCATCTCATTCTTAAGTTTTTGGCCATAATGTGGCAACAAGGAGGGCACTGATGCCAACCATTTTATTTCCTGGGACTAATATAATGCCTCATACTCATTAGAACATTTGATATTCCAAATAGCTATCAATTGAGACTCAACAACTAACCTTTAACATGGTTCCTTCATTGTCCCTGCTTAACATTTGGTTTCTCAGCTTGGTGCTGTGTGCCTGGCATCTGTTTCTTTCCTTTTATAGCTGTATGAATTTTATGTGCAAACCCAGAGACCTGTTAGCAACAGGCATTTTGAAAGAAGAATAGAGTAAATAAATTCACTTTGAATTCTCTGTACCATATTCAAAATGTGGCTTTAGTGTTGAGACAAGCAAAATCATAGACAGGTACACTTTTGAATTAAATGTCTGAAAAATGAATGAAAAGTGTGGCTTAGTGGGGGCGGGTAAAGTGGGTGGAGGGGCAGGGAACTGAGAAAGGAGAGTGCTGCTTAAGAAGATAACTCTAGCAGAAGACTTGGAGAAGATGCTGTGCTGTGGTATGGGGCTGAATAAGAGGGATGGTGTGGCTTTTAGGGCAGTGGAGGGCAGAGGACAAGGGTAAGTTCTACCTAACAAATGCCTACTGTAGCACAATGGTTAGTAAAGAAAACTTTACCCTTAAAACTGCATTACCAGGGATAAGACAAAAAGAACACACGCGCACACACATAACACACACACACAATCAGTAAGATATTCTCCACTGTCTTTAGTGGGAACAGAAGCAATACATTACAAAGAGTAGAAATATTTACAATAGGAATATCAAAAACTTTAGCTAATGGAGGTTTTAAGGACATAATTATCTGTAAATAGATTTTTAAAGTTTAGTTAATTTTAAGAAAGATAGGTAGCCTGGGCCAGATGGGCTGTTTTGCCCAAAGTGTGTTAGTTCCTTTTGCATGCAAATATATTCTTTGCTTGTTATTGTTACTGTGATCAGGGCCTAGAAGCAGAACATAAAATATCTAATAAAATGTTCATCTTTGCTACATAGTTATTTTTTCAACTGTTATTTTGGCAGGGAAGTCTGTCCCAAGTGCTCTTGTGAAAAGAGATGGAAAAACAACTATATTTCTATCCATCTGTAACCATTTTTATCTGGAAACTCCTGAACATCTCCTTTGGGATGTTATTTTCAGCCTTTAACCATAGGGTTATATAGTGAAAATAAAGAATATTGCCAGCTTAGAATGCCAGTTCTCTGGTCTTAACTCATGTCAGGTCATTGATTTTTTTACTATTCCATTAAATATATAATTTTATATATTCCAAACAAAAGGTATTAGTTGAACATGTCTAAATGCATACTATCTTGTCTGATAGCTGATATATATATATATATATATATATATATATATATATATATATATAAAATGCACATACACATTTATGTACCCTAAGAGTTTTAAATCCCAATTAAATTCAGTTAGCTTATTGATTTAAGTAAACTGTGTAATTACAGTGAATGTGCTATTTTATCGGTTTCTAGAAGTATACTACATGAAGAGAGTACTAATCCAGAGTTGGGAGACTGATTTCTGGCTCAGTTAGTATAATTTCTCAAACTTCATGACCTAGCACAAATTTCAGTTTCCACTGCAAAATGAATATAATAATCCCTGCCTTATTGAATTTGTGTGGTTCTTATGAGATTAAAGTAGAAAAATTATATGAAAGCATTGTCAAAATGTGAAAGCTATGTACTTGTGAGATAATATTATATAGCTCATTTAGAAATGGTTTATTTTCTATTTGTGCTCTCTTTTTTATTGCTCAAAGAGGCTTAGTTTTAGGATAGTTTCTGTAGTTATTGCGGCAATAATTAAGTTCATTCAATTTTGTTCTCTGATCTCATATACCTTGCAAAATTACCATGAATAAAAGCCAACCAAGTACAAAATATAAAGAACTCGGTCATTTATTCCCATTCCTTAGTTCCATAGAATGACAGCAACATGAACACAGTTATCAGTAAGTTAAGAATGGTCTTTAATATCAGTCATTAGCAAGCATTCCCCTATTATAGTGTGGGGTGAAACTGTGTGGTTAACAAATCTGGCTTAGAGTGAAAAAAAAATATTTTCTTCAATTCTGTGTTCCTTAGCTACCACAAAGAAAGGAAATAATACTATTTGGGCATTTAAACACTGATTTTTAAAGTGACAAGTATTCTTAGTGGAAACATTATTTTTTCCTCATACACTTTCTGTCATTCATTAAATGTCACATTTTTATAACCATGGAATTATATACAGGAGCCTCTTTATTCTCCAGCATTTACACTGATTTGTTAAATATTAAATCCACCTTAGCAAAAACTTAAAATGTGTTTTTTTTTTTAATGTAGGAAAGCAATGTTGTGTTCATGAAACCAAATAATTTCCTTTTGCTTATTTTCATTTGTTCTCTAGGCATTTTCTTATCCTTCTTTAGATACTATACTGAAGAAAAATCTGGGTTCTTATGATTTCAGATCTTGTAGTTGATAACAACATCTTAGAAAATATTTGGAAAAACTTTTGGGCATGGTTTTTTCTTTAGGTAACGGGACCAGAACAAGGACCAGAGAAATCAGAAATCCTCAGGAGTAAAATCAGAAATAATGACATCAGAGAAAGTCCTTTTGGGAAGTAACCTAAAGACAACTGATTATTTGGAAAAATTCCTGACTGCTCTTTGAAGGATAATATGTTCTCAATAATATGTTATTATTACATTAACTTTATAACAATATTCCACAATTCTCATAAGGGCAAAGGGAGGGGACTATCTTTAGTCTCCTTTACTCCCACAATACATACACACACGCACACGTACACATACCTTAGACACTCCACATAGTTTCCTGTCCACATCTCTTTGTGGCTATTTTTCCTTAAGGAAGCCCATTATCTGTCTTAATAAAACCAAACCAAGCACCATAAATTTGGCTATTCCTGACCTTAATACTACTGTCCAATATAATTTCATTTGATGATGGAAATATTTTATATCTCTTTTCCAATAGCATAGCCACTACCCTCATGTGGCTAATGATTATATGTGAAATACAGTTAGCATGCCTGAGGAAAGGAATTTTTTAATATTATTTAATTACATTAATTTAAATTTAGGCTTATATATCCAAATATGGTTAGTAACATCCATATTGGACTGAATAATAATAGACTAGATTTCTGCTCCTCATGATTTCCCTAAGAGTGAGTTTCTGCTTTACTGCTCTTAATGAACTCTGGTTATACATTAGGGTAACCCAGGGAGCTTCAAAAATAACAATTTTTGCATAACTTATATGATTTGATTGTGAATCCAAGGTTAAGAATAATTGTTGAAGTCTAAGTGTGGATCACAAATCTTTCCTTATCTATATTAGCACAGGTACAACCATTTGAAATAGCAGTTATTCAAGGCTTTACGATAACAAAATAATAATAGACCCAGATGATACGTCTCTCCTAATCAGTGTTTCTCAAAATAAAATATTAATAGAAGTTCTGTTATCAAATTAGTTTGGGAAATTTGGGACAAATTTGGGGCAAAATAAATAAAATAATCTTCTTTATTGCAGGATTTTTAACAGGGTTTAAATGTCATGCATTCAGAATTTCTATGTATGATATGATTTTTCTTTCCACAATCTTCTATTCAAACCCAGTCTTTCTTAAAAGTAGGTTATAGCAAATTCTTAAAAAAATTATAAACTGGGTTAAAAGGATTATGTAGACATCTAAAGGAACATTAGACACAGGGCTCATTAGATATTAATACTTGGAGACTTCGGGAATCATCATGGCCTTCTCTTAAGAGTGGAAGCCTGTAGAGATCAAGTAATAAAAGGAGTATTGTCCAAATTCCACCTTAGTGTAGGTCATCTGGGTCTATAAACCCAAACATTTTTCATTTGTCTGATCATAAAATGCATTTTTGGGATTAGCACAATGGCAATTTAAGTAAATCCTATACTGGATCCTTGGCCAATGGAGTTAGAACTACCATAGTGGGGAAGGCCACATGGGAGCCCCTGAAACTGCAGGCCTCTGCAATTAAATAGAATAAAATAGCCTCTTTGGTATGGGAGGGAAAATAGAGATTAATATCACACGTTAAGATCTCAAGAATGCAAGAGTGGTGATTTTTATATCTGTTTAATTCATCAGTCTAGTCTCTGCAGAAATCAAATGGACCTTGGAGAAAAGTTTAGACTACTGAATGCTCAACCAAGCAGTGGTCTCAATCACAGCTGCCATATCTGACTTAGTGTTTCTAGGACAGATTAATATAGCCTCAGAGATAAAATATGCCTCCAATGATTGGGGGACCATTTTCTTATCTAGCCCATTCAGGAAAGAAATTCATAAACAGTTAAGATTCACATGGAATATACCACAGTATTCATGTAGTTTGGCACCAAAGCTTTATTATCTACCCCCTGCACTCATTTTCTGTTTTAATATATCCTAAAGAGACAGGGACTATCTGACTATTTCACAGAACATCACATTGGTTCATTATAATTACATTGATTCATTATAATTAACCAGGAGGAGCAAGAGATAGCTAGGATACCTTGTTAAATTATATGTATTCCAAAGGGTGGGAGGTAAACTCCATGAAGAAAGGGATTTGCTATTTCAGTAATGCCAATACTTCCCCCACAAACTAAAAGACAAATTGCTGCATCTTGCATTAATTACTATGGAAAAGGAAGCTCAAGCTTATTTGGTCTCTTAAATTGTAGATGTAACATATTTCACACCTAGTAATGCTGTTCCTGCCCATATACAGACTGCCAGTGTGACTGATACCTGGCACAAGACAGGTCTTGGCAGCAGACCCATGCTGTAGTGCAAGCAGCCCTGACACTTGGACCATATGATCCAGCAGATTTTTTGTTGGAGATTTCAGCAGTGGAAAAAGATGCAATTAGGAGTTTATGGCAAGCAGCAGGGAAAAATTACAAAATGTATCCCTGGGTTTTGGAGTAAGGACACATCATCTCAAATAGAGAAATATATATATTTTGAAAAGAACAGCTACGGGCATGCTTCTGGACCCCAGTAAAAATGGAATGTTGGATTATAAATTACCATGGAACCTAGTTTACAATGAAGTATATGTGGGAGAGGTTCTATGAGTATGGAATCCACAAGTTATATTCACCACCACAAAGATGATGGCCTGATAGAACATTAGAGTTTCCTGGTAAAACTGTAGTCAAAGCATCACTTTGGAGTCAATACCTGTATGGATTTCATATAACAATTTTAACTGTGAATGAAAAAATGCAGCAATTACAGCCTGTAAAGGTATGACTACCAAAGGCTCAGAATCTTAAGGAAAGAGGATTTGGTCATACCATGAAATAAGCCACCAAGGCCACAAGAAGTGGAATCTGAGGGTGAGGAAAATTTAGAGTAGATATCAATGAATATCTGTTGCAGACCCAGGACAGGCTACAAAGGGTCAGTTAATTCTTCTGTCTTTCTTTTTCAAAGTTTCTTCTTAGCATGAAAGCCCACCAAAGCCTTCGAGGAGCTTTTCCTCAAACTTCTGTGGTAAAGAGAACCTATGTGATTCATGGGGTAGACTGTGTCAGACATAGAAACGAACCACTCAGATCCCCCTTGAAAAAGACTTGCTGATCACTTGTGGTGAGGGTGATTAGCTGACAACCCCTAGATGCTATCTCATCCAGGGTCCTACTAGCTTTCAAGACAGTCCTGTTTTTCTCAAGGTGGCCCTTGACCAATGATTTTGCACTGTGGTAGGCAAGGGCCTAGTAATTTCCTCACACACAGGACTTCTCTAATGGGGAAATCTGCATTCTGCAACTCCACATTTGGCTAGTAAAGACTTTGCCAGGTCAGCATCAAGATCCAATGCAGGATCTCTATCCAATCCTGCTTTGTGTCTTTTCTTTTCATAGGTGTTACTCCTCAGTAAATCTTTCAAACACCTAACTTCATCTCAGCATCTGTATCCCAGAAAACTAAGTCTATTCACTGAGGTAAACGAGGAAAGAGCTTTCAGAGGATTATACTACTATATCATCATTTTGCAACTAAATTAGCAGGCGACCCTGACATGAAAATGGGAATTTAAACATACAATTATCTAATTATGGGGCCCAAACTTATGTTTCAATATAGAAATGGTATATTTACATACCGTTAAGAGGTAAGGAAAAGTAAGATATTTTAGTCAGACTTATGATGAATTACTATATTGTCAACAAAGAGGATAAAATAAAATGAAAGGGAAGATTTATGACTGAAAAGGCATGCTATTAGTTTTAATTTGCTATGTAAAAAGACATAATTGCATAAGTTTGAGTCAATCGTTATCTTCTAGTACAGAAGAACAAATCAAAATGTGTTCAAGACTTATACCTACAAATTAAGCAAGGTACACATTTGGAGTTCAACAAAGACAAGAGAAGAAATATATTCTGATCTTTAGCACTAATTCATGAATCATTATGAACAGGAATTTATAACTTGCAATTAATTGAAATAAAAATTAATGCAAAAAAATCATTGATCTAAGATAATAAAAGTGTCACTAATGCTGATTATTAGCCAATATATAATTTGTTGAAATACACTAGGACTAAATACTCATTCTTAATATAAAAAAGAAAATACAGTGTCTTTTTTCCTCTATAATTATTATGAAAGTATAATTTATTATCCTCTTTCTAACACTTGTTCACAAGTGATGCCCTTTATAATTTTATTGGGAATTTTAGTACCATACCTTCATAGTATTTATAATTTCATTGACAATTGGCAGTTAAAGAGATTCAAACATTAGCATTTTAATTCATCTGCAGGCTTGTTTTAGAAATAAGCTATAGACAAAATGGACTCAATATTATATCTTCCCTTGAGCAACTATAAACTAAACATGTAACTGTCTTTTATGGTTCTACCTCTTCTTGAGAATGGGTGTTTGGCATTTGAATATTCCAATAAGGAAATTTTATTTGAAAATTTATAGTTTTAGATGTTGACATTTTCGAAGGAATGAATTAAATCAGATTTAAGCATAAATTTAGGTAACTTCTTTCTAGGATAGTCACAGGTGTTGTCCCTTAGATTAAAAAATGAACATAATCTAGTGTAGAACAAAGCTGTAAGGATCAATGCAAAATGTAATTAATGTTTCCTGTCTCTGTTTTATAAAATATAGTTACATAATTTTTGGATTTTGACAATTTTACATTAAAAATATAAATGTTAAATATGATAAACTTCTATGAATGAACTATTATCTTTTTGTCCATAAACTGCCTACTGGTTCATGGTAGCTCACACCTGTGACACAGGATAAAAGATATTGTAGTTCACATTGGTGTCATAGGATAAAGCATGTTGGAGCCTTTAAATTAGAAACAAAAAGAGAAGGTAAAGCAGTAATTCACCTAGAAGTAATCTGTATTATAAATTTTTTTTAAAAGGAGGTGATTGATCAAATCATTCTTCTTTGCAGAGAAGACAGAAGTAGTAACATATAGGGTAGTTTGGTAGACTCGGAAAGCAATTAAATCCTAAAATAGGCTATGAAGACAAATGGTAGAATTTCTCTCCTTGGAAGTCTTAAGAACAGAGCAGACATTTGTATTAGAGTATATTTTAATTCTACAATTTTTAATTTGTGATGTTTGTGGGATTTATTTCTTAAAGATAATTTCAGTAGTTTCCACCAGCTACATTTGGCAAAAAAAGCCTCACGTATGCTGAATCTCCCTTTCCAGCTTTGCATATCTATGTGATTCTCAAAATAGAAAGTCAGCATCTAGAAAGCATATGCTTTATTATTAAATAAATGATTCAATAATCCATGCCCATAAGATTGATTCTAATGTTTATTAATAATGATAAATTAGACCAAATTCTATCTAGATTATCAAATAAGAGTTTATTTCTAATTGAAACCTATATCAAGACAAGCATTTTATATCAAGTGTACACATCTTACTTGGTATATTTAAACTACTAAAGCTTTTAGCTTTTTTAGTGCATAACGTGGGAAAACACATTTTTTCTATTAAATATACAGCACACTAAACCCATACATTTATAATAAGAATCTTCTCAAACTAGAGTTAAATTACTGTAAATATAAATTCTCTGGTATAATTTCATGAAATATAAAGTCTGTGAAAACTGTCTCAGAATGTGCACACTTATTCAAAACATCACAAAACTCAACATTTCTTGAGCAGCCAAGAAAACAAAAACACTAGTGATTTTGTTCCCTGCTTTTTCAGTCCATTTTCTACTAGAAGCAACAAGAAAGAAATTATGGAAAGTCTCTAATAAATTGAACTCTTACAATGTCTAAAAGAGTGCAGACTAGAAACAGAACAGCAAGGAAAAGAAAAGAAAGGCAACACAATGGCAAATAATGGTATGCTGTAAGTTACAGTAAATAAAAGAGTGAATGTTTATATTTGTGCATTTAAAATATTTTGAAGTTAAATTATGTTCAATATCTTCTTTTGAAAATTTAAAAAGTATCCAATAGCTTTTAGAAAGACTTCATGTAAATGCTTAGAATTGTGGAGTTTGAAGTTATAATAAACATGGGATAATATTTGAATCCTCATCTTTCTACATTCATTTAGTCAAACATCCTGTCAATGTTATTCCAAATACATATATGCATATATCTGTGTTTATATATATATATATACACATATGTATTTTAAATCCATCTTCTCATTTCCATTTCTACTGTACTAGTCTAGATACTCACCATCTGTTTTATCTGCTTCATAATTGGTTTGTCTGACTCCAGTCTCTCTTAGCCTCTAGTTCCTCACCCTCTTTTCTATCAGAATTAAACGTACAAACCAAATATCTCATAGTGTTGCTTCTCACCTATTTTAGTTTGCTATAGTCTGCCAATCCAATAAACCAGAAATGGGTGGCTTTTACAATGTTGACTCATTAAGTTATAAGCTTACTCTTCTGAGGCTCTGGAAATGTCCAAATCAAGGTATCATCAAAAGATGCCATCTCTAAGCATAGATTATAGTTTACATTGTATTATATTTTATACTCTCTCCCAACAATTCTGTAGGTCTGGCAAGATATTTAATGGCCTGTTTCTGTTGTTGCAATGTCATTCAGGACAATTCCCACGTCCTGAAAATGCCCCCTGTATTACACATGATTTCCCTCTCCCTGGCCTCAGAATCTCCAGTGGCCGATGCTGCCACATCAATGATATAAGTTCTTCCATTGCTAAAATCACAATAAATCTATAGTAGAATACCAGTAAGTCCACTCTAGTTCATAGCTCATTCCCCAATCCTGAGGATTCTGGGATGATGATGCCTATTCCACTTCTAATTGAGAGGGAGCTTCAGTCCCATATGACTGATGGATGGGACTCTCTTGCTTGCAGTTGCAGACTCTCTCAGTTCCTTTGAGAGTGGTCATCCATCATCATCTCCTTGTTAGTTGTCCTGCATGACTATATGTTCATCAATTGCAATAAATGTGCCACACTAATGAAGGATGTTGTTAATGTGGATAAGTGTGGGTGGTGTGGAGAAGTAGGGCATATGGGAATCCCCAGTTTTATTAATGTAACTTTTATGTAATCTAAACATCTTTTGAAAAAAATTAAAAATTAAAAAATTAAATATCAATTTTACTTTAAAAAAATTAAAAGATGAGATGTTGTCTCACCAAATTCCAGCTCTGGACTATCAGGCATATGATTGCATCATCTAAAAATGCTTTCTTTCTGAGCTCAGCTATATGGTCAGGCAATGGTTCATCTCTCCCCTCTCCTCGTTTCTTTCAGCCCCTTGAGGTGCTCTTTCTGTGCCTCTGTGTTCCACTGATTCCAGCCTCCAGCCTCCAGGACCTCTCTCTAAGCCTCTCGGAGTGTCTCTGTCTCTGCTGCCTTTTTTGTTTTTCCCCCGTGTACAGCTTCTATTCCTCCAGTTATAAATGACTCCAAAAAAGGATTAAGATCCAGCCTGAACCATACCCTACTGAAGTGATCTAATCAAAAGGAAGTTTCCTTCACTGAATCTAACCAAAAAATCCCATCTACAATACATGCACAGGAATGGACTAGCTCTAAGGACATGATTTTCTGGGGTCCATCCAGCTTCAAACTGCCGCATCATCTTAATTACTTTCAATGGTTCTGCATTTCCTATAGTGGCAAGTCCAATTTTCTTAGGACTTCATTCCCTCTCTAAAACCAGCTGCTGGTTCCACAATATAAGCTTTGTTCCAGTTAGCTGCAGCTTTTTTCCCCAACACTCCCAGGTTTTTTCTTGCCTGCTTAATTCCCCTCCCTGTTTCTCTGTCTGCAATCATCTAGTTAGTCATCTTTCAACACAGCTGATTGTCATCTTATGTTTTTGAACAACTTCCTTGACAATCCAAGCTTGAAACTGTGACACCTTCCTTTCTGTTGCTATGACTATTTGTACAATTAAAAAAGCTTTTGTCAGAGTGTGTTTTATTTATTTGTATATATTTTTCCTTTGCTTGAATATGAACTCTTTTATGAGATGGTTAATATTTTACCTTCAGAATCCTAGGATAATCCTTGTATAAGCTAGGCATTTAATTAATGTTATTGATTTTTCAAGTGGCAATGTCTGGATGCCTATAATCAGAAGAAACCATGAATTCATGTGGAAGAGACCACTGACCATATGTTGGGTTTATGGACCCAAAGAAATGCTGTTACTCAAAATGACCATTTTCTATGGACCAAGTCAAATTAAAAGTATATCTTGAACTATAATTTCTCTATTTCAAAAAATAATATTGAGATTTTTAAAAACTAGAATCTTTTTGTCATTTGAGAATATAAATCCCTCCTCAAATGGAATAAAATGTTAAACAGTTAGTAGCAATTAACCCCTGAATGTCAATGATAGATATGAGAACAGATTAAAGAAAATATAATCTACTTAAGCTGGTCATGCAAAAGCCTGAATTCTAACACTGGGCTTTTGGAAACAAATGGGGGAGGTTCAAAATAAAGCAACAGTCAGATATCAAATATAAATCCCCAAAAACATATTTTTCTTTGTTTAGAGTCTCTCTTCTTAACAATTAGCTTGCATATGTTACTTCATTTTTCTCACAAGTGAAATTGTGAATTGTTTATGTGGTCAACTCATAATATCTAAGGGAAAATTACACAATTTTTAGCTTTTATTCTCAAACTGACTGGTGATATCCTGTTGCTAATATCAACCAAATTCATGTTTTTCTTCCTAAAATGTTACAAATCTCTGAAGTTTCAGGGTTTTACTTCCAGTAACTGTTTTAGTAGAAACCAGATTTAATTTTTTTTCTTTTTAACCTAACATTGTTTAAAATGAGATGCTTTCTCAGAACCAGAATTTTCATGGTATAGTAATTCTTTGTTATGGAAAGCAATTTCTTTATGTTTTAATTAAAACATCCAATTAGTTTCACCTGCAAAAGCAAACTGAATTTTACTTCTATAACAGAGGAATATAGCTTTGCTTAGTGGCTACTTCTTCCAGAAAACATGTGTTCCCTACAAATTATATAACCCTCCTTGGCCTCATTAGAACTAACAGTTTCATTACAGAAATTTTTTTCCCTTTCCAGTCTATTTCCAATTTTCACATTATCTTACAAAGTACTTCATTGCAATACCCAGTTCACTCTCCAGATTCCTTCCCTCTGGCAGGAAAAGCATTTAAGATACTGACAGCTCTTCTTACTTTAGAGTCATCCAAGAGCAAAGATTCTCAAACTATTTATGATTTTATACTATCAATCTAATATCCCTACAGATTTCTAGAAAATAAAATTACGTACATATGTTTGAATGTATATACAAATAAACATATACATATTAAGCTTGCTGACTTTTTCCAGATTGAAAGAGAAGTTTCAATTTAGCTGTTGTTGTTTTGGCATTTCTAATCAAAAGTGTTACTCTTTTCTGATATGGAAACTCTCTGGACAATATTTTTTCAAATATCATTCATAAAATACCCATATACTTCCTATGAAAAGAAGCTCTTTGCCTCACAGGGAAGTCAGGAATGTTGAACAGTTTTTACATCTTTAGAAAGTAGTTTACTCTCCTAAGTAGAAATTTGATCCTACTCCACATCATAGTGCCACCAATAATTACATCCATCACCACTGTAGTTCCCTTTAATTAATCCAGCATACCCATACAAGCTCATATTAGAAATTGACTCCAATTAGCCCCATATTTCTATTTCATAATTCAGGATGCCCATTCTTTTCTATAGTATTCATGTTGTAGAATTTAAGAGAAGTTCAATTATTTGAGTATAGAGAGGCCAGGACTCAGGAATGATTTTGAGAAGGAAAAATGGTTTATTGACGGCCAGCCGGACTCGGGAACTTCTGTTTGAATCCCGAGCCCCGAACAAGATTTCCAAACGTCTTTTATACAGAGAGGAAAGGCCAAATGGTCCCTTTGTTTCAGTTCTCAATAGGCTTCAATTAGCATATATTTCTTCCACATCTTAGGTAAGCTTTTAGCATGGACTCCAGCTATTTTAGATAAGCTTTTAGCATATTTACTTTTTGCATTTCCCCTAAATACTTAAAGTTTATAGCCCTTGCATTGTTAAACATTTCCTGGGACTGGAGCCGCTGCCACTGTCCCTAAGGGCAGGACTGCAGCCTCTTACTGTTCCACACCCACAAGTCAAACAACTTAGTTATCTCTGAAGAGACAAAGAGCCTTCCACCCATAGCCCACATCATTCCCCCCCTTTTGCCAAAGTTTAACTTGCTAAGCTTTGGCATAATTATTGTTGGAGCTATGAGGTGGATGGCTGTTTGTTGTCTTGATTGATTATTTATCAGTCTTTAGTACAGCATCCAGGACTGTTTTTAGAAGTTTAGAACTTTTCATTCTGGACAGCAGAATCTTGGGCAGGGGCCTCCTGCAGTTATTCTGCTGCCACTGGCACTCACGTAGATTTCGAGTCAGGTTCCAGATCCATCTATTACTTTTATTTTACTCTTAAAGAGTTTACACCTTTAATTTAAAAGGGGTGCTGAAGGGAGACGATCTCTTTTCTGTAACTGCTTCCTGCTGGCCATAGGCTGTAGTCATTGCCTAATAAGGTGTAAAACTCTTTAATTTATTCTAACTGGAGGAAGATGGATCTGGCATTCTGTACAAAGTTGGATCAAGTTTTCATATGGTTAATAAGACGTTCACTCTGAAAGAAACAAATTTAATTAAAAATTTGGAATACCTGTTTTTAAAAGAGAACACATTGGATTACAGAGGTAGACAAGGTTAGGTGCCTATAAAGATGGCATTCCTTAAAAGCTGGTGGGAACAGTATATATATTCTTTTTTAAGTTATCCATCTTTAGAGAGAAATTGCAACAGACACTTAGCTTTGTCTGAAGACACATTCCAAGCTGTTCAATGATTGACACTCATTCGCTCTGTCAGATGCTCCTGGTGAACTGGCACTCCTTGGGCAACTGGCTTCATTCAGGATTAGAACACTAATTTGGAAATACTCTTAGTTTTCACCTGTGGGAGTGATCAGAACTACAGAATAAAGATTTTTACACCTTGGTTTTCATTGTACAATTTCTAGCAATTTTGACTTGTTCAATAGGTGACTCACCATCAGCAAGCAAGCCTCACTTTTGCTACACAGCAGAGTACAGCAGAATATAGAAGTTGACTGAGACTGGCTGAGACTGCCACCTTATTCTATAGACATGTTATTAACTGTTTAGAAAATGATTTTACCAGGAATTTAACATGTCTAATATACTTCTGCACTTGATCCAAAATAGAAAAGATAACATTACAATTATTAGGCATATATTTAGTACAGGATAAAAGTAGAGCACTTAATATTAACTAATGTATTACTTAATGCGTAAGGATTCAGAGTTGCAATTATTAGTTTTGAGTTTCAGGTTTGTAATACTTTACATGTTATCTCTCCATGAGAGCAGGCCATAATGCCAATTGTGTTTAAGTTTCACTTACAGTATCCTGGTATCATGGCTCCACTTAGCATGTTCTTCAACGCAGTGAGCAAGTTGCAGCATCCTTCATCTTAGAGAGATTTTCCAGTATTCTACCAGCCTGGTGCATAGTGCTCTCTGGCACTATGGAACAGTGCCAGTCTGGAGGCGATATCCATTGTACACTTGGCTGTACCGAGTCATTATTGGCTGCAGGAGCTTGAAACTGCAATACAGTTTCCATCGACTTCAGGAGCAGAACCAGAGACTGATATAGCACATATTTTTAATTGAGGAGTCAGTGACCAGCCTAGCCAATAACTCACATGGAGAGGCCACCTGTAATGTATACAAGGCCTGGTTCGAATGCACAAGAGTTTGATAATGTTAACGTTTATTCCTTGTTTATATATATATTTTAAACAATTTAATGCAACACATCATATATTAAATGACTGTCTAATTACACAATTTTATTATGAAGATAATAGTAGGTACTTTATTTTAGTAATAGAGGAAAAATATTATTTTTCATTGTTAAAATGAAAACAGAAGACTTCCAATATAATCAAGATAACTTTTTATTACCATTTACTTAAATGTGTACTTTGCAGTGGCCTTCAGACAGGTTTATTATCATGAAGTTATTTCTGCTACCAATAACCAATCTAAGTTTTAGTTAACAATGACTTTTCTAGAACTAGAACTATTTAAACATTTTCAGTTGGAGGATGTTTTACAAACTCTTTATAATTGACTATAACCACATTGACTAGCCACCTCATGTTTAAATAAACTTACTAAATTACAATTACCAATGAAAGAAATTTACTCCTTATTTAAGAGAGCATATCTACAATCTTTTTCCTTTAGCCTAATTTCACTCATTAAAGATTTTATACATAATGTTAATTTAGTTTATAAATTAACTATTGGAGATTACACTCAAGTTAAATAAAATTGAAACCATAATAGTTTATGCAAGGAATGTTCTCTTTTTCCCTTATAGGAAGCTAAAAACTTCTTTTCTTTAAGTTATGAAAATTATTAATTTAAAAGCATACTGACTACCAGGTTTTAAAACACATTACACAATTACTTAATTTTTTTTTAAAATCATAACCCAGGAAAGATCTCTCCATAGTTTTCATGGACTTTCCTTTACTTACTGAAATTTGTTAATAGAGCCACTAATTACCTTTATTTTGTTGGAAAGAAATCTTCTGGAAGAAAATAAGGCTCACCAGATTGTGGAGAAGAAAATAATTTATTCTCAATCTTGCAAGAAGGGGCGCAGAGCCAGATATGGATGGTGCCACGAACAAAGAAAAATGACACAATTTATACCCCTAAGCCTAGCATGCAAGCTCTTCCTGTTTTTCCATAGATTGGATACTTCAGAAGTTACAGCTTATCTGAGATTTAACTTTCCCATGCAAAAGTTTGATTTAACTGCTTCCTCTATCACATTCCAACCATTTTAGTTTTTACCTGCTCCCCCCTTTGTCAAATAAGGAATAGAATTTAGTGCTGAAATGGCACCGACTTAGTTAGCTCCTTCTTGGGCATCCTTCCACTGCCCATATGACTGGCCTAAACTGGTCTCCTCCACTGCTGTCCAACCCAGGAGTGGGAGACTGAGGCAGCAGGCCGCCAGGTTACATCAACATTTTTCTTATGTGAAAATTAACCTAATCTTTGTTTTTTTTTGTTGTTTTTTTTTTGTTTTGTTTTTTTGCATTTTATGGCTGACAAAGGTTTAAACTGGGAAATTACCAGGCAAACTGATTCTTAATTCCCTAGCCTAGTAGATAGGTTTAATCTGCTACACCTAGTCTTGCCTTTAAAGCTCTTGCAAAGGAAGCCCTTTCCCAATTGTTTCTATAATCAGATTTCTATGACTTTTTCATCCTGCCTAGCTCAATTTGGGCTTTAAGAATATTTATAAATATAACTGCATATTTAATTTTTAACAATTTGAATAGACCTCTTTTAAGAATTTTTATTTGTTAATTTGATATTATCCTGATGTATGAAGACATACATTGAGCATTTTTTTAAAATGGGCAGACACAAAGAGTTAGACACAAACACAACTCATTGATATTACTTGTAATTTGCATTATTTTATATACTGTTTAGCTTAATTAATTAGGGGTCCAGAAATACATATTACTTATATAACTGCATATTTAACCTCAACAATTTGAGCAAATAGGCAGACATGAATAGTTTGACACAACAACATGACTTTAGTTACTTTAAACTTTTCAAAGACCTTTGAAACTCTTCTCAATTTGCACTATGACCATGCAGTTTACCACAAGAATTTTCTTTCTTACTTAATGGATTGTAATAACCAAAATGTTCTCAATGCCTTAGCACCATTTTGTTTTAGAACTTTATATTTTACTTTGAAATTAGCAGAATTTTGGATAAGCAACAAGATTAATTTTATATATATTTACTGAGGCTATTTGAAGCCTCAGGGAGACAGACTGCTTTCTCTCATGAATTGCCACTCTTAGGAACACTGACCGTCAAGGCAGGAGACTTCTCCCCCTCTGCGGCGGCTTGCTCGGTCGGTAGAGGTGGGGTCTGGCTGCGGACGAGGGGTCGGTCCAGCTCTGGACGAGGGGTCGGTCCCGCTTGGGACGAGGGGTCGGTCCCACTTGGGACGAGGGGTCGGTCCGGCAGCAGACGAGGGATCGGTCTCACAAGGGGTTGCGCGGTTCGGCTGACGGGGTCGCCCGGCGAAGCCGGCGACGAAGGGGTCGCCCGGAGAAGCCGGCGACGAAGGGGTCGCCCGGAGAAGCAGGCGACGAAGGGGTCGCCCAGAGAAGCAGGTGACGAACTGGGGACAAGGGAGGCCAGGCCCTTGTCGGGGGCTCTCAGGACTGGAGGGCGCACGGCAGAAGAACTACCGCGGAGACAAGGTAAACACGCAAGTCCACTTTACTGAGGGAAAGGCAACAGTTTTATAGGGGCTGGGGAAGGCTGATTGGTCGAAGCCACGCCCTGTTCTGATTGGTTGCTGGCGAAAGGTCAGTGGGCGGTACTGGACGGGGGAGGGGTGGTGGTTAGGGATTGGCTGTCGCTGTTGCTGGGGGAAGGGGCAGGATTTAGGGATTGGTGGCTGCTGTTGCTGGGGTGGAGGGCAGACTGGATTTTTCCGCCCACGCCTGGCTGTTGCTGCTGTCGGGGGAGGGGAAAAGGGCGGGCTGGATTTTTCCGCCCACACCTGGCTGTTGCTGCTGTCGGGGGAGGGGAAAAGGGCGGGCTGGATTTTTCCGCCCACACCTGGCTGTTGCTGCTGTCGGGGGAGGGGAAAAGGGCAGACTGGAATTTTCTGCCCTGCGCCTGCGCAGGGAGAAGGAAGGCATCGTGTGGCGCCATCCGGGAGGAGGGGCGGCCGCGGAAGCATGGCTGCCGAGAAGGGGAGACCCGAGGGCACTCTGCGCCCATGCCGAGCTCCCTTCAGGGGTGGCGGTGAGTCCGACCAGCCACCCTATTATGGGGGCAGCGGCTTGGCCTACCGCGGCCGCTCCCCCGCCAGGCCAGCAAACCACGCTTCAGCCCGAGGGGTGACCGCATTTCCCCCTTCTTTTCAAATAAGGACCAGGATGGCAGCAGCAACAAGTAGCCGAGGCCCAAGAGGCAGTAAGCAATGAGGGAAGTGGGGCTGAAGAGGGAGGTGAGTATGACGGGGATATAAATGTACAATTAAGGGGGCGGTATCTTGCCATTACAAGCAAGGGTGGCCAATGTCCAATTCTTGTTGATCTCGGCGGCTATAAGATCCATCTGTTGTTAAAAGTCCAGGATGACAGCGCGTTACAGGTAGTTGATCTCTTCTTGGCGGCGAAGAGCGGTAGAGGCAGACTGTGTGATGGTCTGGAGGATCGCAGCAGTGAGGACAAGTCGCGTCAGGGCACCAGCGACGGTGGTGGCGGCAGCGTCGGGAGTGGTGGAGACGTAGGCGAGGACAAGAAGGCCAAGGTCTTCACGGGTGCGAGAGAGGCCAATGTTAATGGGGCGGGCTGACATGGGGCGGCCCAATCTGCAACGCAGTAGGGGTTCAAGCGAAAAAAGGAGGGGGGCGGGGGACGAGAAAGGACGCTTTGGATGGCTGAGAAGAGGAGTGAGGTCGAGACAGGAGGAAGCTCCGCAGAAGTATGGGGAGCTGTTAAAAGCAGAAACGTTATTAGATGCTAGAAAGCAGGCCGCAGGCCGGGGAAAGCAGGTTGCGGGCCGTTTCGCGGGGCTGGAGCTGCTTGAGAGCGATGGCGGCATGGGGGGCCGTGGTTACAATCTTCTGGGGTGGTAGTGGCTAGACAGATGGCGGAAAATATTATCAAGAAAGCAAAGGTTATGAGAAAGAAATAGAGTATTAAAGGCTGTGGGGGAAGTGAGAAGATCATTTAGAGGATAGGGTTGAGAATGGTATGTTTAAGACAGAAGCTTTGTGGTTTGTAGGAGACTGCTTTATAAACGAAGGAGAATGAGGGCAGTAAATATAGTAACGATAGATAGGAAGATGACAGTGAGGAGGAGTCTTTGTTTAAGGTTTCAATCGTCCGGCGCAACAGTGGCTAGGCCGATAGCGAGGGGTGTTGCTAAGTAGACAATGGCTGCAAAGACAAAACCATTTTTTGTTTCCTTAAGAATAACTTTTCTTTAAATACTTAGTAGCATGCAATATTAGAAACCGTTTCCTAAAAGCAAGTTGGCAGGGGAGCTTGGTTGCTGTTAATCTTTCCTGTTATAAAATTACCTTTTATTATTATTATCATCAATTTAGTTTTATATATATATATTTAAGAATGACCTTTTGGAATTAGCCATTTAATACCTTAATGTAAACTATTGAAGATAAATTTTATCCTTACAGAACACATTCCCTTACGTAAAGTTATCACAATACCTTTTACACTTGCCGCATGCAAATTAAATTTCAAGAGTTTATGAAAAATTAGCCATCTTACTTTAGGACAAAATATGTCTTTTTGCAAAACTTATTACATTTCCATTAGCATTTTTACAAACTTTTAACCTTTTTAATATTCATATAAGTTTTACATTCTTTATATTATCCTGTGAAGAAAAATAAGTTATTCATTTTAATCTAGGCAAGAACAACTTTTTATGAAGACGTACAGTTAATTTTGTTAATTAAGACTTACAATTTTTTTTTTTAATTGTAGATATCTTATTAACATTTAAACTTATGTAATAATACATTTAAACTTATGTATTAATATAATAAACTTAAGTATTAATATAAGCACTTATTTAATTTTTGGCCATTTGAATAGAGCTCTTTTAAAGATTTCTAGTAATTTATATTTACCATCCGGAGGTATCACAATATACGTTGACATTGAACGAACAGACAGACAAACACAGAACAATTACAACACATTAACAGAAATATATAATTTATTTACAGTTGACTCATAATTCTTACTTTCTTGGTATAGCTGCTTTTAAATCTTTTTTTATATAGCATATCATAGATTATACCCTTCAAGATTTCTTCTGGACTTCATGTTGCCTGTAATAAGCCAGGAGGGAATCTTTTACCTTCCTGCTCCACAGCAAAAGTGACCCTATCTATAAGGCGAGTATAGGTGTCCAGGTCCCAAAGCTGACACGTGGTAAGCCACGGATTAAAGGGGAGGAGAAGGTCCCAATATACTTGAAGCTGTTTGAAAGAGATCTTACACCGGTGAGTGTCTAGGAGACCGGCAAGAGCCCGAACTTGCGGGGCTTGCTTAGCAGATAGGATGTTACCCATTGCTAATGGCCTTTTGGAGCCGATAAGAAAAGGGGCCCTTACCTTGAGAGCGCGGCGATGGGAGCCGAGGTGCGCGGTGAGACGAGGGGTCGGAGCCGGTGGGGCTCCGACGGTGGTCGCGGGCCAAGAGAAGGCCCCGACGAGGGGAGGGCGGGACGACGAGCAGTGGAGCAAGGCAAAGGGGAGCAAGCGTGGAGGGGAGGAGGCAGAGGTGAAGGCAGGAGAGGAGGTGCTCAGGCACGCGCTCCTGAGAGTTTTATTGGCGCCTCTTAATCATAGCGGGTCGGTATAAGCCCCCGACATGGAAGGAGAAAGCCATCCAGCGATTCTCCCAGACCGCCGTGGATCATATGAGGTCACCAAGGTTCAGGAGCAGCAATGCAGAGTGAAAAGATAGGGGTGAGAAGAGAGGAGAGCGTAGGGCTATGGTAGGATTACTTCAGACGTGCAAGCGCACGCTCCCGAGAAATCCAAGGCTCCTCTTAATCATAGCGGGTCGGTATAAGCCCCCGACATGGAAGGAGAAAGCCATCCAGCGATTCTCCCAGACCGCCGTGGATCGTATGAGGTAGCCAAGGCTCAGGTAGCAGCAATGTTGCACGAGAGAAGTCCCACGGTGAGAAGAGAGGAAGGCGTAGGGCTGTGGTAGGATTACTTCAGACGTGCAAGCGCGCGCTCCTGAGAAATCCAAGGCTCCTCTTAATCATAGCGGGTCGGTATAAACCCCCGACATGGAAGGAGAAAGCCATCCAGCGATTCTCCCAGACCGCCGTGGATCATATGAGGTAGCCAAGGCTCAGGTAGCAGCAATGTTGCACGAGAGAAGTCCCACGGTGAGAAGAGAGGAGGGGGGGGCGCCAGGTTATGGAGTGAGGCTGTGGTGGAGTTGCCTTGCCCCACGTTGTGCTGTGGTGGGGTTGCTTTGCCCCACGTTGGGCGCCAACTGCGGCGGCTTGCTCGGTCGGTAGAGGTGGGGTCTGGCTGCGGACGAGGGGTCGGTCCAGCTCTGGACGAGGGGTCGGTCCCGCTTGGGACGAGGGGTCGGTCCCACTTGGGACGAGGGGTCGGTCCGGCAGCAGACGAGGGATCGGTCTCACAAGGGGTTGCGCGGTTCGGCTGACGGGGTCGCCCGGCAAAGCCGGCGACGAAGGGGTCGCCCGGAGAAGCCGGCGACGAAGGGGTCGCCCGGAGAAGCAGGCGACGAAGGGGTCGCCCAGAGAAGCAGGTGACGAACTGGGGACAAGGGAGGCCAGGCCCTTGTCGGGGGCTCTCAGGACTGGAGGGCGCACGGCAGAAGAACTACCGCGGAGACAAGGTAAACACGCAAGTCCACTTTACTGAGGGAAAGGCAACAGTTTTATAGGGGCTGGGGAAGGCTGATTGGTCGAAGCCACGCCCTGTTCTGATTGGTTGCTGGCGAAAGGTCAGTGGGCGGTACTGGACGGGGGAGGGGTGGTGGTTAGGGATTGGCTGTCGCTGTTGCTGGGGGAAGGGGCAGGATTTAGGGATTGGTGGCTGCTGTTGCTGGGGTGGAGGGCAGACTGGATTTTTCCGCCCACGCCTGGCTGTTGCTGCTGTCGGGGGAGGGGAAAAGGGCGGGCTGGATTTTTCCGCCCACACCTGGCTGTTGCTGCTGTCGGGGGAGGGGAAAAGGGCGGGCTGGATTTTTCCGCCCACACCTGGCTGTTGTTGCTGTCGGGGGAGGGGAAAAGGGCAGACTGGAATTTTCTGCCCTGCGCCTGCGCAGGGAGAAGGAAGGCATCGTGTGGCGCCATCCGGGAGGAGGGGCGGCCGCGGAAGCATGGCTGCCGAGAAGGGGAGACCCGAGGGCACTCTGCGCCCATGCCGAGCTCCCTTCAGGGGTGGCAGTGAGTCCGACCAGCCACCCTATTATGGGGGCAGCGGCTTGGCCTACCGCGGCCGCTCCCCCGCCAGGCCAGCAAACCACGCTTCAGCCCGAGGGGTGACCGCACCCCTCCACTCCCCTTTTTGGTTTTGGAGATAATAAAACTCCAGTGGTCATTTAACCTTATTCTATCAGGCAGCAATTTATTTAGTTTACACTTGAATTCATGAGAGAAAGGGTTACTAATACCAGGAGAGGAGACAGTGATGTCCCAGCTCTTCTCTGGCCTATAGGGGCAGAAGCTATTATGAAATAACCATAGGCAAAGGCAAGGGGTGAGGTTAGACTTGAAGTAACCATAAACTAAGGAAAGGTAAAGTTTAGAGTTTACACTTAATAATTTCAAGCTAAATTCACCCAGCTATAATTTCAGTTATTACCTTTCCACTGTTTTATAACATAAATGCATTTATAAATGATTTTAACTTAGTTACAGTTTTTATTAATTTTTTTTAAAAAAAACTATTAATTTTATAACACCTTTAAATACCTTTCTTTCAACTTATAACATATTAAATGAACTTAACCATTACTTTAATTTTTCCTTTAAAGTAAAAGAATAAATCTCTTGCAGTTAGTTTGAAATAAAAAGCTACTGTTCAGGATTTGATTTCTAGAACATAAATGTTCTTTTAAAAGAGGTAAGACTCTTCTTTAAACACTGAGGAAATGATGAGGTTAAAGCACAAGAAGCTATTGATAAAAGATTTTCTTTGTATATTGATCTTATTCAATTTTAATCATAAAAATTTTCCTTCCACATACCTTCTACACTTTCAGTATTCATTCAGGTTCTGTCCCACACTCTACTCTTTCTAATAATCAATCATTTTATCTTAGGACAAAATCGTCTTCTGTTTCCCTAACAATAAAAACACACTCCATATATCCCACATACTAAGTTACCAGGCAAACTTCTTACAACATATAATTGCCATTAATACTAAACAAGCTTGTTAAAATAATGAACTTTTCTTCACTTTAAATACTTAGTAGCATGTAATACCAGAAACAGTTTTTTTGGAAGCAATTTGGCAGGGGAGATTGGCTGCCGAATAAGTTTGTTATAAAATTGCCTTTTATTATTATTATTATCAATTCAGTTTTGTTAAATAATGACTTTCTGCAATTAGCCACTTAAATACCTTAATTTAAACAATGCTTTGTAAAACTTTTATAATTATTTATACCCTTAAGACAAATTTTACCTTCACAGAACACATTCTCTTACTTAAGGTTACTACAATACCTTCTAAGAACCTGAGCAGAATGCAAACGTATTTTGGCTTTGACACCCTAAGGAGGGAACTTTACTGCATTTATTCTGATTCTGCTTTTCACCCCCTTCACTTCCCCCCCTTCCAGGCAGTCGGGTGCACAACAAACAGGAATGCGGCTTATGAATAGAAGGGTGGACTCACTGGAAAGGGGCAAGCCGCTCCCCACTTTCCAGCTTTCAGCCAAAATGGGCAGACAGAACCTACTCAAATTTGGCAACTCTCCCAGGAACCCAGCCGCCCTGACTGGGACATTCCCAACAAACTCAGGTGCATGGCGTGGACACAGATGGCCTCCAAGCCCCGGCAAAGGGCAGAGCAGAGACAAGACAGCAGAGCATGCACAAACATCTAGACTCCGCAAACATCCAGACTCCTCAGCTTTTGCCCCAGAATCATTTCACTTCCTTGCCAATGGCAAGGGAGGGCTCCAGTGCAGCTGTAATTCCACTTTACATAAGGACACAACTCCAACACTAGCATTGAGCTGACACAGACAGAAGCACAAAGGTCACTAATCTGACCCACAAGTTATATATTTATTTTCACCATGGCTGCCCCCACAGCCATCACAAACCTCAGAACACTTAACATTTGGTATAAAGCAAATTCATTCACAAATTAGCACCATAACAAAAGATTTCAGCTAGACTTTTCCACTGTTTAAACTTTACACCCAGACCAAGCTCCACCAGAAAAGCCGATCCATTTTCCTGTAACCAAGTTTTGTTTCCCTTTTTTTTTTTTTTTTTAAAGATTTATTTATTTATTTAATTTCCCCCCCTCCCCTGGTTGTCTGTTCTTGGTGTCTATTTGCTGCGTCTTGTTTCTTTGTCCGCTTCTGTTGTCAGTGGCACGGGAATTGTGGGCGGCGCCATTCCTGGGCAGGCTGCTCTTTCTTTTCACGCTGGGCGGCTTTCCTCACGGGCGCACTCCTTGCGCGTGGGGCTCCCCCATGCGGGGGACACCCTTGCGTGGCACGGCACTCCTTGCGCGCATCAGCACTGCGCATGGCCAGCTCCACACGGGTCAAGGAGGCCCGGGGTTTGAACCGCGGACCTCCCATATGGTAGACGGACGCCCTAACCACTGGGCCAAAGTCCGTTTCCCATTGTTTCCCTTAATCTAGACCAATTTCCAGGACATTAGGACTTGAACCTATAAATAGCCCTTCCTATTAAAATCGAGACTCCACTCCTTTAGTGGATATAAGACCAGTACCAGATTCTAACATGCAGTTAGACAAACCCAAAACACCAGGGCTTTTCCCCGGTTTTTCTCCTTTTCCCAAGCCTAGAGAGAACGGCTTCCCCCCAGCCTTCTGGGGCTACTAGGGTTCTCTTGGGAGGTGATCAGCCTCCCCTTCCTAGCAATTAAAGCTAGGGCCTTCCAGACTGTGCTCACCCGGGGAGTCTTACCTTCTTCCATGTTCGGAGTTCTTTTTCGTTCCCAGAATCTTTCTCTTCAGACCTTCCATTGCCCTCGATTTTTGTCGGGAAGATTCTGGTGGAGCCCACATCTTTTCTGGATTAAATTTAATCCAGGGGCGCCCAGATTTGGGGTTCACCCGAGTCCTCCCGGCTTCCTCGGGGATTTGGAAGGGGCAGCAAAATGCTACCGTCTCTGGCCTTCCTTTGTTGTCCCGGCGGAGTCGCCAAAAATGTTGTAGGATTTAAGAGAAGTTCAATTATTTGAGTATAGAGAGGCCAGGACTCAGGAATGATTTTGAGAAGGAAAAATGGTTTACTGACGGCCGGCCGGACTCGGGAACTTTCTGTTTGAATCCCGAGCCCCGAACAAGATTTCCAAACGTCTTTTATACAGAGAGGAAAGGCCAAATGGTCCCTTTGTTTCAGTTCTCAATAGGCTTCAATTAGCATATATATCTTCCACATCTTAGGTAAGCTTTTAGCATGGACTCCAGATATTCTAGATAAGCTTTTAGCATATTTACTTTTTGCATTTCCCCTAAATACTTAAAGTTTATAGCCCTTGCATTGTTAAACATTTCCTGGGACTGGAGCCGCTGCCACTGTCCCTAAGGGCAGGACTGCAGCCTCTTACTTTTCCACACCCACAAGTCAAACAACTTAGTTATCTCTGAAGAGACAAAGAGCCTTCCACCCATAGCCCACATCATTCATACTTGGATTGCAAGGTTTTTAATTTTTGGCTTCTATAGCAATTTATTCATCAGATTATCTATCAGGTATTGGTTTTGCTATCCTAACCTTGACCTGTACCTTTCTTCTTGGCAGTATATAATAATCAGGGTTCAGTTTTGGAAAACAAAGCCCAATCTAGACATTTTAAAAAGAAATGGATTTAATACAGAGTATTAAGTACTTAAAATATCATCGGAAGAACTGGCACAGAGAGTTTTAGGCTAGCCTCAGCTTTCCAGAGGAGCTCTTATTTCTGTCACAATCGAGGTGGGGCAAGTGCTCAGTACTAGAACATTGTCTTCAGGATTACAACATCATATCTGTTGAATTAGTCAAATTTGGCTAGATCATATTGTAAGTAAAAAAGAAAAAGAATCTCAAAATCTTAAACTTACAAATCCCACTCTAGACCATTGTGTCAGTTTGAGATTATTTATGAATCCCAATGTTTGTAAACTAATCAGATTCAGTTGAGGGGCCCTTGATTAGAGTACCTGAAAAGATTGCTTTGAGAAGCTTTCTTTGATTTAGCAGGGCATAACTCAGGTTGAGTCCCCACCCCTTTAATGGGTCTGATATAAAACAGAAACTCACTCGGGATAGACACATGAGAAGAAAGAGAGAATGGGAGAGATGAGCTATTCACCTGATAGCTTGCAGGTGAGAGAGAGGAAGCTCTGAGAGACAAGCTGTATGTCAGCCTACAGCTAAGATCAGAAAGAAGCTGTGGAGCCTTAAGAGAAAGAGGAAGCCCAGGAAGCAGAGACCAGTCAGATATCCCCTGCCATCTTGCTTTAACACATGGCAAATGACTTTGTTGAGAAAGCAACATTGGGTTCTCTTCAGGGTCTTGTAACTGTAAGCTTTTACCCCAAATAAATATCCTTCCTAAAAACCAACAAATTCTGGTGCTTTGCATTGGCCCCCATTTGGCAGACTAATACAACCAAGTCTTAGCAGTCCTCTAAGAGATACCTCATAGTTCCAATTCCATATAAATATGGGCTTCTGTGATCACTATAATGAAAGAGTTTGGGGTGGGGGAAATAGTTCTCTGGTTTATAAATACTTCCTCTCCAAAGTGACATTTTAATTTTGTTTGTTTTTTTGTTTTATTTACTTTTGCTTGATTTTTATTGACCAAATGATTTCACATAATCACATGACCACCTCTAAATTCTAGAGGGCAGGGAAGTACATCCTTTCATGGGCCAGAAAAAATAACTAGAAATATAGAGGATCAGTACCAACCATTTACCTTAGTATATCTTTTTAATCCCCAAAGTTCCATCTAATTGTGGTATGAAGCTCAAAGTCAAGGACTTCTTGATTTTCATGATAGTTCCTACTTCCCTGACAGTGGACTGTTGTTTAGACCTAATTTTTTCTGGACTTTCTGGATGTTCATACCTAAGTCTCTGCTTTTATGACTCTGCAGAGAATTCCCCCATCCTATTACTGAAGATCTTTTACTTAATGTATCCTATAAATCAGACATTTCCTGTGACTAGCAATTTGCAACACCTCCTTCCCTTAGTTCCTGGTTTTCTGCAATCTGCTAACATAAGACTCTATCTATTGGGAATCCATTGCTCTGCTAACTGAACCTCTTGTTCAAAGTTATTCAGCACAACTAAAAGCTGATTCTTTTCCCATCACTTCTTTTTTTTAGGAGGTACCGGGGATTGAACCCAGAACCTCTTACATGGGAAGCAGGTGCTCAACCACTAAGCTACACCCACTCCCCTCCCATCAATTTTATATTACCAATCATGCATTTCTTACTATTTGGAATGAAATGAACAGAGTATGAACAGTACTTTTTCCTGTTTTTTATGACATCTTATATGTGTTGAAAGTGAAATTCCAGCAAGGTTAATGAAAACTATATTATATGATCTTCTTTAAACATAGAGATACTTCTAGGAGAAGATAGAATTATTGAAATTCCCTCCCCATCATTATTCTATCTTTTCTTTATAAAGATTTGTCATGCAGGAAAACATCTTTCATATTCCCAACCATCCAGACTGATTACATCAGGACTACTCAAGGTGCCGATACGTAATGAAATAAGATGCTTGTGCTAGAATTTAATTCAATTTGCTGCTTGCTTCATTGATAAAGTCTTATTAGCATAAGCTCCTATCTCATTGTGCACAAGTAACAAACTTCTTGGATTGGTTGCCTTGACATACCACACCTTGAGAAGCCCTGGTCTATGGAGTCACATAAAATCATTAATATATTGCCAACATCCTTATAGGACATTATCAATGGTTTTCAGGACTTTCAGATCCCCATAAATTTATTTATAAGGTTATAACACCTACTTCATCTGAAAACATATAAATCTATAGATGCTCTTCACTTCATGAGCATTACACACCCAACAAAAAATTTGGATAGTTAATGATCTTCAATGTCTAAAGCGACTATTACTCTAATATAGGAAAAAGGAATTTTATGAAGAGAAAGATAATGTCTTGCTTAGAAGTAATTCCTACCTATTCTTAGATTTAAAATGCCATTTTTAAAAAAGTGAATTTAAAGAAAAGAACAAAATATAATTTATTTTAAGTAGGTTTATAGGTTTAAATTTTGTTTCCAATGTCAATTTCATAAAAGGTCTTGATGCACAGTGAGGCAAAAATGAATCTATAAATTAAAGTCATTAGACTAAAAGAAAGTACATTAGACTAATAGAAAATACCAATTTTCTTAAATTAGCCCTATTTTAAACAGCTTTAAACAATAATGAGGAAAACATCTCTCAGTCACATAGTACTTGGATATATTCATTTACTTAACCTTAAAAATGTCATATTGCCTTGAGAAAAGAGAGATAAGCATTTCCCCTGTGAAAATTGTAAAAATATTTTTCTAATGTTAATGTTACTATCTCTATAAATGCCTAATTCTAGCCTCTGCCTTAGCTCTCTCTGCTTTTGATTTATGTTGAAGCTGACCTGGCCTAACTCTGTTAAGCTTAAGTACTGAGGCACCCTTTGAGATTATGGGACTATCATTTGGTGCATTCCTAGAGGAAACATTTAACTGAGACTGTTCTCTCTGACAAGTGATTAAGTCCTACACATTTCAGGTTAAACAGGCCACAAAGATGTGGTTAAAATAAATTGGGAATGGGGACATGATATGAATTAAGAGAAATTAAGTAGACGACTCTAAATAAGAAAGCAAAAGAATACAAAAGGAAACAACAATACACGTTGCCTGAAACAATCAATTCCTATTTTTATAAAGCTTTGAGTCTAGGAGAGTAATTATCATCAAAGCCAGATCAATTTTCCTAGACACAGTATTTTATTAGATTGCTACATGACAGTGTACTAATTAAAACTGATTGGTCTAATTAGAATCCCATTAATAACAAGAAAAGCAATGACAGATATATCACTACAGCCACAACACCTTGATTCATTAAATGCTCCAACATCCAAGTAGTTATGGATGTAGCTGCATTTTTGCTTTGTTTTGTTTTGTTTTTTAAAGAAAGGAAGAGAATAAAGACATTAAAGGGAGTTGTGGTTGCTGAGAAACAGGGTAGAAGCACCACAGGTCTCTGGCAACAAGAACTTTTAAAAGACAATTAGTGAATGGGAAGCAGCTGTGGCTCAATCAGTTGGACTCCCATCTACCATATGGGAGGCCTTGGGTTTGCACCCAGGGGTTTCCTTGTGAAGGCAGGCTTGCCAGCAGGCTGTGGAGCTCCCCAGGCCGCAAGCACGGCAGAGAGCCAACTCAGCAAGATGATGCAGCAAAAAGGGTGACAAGTAAAAACACAAAGGAGCACACAGAGAATGGACACAGAGAGCAAACAACAAGCAAGCCACAAGGGGGGAGGGTAATAAATAAAAATAAATACAGACATACAGAAGATTGCACAGTGAAAGGACACAGAAAGCAGACAGCAAGCAAGCTGCAAGGGACTGGGAATTAAAAACAAAAGACAATTAGTGAAGACAAAATACTAGAGAAAGTTTCAATAAATTATTATTTTTAAAAATTCTGGTTAGATCAAGAACATATGCTCTTTAAAGACTTGCTGGATACAATAAATTCTAAAAGTAAGTCTGAAATAATCTACCTCATTTAATTTCATACCTAATTCCATGGGGGAAAAAAGGTGCAATTAATGTAATTTGGCTTTTCCACAATTACAATAAAGTGATCATAATTTGCCATAGGTTGTGATATCATATTCTAATCATGAAAAAATTATTTCTGTTGTTTCTCAAATTGTAGACTCCCAAAAATAAATAAACTCAAATTTTAATGCATCTTGATATGCTAAGGCGTATCAACAGAATATATTTATCATTTTACTGATTAAATATTTGAGTGTCTTCCATGTGCCAAACTTTGTGCTGGGTGACCATGAGAGATATAGTCAAAATTATTTTTCATAGTAGGTATAAAAGGTGAAAGAAAAGAAGGGACAAACCAAAAACTTATATCTCTGTGTTAACTTTCATTCTTGACTAGACTCCATTGAAGCAGTCCCCAAGACTACTTGGGTGTCTTCAGGCTCCTGTTCCACCTTACACTTCTGTCATTCTGCCATGTGTACTAATCTGGGTTGAGATCTGCACTATTCCTTAGGTTCCAAACAATTCCACAACCTTGTTGAGTCTTAGCCTTCCACATTCCTCTAGGACTCACTAGGCTACTTCTGGCCAATTCTGCCCAGGAGTCTTGGATACCTAGTATTTCTGTCCACTAGCATTTGAGAGAAATCCTGATTTTTACAATAACCACATGATAGATTTTGGCCTATGTCCAACACCCAAAGAAAGACTCCAACTTGCCATCCTTTTTCCCTTATTCAGAAAGAATTTCTTTGTATAGAACACTCTTTCTAATCCCCCATTGAATTTTTCAGATTACCCTCTGAATTTCAAGTGCTCAGCCTAAACCTTTATTGTACTATTTCTGCCCATGGTTGGGCAAGGTTTTCAGGATGGGAGGACTGGGGAGAGTTCAAGTTTATCCTTAATCTTCATACACCATTTGTTTTAGTTTCCTTGGCTGTTGAAGCAAATACCATGCAATGGGCTGGCTTAAACAATTCAAATTTTACAAATTCACAGCTCTGAGGCAAAGAGAAAGTCCAAATCAAGGACAATGCTTTCTTCCCAAAAACTGGGATTCTGGGACTGGTTGCCCATGATTCTCGGTGCCTGGCTCCTGTCTCACATGGCAATGCACACAGCGGCCTCTCCTGGTCTCTCTCTTCTTTTCTGGGTTCTACTAACTTCCGGCTTCTTACTTCCCATTTCTTTCTCTAGCATTTCATCTATCTAGGACTCCAGAAATAGGTTTAAGATCCAAAGTGATTGAGGTGGCCACACTTTAACTGACATAGCCTCATCAAAATTTCCTACTTGCCGTGGGTTAACATTGACAACATTGGGGCTCTTAAGCGTGAGCAGGAGAAAACCTTTCATCTGATCTTTGGTTCAAAGTTGGATTTTAAGGAACCTTTTGCACTGAAAAGAAGTTCTCCATTATATTTCTTACTTTGTGATATTTAGCAGCAGTTAGCTTTCCAATCTACTAAGGCTCTGAATTCTGGACTCTATTACCTTTTTTCTTTCTGCTTTCAAACCAGTCAATGCCTAATTCTTTTCTACACTAATCACCTGTTGAAATATTGTACCAAATATAGCCAATGTGCACATTAACACAATATACACTAATACTTTTTTTCAGTCAATTCCCCTAGAAATGTTGGTTCAATAAGTATATATAGATTGTTTTCAAAGTTAATATTGCCCTTCTTATTACCAAGAGTTTTTATTACATAACATATATCATCATATTTCTACTTTCCAATGACCATTTTTTCTTTTCACTGTTTGACAATTTTGTCAGTATCATACATTTTAACTTCTTATTACAGTGACAATACACTTCAAGATTCAAAATATCTGTATTTTCAGTATCTGCTGTTATATCAAGAATTCCAAAAAATCTTTGATTTAACTCATAGATGTTTTACTTATTGCTTACATCATAGTACAAAAAAAGAATCAATTAGGTGAGGGAGAACTGTTACGCTACAAAATATATTATAGAAACCCTGGCTGTTTTCATCTTGAACTTTATGACTTTTTAAAATGTCTTCTCCATAACTGCCATGCAATGAGAAAGAGAGTAGACATTTACACATGGGATTAATTTTTATGAACTAGCCCTTGAAATGGTCTGTATCAAACTTTTTCCCACATAATATTCACTAGTTCCATGTTTCTAATCTAACTGTAAGAGGTAGATACATAGATTAGCACTGAACATAAGAAGAGGAAAAGCACAGATATTGGAAAGAATCTTTTGTACTATTGTCCATAAGAATGAAAGTATTTATCTTATAAATAAACGTAAGTCCAAGTTTCACACAGTTTCTGTATTTTGAGTAAACCTAGGACAGCATTTGGAGAAAAATGAGAATGTGGTTGAGGAGTGAATTTATCAGAGAGTTACCCAAGGATTCTCTGTATCTCTGATAAATCTTCAACTGGTAAAAAAAAGTCTTCATTTTTCATTTAACGATAGTAGCTTGAGAATACTGAGGGTATAAATTAGCACCAGGGTGCTTCTAAGTAAAAAAAAAAAACACAATTATATATTTTTTAATGTGGTAGATACTTTCAAGATAAGCAACACTAAAAATACTCAGATTGGGAAAGGTCATGCTCAAAAGTTGGGTGGGCTTGTTGTCTGAAGTAGTGGTGACAGTTGCCATAGGAAGGAGTGTGTATATGTTCAAAATAGATCTGAAACGAGAAATCTATCTTGGGTAAAGCCCAACAGCTTAAAGCAGGGTTTGTGCTATATTCTTGAAATCATGGCTAAACTTGAATACAAAGAAATGTGTGAAGAGGCAGAAGGATTCAAGACTTGGTCCAGGCTAAATCCTGGTTCCTGTTCCAGGTGCTAAGTTCTTGAGACCTCCAGTGAAATTAAGCTCATATTCAAGTCTCAGTGGTCTACTGACATGTAGCACAGAAATACTGAATTAACCAAAGACCATAGTTGGTTTGATTTTTGGGAGGTTGCATTTCCATGCTTTTCACTTCCAAATTGTTTCCTTTTATAAATATCATACCTATCAGAAGATGCATACTTAAATATTCAAAGACCTCTTATTCATGTTTTACAGACATTTTTGTGTCTTCTAAAAGAATTGGCACAGCTATGTATTTGTTGGAATCTGTAGAATTCATTTCTTCAAATTGGTCATCTAGGATATCCTCCCCTTCTAGCGTCGAGTTTGTGTTCTTAATGCTAGGATTAACAACTTGGCCTCTAATAGTGAAATGAGAAGCTCATATTTCATTTTGGAATTTCCAGGATATGAGTGAATCATTTTACTAGAATTTTCCCATGATAAGAAGCCATACCAAACTCTTCACATGTTTAAATCAATGAATTATTTGAATTCCATATCTACAATGTTCCAGTCCAATTCCTCAACTACTCTGTAAAAACATACTCATATCCGTGACTCTATATTTCCTTCCGCAGACCAGAAGATCATTATGTTTGGTGGAAATAATAAATTTCCTCAGAACAGATATGTTTTTTTCAAGCTAATGACATGTTTCTATATTTTGTCAGACAGCTAAATGCACGTTCTGATTCAGTAAGTAGATGACAAATAAAACTGAGAGCTAAGCACAGCTGCTTCATGTGACATTATGGCAATTACAGTGGCCTTGTAAAGTACCTGTCAAGAATTACATATGCGGACTTCCGGCAAGATGGTGGCTGAGTGAGCTTGCCTTGCCGTCTCTCCTGGGAAGAGGCAGCTGGGCACCGCTGGAGGTTCTCCGGGACCAGGCTTTTTCAGGATTTTTTCAGGGCAGGAAGTGTCTGGACATCGATTTGGTGGGAAGGTAACGGAAAGGACTGGTCTATAAGATATATATTGGGACTTTTCAGGAGGGGGAGGCAAGATGGCGGCTGAGTGAACTTCCCGGTTACTAGCTCCTGGGGGGAATTGGCTGGGAAGCGTCGGAGACTCTTTGGGACCGGCTGTTTCGGGATTTTTCCTGGTCCGGAGGTGTCTGGACATCGATTTGGAGGGAAGGTAACAGAGAGGATCCATCTGTGAAATATACACGGAGATCCCAGCTACGTGTGGAGGATTCCCTCCTTGGGTAGGCGGAGCCGAGGCAGCTAGCACCGCGTGGAGCCCCGGCGGGCGGCGGCCAGGGTAGCCGAGTCCGGCCAAGCCCGGCTGAGCCGCGGTGGGCGGGTGGGCGGAGCCCGGCTGAGCTCAGCCGAGCCCAGCCGCGCTGCGCCGCGAGCGGGAGAGCCGAGCCGCGCTGCGCCGCGCCGGGCGGTGGGCGGGAAAGCCGAGCCCGGCCGAGCCCAGCCGAGCCCAGCCGAGCCGCGGCAGGCGGCGGGCGGGGGACCGGAGCCCGGCTGAGCCCAGCCGAGCCTGGTGGCGGGGTTTCTGTTCTTTGGTTTTGTTTTTTTTTTTATTTTTTTTTGTTGTTGTTGTTCTTGTTGTTCTTTTTTTTTTTTTTCAATCCTCTCTTTCTTGTCCCCAATATTCTTCTTATACTATTTTACCTTAACAATACAATAGGTCCTACAGGAAATACCTCACATTTGCTTGGTTTCCTCACCCTCCACTGCCTCATTTCTCTGTGAATAGATTTAGCCTATCTACACTATCCCCTTTCCCCTACAACTTGATATCCTCCACCATCTGCTATCTCTCCTATATTCCATCTCCCTTTCTTTGATCCACAAAGTGTCTAACTCTTAATTTCTAATACCTTTGTTTAGTTTTCCATCTGGTATTCGTCCCTGAAACTATTACCTCTCTTTTCTCTTTCCCTCTTTCACGAAAACAATAGCCTCTTAGTACGTACCACATTCCTCCCATATTCAGTCGTCTACCTCATTATAGGTACTTTCCTACTACTATAACTCTACACAATTTACATGATCTAACCTCCATCCTCCCAGAGCTCATATTGTTGCTTTGTAAACATATATCACCAATACTACTTCACACTTTTTCCTTCCTTACACAATTGACTTTCCCCAGCACTAATACTTTCCTTTAAAGTGAGCTTAACTAGCAATAAGAAATTGGAATAAGAAGAACAAAGTGACAAAGAGAACATATAACACTTACGCAAAAACAACAGCTAATTAATCTCCAAGACTAGACAAAGAAGCTAAGGAACTGATTAAACCAGTCAAGAAAAAATGTTGACAAGACAACAACAAAAATCTACAAACCAAACCAGTAATCAGGAAAACATGGCTGAATCCAATCAAAAAACTGAAAATCAGGAAGGGGGGCAGGACTTCGCACAAGCAATGAAAGGTCTCAGAACATTTATCACCGACAAATTTGATGAAGTAATGAAAGAGGTTAACAGCGTGAAGACAACACTTGGAGGGGAAATTGCAGACATGCGCAAAAAAATAACAGATATGATGGAAATGAACACCACAATTCAAGAAATCAAAAATACACTTGCAGCAAATATCAGCAGACTGGAAGAGGCAGAGCAGAGAATTAGTGATGTGGAAGACAGTGCATTGGAAATCAAACAGATAGTAAAAGTGGTCAATAAAAAGGTAGAAAAAATCCAGATAGGACTTAGGGACCTGAATGATAACGCAAAACGCTCAAACATACGTATTATAGGCATTCCAGAAGGAGAAGAGAAGGGAAAGGGGTCAGAAGGACTGTTGCAGGAAATAATGAATGAAAACTTCCCAAATCTACTGAAAGAGACAGATGTACATATCCAAGAAGCACAGCGCACTCCACTGGTCATAAACCCCAACAGGCCCACCCCAAGACATATACTTGTCAAATTATCCAATGCTCAAGACAAAGAAAAAATTCTAAAAGCAGCAAGAGAAAAGAAAACCATCACATACAAGGGAAACTCCATAAGATTAAGTGCTGATTTCTCATCTGAAACGATGGAAGCAAGAAGGCAGTGGTATGATATAATCAAGGTACTAAAGGAAAAAAATTTCCAACCAAGAATACTCTATCCAGCTAAACTAGCATTCAAAAATGATGGAGAGTTCAAAATATTCACAGATAAACAGAAACTGAAAGAGTATACCAACAAGAAACCTCCCCTTCAAGAAATTCTTAAGGGAATTCTGCAGGAAGAAAGGAAAAAACAGGACAGTCAGAGATGGAGGAGAGTGTAAAAGCAACAAGAAAGACAAAAATAGAAGGGGAAAATAAAATAATACAAACAAAATATAACAAACACAAATCCAACCAAAATATGGCTACCATAAATAACTCTCTAAACGTAATAACACTGAATGTCAACGGATTAAACTCACCTATCAAAAGATTCAGACTGGGACACTGGATAAGGAAATACGACCCATCTATATGCTGCCTACAAGAGACACATCTTAGACCCAGAGACTCATGGAGATTGAAAGTGAATGGCTGGAAAACAATCATACAAGCAAACAACAACCAAAAAAAGGCAGGAGTAGCTATATTAATATCAGACAAAATAGACTTTAAATGCGAAACAATTGTGAGAGACAAAGAAGGATACTATATTTTAGTGAAAGGGACAATTTGTCAAGAAGATCGAACAATCATAAATATTTATGCTCCTAACAAGGGCGCCTCTAAATATGTGAGGCAAACGCTGGAAAAACTAAGTGAAAGAATAGATGCATCTACAATTATAGTGGGGGATTTTAATACACCACTATCAACTCTGGACAGAACATCTCAAAAGAGAATCACTAAAGAAACAAAACATTTGAACAGTATATTAGAAGAGCTGGATCTAATAGACATATATAGATCATTACACCCAAACACAGCAGGATATACATTTTTCTCAAGTGCACATGGATCATTATCCAAGATAGACCATATGCTAGGCCACAAAGAAAGGCTTAATGAATTCAGAAAGATCAAAATCATACAAAACAATATCTCTGACCACAGTGGAGTCAAGCTGGAAATTTGCAAGGGACAGAGACCCAGACTTCACACGACAATCTGGAAATTAAACAGCACACTCTTAGAAAAACAGTGGGTCAAAGAGGAAATCTCAAAAGAAATCAATGACTACCTTGAAACAAATGATAATGATAACACAACATACCAAAATTTATGGGATGCAGCAAAAGCGGTACTGAGAGGGAAATTTATAGCCATAAATTCATATATCAAAAAAGAAGAAAGAGCAGAAATTGAAGAATTAACTGCACATTTGAAAGAATTAGAAAAACAACAACAAAGTAACCCAACAGGAAGAAGAAGGAAGGAAATAACAAAGATAAGAGCAGAACTAAATGAAATAGAAAATAAGAAAGCACTTGAAAAAATAAACAAGACCAAGAGCTGGTTTTTTGAGAAGATCAACAAAATTGACAAACCTTTAGCGAGACTAACAAAGAAAAAAAGAGAAAAGATGCAAATACACAAAATAAGAAATGAGAAAGGTGAAATCACCACTGACCCCACAGAAATAAAGACTATCATAAGAGGATACTTTGAAAAACTATATTCCAACAAAAATGACAATTTAGAGGAAATGGACAAATTCCTAGAAATACATAAGCAGCCCATACTGACGAAAGAAGAAATTGATGATCTTAACAAACCAATCACAAGCAAAGAGATAGAATCAGTCATTAAAAATCTCCCAACTAAGAAGAGCCCAGGGCCAGACAGCTTCACAGGTGAATTCTACAAAACATTCCGGAAAGAACTAACACCAATCCTGTTGAAACTATTCAAAAAAATCGAAACAGAAGGAACACTGCCTAATTCCTTCTATGATGCCAACATTACCCTAGTACCAAAACCAAACAAAGACACCACAAGAAAGGAAAATTACAGACCAATTTCTCTAATGAACCTAGACGCAAAAATACTTAACAAAATACTTGCTAATCGTATTCAACAACACATTAAACGAATTATACACCATGACCAAGTGGGATTTATTCCAGGTATGCAAGGATGGTTCAACATAAGAAAATCAATCAATGTAATACACCATATAAACAGATTGAGAGAAAAAAACCACATGATTATATCTATAGATGCAGAAAAGGCATTTGACAAAATACAGCACCCCTTCCTGATAAAAACACTCCAAAAGATCGGAATACAAGGAAACTTTTTGAACATGATAAAGAGTATATATGAAAAACCTAAAGCCAACATTGTTTACAATGGCGAAATCCTGAAATCCTTCCCTCTAAAATCAGGAACAAGACAAGGATGCCCATTGTCTCCGCTCCTATTTAACATTGTCTTGGAAGTACTGGCTCGAGCACTGAGACAAGAACCAGATATAAAAGGCATTCAAATTGGAAGGGAAGAAGTCAAAATTTCATTATTTGCAGATGACATGATCCTATATATAGAAAACCCTGAGAGATCTACAACAAAGCTCCTAGAACTCATAAATGAGTTTAGCAAAGTCGCAGGTTATAAGATCAATGCGCAAAAATCAGTAGCATTTCTATACACCAATAATGAGCAAGATCAGGAGGAAATCAAGAATCAAATACCATTCACAATAGTAAATAAAAAAATCAAATACTTAGGAATAAATTTAACTAAAGAGGTAAAAAACTTATACATCGAGAACTATACAAGATTGTTCAAGGAAATCAAAGAAGACCTAAATAAATGGAAGAATATTCCCTGTTCATGGATAGGAAGACTGAATATTAAGATGTCTATCCTACCAAAACTGATCTACACATTCAATGCAATCCCAATAAAAATCAACACAGCCTTCTTTAAGGAACTAGAAAAACTAACTATGAAATTTATTTGGAATAAAAAGAGACCCCGAATAGCCAAAGACATATTGAAAAAGAAAAACGAAATAGGAGGAATCACACTTCCTGACTTCAAAACATACTACAAAGCTACAGTAGTGAAAACAGCATGGTACTGGCATAAGGAGAGACACACAGACCAATGGAATCGAATTGAAAGTTCAGATATAGAACCTCATGTATATAGCCATATAATATTCGATAAAGCCACCAAACCCTCTCAACTGGGAGAGAATGGCCTATTCAACAAATGGTGCCTGGAGAACTGGATAGCTATATGTAGAAGAATGAAAGAGGATTACCATCTCACACCTTATACAAAGATCAACTCAAGATGGATCAAAGACCTAAATATAAGAGCCAAGACCATAAAGACCTTAGAAAGCAGTGTAGGGAAACATCTACAGGACCTTTTAATAGGAAATGGATTTATGAATATCACACCAAAAGCACAAGCAGCAAAAGAAGAAATAGATAAATGGGACTACCTCAAAATTAAAGCCTTCTGCACCTCAAAGGAGTTTGTCAAGAAAGTAAAAAGGGAACCCACACAATGGGAGAAAATATTTGGCAACCATATATCTGATAAGAGACTTATAACTTGCATATATAAAGAACTCTTAGATCTCAAAAACAAAAAGATAAACAACCCATTTAAAAAATGGGAAAAAGATTTAAACAGACACTTCTCCAAAGAAGAAATACAAATGGCTAAAAAGCACATGAAAAAATGCTCCAAATCCCTAGCTATCAGGGAAATGCAAATCAAAACTACAATGAGATACCATCTTACTCCCATAAGATTGGCAGCCATGAAAAAAACAGTAGAATACAAATGCTAGAGATGATGTGAAGAAAGGGGAACACTCATCCATTGCTGGTGGGAATGCAGAAGGATCCAACCATTCTGGAGGACAGTTTGGCAGTTTCTCAAAAAATTATCCATAGATTTGCCATATGACCCAGCAATACCACTGCTGGGTATATACCCATCAGATCTGAAAACAAGGACACAAACTGATATATGTACACCAATGTTCATAGCAGCATTGTTCACCATCGCCAAAAGTTGGAATCAATCCAAAAGTCCATCAACAGATGAGTGGATCAATAAAATGTGGTATATACACACAATGGAATACTACACAGCTGTAAGAACCAATACACTACAATCACACGTGATAACATGGATGAACCTTGAGAATCTTATGTTGAGTGAAGCAACCCAGGCATTGAAGGACAAATACTATATGACCTCAATGATATGAAATAAGTTAACTGCCTCAGAGAGCTAGAGTCTGGAAAAGTGGCTTACTGGAAATCGGGGGGTGGAGGAAGGATGTGAGTTAATGTCTGTAGGGGTGGAATCTGTGATGAGCTGGGGGTAAGTATGAGCACAAAGAAGGGACAAAATGGGGGCAAGGGGTTACCTTCGGGTGGGGTCTTCTGGGTTTGAGGGGGGCTGGGGATGGGAAGAGGGGTAATATGGTCCAAGAAATAGGTGGGAGGGAGGGGCAACATACAAACATGGGAGAGTGCCAGAAGTTCATTGAGAACTAAATGTTGAGTAAAACGTATCAAAGTATAAGTAGGAGGGTTACCTGGTTAGGACGCTCAGGGGGTATGGTCTGATGCGGGAGGACTCCGGAGGGAATAGCTGAAGGCTCATTTTGCCAAGGTGGGTTCTACCATTGGGTGGGGTGGACCCATATCCTGGGGAAGACTAATGCCGACGAATAGAGAGAACTGTATCTCTCGTGAGAAAGGACGGCTCCCAGGGCATTAGATTGGCAGGTGTTGTGGGCCCTAAGGGGAGGGGAAAATGGACGTGCAATGGATGGAACAAAGGTAAATAAGGAGGCAAAAGAGGAGTTATGTGAGAGTACACGAGGATGAATATAAAACAGCTAATATTATACCAAAAACATATAGGGGACGACAGACTAATAATGAAAACCATAAGACAAAACATAGGATAACTAAAAAATTTAGAAAACTGTACAACCTAAAGTATGGACCACATAGTAAGCACAAATGTTACTTTGTTTGAAAACTATAGTTTCGGAATCTGTACATCAGTTTCAGGAAATATGATATGAATAAGTTAAAAGATTATTGCTGTGGAAGGGAAAAGGTTTTATGGTGGATCTGGGGAAATACTGTATATTGTATATATGAATTTTGGTGATCTAAGACTCTTCTGAAGCTGACATTATGTTGGGATTCACTTTACGGGAAGTTTTGGATCACAGAGTGGTTCAACAATGGCAGCGGAGGAATACTGATATGGGATGTTATTGACAGGATATATATGGTTGACAGGGAGTTATACAGGGTATATGCCCAGGGTATATGGTAATGTCTATATATACTCATAGTGGAAACAATTAAAAACAACAGCTGGGGGGGTACTGGGCTCCTGGCCGGGGGGTCACTGTTGTGGGCCCTGGGAGAGCAGCGGCAATCCTCCAGGTGCAACGGCAAAAACCAGGAAGGAAGGAGGGCCCGACAGTGGGCTCTTGATACTAATGGCTACACTTTTGAGCCTATGCACCTGCAATAAGAACAAGGCCTAGAGTAGCATTGTGCCTGGGGGTTTCCTCCTGACAGCCTTCATGTTACTCAAATGTGGCCACTCTCACAGCCAAACTCAGCGTGTAGATGTGATGCATTCCCCCCAGCATGGGACACGACACCCGGGGATGAGCCTCCCTGGCACCGAGGGATCACTACCACATACCAGCTGAAGAAGCAACTAGAAAATGACCTTGAATTAAAGATTCAATGCGGAACAGCAGAATATACCCATCTACATATAATAACATGACTTCGGGAGGCGGTTTGACCTAATGTAAGGGGGAAATGGAAAGGAGAAATGAGATTATAAGGCTGTGAGTCTCTAAAAAAGAGTCTGGAGGTTGTCAGAAGGAATACCCCTATGTACAACTGAACAGAGTCTAAGAGACAGATAAGGTAGATACAACCCCAGGTATTGGTTCTTTTGAGGGATAAAGAGACCCACGGGTTCTATGGTCATGGCAGAAGGGGTTCACTGCCATGACAGATGGCCCTTCTTTGGAGCTGGTGTTTCTGCGTGATGGAAATGGACTCAGAGGGGATCTCTTTTCACAAGACTTGCATGCTACTTTATTGGAATTGTAGTTGGTGCTGGGTTTAAGATATATGTAGGGGATTTGAATCTCTGTACTGATAATATGACACCCAGGCCCAGAGCCTCAACAGACTTCAGCTCCTACACTTTGACTTATTGGACTTACTCCACTCAGCTAACATGGAGTTGAAGAAGGTCAACCACCACAACATGGAGCCTAGAGTGTCTACAACTAGAAGCGGGAAGAGTGCATCCAGTACCCATGTGGAATCTAAGCCCTCACTTGACATAGGTGTGCAATGGACACAACCAATCCAATGTCCACAGAGAAAATGTGGAATGGGTGTGGGAACGGTAGCCATGGGGGCTGCTGGGTGTGGGGAATGGGAGGAAGAGATGAGATGTGGAGGCGTTTTCTGGACGTGGAGTTGTCCTGGATAGTGCTTCACGGACAATTACGGGACACTGTAGATCCCCCCAGGGCCCACTGGATGGAACGTGAGAGAGTCTGGGCTATGATGTGAACCATTGACTATGGGGTGCAGTGATGCTCAGAGATGAACTTACCAGGTGCAATGGATGTATCACGATGATGGGAGAGAGTGTTGCTGTGGGGGGAGTGGGGGGCGGGGGCGGTGGGGTTGAATGGGACCTCATATTTTTTTTTAATGTAATTAAAAATAATAATAATAATAATAAATATTTAAAAAAAAGAATTACATATGCAAATGAGATTGAATCTCTCTACAGAGCTTTTCCAAGTCTCATGTAAGCATAATATGTATTTAATATTGATATAGATGAAAAGACTTCAGTGGATCTTATACTTTATTTCTCCTCTATTCTTGAGTGCTTATATTCACAGAAAATGCCTACAAAGTTTAAATTTTATTTCTTATCAGAAATAAATATGAGTTCACTTGATGATAAATCCTGGTCTACAATTAGGAAACAGCACATTAAATCATAAAACTGACAGTTATTTTTGCACATAAAGTTCATAAGTTCATTTATATAAGATAAGGATATAAGGATAAGATGAAGCAAATAAATTTTAAAAATCAATGTGTACCCTTCTCATTGCACTTAACATCTTCAACTTTGTATTATATATGACAAGGATTGGGTTTTATATCTTCTGCTAAGCTCTATTTGTTTAAATGCACCAGTGACTTATATTTTGAAATGCCTGTTGTAGTGCTGGGCATATAGTAAATGATCAAATAAATAAATAAAGATAAGAGGGAAAAAAGGAAAGAGACAAGAAGGAAAGAGAATATCAGAAGAAGTAAGAGATGAAGGGAATGAAAATTTTCTAAAAATAGAAAAGATAATAACTCTTTAAAAATTATTAGTTACTGAATTTTTACCACATAATTAGTTATTTTCTAAACCCTACAGGTATTACCTTACACTCAATATCTGGTCTAGTTTGAAAGAAAGGAAAATGAGTGGCACTGAATTATTTTACAGAGGCTAAATTTGTCAAAAAAATTCTTAAAACAGCAATTCAACTGTGATTACATAAGCTTTCTAAATGCAATTCTGTGCTATGGGATTCTTGAAAACACTAAATCTACATGTAAACCTTTTTCATTACCAGCTTTTTCAACAGAGCACAGGTAAATACTAAAACATATGTAATATGAAAGAAGGAAATCAGCGTGAGTTGAACTCATGGTTTGCCAGCTAAAAATGTTCTTTGTTACTTAATAGACATCTCAAATTTAGATTTTAAACCAAAGTCTGGATCTTTACTGAAGCTTCTTGCTTCCAATCTCAGTTGATGGGAATTTCATCCTTCCAAAAACCTGGAGCCATTTTTTGACTTTTCTTATGACCTGTACTCAATGTATCATGAAATCTTGTTAATCAAACCACTTGTTGCCAAATTCCACTGCAATCACCATCCTAGGTCAAGCCATCATTTTTCCATTCTGGATTATCACAGTGGCTTTTTAACTGGTCTTCTTGTTTTCACCCTTTTCATTCTAGAATTTATTATGAAACTAATTAGAGTGAGCTCTTAAAACATGCTGCTTTTTCTTTTAAAACTCTGCAGTGGTCACCAAACTCTCTCAGAGTAAAAACCGAACTTTCCAAAGGATTTCAAGCCCCTACTCAACCCGCAGCCTACTCATACTTTTCTCTTACTACCCATCCAAGCTATGCCCTTTCCATCCTAGCCATGCCGGCCTCAAAATTACCTCTGACACATTCTCTCACTTTGGGGGCTTTATACAGGCTGTTTCTTTATCTGGAACTATCTTACCCAAGATAGAAGAACACTAACTCCTTCACTTCTTTTATTTTGTTCACCTGTTACCTTCTCAGTGAGCTGTCTGCTTATTGATCAGTTTAAAATATAACAACACAAACACACCCATGGCACTGCTGATCACCCTTACCCTGATCTATGCTTCCATAGTTCTTATCTCCATCTAATGTAAACTAGAGTATAAACGTACATACAAATTCATAGTTTATTTATTTATGATGATTGTGTTTCCACACTCCTCCCTCAAAAAATAAATTTAAACTCTAAGAAGGTAGTTATTTCTTTATAAAGACTTATTTATTCATTTATTCCTCCCCACCTCATTGTCTGCTCTCTGTGTCTATTCACTGTCTTTTTCTGTGACTGCTTGTCTTCTCTTTAGATGGTACCAGGAACTGATCCTGCGACATCAGGAGTGGGAGAGAGGCACTCAATTTCTTATACTACCTCAGTCCCTGGTCTGCTGCATCTCTTACTATCTTTTTTCTTTGTCCGTTTTTATTGAGTCATCTTGCTGCACCAGCTCTCAGCTCAGGCCAGCTCACTGTGTGGGCCAGCTTGCCTTCGCCAGGAAGCCCAGGGAATCCTATCTGGTAGATGGAAACCCAATTGTTTGAGCCACATCTGCTTCCTGTCAGTAATTTTGTTTTTCTATTTTACTCAAGAGTGATTTAAAAGTGTCTAGTACTTGATACATAGCAGGGAGCCAATCAAAAAATTTTAAATGTAAAAATGAATGAATAAATAAATAAATTTGATGTTAGATATATTTCACATTGGTTTTCAATTATTCTAAATTGAGTAAATTTACCCTAAGAATACTAGCATAAGCTATATTACCAATCCTTAAAACTAACTTTATGTTGGGAGATTTTGACTAATAGCTTTACAATATTAATAATGATATTAATTATGCTTTGATAATTGTATTTAAAATAAGGTATAGAACACTTTTAACTAGATCAATATTGGCTTCACTCATACACAGCTTCCATCAATGCCTTCTGCATATATTTTTTTCTGAAACTCGGTCAAAGTTCTAGTAGTATATATAATAAACCCCAACTAATTTTAACACTGTTCAAGTTTCATTGTTCAAAAACTATTCAAACATACAACTGAACAATAGTCATCTATTTTACCACAGTTTTCTATAGACATATATTTTTTCATATATATTCTCATCAAATATGAAATATTAAATTCTCATCAAATATTAAATTATTTGGGAAGGAAAAAAAACCTGGCTCTTTGATTTAGCCATGGAAACACTTTCTCTATGTATTATGCTTATTCCATTGTTTTTGCCTAAAATGACCTCCTTCTTTTCCTCCCTAGCCCACTTAATTCAGTGCAACCAGATTTGAAAGGCCAAGTACCTCTTTCTACATCAGGTTGTCCCAGGTGCTTCTTCCATCCTTCTGAAATCTACTACTATAAATTTTGGAGTCAAGTTACTACTGCCAGAGGCACTCAGTATATTATATGCTATTAGTAATTTATATTTTATAAGAAGATCTTTCTTTCCAAAGATAATGTGCCTTAAGATAAAGTACCTATGTGGATTAAATGCTTCCATATGTCCAACAGATATTACTTTTTAGGATTTAGGAATAAAAATTGGAATTCCTAGGAATTCTTTAGAATTCCTGAATTCCTGAATTGTGTGTCTCAGCAGTATTAATAAAGAGAACTGTATTAATTAATATTTTAGTAATATTTGTAGAAGTATATTTTATTATTTTAGTAAGACTTTCATTGTATGTACTAAGAATTATAACCTATTGCAAATATTCAAACACTGGAAAAACTCAATGATTGCAGGAAGTATTTGAATTATACAACATTCTGTTCTCCTAGCAAAGTAACAGTAAGGAATTGTGTCAAAATTGCCAGTTAGGGATTTGTTTAACAAGTTATTGGAATATCTGGAGATTTGTAAGTCTGTGGTTAAAACTACAAATTTGGGAATGTTCTTTTGGCAAAAATGGCAATGGGGACTACTGAGGTAGGATATTGGATGGGTTACATATAGGACAGCACACACTGGGCAGGTTTCTATGGAACATGTAAGAGTTCATATTGTCATAATGTGTTATATCAGTGAGTGGAGACCCACAAAATAAACAGAAAAATATTAAACTCCCATTCTTCCCATCCTGAGGAGTCATGCTATGTTCTCAAATAGAGAGGCAAGAGTCTCTCAAAAACATAGGCAGTGCCTAATAAAAGAAAGCAAACCAATATGTCCAAACACTCAATATTAGTGCAATCAGCTATGAACCTTAGTCTTCAAAATTTGAAATTTAGTGGTTACCATAGGTCCCAAGGGGAAAGGAAGGGAAGAATAGAATAGATGAAACAAAGATATGTATTTTTAGGGCATTAGAATTGTTCTTCATGATCTCACAATAATGGATACAGGCCATTTTAAATTTTGTTAAAATTTATAAAATGTATGGTCCAAAATGTAAACCATAATGTAAACCATTGACCATGGTTAGTAGCAATGCCTCAATATTTGTACATCAAAAGAACAAATGTACCAGCCACATGTAAAATGTTATTAATAGAGAAGAGGGGGAAAGCAGGAGGGCATTGGGTATGTGGGAATGTCCTATATTCTCTAAGTGCTGTTTCTGTAACTTAAAGCTCCTTTGAAGAAAAAATGAAAAAAAAAAAAAAAAAAGACACCAGGGGAAAAAAAAAATATATTTCACTGTACATATAAGACAACAAATCTCACTGTGATGAAAGACATAATATCTAAAAAGGTTTTTTAATTAAATTTAAAATTTTTTTAAAAATTTTATGTTATTTTTAAAACTATCATTATTATTTCATTTTCTCATTATTTTTGTTTGATTATTTTCTTGGCTTCATCTTTGAGAGTGTAAGAGTTTGGTATTGTTTATGAATTAAAAAATTGATATTGGATTGTGTTTGTAGACTGATTTGTTCCTCTGGATAGAATAGATTGTGTTGGAGTCAGAGGTTTCACTTCTACTTGATCGAATTATGACTAAGGCTTTGATTGGGCCACATCAGTAGATCATCAAGTCCTTGCCCCCTTGGTGGCCTGGGATTCACAGAGAAAACTACATGTCAGAGGAGTTAGTTGGAGTTTTGATCCTGGAGCCCCAGGAAGAAAGCACACAGAGAAGCAATAATGTGAGCAAGAAGAGAGGACACCATTAGACACGATAGAGGCCTTGGAAAGAGAGAAGAGCCATTAGCCTGATAGTCTATAGCCAGCCTTGTGGAGCAAGTAGAGTAGATAAGAGAAACAATCCCCAGGAGAAAGATGAGACTTATCCAGTCTACAGATGATATTGGAAGAAGCTGGAACTACAGACCCTTAAGAGGAAGTGGAAATCTGAACCCTTGCAGACATCAGCAACCATCTTGCTCCAACATGTGGCAACAGACTTTCATGAGGGAAGTAACTTATACTTTATGTCCTAGTAATTATAAGTTTCTACCCCAAATAAATATCCTTTATAAAAGCCAACACATTTCTGGTATTTTTCATCACCATCCTTTTGCCTGACTAATACAAAGAGGTTTTGGGTCACAGAAGAGTCATAACTGTGGCAGCAGAGGAACACTGGTGTGGGATGCCAGTGATGGGAGGGAGTTCATCTGGGGCAGGCCTCTATAGCATATGAATGTGTTCAAGCTTCATGGGGCATTTTCACAGTGGGTGGAGATCCACACAATAACCAGAAGAATATTCAATTCCCATCCTAAGGAAGCTCTGCTACATTCTCTAATGGGACAGCAAGAATCCCCCAAGTACAGGGGCAGTGCCTAGTGAAAGAGGATGGACCATTCCGTCAGACCCTTGCTATTGGTGATTGTTCTTAAGAACCTTTTCTTGTGAAATTCAAACTTAGCTCAGTATTATATGAGGTCAAAGACTTAGCTCCTGAGGACTTCCATGTTGTTCAATTGTGGCCTCTCTCTAGGCCAAACTCAACATATAAACACTTTACTTTCCACCAGGCATGGGACATGACTTCCAAGGATGAACTTCCCTGGCATTGAAGGATTATTACCAAGTGCTAACAAGCAATGTACCTGGTAAAAGATCTTGACCATAAGGGGAAAATGGAAAATACAAATGAGTTCCTATGGCTAATAATTTCAAAGTGAGTCAGGAGGTCATTCCAGGTTACACTTACGCACATTTAAGCAGGATCTCATTGAGTTTACAGTAAATATTGCCTCAGATAGCAGGGTTCCTGAAGGCTCTAGAGATATCCAGACACTATAGGGAGGGCAGACAGCTCAGGAGTTTGGTGCCATGCTAGTGGGCCTTACCTTGGAATATATGCTCTCCAGTGTGACAGAGTTGGACCCACTTGTAGTTTCCTTACACATGGCTCTTCTGCCCCTTCTATGTGAACCCACAGTTAATACTATACTGGATAGGTGTATATCCAAGAGACTTAAATCTTTAGTCCATCCATGTACCAGTTTGACCCTGAATCTCAGCAGAGTTGCAACACCTACTCTCCAGTTCACTGGACTCACCCAAGACAACTAACATGGTGATAATGATGGAATGCCCATCCCAAGAAACTGAGAGAATCTGCAACTGCAAGCAAGACAGTTCTATCCATCTGCTTCATGAGATCTAAGCCCCTTCTCAATTAGAGGTGGAGTGGGCATCACCATCCCAAAATCCTCAAGACTGGGGAATGAACAATGGACTAAAGTAGATTTACAATTATGCTACTATAGATTTATAGTTATTCTAGCAATGGAAGAACTTTTATCATTGATGTGGAGGCAGTGGCCACTGGAGGTTCTGAGGGGAATGAGAAGGAAAAATAGGTGTAATAAGGGGACATTTTCAGGACATTGGAATTGTCCTGCATGACATTGCAATAACAGATACAGGTCATTATGCATTTAGTCATTGTTGTAGAATTTGGGAGAAGTTCAATTATTTGAGTATAGAGAGGCCAGGGCTCAGGAATGATTTTGAGAAGGAAAAATGGTTTATTGACGGCCGTCCGGACTCGGGAACTTTCTGTTTGAATCCCGAGCCCTGAACAAGATTTTCAAACGTCTTTTATACAGAGAGGAAAGGCCAAATGGTCCCTTTGTTTCAGTTCTCAATAGGCTTCAATTAGCATATATCTTCCACATCTTAGGTAAGCTTTTAGCATGGACTCCAGACATTCTAGATAAGCCTTTAGCTTATTTGGTTTTTGCATTTCCCCTAAATACTTAAAGTTTATAGCCCTTGCATTGTTAAACTGTTTCCTGGGACTGGAGCCTGTTGCCATTGTCCCTAAGGGCAGGACTGCAGCCTCTTACCGTTCCACACCCACAGCCTTCAGCTTAGGTTATCTCTGAAGAGACAAAGAGTCTTCCACCCATAGCCCACATCATTCCCCACCTTTTGCCAAAGTTTAACTTGCTAAACTTTGGCATAATTATTGTTGGAGCTATGAGGTGGATGGCTGTTTGTTGTTTTGATTGATTACTTATCAGTCTTTAGTACAGCATCCAGGACTGTTTTTAGAAGTTTAGAACTTTTCATTCTGGACAGCAGAATCTTGGGCAGGGGCCTCCTGCAGTTATTCTGCGCCACTGGCACTCACGTGGATTTCCAGTCAGGTTCCAGATCCATCTATTACTTTTATTTTACTCTTAAAGAGTTTACACCTTTAATTTAAAGGGGTGCTGAAGGGAGACGATCTCTTTTCTGTAACTGCTTCCTGCTGGCCATGGACTGTAGTCATTGCCTAACAAGGTGTAAAACTCTTATTAATTTATTTTAACTGGAGGAAGATGGATCTGGCATTCTGTACGAAGTAGAATGAAGTTTTCATATGGTTAATAAGATGTTCACTCTGAAAGAAACAAACTTAATTAAAAATTTGGAATACCCGTTTTTAAAAGAGGACATTGGATTACAGAGGTAGACAAGGTTAGGTGCCTATAAAGATGGCACTCCTTCTTAAAAGCTGGTGGGAACAGCATATATATTCTTTTTTTTTTTTTAAGTTATCTTTAGAGAAAAATTGCAACAGACACTTAGCTTTGTCTGAAGACACATTCTAAGCTATTCAATGATTGGCACTCATTCGCTCTGTCAGATGCTCCTGGTCAACTGGCACTCCTTGGGCAACTGGCTTCACTCAGGATTTGAACACTAAGTTGGAAATTCTCTTGGTTTTCACCTGTGGAGTGATTAGAACTACAGAATAAAGGTTTGTGGTTTTTTTTTTTTTACACCTTGGTTTTAATTGTACAATTTCTAGCAATTTTGACTTGTTCAATAGGTGACTCACCATCAGCAAGCAAGCCTCACCTTTGCTACACAGCAGAGTACAGTAGAATATAGAAGTTGACTGAGACTGGCTGAGACTGCCACCTTATTCTATAGACATGTTATTAACTGTTTAGAAAATGATTTTACCAGGAATTTAACATGTCTAATATACTTCTGCACTTGATCCAAAATAGAAAAGATAACATTACAATTATTAGGCATATATTTAGTACAGGATAAAAGTACAGCACTTAACATTAACTAATGTATTACTTAATGCATAAGGATTCAAAGTTGCAATTATTAGTTTTGAGTTTCAGGTTTGTAATACCTTACATGTTATCTCTCCATGAGAGCAGGCCATAATGCCAATTGTGTTTAAGTTTCACTTACAGTATCCTGGTATCATGGCTCCACTTAGCATGTTCTTCAACACAGTGAGCAAGTTGCAGCATCCTTCATCTTAGAGAGATTTTCCAGTATTCCACTAGCCTGGTGCATAGTGCTCTCTGGCACTATGGAACAGTGCCAGTCTGGAGGTGATATCCATTGTACACTTGGCTGTACCGAGTCATTATTGGCTGCTGCAGGAGCTTGAAATTGCAATATAGTTTCCATCGACTTCAGGAGCAGAACCAGAGACTGATATAGCACATATTTTAATTGAGGGGTCAGTGACCAGCCTAGCCAATAACTCACATGGAGAGGCCACCTGTAATGTATTCAAGGCCTGGTTTGAATGCACAAGAGTTTGACAATGTTAAATTTTATTCCTTGTTTTTATATATATTTTAAACAACTTAACGCAACACATATATCAAATGACTGTTTACTTACACAATTTTACTATGAAGATAACAGTAGGTACTTTACTTTAGTAATAGAGGAAAAAATATTTTTCATTGTTAAAATGAAAACAGAAGACTTCCCATATAATCAAGATAACTTTTTATTACCATTTACTTAAATATGTACTTTGCAGTGGCCTTCAGACAGGTTTTATTATCATTAAGTTATTTCTGCTACCAATACCAATGTTAAGTTTTAGTTAACAATGACTTCTCTAGAACTAGAACTATTTAAACATTTTCAGTTTGGCAGATGTTTTACAAACTCCTTATAATTGACTATAACCACGTTGACTAGACACCTCATGTTTAAATAAACTTACTAAATTACAATTACCAAAGAAATTTACTCTTTATTTAAGAGAGCATATTTACAATCTTTTTTTTTAGCCTAATTTCACCAATGTGAACTTACAATTTTCATTACTCTAAAGATTTCGTACAAAATGTTAATTTAGTTTATAAATTAACTATGGGAGATTACACTCAAGTTAAATAAAATTGAAACCATAATAGTTTATGCAAGGAATGTTCTCTTTTTCCCTTACAGGAAGCTAAAAACTTCTTTTCTTTAAGTTATGAAAATTATTAATTTAAAAGTATACTGACTACCAGGTTTTAAAACACATGCATACTGACTACCAGGTTTTAAAACACATTACACAATTACTTAATTTTTTTTTAAAATCATAACCCAGGAAAGATCTCTCCATAGTTGTTATGGACTTTCCTTTACTTACTGAAATTTGTTAATAGAGCCACTAATTACCTTTATTTTGTTGGAAAGAAATCTTCTGGAAGAAAATAAGGCTCACCAGATTGTGGAAAAGAAAATAATTTATTCTCAATCTTGCAAGAAGGGGTACAGAGCCAGATATGGCTGGTGCCACGAACAAAGGAAAATGGCACAATTTATACCCCTAAGCCTAGCATGCAAGCTCTTCCTCTGTTTTTCCATAGATTGGATACTTCAGAAGTTACAGCTTATCTGAGATTTAACTTTCCCACACAAAAGTTTGATTTAACTGCTTCCTCTATCACATTCCAACCATTTTAGTTTTTACCTGCTCCCCCTTTGTCAAATAAGGAATAGAATTTAGTGCTGAAATGGCACCAACTTAGTTAGCTCCTTCTTGGGCATCCTTCCACTGCCCATAGGACTGGCCTAAACTGGTCTCCTCCACTGCTGTCCAACCCGGGAATGGGAGACTGAGGCAGCAGGCTGCCAGTTTACATCAACATTTTTCTTATGTGAGAATTAACCTAATCTTTGTTGGTTTTTTTTTTTTTGTTTTTTTTTTGTTTTTGCATTTTATGGCTGACAAAGGTTTAAACTGGGAAATTACCAGGCAAACTGATTCTTAATTCCCTAGCCTAGTAGATAGATTTGATCTGCTACACCTAGTCTTGCCTTTAAAGCTCTTGCAAAGAGGAGGCCTTTTCCCAATTGTTTCTAAAATCAGATTTCTATGACTTTTTCATTCTGCTTAGTTTAATTTGGGCTTTAAGAATATTTATTTACATATATAACTGCATATTCAATTAACAATTTGAATAGAGCTCTTTTAAGAATTTTCATTTGTTAATTTGATATTATTCTGATGTATGAAGACATACACTGAGCAAATGGGTAGACACAAAGAGTTAGACACAGAAATGAAACTCATTGAAATTATTTATAATTTGCATTATTTTATATACTGTTTAGCTTAATTTGGGTTCCCAAAATATATATAACTTATTTTTTTTTTTGTTTTTTTTTTGTTTTTTAATTTTTTTATTTTTTATTGACTTTGTAATAATATTACATTAAAAATATATATGTGAGGTCCCATTCAACCCCACCCCCCCACCCCCCCTCTCCCCCCCCCCCAACAACACTCGTTCCCATCATCATGACACATCCATTGGATTTGGTAAGTACATCTTTGGGCACCTCTGCACCTCATATACATTGGTTCACATCATGGCCCATACTCTCCTCTATTCCATCATGTAGGCCCTGTGAGGATTTACAATGTCCGGTGATTACCTCTGAAGCACCATCCAGGGCAGCTCCATGTCCCGAAGACGCCTCCACCTCTCATCTCTTCCTGTATATAACTTATAACTGCATATTTAACCTCAACAATTTGAGCAAATAGGCAGACATGAATAGTTTGACACAACAACATGACTTTAGTTACTTTAAACTTCTAATTCTTACAAAACAAGTGTGACTGCAAAACATTTCAAAGACTCTTGAAACTCTTCTTAATTTGCACTATGACTATGCAGTTTACCACAAGAATTTTCCTTCTTACTTAATGGATTGTAATAACCAAAATGTTCTCAATGCCTTAGCACCATTTTGTTTTAGAACTTTATATTTTACCTTGAAATGAGCAGAATTTTGGATAAGCAACAAGATTAATTTTATATATATTTACTGAGGCTATTTGAAGCCTCAGGGAGACAGACTGCTTTCTCTCATGAATTGCCACTCTTAAGAACACTGACCGTCAAGGCAGGAGACTTCTCCCCCCCACCCCCCTTTTTGATTTTGGAGATAATAAAACTCCAGTGGTCATTTAACCTTATTCCATCAGGCAGCCATTTATTTAGGTTACACTTGAATTCATGAGAGAAAGGGTTACTAATACCAGGAGAGGAGACAGTGATGTCCCAGCTCTTCTCAATTATGAAATAACCATAGGCAAAGGCAAAGGGTGAGGTTAGGCTTGAAGTAACCATAAACAAAGGAAAGGCTAGTTTAGAATTTATACTTAAATAATAGTTTCAGGCTAAATTCACCCAGCTATAATTCCAGTTATTGTCTTTCCACTGTTTTATAATATAAATGCATTTATAAATGATTTTAAATCTTAGTTACAGTTTTTATTAATGTTTTTTTAAAAACCTATTAATTTTATAACACCTTTAAATACCTTTCATTTGACTTATAACATATTAAATGAACTTAACCATTACTTTAATTTTTCCTTTAAAGTAAAAGAATAAATCTCTTGCAGTTAGTTTGAAATAAAAAGCTACTTTTCAGGATTTGATTTCTAGAACATAAATGTTCTTTTTTTTTTTTTAAAGAGGTAAGACTCTTCTTCAAACACTGAGGAAATGATGAGGTTAAAGCACAAGAAGCTATTGATAAAATATTTTCTTTGTATATTGATCTTACTCAATTTTAATCATAAAAATTTTCCTTCCACAAACCTTCTACACTTTCAGTATTCCTTCAGGTTTTTTTTTCACACTCTACTCTTTCCAATAATCAATCATTTTATCTTAGGACAAAATTGTCTTCTGTTTCCCTAACAATAAAAACACACTCCATATATCCCACATACTAAGTTACCAGGCAAACTTCTTACAACATATAATTGCCATTAAAACTAAACAAGCTTGTTAAAATAATGAACTTTTCTCACTTTAAATACTTAGTAGCATGTAAGACCAGAAACAGTTTTTTTGGAAACAAGTTGGCAGGGGAGATTGGCTGCCGAATAAGTTTGTTATAAAATTGCCTTTTATTATTATTATTATCAATTCAGTTTTGTTAAATAATGACTTTCTGCAATTAGCCATTTAAATACCTTAATTTAAACAATGCTTTGTAAAACTTTTATAATTATTTATAACCTTAAGACAAATTTTACCTTCACAGAACACATTGTCTTACTTAAAGTTACTACAATACCTTCTAAGAACCTGAGCAGAATGCAAATGTATTTTGGCTTTGACACCCTAAGGAGGGAACTTTACTGCATTTATTCTGATTCTGCTTTTCACCCCCTTCACTTCCCCCCCTTCCAGGCAGTCGGGTGCACAACAAACAGGAATGCGGCTTATGAATAGAAGGGTGGACTCACTGGAAAGGGGCAAGCTGCTCCCCCCTTTCCAGCTTTCAGCCAAAATGGGCAGACAGAACCTACTCAAATTTGGCAACTCTCCCAGGAACCCAGCCATCCTGACTGGGATATTCCCAACAAACTTGGGTGCTTGGCGCAGACACAGATGGCCTCCAAGCCCCGGCAAAGGGCCAGACCAGAGACAAGACAGCAGAGCATGCACAAACATCTAGACTCCGCAAACATCCAGACTCCTCAGCTTTTGCCCCAGAATCATTTCACCCCCTTGCCAATGGCAAGGGAGGGCTCCAGCTCAGCTGTAATTCTACTTTACATAAGGACACAACTCCAACACTAGCATTGAGCTGACACAGACAGAAGCACAAAGGTCACTAATCTGACCCACAAGTTTATATATTTATTTTCACCATGGCTGCCCCCACAGCCATCACAAACCTCAGAACACTTAACATTTGGTATAAAGCGAATTCATTCACAAATTAGCACCATAACAAAAGATTTCAGCTAGACTTTTCCACTGTTTAAACTTTACACCCAGACCAAGCTCCACCAGAAAAGCCGATCCATTTTCCTGTAACCAAGTTTGTTTTCCTTAATCTAGATCAATTTCCAGGACATTAGGACTTGAACCTATAAATAGCCCTTCCTATTAAAATCGAGACTCCACTCCTTTAGTGGATATAAGACCAGTACCAGATTCTAACATGCAGTTAGACAAACCCAAAGCACCAGGGCTTTTCCCTGGTTTTTCTCCTTTTCCCAAGCCTAGAGAGAATGGCTTCCCCCCAGCCTTCTGGGGCTACTAGGGTTCTCTTGGGAGGTGATCAGCCTCCCCTTCCTAGCAATTAAAGCTAGGGCCTTCCAGACTGTGCTCACCCGGGGAGTCTTACCTTCTTCCATGTTTGGAGTTCTTTTTTGTTCCCAGAATCTTTCTCTTCAGGCCTTCCATTGCCCTCAATTTTTGTCAGGAAGATTCTGGTGGAGCCCACATCTTTCCTGGATTAAATTTAATCCAGGGGCGCCCAGATTTGGGGTTCACCCGAGTCCTCCCGGCTTCCTCGGGGATTTGGAAGGGGCAGCAAAATGCTACCGTCTCTGGCCTTCATTTGTTATCCCACCAGAGTCACCAAAAATGTTGTAGAATTTGAGAGAAGTTCAATTATTTGAGTATAGAGAGGCCAGGGCTCAGGAATGATTTTGAGAAGGAAAAATGGTTTATTGACGGCTGGCCGGCCGGACTCGGGAACTTTCTGTTTGAATCCCGAGCCCTGAACAAGATTTTCAAACGTCTTTTATACAGAGAGGAAAGGCCAAATGGTCCCTTTGTTTCAGTTCTCAATAGGCTTCAATTTAGCATATATATCTTCCACATCTTAGGTAAGATTTTAGCATGGACTCCAGATATTCTAGATAAGCTTTTAGCATATTTACTTTTTGCATTTCCCCAAAATACTTAAAGTTTATAGCCCTTGCATTGTTAAACTATTTTCTGGGACTGGAGCCTGTTGCCATTGTCCCTAAGGGCAGGACTGCAGCCTCTTACCGTTCCACACCCACAGCCTTCAGCTTAGGTTATCTCTGAAGAGACAAAGAGTCTTCCACCCATAGCCCACATCATCATAACTTACAAAATTGCATGGGACAAAGTGTAAACTATAATGTAAATCATAACCCTTGATTAGTAGCAATGCTTCAATATGTGTTCATCAATTGTAGCAAATGTACCACACTAATGAGGAATATTGGTAATGTGGGAAAGTGTGGGAATGGGAGGGAGTAAGGCATATGGGAATCCCCTATATTTTTAAAGTAACAGTTATGTAATCTCAAGTTTTTTAAAATAAATAAAGTAAAAGCACTTTTTTTGCAAGTTATTTTTTGTTATTTCTTGGAATATCATCCAGAAGATATATATAAAGTATTCTCTTTGTCTCTTTCTCCATATCTGTTTGTATGTATGTACGTTGTGATGATTAGGCTAATGCAGTCAAGTTGGCCAGGTAATTGTGCCAGTTGTTTGTTCAAGTAAGCACTGGGCTAATTATAATACAAAAGCATTTCATGGACTTTAATCATTGGTGAATCGATTGCATAGATGGCTGGTTACATCTACAATCAGCTGAGGAGATTGACATTAGCAATGAATGGCATCTTATTCAGTTAGTTGAAGTCATGAAAAGGAAAACTGATTTCAGTATTCAGAGAGAGAATTTCCATCTCTACTTCAAATAGCTAGAGTCTCCTGGGGATCTCTTCAAGGGCCTTCATCAGAATTCCTGGCTTGCAGCCTGTCCTATGGAATTTGGGCTACAGGATACCCAGGCTAGCATGAGAGAATTTTATAAAATCTCATTATTTACAGATATCTCCTGTCAGTTCTGTTTCCCTATAGAACCCTTACTAGTATATATATATGTATATATATATAATTTGATTTACAAACTGACTCACCCTTAGCAGTAGACAGGTCCAGGAATACACAGGTGAACCATGGTAACAGCTACAGTTAATACTGCCTGATCAGATAGTGGCCACTTCTTCCCTACATGTTCCTTTTCCAGTTCCCAGATATGCTGATCCTAACCTTCAATGTGTAATATCAGTGATTCCTACTCTTCTTTGGACTTGATATCCCATTCCTTCAGAAAGTAAACTACCTATGTTTATAGTTACACTTTAATTCTCACAGAATTATAAATAATTTTTCCAATTTTCCCAATATTTCAACTGTTTATTATCAGGATTTTGGATTGAGAAGTACCTAAGAAATTTTCAAGAAAATCCATTAAGTTGTTGCTGCAGGAATATGCTAGTTGGATGAGTATAATTAGCAACAAACAAATATTACTTAAACATCTAATACTTGTCATTTCATGTAGCAAATATTGAAGTTAAAATACTAAACCAGATAGAGATTGCATGGTTCCTTATGGAACATGCATTCTAGCTGGAAAGCCTACCAGTTAATCAAGGAATTGCAATAAGGTATGAAAAGAATATAATTGAGAGGTGCAGGATGTTATGAGAACATATATTAGGAGTTTCAGTGTTTTTTCATATTCAAGTAAAACATCAGCAATTTGTGTTTAAGCAGGCTAATGGTAATCTTGGGCATTTATATAGTAAGTATAGAAAATCTGAATGACAAACAAGGACAATAGAGGGTAGTGTTCCATTATTAGGCCATGAAATATTTTTGGACAGTGTATCTTTCACTTTTTTATGAGTAACAAATAAAATTGATTGTTTGTGGTACATTATTTCACTTCACATTTATGCCACTGATGGATGATTTATTTATAGCTCATTACTGGATAACTACAGAGTAAGAGATCTGGATGGACTGTCTATAAATAAAGTATGATAATGGTATTCAGGGCAATCAGAATCAGTTTTGTCTCTTTTAAAAAAAAATCTGTAACTTTTAAGTTACTCTAATCTAGGGAATAATACCATGTCTTTGAAAGTAAAGGTAATATTCAAATTTATCAACGTGAATGTTTTATAGTTTACTGAATTATATGTTTAACATTTACTGAAGTATAACATATACACAGAAAAGTATACAAATCATATGCGTTCAGTTCAGTGACTTTGCTCAAAGTGAGCACACCCATAAAAATAGTAATTAAATAAAGAAATATATTACCAGTAACTGAAAAACAATTTTATATTATCTTTTAGCCATTATCCTTCACCAAAGTTAAGCAATATTATTACCTCTCTTAGAATGGGTAAATTTGGCCTATTTAATATTTTAAAAAATGAAATCAAACAGTATATACTCTCTTACATGGCAAATTTTTTTGTTATTCATCTATTTTGTTGATGTAGTAAGATTTCATTCATTCTCAATGCTGATAAATATTTAATTTTACTAACTACACCATCATTTATTCATTCATTTTACATTTGATGAACACTTGAGTTCCTTCCCATTTGCACAATTATGATTGGTGTTTCTATGAACATTTTTGTGCATGTCCTTTATGAAAAATATACGTATTTCTTTTTGTTATATATACTTAATCATGAAATTGCTGGGTAATAGTTTATAATGGCAACAGTGGGCCAAATAGAAACTTTTCCAAATGCTGGCATATCTGGATTTAAGCCAGATCTAGAGTCATCTCCAGGTGGCTGAGCAGAAAGGCAACATTTAATAAACCATCTCCTAAATTATTTGACATTTTGTTAGAAATCAGAGTCCAGGAAGCAACATAGAGAATATAAAAGGCAAAATCAAAGAAATAAGGTTTTTCAACTTTAGAAAAGAAAGCTAAGTTATTAAATCACTTGAGCCCTCAGGCCAAGCTAAGGATAGAAAGATGAAAAGGTTAGCGTATTTTCTTCACTAGATTTAAAAGCACATTGATGGATGATTAATCTAACACAATCAAAGTGATTACTTCATGAATAGACAACTGTCATTGAAGCAGTGCTCCCTATTCCTTTTAAAAAGAAGCCAAAGAAAGGAACTAAAGAATTCAGTTTCTGAAAATGATTACAGTATTATTATTTTTTGGCTTCATACACAGACACACCTACATACCCACACAAAGAAATAGTTGGAACTACTGAGGAAAATTACTTGGACACTTAGATTTTTAATGATCAGTAAGAAGTAGTAACTTCTGTTCATTTTCATCAGTATTTGCAAACCAATAAAGCACACATGCACAAAATCCTCAAAAATAACTGGGCAGAAAATTGACAAATTTTGTAAGGAACACTTTTTTCTTTTTAATTTACCCAGCATCTGAACTTCTTCCCTATATTTGGGGGGACTTCATAAGTCTACATGGAAAGCAAAGCAGATGTTTTCTTTTGCCAGACTGCTATGATAAATACCACATATATTAGTCAGTCAAAAGGGGTGCCAATACCAGGTATCTGTTGGCTTTTATAAAGAGTATATATTTATTTAGGGTAAAAGCTTATGCTTACAAGGCCCTAAAACATCCAACTCAAGGTACTGTAAGAGCTAGTTACTTACCCAAATTCATTGGCCACATGTTGCAGAAAGGTGGCAGATGATGCCTGTACGGGTTCAGCCTTCCTCTTCCCTCTTAAGGCTCCATGTGTCCAGCTTTTTCATATCTCAGCTATAGGCTGGCATAGGGCTCATCTCTTTCCCAGGGCTTATTTTGTTCCAGGCTCAGCTGCTCTGTTCTTTTCATAAGGTCAGCTGTAAACTATCAGGCTTATCTCTCTTCCTGGGGCTTCAGCATCAAAACTAAGTTCTTGCCTCTGCCATGTCTTTTTCTGAGTGTCTGCATCTGTATGTATCTACTTCTACATGAGAATCTGTTTTATCAGTCACACATTAATGACATGGTTGAGTCAAAGCCCTAATCTTAACAGAATTTAATCAGACACCTCAACTGAATCTAATACAATCAAAGGGTTATCATACAGAGGAACGTACCAGTTACAAACATAATCAATATCTCTTTTTGGAATTTATAAATAATATCAAACTGCCACACCACATGATGGTCAGACTTAAACAAGTCATAACTTTAGATAAAATGAAACTTCATTATAACCTGTGGATTTGGCTTTTTGTGTCCTTATTTTCTTCATTAACTTAAAAGGGAGTATTTTTTATGTGAAACTAATAATTATAGTAGCAATATTGGCATTAAATAATACAATAAGCATTCTCCCATTTCCAAATAGTCATGTTATATGCACTTATAAAATTCTAATTGGTAAGTACACTATGTATAATTATAATAGATTGGTACATTATTTATGTAATTAAAATAAGACTCTTGATCACATGTGAAGAAAATAATTTTTAAGGAGAATGGGCAGGTTATCATCAGCATGGGAGAAAATGTTTTATCACTAAAGAAAATTTGGCAACTGAAGCCATGCAACTAGCAAAACTAATACCATCAACTGGAGTCTCTCTTTCTAGAGATGTGGCAAACCCTGTGGAGGCCAAGAAATAAGACAATCTCCATCTCAATATTTTTTTCTAAAATTAAAATTATTTCGACCTTAGAATAATACTTTTCATTTAATAATGTATGGCTATAACAATGTATTTAAAATATTTTTGGAGATGTCAGAGAATACCAGTATTAGAAAATATTACCTATTTATAATATCATTATTTCTCATGCAACAGAGCAGCAAAACTCCATCAGTTATATATGACTGTTCTGTTACCAAAAAAAAAACTGTGCTTCCATAAGTTTATGTTTCTGAAGTTTGGAATGGTTACTAGAAGGCCATTCTGTAAAAATTATTCTCTAGTGAAGTTAAAGGATGCCAGGAACAAAAATCTTCCCAAGGCAAGGTAATTCCCTTGAGTAAATAAAAATACCCAGAGCAGTGAAGACAAATTATGATGACATTTTATAACACACAGAAGGAACTTCTTTTAAAATGTAAGATTTGCACAAACCCTTTAGAAAAGCCATTGAAAAGGTCAACTTGTAATCCAGTGGTTTTCAGCCCAGCTCAGTGATAAATTGGCATGTTGTAATCAGTCATTGTATGTGTTGTGGGTAATTTGTTACAAACAATATTTAAGGTGTCACGGTTTGGGAATAATTCACTTTTTATGAATTACAGTCAGGTCAAGGTTATTGCTATAAATAACATCAACACATCTCTAACACTATCTAAAGAAGGACTTTTTTTCTAGAAAAAAGATGATTTGTTTGTCTGATAATATTAAATAAACAAACCACAAGCTAATTTTAATTTTTCTCTAAAGTATGTCACTCACCTCCTGTGGAATAATGTGTAGCTAAAAGTTATGGATTTCTTTTAAATAATGTAGATGTTTAAAACCAAGTTGTTGGAGGGCCAAACTTCTTCATGACTGAATCATTTGGATATAGTGGAAGTGAATTCAACACTTGTACATTCATAATGCTATCATTTGTGCAAGATGATTATGAATTCATGATTTTCGGCTATATGAGCTTGATGCCAAGAGGTCCATAAATATGGAAAGAGAAGTCAATCCTGTATTTATATAACAGTGAATTTCTCTTTCACTGCAATGGAGAAGTAGGGGAAGGATTATTAAATTGGGCTGTATTTTGTGCATTCCTGATTGTTGTTTTTGTTTTGTTCTTTGCAAATCTCTGAGAACTACAGGGATACAGCACTTGTGACACATTTCTCACACCATTTAATTTGTTCTAGCATCTTTACATGCAATTTCTATTCCTAAATTTTATTGTTGTAATTGTTCCCCACTAGAAATCTGATGATGTTGATTGGGAGAAGAAATTTAGGGTTTCCGTTTAACTACTCTTAAACACTTTCATATTCTCTACCTTAATGACCAAATGCTCTTTCCAAAACAATTTCTCAGTGAGGGTAAGGGTGTGCTGCTTCCTGTCTCCATTCTCAAAGTCAGGAGGTAAAAAATTAAAGTACAGAATGCAAATATTGCTGACTTTATCCTGGTGGTGATTTATTATTAACTTTCTGCTAGGGAAAAAAAGTCACCTCTGGATAACCAAGTCTATGGAAAGAATTAAGCCTGTGGATCACCAGTTTGCAAACTCTGTCATAATTTCACTTTTTCTGTATTATTTGACAAATAGACCAAACTAAATAGGACTCAGATATAAGAACTAGTACAAATAAAAAAAATATTTACTTTTTAAATTTTTTTTTTTTTCAAGAGGTCCCAGGAACAGAACCTGGGAACTCCCATGTGAGAGACAGGCTTTCGACTGCTTGAGCCACATCCATTCCCCAATGATGTCCTCTTTTGAGGTTTATAGTTCTGATGGACTCACACATTTCTTAATATAAATAATTGCTGAATTATCACTAGAGAGAGATGTCGTGTTAGCATGATTCCATGTTGCTAGGAAAATTGCCAGCAATACAATTCAAAAATGTGTAGAAAATTAAAACATAGTTATACATATGTATCTTTCCAGTTTATAATTTCAAAATTCTGTAAAGCCAAGGCTCAAAGTAATGACTATTGGCTGAATATTGACTAAATAAATCATTAAAGCATAATTTTATAAGATTATGTGGTTAATAATGCTGTATATCTTTTATGATACTTCTTTAGAGGAATTTTATTATACTGAAAATATTTGTCAGATAAAATTTATATTCTCTCAGAAACCACAAAGGAAAAATCATCTTATTTCCTACCATATTTGTAAAAAATTAACAAGCCATTAATCAAACCAAATGCTCACTAATCTTGCATAAGATGCATTATTAAGAATTATTTTACATCACTAGACCACAATTTTAATTTAAATTTAATAAGTTTTGAATTAAAAAATTAAATTCAAGAGTTATGAGGCATGACGAAATACAACCACATTATAAATATTGACTACTTTAATTTGGAAAGCATATTTCAACACCTAAAAGTGAAATTAAGATTATTAAAGATAGTTTGTGGGTTTGGATATCATACTGTTTTAAAAGGGCTTATCCTGGGAAACGGACTTTGGCCCAGTGGTTAGGGCGTCCGTCTACCCTATGGGAGGTCCGCGGTTCAAACCCCGGGCCTCCTTGACCTGTGTGGAGCTGGCCATGCGCAGCACGCGCAAGGAGTGCCTTGCCACGCAAGGGTGTCCCCCGCATGGGGGAGCCCCACGAGCAAGGAGTGCGCCCGTGAGGAAAGCCCGTGAGGAAATCTCTCTTTAGATTAGATCACTTCAGTAGGGCTTACTGGAGTCCTTTATAAATGGAGGAATAAAAAACTGCAGATACAAAAACAAATTTGCAGAGACAGAAAGGAACCCAGAAGCTGACAGAGTAGACCCTTGGGAACAGAAGCTGGAATCAATGGAATACAGAGGCTGAGAGGAAGTCACTTTATCCAGAAGCTGAAAGCCCAGAAGAGAAGGAAGAAACAAGCCATATTCCTAATCTCTCACAGCTGCACCTTGATTAGTCAGCATCTCTTAATGATTCCATGATTTGGACCCTTCCAGGGCCTCAGAACTGTAAGCTTTAACCTAATAAATTTCCCTTATAAAAGCTAACCATTTCTGGTACATTGCTCCAAGCAGCTTTTAGCAGACTAAAGCACTATACAAAACTATGAAGTAAGAAAATAATAAATTAATGAAAGTGATCAAAATGTGTCCTCTTTATTGGATACATACTTCTTATAAAGTTTATAAGAATAAAAATGTGCACTCTTTAATGGATATATACTTCTTACATCTATGCTAGGTATTAATATTTTTGATTGTTAAATAAAAATTCTTCACCAATTCAGAATTTCAGAATCTTATACTTTTAAAGGTAACATGGTAGAAGAAGCCTGGAAATCTAGAATTCATTTTATAAGGAAATGGATTGCAATTTTATTTCATGCTATTAAATAAATTGAATTATGAAATGTGCAGTTAGGGCACAAAAGAGAGTTACAGATTATTTGAGAGATAAGCAGGAAAGGAATATGTTCAAAACTAGTATTTTCTACTTAATGTTTTATTTAGAATGGAAATGTTGACTGGATTTCTATTTCAGTTTAGTGGACAAGGACATCCAGGTTCTGAGTCTTTAGTCAAACTCATAAGTTCTTTGAGTGAAAATTCACTCTAATGCTAAGAAGAGCCTTTCTGTTATTTTTCTTATGTCCTTTTTTTCCTTTCCAGGATTTGACATTACATTAACTTATGTCTCCTTTGGGGCTTCTAGAAAATAACACTTTTGGAGACTTTGTTCTTGATGATATTGACAGTTATGCAAGTAATGCTCAAGTATTAGAATGTTCCTCAGTTGGGGTTAGTCTGATGCTTTTCATATGATTAGAGTGAGATTATGGGTTTTGAGGAGAAAGTGCCAGAAAAAGTTCCATTCTCATCACTTCCTATCAAAGGTTCACGTTATCAACATGGCTTATCACTGACTAGGTAGTGTTAGAGATATCTCCAATGTGAAATCCCTACCTGCCTCCCATACTGTACTCTTTTAAAGGAAGTCACTGCTCATGGTCCACAGATAAGATGTGGGTAATTATGCTTATTTATTTGGAATTTTTCTGCTTGAGCAATTCATCTATTATTCTCATTTATTTATTCAATCATTTTTTATATCAGAATGGAGCATGAATATTTTATACTGAGGAAGATAATCCAATACTACATTTTTTAATTAAATTTTCTTGTTAAAATTGTATGCATTTTGGCCATCAGGGACTTTTTTAAGTTGCTACCTATGCAATTTGAGATGCTGTCATTATTTTGTCTTTTTTTTTTTTTTTTAGCACTTCCTCATGATCCTCCAGATTCATTTTGTATATACATATTATGTCATTTCCACAGCATAGAATTAACAATTACTCCAATAATTTGCCTACCATTTATTAGATATGTTTTAAATAATCTAAGTTTCTTCAATAACACTTAGTGCCTCATGTATAGTGCAGGTACCGTGTGACAGATGATTCTCAATTCCTCCCTTCCTGCCCCTTATGACATTGTTATTATTTATTATGCTCATCCATATGCTATGGTTAGCAAATCTTGGTAGTAGTGTTTTCCAGGATGTTCCTATTGTTTCAGATTTCAGTTTGTCCCCCAACTTCAGTTCTCTGATGGGCCAAAGATAAATGAAGGAATTTCAGTGTGTCTGAATTGTTCTTGTTGTAAGGAAAGAAGTGATTACCTCCATCCTCTTTCCTTGTCAGAGCTGAGGCCCCCTATCTCATGACTGCTTTTATATGCTTTTGAATGGGGAATATTGTTTTCATCTGGTTGTGTCATCATTTTTTTGGTGTGTAGTTTCACTATGTAGGTTTTTGTGCCTCTCCATGCTGTGCAGAGCCCTTGCACTGTCTGTACAGGTGTGCAGGTCTTGGATGTCTTTCTTTCCTTTCTTTTTTTTTTTTTTTTTTTTTTTAACCAGGAGTTTCCAGTGATTGAACTTAGGTCCTCTATATGATAAACAAGAGCTCAATTGCTTGAGCCACAGCTGCTTCCCAAGCTGGGGAATTTTAAAGACTTCAAATAAGTTGAACCAGATATCAAAGAAGAGCTATGAGAAAAACAAACAAATAAACAATAGAAAAGGGATAGACATTAGCCATCATAGTAAATTCACCAATATATTCAGATACCTAGATATCTGCACAAAATTACAAACCATACTAGGAAACAGAGATGGCCCAGCCAAAGGAAGAAACCAAATATTCTGAAGAGATACTTAAAACAATTAATCAGGGATAATCACACAATCCTCCTAAATAAATTCAAAAAATTTAAAGAAAATATGGCTAAATAAATTAAAGGATATTAATAAGACACTAAGTGAGCAAAAAGAACAATTTCAAGACCTGCAAAGAAAAGTAAAAGAATGTATAGTAATGAAAGACATGATGGATGAGATTAAAAATACATTAGAGACACGTAAGAGCAGATTTGAATTGCTAAAGACAGAATTAGTGATTTTGAAGACATGGACAAGGTAGAACAGAAAGAGAAAAGAATGGAAAAAATGGAACAGGGTCTCAGGGAATTGAATGACAATGTGAAATGCACAAACATACACATTACCAGTGTCCCAGAAGGAGAAGGGGTAGAAAGAATATTTGAGGAAATAATAACTGAAAACTTCCCAATTATTACGAAAAACATAAATATCAATATGCAAGAAGGACAATACCTGAAACAAAGTAAACCTGAATAAACCTACCCCAAGATACCTACTATTCAGAATGACAAATATCAGAGATAAATAGAGGATTCTGAAAGCAGCAAGAGAAAAACAAAGCATCATACAAGGGAACTGTAATAAGATTAAGTGTCGGACCTCTCATCAGAAACCATGAAGGAGAGAAGAAAGTGGAATGATATATTTAAGGTAAGTATTCAAGGTCCTGAAAGAGAAAAACAGTCAAGAATTCTGTATCTGGCAAAGCTGCCTTCAAATGAGGGTGAGTTCAAGGTCTTCACAGACAAACAAAAACTGATTGAATATGTTACGAAAAGACCAAAATTGCAAGAGATATACTAAAGAGAGTGTGCAGTCTGAAAATAAAAAACAAGGGCAAGAGACTTGGAGAAGAGTGTAGAAATAAAGATTATTAGGAAGTATAAATTAAAGGGTAAAAGGACAAGCAGTAGTCTGACATGAAAACAGAAAGCCAAAGGACAAAATGGATGAAGTAAGTAACAGCTTTATAGTAATAACATTGAATGTTAATGGCCTGAACTCCCCAATCAAAAGACATAGACTGATAGAATTGATAAAAAAATATGAACATCTATATTTTGTCTACAAGATACTCACTTAGCTGTAAGGACACAACAATTTTAAAAATGAAACATTGGAAAAAGATATTCGCGGCAAATAGTAACCAAAAAAAAAAAAAAAGCTGGTGTAGTGATAATACTAATATTATTGGACAAAAAATATTTTAAATGCAAAACTGTTAAAAGGGATGAAAAAGGTCATTATATGTTAATAAAAGGGACAATTCACTAAGAACAAATAGCTATACTAAATATTTATGCATGTATCTTGAGTGCCCCAAGATCCTAAGATATATGAGGCACACACTCACAAAGCCAAAGGGAGAAATGATTGCAGACTTCTAAACACCACTCTCAGTATTGGACAGAACATCTGAACAGGGGATAAATAAAGGAACAAAGAACTTCAATAATATGATGAATGAACTAGACCTAACAGACATCTATAGAGCACTGTATTCCAAAACAGCAGGAAATACATTCTTTTCAAGTGATCATGGATCCTTCTCCAAGAAAACCATATGTTGGGTCATAAGAAAAGTTTTAATAAGTTTACAAGGATTGAAAGTATACAAAACACTTTCTCTGATCAAAACAGAATGAAGATGGAAATCAATAAAGGACAGAAAAAGGGAAAATGCATAAATATATGAAAGTTAAACAACACACTCTTAAGTAATCAGTTAGTCAAAGAAGAACTTTCAAGAGAATTCAGCAAATATCTTGAAACAACTGAGTGGGACACCACAAAGACAGAGCTGAGAGGGAAATTTATACCCCACAATGCTTAAATTAAAAAATAAAAAGAGCTAAAGTGGAAGATCAAACTGCATACCTTGTGTACCTCGTTAAAGAACAGCAAACTAATCCCATAACAAACCATTCGGAAAGAAATAGTAAAGATCAGATCAGAAATAAATGAGATCAAGAACTAAAAAACCAATAGAGAATATCAACAAAACCAGAAGTTGGTTCTTTGAAAAGAGTAACAAAATCAAGAAACCCTTAATTAGACTGACAAAGAAAAAAAGAGAGAAAATGTAAATAAATAAAATTGGAAATGAGAGATCATTACCACTGAGCCTGCAGAAATAAGAAAGATCATAAGAGGCTACTATCAACAACTATATGCTAAAATACTGAACAATATAGAGGAGCTCTACAAGTTCCTAGAACACACTGACCCTACAAGAAATACGTGACCTCAAAAAACCAATCATAAGTGAAGAGATTGAAACAGTCATCAGAAAACTCCCACAGATGAAAAGCCCGGGAAAAGATGTTTCCACAGGTGAATTTTACTGATTATTCAAAGATGATCTACTCCCAATTTTACTCAAGCTCTTCCAAAAAATTGAACAGGAAAGAAAACTACCAAACTCATTCTATGAAGCCAACATCACCTTAATACCTAACCAAACAAAGATCGTATGAAAAAAGAAAATTACAGACCAATAGCTCTAATGAATGTAGATGCAAAAATCCTCAACAAAATACTTACAAAGAGAATTCAAAAGCACATTAAGAGAATTTTATACCACAATCAAGTGGGTTTTATTCCAGGTATGCAAGGGTGGTTCAACACAACAAAATCAATTAGTTTATTAAATCACATTCATAAATTGAAGAAGAAAATTCACATGATTCTTTTAATTGATACAGAAAAGACATTTCACAATATACAGCATGCTTTCTTGATAAAAACACTCCAAAAGATAGGAATAGAAGGAAGCTTTCTCAATATGGAAACTGCATATATGGAAAACCTACAGCTAGTATTGTACTTACTGGTGAAAGACAAACGTTTTCCACAGAGATCAGAAACAAGAAAAGGATGCCCACCATCACTATTATTACATAATGTTGTGGTAGAAGTTCTAGTTAGAGCAACTAGGGTAGATAAAGAAAAAAAAAGGCATGCAAATAGGAAAGGAAGAAGTAAAACTTTCACTATTTTCTGATGATATAATCCTATACCTAGAAAATCCTGAAAATTATACTACAAAGCCACTAGAATTAATAGAGGAGTTCAGCAAAATGACTGTGTGGCAATTTGATATTATTTTTGAATTCCAAAAAGAGATATTGATTATGTTTCTAAACTGATCTGGTCCTCTGGGCATACACATGATGGAATATTTTGCAGCGGTAAGAAAAAATGAAGTCATGAAACATTTGACAGCATAGATGAACTCAATGGAGGGCATTATTTTGATTGAAGCAAGCCAGTCACCAAAGGACAAATAATGTATGATTGACTATTATGAACTAAACCTATGAAAAATTATTAAATTAATGATTAGAATATGGGTCACCAGAAAATAGAATGAGATTAGTGAATGGAAAGATGATGGTTAATCTGTGCAGAAAGGTTGAAAGGTTGCTTGTAAATCTTTGGAAATGAATGCAAGTGGTGAGAGCACATCATGCTGCACAGCTATTATATGGGTATGACAGTGATTGAAAGGGAAAAATTAAGGACATTTATATTATTAGAAGGAAGGCTAAAAAATGTGACATGGGAATGTATAACATAGTGAAACCTCATGTAAAATATGAATATGGGTATATTGCACATATAAAACTATTTTTACAAAATATAAATACAAGTAAACTAGAGAGAAGGCAACAGAATAGCCTATATGTATGGCAGGGGAAGCATAGAGAGACTGAGACATGATGAGTTTGTTTGTTTTGTTGGTTGGTTTTTGTTTTTTAATTTCATTACTGTTATTACTCAAATAATGAAAATGCTCTAAAAATGATTGGAGTGATGAATGCACAACTATGTGATTATACCAAATACCACTGATTTTATACTTTGGGTGGATTTGTGCTTTATTAATATGTGTTAATAAAGTTGATTTATTAAAAAAGAATTTTTTCATAATTATTTTAGTAAAGTAGACTAAATCATGTTGAGGAAAGTCATATCAGTAAATATTTTGAGCTCATAAATAAAAAGATTGAAGTGATATTCACCAAAACTAATCAATGTTTCATTTTGAATCATGACATAGTGGTAGTTTTAATGTGTTCATTTTTGTGTGCTTTTCCCTATGATGTGATATTTTTCCTGATATTAATAAAAGGAACAAAAGTTAAACATAAATAAATCTCATTTATTGCATGCAATTTTAGCTTCATCATATACTCAAATTATTATATACTCTAGAAATATAAAATTTCATATCTGCTTACCTTTGATTAATCTCTTTTCCTTGCCTGGAACAGTCTCCTCACCTCCACTTAGAACTTGGTATAGAAAAGTCCTACTCATTGTTTAAAGTCCAGATTGAATTTATCTTTCCTCTTTTACCTTCTTTAACTGCCACTTCCTCCCCAATAATTATTTTCTCATTTTTTTCTTGTATTTTTTTAAATATCTCCTTGTAATATTTATGTCATTATATAACAGTTAGTTCTACTTCTGGAGCTCCTAGAGAACAGAGATTGTTTACTTCATCTTTGTAGCCTAGTATTTGTACCAAGTATTATAAATACTTGGTACAATTATTTTTATGAATTGGGCCAGAGACGATAGAAAGTAAACCAACAAATGCAATAGAGTGGAATAGTTTCAATATTGAAGTTACATACAGAAGTGAAGAGAAATCCAAAATGGAAGGGAACCAATTAGAGAAAGCATTAGAAAAACATATTGGGATGAGACAATTTCTGAAAAAATAAATAGAAGTCAGACCAGTGATAAACTATGGAAAGTGAAAATTTGGAAAATATATGTCATGTAAAGATACATATAAGAGAACATATGAACCACTGAGAAAATTAGGAGACATTGCTTGGTGTAGCTGAAATTTGGCTACATAAGACAAAAGCACAAAAAGAGGTTGGAGAAACAGGCAAAGCACAGGTAATGAAGAGACTTTTATATCATGGAAGAAGGTCAGCGTTTTCACAGAGGACAAAGAGAAAATACCGAAGACTTTAATTGAAACAGCTGAGTGTTAAGAGAGGCTGTCCTGAAAAATTTATTCAGTGGATTAATATGTTGTTTTATGTGTATTATTAATATTTAAGTGGAAATTATATGGTACAGTCAAAAAGTGCAAAACCATTCTTAGTAACCACACGTGGTTTCAGCTTAGCAAAAGACTTAAACAGGAAGCTATAGTTTAGTCATCATAAAAACAGTATAATAATTCCACCACACCATTGAGACTGTATGGACATTTGGGATTCTAAGATATGAAAGAGAAGATAGATCTAACTGGAGTTGCAAGATAATAAAATACTTTATTTATTCCTTAATAGGAATAGAGCTACAGAATCTCCCACTGGGTCCAATGAACTAACTTTTAACACACATGCATGAAAAACATTGCTCTCATTTCAGAATTTCACTGCCTTTTTCCAATTTCCATTTTCCTCGAAGTGCTATAAAGAGAAAGGCATCCTAATACAAGCAGAAGAGGTGCTGGAAAGATGTATGGAAAGAAGCAGTATACAAATACACAATTTTCTCCTAATTAGAGAGGCCTGTTCTCAAGGTTTCACCATCTTTTGTGAGTTCTTGACATCTTATTTATTCAATGTGAAAAATGAAATATTTCCAATTAATTTATGTCTATACATGATATCTTGACACATAGTCTATCTCACAGGAATTCCCCCATTTCCAAAAATCAATAAATCCAATCAATACCAAAATAACACTGATTTTCTGCATCAGTTTGATAAAAAATAAACATGAGACATTTTAAAGAAGAGAAGGCAGGTAGTCAACCTGTTAAATAGAAAAAAAAAGTGTTGAATATTTTGAGAATTCTAATATATACAAATGCTATAGAGGAAAAGGAGAAAAATCTAGTTTTGGCTACAAACCATTATCTTTTAAGTGTATATTCCCATATCATTCCCTGTAACTGATATTACTAGTGTTCATCCCAGATCCCATCCTATCCCATTTTGACTCTTTCAGTGTACACTTTCCTTCATTGATGTGTCTTTGCCTCTTCTGGCCTAAAGTTTTGATTTTCTCTAATTTATTCTATACAGGTTGCTGAATCAATGTGCTCTCACATGAGAAAGTCAGAATCTTGAGAAAATATTCCCCTGTTAGCCAATAACTACAGGGTATGGAACTTTGATATCACACATCATGTGAGGTATAATTTACACCTGAGTCATCTCAGATAAAAATAAAAAATAAAAACTACCCTGTGTGGGACTTTGCCTGAACCACAATCTAGCTTGGATTCTTCCTGCTTCCCTTCCTCACTGGTTTCTCTTTATTGTAGTTCTTAATAATTGTCTTAGGTTGCCAGGACTTCTGAGACAAAGTATTACAGACTAGCTGGGTTAAAAAAGAGAAATTTATTGTCTCACAATTATGGAGGCTAGAAATCTGAAATCAAGGTGTTGACAGGAGCATGCTTCTTCTTAAAGGAGAGATTCCATTCCATACCTCTCCCATGGCCTCTGGCAGATAGTGGCAATCCCTAGTGTTCCTTGGTTTATGGTGGCATAACTCAATCTCTGCCTCTGTAACATTATTGTTTCTCTCTGTGTGTCCATATTTTCTCTCCTTATAAGGATACCTGTCATAATGGATTGGGGCCCACCCTAATCCAGCTTGGCCTCAACAAATAACATCTTCAAAGATTTTATTTATAAATAAGTTCACATTCACTGGCCTGGGGGTTAGGACTTAAACATGTCTTTTGGGAGGCTATAATTCAATCCATAAAAATAAATTGTGTTCAGAAGTTTGGATATTTGGAAGATGCAATAACTGAAATCATTTACATTGTCTTACAGTCTTCACAGAACTTTAAAGAAGCAAAGAACAAAGATTAAAATGCCAAGTATAGACAGAAAAATTTGTTCTTCATCTATGACTATCAATATTCTGAAAAGTGATGATTTAGGAATGATACATGGAGCAAAGGTTTTGGTGTACCACCCAGATTCTCTCTTCAGGATCCAAATAATAATTTCCCCAGCAGGCAATAGTGTTGCTTGCCTATGTCTGATAGCAGAGTCACTCCTTAGGACTTTCCCAGTGTGGAAAGGATTTACTCTGCCCAAGGTACAAGGAAAAAGCTTCCCAAATTTTAGAACTTTGGAAGATTCACATGGTTATCTACATTGTATGGAAAGAAAAGTGTCAAGAGGAAAGAATATACACATACTCATAGGCAATGGCAAATGACTTGGTTGTTCAGGGACCTGCAAGAAAAAAAAAAAGAAATTTGAGAAAAGGGTACTCTGAGAAAGATGCTGTATTTGTCAGTGGTCTCTAGTGTGGGGAGCCGCCCAGAGCTACGTGCATTTGCGGTCTCCAGCAACATGGCGGTTTTCATAAGTACGCCTACTCCACCCCCGTGCTTCCGCCGCCTTCTTCCCCTTTCCCCAGTTTCCCGGGCAAAAAGTGTCTCACCTGCGCAACAAGATGTTGAAGCCATGACCAGCATTGAAGACTCGCAACCTATAGCAAGTGGTGTAACAGCATTTTATTGCCTTATATGGAAGAGCCACTTCATCAGCCTATCACCCCCTGCTAATACCCTCCCCTTAGTATATATTCTGATGCTCTACCCTCAACAAACGGAGACTTGATCAGAATCCTGTCTTGTCTCCATTTATCTTACCTCTTGTCCCCCAATTCTCACTCCCTCTTTCAGGTGCCGGTTCATTTGACCTGCGGGCCGGGTCACTCTAGGGAGACAGAAACAACAAGAGATATCTGTAAATAGTATGCATTTTCTAAGTCTTTCATGTGACTGTGGTGATGCACAAGTCCAGGTTCTGCAGGCAGGCTGCAACCAGGGGCTCCAATGAAAGTTCAGTAAAGATTATTGATAACTTCTGGGAGATGTTGGCTGTCCAAAGACAAGCTGGGAAATTCTCACTCAATGCTGGAATCACTTCCACTTTTAAAGCATTCAGCTTATTGGATAAAGCATCACTTATTGCTAATGGCAATCTCCCTGACTGATGTAATTATAAGTCACTATCTATGATTTACCACTGCAGTAAAGTCAATGGTAACTAAAGTCCATAAATGCCCTTGTATTACCATTAGCCCAGTGCTGGTTTGAACAAACGACTGGGCACAATTACCTGGCTGAGTTGACAAAATAGCGTAACCATCACAGTCCACTCTTTGTCAACCCATCAACCATACACATTACCTTAAACCATACTTAGTCTCTAAGTAAAAATAATAACAGACATGCATATAATATATTTATGCCTAATAATGTTCAACTCTCCTGTATACAACCAGAAATACATTAATTCCATACAGAAAAGGGTGCAAGTTCTTGTTATGGGAACTCTCAAACTTGACATCCTCAAATATTATGACATGAAACTCTTACAACTTGTTATATGATAAGGGAAAAGTTTGGGAAGACAAAGAAATTCTTTTTGTGTACATATACAATCATTATCATAATGAAACAAGGAAGAAAGATTCATGACCATTATAGTCCTCATTTCTGTAACTGGCCACATGGTTGAAGTTCATATTTATCCCTACCTTCTTCCACTACCCATTCCATGTTTCCATTACCCTCAGCAAGTAGTTCAGCTTGCTGTGGTTCTTTGCCTGTTGGGGTGACCCAATTCCACTCCTGAAGATTCTGGGCCATTATTAGTCGTGCTTGGATTGGGTTGTTGCAATTTTCCATTGACTTTAATCATAGGACATGGCAGTACTAGAAGATACCCTAGAGAATCTCCTATATTCCAGGCAAACTCTTCTTCACCCCATTATGTAGATGCAGTCCTATTTCCCCTTGAGAGTCAGGATCAATCACTCCAGCCAGTTTAGTAACTTCCTTCTTTGACTGTTAATTCAGAGGTAAGAGAAGCCCAAAGTAGCCAGGTGGCAGTTTTAACTTCCAGTTCAAAGGAATCATTCCTGTGTTCATTGATGACAGCACTACTCCTTTTGGAACTAAAACTTGTAGACCAACAGAGTTTGAGGTTGCAGGAACAGGAAGCAAAAATTTTCCTGGTGGGTCACTAGGGATAGTAGTGGGTGGTGTCACTCTCATTTTCACCCTTTAATTCCTGGACCCATGGATTCTGGTTATGGGATAAACAGCACTATAGAGTGAACGCTGATTTAGAGCATACACAGCCTCCTGAGAACATTGCCCCAGCCTGCAAGATATTGTCACCTAGTTGGTACCATAATTGAGGCTCAAAAGGTCCATTCCAGTATTCTATCAATCCAGCTGCTTAAGGGTGATGAAGAATATGGTAAGACAAGTGAATTCCATGGGCATGTGCCAATTCCCAAACATCATTTGCTGTGAAATGGGTTTCTTGACTAGAAGCTATGCTGTGTGGAATGCCATGGCAGTAGATAAGACATTCAGTAAGTCCACTGATGGTAACTTTGAAAGAAGCATTGCATTCAGGAAATGCAAACCCATATCCAGAGTATGTGTCTATTCCAGTTAAAACAAATTGCTGCCCCTTCCATGGTAGAAGTGGTTCAAGGTAGTCAATCTACTACCAGGTAGCAGTCTGATCACATCGAGGAATGGTGCCATATAAGGGACTGAATGTGGGTCTCTGCTGCTCACAGATTGGGCACTCAGCAGTGACTGTAGCCAAGTCAGCCTTGGTAAGGGGAAGTCCGTGTTGCTGAGCCCATGCATAACCTACATACCTACCTCCATGGCCACTTTGGCCATTGGGCAATGACAGGAGTGGCTGGGGAAAGAGGCTGATTATTAGCCACAAAGTGGGTCATCTTATCCACTTGATTATTAAAATCTTCCTCTGCTGATGTCACCCTCTGGTGGACATTCACATAGGACACGAATATTTTCATGTTTTTTGCCCACTCAAAAAGGTCTATCCATATACCTTTTCCCAAACCTCTTTGTCACCAATTTTCCAATCATGTTCCTTCCATTTCCCTGACCATCCAGCCAAACCATTGGTAACAGCCCATGAATCAGTGCATAAATGCACCTCTGACCATTTCTTCTTCCTAGCAAAATGAACAACCAGGTGCACTGCTTGAAGTTCTGCCCACTGGGAGGATTTGTCCTCACCACTGTCCTTCAGGGATGCCCAGAAAGGGACTGCAGTGCTGCAGCTGTCCACTTTGGGGTAGTACTTGCATATCATGCAGAACTATCTGTAAACCAGGCCCGAGTTTTCTCTTCCTCAGGCAACTGATTGTAAGGCACTCCCTAAGAGGCCAAAGCTGTGGACTGGGACAGAGAAGGTAACATGGCAGGGGTGGTGATCATAGGCATTTGGACTACTTCCTCATGTAATTTACATGCCCCTTCATGACTGGCCCAAGCTCTATCTCATATATACCACTTCTATTTTAATATGGAGTGCTTCTGTGCATGCCCAGCTTTAAAGTTTGGTGGGTCAGACAATACCCAGCTCATGATAGGCATCTCAGATGCCATGGTAACTTGATGGCCCATGGTTAAGTGTTCAGTCTCTACTAAGGCCAAGTAGCAGGACAAAAGCTGTTTCTCAAAAGGGGAGTAGTTATCTGCAAAGGATGGCAGGGCTTTGCTCCAAAATTCTAAAGGTCTATATTATGATTCTCCTATAGGGGCCTGCCAAAGGCTCCAGATAGCATCTCTATTTGTCACTGAACCCTCCAACACCATTATATCTGCTGGCCCATATAGCCCAAGTGGTAGTGCAGCTTGCACAGCAGCCTGGACCTGACACAGAGCCTCTTCTTCTTCTGGTCTCCAATCAAAACTAGGAGATTTTCTGGTCACTTGGTAAATGGGCTAGAGTAGCACACCCAAATGAGGAAGGTGTTGTCTCCAAAATCCAAAGTACCAACTAAGCATTGTGCTTCTTTTTTGGTCATAGAAGGAGCCAGATGCAACAGCTTATCTTTCACTTTAGAAGGGATATCTTTACATGATCTGCACCATTGGACACCTAGAAATTTCACTGAGGTAGAAGAACCTTGTATTTTAGTTAGAGTTATTTCCCATCCTCTCTCATGCAAATGCCCTACTAATAAGTCTACTGTCTTTGCTACTTCTTGCACACTAGGTCCTATCAACATATCATCAATATAGTGGACCAGCGTGATGTCTTGTGGAAGGGGAGCTAATCAAGATCCCTGTGGAGAATATTATGACATAGGATTGGAGAGTTGATATACCCCTGAGGCAGAACAGTGAAGATATACTGCTGGCCTTGACAGCTGAGAGTAAACTGTTTCCAGTGGTCCTTACTAACAGCAATTGAGAAAAAAAAAAAAAATTCGCCAAAACAACAGCTGCATACCAGGTACCAGGAGACATGTTGATTTGCTCAAGCAATGATAACCACATCTGGGAAAGCAGTTGCAATTGGAGTCACCACCTGGTTAAGATTATGATAATCTACTGTCATCCTCCAAGATCCTTCCATTTTCTGTATAGGCTAAATAGGAGAGTTGAACGGGGATGTGGTGGGAATCACCACCCATCCTACTTCAAATCCTTTATGGTAGCACTAATTTCTGCAATTCCTCCTGGAATCCAGTATTGCTTTGGTTTACTATTTTGCTAGGTAGGGACAGTTTTAGTGGCTTTCACTGGACCTTTCCAATCATAATAGCCCTCACTCCACAAGTCAGGGATCCAATGTGGGGATTCTGCCAGGTACTGAGTATGTCTATTCCAATTATGCATTTTGAAACTGGGAAAATAACCACAGAATGGGTCCAGGGACCCACTGGACCAACTGTGAAATGGACCTGAGCTAAAAGTCCATTAATCACCTGACCTCCATAAACCCCTGCTCTGACTGGTGGACCATGGTGATGTTTTGGATCTCCTGGAATTAATGTCACTTCTGAGCCAGTGTCTATTTATCCCCCAAAATGTCTGATGATTTCCTTTTCCCAAATGCTCAGTTACTCTGTTAAAAGACTGTAGTTCTCCTTGGGGAAACATGGGAGGAAGATTAACAGTATAAATTTTGGGCAGTTTAACTGAATCCTTTCCCAAGGAGAACTGGCCTTCCCTCCTTCATGGGGCAATGGGTCTGTAAACTGTCTCAAGACTAGGAATCGATTAAAGGGATGTGATCCTCTGCATCTGTAATTTGAGTAAGGGTTTTGTTCACTTGACCTAGAACTCTTCTGTTTATACAGATCCAGAAGAAATTTAGTAGACTGCCCATCTTTTTCACTTCTAAGTACCCCATGATGTATTAGCCAATGCCATAACTCTATATGACTCAGACTATTTTGAGTGCTTTTTTGAATCTACCTTTCATTGTGGTAGCCATGCCCACTTTGACTTTGGCGATTAACTGTCAATACTTGACTTTTACTAGACTGACATCTAATCACCCCCAAAATGTTTAAGGATTCCATCACAACCCTCCCTATAGTAATATCTGGGCTACAGAGAAGAGCAACCACAGACCTCTTCAGGGAAGATGGAGTTAGTCTTACAAGTTTATTCCTCACAGTCCTGGCTAAAAGTGTGTCCTCTGGACTTCCTGGGGTGGGCAGCTCTCAAATGGTATATCCATTCTAGTATTCCAATCTCTCTAAGCCTTTGAATTCCCTCTTCTACTGTATACCAGGGCAAATGCAATATCTCATCCTCAAACATGCTAGGCCATCTTTTTATCCATGTTTCAGTCAGCCACCCAAACTGTTTGAGCCCTTTTGAAACCCTCAAGCTACAGAATTCAATCCAGAATTTCTCCTTGTGGGACCATATCAATAAATTCAGCCTGATCCAACTTCATATGCCTTCCACCATTATCCCATACCCTTAGTATACTTTCCCACACATATTCCTCTGATTTTTGTCTATATAGGTTGGAAAATGAATGCAGTTCTTTTTGAGTACAACTTACTTCCTCATGGGTCATTCCTTGTGTTTCACCGTTGGGGGTTCATTGTGATTTTAGTCTAGCAATAGGTCTTGAAGACAAGAGGTGGTGGATAAGAAGGATTAGAAATGCCTTGCAAGCTACTGACTTCAGAGCATCCTCTTGCATTTTCTTCTGGTGTGACAGGTTTAATCTCTTCAGGCAAGGGTTGAAAGGCAGTTTCCTCAGGCAGACTAGAGGCTGCAGTGCATGCTGGAATTTGGGTGGTATGTGCCTCAGGGCTGGGAGGAGACCCAGACTCCCTGGGGCAGGCCAGAGGCTGGACAGAGTAGGCTTCAGTTTGGCTGGTACCCACCTCAGGGCTGCAAGTTGTTTTAGACTCCCTGGGGCAGACTGGAGGCTGGATGATACAAGATTGACAAGGTATTGTCAGGACAGTGCAGGTCAGCTCAGGTTTATCTGGTAAAGTGCCAGCAGAATTCAGAGTTCCAATATCTCCAATATTATCATCATCCCATATGTCTCCATCCCAATTCTCTGGATTCCACTCTTTTCCAATCAATGCCTTCACTGTAACTGCAGAAACCCTGAAGGATTGAAATTTTAATTTCCTTTATAACTTTGCTACTCATACAATAAGAGTCTGAGTTTGGTTTTCAGATATTTCAAGCCTGTGGCTACAGGAGACAAGATTTTCTTTCAGAGCACACATAGAAATTTTTGCATCATTCACGTGGTGTTTAAGTTTCAAATTTGAAGCCTTCAATTCATCTCTTTCTTTTGTAACAGGATCCAGAATATCTAGGTGTAGCCAGTCAACATTATACCTTTTGATGCCACAAAACTCTGTTAAGGTATTGAAAACAGGCTCACCCAGGTCCTTGCTTCTTTTAAGCATGAAAGTACAGGAATTCATATTTTTAAAAAGAGCCAAAATACATACTTATAAAAAGAATCAAAATCTCTGAAATTAGTATACACAATTTGTACTTTACAGAGAACTCTTCTGTCTCCTGGTCATCATTTTTTATTTATTTAGGAATTCCTTTATTTTCTGTCATAGTTTTATTAACTTCCAGATTTATAATGATACCTGTAAGATTGTTATAAAGAAAATCTATGTTTTGGAACTTATGGTTTATGGCTATAAACTAAACTTTAATTAAAACTATTTTTCAGACAAGTTGAAAAGTCTTGCACAATCTAGTTTTGAGAGTTCTCAAATCAATGCAATGTGTTGATGTTTTGTAGGATTTTAAATTAAATACTCTGTGAAATGTCTGATAAGAATGTGTTGCAAGTAAAGATGATATTAAAACCTTTGTGTATTCTACATCAGGAGAATAATCATAACTATTCGTTTTCATTTATATAAATAATTATGTATGTACACACACAACATATTGAAACATTAAAAACTAATATATTTCATCTAAGGAAGTGACTGTTTCCTAAACAGCTAATCAACAGATTCTTGGAGTAAGATTTTAAAAGTTTAGATGTTTAATACCACTATCCAGATATTGTATTCAGTAACAAAGGCAAGAAATCAAAGAAAGTTTCTTAAAAAATTATTGAATTCTCAAGTTCTTGATCATTTTGAAGCAGGCTAGTAAGATAGGGAATCAATAGATGGATCTGGAACCTGGCAAGAAGTCTACATGGACATCAATAACCCAAAGTGACTGCGGGAAAACCTTCCCCAATATTCTGCTGCTCAGAATAAGGCTTCCCCAGAAGCCAGGAGAAGGCTCTCCTCCTGGGAGATTGATAGGAGAAATAAGCAATGAAAACAGTAAACAGCTGGAACTCCTCCCCTGCCATTAGCAAAGGGGTGAGATAATCAACAGTTCAAAGAGCAGGTGCCAGGCCTGACTTCTCTCTTTCTCATGTACTCCCTCATCTGTGGACCTGTGCCTGCCCTCTGCACACCACTCTCACCATTTTCCCTCTGTCATGTGGCAAGTCACAATTAAACCTGGGGATTTATAACTTATAATTGGGAATTGTAGTCTGTAAATCAGCCCATTTATCACTTTTCAGCCCCTTCCTCTCTACCTGGGATCCCTGATCTGTTATTTTCTCCCATTTTTCTTCCCTCCCTATCTGAATAAATTACTGGCCTAACCCACCCAACAAGATCTTGCCATTCATTTCTGCAGTATAGTTAAAGAACCTAAATAAAAATAAAACCCATTAACAATTTTCATGATTTACTGAATACATATTTCTAAGGATGAATACTAAGTATCTGTAATAGTTTTATAAAGTTCACTGTATGATCTCGATCTCTGATAATTTTATCTTCTGAGCTAAACTAATTTTCCCAGCATTATCCACAGTAAATTCACCTTTTAATTAATTTAATTACTAATTATGTATTATATATATATATATTGGTCAGTTCAAGTACAAAGAATAGTATTTCTAGCTCACTGGTGGTATAAAACAGACTGTCTTTCAGAATAAAACCATAATTTGATATAAATAAAGAATATGTCAAACAGAAGATAGATTCATCAATCATTGAGACATAAAGAGTGTGAGAGAGAGAATTCACAAAAGTAAATTTTTGGTAAGTCCTTCTGAATACTAATGAGGAATGAAAGCACCTTAGCCAATGATCTGACATGTTTGGGACCCATTGTTGTGGGGTTCACATGGTCAGATAGATGCTTTCATCTAGATTGTCTAGATGGTTTGAAGATATATTTATCTTCTTGATCTTATTACTGTCTAATCTCTAGACTCTAATTATAATTTTACTTACCATGAAAATCTGATTATTATAGAAAGAACATGTGCTTCTTGTGCTGACTTCAGGTTCTCTGTCCCATGGGGGTGTTAAATCTGCCACCATGAAATTGGTGATATTGAGAACATTACTTTATTTATCAGCAATATTTATGAGCCTTCGATAGTACCGGAAAGTATGCAAGATGTGACAGTTTGAAGCTTTTGGTGGGTCCCAGAAAAAAAATCATGTTCTTGGAGCTAGTCTTGGTCCTTTTGCTGTAGTCTTTCATAGACAGAGACAATTGAATATAAGTACAAAAAGAAAAAATAGTTGCAGAGACAGAGAAACCCAGAAAGGTCCAGAGAGAGATCTCAGAGACTGAAAGCTGGAATAAGCAGAGCATACAGGCACAGAAAGTGGGCCATGAGAGGATTTAGAGAGGACTGGAAGAGAAGGGTAAGACAAGTCATATGGTTGATCACCCATAGCTGAGCTCAGGGAGAAAGTAAGCCTGGAAAGGAAGGCAGAGATCTCAGCAGAGCCACCATTGTGCTTTACCACATGACAACACTCAACCTTCAGTGAGACAGCATCTCTGTTGATGCCTTGATTTGGAAATTTTTGCAGCCTCAGAACTTAAACTTGTAGAGTTTAAAGCCAACCCCTTTCCAGTATAGTGCTTCCAGCAGTATTTAGCAAATTAAAACAGAGATGACAAAAAAAAACTAAGCAAGGAAGCCATTGTCCCCATCTCCACTGGACTTACTCTAGTATGCAATCGAATTAAACACGCACTTGCAATAAAGTGTGATGAGTAATACAACATGAGAATTTAGGATATAATGAGAAATATGTATCAGGAACATTTAACATATTTGAAAATGGGATCAGAGAATATTTCTTGGTAGAAATTCCATTAAACTGAACTCAGAAAGTAGCTAGACAGGTAAAGGGGGAGGATTTGGGTAGACAATCTTCTAGGGAGATGAGATAACATGACATTAGAGAACACATATTTCAAAAAAACTAAAAGAACTGGAACTGGAAAGCACCAAAGTTGTAGGGACTTGTGAAAGATAAGAGAATCAGGTAGGAACCAAACTATTCTGATCTTTGGAAAATTAAGAAATGTAAACTTAATCTCAGTATAGTGTGAATCTACTAAAGGGTTTTAAACAATAGCTATATGATCAAATTTCAACTTGGAAATCTCCCTCTAAGAAATGCACTGTGAAAAGCAAGTCTCCAAAATATGAATAGTCTGGAATTATGGAGAGATGATGGTAGCTTGCTGTGCTAGGGTACTGATAGTGGGGACAGAAAAGTGGAAATATATAAGGGATGTTAAGTGACTGTAATCAATTGGACTTGGCCAATTGAATATGAGAGGCACATACTAACTTGGACATTTCTGTCTGTGGAAGGTGAGACATCTAATTTTAAGTGAAAAATTATTTTTCTGGTTTGATACAGTAATCTTGTGAACTTGGTAATTGCAGGCATATTCTAGGAAGCTGAAAGGTAAATTGACTTTTGATATATTGTTATAGGAAACTTCTTAGCATGGAGACTGGGCTCTTAGTTTAGTAAATTCATCAAGGGAATGAATGGGTCTTTGCATTTACTTATTATGATGGTTCCTATTTCCATATATTTAAGAACATGCAGCTTAAAAGTTCCACAACTCAAAGCCCTTAGAAAAAGCCTGCAGACCTTGTCCCAGCTGATAATGTTGCCTTGACAAAATAAAAAACAAAGGTGGCGGCGGACTTGGCCCAGTGGTTAGGGCGTCCGTCTACCACATGGGAGGTCCATGGTTCAAACCTGGGGCCTCCTTGACCTGTATGGAGCTGGCCTATGCACAGTGCTGATGCAGGCAGGGAGTGCTGATGCAGGCAGGGAGTGCTGATGCAGGCAGGGAGTGCTGATGCGCGCAGGGAGTGCTGTGCCATGAAAGGGTGGCCCCTGCATAGGGAAGTCCCACGCGCAAGGAGTGCTGTCCATAAGGAGAGCCGCCCAGGGTGAAAGAAAGTGCAACCTGCCCAAGAATGGTGCCTCTCACATGGAGAGCTGACTGTACTTATCGCCATCTTCTTATAGCTCCTCTCCCTTTCCCCCTTCTCCTGCTCTTCTTTTCTCCTCTTCTTCCTCCTTCTTCCCTTCATCTTCTTCATCATCTTTATCTCCTTCTTCAACAAAATTAGTAATCTTTCCTTTTATAACTATATGTTTTTGTGTTTTTTAAAAGATTTTTTTTTTTATTATTTTATTTTTTCATTTCTCTCCCCTTCCCTACCCATTCCTGTTGTCTACTCTCTGTGTCCATTCACTGTGTATTCTTCTTTGTCCACTTGCATTCTTGTCAGTGGCACCAGGAATCTGGTTTCTTTTTGTTGTGTCATCTTGTTACGTCAGCTCTCCCTGGGCAGTCTGTGCTTTTTTCACGTGGGATGACTTTCCTTAAGGGGCACACTCCTTGCACATGGGCCCCCCCAACATGGGGGGCACCCCTGCATGGCATGGCACTTCTTGCATACATCAGCACTGAGCATGCACCAGCTCACGGCACAGGTCAGGAGGCCTTAGGTTTGAACCCTGGACCTCCTACATGGTAGGCAGATGCTCTATCAGTTGAGTCAAATCTGTTTCCCTATAACTATAGGTTGTTGAACCATACTTAGAAAAGCACATCCCATTTCAAATATATTTTAAAATCCATGGTTTTCTATTATTAATTTCAGAGTATATTTGTGCATTTAAATATACAATTCATTTTGTATTTATGCTTGTGTAAAGTGTAAGATATGGATCCATGTTACAACATTGATTTTAAAAGTGATTTAAACTTTTTAAAATACAATAGATTGCACACTTTTCAAACGCAATAGTTGTTGGCAAAAGATATGTCCTTCTCCAAGACATCCCTGCCATTTGGCCTGGCAGGAAATTTGGTCTGTTACAAAGCCTTATGGAAACTGGTATGACTGTGATTAATTTAATCAGTCCAATAAATTTCCAGTTTTGAATCCCAGTCTACAGGTCTGGCCATAACACTGACTGTTATTTCTCTAACCATAAATTTTAAATGTGGTGAAAAATGTCACTATTTTGCCATGTCATTAAGTTACAGCCACAAGGGTAGGCTCCTGGCCTTGATCATGCCAAGGAAGACTCTAGTACATCCTTATTCATGCAGCTCAAAAGTTTCACAACTCAATGTTAACGAGAAATCCTCATACTTGCTACTGCGTCTGAGTATGAGTGTCCCCATTATGCACCAAGCCTTATGAATGTTTTCTCTGGCAATTTACATACAAGTTGGAAATTAATTTTCAGTCATTTTGCTTCAGGTACATATTTTGAAACTTAGAAAATAATTAAAATTATTGAAAATATGGACAAATAGCTACAGTAGAAACATATTTTTAAAACAAATACCAGGAGGGAAAAAGTCTTCTTATATTTCCTAAAATGTAAATGAACACCACTAAGTCATGATACATAGCATTAACCTTGAGTGTAACATTTACTGTCTGATAAATGGATATAAATATTTAAGATAAATGAAAATTTGTTTTGCCAACTACCTAAACTTAAAATATTCAAATATATAAAATTACTCAAAAATCTTTGTCTACCAATACTTGACAATTTACAGTTTTTTTCAAGAATTTGCTTCCAACCCATTCCCTGGAGCAATTTCTCTCCAAGTTCTATATACTTCCTAGTGTGACTAGCCAACTAAGGTTTTTCTAGACAATAAATTCTTTGCAGTGGATACTCACTGAAGATTTTTTACCAATATATTGTATCATTTTAGCAACATAATATTTAAAGGTTAATCTAGCAGACATAAACATGATATTCAGAGCAGGATAGTGGTGATAACTTAAAGGCTACTGAAAGGTACAAGCCTGTGAGACTGATAGGAGCAGTAGAATAGGAAAAGTGACAGTTGAATGTCAGAAATTGAAATGCTTTGATGGATCTTAGAAACAAATGTCAAGAAAGAATGAACTAATTATTACTTTCAGGTAAAGTCAAATGTCCATGAAAATGACAATGCTTTTTTTTTTTTTTTTTGGAACTGAGCTGGTACAAAAAGGAAAAACAGTTTCTTTTCACATATATTTTGGATCATGGCAAAAATTTCCAAAGCCCACATGGCAGATGACAATATGAAAATATAATCTGGAGCTAAGAATTCTAGATAAACTATTGGTCTTTGCAGAGATTTACAAGAATTTTGAATGATCAAAACTATGTAGAGACTTTTTTTTAAATTTTAAGTGGTATAAAAGTGTGACATTAGAGTTTATCAGATCATTTGCTTTAGTAAATGCATTAAAGAAACTTTTACAAGGCAGGACATAACCAAATAAACCAAATCAAGGCCAAGGTCCTTATTTTAAAGTAGATAATAGGACTTTATTCAATTTGGTTCTCTCTTTAGCCATACTCCCTTCTCTATTTCTTTCAAGGTGGGGACTGCATAAATTGCTCCAGTCCCTTGTATCTAGTTCTCTGGACTCTTCCTTCTCATAATTTCTGTCACCTCTGGTGACTTATAAGATTCTAAGGAAAGAAAAATCAAATTTTCACTGAGGAAAACCTCAGAGGTTTTAATGCAAAGAGCAGAATGTTTGTGATAAAAATGAAGAGCCACCTCTTCTAAATGTAATGGAGAAAGATTTGGACATATTTCAGTAGCTCTCATATCAGAACCAAAAATCCTTAGAAAAAGGTTTAAAATGCTGTCATGACTGTATTTTATAAAATAGAAAATTGGCTCAATCCATTTTCATAATGCTCTTCTATGAAAGAAGATTGTGTATATTTGCCCAAGAAGGGGAGAAAAATAGAGACACTGAGCTATCACATGTATAAAAAACTCAGTTTTATTTACAAACAACAAGAATCAAAATTCTCAAATATGCAGGACCTGAGTAATTTTCCCGAGATAATTTTTGGTATCCATTATACATGCCATTTTCTTTTTCTCTATCTTTTTACTTTAATACACTTGACCTTAAGATGCATTTGATCTAAAATTATAATTCTTCCTTTGATGGGTATGACTTTCAGAGTTGCACTCCTCCCTGAGAAGGTTAATATGTCCACTTCACAGGGAGCAATGTTGATTGCTTATAATAGAAAAACAGAACCATGTTCCTGTAAATAGCCAGACCTTGAAAAAACTGTCTTTCAGAGACAAAGGCAGTATCAAGTCAATGAAATTTTGGCAGTCATTCTGAGCTTCAAGCTGTGTCTTGCTTTCAGATTCTGAATGGACACTACTTGGAAGCATCAGGGAGATTTGTTGATAACAGCTGTCACTTGCTCTATCAGCCATTATAGGAAGATCATTGGAGTGACCATTTAGTTTCCTAGATGCAGGTTTGAATCTCTGCTGGTTCTGATTTGCCTGGCAGAAGGTAAAGGTTTGTCAATATTTCAGAGCAGTACTGAAAAAAAAAAAAATACACAGAAACACAACTCCACTGTTTCACCTAATGAATCCAACCTGTACGGTGATTGACAGTGTTAGTATTCCAAAGTCTTTCTGTGACATTGCAAATATTCTTTGCAATATAGCTTTATTTGGAAAGAGAGAGATCACAAGCTGTTAGTATTTGCTTCTGTGTTTGATATGCATGCTGAGGAGAGAATAAAAAATCAGGGAAGTCAATATTTTTGAAAAGCAAGGAAAGAAATGAAATTCAGTAAATATTTCAAAGTTGAACACAATCACAGATCAGAACCCAAACAGCCAACTTATCAGTCATTAAGTTTATAAGTTAAAATCATGACCTTGGGTAGTTTTTGCTGAGTTAAATACTTAATCTGTTTTGAATCATTTTGATTAGCTGTTTATTGAAGGATTACTTTGATCATTTAAATGATTGCTTGGAAATAATAATAGCACATGGAGATAGTTTTGCAAAGGAGAATTTGTACTGTAAATCATGGGGGAACTTAAACTTTCCTCCGCCCAGTTACACCAAAAGAACTTCAATGCTAGCAAATGCTTTTTTAAATGTTTATTTTGAAAGAATCTTTAGATTATATAAATGTGTATTCCCATATACTCCACTTCCTCCCCTCCCACACTTTTCCCCATTAACAACATCTTTCCTTAGTGTGGTACATTTGTTACAATTGATGAACACATATTGAAGCATTGCTACTAACCATGGTCCATAGTTTACATTATAGTTTGCACTTTGCACCACACAATTTTATACTTTTTGACAGAATGTATAATGGCCTGTATCTGTCATTGCTTTGTCATGTAGGACAATTCCAGTGTCTTTAAATTGCCCCAAGGTACATTTCTTCTTTCCTCTCCTTACCCTCAGAATCTCTGGTGACAACTGTCTTTATATCAATATTATAAGTTCTTCTGGTATGAGAATAATAATGTCTACTTTAATCCAGCATTGCATTCTCCCCTTATGTTTATTCATTCCTATAACTTGAGGATTTGGGGATGGTGACACCCAACTCTGCTTCCAAATGAGAGAAGTCTTAGATCTCATGAGGCAGATGGATGGATGAAAGTGTCTTGTGTGCCATTGTAGATACTCTGCTTTTTGGGATGGTCGTTGTTCATCATCATCCTTTTGTTAGATGTCTGGGTGAGTCAAATGAAATGCCTTTTGAAATGTCTTTTGAGACCTAAAGAAAACACAGCTTTCCAACAGAATGACTTTATTTTTTATTTATTTATTTATTGAGAAAATATTGAGGCAAGATTTACTTCTATAGAGAAAAAAAATGATTTAAAAATGGTGTCTGGAAAAGAATGTTTCTCAACCTTTGTACCCAAGATTAATCTCCATGTCTATGTTTCAACATGCACCAGAAATTAATATTAATCATTCAGTAATCCAACAAACTACTATTTATTCATTTGTTCCTTCTTCAATGATTTGCGCAAGTCCTGTTTGTGCCAGAAACACAAAGTTGACTAGACAATGAATGTGGCTGTTGCCTTTAAAGAACTTAACAGTTCATGGTAAAACAGAAATAAAATTACAGCATAAAAGTCCTGTGAAAGAAATGTGAACAAAAGTCAAGGGAGTGAAGAAAGGGAGTGTTAAGTTAGAGCTTCAAGATTGGCAAAGAAGGCTTTACAGAACACATGGTGTGTGCATGGGTTGTTAAGGAAAATAAGAAGTAGACAGAAAAGGCATGCTTTCATTTGAAGGGCACATGCAGTAGAAAGTGATAAATCATGGAAACTTAAAATCATTCCATAATGTGAGAGCCTGGATAGATAGGGGTAGTAAAAGTTATAGAAAGCAATATGCACTTCCAGACAAGACTGTGTACAATGCACAAAAGCAAAATCTTTTCTTGTCTCTTTTTATATGTTTAATTTATTCCCATACAATTATTACTGTTCTATACTCTTTTCATAGACAAGTGTGAGTAAGAATTGAATGTATAACAATATGAAATTGGTTATAAATTACAGAAGGTTACACATTAGTAACTGAATTATGGGAAAAAATAAAAACTAACCTGGGTAAATGGCAATTGAAATTTTGAATATATTTAAAAATTGGAAAACAAATTGCCAGGAGGATCAAAATAAGTAACTAAAAAATAATTTAGGTGGCTCAAAAAACCCTCCAAAATTCCAGACTCCTTGTTTTACTCCTTTAAATTATTATAGATAATATGTATTTATTGAAAAAGTAATTTAATTATGTTAAAGATAAAATAATAAGAAAAGCCAACAGAAAAGACATAAATGAATACTTACTGACCCAAAGATAAAATCTGTTAATATGTTATTTTGTCTGTTTTTTTAAAGATCTGTTGTATATATTTGAGGCAGAGCATTAACAAATGGATTACAATAAATTCTTTTGTAACCAATTCTTTATTATTAATAACTTTAGTTCTCTAAAGCATTTTAGTATTTTCTAATATTTAGATTGTTTTCAAAATTTTACAGTTAAATACAGTGGAAAGCAAAAATAAAACCTGGAGAATTCTTTTCAGAAAGAAAAAAGCACTCAAGTCAAACAAAGAACTGAAAAAGAGTCCCTGTTGCATCAACTTTTCAAATACTTGCAACACTTGGAAAAAGAAAAATTCTGAGCAACTTTGTAACCAAAGTTTATTTTCAATAATTGAAACTAACTGGTTTCATCAATTGATTGACCAGTTTGTTTGAGACAAAGTCAGAGCTTAGTGCATTAAGCAATAGCACAGAAGAACCAGATATGTATTTTTTAAAGTTACCTCTTGAGGGCTTCCTTGTTGCTCAAATGTGGCCTCTCTCTAGGTCAAATTCAGCATATAAGTGTACTACCTTCCCCCTGCATATGACATAACTCCTGGGAATGAGTCTTGCTGGCACTGAGGGATTGTTACCAAGAACCAACTAGCAATGTACCTGAGAAACGACCTTGACCCAAAGGGGAAAGTGTAAAGACAAATAAGCTTTTATGGCAAGAGATTTCAAAGTGAGTGAGGAGGTCATTCCAGAGGTTATGCTTATGTTGGAGCTCACTGACAGTCACAATAAATATTCCCTAAAATACCAGGGCTCCCAAGGAATCTAGTGACATCCAGACACTATAGCCAGGGCAGACAGCTCAGGAGTTTGGCACCTTGCCAGTGGGCCTTGCTTTGAAATTTATGCCCAGTGTGACAGGGTTGGATTCATCTGTGGTTTCCCCACACATGGCTCTTCTGCCCCTTCTATTTGAACCAACAGTTAATTAATACTATACTTGATATGTGTATGTCAAAGAGATTTAAATCTTCAGTCCACCCATATTCCAGTTGGGCTCTGAATCTCAACAGAGTTGCAATACCTACTCTCCAGTTCATTGGACTCACTCAGGACAACTAACAAGGAGATGATGATGGACAATGACCATCCAAAGGAACATAGAGTGTCTGCAGTTGCAAGCAAGACAGTTCCATCCATCTGCCCCATGGGATCTAAGCCCCTTCTCAGTGAGAAATAGAGTGGGCATCACCAACCAAAATCCTTGAGATTGGTGAATGAACAATGGACTAAAGTAGACATTATTATTCTATTGTAAACCTATTATTATTCTACTAATGAAAGAAGCTGTATCATTGATATAAAGGCAGTGGCCACCTGAAGTTCTGAGTGGAGGGAGATAGAAGAATAGGTGTAACATGGAGTCATTTCTAAGACATTGGAATTGCCCTGCATGACATTGCAATGATGGATACAGGTCATAATATATTTTGTCATAACGTTCAATATTGTGAGGGACAGAGTTCACACATAGCTATAGTGGTTAGTGGCAATGCTTCAACATATGTTCATCAATTGTAACAAATATACTATACTAATTAAGGATGTTGCTACTGTGGGAAAGTGTGGGAGGGGTGGGGAGTGGGACATATGAGAATCCCCTAAATTTTTATGTAATGGTTATATAATCTAAAGTATCTTAATAAAAAATTTTTAATGTATTAAGAAAAGTTCACTGTGACAAATTGGTTAAAGGAAAGTGAAGTGATATAACTTGTGTGGAATAAAAATTGGAAGCTGTTGCAGTAATACAATTGAAAATGATGAAGACCAAAATTAAATTTATGAGATCAAATATGAAAAGAAGGAAACATTCCATGACAAACTGAAAATATTAGATGCATAGGGAAAGAGGGATTATCAAGGACAAAGCTCCAGTTTCCAAAAAAAGATAATTAAGTTGGTTTTGGTGTTGTTAAATAACATAAGGAAAGTGGTAGAATTATTTTAGGGAAAGGATGGTAAGTTCAAGTATGGAGAGTCCAAATTTGAATTGTTTATCATATATCCCTAGGGACGTTTTAATAGATGGTTTAATTTATGGGCTTTGAATTACCAAGAGAGATCTAAGCTAGAAATACAAATACAGAATCAAGAACATAAAAGCATGAGATAAAGTTATGGGCATAAATTAAATGACCAAACACAGCATAGAGAATGCAAAGAGAAACTGAAGAACTGAGTCCTTAAAAACAATTCATATAAAGGATTAACAAATATAAAAATGCAGGGAGAAGTGTGAGGAGAAATGGCAGAAGATGCATGCTAGAAATTATAATAAAATGTGATCATTGAGACTAAATGAGAAGATCCATGATGAACATCTGATAATTTAGTCATATATACAAAGAGGTCGAGAAAAAACAGTGCTACATGGGTCCTCTTTTCTTATGATTCCATGTAACATTAGTGGTCTTACAGTAACATTCCTGGCAGTATTTTCTCCAAGAAAAAGTGACCATTCAAAATCATGAGTTGGAAGGAGCCAAGAATGTTTCCCCTCCCATCAGATATATCTGTCTACACACATGATACCTTGTCATCTATTCACTGCCATGGGGAAAGCCTTGTTTTGTAAGGGAGGCCTATAACTTGGCTAATACATTTTAATTATGGGAGTATTAGAAAACCTATTTGTCCATACATTTAACACGTCCTTCAACTTAGGTATTATAAGTGATAATGCTGACATTTTAATCTCCATTTCTACTGATCCATGTCCAATTTCTCAGTGGGTTCGGAACTCAAGCATGAAAGAGAAAGTTGTTATGTGGTAACTGGTCAAACACCAGTGATCATGATTGAAAAGTATTCACCCATCTAATACAGAAAGAACTAGATTAGAGATAGCCACAAAACTATAATTAGAGCAATTTTATTAGATTCATTGTGGGTAAAGTCAGACCGCAATGGTTTGGAAAATAAATGTTAGAAGTGGTGACAGGAAATACAGATTATGTTTATGAGAGTGCTGGCTTTGAGAGAAAAGAAAGAATGTGCTCCTTAAGGAAGACGTAAGATTGTAGAAGCTCTGGGGCTTGGTTGTTGCTGTTGCTGGTTTTTTGTTTGGAAAGAACACAATATGTTTAAAAGCTTTCAGATAGAACCAATGAAAGATGCAGTAGAGACCTGGAATACTTGATTGAAGATGATCCTTGAAGTGGAGGGAAGGCATAGTTTTCAGAACACAGGTGGGCAGCACAGCATTTGAAATGAGAAATGAGAGCAAGGCCAAGTATGGCCAGGTTTCAATGAGATAAATTCTAGGAACTAAAAGCAAATAAGATACAGTTCTTACTTTCGAGGAGCTCGTTCTAGGGGTTGAGTCAGGTAAAACCTAATCAAGCTAACCATAATACTGGTAATAGGGTGATAAGATTTTAAAACCCAACTGTTCTTCAGTAAATTGGCTCTTCTTCAATCTTACCAGTGTTCATTTCCTATGGGAAATATATAAAACTAAAGAGTATTATATAGAGAGAGTATGTTTCTGAAGCAGCCTCTATTTAAAGATAGTTTAACACTTAAAGATGACTACCATCCCCAAATCATTATTTTGTAAACATAGGTCTGTCTTCAGAAGCTCCTTCAGTATCTTGGCCTTACTATCTTGCATGAGTACTTGCAAAGTAGCCCATGTCTCTTAAAGAGTGTGTGCATTTAGGTTTGAGAACTTCTGGGGTTGTAGATTTTAAGATTTTTGTAGAATTTCTGTTCAGGGCACATAGTTTGAAAAAAATTCTTACAGAAACTTTCTGATACTAAAGTATGTATATAATCAAAACATTTGTTTGCCAAAGACTAAGTGATTATTTAATTTAGCACAAGTGTGCATGGAGCAACTGTGGTTTGGGGGAGTGAAAAACAAAGTAAAACGAAATGATAAAACGGATAAGATTATTTGGAATTGACCTTTACTTCCTAGTTTTGTGATAACTGGCAAGTTACTTTTTTTTTAGTTTCATCATTTATAAATCCAAAAAGAAAGGAAAAAAAAGAGCAGCTCCCATTGGGTGCAAACTTTGTTGTGGGAATGATTTACCAGAGAACAGGGAACATGGTGTTCTGGAGCTTGACTTTGAGTTTTAGACTTGGGCCTCCACTGGATAGCCAAGTAATCTCAGACTCATTTCTTAAATTCTCTGGGACATTGTTGACTCATCTATAAATTCTAGATAACAATGATATATGACTCCTTTAAGATATCATGTGATAATTAAGTGATTTAACATATGAAAACACTAATGAATATGCCCAGAACATGATAAATAGAATATAAGTATGAACTTTTATAATCTACTAACAATCCAATTTTAATAGATAAAGTCCTTCATAGCACATTTCCTGATGTCTAATAAATGCATGATATATAGTACCTATTATTATATCTTCTAATAAAATTTGATTGACAGTCTTGTCAGTGGGTGGTATTAATTTCCTTTTACAAGGTAAATTAAAAAAATATTTCAAGAAACTTTGAAAGATTGAATAGTAAAATTCAGAATTTAAACCCTATTCTAAATATTAAAACTGTGTTCTTTTCCATTAATTCATTCTGCATAAATAATATAAGGGCTTTAAAATTTAAATGAGCTAATATTTATAAAATCCTTTGTAAAATTTAGGAGCTGAATTAATCCTAAGTGTTATTACATCTCATGAGAAAGTTGTGAATTCTCAAGTCCTATCTATCATTTTATAAGAGAATATGTAGTCAAAGTGTTGACTTCAATTTTTAATATCTCAACACAGTCTTTCAAAGTCTCTATTCTCATTACTCTCCCCAAGGGAAAAAAAGTACTCTGGTTCATATATTATCCCCTTTTCCCCCCAGAATTAGGCCTTGCTATGGTTTGAATCATGTTCCTGACAAAGGCATGCTGATGTCTGAAACCCCAGTCTTATAGATGTGAAGTCAATTGTAAATAACATCTTTGGTCTTTTAAGAAAAGACCAAACTAAAACAACATGGTGGGCCTTAATCCAATATTACTGGAGTCCTTATTAGCAGAGGAAATTTAGAAACTGTAGAAGGTACAGATGGGGAGAGATTTGGTCATGTGATGGAGGCAAATATTGATTTATGAATTGCTAGCAAGCCATTGCAAGTACTCTACAAACTTCAAAGAAAGCTCAGCCCTGCTGACACCTTGATTTTGGAATTCTAGCTTCCAAAGCTATGAGACAACAAATTCCTGTTATATGAATCTGTTAATCTGTGGTACTATGATAGCAGCCCTGGAAAATTAAGGTTTGAAATGAAAAGTATGTATCTATGGATGCAAAGGACCAGGTGAAAGGGGAGGTCATGGATTTCTCTGTATCTGTTATACAGACTGCAATATTTAATATTATATCCAAAACATTGGGTCCTTTCAAATGCTCCAGGGAATCGAAAAAAGATATAAAGTTATTTAAAATATGTTTTCTGTGTGCATTTTTCTAGAGAAAGGGACTCCTAAACCATCAAAAACTTCTAATATTAAGTTTATCTTAAGTGGAAGAGAACCCTAGGTTTGTTCTGAAAATAGCTACTCTTCTGAGAATCACTGAACCCAGAAATTACCCAAATGTGGAAGAGAACTCAGCGGAACAACAGAATAAGGTGACCTACCTGAGCGTGCTTCATGACGAGTCTGATATGCACCAGAGTTGATCTAGGACCTGAATTTTGCGGCTTCTAAGCGAAGCAGTCAGATATGTATTTTTCCTCAAAAAAAGAGAACAGTTATGTTCCTATAGATGAATGTGAATGCATTAGTACATTTGAAAGGAGATGATAAAGCATATTTATAACATGACATAAAAATTATGTGAAAAATAATCAATAAATGATTCACACTGTAGCAAACATTGACCTTAAAATCTAGACCAACAAAAAAGGAATATATAATGTGAAGAATATATTTCTATAAAAACTGAAACTCAACTTACTAAAAAGGTGCCTAATTCATTAACAAGTTTTTAAAAGTCATTTTATTTAGCTTATAATATAAGTCTGTGTGATTTTAATATTAATATACATTTCATTTTCTGTAGATGCTTTGGTGAAGATATTTATAATATTAACAATAGCAAAGAAAAGCAATACCCAGGAAACCTAGTAAATCAAGAATTATTGAGGGCAAATTAATTCCTCAGAATTCTTAAGTGAAGTAATTAGTTTTTAATTAATAATTTACTTGACCTTTTAAGAAGTAGATAAGTCTTCCTTATTACTGAAGCACACTAAAGAGAAATAGGAGTTTTCTTCAATATTTGTACCAGGTAGCAAATAACCTGATTGATTAGTTGTCACATTTAGTTTACTTGCAAAGTAAATGTTTTTTTACCAGTCTTTTTATAAGAACTGGAACATTTATCTAAGAATAGTAGTAACTAATTAAGTAATGATACACCAGTTTTAGAATTATGAGATCATAAAACCCAAGTGACTAAAAATAAGTATTGTGAAAAATAACAAAACTTCAACTGATTAATAAAATTAGAGTTTCTCAACATTTGATACCAAATATCAGATATTCAGCATGCATCAAGATTGGATTCCTCATACTTTCAGGTTTCTCTAAAAATATATGGGTGTCTTGCTTAGAATCTGTATTATTTTGCATTACAAAATAAATCTGTTTATTTCTTATGTTTTAAAACCTATAAGCATTTATAATAGTCTATTCTTTAGAAACCATGAGGAAGCTTGAAAAAGTGGCATACAATGGAAGCACAAAATTTCAGCGATTAGAATAAAACCCTAAGATCCTTGAGAAAATCTCCCTCTATCCTCCAAACCAATAATTTAATCACCATTTTTCTATTCTGAATTCTTTAAGAATGATACCTAAAATATTTCTGCAATTATATTTCTATATCTATCTATAAATATCTACCTTTCTATCAGCAGTTTTATGTTAATTTCTCTGTTAACTTTAATGTAGAATGAATTTACTGGTTTCTTGTTGCTAATTTAAAGATTTAGATGCCTGAAATAAGATCTACTCACGGATTCTTCAATTATGTGGGTCAATAATCCTTTAGATAATTAATATCTGTTATCTAAATGTCTTTGGTATAGTCCATACCAAAAAAAAAAAAAAAAACATATACTGCCATGTAAAATTAAGTTAGATATTTGAGTTTAATGATGAAGCACTAAATGTTTAACATTAAGGCATACAAAACAAACAAACTTTGTACTGCTTAGAAAAATGAATTTTCAGGAATTCAAAGTATTTAATGTGAAAAACACGATTATTTTTAATTATTTTTTATTATCCATACTAACAGTTCTCGCCCGTTTGACATTTGTCAAATTTATTTTCACAACCTCTGAAATCCTCCTTTGTCTTAACTTGGTCATTTTGTGAAATACTATGCATATTGAGAGCTAAGCTAAACTATATACATGGTATCAATGCATTCTGGAGGTTGAGGTTTTTCAATTATTACTTCTGCCTAAAGAAAAGTTAAAGATTCATATATAAAAAAGAAGAGACTCTGGTTGACCAAGATGGTCATGTAAGGCACTCCAGAGTGCAGTTCAGCTACAGAATCTTTGTACTACTAGAAAAACCTGGCAATTCTTCTTCCTGAAAACTCCATAAAAAAGTTAAATTTTACAGTAACTGGGTAAATGTGGAATCACAAAAAGGCAGCTTTAAAAATTATAGAAGCCCATAGCATGGCCTGTTGCTGACCCTTCCCTCACACCTTCGATTGAAAAATATGGAACCAAACTGCACTTGTGGATATTTTAAAATGTTTTGAAGAGAGCAGGGCAACTCCTGGGTACTCTCTGGGATTCCTGTATTTATACAGAATCTCTAAGGTGCAAAATCTATAAGGAGGTAGCATGAAAGGCTGAACCATGAAACTCATCTCTAGCTCAAAATTCTAGAATTTGTTCTTCAGGTGGAAGGAGCTTACAGACACATAAGACAGTGTAAGAAACAATTAAGTCACAAGACCTAGGACAAAGGATTTCCAGGTTTAAAACATACAATATAGTACCCAGGAGAAGGTGTATTTCATTAGGGGAGAGGGAACATTTGGATTCCTACAACTGGGGGAATTCCTAATGTCACAAGAGAGCACATGCCCAGGAAAAGACTCAGGCTAAGAAAAGACTGAAAGGACCCTGCACTTCACTTCTACTTTGGGCTGTCCTTCTTGAGAGAAGGGCTAAACTGTGAAAGAGAGCACCATCCAGCAAAGGTTGTCCAGAAAGGGAAACTTAAAGAATTTTAAATGCTTACATTAATAAAGAAGACAGATATTATGTCAGAAACCTAACTTCACAACAGGAGTATCTAGAAAAAGTAGAACAAATTAAGCTCAAAGTAAGCAAAAGGAATGAAGCAATATAGAGTGAATATAAATGAAGTAAATAATAGAGAGAACCAATTAAACCAAGAATTGGTTCCTTGAAAAGACCAATAAACCTACAAACATTTCACTAGAATGACCAAGAGAACTAGAGAAAGGACACAAAACTAAAAACAGAAAGGGGCCATTACTACTGACCTCACAGAAATAAAAATAATTATACAGTGATACCATGAACAGCTGTTTGGCAACAAATGAAATAACATAAATGAAATGGAAAAATTCCTAGAAACACACAAACTGCCTATGCTGACTCAAGAAGAAATAGAAGATCATAACAGACAAATAAGAAGTAAAGAGATTGAGTCAGTAATCAAAAATCTCCTGACAAAGAAAAGTCCAGGACTAGACAGATTCATCGATGAATTTTAACAATCATTCTAGAAGAATTAATATCAATCTTGCTCAACTTCCAAAAATTGAGAATCGAACACTTCCTAACTCATTTTATGAGGCCAATATCACCATAATACCAAAGCTAGATAAAGATACCAAAAGAAAACAAAATTATAGACCAACAACCCTTAAAAATATAGATGCAATGAGGAAGGATGGTCCAATGATGAACCCTTGATACTGATGACTATGCTTATGAGCCTGTGTGCCTGAAATTTCAATTAGGCCTAGAGCTGTAGGGTGCCTAAGAGTTTTGTCCTGAAAGTCTCCACGTTGCTCAAATGTGGCCACTCTCTAAACCAAACTCAGCATGTAAATGCATTACCTTCCCCTCAGCGTGTGACATGACTCCTGGGGATGAGCTTTCCTGGCACTGAGGGATTATTACCAATCACCAGCTGGTGATGCCACTAGAAAAAGACCTGGAATAAAAGGGGGAAATGGTAAAGACAGATAAGTTTACAAGGCTAAGAGACTTCAAAATGAGTCTGGAGGTTATCAGAGGGGTCATAATTATGAACATTTCAGCAGGATCCTAGAGACAGCCAAAGTAGATACAACCCCAGGTACCAGTGCTCCTGAGGGCTACAGAGACACACAGGTTCTAGAGTCATGACAGATGGTTCTGGAGTTCAGTGCCTCGTCAGTGACCCCTACTTTGGAATTTGTTCTCCTGAGTGTGAAGGAGTTGGACTCAGATGTGACATTTCTACACATCCACTTCTGTCACTTTTACTGAACCTGTGGCTGGTGCTGTGTTGTTGTAATCTCATGAGACTTGAATCTCTGGACTGTCCATATGCCAGCTGGTCCCTGAGCCTCAGCAGAGTTGCAACTCCTATTCTCTGGTTCATCGGACTTACCCAGGTCAGCTAAGTGGAAGGTGAAGATGGCCAATCACCACACCAGGGAACCAAGAATGTCTACAACTGCAAGCAGGAGAATCATATCCATCAGCCATGTGGGATCTAAGTCCTATCCTGATTTAGAGGTGGAGTGGACATCACCATCCCAGAGTCCACAGGGTGGAGGAATAAAATATGGATTAGAGTGGACTTACTGGGCTTCTACTAAAGAATTATTGTACCTCTAGCAATGGAAAAAATTGTATCATTTATATGGAGACTGGCCATGGTATTTGCTGAGGTCAGGGAGAGGGAAGAAATGTGATGTGGGAGCATTTTCAGGTCTTGGTATTGTCCTAACTGATATTTCAGGGATAGATGCCATACATTATATATCCTGCCATAACCCACTGAATGGACTGGGGGAGAATGTAAACTATAATGTAAACTATAATCCATGTGGTGCAGCAGTGCTCCAAAATGTTTTCACCAAATGCAATGAATGTGCCACAATGATGAAAGAGGTGGTTGTTGTGGGAGGAGTGGTGGGGGTTGGAGGTATATAGGAACCTATTATATTTTTTTAATGTAACATTTTTTGTGATCGATGTATCTTTAAAATTAAAAATTAAAAAAATTAAACCCCCAAAAAATCACAAAAAAATTGTACATACAAATAGCATCAAAAAAGGAATTACTGAACTGAATCCAAAAGCATGTTAATAGAATTGTACTCCATCACCAAGTGTAATTTATCCCAGGTACACAAGGGTGAGGCAACAAAGGAAATATACATAATATATTTAAATATACAATACACATATAATACACTAAATTAAGATTATGAAGGAAAAAATAAAAGTGACCATCACCATAGTTGACATACAAAAGACATTTGGCAAATTCCCGTGAAACACCTTCTTAAAAACACTTAGTGAACTAGGAAGAGATGAAAACCTCCTCAATATAAAAAAAAGAACATGTATGGAAATACCACAAATAACATCATACTCAATGATGAAAGATTGAAAACTTTCCCTTTAAAATCACAAATAAGAAAAGGATGCCCACTGTCACTACTACTGTTCAACAGTGTATTTGAAGTGCTAGTCAGAGCAATTAGGCAAGAAAAAGAATTTAAAAGCATCAATATCAGAAAGAAAGAAGTAGAACATTTCCTGTTTTGAGGTGACATCATCCTATACATAGAAACCTTTGAAAAGTACACAAAAAATCTACTATGATTAAGAAATGAATTCAGAAATTTGATGGTACAAGAACAACATGCAAAAAATCAGTTGTATTTGTATATGTTAGTAATGAACAATCTAAAGAGAAAATCAAGAAAGAAATCCCATTTACAATAGAAAATTAAAGAATCAAATACCTTGGAAAAAAATTAATCAGAAATCTAAAGGAATTATACACAAAAGGCTATAAAATGCAGCTTAAATAAATCAAATAAGTCCTAGATAAATGGAAGGACATTCTGCTCTCATGAATTGGAAGACTAAGTACTATTAACCATATTTACAGATTCAAAGCAATTCCAATCAAAATTCCAGAAGACTTCTTTGTGGAAATGAAAAAAATCAATCATCAAACTGATATTGAGGGTATGGGACTCAAATAGTAAAATTCATCTTGAAAAAAGAAGATAAAGTTGGAGTATTCAAACATCCTGATTTTGAAATAAATGAGTTAGAAAGTATGCAAAAATGTATTACAAAGTGACAATAATCAAAAGAGCATGATGCAGGCACAAGGACAAATATATAGACTAATGGAATCAAATTGAGCATTCAGAAATAAACTGGCATATATGACTGATGTATTTTTTTTTAATGGTGGTAAATAAATTCAATTTGGAAAGATTAGTCTCTTAAATTGTGCTAAAAACCTGGATACCAGTATTTTTTAAGCTACATTCACTACTCAAAGCAGGTACCATGAAATGGGCTGGATTAAACAAAGTGAGTTTATTAGTTTTCAGCCAAGAAAATGTTCAAATTCAGCCATCATCAAGGTGATGTTTCTTTGCTGAAGATCGCCTGCCAGAGATCCTTGGCTTCTCTGCCACGTGGCAAGGCACACAGTGGCATATGCTGATCCCTCCCTTCTCTTCTGGGTTTTGACACTTTCAGCTTCTTGCTTCCAAGCCCCGCCCCCTCTCTTGCTCTCCATTCCATATATAAAGGACTCTAGGAAGAGTTAAGACCTGTCCTAAAGGAGATGAGTCCACCTTACACAAAAGTAGCCTCTTTGAAAAATCCAACTTACATTGTGTTTATAACCACAAGAATGGATTATATTTAAGAACATGTTTTTCTGGGTGTATACAGTTTCAAAACAACATATGCAAAAGAATGGATGTGGGCCCTTACCACACACCAGAAACAAAAACTAACTCGAATTCTTTCAGAGACTTAAATATAAGAAATAAAGCTATTAAAATCCTAAAAGAAAACATGGGAAAGCAACTTCAGGGCATTGTGTCAGGCAATGGTTTCTTAGAATTTATACCAGAATCATGAGCAACAAAAGGAAAAGTAGATAAATGAGATTTCATCAAGATTAACTTTTTTTTGTATCAACGGACTTTATTATGCTAGCAAAAAGACAACATACAGAATTGGTGGGATGGTTAGTCTTATGTGTCAAACTGGCTGGGTAATTATATCTGGTTGTTTGGAAAATCAATCACTGGCCTAAATGTTACTATGAGGATTTAAATCATTAGTAAGTTGTTTGCATCTATGGATGAGGAGACTGCCTTTAACAGTGAGAGATGTCTCATCCAATCAGTTGAAGCCTTTAAAAGGTGAAGTGACTATTTCAGCAGTAAGAAGAGAGAATTTCCAACTCTCTTTCTGCCACCCAGACTCTCCTGTAGAATTCAGTGAAAGTTTTCTGTGACAGTTTGATATTACTTATGAATTCCAAAAAGAGATTGATTGTGTTTGCAAATTGGTTTCTCTGAGTAAAATACCCTTTGATTGTGTTAAATTCAAAGGGTTTATGCTTACTTAATTAAATCAAGATTAGGGCTTTGATTCAAACACATCATTAGGGTACGAAGGTTTCAGTCCCCACCCCCTGGATGGGCTATATAAATGGACTCTCAATCAAGAACCCAGAAGCAGATACAAGGAGAAGAACACAGAAATATAGAGAGCTCCATAGACACAGAAGGGGAAAGAACTTGCCAACTTTGTTCCTGTGGCCCTGGGAAGAGAGGTGAGCCATTTTCCTAAGAGCTTGCAGCTGATCTTGTGAAGAGAACAGAGCACTTGAGCCCATTATATATATATATATATAATATTATATATATATATATATATATATTTAAATTACACTGGGGAAAGGATTGTGAACAAGAAATTAAAAGTATGATATGATTGCCTTGACAAGTTGACAGAACTTCAAGCAGTGCACATGGTTTTTTATTTTGGTTGGAAGGAGGATTGTCCAGAAGTGTTTTTTGTATACTGATACATTGGCTGTGGCAAGTACTTTGGCTCAATATCAGAGATATGGAGGGAATATTATTGGAAAATTGATGTCAAAGAGGTCTGGAGTAAATGTATATGGATAGACCTTTCTGCATGGGCAAAAAAATGAAGATATTTTCTTCCCACATAAATGCTCACCAGAGTATGACTTTGGCAGATAAAGATTTTAATAATCAAGTGAATAAGATGACCCATTTTGTGGATACTAGTCAGCCTTTTTCCCCAGCCAGTCCTGTCATTGCCTTGGGTTCATGAACAAAGTGGACATGGTGGTAAGGATGGAGGTTATGCACGGGCACAGCAATATGCACTTTCCCTCACCAAGGCCAAATGACTACAGACACTGCTGAGTCAAATCTGCCAGCAGCAGAAACCCACACTCAAACATCATATAGAACTATTCCTCAAGGTGATCAGCCTGCTACCTAGTGGCAAGCTGATTACATTGAACCCTTCTATCATGGGGACAGCAATTTGTTCTAACTGGAATGGGCTCATACTCTGCATATGAGCTTGCCTTCCCTGCATGCAATGGTTCTGCCTAAACAACAATCAGTGGACTTACAAAATGCCTTATCCACCATCAAGGTATTCTACACAGTATTGCTTCTTATCAAGTCCCTGTAAACTTAAGCTCTGCTAGTGTACAGGTCTTTGTTCCAAAAGGAGTATTTCCACCAGGAGACACGGTGACTCTATTGAGGTGGAAGAGTGGACTGCCACATGGGCACTTTGGGCTCCTTGTCTCTCTGAATCAGCATACAAAGAAGGAAATTACTTTACCGGCTGAGTTGGTTGATCCTGAATACCAAAGGAAAATAGGACTGCAGATACACAATGGAGGTAATGAAGAGTTTGCCTGGAATACAGTAGATCCTCTAAGGCACCTTTTATTACTACCATGCCCTCTGATTAAAGTCAACAGAAATCAAAAACAACCCAATCCAGGCATGGCTAACAATGTCCAAACATTTCAGGAATGAAGGTTCTGGGCACCACACAGACAAAGAACCAAGGCCAGTTTAGGTAATGACTAAGGGTAAAGAGAACATAGAATGAGTAGTGGACAAAGGCAGTGATAAATACAAACTCAGACCACATGACCTGTTACAGAAATAAGGACAGTAATGGTCATGAATATTTCTTCTCTATGTTGTTATGAGTATATTTGTATATGTACTTCAAGAAAATATCTGTCTCTTCCCTATATTTTCCCCTTATCATATTGTATAAGTTTCATTAGTTTCACATCATGCTATTTAAGTTACAGGGCATCAACTTTAAGAATCAATATCACCCAAGGACTTGCACCCTATTCTGGAAGAATTTAGTATGTTTCCAGTTGTATGCAGGACAGTTGAGCATTGTTAGGTGAAAAAAATCTGTTTTTGTTTTTATTTAGAGATTATGTATGGTTCAAGTTTATATGTATGGTTACCAAAGGAATGGACTGTAATGGATAGGCTCATGTGTCAAATTGGCCAGGTAATTTTGTCTGGTGCTTTGATCAAGCATGCATTTGCCTAATTGTTACTGTGAGTATATTTTTGTGAATTGAAATCATTATTAAGTTGAATGCACCCATGGGTGATTACCTCTACAACCATTTGAGGAGAATGCCTTCAGCAATGATGGACTTCTCATCCAGTCAGTTGAACTCCTTAAAAGAAGGGATGATTTTAGCAGTCAGAAGAGAGAATTTCCATCTCTATTTCTGCCACCCAGCCTCTCCTGGAGAATTCATTGAAAATGTTCATTGGAATTCCCAACTTGCAGACTGTCCTATGGAATTTGGACTTGTGCACCTCCACAGTCACATGAAGTAATTTTATAATATCTCATGGTAGTTACAGATATATCCTGCCAGGTGTGTTTCTCTGGAGAGCCCTCACCAAAACTATGGAATAAATGTATTTGGAAACCTATCTGATAGGGATTTATTATCCAGAATCTATAAAGAAATCTGGCAATGAAAAAGCAAATAGCCCAATTTAAAAATGGATAATATATTTAAATAGACATTTCTCCAAAGATGTACAAATAGCCAATAAAAGTACACAAAAATATGCTCAACACCTTTAGTCATAAAGGTGATGGAAATCAAAATCACAATGAGATAGCATTTCAAGGTCCCTAGAATTTTAAAGATTCTGCTCTTAAAGAAACAAAAACTAGGAAGTTGGAGATGATGATAAGGTGAAATAGGAGCATTCATTCATTTTTGGTAGGAATATAAAATGGTGCAACCTTGTGGAAAATAGTCTGACAGTTCCTCAGAAATTTAAGTTTAAAATTTCCATATGACCCAGGAATTCCAGCCCTGGTTAAATACCCCAAATAACTTAAAAAAGAAACTCAAACAGATATTTGCAAACCAATTTCCACAGTGACATTAGTCACAATTGCTAAAAGATTGAATCAACCTGTGTCCATCAATAGATAAGTGAATAAACAAAAGGTAGTATATACATACAATGGAATATTATTATACACACAATGGAATATTACTCCACTTCATAAAAATGAATGAAGATCTGATATATGCAACAATAAGGATGAAGCTCCAACATCATGCTGAATGAAAAATGACATACATGAAAGTAATTATACAAAATAATTACAATAAGCAAATTCATAGTCAGAAGCTAGTAATAGAGAATAAGGCTAGATAAAAATGTCTTTGTGACCCCAGAATAAAAGAAGAGTTTCTTAAACAAGATGCAAAAGGTACAGAAATTTTCTTCAAAATTGATATATTCAACTATATTATACTTAAGTTATTCATCAGAAGTCAACAAATAAGAGTGAAGAGTAATAAAATAAGATTGTTGTAAGTATAACTGACAGTGTCTTGGCATTCATAATATATAAAGAAAACTTTAATAAATAAGAAAGATAAATCCAATACAAAAACAGGCCCCAAACCATAAATGCACCTTTAACTGAAGAGAAAGAACAAACTGAATTAAATAAATTTTTAAAAATAATAAAATCTGTCTATTTGGAAATTAGGAAAATATACATTAAATCTACAAAGTGAAGCAATTTCTTGTTTACCAGATTAACAAAATTGTTATTTGTTTTGTAATATGTCAACACCAAGTATTTTTGAAGAGGTGGTGCGATAGTACACCAATACTCTGCTATTGTGAGCAAAAATTTTTACAACCATATTGGAAATAAATTAAAACTTTTCTATTTGAGTTTATGCCTACCATAAAAAAGCAATTCCTTTGAAATCTCTTAGCCATAAAAATTCATTTGTATTTAATTATTCCCACTTTTGTTCAAGGCCTTTTTCCAAATACATTGCTAGTCAGCACGTGGTAATAATCTCTCAGTGCCAGGGAGGCTCATCCCTGGGAGTCATGTCCCTTGCTGGAGTGGGGAATGTAGTGAGTTTAAATGCTGAGTTTGGCTTAGAGAGAGGCCACTTTTGAGCAACAAGGAGGCTTTTGGAATGTTATTCTTAAACCACATATAGTACTAGATTAAGTTTCAATTTCTCTAGAACATGCTCATAAGTACAAGCATCAATATCAAGGGTCTAGTGCATTGATCTGTCCTCCTTCACTAGACCATTGTTCATGCACTTTAAGGGATTTTTGCCACTGTATTAGAGCATGGAGCAGGATTCCTCAGGATGGGAATTCAATATTCTTTTGGTTATTATGTGGGTCTATACCTACCCAGACAATACCACATAACCACTTGAACACATTCATATTCCAAAGACACACACTCCAGGTGCACACTTCCCCACAGTTCCTCCCACTACCAACACCCTACACCAGTGATCCTTCTCTGCCACAGTTACAATTCTTCTGCAATCCAAAACCTCCCCCAAGACAAAGCCTAAATAAATAAATATTACATAATAAAAATTTATGTGTATATATATGATGTGTTTAAGAGACTTCAAAGTGGGTTGGGAGGTCATTCCAGAGGTTATGCACATCTTAGAAGGATCTCACTGACTGCTGCACTAAACAATGCCTCAAGTATTGGCCTCCTAAGTGCTCTAGAGATATCCGGACACTATATGCAGGACAGACAACCTCAGGAATTTCACACCCTCTCAGTGGACCCTACCTCAGAATATATGATAACCTATCTCCCCAATGTATCTGAGTTGGACTCATTTATAATTTTCCTATATGTGGGTCTTATGCCCATTTTGTTTGAACTTGTAATTAGCACTATACCCATTAAATATGTATCTCAGATACTTAAATCTTCCAGCAGTTCATATGACAGTTGAGCCAATACCTACCCTCCAATTCGGTGGACTTACCCAGGACAATTAACAAAAGGATGATGTTGGACAATGCCCAGTCCCCAAAACAGAGAGTATCTATGATGGCAAGCAAGACAGTTCCATCCATCTGCCCAATAAAATCTAAGCATCCTTTCAATCAGAAGCAGAGGGAGCATCACCATCCCAAAGTCCTCAAATATGAGGAATGAAAAACATAAGGGGGTAATGCAACTATGAACTACAGTAGACTTATTATTCTAGTAATGGAAGAAATTGTATCATTGATATAAAGGCAGTGGTCACCTGAGTTTCTGAGGCAAGGGAGAGGGAAAAGTATGTAAAACATGGGCATTTTGAGGACATTGGAATTGTTCTTCATGACATTGCAATGACACAGGCAGACCATTATACCTTTTGTCAAAACCTATAAAATTGTGCAGTGCAAAGTGTAAAACATAGACCATGGTTAGTAGCAGAGCCTCAAATGGTGTTCATCAATTTTAACAAATATACCAAACTAATGAAAAATGTTAATATGGAAAAATGGAGGGGAGGGGTAAAGTATATGAGAATCCCCTATATTTTTTTATGTAATATTTTTGTAAGGTAAAGCTTATTTAAAAATAACAATAATTTTTTAAAAGGTTGAGGAAAAAAAAGAATGCAATTAAATTAGTAGGATAATTGAGATATCCTTTATCATAGCATGCTTTTATTTCAGGGGCTCTTAACCTTTTTGTTCCATGGACCCCTTGGCCAGTGAGGTGAAAACCGTGGACCCCTTACTCAGTCCACATTATACTGTGTATTATTTAATAAATATTTCACAACTGTACCAACACATCCCTATAAAAATGTGATTTTTAATTTCATTCAAGCTCATGGACTCCTTGTTAAGAACCCCTGCTTTATATTGTGCCCCTCCTTAAAAAAGTTCAAAAAAGTTTTTTCTAGCACTATCAATTTTTTAAAGTCACTGCTTAACTGTTAGCAAGGATGGTAGAGATACTCTGTGATGACTTGTTCATACCATCAATGCCTACATTACAAAATAATGGGAATAACCAAAATTTCCATTGGTAAGAGAATAGAAAAAAAATTGAAGTATAATCATAAAATAATATACTATTCAAGAATGAAAAATGAATCAACTTGAGCAGATTAATGTGTATAAACATAAATGCACCTCTTAAAGATAAACAGAGTTTAAAAAGCATACAATACAGAAAACATTGTATGTAATTGAAAAACAAAAAATGTACAAGTTTATCTTTTAAAGATAAATACATATACAATAAAACCATAATATAAGGGAAAGAACAAAATAAATTCTCCATATTAGAAGAAAGAAATATGCCATTGGGAAGGAACATAAAAAAGGGTTTCAATTTATTAGCTATAATTTCCTCAAACTGGGAGGCTCCATAAATGTTCGATTATATTTTGTGCCTTATTTGTGATATATATGTTTTATGTATTACATAAAAGTTATGTGGATATGTAATATTTATGTAATATTTTTCACATACAATGCCTCATAAAATATCTCTAAAGAAAAAGGTTTATAGAATTATGAACAATGTAGATATTAGCAATACACAATCTCCTTAATAAATATCCACAAAATGTAATTTGTACAACCATTATTAAATACTTATGCAAAACCTTATTTATTTGGAATTTTAGTCATAATGTATTTTCTGTGGATATAAAAGAAGAATGTATAGTATGATCTTATTGGTGTAAAGTTACATATCAATATTTACATGTTGAAATACATTTAAATATAAAAATGTATCCACCAAGATGTTAGCAGTATTTTTGTTTGTAGAGTAAAATTTACTTTCTTAACATTTTTGTGCATTTTAAAAATTTTGCTTTATACCAAAAGCATACATAATAATTATAATGAAGAAAAAAACTTTTAAATTTTGGATCCAGTTTGCACACATATACTTGCTTATAAACATGGACACACCAACACACAGACATCTGAAATATGCAGCTTAAAGTATAGACGTATCCCCTAAATCAACCTAATTTACTTGATAAGATGCCAAAACTCAAAGTTGGACAGAACTGGATAAGACTCCCAGTTCTACCATATATTAATTGTATGAATTCACAAAATTATTTATTTTCGCCTTTATAGTTTATTACTTATTATTCTATTTGCATACATGTAAATGAAAATAGCCATTCCACAACTGTTACCTTGTAGTTGGGTAAAAATCAACCTATGGGACTTAAACCTTAAAAAAAATTGTGACACTGAATAACCATAGTTATATCTTATTTGATATTAAGTAAAAGAAAATGCAACCTTAAAAAATTTAAGTACCCTGAAATGTATGGCTACAATAAATTTTGGAATTGATTCTTGAGTTTTATCATTAATATTCTGTATGTTGCTAAGGTTTGCCAAGTTATATATTGAGACATATCTGAGACATCCTCACTAAAAGATATGAAAAATGTCCTATGCAGAAAAATACACTATTTGTCTATTACCAAACCTCTGGTCCAATTCAAGGATTCAATGGAAGTATCTTCCTATGATTAGGCCTACATGCAGTATCAAAACAATTCTTCAACTTTGTTGAAATGGACCAAGCACATGTATGATTCAAGACAATTTTGAGTAAATTTACTGAACTGGCCAGTGGTATTTTCAGAAAATAGGCACAGCCTGATTCATCTCTACATTATTAATTCCTCCCTCTCTATCTGCTTTCTGGGAAGCAGAAGAAATTGGCACAGTTATCTTCACTCCATGAACTGCAATGCTAAAATCTCTATAAATGCTTATTAACACTATCAATCAATCAGTCAACTAATGGAGAGTAGAAAGTGACTTAAAAATATAAAAAGGTAAATAGAATCCAGCAGGACAGAAAAATCAAAACAGAAAGAAAGAAAATTTATGAAATTAATGGAAGAAGGACAAAGAAGGCCCTGGCAGTCAGGTACCCAGGAAATCATATCTCAAGCTATTAAATTTAATCTTTTATATGATTTCTTTTAATGTAGATTTTAATGATTGCTATCATAGATCAAGGTCATTTCTTAAATCCACATTTAATCACTTTTTAATTCACTAGGAAACAATGATATAAGAAGCTGAAATAGAAACCCTAAGCAGGACTGGGATAATCAAGACCATAAATGTAATATTGACAGGTTCTTAATTTTCTGGGTCCAAGACTCAATTCGTAATTATTTTTGGCACAAAATACAGAAAGGCAGAAGCACATCTTAGTTTAACTATCTTTTTGGCATGAAGAGTTGAACTATTGATAGCTCAGGAGATTTTGTAGAATTTTGCCTTTTCAGAGTTAATTTGCTTAGAAATACGCATATGTCTAATTTATCACTTTCTCTGATACCAAATGAAAAAGTACTTTGGGTGCATACAATTGTGTATGTGTGTGACTGTTGCTCTGTCCTGAAATTAAGATAGAAAATGTAGAATTTTAGAAAGATTCTATTCATTTTTGGCTTGCAAGAGTTCCAAAATTGGTACATTTTGCAGGGGCATTGGGAATGAGAGAAAATTCAAATGGATATAATGATGGATAAATTGTACATAAGAAAAATGCAGTGACTTTTACAAGCTTCTAATTCAACTCTTCTAAATAAAATTTTTTTAACTTTTCCTCTTTCTCTTCTTTTCCTTCCTGAACAACTCTGTTCTAAAGCCACTAGGTAGGGTAAAGCAAGATCAGAATCCTTACAAATAGGACTGGAGAGTGGCCCAGAGTTGGGCATTATAGCCCAAGTGGACACAGGAGGGATGTCTGGCTCTCACACAGAACCTGAGCAGGGGAGAAGAGGATGTCTACACAAGGAACAGTCCAGGCAGTTTATGGGATCCCTATTTGCATGAAGAACACATAAAGCATGGAGGGGAGTGTGAGAATACAATATTTAAGTTATCAGAGTCAGAGATGGTGAGATGGTACCCACAGCAAGAGTCAACCCAGCATGGGGAATTGGAATGTAAGTGGGAAAAGGAGGGCATCAACACAGGGACAGCAGGAGTGGGATGTCAATGCTTGAGTAGGATGAGGAACGCATTCATGTGGAGGAGGGGTAGCAGTCTGGTTGGGGGAATCATAGTCCAAGCAGGATGAGGAGCCTGTTCAGATGGAGGGCCAGCCTGGCATGGAATGCCAGGGCCCCAGCAAGAGCACATCCATGTAGTGAGTGTAGGAAGATAGCCCAGAGCTCAAATCAAGTAAGGAGGAATCCCCATGAAGAAAAGCATGAGACAAGTTTACTAACATACACACACACACACAAGTGTATATTTATGATGGTTCAAACTTCAAATCTGCCAAAAGAAATGTTAAGTCCATTATGTACATACATAGATGAAAAAAGAGAAATTCATTTGCCATCCACAATTCCAAATATCCCTGTATTAGGTATTATGTCAGTAAAATGTTAAAAGAATGGAAGAACTTTATTTTTAGTGGTAAATTTGTTATCATAGTGATATAGACATTTATCTTAACACAATTTGAGCAGTGTCTGGTATACTAATAATAATGATATACTTTCTAAATAATTTACCATTAGAAATTGGTCCCCAATTTCAAGCTGCATAAAGACACCTGCTTACCTGTTCTTTTAAACCATGACATTATTTGAATATGATATGCAATTTGTCATGCTCTGATTTCCCAAACAAAACTGTCCTTGAATGTCAGTTTCTAATGATGATTAAGGGAAACAGGCACTCTCTTCTACAATATAAGATTATTAAAGAAGTAGTTTTGACCTATGTTACTGCAGTACAAAATTGATTAGCTCCAGGATGATGAATATTACTCTAAGTGGAGCCACTATACAACACAATATATCAAAAACCACATATTTTCTTTCAGTCAATGTTTAAATATAATTCCCATTGAATTTATGAGAGACATATGAGGTGAGGGTATAAAGTTTGGCCACAGCTTATCTTTGTGAAAAATATTATTTTTAGAAAAATGAAGACCATGTTTGCATAATGAGCTTTAGCAATCAAAAGTGTGATGTATACCTACTATGTCACATTTATATGAGAACTTTGGAGCTACCAGTATATTTCTGAGAGCTTTGGCATCTGAATATAAAGAACTATAAAACTATGAGATTGAAAGTTGCCTTCATATCATGGAGTCCCGTGATCAGTCAGTTACTTGAAATGCTTTATACTACTTTTATCAAACAGTTCTATTCTATCTTAGTAAACTAATCACTTGCCTAGGCAGCTTCCTCCATTTTGGAACATAATAAATATATTTTTTAATTGGGTGCAAATTTAACTCTCTATAATTTCCATTTACTAGTCCTTATTCTTTCTTCTTCCATATGATATTGTTGCGGATATCTGAAAATTGCTGCTATGTCTTCATAAGCAATTTATTTCCAAAATAATTGTTTTGGGTTATACAGCTTTCCCTAATGTTAAAATTGAGTGAATGAATACATAGTTTTGAGATCTCTTGACATTTTCATTAGTCTCTTTTGGAGATTTTCTTATACTTTGTTCCTAAGATGACAGATAACTAAATAAAAGAGCAATTCAGATTATCATGTATTCTATAATATATGTGGGGGTGATGAACTAATATTCTATGCAACATAATCATATGAATACAGCTACTTCCCTCAGACCATTTCTCAACATTTAATCTCATGATGCATTGCATCAACAAACACTTTATGATACCCTATACATGACTTCCTTTTCATAACTCACAAAAGTCTAATGATTCTAAGAGTGTGGTTCTTTTACTGTCTACTACTTAACTCTCTACTAGCTATACTCTACCTTAAAAACCTTAGACTTACTATGAAGAATAAGCTAATTATTCCCAAGGATATTGCTATATAAACAACACATCCATGAATTCTTGCCCTCCCCACCAAATTAGATATTTACTTCCCTCATCTACTGAGAAGGTTGCAATAACCAACCAAAAACCACTGGAAAAAAAATATCAAGGTCCCTTGACAGCTCCTGGAATGTGTTCCTGTGGCTTAACTCAACAGTGGATGCCTATCTACAACTAGTGTGCTGAATTAGGTATGCCCAACTCTGTTTCCTATGAGTATCACAAGATGCAAGTCCAGATCAAACTTTTCAATGAATATCATGACCCACTCCCCATTTCTCCAAATTTCCCTAACCTAAACTGACTCCTAAGCAAAGAAGACATCTTTTCCAAGTGGATTGTTAAGAAAATTCCTTTGGTGAATCTGGAATTAGTGCTAGTGACAAGTTGATTGCGGTCACCCCTCGGGCTGAAGTGTGGTTTGCTGGCCTGGCAGGGGAGCAGCCGCGGCAGGCCAAGCCGCTGCCCCCATAATAGGGTGGCTGGTCGGACTCACCACCACCCCTGAAGGGAGCTCGGCATGGGTGCAGAGTGCCCCCGGGTCTCCCCTTCTCGGCAGCCATGCTTCTGCGGCCCCCCCTCCTCCCGGATGGCGCCACACGATGCCTGTGGGGCGGCACCCTTCTTCTTCTTTCTCCCGGCGCAGGCGCAGGGCGGAAAATTCCAGTCTGCCCTTTTCCCCTCCCCCGACAGCAGCAACAGCCAGGCGTGGGTGGAAAAATCCAGTCTGCCCTTTTCCCTTCCCCTGACAGCAGCAACAGCCAGGTGTGGGCAGGAAACTCAAGTCTGCCCTCCACCCCAGCAACAGCAGCCACCAATCCCTAAACCCTGCCCCTTTCCCCAGCAACAGCGACAGCCAATCCCTAACCACCACCCCTCCCCCATCCAGTACCACCCACTGACCTTTCTCCGGCAACCAATCAGAACAGGGTGTGTCTTTGACCAATCAGCCTTCCCCAGCCCCTATAAAACTGTTGCCTCTCCCTCAATAAAGTGGACTTGCGTGTTTACCTTGTCTCCGCGGTAGTTCTTCTGCCATGCGCCCTCCAGTCCTGAGAGCCCCCGACAAGGGCCTGGCCTCCCTTGTCCCCAGTTCGTCGCCTGCTTCTCCGGGCGACCCTTTCATCGCCGGCTTCACCGGGCGACCCCGTCAGCCGAACCGCACAACCCCTGTGAGACCGACCCCTCGTCTGCTGCCGGACCGACCCCTCGTCCCAAGCGGGACCGACCCCTCGTCCTGAGCTGGACCGACCCCTCGTTCGCAGCCAGACCCCACCTCTACCAACCGAGCAAGCCACCGCATTGATGATTATATAGTCTTTTCCCAGGACAAAGAATGTCATGTTCAGGCCTAAGTCATATTAAATTGAAAATCTCCTGCCCTTCCCCCATCATGTTCCAAATGTTCCTATAGGCATAATCACTCACTCATCTATTGCTTAGAAAGTGACATGTAATTAAAATGGCATCACCCAAATAAGATAAGAAAGTCTGAATTCCCATCAGATAATAACAACTTATAAAATATTGTAGCATTCATCTCATTACTTTTAAATTTTAATTAAACTTAATAAAACAAATGTTTGCAAAATAACTAAACCACCAAAATTAAAAGACAAACAACATTTTTTATAAATGAGTGTACATCTTATTTATATTCATTCAGCATTTAAACACAGAACACATTTACTAAGCACTAAGAACTATATACATTATGTGGCTCTAAAATATATCAGTAATACTTTTCTTTCAGTGGTGAGACTTCAGTGAGTTTCTGATATAGCTGTCTAGATTTTCAAGATTTCTTACTATGGCCATTATTGAAAATCAATATTTTTAAAAACTACAACTTTTGGTATATAAAATATATAAGAGGTCCTTCATTTTGTATAGTTTAAGTTCTTCCAAAGACTCTAAGGAGCCAAATGAATTAATTATTACGAAAGAGTTTGTAGACTAGGGAAGCAGATGTGGCTCAAGCAATTGGGCTCCTATCTACCATATGGGAGATCCAGGGATTGATTCCTGGGACCTCATGGTGAAGGCAAGCTGGCCAGAGCAATGAGCTGGCCTGAAAGGACTGCTGGCACAGCAAGATGATGCAACAAAAAGAGACACAGAGAAGAGACAATGAGAGACTCAGCAGACCATGTCACTGAAGTGGCACAAGAGACTGAGCACCTCTCTCCCACTCCAGAAGGTCCCAGGATTGGTTCCCAGTGTCACCTAAAGAGAAGACAAGCAGACACAGAAGAATGCACAGCAAATGGACACAGAGAGGAGATAAAGAGTGGAGGAGGAGGAGATAAATAAATCAATAAATCTTTAAAAAATAGATTCATAGAGTAAATTTAAATAAGCATGTCTATAATAGCAATAGTTTATGAATAGTTTTCAAGCAGGAATAAGGTTCTAATGTGTTAGCAAATGGCACACTATGAAAAGGAAATTTCTGACTGAGAACTTTGTGTCTTTTATTCACACTGGAATTCTCTGGAATTCTAGTTACTTTTAATGGAGTGAAAATTGGCCTTTCATTCATGTATCTGAGGTAAACACACAGGAATACTGTACCTGGAAAGGAAGTAAGGGTATTGTCACTTTTTGGATTATCTGAAAGAGATAGGAAGGCATAAAATGCCTGTGAGAAAGGCAAGGGGAAACTTTTAAAGAATCAGATGGGGGTTTCAACCCTATCAACTTGTATCATTGACAGATGTGGCAACTTGCTGGGTCTTAAAGGCAAAAAGAATCTTCCCAGAGTGTAGGAAGTGTTACTCTGTTTTCATTTCTCTGTAACCGTTTCAGTGAGTCTTTTTTCTTTCCTGGTTTGAATGAACATATATCCTTTCATTAGGAATTTTAAAGATTTTCCTTCAATGGTTCACATAAAGTGAAACTTTTATGTGATCTACATTAGAATCAAGAATGGATAAACTTTAAACCTGTTGAATTATTGCATTTACTATTTATATATTTTTCTGTGTAGTAGGGGTTTGTTGATTGCCTACTCAGTAGCATCTCTACCCCCCCACCTTTATTTTTGCCTTCTAATTTTAACAACTCTGATTTTTCTTTGAGAAATTAAATTTATACCAAATCCTTTTGTAGCACATGCAACTTAAGCATTACATGAATGATGTGGAAGTTTCTACATGTCCTCTGAAAGAAATCTCATCTTCTGCAGCTGCAGATTTGAGATCTCTGAAAACCAGACTCAGGGTAACTGTGCTAATAGCAATACAACAGAAATAAAACCACAGCCTTGCTGGGTGCCTGCTGTTAAAGTGAGGGCATTGATTGGAAAGGAGTGGATTCCTAAGGATTGGAATGGAGACTTATAGGTTGATGATGATGGCAGTGGGGACATTGAAACCCTAAATTCTGCCAAGAATTTTCAGATAAACCTGTAATGTCTTCCTGAGGAGACAGTCACTGCCTACTCCATGTCCTGAGGAGAAGACCACCCAATGTCAAAACCTGTACCACTTGACCTCCAGGTTGCCCCAAGGAATCTGACCACCACCACCCTGAAAAGAAAACCACCCAATGTCAAACCTACATTACCCAAACTCCAGTCTTCACCAAGGAGTCCTGACTTTTATTTGTCCTGAGAAGACATCACCCAAACTCTACCTTGCCCTAAGGAGTCTGTCATCCAATACCCACCTGAAAATATTAATCCTGTCTCACTGGATGAAGTTTCAAATGAATGACTTGAGGTAACTGGCTTGCAAAACACTTCTAATGCTTCTCCTTAACCATCCCCACTAACATCTTCACTTGGAGACCTATATCTAGACTCGAGTCACAAGAAGCCCCCAAAGGTGAAGTAAAAGTGTAACCCTTGAGCAAGTATGCTATACTCCTAAAGAACTGCATGAGTTTACAAATTTATATAGAGAGAAATCAGGGGAATATGTGTGGTAATGGATATTAAGAGTATGCAATTGTGGTGGTAGGAATATAAAGTTGAATCAGGATAAATTTATTGATATGGGTCTGCTATGGAAAGATTCTGGATTCAGTGTTGCAGCTCAAGAGTTTGGAAAGGGTTCTAACAGTTTGTTCTGGTGGCTGGCAGAAACATGGACCAAAAGATGGCCTTCAATGCCTGAGGTTGAGATGTCTGAATTACCTTGGTATACTGTAGATGAGGGGATGCAAAGACTTAGAGAAACTGAAATACTAGAATGGATTTACCATCTAAGACCTACATATATATCCAAGGAATGTCCAGAGAACACACCTCTCACGAGAACTGTGAGGAATAAATTTGGGAAACTAAGTTTTTCTTCAGTGAAGAGTTCTATGTTTGCTTTTCCCTATAGGTTAGATATTGCAGTGGAAACTGCTGTCACAAAACTAGGGTCCTTAAACACTATGGGGAAAATCAGATCCTAGGCTAAAAGAAGCCAAGTAGCAGCACTTTGTCTCCTAAAACAAGGTGAGCATGACTACAATAATAAAATGCAGACTCAAACCAGCAATCAAGAGTCTGAGTAGCATGGACCTATGGCAGTGGCTAATAGGTTATGGGGTACCTAGAAGTTAACATAAATGGACAGTCTACTGAATACCTACTTGATCTGTATAAGCAGAGGAGTTCTAGGTTGAGTGAAAAGAACAACTTGAATTACAGAAAAAGAGAGTCATGGCCCATTATTCAATTGCAAGAGTTATGACAGTTTACAGATCCAGTGCGCATTATATGAAGGGAAGGCTCAGTCCCCTTGGTGAAAGACGTGTTACACTGCCAAAAATTTATACTGTTAATCTTTCTCCAAGCCTTCCTGAAAGAGAGCTATGGCCTTCTAGCAAAGTAACCAAGCATTAAGAAAAAAGAAACAATCAGACGTTTGGGGGATTATCAGACACTGACATTAATTCTAGGAGACCCAAGACATCACTGTGGTCCACCAATTATTGTAGAGGCTAATGGAGGTCAGTTGATTGATGGAGTTTTAGCTCAGGTTCTTTTCTCCATGGGTCTAATGGGTCCCCAGACCTATTTTTTTGTTATTTTCCAAGTTTCAGAATGCATGATTGGAATAGATGTACTCAGTAACTAGCAGAATTCCCACATTGGATCCCTGACTGTGGAGTTCAGGTTACCATGATAGGAAAGGTGATGTGGAAGCCAAAAGACTGTCCTATCTAGGAAAACAGTAATTCAAAAGCAATATTAGATTACTGGAGTGTTGGAAACTGAGGCACAGTGATCTCACAAGGAGAGACATGCTGTTTCCATGGTTATGCTTGCACCCTAAGGAATGCGGTATTTAAGAGTTCCCAGCAAACAGGATGGAGCTGTTAAAGGCTGAAAGAAAACATGAGCACATACTTTTTGTAGTAAATAGAACACTTAGACTTTGTACCTTGAGATACGATTATTTGAGTTCCTTAGTAATGCTAATAGTTAACTGCTTGTTGCTGCTTGTTGTCACATAGACTGGGGTATATAGAGAGCCCCTTGTAAACAATAAAGTTGTCTGATGAGTCTCTACTCGCAGACCCCCTGATCCCAGCTCTTTCCTTCCTACCTTCCTTCCTTCCTTTTTCTCTCACTCTCCTTTATCTCTTTCTTTCATTCCCGATACCATTTGGGCCCAAGTCTCTGACACTGAAGGGATTGTAGAGATCAGTGCCACCATCAAAGATTTGAAGAATGCATAGGTGGTGACTCCACAATATCCCCATTCTACTCTCCTGTTTGGCCATACAAAAAACAGGTGGAAGTTGGAGAATGACAGTAGATTATTTAAACTTCACTAGGTGGTGACTCTGATTGCAGTTGCTGTCCCAGATGTGGTATCATTGCTTGAGCAAATCAACCCATCCCCTGGTACCTGATATACAGCTATCAATCTGGCAAATGCTTATTTCTCAATTGCTCTTAGTAAGAACCACCAGAAACAGTTTTCTTTCAGCTGGCAAAGCCAGCAATATTCCTTCATTGTCCTAACTCACAGGTATATCAACTCTCCAGCTCTATGTCATAATATTGTCTCTCTCACCCACAAGACATTACACTGATCCTATAGATGATATCATGTTGATTGGACCTACTGAAGAAGAAGCAGCAATTACTCTAGACTTATTGGGAAGGCATTTGAATGAAAGAGAGTGGGAGATAAATCCAACAAAAATGCATGGGTTCCCATCTTGGAGAAATTTCTTGGTGTGCAGTAGTGTGGAGCATGTTGAGATGTCCATTCTAAAGTGAATGATAACCTACTGCACCTGGACACTTCTACCATGAAAAAAGGAACAATGCTTAATTGGCCTCTTAGGATTTTGGAAACAGTATATGTTTCATTTAGGTGTGCTACTCTGGCTCATTTACTGAGTGAACATGAAATTTGCTAGTTCTGAATGGGGACCAGACTAAGAGGAGGCTTTATGACAGATCCAGGCTGCTGTACATGCTGCCCTGCCACTTGGACCATATTGTCCAGCAGATCCAGTAGTGCTGGAAGTGTCAGCACTCTAGTGTCATCTGGAGTTTTTGACAAGCTGCTATTGGAGAATCTCAATGCAGAACCTTGGAATTTTGGAGCAAAGAACTGCCATCCTCTCCAGATAGCTAAACTCCTTTTTAGAAACAACTTTTGACCTGCTATTGGGCTTTAGTAGATAATGAATGCTTAACCATGGGCCATCAAGTTACCATGAGACCTGAGTTGCCCATGAAGAGCTTGGTGTTGTCTGACCCACCAATCCATAAAGGTGGGCATGCACAGCAGCACTGCATCATAAAGTGGAAGTGGTATATATGAGACAGGGCTCATGTGGGTCTTGAATGCACAAGCAAGTACATGAGGAAGTGGCTCAAATGCCCATATTCACCACTTCTGTCATATTACTTTCTCAGCTCACAACTATGGCCTCTTGGAGCATTCCTTATAATCAGTCCAATGAGGAAGAGAAAATTTGGGCCTGGTTTAAAGATGGTTCTGTGCAATATACAGATACCATCCAAAAGTGGACAGCAGAAGCACTAAAGCTCCTTTCTGATATGTCCCTAGTGAACAGTGGTAAGGGGAAATCCTCCCAGATGTCAAAACTTCAAGTAGTGAACCTGGTTGTTCATTTTGCTTGGAAGGAGAAATGGCCAACAATGCATCTGTACACCAATTCATGGGCTTTTGCCAATGGATTGACTGGAATCTCATGCTTTTCCCCTCAAAAAGGCTGACTTGGTTATAGTCACTGCTGAGTTCCCAATCTTCCAGCATCAAAGACCCACACTCAATCCCCCATATGGCACCATTCCCCGAGATTATTTGCCTGCTAACTGGTGGTAGGTTGATTACACTGGACCACTTCCATCATGGAAAGGGCAACAATTTGTTCTAAATGGAATAGACACATACTATAGATACTGGTTTGCCTTCCCTGCACTAAATACTTCTTCCAAAACTACCATCCATGGACTTACTGAATGTCTTATCCACTGCCATGGTATTCCACACAGCATTGCTTCTGATAAAGGAATCCACTTCATGGCAAATGATGTGCAGGAATGCCTTGGAATTCACTGGTCTTACCGTATTCCCCATCATCCTGAAGCAGCTAGATTGATAAAATGGTGGAATGATCTTTTGAAGACTCATTTACGGTGTCAATTATGTGGCAATACCTTTCAGGGCCAGGACAATGTCCACCACAAGTCTTTGTATGCTCTAAATCAGCATCCACTCTAAGATGCTATTTTTCCCATAGTCAGGGTTCATGGGTTCAGGAATTGGAATTAAGAGGTGGGAATGGGAGCAGTGCCACTAATTATTATCACTAGTGATCTACTAGGAAAATTTTGCTTCCTGTCCTTGAAACGTTAAGCTCTGCTGGTCTACAGGTCTTAGTTCAAAAAGGAACAATGCAATGTTTTCACCATTTAACGCAACAATGACACCCCTGAACTGGAAGTTAAGACTGCTACCTGGACACTTTGGGCTCCTTATCCTTCAGAATCAACAGGCAAAGAAGTGCATTACTGTTCTGGATGTGGTGATTGATCCTACCAAGGGGAAATAGGACTGCACCTACACAATGGAGGTAAAGAATTTCCCCAGAAGACAGGAAATCCCCTAGGGCATTTCTTAGTACTCTCAAGCCTTGTGATTAATGTCAGTGGAAAATTGCAACAACCTAATCCAGGCAGGACTCTAACAATGGTCCAGAATCTTCAAGAATGCAAATTTGTATAGCCCCACCAGGTAAAGAACCACGGCCAAATGAGGTGCTTTTTGAGAGTAAAGGGAACATGGAAAGGGTAGTAGAAGAAGGTAGTGATAAATATGAAATTTGACCATGTGACCACTTATAGAAATGAGAACGTAATGGTCATGAATATATCTTCCTTGTTTTTTATGAGTATGTTTGCATATGTACATAAGCCAAATAACTTTGCTTTCCTCTCTATCATTTCCACTTATCAAATGACAGAATTTGTATTAGTTTCATGTCATAGTATTTAAGGATGTTAAGTTAAAGAATGAGTATTACCCAAGGGGTTTTATTTTCTTTGAAAAAAAAAAAACAACAACTATACTTTACATGAATTTATAATCTTATGTAAGACTCTTTGGGAAATTAAAAATATCTAATAACTTTCATATACAATTGGAAATTTAAAACAAATTCAATATTAGGTGGACACTGTTGGACCAAAGCCAGATAAAATTTTGTAAGGTGTGTTTACTATATCAATGAATATCCTAACCTTGCTTTTTTTATTTTTTAGTCTATCTCTTTTTTTAAAAAGATTTATTTATTTATTTATCTCCCCTTCCCCTCCCCCACCCCAGTTGTCTGTTCTCTGCATCTATTTGCTGCGTCTTCTTTGTCTGCTCCTGTTGTTGTCAGCTGCATGGTATTCTGTGTTTCTTTTTGTTGCATCATCTTGTTGTGTCAGCTCTCAGTGTGTGTGGCACCATTCCTGGTCAGGCTGCACTTTCTTTCATGCTGGGCGACTTTCCTTACGGGGCACACTCCTTGCACATGGGGCTCCCCTACGCGGGGACACCCCTGCATGGCACGGCACTCTTTGCGCACATCAACACTGCACATGGGCCAGCTCCACACGGGTCAAAGAGGCCCGGGGCTTGAACCGCAGACCTCCCATGCCCTAACCACTGGGCCAAGACCACCGCCTCTTTCTTTTTTTTTAACATTGTGGAACCTAAGTTTTCCCACTCAACCATTGCTAATCATACACTTCAGTGGGGTTAATCACATTCACAATGTTGTGCTACACTCTCCAGCTTATTGAATTTTTATTTCTTTTGATACATGGGAAGACAAATGATCAGCTATAACCATCCATCATTCTCCTGTTTATTGCTTGTTTCACCCTTATATTTTAGATAATAGATTGCTTTTAGCTAATACTATAAACTCTACTTTGGGTGGTAGGTACTATTACATTGCAAAATCTCAAACCTGATTTTAGAACAAAAAAATAACTTTGTTTATACTGAAAACATCTTACCCATGCTTGTTTTTTACAGTTGCATGTGTCCCACTGACCAAAAATGTAGATCAAAAGTTACCTTCTTCCACTGCTAGAGTCACAATAGTTCTATAGTAGATAACCAGTAAGTCCACTCTAATTTGTATTTTATTCCTCCATCCTCTGGATCCTGGGATGATGATGTCCACTCCATCTCTAAATCAAGAGGGGGTTTAGATCCCAAATGGCTGATGGATGCAATTCTCCTACTTGCAACTTTAGGTACTTTCAGTTCCCTGGTGTGGTGATTGACCATCTTCACCTCCCTGTTAGCTGACCTGGGTAAGTCCAACAAACCAGAGAGTAGGAATTGCAACTCTGCTGAGCCTGAGAGCCCAGTTGGCACATGGTCAGTCCAGAGACTCAAGTCTCTGAGTATAATCAACCCCAGCACAAATCACAGGTTCAGTAGAAGTGACAGAAGAGACATATGTAAAAAGGTCACATCTGAGTCCAACTCCATCACACTCAGGAACACAAAATTCCAAAGTAGGGCCCACTGACAAGGCACTGAACTCCAGAGCTATCTGCTATGACCATAGAACCTGTGTGTCTCATAGCCCTCAGAAGCACAAGTACCTGGGGTCATATCTACTTTGGCTATCTCTGAGATCCTGCTGAGATGTACGTAAGCACAACCTCTCTAATGACCTCTTAGACATACAAACTCATTTGTCATTACCATTTACCCCTTTTATTCAAGATCTTTTTTATATTGCATCACAAGCTGGTGATTGGTAGTAATTCCTTGGCATCAGGGAGGCTCATCCCCAGGAGTCATGCCCCATGCTGGGGGGAAGGTAATGCATTTACATGCTGAGTTTGGCTTAGAGAGTGGCCACATTTGAGCAACATGGAGGCTCTGAGGAGGTAACTCTTAGGCACTCTGCAGCTCTAAGCCTAGTTCATATTTCAGGTACACAGGCTCATAAGCATAGTTATCAGTATCAAGGACTCATCATTGGACCATCTTTCTTCAATGGTCTTTGCCCTTGCATTTGGGGGGTTGTTGCTGTTCCATTGGGGAATGTGACAGAACTCCCCTCCTAGGAACTCAGCACTCTCTCAGTTGTCACTTGTAACTCTGCCTATTGTGACAATACCCAATGACTATCCCAACATTTGTATATATCCTACATACATGCCCTGGAGAACTCCCTCTCAACCATGTGTCATACATCAATAATACCCCACACCAGTGTTCCTCTCCAGTCATAGTTGAACCCCTCTGTGATCCAAAATTTGCAACAGTTCTCCAAAATGCCATCAAATGCAATGAATGCACCACAATGATGAAAGAGATTGTTGATTTAGGAGGAGTAGGAGGTGTGGGGTGGGGTGTATATGGGAACCTCTTATATTTTTTAATGTAACATTTTTGTGACCTCTGTATCTTTTTTAAAAAGACAATAAAAATAAAAAAATTAGCAAAAAAAGTTACTTTCTTTCTCTAACTCCTCTTCATATGCCAAACCCAGCTAAAGAAATGGTTTCCTCATTTCACTCCCTGTAGCATTTGATCAATATCTAAGAATCTATTTTATTTATTTGCCTGCATGCCTTTCTTTTCTTGGTGGCAAGGGTAATAACATATTTATCTCAATATCCCCAAGGTTTAGTATTGCTCCTGAGATGTAATAGGCCCCAAGTAATATTTGTTGACTTTTTTTAGGAATAAACATAGACAGACAGTAAGCCTGATTTGGCTTCAGTAGTAAAGAAGCCATGTAAATAGTAAAGTACCATGATGATACTTCTTTTATAAACTTTATAAACATAGTCTTTATACTGTACAAACATAGCCTGAACCTGAGTTTTTATGATCTTTCAGAAAAAAAAGAAAAATCTATGACAGTCTAAGGAAGATAAAACCTCCACTTTTTCTAAGACATTTTGTATAAGGGTTTTAATCAATAAGATTCAGCATTTGTTCAAATTGAGATGTTATAATATATACATATTTATTGGTAACTTGGTGTCTTTCAGACACTGTTTCCTACAAACAAATAAATAAAAAACAAATAAGATAAATAAACAGAAGGGAACTTTAAAAAGTTTCTTTTTCATTCTAAAACACTAAGAATACAAGAAAGGAAAAAGACTTTGGAAAATACATTCCACTCAATGATGTTCCACAATACATTATATGTATTATTTAAATACTATGCAGAATCATTTAAGAATTCTATTAGTGCAGATTTCCCATGCTGGTTACAATTCTAAATTTGACAATAACAATATAGCATATAAAATATTAATATTTTTCTTCTTGGACTATTTAATATTTAAATTTAAGGGGAGAAATTATCTAACTGTCGAAAAGTAGATAAAGATATATAAGTTATTGATTTTCTTCCCAAGGCTTTCAAAATCTTGATATGACTTTCTCAAACAAGCATTAAATTCATTGATTCTTCCAACGTTGAAAACCAAAGTAAGGGTCCTTTTATATTTCTTATATTAAGCAATATATTAGGATTAATATGTACAGAGAAAATCAGTGAGCAAAAGGCACGCTGATATGGTCGGTCCCTAAGGGTAACTGTATTTAAAGCACACCTCCTGGTATTCAGATCGAGCCAATTGATATGGGCTGACCCTATGTATTTATGGAATCATGGTGGAAGTGACATAGTATGATGTTCCAGGTCAGTCTAGCAGCTATGGGTTTCTGAACCCAGGCTCCAAATATGCAATTAAGAAGCCATCTTAAAGCAAAATGTGGTATACACATAAAATGGGATATTCCTCAGTTGTAAGAAGGAATGAAGCATTTACACACAAAACATGGATGAATCTTGAAGATCTTATGTGAAGTAAGCCAGTGACTAAAGAACAAGTATTGCATGATCTCACTGATATGACCTAAGCGTGTTGAGCAGACTAGAGAGATAGAGTCTGGAAGAAAGATTACCAGGAGTCAGAAGGGAATAGAAAGTGGTGAGTCAATGATCAATCTGGACAGAACCTATAATAAAGTAGAAGGGAGTGGTTTGGCAGTGGATTCTGGAATGTGAGGATAAGCAGCGTTAGGGATTGGATTGGATTATCCATGGAAGTGGGGGGAGGGCTGGAGGAAGGAACAGGTGTACCCTGGGGAGGTGTATATATGTGGTTGAAAATACAATTGTGAAAATTGTTCTTTTGACAAATATGGTAGGGCTGGATCACTGGTGCATGGTGTCAGTGGTGCAGGAATGTGTGGTAAAGGGTGCACCTGGGTCATTCTTCTATGGAATACGAATGTGTTTCTCTTGTCATCGGGTATTGTCTCAGCAAGTGGAGACCCACAGAATAAACAAGAAAATACTAAACTCCCATCCTGGGGAGATCTGTTACTTTCTCAAATAGGGGAGCAAGAAACGCTCTAATACATAAGCAGTTCCTAATAAAGAAATCAGATCAATATGTCAAACCCTCAATATTAATACAAGTAACTATGAACCTTATTCTTGTGAAATTGAAACTTGGCCTAATAATAACTATTGCCAAGTGTTACCTCCTGAAAATCTCCTTGTTACTCAAATGTGCCTCTCTCTAAGCCAAAGGAGGCAAATAAATGCACTACCTGCCCCTGGGATGGAACATGACTCCTGGAGAAGAGCTTGCTAGCACCAAGAGATTAAAAGCAAGCAGCAATGCATTTGGAAAAAAACCTTGACCAAAATGGGAAAACATTAGATACAAAAGAGCTTTTATGGCTAAGAGATTTCAAAATGAGTCAGGAGGTTATTCTAGAGGTTATACTTACATATGTCTCCGATCTCATGAACTTTCACTGTGAACAAATCCTCAAATAGGGGTGCTCCTCAGGGTTCTACAGCCATGTCATGGGCCTGGGTGCCATCACAGTGCTGAGTCATCAGTGCTGAGTCATGCTGAGTCATCGGTGCTGAGTCATGAGTGCTGAGTCATGGGGCAAGGCCAAGATGCATGCACCTCACCAGCCTGACTGGCAAGCCTCTAAATTACCATATCCCTATATATATACCCCCTTCCCCTCCTCTTCCCCGAACTCACCCGCAGATCGTGCATGAGCCTGCGCGCCCTGGCTCTCCTGCCTCTGTCAATAAAGTCTCCTGTTTCTTCTGGCCAGTGTTTGCATGAGTTCGTAGCGTGGTCCTCTTCACTGCAGCTGGTTTGCGGCCCCAGCGGCAGTTCCTGGAGCGAGGCAGAGAGTCGCCTCGACAACCCGTATCCACGTCGGCAGCATGAGGAAGGCCCTCTCCCCTGGCGGAACAAGTCCATGAGCCGCCTCGCCACGTGGCTCCCCCATGGTGCAGCCGACCAGCCGCCTTCATCTGGCACTCAAACAGGGACCAACAGACAGGGACCCCGCTGCCTGACGGACGTCGTCGTGCCCATGTTTGCATGAGTTACCACTGCACCATTATGGGCAACCTTTCTTCTTCCACATCTGTCCCCCAAATTCAAATCCTTAAGGCTCTCCTCGCTAGCCACAATGTGAAGGTCTCTGAGAGGGACCTCCATAAGTACTGGAATACGGTCATCCAGTTCAACCCTTGGCTGTCCACTGCTTCCCTCTGGGACCCACGCACATGGGAGTGCCTTATTCAGAGCGTCCAATCCGTGGAGGCTAACGTGGGAAAGGTGTTCCCTCTTGACCTCCTCCCCGCACTTTTTGCTATCTATGCATGCCTGGCCGTGGTCCCACTCCCTGAAGTCCCTGCCCCGCTCTTCTCCATTGCTTCTGCTTTTGAGGACAGGCGACCTTCGCCCTTGCCCCGCCGCGGATTCTCCGACGATAAACCTTCTTCCCATTATCTTTTGCCACTCAATGATCTGACCCCTTCAGGCCTCCCACCCCCATCCCAACCGCCTCGCTACACTTCAGCGGATCGCCTCTACCCCCGCTTCCTCTTCCTGAGCCGCCTGTCCTGGCCCTGCCTCTTGAGAAGTCCCCTGCACCCTTTGTTCCACTCTCAGATCCTTCCTCCGCACTTCCCCCCTCTCGTTCCTTGTCCTTCTCTCTCGGCGCAGGCCCCACCGGCAATCAGCGCCCCGCCTCCTCCCATCGCAATGCTTTCCGCAAGGCTTTCCCAGTGATAACCCCCAAAGAGGAGGAAGGACCTCAAAAGTGGGTTCCCCATGACTCCAAAACCATCACTACCTTGCGCAAGGCGGTGCAGGAGGATGGGCTTAATAGCCCTTATGCTCAGATGCTACTTGATGTAATGTTCAATCTAGTTCATCCACTGCCGCTGTCCTCCCCGCTGCTATTTCTCAACAAACCGTTCAGCTGTCTGCGCTGTTCTCCCGTTCCTTCTATGTGGCTCACTCTTCCTCACCCCAGGGTACTACTTGTTTTCACTGTGGGGAGCAGGGACACTTCACTCGTGCGTGCCCTAACGCGCTTCCTTGTTCGGTCCCTGCCTCCCCCGCCTCACCCTATGGCGGTCCCGGGACACAGACTAAATGTCTCTGCTGCAAAAAGGGTTTTCATTGGAGACGCGATTGTCAATCTCTAACCGATTACAGAGGACACCCTTTACCCTTTGCTGCCTTTAAACTACAAGGGGGGCAGCTCTCAGCCCCACCAGTAAGAAAGCCCAGCCCCGTCGCTCCTGTAACCAGTGCGATGATGCCTATACACACTCCACGTTGGACGTTGTCACCACAGCATATGGAGAAATGGGTATCCCAATGTACTAGTGCAGGTGGCCCGTTAATTCCAGCCGCTCTCTCAAAAATGAAACAGGTAATCGACTCCGCTTCATCTGAGTCTTCTCAATTGGAGTCCGGTCCTCTTTTTCCCTCTGTCCAATGGATTGTCCCCATAACCAGGGGACAACAAGCTTTGACTTACCCTTAAGTCAATGGAGTAGCCATCAAAGGCCAAATCAATACGGGCGCGGACAGCTCCGTCCTGGCGGCACACGACCTCCCATCTGATTGGGAGACAGTCGCGGGACCCATAATTCAGGGAGTTGACGGCCTCACCCACTCACAACAATTGGTACGGGAGGCTACCTGGGAGGACCCAGACCAACGCCGAGGCATGTTCAGGCCACTCGTCCTCCAACACTTGCCCCAAACCTTATGGGGCCGCGATGTTCTTACAGGCATCTACTCGCACATCACCACACAAGACCCCCAATCCTAAGGGCCACTGTTCCCCTCTCAGTCGATGTTCATTGCCCTGACCCGCTTTAACTGACCTGGCTCTCTGATCAGCCAGTGTGGGTAGACCAGTGGCCTTTGCCTTGATTTAAGTTGAATGTCCTTACAGACCTCATCCTTCAGCAGTTATCCATGGGGCATATTGAACCATCCACTAGCCCCTTTAACACCCCTATTTTTGTTATCCCTAAGCCGAAATCCATAGACAAATGGCACTTGCTGCATGACCTTAGAGGCAATCGTATCATGGAGAAGATGAGCTCCCTCCAATCTGGAATGCCCCATCTGTCAGCCATACCCAGTGACCATTTTATCGTCACTGTGGACATTGCCGACTGTTTCTTTTCTATCCCACTTCACAAATTGGACAGACCATGTTTCGCCTTCACCGTACTCTCCGTTAATCATCAGCTGCCCGCACAGTGGTATCAATGGACGGTGCTTCCCCAAGGCATGAAGAATAGCCCAACCCTTTGCAAACATTTTGTTGGGCACGCCACCAGGCCTTTGGTGGCATACTGTAATGTGTTGCATTATATGGATGATATTCTCCTTTCTCACCCGGAGGGCGAGCAATTAGAACAGTGCCTTTTGCTGCTTATTGCCAATCTTACACACCTGGGTTTAAAGGTAGCACCGGATAAGTTACAGGTGCTTCTGCCGTTCACCTTTCCTGGGCTACCGAATTGCACAGCAGGTAATGCCAGTAGCGCCCTACATAGCCTGCCCCAACCCATGTTCCTTACATGAGCTGCAGCAGCTCTGTGGCAACATAAACTGGCTGTGGCCTCATCTCTCCATTACAACAGCCCAATTGAGGTTATTGTTTCAGCTTCTGGAGGGTGATAGCGACCCCTGCAGCCTCCGCCATCTCACCGCAATGGTTAAAGAGTGTATTCAACTAGTTAATGACAATCTCCGAAATCTACCACTGAGACACTTCTCTCCAGAGGAGCTCCTACAAGCCTTGGTCCTGCCCACGGTAGGCACACCCACAGGTGTCTTGTTCCAATCAGAACCCCTTTATTGGGTGCATTTATCCTATAACCAATTACCCCAAATTACACCGCTCATCACCGCCTATTGCCTCCTAGGCCACAAGCTGAGGAAGATTGCTCTCCACCTCTACGGTGTCGAGGCTGACACCCTAATACTGCCTCTGTCTCTGGACCAACTTGCCCATAGTCTGCCATTTTCTCTTGATCTCCAGCTCCTAATAGCAGATTGCCCTGGCCAGGTGGACTGTCATTTTCCCCACCATCGCCTTCTTGCCTCTGTCATAAGTCTCCCACTCAGCATGCTCCTGCATGCCTTCCCCACTTCCCAGCCTCTCCCTCATCAAGCTGTTGCTTTCACGGATGCCAATTCATCCCGCAGCGCCTATGTAGTCAAGCAGCAGGGCCACCCAGACATTACCTGGGTCTGCCCTCATACTGGCTCTATGCAACTCGGGGAGCTCCTTGCGGTGCTTTCTGTACTCCAGTGATTCCAAGACATTGCCATTAACATTTTCTCTGACAGCACCTACGTCGTACAAGTTGTCAAGGTCTTGCAGCTTGCTGTCTTTACTGCTAAACCTACCCCACTGGACCACCTCCTCCAGGTTCTTCAACTCTTACTTGAAAACAGGAAGCAACCTTGATATATTCAGCACATTCACTCTCATTCGGGGCTCCCTGGGCCTTTGACGGCCGGGAATGAGGAAGCAGACTGTTTACTGGTAGCTGCTATGTCACCTCTCCATCAGGCCACTGTTCTTCATTCTCGGTTCCATATGTTGGCCTCGGCCATCCACACCCTATTCCCTCACCTATCTCGGGCTCAATGTAAGCACATAGTTTGCACTTGCACCTCTTGTGCACCATTCCTCCTGCCTGGCCCCCTACAGCTGGCTGGGGTAAATCCCCGTGGTCTCAAGCCCAATTCTCTGTGGCAGATGGACATTACTCAGGTTCCCTCCTTCAGTCGATTGAAATATGTCCATCTGCTGGTTGATACCTTTTCCCATTACACATATGCAGTGGCCTCAGCAGGTGAGACCACTCACCATGAGATCGCCGCCCTCTTTCAGGCCATACTAATCATGGGTGTCCCATGGAAGCTAAAGACTGACAATGGCCCATGCTACTCCTCTAGCATGTTTAAGGATTTCTGTGCCTACTGGAACATCGCACATGTCACCGGCCTCCCATACAACCCCCAGGGTCAAGCCATCGTGGAGCGTGCTCACCGCACTTTCAAAATATTACTTCAAAAACAAAACGATAGCCCTCTCCACTTGCCTGCGCCCACCCCCCAAACCACTGTTACACACGTGCTCATTACAATGAATCACCTCACATTTTCAGTCCAGGGCAAATCTCCCACACAGGTACATTGGGGTGGCTTACAACCACCTCCCACTCCTCTTCCCCTCGTATGGTAGAAGGATCCTTTAACAGGCGAGTGGAAGGGACCCCATCCCCTCTTAACCCAAGGGTGAGGGTTTGCCTGTGTTTTCCCAGAATCATCAGATCAGCCCATCTGGGTCCCCGTGAGACTCGTCCAGCCGGCTCCCACTGCATCTCAGACCACTGCCAACTCTGGTAACCAGGCAACTCACGGTGCTGAGACGGACCACTCCTTCTCCTGACTGGTATTGCTCCCGCGTGGATAGAGTTCATACAACATGTCTCCCCTTGCCTTGATCTTCTTTATCCTTATCATCCTTCCCCCCCCCCCCCGCCCCTTCAGTGGGAACACAGGCTTAGTCTTGGGAGTTTACTGTTAAGGAAACTTTTTCCGACCATGACCGTATTTCAACTGCCATCATTGGATCGGTCTGCTGTTCATCCACAGGTTGCGCAAATGCTCTCTCTACCGGCCTTAGCCCACGCTCTTTTATACTCGATACTCTCTGGCACCAACCCTATGCATGCTTCCCTTTCCAACAGACGGAGGGTTACTGCCTCTGCTATAATTATAATCAAACCTATGGCGGTTGTCCATACTGGCAGTGCAATATTGGAGATTATGGTACCTGCCTTGTTTCCCCTGCTGTTCCTCACAGAACGCTACCTCCCATTTGTCTCCAACATACCTCCGTTAATGTTATGCCTACACGATCCCTGGCATCCCAGGTGGGCCTCTGGAGTCTCCGGAGTGCTGTACGCTGGTGCCAACAGTCAGCCACACAGCTACCTCTTTATAAGCCATCAGTATTCTTATGAATACACCAACATCACCAGAATTGTCACCTGGGTGGAACAACAAATACGTGAATCTGAGTCGTCCCTACAAAACTCCCTCAATAATGTACTTCCTGTTCCAACCTGGATCGAAATACTTGATGCCACCCTCAGTTTCCTTAATCGGTCCAGTATTCTCCCCAACACCACCTACTGATTCCTTTGCATGGCACTTAGACGTCCTTTATTTGCTGTTACTCCCGTGCCCTATGACATTTCTAATTTTTCCAATTGCACACGGCCCAGTTGTGGGAACCCCATACCTACTGTACCCTTATGGAATATTGATGCTGGCAATCTAACTTGTCTCTTTCCAAACTCCACAACTCATACCTCCTCCCAGCTCCTTTCTTGTGCCACCAATCACACACTCTCTCAAAACTTTTCTGCACCCACTGGTCTTTACCTACGGTGCAATCAATCCCTATTCACCTGCCTTAATGACATGCTCTCTGAACCATGTGTCCCCAACTTACACTGTATTCTGAAGGTGAAATTCTTCAGTTGCCTTCACCTAGACCAAACAGAGCTGCCTTTCTCCCTGTGTTAGTGGGAATTTCTCTCACAACCACGGTTGCTGCCATTGCCACCGCTGGTGGCAACCTCGGTCATGGAATCACCACTACGGTGCAATTCCAAGAGGAGCTACAGATCATCTTAGACTCCACTACTGCATCCCTTGAGTCCCTACAAAGGCAAATCTCCTCTCTCGCTCAGGTTGTATTACAAAATAGAAGAGCATTAGATCTCCATACTGCAGAGAAAGGAAGCACCTGTCTCTTTCTCCAGGAAGAGTGCTGTTATTTTGTTAACAAGTCAGGGATTATAAAGCAAAACATAAATAAGTTTAAAAATTTATGTGAATCACTGTCTAAAAACTCCCTAGTCCCTCCCTCCTTTCTCAGTTGGTTTACCTCCCTCTCGCAGCCTGGATTGCCCTGCTCCTCGACCCCCTTGTTCTTTTAGTTGTCTTTTTCAGCTTAGCCCCCTGTCTCCTGTGATGGCTGCAAAGAAGAATCGAGTATATCTCAGTAGTCACCGTCTTTCACATGCGCCCTCTCAGATACCAGCATCTCCCCACAAGAGAAGCTGCCACCGCTACCACCGCTGTGTAGCCGCACCAAGCATACACTGCTTCAACAACATCATGCAAAGCCTTGCTCCAAAGAACTCAAAATGTTCCATTTCCTTCCCTTCCTATGCCCTAGCCACCCCCTGACTCTTGCCTAGCCTCCACCACCTATGTGTCAGCTACTTCAGCAAGCCAGCCTGCATGATCCAGTGACCGCTGACAATTGAATCACACTGTTACCGCAACTGCCCACTCCTTTACTCTCCCCAAAAGGCGTGGCTGGTGGGCTGGTAGCCAATGACGGATAAGATCCTCAGAGGAGGACAACTTAAGACAGGCACAGCCACTTACACTTGCTTGAGCCTGGCCGGCAGCCAATGACAGGTAAGACCTTCAGAGGAAGGCGACCTAAGACAGGCGCGGTCACTGCAAGTTTATGGTCATGTCCATTCTGCTGCCTTATTTTACAGAAAGGGGTGAGATGAAGGGAGCCTAGGCCATGTTGTGGGCCTGGGTGCCATCACAGTGCTGAGTCATCAGTGCTGAGTCACGCTGAGTCATCGGTGCTGAGTCATGAGTGCTGAGTCATGGGGCAAGGCCAAGATGCATGCGCCTTGCCAGCCTGACTGGCCAGCCTCTAAATTACCATATCCCTATATATATCCCCCCTTCCCCTCCTCTTCCCTGAACTCGCCCGCAGATCGCGCATGAGCTGTGCGCCCTGGCTCTCCCACCTCTGTCAATAAAGTCTCCTGTTTCTTCTGGCCAGTGTTCACGTGATTTTGTAGAGTGGTCCTCTTCACTGTAGCTGGTTTGTGGTCCCAGCGGTGGTTCCCGGAATGAAGCAGAGAGTCGCCCCAACAACCCGTATCCACGCCGGCAGCATGAGGAAGGCCCTCTCCCCCAGCAGAACCGGTCCATGAGCTGCCTCGCTATGGCTCCTCTGTGGTGCAGCTGACTGGCTGCCTTCAATCTGGACACTATGGGCAAGGCATACAATCCCTTGAAATCAGCACCCTGTCAATGGGCCATACCTTGAATTATATAATAAACTACTTCCCCAATGTAACAGAGTTGACTCATTTATAGTTTCCCTACACATTATTCTTCTATCTCTAGTGCATAATTACCACTGTAGCTCTTAAATATATGTCCCAGAGACATAAATCTTAGATCTGTTCATATGCTGGATGAGCCCTCAATCTCAGAAGATTTGCAGCCAACACTTACTCTCTCAATCATCAGACTCACCCAAGACAACTAACAAAATGATGATGAGGCTCAAGCAATTGAACTCCCATCTACCAGATGGAAGGTGCATGGTTTGGTTCCTCATGGCTCCTAAAGAAGACAAAGCACTGGCACAATGAGAAGGCATGACAAGCTGACACAATAGGAGACACAATTTATCCCTTCCCTGTACAAATACTTACCTCCAGCTTATCATAGATTTCACCCATGTAGGTGTCAGCTTGCAAACTTCCTGTCCTCCCAGCTTCCTTTAAGCCTGTCATCCAGTCTCAAGGGCTCGAGAGGGGCTAGATATGGGGGTTGTAATGTTGAGAAAACTTGCTAGAAAATATAATAAGGAAGTTTACCTGTTTAAGATGCTTAAGGGGAGACACAGGGCAGGCTTCTAGGGAGTGTGTGAGTGGTCATTTTGTTATTGTGGGTTATATCACTGGGTGGAGACCCATAAAATGAGTGTGAAAGTATACCCACATCCTGGGGAGGACTGATGTTCTCAAACAGAGGACATTGTGTCTCTAGAGAGAATTGGTGGCTCCCAATGGGTTAGGACAGTCAAGTATTTCAAGCCCTCAACATTGTTGCAAATATTTATGAATATGGTCCTTCAAGTAATGAAGATTGATTGTCATTGTGGGTACTGTAGGGAGGGGGTGGGGGAGAGAGAGATTGAATAGATTGAATCAGGGTAACTGTGGGGCAATGGAAGTATTCCACAAGATCATGCAATGATGGATATAGGACATGTTAAATTACACCAAAAATGCATAAAAGTCTAAAGGCTAAAATGCAAACCATAATGCAAAACATAAGATAACTAAAAATTTACAAAATTGTATGGTTTAAAATATAAACCATAATGTAAACCAAAATGGAAACTTGGTTGAAAGCTATGTTTCAATACCTGTAAATGAGCTGCAACAAATATAATATGAACATGTAAAAAGATCATTGCTAGGGAAGGGACAAAGTGTTTGATGTTGGATATGTGGGAGTACCCTATATTATATATGTGAATTACTGTGATCTAAAATATTTGTGAAGACAAAACTAATAATTAGGAAAAAGAAAGAAAGGATGTAGACATTGAGGAAGAAATGAAAGAAACTGCCTTGCCACACACTGTATATACAGGACAACCCCTATAACAGTGATGAAAGGAAAAACATCAAAAACAAAGCTTTTTCATTTTTTTCATTTTGATACCCCAATTTATTTTTACTTTATTTAATTTTTATAAATTAGTATATATTCTGTATCTAATTTTTAAACCCGTCACTATATTCCGTTTTACTCTTAATGGAACCTGGCAATATATTAGGCTTTATTTTTGAAGAAGTTTTGGACCACTGCGAAGTTCAACTGTGACAGGAGAGGAACACTGGTGAGGGGTGTTATTGATGGGGAGTACATGATTGCAAGGGAGTTCTCCAGGGTATGTATGCAGGGTACATAAAAATGTTTGAATATTTTCATAGTAGTTACAGCTAAAAATGACAACTGAGGAAGTGCTGAGTTCCTAGCCAGGGGAGCTCTATCACATTTTCTAATGGAATAGCAACAATCCCCCAATAAAGGATAGTCCAGCAATGAGCCCTTGATACTGAGGACTATGCTTATGAGCCTGTGCACCTGAAATATAAACTAGGCCTAGAGCTGCAGAGTGCCTAAGAATTACTTCTTGAGAGCTTCCATGTTGATCAAATGTGGCCACTCTCTAAGCCAAACTCAGCATGTGAATGCATTACCTTCCCCCCAGCACTGGGCATGACTTCTGGGAATGAGCCTCCCTGGTGCTGAGGGATTACTACCAAGCACCAGCTGATGATGTAACTAGAAAAAGACCTTGAATAAAAGGATCAACTCAGACCAGCAGAATATCTCAGCCTACATGTAATATCAGGTGTTAAAAAATGCTTGTTGAATAAAAGGGGGAAATGGAAAGGACAAATGATTTTGTATGGCTGTGAGTCTCCAAAAATAAAACCGGGAGGTCATCAGGGGGGTTATGCATATGAATGTCTCATCAGGATCCCAGAGACAGCCAAAGTAGATACAACCCCAGGTGCTGGTTCTCCTGAGGGCTACAGAGATCCACAGGTTCTATGGTAATGACAGATGGCTCTTGAGTTCAGTGCCATGTCAGTTGGCCCTACTTTGGAGTTTGTGTTCCTGAGTGTGATGGAGTTGGACTCAGATATGACCTTTCCACACATGATTCTTCTGTCACTTTTACTGGACCTGTGGTTGGCGTATACTCAGAAGACCTGAATCTCTGGACTGCCCATGTGATGGCCAGGCCCTGGGCCTCAACAGACTTACAGCTCCTACTCTCTGGTTTGTTGGACTTACCCTGGCCAGTTGACAGGGAGGTGAAAAAGGGAGCCAAGAGTGCCTACACAAGGGAGCTAAGAGTGCCTACAACTGCACGTAGGAGAATTGCATCTATCATCCATGTGGAATCTAAGCCCCCTCTCAATATAGAGATGGAGTGGACATAACCATCCCAGGGTCCAGAGGATGGAGGAATAGAGTATGGATTAGAGTGAACTTACTGATATTCTACTATGGAACTATTGTGAGTAGTAATGGAAGAAATTTTAGCAGTGATGTGGAGAAAGTGGCTATGGTAGCCCCAGAGGGCAGGGAGAGGGAAGATGAGATATGATGTGGGGCATTTTCAGGACTTGAAGTTGTCCTGGTTGGTACTGCAGGGACAGATGCTGGACATTGTATGTCTGCCATGGCCCACTGGGTGGACTGGGGGAGAGTGTAAACTACAATGTAAACCATTATCCATGTGGTGCAGCAATGCTCCAAAATGTATTCACCAAATGCAATGAATGTTCCATGATGATGAAAGAGGTTGTTGATGTGGGAGGAGTGGGATGAGGGGGCTAGGAGGTGTATGGGGACCTCATTTTTTTCAATGTAACATTTTAAAAAACAGAAAAATATTTTAAATGCTTATAAGTGGTAGAATTATCTATATTTTCCACTGAGTTGCATCTAAGTGGGAAAGAAACATGTCAAATATTTAAGTTGAAGGAATTATAAACATAAAAGCATCGGTTTATAGTTGAAAAAAACCTAGGCATGATATGAGAAGATTTAACTATGTCATCATCTTTATTTGTGGTGTCTTTGCATTATCCAATTAGCGATGTAAAATTAGTAATTGAACATGTATGTTGAGAGCTCAGAGGACTGGTCTTGGCTGGACTTTAATATTTGATCCATTGGTATCAGTGGTAATTGAAGCTATGGTAACTTTGGAAGTAGTAGGAAGATAATGAAGTCTTGATATACAAAGACTAGGAGAAAGAGCATGAGCCAGCAAAGGGACTGACAAAGTGTTACCAGAAAGTTTGGAAGAAACAAAGGAAAATAACACAGAAGTCAAAGGAAGAGAATATTTTAAGAGAGTTGCAGACCTCTGTCATGCTAAAGAAAAATTAAATAACCATTGGCTTTAACTATAGGGAAGTCATCAGATACATTTGTGGGAGGATGTTAGGGAGTTTGGAGAGTAATAGTGTGGAATCTAGATTACAGTGAGCTGAGGAATGCATCTGTGGTTAAGAATTGAAGACAAAGAGTACAGGAAATTCTTGAGAAATTTGTATATGAAAGCAAATAAAAGAGCAATTGTCTCTGGAAATGTGGGAAAGAGGAGACTGTGTTTGTATGGTTGGGGAGTATGTATGTTTTAAGATTGGAAATGCTAAAGTGTGTTTGAATGCTGATGACAAAGATTCAGGAGAGAATATGATGCTGAGGATATAAGGGTGACAATATATTAAGAGAGTACAGATTCAGAAAGAGCAAACAGGAACCACAAACAGTTTGGAGAAATGTTTGGCATAGTACACTCACATAGACAAGTTTATAATATTTTCAGATAATGGTTTTTCATTCTTTTGCACCTTTATTTCTTCCCACATCTTTAGCATAAAATCAGAGAACTAAAATATTTAAATTGCTATTACTAAATATTAGAGAAAAATGGTGCTCACTGAGACCTGGAGACTGCCAGTTGCAGGCAAAAAGTTTTTTAAGAGGCTCTCCCAGCTGAATGTTAGACTTCAGCCCCTCCACCAGCATGGCAGGGTTCTGAAGAGAGACTTCAGGCCACCCCTGGCAGAGATGGTTTTGAATTTATACAGCGCATCTATAGGCAAGAAAATGCTTGTCAGTTAGGGCTTGGGTAAGACCCAAGGGCCAATAAGGAAGGCGGGCTAGGGTTGGTGAATTCTAGGGATGCAGGAGGGTTTGATGGTGTCATGTGGCTCCTTTGTCTATTCTTGTTTGGAAATCAGTTGTGTCTGAACATATAGGTTCTGGATGGGGCTGTTCTGTGTCACAGGAATACACATCACTGTTAGCCATTGTAAACCTTGTGATCAGTTAATCATTATAAACCTTGCAAGGGAGAAACTGCTAACATTCCTAACTCTTTGGTTTTATGTATATATATGGGCTTAAGTAGAGATGTAAGGTGCAGGGTTGGACAGAAGGCTGAGGGGTTTTGAGGCATTGATTCCATCTAGCTGCTTCCTGCTGTCAAGGGACAGCAAGGAGTTACTTCCCATCTTGCCCTGTGGGTTCTGATTTCTGGTTTCATTTTTTATTGCACAGGGGCTTCTTGTGACAGTGGTGAGGACTTTAAGGGAAGTAGGCTCACCAAGAGTGACAGTATTTAACTGCTTGGAGAAATAGGCAATAACTTGGTTAAGGGCAAGTAGAGATTACAAGAACTAATGAAAAAATTGTGAAATTCTCTAATGAGCCTATAACTGATTTGGTGATTAAAGGAGAAGAGGGGATGCCATTAACCCCCACAATAGAGATTGAGGAAGTGGATAAAATTTCTGCATATTTAGGAGGACTGAATATGTAGCCTCCATGTTAATCAAAAAGGAGATTGGTTTACTTCCATCCTTTATGGTCACCCTCAGTTTGGACTTACTGATGGAGATGTGTGGTCATCTTGAACCAGGGACCCATTAGTCCTTTGTTGTTTATCTGAGGATGTCTGGAAAGGAGGATCCTGGCTCCGGGTCAGTAGGGTGTACTGGAGGAACTTTCCTGGAAACAGTGTTTTCAGGACAGCCCAACTTCCAATGACCTTTATGAGTATATACCGGAGAAGGTCCCAGTGGAGGCTGGGGATCTGGGCAGGCATATGACCAGTGCCCTTCTTTTCTGCATTTAAAATAGGGTCCTGGAGGTGGCTGAAGAGAAGAAGGGAGATTAGGTTTCTGAGAATCGGACCTGAGGGCAGCAGCTATGAGGGAGGCTTTAGCCTGACCTCTTTCGTGTTTTTCTAATTTGGCTTCCTCTTCTCTATTGTTAAAGACCTTACAAGCTATTTTAATCAGGTTTTTCTGAAAGGCTTGAGGTTTTTTTTCTAATTTCTGTCATTTTGTTTTAAGGTCTGGATGAGACTGTGTGATAAAGTGAGTGTGTAGATATAACTGACCAGAGTCTGACTCAGACTCTAAATTGGTATATTTAAGGAGGGACTTGGTTAATTTATTCATAAAAGAGGCTGTATTTTCATCAAGCCTTTGTAAAGTGTATTTAATTTTATCATAATTAACTGCCTTAAGGACAGCTTCTTTCATGCCTTCTAATATATAGGTTAAAAAGTGGAGAAGGTTAGTGGATCCTGGCTGACAGTTTCAGAATGGATTAGTGGTTAGAACTGAGGTGGGGTCTGCTGGGTGTTTGTTGGAGTTTTGAGTGTGTATGGAGTCTGCAAAAGTGGTAGCAGCTGCTCAAATGCAGTTTTTCTCCTTAAGTGTAGTTGAAGAGATAAGCATGTATGTGTTCTGGTATGTGAGATTATAAGAGTGGATGAGGTACTGAAATTCTTTGATATATGTGGCAGGATTTTCAGAGAATGAGCCTTAACTGGTTTTCTATCTGACTTAAATCTGAGAATGAGAGGGGGGGGGAGGATGCAGTCCTCAAGAACGAGTATGAGAAGGGGGGAAAGGAGAGGCAGAAGACAGGGTGGCAGAGGGCTGAGAGGTGGAAGGTGGCAGCAAGGATGAGGATAGAGACAAAGTTGGAGGCACATAAGGAGGGGATGCAGGAGGAGTTTATCTGTTGTACTGAAGTTGAGATTTTTGGGAGACTTGGGAGGTGGGTAAGAAGGAGATGAAAGTTTTTGAGGTATTTTCTGGTATAAAAGAAGAATTTGATAGGAAGAACAGGACCGGCAGAGGGAGAGGAAGTTTGCTCACTGGGAGTACAGGCAGAAATGAAGGAATCAGAAGCCTGAATGTAAGGAACCTCAGACTACCAGCCACTGCACTGGATGTAGCTTTTTCAAGTTTCGGAGAATTTGGAAATCCAAAGTACTGCGTTTCAGTCATTGGCTTTCATTTTTCAGCCACACAGAGGTTGAATAGAAAATGAGATTTTAGTCTGATGTTTCCTTCTGGGTACAGAGTTTTAAGGTTATGAAGACAGCTCAGAGGTGTATTTTTGAGGGGGAGATGGAATTTAATTCCCCATTTTAGGTGGCTTGGGCAAGACTAAGTATCTCTAGGAAGGAAAGAACAGGCGAGATTCTGAGTGAGATATCCCCAAATCAGTCAGAAATCTCCAAGGAAACAGGAAACCACACTTGGAGCCAGACATCTCTGGAGCCAAGGGGTTTCTTCCCATGATGACTCAGGTCTCCCATCTACCATGGCCTTGGGGAACAGTGAAGATCACTGACCTAGCACTAGGTTTATTGCTGGGTTGTCCTGGACAATGGGAAAAGGCCATAGAAAGAGAGCAAGATCCTCCAGTGAAGAAATCCTCGCCTCACCCACCTATGACTCAGTGTCCAGTGTAGGATGGGTTCTCAACAATGGCAGGGAGGAGATTCCTCATCAATCAATCAGTCTCAACATGATCCCAGTCCCAGATTTTCAGCACCAAATGTTAGAGAAAAATAGCACTCACTGGGACATGGAGACTGCCTATTGTAGGCAGAAAGTTTATTAAGAGGCTTTCCCAGCAGAAGGCATCTGAAGATTAGGCTTCCGCTCCCCACCCCACCAGCATGGCAGGGGTCGGAAGAGAAACTTCAGGCCACCCCTGGCAGAGATGGTTATGAATTTATACAGTGCATCTATAGGCGGGAAAATGATTAGTCAGTGGGAGGGGGTTGAGGCTTGGGTAAGACCCAAGGGCCAATAGGGATGGCTAGGAGGTGGTGGGCCAGAGGTAATGAATTCTAGGGATGTGGGAGAGTTTGGTGGTGTAATGTGGCTCCTTTGTCTATTCTTGTGAGGAAATGAGCTGTATCTGAACATGTAGGCTCTGGATGAGGGGCTGTTCTATGTCATGGGAATGCACATCACTGTTTGTTAACCACTGTAAAATTTGTGATCAGTCAATTATAAACCTTGCAAAGGAGAAACCTCTAAGACTAAATTCACACTTCCATTGTGATAGGCCCGCATTTAGACCATGAATAATACAAATAAGCATGTTCAGTCTAAATGATTTTCATAAACTAACGATTCAAGATATTTAATAAATAAAGACATATTGTATTGTGGTTTTGCTAAAAATGAAACTTTGGAAAATTTCTATTGATTTCTAAAAGTTTATACTTTTCATTAAATCTCAGCTTGATTAATAATTGATTTATTTTTATTATAATGTTTTAAATACAAGGTACTCATATTCCTAGGAAAATAATGCTAATATTCTTCTTATTAGAACAAGAACACTAAAATAAGTTTTGATTTTTTTTTATTGTTTTTATTAGAGAAGTTGTGAACTTACAAAACAATCATGCAAATGTACAGAATTCTAGTACAACACCCTCCACCAACACATTGCATTGTTGTGGAAAATTTGTTGCATATTATAAGATAACATCACCAGACTATTATCATTACTTATGGTTTATAGTGTATATTTGGTAAATTGTTTCCATACTCCCCTATTATTAACACAATACTTCTTTGACATTGATGGAAGAATATTACAATATGGCTGTTAACTATAGCCCATGGATTACTAGAGTATAGGTTATAAGAGAAGAATGAGTGCTGAGAAGGAGTACTGATGTTTAATGTATGTAGAAGTTTAATTAGCTTGACATAAAAGTATGAAAATGATCAAGTTGACGGTAGCACATTATACTGAATATAACGAACAGAGCTGATTTTTTAATGGGATTGTGGCTGAAAGGGGTAATCTAGGGATGTAAATGTCAATTGAGAGAAATTTAGAGAATAATCTAGAGAATAAATACAGTGAACTCAGAGGTAGATGGGAATTGGGTTAATAGCACAAATATAAGAATGTCCTCCTATGAACTAGAACAAACGGACATCACTATTACAAAGTGGTAAGACTATGGAGATGCAAGGGGGAAATACAATTAATGTAACCTATGATTTGTTTTGTTTTCTACTTCAAAATTGTCTAAGGAAGACAGACTAAAATTGCCTCTGATTAGGCAACAAAAAAGAACAAAGTATAGATATAGCCAACAACATGGATGGATCTCAAAAATAACATTCTGAACAAATGAAGTCACACCAAAAAAAGAGTTCAAACTGTATGATTTCATTTGTAAGAAGTTCTAGAACAGGCAAAGTAATCTATGATGACAAAAATCAAAACAGTGGATAGGGGAAGAGGGGTTTATTGGAAAGGTACTTGAGGAAAATACTGGTTCGGAGAAAATGCTCTATATCCTGATTGGGTGTTGGTAACAGCATATACTTTTTAAAAAATTATTAAACTGTGTACTTAAGATCTTTGCAACTTATTGTATGTAAATTATATTTCAGTAAAATTGCAAATGTGTGTCTCCATTAACATTAAATAACAAAAGAAATGAATTTGCTAATTTTAATCATAACTAATATTTTTCTCTCCAAAATAGAGCATTATTCCTTCTGAATTGAGCTTATTTTTCCTGGCTTACATTTAAGTATGTAATGAGCATTCTACAACAGCCTGTATTATGTAGAATCACATTTCCATTGTAGCATCAAGCTCATTTCCATATTTCAAGTGTTCCCACATATATCTACAAAGCAAACAGGCAACACTTTTTCTATTAGGTGCAAACAAAGCCATCAACCATGTTACTCTCCTCCATTCTCCACACTCATTCACCCTTCTTGACCATTTGTGGCAGCTTGAGAACAACAGCCTTCCCATCGCCACTAAGAAGAGTGACTATCTTCTAAGCTGGTTTTGTCAGGAGGATTGAAAAGGTGCATTGGTTTTGCCTTTTCCACTTTTTCCCAGTCATGGAGCAGAATGGTCCCTTCATTTGCATATCTTGGCTGAGATTCCTTCAGTATGGATTACTGCTCTCAGACCCTGCTGATCTCCTGATCAGCCTGTCTTTTCTTTGCCAGGACCAGACATACAGACCACGGGGATTGCTCTGAGTATGCTAATAATGTTCCATCTCTCAGCTTTCTCTTCTTATCCAAGGATATGCCTTATTCAGATTTGATTTGCTGTAGGAATGTTTGTTGCCTTCAGGAAAAATTGCAAACCCTTTACAACACAATTGTGTGGCTAAACTATGGGCCCAAAAAGGACAAATGAATCAGAAGTTAATAGTCTTAACTGCAGAACAATCTCTGTTATTCAGATTTAAGTATCTTTCTACTAATTGATATTGACTTATGCATAGATCTAACAAATTCTTTGTTAGTTTCTTCTTCAGCAAGAGGTACTGATTAAGCCTATATGCATCTTCTTTAATATCGCTATCTCACCTTTTCAACTCAAAAAAACAAACAAAATGCTTACTACACTAGAACAAGCAGTTTACAAGAACAGCACATTATATGTACACAAAGGAGGATAAACAACTTGCTCCTTTCCAAATAAGTGTGAAACTTAAAAACTCTAAGACAATAGCTGTGGCTCAACCATTAACAATAATCTACAGTATCATATGAAACTACTGATTCCTCAATCTAAAACAAATAAGTTTCTATGTGTTGATTATTTTCTTCAATAATAAAGAAGGGAATTTGCTCTATAAGTATAAGGAACCATTATAATGCACACTCCACCCCCAGTCAAAAGAAAGACAACTAAACGCTATCAATAAAAAACAAAAAGAAACCTCATTTGGGTAAATGTACCACTGAGTATCTCTAGTCCCATCCAAACTCTCCAAATGATACCAATAGAGGTTTCTTTATGATGTAGATACTTGAATCAGGAAACTCTGAGGGGGAAAAAAAAAAAAGGAAAGGAAAAAGGAAGAAGGCAAAGAGATGATGAATAAGAGAACACTGAAGAAAAACAATAAAAGTAGTAATTTGTGAAGATAAAGGAGGATGAGAATGTGGGGATGAAGAACAAAAGGAGAAAAAGAGTAGGAAGATGACTATGATTGAAATATATTTAAATTTGCATTATATTGTACAATTCATAGAGTATCTTTACACCATTGTGATCTTCAGTAAAAGTGTCTAAACCATTTGCTGGATTTTGCTTTCCTCCATTTTATTCAACATCATAAAAAAAACAAAACCTGTATAAAAAAGCAGATGTACTTTTCTCAGACTTTAGTTCCGTATTCCTTTCACAACACAGCATCCAAGATAGGCATATTTCCACAGCTATCAATTGTTCTTCTGAGCCCTGATTTATCATTACAGCTTGAATGAACTATGACTTGACAAATAAAGGAAAGAAGAGGTGAATACTAATAAGATTATTAATAACAATAACTTAATATCTAATATGCATCATATATTACTCCAAGTAATAGACACCTTAATTTTGAGATCTTATAAAAAATCCTGTCAGCTTTTTATTACAGTTGAGAAAACTGTGGCTCACAGAGTTAAGCAACTTGATGAAAACTATACATCTGTACAGCATTAGAACATAGTCTGATGATAGAGTCAGCATACTTTTCACTACCACCATTTGAAGTTTCCTGAAAATATTCAACCATTCCTTTCTTATGTCATTACGAGTTACCCACATTATGACAGATATCATCCTTAATTTTCAGTTACTCTCTTCCACAAATTATTCTTATTTGTCATCCTGAAAATCTAAACAGTTCTTGGGTTTGCTTACATATCAGCTCCTGTCCAAAGCCAGTGTAATTTTGAAAGGAGATGTGAGCACTGCTCTGAATCTATGCATAATAACTTTGCAATACATTGCCAATGACCATATTTAAACTCTTTCCTTTCATTTCTTATAGGTCACATTTGAAGGAATAGATTGTGAGTTGTATTATTGATAAGGCTTTCCTTGCTGCAAATTTTCCTAAATGCATTCTCAATGGATTACATTCTCCCTCAATATGTGGTTCCTTTAAGATTCCTGGTGAGGCTCCAAAGAGAGAACCTGTCTTCTGTGTGACAGAAAATAGTACCATAGAGACAGGCTCTATAGAGCTTCAGAGACAAACAGAAATACAGAGATAGACAGGAGGGTAAAGGAAATCAATGGCCATTTCTAAGGGGGAAAAAAAATATCTCTGATTCATATACCTGCTTGGCCAGACAAATTTCTATTCAAAAATCAAAGAAATGAATTTGGAGCACTTGTAGGAAAGTCTTTGAGTGCTGTTCAGCTAATTTCCCAGGACAATAACAGGCGTTGTATCATTTTTCTTTGGTTCTTAACACATAAAACAACAAAACTTGTTTTTATTTTAATTTTTTATAGAAAAATGGTCAAATGAATGTTAGTGCCTTGTTTTGCTGAGAGGAGAAAAGGATACAGGTTTTTAATTTTCTTTCATGAATTGAAAACGATTTCAAAACAGAGAACACTTCAAAATATAATAGAAAGGAAATGAGCAAAGGCCTTAGACTGTTTTTTCTTTTTGTTTTGACTCATCCACAATTGAACATGGCATTCAGTATATCCTATAATGGTGAAACAGAAGAATGCAGTAGTAATGAGCAGAGCTTAACACAGTCTGTCTTATTTTTCAGGACATAAATGTCCTGTAGAATGAACTTAAAGAAATAAAATTTTGTAAAAAGGAGATGGAAGGGGAAAACTGGGCATAAACTGTGACACTTTCACGTTTCTGAAGCTGTAAGACAGAGAGAAGAAAAACAAAAGAAAAGAAGAAAATTTGAATCTATAGAAAACTGCTGGGCAAGCAATCTGTTTAACAAGAGAAGATTTTTGAGCAAGAGTTTCATTAGCTATTACCAGGATCCTGTTTACTTCTAACAAGATTTAAAAATGAACAGAGAAAAAAGCAACAATGAATAAATATGGGAGGGAAAAGTGAAGGAAGGAAAAAAGGAAAGAGAGGGAAAAAACATTGTAAAAGAAGAAGCAAAATGTTAGACATTTTTATTAAGTAAAAAATGTGCATATGGAAAGAAACATTGTAATCCATTTTCACTGGTTACTGAAAGTTACATCCCCTAACCCTAAGAAAGGTATGTTTGGGCAAATTTACTAAACCACAGGTAGCTTTAAACTGTGCCAAAAAACAAGAGTTCTTGGAAATATTCACATTAACTATATACTCTTGGATGAATCTGTAAACAATTAAAAACAATGGAAAGAGGGAAATGAATTTGGCTCAACTGATAGAGCATCTACCTACCATATGGGTAGGCCAAGGAGTCAAACACAGGGCCTCCTAACCCATCTGGTCAGGCTAGCCCATGTGCAGTACTGATGTGTGCAAGGAGTGCTGTGCCACACAGGGATGCCCCCTGTGTAGGGGAGTCCCATGTGCAAGGAGTGTGGCCCGCAAGGAGCCACCCTGTGTGAAAGGGTGCAGCCTGCCCAGGAGTGGCACACAGAGAGCTGTTGCAGCAAGATGACACAACAAAAAGAGACACAGATTCCTAGTGCTGCTGACAAGAATGCAAGCAGACACAGAAGAACACACCGTGAATGGACACAGAGAGCAGACAACGGAAGGGGGGAGGAAGGGGAGAGAAATAAATAATAAGATAAATAAATAAATCTTTTTAAAAAATGAAAAGAGACTATATTTAATGGAGTAAAGGCTTTTTTAAAATGAATGAATTTTATTGATACATATTAATAAAGCTTAAATCCACCCAAAGAGTACAATCAATAGTATTTGGTGTAATCACATATCTGTGTATTCTTCACCCCAGTCATTCCCACCCAGTACACTTTCATTATTCCAATAATAATAATAAACACTTATCACCTCTCAATCTCTCTATGCCTTACTTGTCATTCATAGCTGCTATTCCTTTTCCTTCTCTGTAGTATATTTTTATTTATATTTTGTAAGAACAGTCTTATATATGCCATATCACCCATATTTATGTTTTACATGAGGTTTTACTATCTTATACAGTCCCATGTTACAGTTTTTTACTTTCCTTCTAGGATTATACATGACTTTAGACTTCCCTTTTCAACCACTGTCATACCCTTATAATAGCTCTGCTAGATACAAATATCATGATATGCTTTCACCATTTCTATTCATTTTCAAATATTTATAAACAACCTTTTTACCAATTCTGCACAGATTAACCCTCAGCTTTCCATTCCCTGACCTCCTTCTATTTCTGGTGACCTATATTCTAATTATTAACTCCATGAGTTTGCACAATGTATTTAGGTCATAATAGCACAATTATACAGTATCCATCCTTTGGCAACTGGCTTGCTCATTAACATAATGTCCTCCAGGTTCATCCATGTTGACATATGCTTCACATCATTTCTTCTTAACACTGCATAATATTCCATCGCATTCATAGTTCATAAATTTTTATCCATTCATCACTTGATGGACACCTGAATGTTTCCAACTTTTGGCAATCATGAAAAACACTGCTATGAGCATCAGTGAGCAGATATCTGTTTGTGTCTCTGGTCTCAGTTCTTCTTGGTATATACTTAATGGTATTGCCAGGTCTCATGGCAAGCCTATACTCAAATTCCTTTGAAACTGGCAAACAATCCTCCACAGTGGCTGTGCCATTCCACACTCCCACCAACTATAAATAAGCATTCTTATCTCTCCACATCCTCTCCAACATTAGTTTTCCCACTTTTCAATATCAGCCAGTCTAATATCAGTGAAATGATATCTCCTTGTAGTTTTGATTTGCATTTCCCCAATCACTAGTGATGCTGAACATTTTTGATGTTTCTTCTCCCTTATTATTTCTTTTCTGAATAAATGTCTTTTCAAGTCTTTACCCAGTTTTTCAATTGGGTAGTTTGTCTTTTTATTTCTGAGTGTATGATCTCTTTGTGTATCATGATATTAAACCATTATTGATGTGTAATTGCCAAATATTTTTTCCCATTCAGTCAGTTGCCTTTTCATCCTTTTGACAAAGCCCTTTGAAGTTCAAAAGTATTCAATTTTGAGGAGGTCCCATTAATCTATTTTTTTCTTTTGTTGCTTGTGCTTTGGGTGTAAGGTTAAGAAATACCACTTATCACAATATCTTGAAGAAGTTTTCCTATGTTTTCTTCCAGGAGTATTACAGGTGTTGTTTTTATATTTAGGTCCTTGATCCATTTCAAATTCATTTTTGTATAAGGTGTGAGATAGGAGTCTTCTTTCTTTCTTTCAAATATGCATACCCTGTTCTCCAAGCACCATTTGTTGAATAGACTCTTCTGGCCCAGCTGGGTGGCCTAACAGCCTTGTCAAAAATCACTTGACTGTAGATGTGAGGGTCTATTTCTGAGTTCTTGATTTGGTTCCATTGATCAATGTGTCTGTCTTTATGCCAGTATCATGCTGTTTATACCATTGTAGCTATGTAATGTGCCTTAAACTCTGGAATTGAGAGTCCTCCAACATCATTCTTTTTTGAGAACTTTTTGGCTATTTGGGGTAATACCTTTTCAAATAAATTTTATAATTAGTTTTTCTGCTTCTGCCAAAAATGCTGTTGGTATTTTTATGGAGATTGCATTAAATCTATAAGTCAGTTTGAGTAGAATTGACATCTTAATGATATTTAGTCTTCCAATCCATGAATCTAGAATATCCTTCCATTTTTTTAAGTCCTCTTCATTTTCTTCAGCAATGTTTTCTGGTTTTCTGAATAGAGATTCTTTGTGTAGTTGGTTAAGTTTATCCCTAAATATTTGATTGTTTTAGTTGCTATTATAAATGGAATGTTTTCTGATTTCCTTCTCAGATTGCACATCAGTAGTGTATAGAAATGCTATTGATTTTTGTGTATTAATATTGTATCCCACCAGTTTGCAGAACTCATCTGCTAGTTCTAATAGCTTCATTGTGAATTTTTCAGGAGATCTGGATATCAGATTATATAATCAGAAAATAGTGAAAGTTTTGCTTCTTCCTTTGCTATGCACATGCCTTTTGTTTCTCTACCCCAATTGCTCTAGCTAGAACCTTAAGCACAATATTGAATAATAATGGTGACAGTGGGCATCCTTGCCTTGTTCCTGGTCTCAGTGGTAAAACTTTCAGTCTTTCAACATGGAGTACTGTGCTAGCTTGTAGGTTTTTTCATATATGCACTTTACCATATTGAGAAATCTTCCTTTCAGTACTATCTTTTGAAGAGTTTTTATCAAGAAAGGGTGCTGTATTTTGTCCATTGCTTTTTCTACATCAATTGAGAGGATCATGTGATTTTTCTTCTTCAATTTATCATTGTAGTTTATTACACTAATTAATTTCTTCTGTTGAATCACCCTTGCATGCCTGGGATAAAACTCACTGGATCATGATGTATAATTCTTTTAATGTGTTTTTACATTCTGTTTGCAAATCTGTTTAGATTTTGTTGAGGGTTTGCTTCTCTATTCACTAGAGATATTGTCTGTAATTTTCTTTATATATATACAGTATCTTTATCTGGTTTTGGCATTAAGGTAATGTTGGCTTCCTAGAATGGATTTGGTAACATTCTTTCCTGTTCAATTTTTTTGTAAGAGCTTGAGAAAGATTGGTATTAGATGTCTCTGAATGATTGGTAAAATTCACTGACGAAGTCATCTGATCCTACATTTTTCATCTTTGGGAGTTTTCTGATGATTCCTTCAATCTCTTCAACTGTGATTGGTTTGTTAAGGTTTTCTGTTTCTTCTAGGATCCGTGTAGGTAGTTTGTGTGTTTCTAGATATTTGTCTATCTCCTCTACATTGTCTAGTTTTTAGGATAAAGTTTTCAGAGTATCCTCTTATGATCTCTCTTATTTCTGTGTGGTCAGGGGTAATTCTACCCTCCCCCTCCATTTCTGTTTTTATTTATCTGCATCTTCTCTATTTTTTTTTTCTTTATAGTCTAGCTAAGGGTCTGTTAATTTTGTTGATCTTCTCAAAGAACCAACATTTGGCTTTGTTGATTCTCTCTATTGTTTTTTTTGTCTTCAATTTCATTTGTTTCTGCTCCGATATTTACTATTTCCTTCCTTTGGTGTGGTTTGGGATTAGTTTGTTGTGTTGTATTTTCTCTAGTTCCTCAAGGTATGCAGGTATATCTTCAATTTTAGGTATTTTTTTCTTTTTTTAATGTAAGCGTTGAGGGCTATTAATTTCTCTTTCAGCACTGCCTTTGCAGTGTCCCATAAGTTTTGACATGTTATGTTCTCACTTTCATTCTTCTCAAGATATTTGCTGAATTCTCTTGCAATTTCTTCTTTGACAAGCTGATTATTTAAGAGTGTGTTGTTTAATCTCCATGTAATTATGAGTTTTCCATTTTTCAGTCCGTTATTGAATTCCTTCTTCATTCTGTTGTGCTTAGAGAAAGTGTTTCATATAATTTCAATCTTTTAAATTTATCAAAACTTCTCTTGTGACCCAACAAATGGTCTATTTGGAGAAGGATCCATAAGCACTTGAAAAGAATGTATATCCTGCTGTTTGGGGTGCAGTGTTCTATAGCTGTCTATTAGGTCTAGTTCATTTATCATATTATTCAAGTTCTCTGTTTATTTATCCTCTGACCATGTACTCTATCCAATACTGAGAGTAGTGTATTGAAGTTTCCCAGTACTATTGTAGAGATATCTATTTCTTCCTTCCTTTTTGCCAGTGTGCTCCCAGGTTAGGTGCATAAATATTTAGTATAGTTATTTCTTTTTGGTGAATTGCCCCTTTTATTAATATATATTGAATTTCTTCATCTTTTATAACTGTCTTGCATGTGAAATCTTTTTTTCTGATATTAGCATCACTACTCCCACTCCTTTTTGCTTACTATTTGCATGGAATAATTCTTTCAGCTTTTCACTTTTCACCTGGTTGTGTCCTTATATTAGAGGTGGGTCTCTTGTAGAAAACATATAGACAACTCATATTTTCTTAATCCATTCTATTAGTCTATGTCTTTTGATTGGGGAGGTCATTCCATTGACATTCATTGTTATTACAGTAAAGGCATTGTTTACTTGATCCATTTTGACCTTTGACTCTGTTGTTATATCATTCTATTGTCTATCTTTTTATCCTTCATTTACCTTTTTTTTTTTTAAGATGTATTTTTATTTATTTAATTCCCCTCCCCTCCCCCGGTTGTCTGTTTTCTGTGTCTTTTTTTTTTTTTTTTTTTTTTGCTGCATCTTGTTTCTTTGTCCGCTTCTGTTGTCGTCAGCAGAACAGGAAGTGTGGGTGGCGCCATTCCTCGGCAGGCTGCTCCCTCCTTCGCCATGGGCAGCTCTCCTTATGGGTACACGCCTTGCGCGTGGGGCTCCCCTACACGAGGGACACTCCTGTGAGGCACGGCACTCCTTGCGCGCATCAGCACTGTGCATGGGCCAGCTCCACACGGGTCAAGGAGGCCCGGGGATTGAACCGCGGACCTCCCATGTGGTAGATGGACGCCCTAACCACTGGGCCAAAGTCCGTTTCCCCATTTACCATTCTTAATAAGCTTCACTTCTAAACTCTTCTCCAAATCTCTCATCCCTGTTCTTTTTTTTTTTTTTCCTTTCAGGCTTCAGCACTCTCTTTAGCATCTTTTATAATTCTGGTCTTTTGGTAACATATTCTATGTTACCATAAAACTCACCCTTATTTTTGAAGGACAAGTTTGCCAGATACAACATTCTTGGCTGGCAGTTTTTTGTTTTAGTACATTAAATAAATCATACCAATTTCTTCTCACCTCTGTGGTTTCTAATGAGAGGTCAGCAATTAATCTTATTGCATTTCCCATGTTTGGGATGCTTTGCTTTTATCTTGCTGCTTTCAGAATCCTTTCTTTATATTTGTCATTCTAAATAATAGGTGACTCAGAGTAGGTCTATTCTGATTTATTCTGTTTGGAATGTATTGATCTTCTTACATATTGATATTTATGTCTTTCATAAGGATTGGAAATATTCTTTTCCAATCTTCCATTCTTTTTCCTTTGGGACACGGATAATGCAAACGTTTGTGCATTTTGCATTGTCATTCAATTCCCTGAGACTCGACTCTATTTTTTCCATTCTGTTCTCTTTCTGTTCTCTTGTCTTTTCCAGTTCAGGTGTTCTCTTCAAAATCACTAATTCTATATTTGAGTGATTCAAATCTGCTCTTATGTTCCCCTAATGTATTTTTTATTTTATCTGTCTAGTTTTTCATTCCCATATGGTCTGTTACTTTTCTTCACAGACTTTCATATTTTTCTTTATGCTCACCCAGTGTCTTCTTAATATCCTTTATTTATTTAGTCATATTTCCTTTAAATTCTTTGAAGTTATTTAGGAAAGTTGTGTGATTATCTCCCAATTAATTGTCTTAAATCCTGTATCTCTTCAGGATATTTGACTTGTAATTTTTTGCTGATGTCTAGGCATCTGAATATGTTGGTGAATTTACTCTGATGGCCAATTTCTCTCTCCTCTTTATTGTTTTGTTTTGTTTCCAGAGCTCTAATTTGATATTTGGTTCAACTTATTCTAAGTCTTTAAAATTGCCTAGCTTAAGTTATCAGAATCAGGCCAGGGACCCACTAGTGGCGTGCAGGTTTTCTCTCAGGGGTAGGATAAAGAGAATGAAAAACAGTTTTTGCCCATGCAATTTTCAGACTGGCCAACAGATGGTGCTCATCAACACACCTTTTCACAGAGGTGATTCAGTCTGTGCTTTCTTGTGTTCCTGCATTGAATCTCTAGAACGGAGATTCAAAGCAGGTTCTGCTGGCCAAATTCACTGAAGAAAAGCAACCCAACTCCCCCTCCTTTTTTTCTTGAAACAGCTGACAGGGAGGAAGATGTCTGTTCCCTTCTCAGTGGGCTGCTGTAAGCCTGGGGTTTTACCGAGGTTAACATCTTGGGAATGGGGAGAGGAGGGCTTCTCGACTGCTTTGGGGGCTTGGTAACTCGTTTGTTGTTGTGGTTTCTTCATCTCTCTGTTCTTCATCCTCCTAGAAGTTGTATGGCACTGCCCTGGTCTGCTGACCCACAAAACAGGTACTTCAGATATCTTTTGGCTCTTTCTTCACTGTTTTTGTGAGACTATTGAGCTCTGCCTATTACCCCTATGCCACCTTCTCACAATTCCTTGAACTAAAGGCTTTTAAAGTTCTTCTCATGAGCCATTTCAACTAACAATTTATACTACTGTAGAGTCAAGAAATATGAGATCTGGAAACAAGTTCACAATTCATTTAGTCATAAAGTCACAAATATTAGAATTGCAGAGTAGTCATCTCAAATAGACTTCCATGGATTACTACTGTGATTTCTCCATCTAGCTAAGTCTTTTAGATGATTTTCACACTTAGCTTTGAGCACTCATTTTTTTCAATTTTATCATTTTACAGGTAATAAAGTTGAAATCCAAAAAAATTTTTGCTTTTCTTTTTTCCCCTAAGAACACATTAGATACAGAAATCAGTGTTTCACATATTGACATATAAAAAGACTTTTAAAATTCCCATAATCTCAAAAGAGTCTGTTGAACAAAAATGTTTAAGAACCCCTTATCTATGTTGTTCTTACTATCAATGATCTCCCTACAACTGTCTGAACTTGATAAATTAGAGATTGGTTTGAGTGTATTTAAAAATGTAATTTCTATTTCTATCCAAAAAAATTCAGCTCATATTTTATCTATACCTCCTAATATCTAGCTGACAAATACTTCTCTAAGCAAAAGAAAGTTCTATTAGAAAGATCTGCATAAGTTGTCAAAATAATAGTAAATAGGCATCTAGGAAAAAAGCATAAGAGGATAGACAAGAAGGGAAGGGAAAACTAGGAAGTAGAAAGGAACCAAAGAAAATGCTTACTTTGAACTCTTCCTAAATCAATAATGTAACTTAATGTGCTAATCCATTAAATACAATTCTGTTGTTATAGATTTCTCTGAAGCATTCCATATTTGTCTTCAGTTGAGGGAACCAAATTTTGACACAATACTATGCTAGGTTATTTTATTTAATGGCTATTTTATTTTTGCAATCATTTGTCAATCTAAAAAAAGATAGAAAGTGTAAAACTAAATATCCATTTTATTATATACTTGGATACTAAAAGATACTAAAGAAAAAATCTATCCAATATTAGAAAATTATAGTGGGACCCCTATCCAAATCATCATAGCCAAAAACAACTCTAATTTTTCATGATCTCCTTTGCTAATAAATTATCTGCTTCTCTCCTTTTATTGAACTATTGGCCATAATTACAGTCACACAAAAAACAATTTCCTAAGTAGCAAAATGCCACTTCAGTTGTTATTTATATTTGAGGATTGGTGACCAAAAAAGAGTATAAGTCAAAGATTAGAAGTTCTAAATATAAGAGGACTGTGCTACAAATTCTGTAGGAGCAAACATTTAAAGATAAAATGGCATTTAACCTCAGCTGAACTAATCACAATACAAAAAATATAAGTAAAAATTCTGTAAGAAGGTATTTATTTAATTTTTATTACTCATTTCATTAGAAAGTCTCAGTTTCAAAAATATCGTCTATTGGCCATTCCCTGTTTTTGTATCATCATTAACAAAGAAATAAACAATCATGACATTACGTGACTCACTTACTTGACAAGTTGAAATATCAAAAGCTACTTAGCTAATGAATAATGCTTTTTGCCTTTTTCCAAGCTTCTTTCCCAATTTCTCCTTGAACCCAGTGTAACAGTTTGATATGGTTTATGAATTTCAAAAATATATATTGGATTGTGTTTGTAAACTCATCTGTTCCCCTGGGCATATTAGATTGCATTAGATTCAGATGTTTCACTTCTACTTTATTTAATCAAGATTAGGGTTTTTATTTGACAACATCATTAGGGCATGCCGGATTGAGGTCCCATCCCCTTTGTGGGGATAAAACAGATTCTCACACTAAAGTAAATACAAGGAGAAGGATGAACACAGAAGGAATGCCTGGGAAAAGAGAATGCTCCATAAACATAGCTCTGGGGAGAGAGATCAGCTTGATAGTCTACAGCTGACCTCATGGAGAAAACAGGGCAGTAGAGCCCCAGGGAAAGTTACAAGCTTTATACTAGCCTACAGCTGAGAATGGAAGGAGCTGGGACCATGGAGCCTTAGGATGAAGAGGAAGGCAGAACCCTCACAGATACAGGCAGCCATCTTGCACCAATATGAGGCAGCTGACTTTGGTGATGGAAGTGACCTAAGCTTTATGGCCTTGTGACTGTAAGCTTCCACTCCAAATAAATACCCTTTATAAATGCCAACAGATTTCTGGTACGTTGCATCAGCACTCCTTTGGGTGACTAATACACGCAGTATTCACTAGGAGCTCTGAGTAAAGAAAAATGCAATTCTAATTTAACTTAAAATGAGAACAGCAAACATTGTAATGAAAGCCAAAGCAAATCATGCATTGATGAGAGGTACTTTATTTCAAGATTTTATTTTGACCTCAAAAACATAGTTGCCTGATTTTTCCAAGTATCTTATAAAGGAACTCACTTCAATTGTCAACAAACTGATTTCACAAGATACATGGTAACATTCAGATTCCTGAGTAAACACAGAAGTTATCTCAATATTCAGAACAACACTGAATGCCAGCCTTGGAAGCTTGTCATTTCTTGTCATTACTACTGTAGGATTTATGGTTCCTTAATGTACATGAGAAGACTTGGGGCAATTCTGAGCCAACACTAACGACATCACACAGATGGCAGCTTTTCTATCACAATCAAGCAGGTTGTACAACACAAGAGGGAGGACAATTTAACAATATTTTCTGCATATCTCCCTTGCATTTTTGCTCCTATTCCTACATTGTTTATATTAGCAGTTGGGGAAGGGGGCAATTGTCATTATGGGTAAGTACAAGGATGAGTATATTTTTTACAAGGCAAATATTTCACATGGTTTCCTTTTGGCAGACATTTTTTAGTTCCCTTATGAATGTTTACTTTCAGTTTGAAGATGGAGAAAGACATTGTAATTACCCTTTGGTTTCCATAGCTATGTTTTTGGCCAGTTTAGTGTCAAAGACTGGAGCTGCAAAACAAAACAAAATGAAAAGAAAAGAAACAAATTCATGTTTATGTGTAGTTCAGAGAAGGTATTATCAGTATGGAAGAGGAAAATTTAGGAACCAACTTTAAGAACCCAGAGATTATGTCTGAAAAAAAAACTCAAAAAAACAAAAACAAAATCAGGTTCAGTTTGTATCAACAAGGTATTTCCCTGACTCCCTTGCTCTGTTCCTTGGCTGTCCCACTTTTAGGCATAATCCTTTGCTCAGTCTAAATTATCCACATTTTTCCTAGCAAAACCGGAAAATCAAAAAAGGAATGATCAGAGGCGGCGGACTTGGACCAGTGGTTAGGATGTCCATCTACCACATAGGAGGTCTGTGGTTCAAACCCTGGGCCTCTTTCACCCGTGTGGAGCTGGCACATGCGCAGTGCTGATGCACGCAAGTAGTGCCCTGCCACGCAGGGGTGTCCCCCACACAGAGAAGCCCCACGTACAAGGAGTGCACCCTGTAAAGAGAGCCACCCAGCGCGAAAGAAAGTGCAGCCTGCCCAGAAATGGTGCCGCACACACGGAGAGCTGACACACAAGATGACGCTACAAAAAGAAACACAGATTCCCGTGCTTCTGACAACAGAAGCGGGCAAAGAAGATGCAGCAAATAGACAGAGAACAGACAACTGGGGGGGGGGGGGGCGGGAGGGAGAGAAATAAATAAATAAATAAATCTTTTAAAAAAAAAAAGGAATGATCAGAACTTATCCAGGTTTGTAAGTAGATGATATTTGATAATCAATTTCTATCCATTACAAAGAATTTACTTGAAATCCAGTGACATGAGACAATGAAAAGATGCTTAGCAAACGGTATCCCATTTCTTAAAGCAGTACTATGATAGAAAAAGAAATCTAATAGAATTTTGTATCATTATGAGTTTGAAAAAATATGAAAAATACCAGATATATATATGAGTTTGGCTAGAAACACGTATGCCAAAGCTGTCTGCAAAAAGGTAGAGATTGAAGTGAATGGAAAAAGGTTGTCTTGGTTTAGGCTTTCCCAGAAGCAGATCTTTAAACAAGATTCAAGCAAATGGTTTTTTAGGATGTACTCCCAAAAACCTGTAAGGGAGTAGAACAGTGATGAAGAGAAGGGGAGACAGTGGATATAGGATGCATTACAGCAAAACTTACCACTGTGGGCAATAAGAACTTAATCTTGCTGGGTAACAATGGGAACCATTTTAGAACATACGCCTTACACTTACCCACCAGAGAGGTAATGGAGCTGGTGACTTTTTGTATTATCTCCTTTCAGTTATTAGTTGAACACTGCTGTCAAAGACTGTAATTTCCTCGCATTTCTGATGTAAGCAGAATGGGTTCTATAAACACCGATAATCCTCAGGCAGAGAGATACAGAAACGACCAGTTGGGAATTAGGCAGGGTATCATGAATCAATGTGGCCATAAGGAATATGGACAAGGCAGTAATAGGATCTCCCAGAAAGATTTAGTGTACTGAACCCAGCTGGCAAGGAGTCACAAGAGCCGAGGTGGACAAAAGTCCCCACTCTCCAAAAGTCCCCATTCACTGACTTCTCCTTGAGGGTTTGTAATCAGCTGGGATGGAGGGATTTACACCATGGAAATCAGCAAATACTACAAGCAAATACTACAAGGAAGCTTTCGGTTTTTTTTTTTACTTTTGAGAGTTGATCTTTAAGCATTTACCAACACACAACTGCCTAGAGTAATATTTTATGAATACCTAAAGAGATAAGAACTATGCTTAATTTTTGTTGTAGGTTTTCTCATTTAATACTTTCACCAAACCTGCAGGGGAAAAAATGTTTCTTGTTGAGTTTTAAAATAAGAATATTGATGGTCAAATATATTATCTGGGGTCACAGACACTTACAGGAGGTAAGCATTAATTTAAAATGAGTGAAACTATGAAAGAAAACTCTGGCCAACTAGTGAGTGAATGCCCCACCTACAGAGACCTGCTAGAAAAAGAGGAGATGTGAACTTTTGTTGTCAGATATTCTACTTTTTAAAGCAGACTTGGCCTAGTGGTTAGGGCATCCATCTACCACATGGGAGGTCCATGGTTCAAACCCCGGGCCTCCTTGACTCGTGTGGAGCTGGTCCATGTGCAGTGCTGATGAGTGCAAGGAGTGCCATGCCATGCAGGGGTGTCCCCCAGGTAGGGGAGCCTCAAGCACAAAAAGTGCACCCCGTAAGGAGAGCCACCCAGCGTGAAAGAAAGTTCAGCCTGCCTAAGAGTGGTGCCACCCACACAGAGAACTGACACAACAAGATGACGTAACAAAAAGAAACACAGATTCCCATGCCGCTGACAACAACAGAAGTGGACAAAGAAGAAGACACAGCAAATAGAGGAGTGGAGCGTGGGGGTGGGGGATAGTGCATGTGTGGGGAAGGGGAGAGAAATAAATAAATAAATCTTAAAAAAAAAAAAAGAATATAGAAAGCTGTAATTTCATGAGAAATTTCCTAACTTATAAATGTTGAAAATTAATCATATTTTGAAAAGAGCACTATTTGGGCTAAGCAAAAAGTCTGCCCTGAGGCAGCTAGTTTGTGTCCTTGAGGAGAGATAGTGACCAAGGTAACATTGCTTACAAATTGCAGAGTTGGAATTATAGGCTGAATTATGCAACTCATTTTCTTTCCTTTATACCAAGTTGCCATAAAACAGGAGTTCTTAGCAAGGGGTCTGTAGCTTGAATTTAAATTCAAAATCATTAAAATAAACATTATTCCTGTGGGGACCTGTTGGTGTGAGTGTGGTATATTTATTAAATTACATAGCATAGTGTGAACTTTGTAAGAGGTCTGTGGTTTTCACCTGACTGGCAAAGGGGTTGTGGAACAAAAGAGGTGAAGAAACCCTGCCATAAAAGGAAGGGACGAGTCTTTGAGTTCTTGGATTTATATTCACTTGCCCAAAGAAAAAATTGGAAATAAGAATGCTGGGCAGGAATAAGAGTCAGCAGGAAAATCTAGACTGTAAACCAGAAGCAAACCTACCTTATCTACCAAAGCTGCCAAATCAGCTGGGCTCTTTCAGAAGCTCAGATCCAATCACAGTGGAGCTGTATGTATAGTTCACTGTACAACAGTTCAAAATGGATGGCCCAAATAAATGATTGAATATTAAAATGCCACTTCTTAAAATATTTCCACTATTTGTGTTCTTTTTTCTTTTTCAGGGTAATGACATCAACACTTCCTTCTTATGCTAGTAGCTTACAAAGGGCCAAAATATGGGAGCAGCTGTAGGTCAGTGGTTGAGTACCTGCTTTGTATGTACAGGCCCCGTTTAATCACTGGTACTTCCAGAAAAAAAAAAAAAAAAAGGCCAAAATTCACCATCTTATATTTTTCTCAGTTTCATGCATGTGTCTTTTATAGTCAACAGATATTACTACTATAATTATCATTTTGAGCTGCATACCCTCATTACTATTAACCTGTTTAACCATCAAAAGTAATTCCACTGTCAGGTACATTCCATAATCTGTACTAGCTTTCTGCAAGCAATAAAGTCTTCCATGCCAGATTCCATTTTTTTTTTAGTTTAAAAAAAACCTGTTTAATCTTTATGCCAACAAGTTGAACACTCAATTTTATCATTTTAAGCATAAGTAATGTCATATTAAGTTTCAAAATAGTCAGCAAATGAAAGGAAATCATTGGTAGAATCTGAACATTTCTAAAGTAGCTTCAATAAATTTAAGTATTTTTTAAACATATAGGGTCCTTTCAAAATTTGGTATGAATTATATATTAACAAATTACTTAAATCATCATGTTAAGTAATACCTGAAAAGTATACATATTCTAGGTTATCAGCGGGCATGGTAGGGCTAGTAAATAGGGAATGTACAGAGTTCCTATTTGGAATGATGGAAATGCTGTGGTAATGGATGGTGGTACGGTAGCACAACATTGTGAATTTAATTCATAGCATGGAAATATATATCTGAATGTGGTTAAAAGGGGGAAAGTTAGGTTGTATATATGGTAATGGAATAGTTTTCTTTAAGTATATAAATTCTAAGACCATTTTGCATTTGATACAAAGTATTAAAAGAAATACAATAGAAATTCTAAAATGACCTTCAAAACAAGAACTACAAGTCTTAAAAAAGCTCAAACAAAAGAACACACAAAAACATAACTTAGATTTTAGGCTCAGCAAGCACTGACAGGATAATCTCCAGGCAGAGGGCTATCAGCAGCAGGAACATAAGCAGCAGGAAGTACTAGTAACAAAATGAGAAAATACCCAAGTTTCACAGACTAGCTACCATGTTCCTACAGACACACCAAGGAGATAAGAATCTGTACTTGATTCTTATCAACTCCTGAGCAAAATATCAGACATTGTCCTTCCCTTAGGAGAAACGCTTAACCTAAGAGGATCCTAGTTTCATATTTTACTACACTCAAGACTTAATTCATCTCAGACAATCTATGATTATCTCAGTTATTTATTTCACATTTCCACTAGAGGTATTAAACATTGGGCAAAAATCCCAATTGTTGATAAAATATAATTTCCGGGCAAGATGGTGGCAGCGTGAGCTTGCCTGGTAGTGTCTCTGCAGGGGGCGGCTGGGCAGCGTTGAAGGCTCTTTGGGACCGCGCTGTTTCGGGGATTTTTGCTAGTTGGAAGGTGTCTGGACGTCAATTCGGTGGGAAGGTAACAGAGAGGATACGTCTATAATATATAAACGGAGGTCCCAGCTGGGCGCGGGAAGTTCCCTCCTTGGGTGGGCGGAGCCGCGGTAGCGGGCGCTCCGGCAGCTCCGGAGCCGCGGCGGCCAGGGTTTTTGTTTTTTTTTTCCTTATTCTAGAGGCTTTGTGGTGCTGAAAAATTCGCGGATACTGGGCTGGCTGGTGAGGGATTGTTGGGACAAGACTCCTTTGCAGATTGATTTGCGGAGACAGACGGTGTTTCCCTGTGAAGCGGGGGACGTTTTAGCCTCCGGACAGGGGGGCTTCCGCCTGGAGCCCCATCCCCACAGGTCCGGCTGCCGATCTGCAACGGAATTGGATTTTGGACAATAAGGGGACACAATTGGGAGACTGTTGTAGGGTGCAGTGAGGGAGGAGGACACGTCTGGAAGCAGATTGGGGAATATTTTGCGAAGTTTGGGATTTAGGATCTTAGAGTCTGTTTTCGGCGTTTCCAGCTGAAGCCCACCCCACCCGGCGGGGCTTGGGATCTGGGTCATTGAACTGGCCGTGGTGTAGAGGCGCCCTCAAGTGGCCGTTGCGTGTGAGCACAGGGAGGGAGCTGTCCAAAGGCTGATACCCTGAGGAGTTAGGTGAATTTCAGAGATCAGACATTCAATATAGAATTCGCCAATCTGGCTTCCCCCACGGGGCTGGCACCCAGCTACGGGGATCCCTGAGGGCTGTGTTGCACTGCGGGGCTCCTAAGCTTTCTGTGGACCAGATTTGAGGTTGCCAGGTCTGGGTCCCCTGGACTCTGGCGGTCCACACCCCAGACTCACACCTCTTGAGTCTTCAGTGTCTCAGACTTTCCACCCCCGAATCCATCACGCCCTGGGGTCTACCTGGGGTCCTTGAGTGCTCTGGACCTTAACGTTGGCGTTTTATCTTTATTGGTTCATATTGTTTTGTTTTTATTTTCACTTTATCTTATTTTCTACTCTTTTTGACGCCCTGATTGCTAATATTGCATTATCCTCTAGTCTTTTCTCCTAGCGTGCCCCCCAAAGTCCTTTTTTTTATATATATATATATATATATATATACAGTTATTTAGGGGTTTCTTTGCTTGTTGTTTTAGATAGTGTTGTAATTGTGACACGTGTATACCTGAATCTCTCTTCGCCCTATCTGTTCCCCACCGTGTGCCTATCCTCTTTTTCTTTCTTTCTTTCTTCTTGTCTTTCTTTTTTTTCTTTATTATAATTAGTGTTTTTTTTTTCCGGTTTTCTCTCTCCCTCTTGTCCCTCATTTTCCACTTATTTTATTTTAATTCAAGTACACAATAGGTGCTACAGGGAACACCTCATATTTACTGGGTTTTCCCATCCTCCACTACCTCATTTCTGTGTGAACTGATTTAGGCTACCTACACTATCCCCCTTCCCCTGCATCTTCATATCCACTATCATATACTGTCTCTCCTATATTCCACCCCCCACCTCCCATTCTTTGACCCACAAACTGTCTAACTCTTAATTTCTAATACCTCTGTCCTGTTTTCTGTCTGTTATCCACTCTTGAAACTATTACCTTTCTTTTCTTTTTCCCTCTCTCATGAAAACAATAGCTTTGTAGTTCATACCATATTCTGCCTATATTCAGTCATCTACTTCATAAAAGGTACTCTACCTACAGCTATAACTCTATACAATCTACATGAATCTAACCTCCATCCTCCCAGATCTCATATTCTTGCTTTGTTAACATACATTACTAATACTACTTTACACTTTTCCCTTGCTGACACAATTGCCTTTCCCCAACACTAATACTTTCTTCTAAAGTGAACTTAACCAACAACAAGTAACTTGAATAAGAAGAAAAAAGTGACAAAGAGAAGATATAACACCTATGCAAAAATAACAACTAATTAACCTCCAAAAGTAGACAAAGAAGCTAAGGAACTGATTAAATGCGACAAAATAAAGAGATGACCAGAAAGCAACAAAAATCTACAAACCAAACCAATAATCAGGAAAACATGACTGAATCCAATCAACAAACCAATAATCACGAAGGGGAGCAAAACTTGGCACAAGCAATGAAAGAACTCAGAACATTTATCACCGACAAATTTGATGCAGTAATGAAAGAGGTTAACAACATGAAGACATCACTTGGAGGGGAAATTGCAGACATACGCAAAAACATAACAGATATGATGGGAATGAACACCACAGTTCAACAAATCAAAAATACACTTGCAGCAAATATCAGCAGGCTAGAAGAGACAGAGCAGAGAATTAGTGATGTGGAAGACAGTACATCAGAAATCAAACAGATAGTAGAAGGGGTCAATAAGAAGATAGAAAAAATCCAATTAGGATTTAGGGACCTGAATGACAATGCAAAACGCTCAAACATACGTATTATAGGCATTCCAGAAGGTGAAGAGAAGGGAAAGGGGTCAGAAGGAGTGTTGCAGGAAATAATGGCTGAAAACTTCCCAAATCTACTGAAAGAGACAGATGTCCATATCCAAGAAGCACAGCGCACTCCACAAGTCATAAACCCCAACAGGCCCACCCCAAGACATATACTTATCAAATTATCCAAGGGTCAAGACAAAGAGAAAATCCTAAAAGCAGCAAGAGAAAAGAAAACCATCACATACAAGGGAAGCTCAATTAGATTAAGTGCTGATTTCTCTTCTGAAACCATGGAGGCAAGAAGACAGTGGTATGATATAGTCAAGGTACTAAAGGAAAAGAACTTCCAACCAAGAATACTCTATCCAGCTAAACTAGCATTCAAACATGATGGAGAGTTCAAAATATTCACAGACAAACAGAAACTGAAAGAGTATACCAACAAGAAACCTCCCCTTCAAGAAATTCTAAAGGGAGTTCTGCAGGAAGAAAGGAAAAAACAGGAAAGGCAAAGTTGGAGGAGAGTATAAGACCAACAACAACAACAAAAAAGACAAAAAAAAATATATACAAACAAAATATGACAAACACAAATCCAATCAAAATATGGCTAACACAAATAATTCCTTGATAGTAATAACACTGAATGTCAATGGATTAAACTCACCTATCAAAAGATTCAGACTGGGACATTGGATAAGGAAATATGACCCATCCATATGCTGTCTACAAGAGACACATCTTAGACCCAGAGACGCATGGAGACTGAAAGTGAATGGCTGGAAAACAATCATACAAGCTAACAATAACCAAAAAAAGGCAGGAGTAGCTATATTAATATCAGACAAAATAGACTTTAAATGTGAAACAATTGTGAGAGACAAAGAAGGATACTACATTTTAGTGAAAGGGAAAATCTGTCAAGAAGATCGAACAATCATAAATATCTATGCCCCTAACAAGGGTGCCTCTAAATACGTCAGGCAAACGCTGGAAAAACTAAGTGAAAGTATAGATACATCTACAATTATAGTGGGGGATTTCAATACACCACTATCAAATCTGGACAGAACATCTCAAAAGAGAATCACCAAAGAAACAAACCATCTGAATAGTATATTAGAGGAGCTCGATCTAATAGACATATATAGATCGCTACACCCAAACACAGCAGGATATACATTTTTCTCAAGCGCACATGGATCATTCTCCAAGATAGATCATATGCTAGGCCACAAAGAAAGGCTGAACGAATTCAGAAAGATTGAAATCATACAAAACATTATCTCTGACCACAGTGGAGTCAAGCTGGAGATTTGCAAGGGACAGAAGCCCAGATTTCACCCCACGATTTGGAAATTAAACAGCACACTCTTAGAAAAACAGTGGGTCAAAGAGGAAATCTCAAAAGAAATCAATGACTACCTTGAAACAAATGATAATGACAACACAACATACCAAAATTTATGGGATGCAGCAAAAGCAGTACTGAGAGGGAAGTTTATAGCCATAAATTCATATATCAAAAAAGAAGAAAGAGCAAAAATTGAAGAACTAACTGCACATTTGAAGGAACTAGAAAAACAACAACAAAGTAACCCAACAGGAAGAAGAAGGAAGGAAATAACAAAGATAAGAGCAGAACTAAATGAAATAGAAAATAAGAAAGCACTTGAACAGATAAACAAAACCAAGAGCTGGTTTTTTGAGAAGATTAACAAAATTGACAAACCTTTAGCAACACTAACAAAGAAAAAAAGAGAGAAGATGCAAATACACAAAATAAGAAATGAGAAAGGCGATATCACCACTGACCCCACAGAAATAAAGACTATCATAAGAGGATATTTTGAAAAACTATATTCCAACAAAAATGACAATCTAGAGGAAATGGACAAATTCCTAGAAACACATAAGCAGCCCATATTGACGAAAGAAGAAATTGATGATCTTAACAAACCAATCACAAGCAGAGAGATAGAATCAGCTATCAAAAATCTCCCAACTAAGAAGAGTCCAGGGCCAGATGGTTTCACAGGTGAATTCTACAAAACATTCCGGAAAGAACTGACACCAATCCTGCTGAAACTATTCCAAAACATCGAAACGGAAAGAACATTACCCAACTCCTTCTATGATGCCAACATTACCCTAGTACCAAAGCCAAACAAAGACATCACAAGAAAGGAAAATTACAGACCAATTTCTCTAATGAACCTAGACGCAAAAATACTCAACAAAATACTTGCTAATCGTATTCAACAACACATTAAACGTATTATACACCACGACCAAGTGGGATTCATCCCAGGTATGCAAGGATGGTTCAACATAAGAAAATCAATCAACGTAATACACCATATAAACAGATTGAAGGAAAAAAATCACATGATTATATCTATTGATGCAGAAAAAGCATTTGACAAAATACAGCACCCTTTCTTGATAAAAACACTCCAAAAGATTGGAATACAAGGGAATTTTTTGAACATGATAAAGAGTATATATGAAAAACCTAAAGCCAATATTGTTTACAATGGAGAAATCCTAGACTCCTTCCCTCTAAACTCAGGAACAAGACAAGGATGCCCACTGTCTCCGCTCCTATTTAACATTGTCTTAGAAGTACTTGCACGAGCACTGAGGCAAGAACCAGAAATAAAAGGCATTCAAATTGGAAAGGAAGAAGTCAAAATTTCATTATTTGCAGATGACATGATCCTATACATAGAAAACCCTGAGAGATCTACAACGAAGATTCTAGAACTCATAAATGAGTTTAGTAAAGTCGCAGGTTATAAGATCAATGCGCAAAAATCAGTAGCATTTCTGTACACCAATAATGAGCAAGATCAGGAGGAAATCAAGAAACAAATACCATTCACAATAGTAAATAAAAAAATCAAATACTTAGGAATAAATTTAACTAAAGAGGTAAAGAACTTATACAACAAGAATTATACAAGATTGTTCAAGGAAATCAAAGAAGACCTAAATAAATGGAAGACTATTCCTTGTTCATGGATAGGAAGACTGAATATTATTAAGATGTCTATCCTACCAAAACTGATCTACACATTCAATGCAATCCCAATAAAAATCAACGCAGCATTCTTTAAGGAACTAGAAAAACTAACTATGAAATTTATTTGGAAAGGAAAGAGACCCCGAATAGCCAAAGACATACTGAAAAAGAAAAACGAAATTGGAGGAATCACACTACCTGACTTCAAAACATACTATAAAGCTACGGTGGTGAAAACAGCATGGTATTGGCATAAAGAGAGACACATAGACCAATGGAATCGAATTGAAACCTCTGATATAGAACCTCACATATACAGCCACATAATATTCGATAAACCCACCAAACCCTCTCAATTGGGAGAGAGTGGCCTATTCAACAAATGGTGTCTGGAGAACTGGATAGCCATATGTAGAAGAATGAAAGAGGATTACCATCTCACACCTTATACAAAGATCAACTCAAGATGGATCAAAGACCTAAATATAAGAGCCAAGACCATAAAAACCTTAGAAAGCAGTGTAGGGAAACATCTACAGGACCTAGTAATAGGAAATGGATTTATGAATATCTCACCAAAAGCACGAGCAGCAAAAGAACTAATTGATAAATGGGACTTCCTCAAAATTAAAGCCTTCTGCACCTCAAAGGAGTTTGTCAAGAAAGTAAAAAGGGAGCCCACACAGTGGGAGAAAATATTTGGCAATCATATATCTGATAAGAAACTTATAACTTGCATATATAAAGAACTCCTATATCTTGAAAATAAAAAGATAAACAACCCATTTAAAAAATGGGAAAAAGACTTAAACAGACACTTCTCTGAAGAAGAAATACAAATGGCAAGAAAGCACATGAAAAAATGTTCCAAATCTCTAGCTATCAGGGAAATGCAAATCAAAACTACAATGAGATACCATCTTACACCCATAAGATTGGCAGCTATGAAAAAAACAGAAGAATACAAGTGCTGGAGAGGATGTGAAGGAAGGGGAACACTCATCCACTGCTGGTGGGAATGCAGAAGGATCCAACCATTCTGGAGGACAGTATGGCGGTTTCTCAAAAAACTAGCCATAGATTTGCCATATGACCCAGCAATACCACTACTGGGTATATACCCAGCAGAACTGAAAACAAGGACACAAACCGATATATGTACACCAATGTTCATAGCAGCATTGTTCACTATTGCCAAAAGTTGGAATCAACCCAAATGCCCATCAACAGATGAGTGGATCAATAAAATGTGGTATATACACACAATGGAATACTACTCGGCTGTAAGAACAAACACACTACAAACACATGTGATAACATGGATGAATCTTGAGAACCTTATGTTGAGTGAAGCAACCCAGACATTGAAGGACAAATACTACATGACCTCAATGATATGAAATAACCAAGCTGCCCTAGATAGCAAGAGACTGAACGATAGGCTTACAGGAAATCGGAGGGTGGAGGAAGGATATGAGCCGATGTCTGCAGGGGTGCAATTTAAGACGAGAGGGTGGTAAGTATGAACACAAAGAAGAGATAAAATGGGGGCAAGGGGTTACCTTTTGTTGGGGCTTTACGGGTTTGAGGGTGGCTGGGGAGGGACGGTTGGGTAACGGTGCCCAAAAGTGGGGGGAGGGAGGGGTAGCATACGAACACAGGAGAGGGACAGGAGGTGGTGGAGAGTAAAATGCCGAGAAAATCATAACAAAATATAATAAAGAGGGTTACCGGTTTAGAATGCTCGGAGGGGAGGGTCTGAAGCAGGACGGGCTCCTGGGGAATGTCTAAATGCTCATTCTGCCAGAGTGGGTGACACCATGGGGTAGAATCCCAAGTAGTGAGAGTGGGGGTGGACCCACATCCTGGGGAGGACTGATGCCACCAAATAGAGGGAACTCTATCCCTCGAGAGAAAGGGTGGCCCCCAGGGCATTGGGGCAGTTGAGCAGGTTAGGCCCTGAACACTATTCCATCTATCTCTGGAAGTGGCTCCTCAGGAAACGGAGGTTGGCTATCACTGAGGGCACCAAGGTGGAAGGGAAAATGGACGCTAAATGTGTGGAACCAAAGTAAATGGGGGGCAAGAGAGGAGTTTCTTGAGAGTACACAAGGATGGATATAAAACATGTAATATTACACCATAACATATAGGAGATGATAGACTGATAATGTAAACCATAATGTAAAACATAGGATAACTAAAAATGTAAAGAACTGTGTATCCTAAAGTATGCACCATAATGTAAGCACAGATATTACCTTGTTAGAAAGCTAATGTCTCAGACTCTGTACATCACTTTAAGTAAATATGATGTGAATAGGGTGTAAGAGTATCGCTGTGGAAGGGAAAAGGTTTTGTGATGGATGTATGGGAGTGCTGTATATTGTATATATGCATTGCTGTGGTCTAGGACTCCTATGAAGAAATGCTGAATAATTGGGGGGGGGGGGGGGGAAAAAAAGGATAGGTTGTGGAAATTTTTTCAAGTCAACATTCTTTATCTAAGTTCTTTATTTAACTTTATCCAAGTTCTTTATCTATCCTTTAAACCCATCGCTATATGCCATTCCCTAGTAAGGGACCATGACATTATATTGGGCCTCAAATTTCGGGGAGTTCTGGATCACAGAGTGTTTCAACAATGGCAAAGGAGGAATACTGGTATGGGATACCAATGACAGGTGATATATGGCTGACAGGGAGCTATACAGAACATATGTCCAGGGTGCATGGTAATGATTGGATATACTCATGGTGGCAACAATTGGAAACCACAGCAGGGGGGGTACTGGGTTCCTGGCCAGTGGTGCTCTGTCGTGGTCCCTAGGGGAGCAGCGACAGTCTCCCAGGTACAGCGGCGGGGACCGGGAGGGAGTGAGGGTTCAACGGTGAGCCCCTGATGCTAATGACTATGCTTGTGAGCTGATAAACCTAAAATAAGAACAAGGCCTAGAGCAACATTGTGCCTGGGAATTTCCTCCTGTCAGCCTTCATGTTACTCAAATGTGGCCAGTCTCGAAGCCAAACTCAGCATGTAAATGCAATGCCTTCCCTCCAGCGTGGGACATGACACCCGGGGATGAGCCTCCCTGGCAACAAGGGACCACTATCAAATACCAACTGATGATGCAACTGGAAAAGGACCTTATACGGAAGGTTCAATGCGGATCAGCAGAATATCCATGTCTACATAAAATACCATGACTTTAAAATGCTGTTTGACCTAAAGTAAGGGGGAAATGGAAAGGAGAAATGAGTTTATATGGCTACGAGTTTCTAAAAAAGAGTCTGGAGGCTGGCAGAAGGATTGCCCTCATGCACAACTGAGCAGAGTCAGAGAGACAGATAAAGCAGATACAACCCCCAGATAATGGTTCCTTTGAAGGCTAAAGAGACCCATGAGAGTTATGGTCATGGCCGATGGGGTTAACTATCAGGGCAGATGGCCCCTCTTTGGAAATGGTGTGTATGTGTGATGAATCTGGACTCAGATGGGATCTCCCTTCATAAGTCTTTCATGCTAATGTGCCGGAGGTGCAGTTAACGTTGGGGTTTAAGATATATTTAGGGGATTTGAATCTCTGGACCGACAATGTGATAGCCAGGTCCTGAGCCTCAACAGACTCCAGCACCTACAATCTGATTTATTGGACTTACCACACTCAGCTAAGATGGAGTTGAAGAAGGACAATCACCACACCGTGGAGCCTAGAGTGATTACAACTGAAAATGGGAGGACTGCATCCAGCATCCATGTGGAATCTGAGCCTCCTCTTGACATAGAGGTGCAATGGACACAACCAATCCAATGTCCACATAGAAGAGGTGGCATGGAATTGGGAAAAGTGGACATGGTGGACGATGGGTATGGGGAAGGGCAGGAGGAGATGAGAGATGGAGGCGTCTTTGGGACATGGAGCTGCCCTGGATGGTGCCTCAGAGGTAATCACTGGACATTGTAAATCCTCATAGGGCCCACTGGATGGAATGGAGGAGAGTGGGGGCCATGATGTGGACCATTGTCTATAAGGTGCAGAGGTGCCCAAAGATGTACTTACCAAATCCAATGGATGTGTCATGATGATGGAAACGAGTGTTGTTGGGGGGGGAGAGGGGGGGTGGGGGGGTGGGGATGAATGGGACCTCACATATATATTTTTAATGTAACATTATTACAAAGTCAATAAAAAAAATTAATTAAAAAAAAATATATAATTTCCACTCTCAGTCAGCTAAATAGCTGTCTATGTTGAGTGAGATATCATTAAATACATTCAATTTTCCACAATTCTTTTCATGTGAAATGTCTATGGGTAATTTTAGCTAAGATGAATTGAGCCCAAGGTTCTGTGCTCAATGATGAAGAGAATAAAAAACTGATCATGAGCCAATTTAATATGATAAATTAATTCCATATTTTTCTTTGACTTTTTGGTTTATGTTGGAGGGGGAGTTGATAAGAACAATATAACTCACTAAAGGTGTCTTAGAGTTTAATAAAAACTGAAGATCCAACTGATAAGTTCAATCAGAAGAGAAATTAATTTTGTAAGTTCAGACTACAAACCATCAACATTCTTTCACATTGTGTCTTGTTGAAGTATCATTGAGGTTATCTGCTTTAAATGTTTTCATTTTAAATTTTATAAGTGGTTTGCAATGTCATAATGAGAGGGCATATAAATCTTTGCATTTTCCATATACTAGTATACAATTTAGACCACTTGAAAGTTAGAAGTAAATTCCCAGTTACACTTAGTTTTTCCTCTGTTGGTACAATTTGAGCAGAAAGATGCTCAAATGAATTTAGTAACAAGAAAACACTAAAAAACTCCCTTAATATATAGGGAAATGAATTAAAATCTGATTCATATTCAGGCTTCCTTAATGCTTACTAACTTTCATTTTCTTTATTTGATTTGATTAATTTATAATTACAGTTCTCCCCTAAGCTTTCTATTTGATTGCTTATTTTTAGTTAGGTTTACCAATCCCTTCTTCTTTTCAAACGTAATTGTGGTTATTATATAGGGTTCAATTTTCACCTCAAAGGAGAGAAAAAACAAGTTCACAGGGAAGAAAGAAGGAAAATACTAAGAAGTGGGGGGAGAGTGAAAAAGTAGATGCAAAGAATGAATCAGATATTTTAGAATGAGAAAAAAGAGATGCATATAGATATGAGGTAAAAATGGAAAATGAGGGAAGAGTGCAAATACCAAGAGCCAAAGATATCTAGAGAATAGAGACTTCATAAAGAAACCAACCCTTCTTCAGGCATTATGATTTTACTACTGGTAAAATTTTACATTTTTTTTAATAGTTTGGTATGGAAATTTATTACCAGAATAATGCACAAAAGCTCAGGTGGGTCTACACCTCCCTTCCTCCACCTAACTCCTTTCTGACTACGAGAGAGAACACAGTTGAAGGAAACATGGAATCACAAACTGTTAGCATGGAGACTAGATAATAAAGCCCTGCTTTACCATTCTCCTATCACCTCTCTTCTCTACCCTCTTTGCTTGGGAAGCTTATCACTTTCCAGTGATTAGAATTCACTTATTGATATAATATTGCTAATACTGCCCCTTACCAAAATTTCCTCCCAAGTTTCCAAAATTAATGCACGTATTTTCAGCAAATGAGTGACAATGATATTCCAAAACCTCTCTTCCCTTATTTAGTACATCAGAATGGCCGTCCAGACTCATGAGAGATAATTGGCCTCATGTTATATAAAAATAAATCTACTTTTTCAAAGTAAATAATATATAGTTTATTTTTATTTACTTAACATCTTCCTACATACTGCAAGGTATTTTATTTTTGCCAGAAAATGTTCTTTCACAAGTATCTGTGGCAACCATGAAAACAGGCCACTCAGATCTGCTATGAGGAGCATAATTGGCAGGCAGCCCCAGCTGGGGCACTCTAAATCCATTGCAATTTTACTGAGACCAGGCTTCCCATGACTGCACCCAGCCAGTGATCAAGTGTGGCAGGGATACTAAATTAAGCCCATTGTGATAAGAGGTGAGACTCCTCTATTGGGTGACTTTGACTCAAGGACTTATCACTGTCGTGGTCAAAACTTTCTTAGAACTGGACTGCAGTCTCAGATTCTCCTTACATAATCCATCCCTTTCTGCTTCACAGGGACCAGTGAAGCAGAGACATCTGATTGCTCTCCCTACCCACCTTCACCCACCATTCCTTTACCTTTCTCTCACTTCATTTTCCCCCATAGATATGTCCCTGAATAAATCCCCTGCATGTCTAATTCTGTCTTGGCATCTGCTTTTCAGAAGACCCAAGCTAACACTGTTAGTACTAAGAATAGTCCTAGGAAACAGACAATAAAATGGGGATTTGGGACTGGTTCACTCACTGTCCAGTGGGCAAAGAAGAAAGGTAGGGCACAGATAGTTCCTGGTACAAGACTACAGCTATGACTTTCAAAGGGTGGCAACCTAGGAAAATGACAGTATATGGAGCTACCACTAGAGTCCCAGTGGTCCAGACACTTGAAAAATATGGGGAAAGCATGAATACAATGGCAATGGTGTTGAATGATGCTAATTTGTATTGTTACCCTGGGAAGAGAGCTGTTGAGAAACTGAGAATCACTGACCAGCAGTAAAAGACTAATTGTGACATAAATGAGGCAGAGACTAAAGATTCAACAGGCTGTAGAGCTCAAGAGATACTTGAATCTCAACTAAGATAGAACAATTTTTGCTAAAATCAGGGCCCTAGTTATGAAATGCTGGACCATTAAACACAGGATGGGAGGGGATATCTAGATGAGCACCTCTGAAGATTTTAGCTTGTTAGATACCCCCAAACTTTCAGAACTGATAGAATAAGAATTAGCATTTCTCTATGTGGGGAGGCACTGTAGAGGTGTGTCCCCAACAAGGCAACAAGTGCCCCCCCTCAGGAACTGCCCTACATCTTTCATTAAGATCACTATAAATGCTGTAATGAGAAGAGCACTAGCATCCCTAAGAAGTTCCTTGTGATGCCACTTTGCAATCCAGGCTGATGGAAGGAAAGACAATCACAGACCTGGGGTCATTAATATCCATGGGGTTTGTAGGGCCAGTGGGTAGAACTTAGCCCTCAGAATTCAGGATGTCCTAACAAATCTGAGCACTAGCAGTATTGAGGAGCACACAAGAGGCTGATAGAGATGACTTATAGAGCATGGTAGCATCTGTAGGAGCAAACTATATGACAAGCCTAAAAGGGTTGTGTTTAAAATTCAGCCCCAAAAATGAAAAAAAGAAAAGACAAGAATGCAATTGCCCCAATATAAAGTCATAATCTATTGTTCAGATCCCAGACTTGTACCAGTTTTCAGATCTGGAACCCATTGTCAGAATGTGGTTAATCTTAGGAGAAAGAATTCTACAATTCTGTGGCAAATGCATAAAGTGATGATTTCCTCATTCCCTCCCCAAAGGAAGCTTAAATCACTTACTTAGTGTGACTATATACTGTGAAAGCAAAATGCCAAAACATTTTGGGCACTGTTAGGAAGAGATTATTGACATGGATAACTTAACACCCAAGGAATCATTATGGCCTCCTTTTAGAGTGGAGGCTAATTGGAACCAGATAATAAATGAAGTCATGGCTAAAGTCTAGACAGGGTGAGACCACTGGGACCGTAGACCTACCTAGTGACCATTTTCCCAATCTCCATGCACATAATTGGAAATGCTATGCTTAGCAGTTCAAATAAACCCCACCATAATTTATTGACCATTAGGTAAGATCTATCATAGTGGGGAATGCTAAGTGAAAACATTTGAAACTGTTCTCCGTTGGCCAAGATAGTAAACTAAAACCAATATAGGATTCTCTATTACTCAGGATTCTCTAGAGAAACAGGACAAGAGAGATCTGTAAATATTATGAGATTTTATAAAATTATCTCACATGGCCATTGGGATACAAAAGTCCAAATATCATAGGAGTATCTACAAGTCAGGGGCTCCAATTAATGTACGTTGAATTCCCCAGGAGACACTGGCTATTTGAAATAGAGATAAGGATTCTCTCTGAATGCTGAAATCACTTCTCCTTTCAAGACCTTCAACTGATTGGATGATACATCCCTTATTGCTGATGACAATCTCCTCAGTTGAGTAGACATAATCAGACATATGTGCAAACAACTCCCTGATGATTAAAGTCTATGAAATGCCATTGTATTGCAATTACTCTAGAACTTGCTTGACCAAATAACTGGCCATCATAACTTGGCTGAGTTGAAACATTAACCTAACTATCACAGTCCAACCCTTGTCAACATGACAGCTGTAAATCACCTGAAACCATACTTAGTTTCTAAATAAAACAATACTCAATTTTCCTGTGCACAATCAGAAATGCACTAAAACCCTGCAGAATAGAGTACAGGTCCTTGGTTAACATGCACTCTTAAACTTGACATCCTTAAGTACTATGACATGAAGTTATACAGCTCATGTCATATAATAAGGGGAAAGGATAGGGAAGAAAAAAATATTCATTTATATATATATATACATACATACAAGCATACACACTAAAAAATATATGAAATATTCATCACCAATACAGTCCTCATTTCTGCAACTAGTCTCAGGGTTGAAGTTCATATTTATCCTTATTTTCTTCCACTACCCATTCCATTTTACCTTTGCCCTCATCAAACATCTCAGATGACCATGGTTCTTTGCCTACTGAGGTGACCCAAACCATCATTCCTGAAGGCTCTAGGGCATTTCCTGGATTGGGTTGTTGCAATTTTCCACTGACTTTAATCACAGGGTATGTTAGTACTAAGAAATGCCCTAGCAGATCTTCTGTATTCCAGGCAAACTCTTCTTTATCTCTATTGTGTAGCTGCAGTCTAGTTTCCCCTTGATAGTCATGATCAGTCACCCCAACAGTACAGTAATTATCATCTTTTCCTGTTGATCCAGAGGCATGAGGAGCCTAAAGTGGCCAGATGGCAGTCTTAACTTCAAGTTCAGTGAAATTTTGTTGTGTTTCCTGATGGAAGCGCTCCTCCTTTTAGAACTAAGACCTGTAGACCAGCGAAGCTTGAGGTCATAGGAACAAGAAGCAAAAATTTTCCTAGTGGATCACTAGGGGTAATAGTGAGTAGTGCCATGTTCCTCTCCATTCTTAATTCCTGATCCTGTGAATCCTGACTATGGGAGAAATAGCACCATACAGTGGACACTGATTTAGAGCATACACAGCCTCCTGAAGACCATCACTCAAGCCCTGCAAGGTATTGTTACTTAGTTGGCACTGTAATTGAGATTTAAGGACCATTCCACTGTCCTAGGAATCCAGCAGATTAAGTATGATGGGAAATATAGTAAGACTAGTGAATTCCATGAGCATGTGCACATTCCTGAACATAATTTCCAGGAAGTGGGTTCCTTCATCAGAAGCAATACTGTGTGGAATACCATGGAATTGAATAAAACATTTGGTAAGTCCACAGATGGTAGTTTTGGAAGAACCATTGCATGAGAGAAGGCAAATCCTTGTCTGGCATATGTGTCTATTTCAGTTAGAACAAATTGCTGCCCCTTCCATGATGGAGGTAGTCCAATATAGTCTACCTAGCATCAGGTAGCAGGCTGATGACCTTGGGGAACACTGTTATATCAAGGGCTGATTGTAGGTCTATGCTAATGGCAGAGTGGGATCAACAAAGGCTGTAGTTAAATTAACCTTTGTTAGGGGGATTCCATGTTACTTAGCCATGAATACCTCAATCACTACCATCATAGCCACTTTGTTCATGAGGTTATGATCAAAGTGACTGGGGAAAGAGACTGAGTGCTACCCACATAACAGTCATCTTATCCACTTGATTATTAAAATCCTCCCCTATTGAAATCATTCTCTGGTTAAAATTCATATGGGAAGCAAATATCTTCATGTTTCTTAGCCCAATCTGAAAGGTCTCTCATATACCTCTTCCCCAGACATTTGAGTCACCAATTTTCTTATCTTGTTCCTTTCATGTCCCTGTCAATCCAGCCAAATCATAGGCAAAAGTCTATGAATCAGTGTACAAATGCAACTCTGGCCATTCCTCCTTCCAAGAAAAATGAACAACCAAGTGTACTTGAAGTTTTTCCATCTGGGAGGATTTCCTCTTATCACTATCCTTCAGGAATGTTCCAGAAAGAGACTGTAGTGTTGCTGCTGTCCACTTTCAGGTGGTACATGCATATCATGCAGAACCATCTATTACCCAGTTAAGTGATTATATGGAACTCCTCAAGAGGCAATAAGTGTATGTTGGGAAAAAGAACTAAATGTGGCAGGATTGGTGACCATGGACATTTGAGACACTTCCTCATGTAACTTGCTTGTGACTCAGGACCCACTTGAATCCTATCTCTGATATACTACTTCTACTTTATGATGAAGTGCTGCTGTGCACATCCAAGCTATGGCTTTGTAGGTCAGACAATACCCAGCTCATGATAAGCAACTCAGGTCTCATAGTAATTTGGTAGCATATGTTTAAGTGTTCAGTCTACTAAGGCCCAGGAATGATCAAACACTGTTTCCCTCAGAAGTAGATTAGTTATCTGCAGAGGATTGCAGGACTTTGCAAAATCCTAAGGGTCTGCACTGTGATTCTCCTATAGGGACCTGTCAAAGGATGCAGATATCATCTCTATTTGCCACTGATGCTTCCAGTATCATTGGTTCAGTTGGATTATATGGCCCAAATGGCAGTGCAGCTTACATAGCAGCCTGGATTTGACACAGAACTTCCTCTTTTTCCAGTCTCCACTCAAAACAAGCAGCTTCTCTGATCACTCAGTGATGTGCTAGAGAAGTGCCCCCAAATAAGAAATATGTTATCTCCTTCATCCAAAGAGGCCAACTAAACATTGTGCCTCTTTCTTGGTCATAGGATGGGTCAGGTGCAGCAGTTTATCCTTCACTTTAGAAGGGATATCTTTTTTTTTTTTTTAATTTATTCATTTTTTAAAAAATATTACATTAAAAAAATATGAGGTCCCCATTCACCCCACCATCCCCACCCCACCACTCCCCCCACAGTAACACTCTCCCCTATCATCATGACACATCCACTGCATCTGGTGAGTACATCTCTGGGCATCGCTGCACCCCATGACCAGTGGTGCACACCATAGCCCATACTCTCCCATGTTCCATCCAGTGGGCCATGGGAGGACATACAGTGTCCAGCAATTGTCCTAGAAGGGATATATTGACATGCTCCACACCACTGGACACCTAGAAATTTCATTGAGTTGGAAGGCCCCTGTATTTTTTGGATTTATCTCCCATCTTCTCTCACAAAAAAATGTCTTTCCAATAAGTCTAGAATTATTTTTACTTATTGCACCCTAGGTCCTATCAGCATGACATCATCAATATAATGGACAAATGTCTGTTGGAGGGAGAGACAATCTAGGTCCCTGCAGGTGGTATTTATGATATAAGCTGCAGAGTTGATATACTCCTGATGTTGGACAGTGAGTGTATATTGCTGGTCTCGACAACTGAAAGCAAACTGTTTATGGTGATCCTTACTCACAGAAATTGAGGAAAAAGCATTTACCAGATCAATAGCTGCATACCAAGTACGAGGAGATGTGTTGATATTCTCAAGCAATGATACCACATATGGAACAGCTGCTTCAATTATAGTCATCACCTGGTTAAGTTTATGATAATCCACAGTCAAACTCTAAAGTCCATCTATTTTCTGTACAGGACAAAATGGGTGAGTTGAATGGGGATGTACTGGGAATCACCACTCCTGCTTCCTTCAAATCCTTGATGATGGCACTGATCTCTGCAATCCTTCCAGGAATTCAGTACTGCTTTTGATTTAGTATTTTGCTAGGTAGCGGCAGTTCTTTTGGCTTCCACTTGGCCTTTCCTACCATTATAGCCCTCACTGTAAAAGTTAGAGAACTAACATAGGAATTCTACCAGTTGCTAAGTATGTCTATTCAAGTTATGGATTCTGGAACTGGGGAAATAACCATAGAATGCATCTAGGGACCCACTACTCCTACTCTGAGACACCTGAGCTAAAACTCCAGTGATCACCTAACCTCCATAAGTCCCTACTCTGACAGATGGATCACAGTTACTTTCTAGGTCTCCTGGAATTAATGCCACTTCTGAGTCAGTGTCTAACAGTCCCAAAATGTTTGATCATTTCTTTTTCTGCAGTGCACATTTACCTTGCTAAATAGCTGTGGGTCACTTAGGGGAAAGCTGGGTGAAAGTATAACAGTATAAATTGTTGGCAATGTAAAAGCATCCTTCACCAAGAAGTTCTGACCTTCCCCTCATTCAAGGACCTCTGGGTCTGTAAACTCTCTCAAGACTGGCAATTGATTAAAGGGCTGTGACTCTCTGTTTCTGTAATTCCAATTACGGCAGAACTCTTCTGCTTATACAGATCAAGTAGGAATTGAGTAGACTGCCCATCTATTTTACCTCCAGTTATCCCCATGATCTATTAGCCAACACCATAGATCTGTGTGACTCAGACTCTTCTGATTGCTGCTTTGAGTCTCCCATTCATTGTGGTAGCCATGCCACTTTGCCTTTGGCAATTAAATACTGCCACCTGGCTTCTGCCAGCATGGGGTCTGATCATCTCCAGAGTGGTTAAGGATTCCAGTTCTGTGACAGTATTTCCCAGAGTAATATCTGGCCTATAAGGAAAAGCAACAAGAGAGCTCTTCAGGGAAGATGGAGTTAGTCTCACAAATTTATTCCTCACAGTCCTGGTAAAAGGTGTGTCCTCTAGATATTTCTGGAGTGTGTGAGCAGGTCTTAAACGGTAAAGCCATTCTAACATTACAATCTCTCTAAGCCATTGCATCCCTTCATCTGCAGTATACCAAGGTAAATTGGATATCTCAACATCAGGCATTGTCGGCCATCTTTCCATCAATATTTTAGCCAGCACATGAACAGTTACAGCACTTTTTAACCCCTTGAGCTACAATTGTGAATCCAGAAAATCTGCTTAGTGGACTCATGTCAATAAACATAGCCTGATCCAAATTTGTATTCTTTTCACCATTATCCTATAACTTTAATATCCTTTCCCACACATATTCCCATGATTTCTTCCTATATAAATTGGAAAATTCATGCAGTTCTTTTAGAGTATAGCTTACTTCTTCATGAGTCATACTTTATACCTTACCTTTGGGGCCTTGTTGTGACTTTAGTCTAGCTATAAGCCTCAAAGAGAAGAGGGGTGCCGAGGGTGGGTATGAAGATGCATTAAAAGTGTCTTGCAAGCCAATGACCTCAAGGCATTCCATTACAGTTTCATCTGGTGAGACAGGATTAAACTCTTCAAGTGGAGGTTGGATGGTAGACTTCTCAGGACAGGGTGGAAGTTGGGTGATGGTTTCTAGGGCAAGGAGGAGATAAAGACACCTTGGGGTAGGCTGAAGATTGGGCAGTGCAGGCTTGACATTGGGTGATTTTCTCCTCAGTGTCAGGAGGAGACCAGAAAGCTGTCTCCTCAAACAGACCATTACAGTTTTATGTGGCAAAGTCTCAGCAAAATTTAGGGTTTCAAAGTCCCCACTGCCATTATCATTAACCCTTATGTCTCCATTACAATCCTCAGGATTCCACTCCTTTCAAATCAATGCTCTCACTTTAACAGCAGACACCCTGCAAGGTTGAGATTTTAGTATCCATTGTAACTCTGTTACTTAATGAGACCATGAGTCTGGTTTTCAGAGAACTTAGTTCTTAGGCTGCAACAGAGATTAGGATTCTCTCTCTGAATGCTGAAATCGCTTTCTGTTTTCAAGGTCTTCAAATGATTGGATGATAAGGCCCTCATTGCTGAAGGAAAACTCCTCAGTTGATTGTAGATATAATCAGCCATGCAATCAACTCACTGATAATTAAAGTCCATGAAATGCCTCTGTATTACAATTAGCCCATTGTTTGCTTGGCCAAACTACTAGACATCATTACCTAGCTGAATTGACACATTAGCCTAACCATCACACAACCTAAGAAGAATGGAGGAGATCAGTAACACCATTGAACCCTCAACGGTTCTATTGTATCTCCATTTAATTCTGCCATCCTGCAGAATCTTTAAGGATACTTGAGAATGATTATAGACTATAGTAGGTTTAACTAATTAGTAGTCCCAATCAAGTATGCTGTGCCTGACATAATATCAATGTTAAAACAAATTAATATGGTTCCATCCATTCCACATCCATTTTCCCCTCCTCTTGGGGCCCACAGCGCCGGCCAATCTCCATTTCCTGAGAATCCATGTCCAGAGATACTTGCAGCAGTGTTCAGGGCCTGACTTTCTCAACTGCCCTAATGCCCTGGGAGCCACCCTTTCTCACGAGAGATGCAGTTCTCTCTATTTGATGGCATTAGTCCTCCCCAGGATGTGAGTCCACCCCAACTCTCACTCACATTGGGTACCCAATGGTACAACCCACCCTGGTAAAACGAGCCTTCAGCCATTCCCCCGGAGTCCATCCCACATCAGACCATCCCCCCTGAGCATCCTAAACAGGTAACCCTCCTAATTATATTTTGATACGATTTTCTCAGCATTTTACTCTCAACGAACACCTGACACTCTCCTATGTTCGTATGTTGCCCCTCCCTCCCCCCAATTTTTTGGGCAATATTACCCCTGCACTCATCCCCAGGCCCCTCAAACCCGCAAAGCCCCACCCGAAGGCAACCCCTTGCCCCCATTTTGTCCCTTCTTTGTGCTCATACTTACCGCCAGCTCATCATAGATTCCATCCCTGCAGACGTTGGCTCACATCCTTCCTCCACCCCAAGGTAAATGTGGGGGCAAGAGAGGAGTTTTGCGAAAGTACACAAGGATGAATATAAAACATTTACACCAAAAACATAAAGGTGACATCAGACTAATAATGTAAACCATAATGCAAAACATAGGATAACTAAAAAATTTTAAAAACTGTACATCCTAAAGTATGGACCATACTAAAGTATGTCCATACCTAAAGTATGGACAGATGTCACCTTGTTTGAAAGCTATTGTTTCGGAATCTGTACATCAGTTTCAGGAAATATGATATGAATAAGTTAAAAGATTATCACTGTGGAAGGGAAAAGGTTTATGGTGGATGTGTGGGAGTACTGTATATTGTACATATGAATTACTGTGATCTAAGACTCTTGTGAAGAGAAGCTCAATAATTTGAAAAAAAAAGAAAAGAAAAAGATAGGATGTAGAAATTTTTCCAAATCAATAGGTACTCTAGATCTAACCTTTAAACTCATCGTTATATTCCATTTTACTAGTAAGGGAAACTGACATTATGTTGGGATTCACTTTACAGGAAGTTTTGGATCACAGAGTGATTCAACAATGGCGGCAGAGGAATACTGATTTGGGATGTTATTGACAGGCTATATATGGTTGACAGGGAGTTATACAGGGCATATGTCCAGGGTACATGGTAATGTTTAGATATACTCATAGTGGAAACAATTAAAAACAACAGCTGGGGGGGTACTGGGTTCCTGGCCGGGGGGTCTCTGTCGTAGTCCCTGGGGGAGCAGCGGCAGTCCCCCAGGTGCAACGGTAAGAACCAGGAAGGAATGAGGGCCCAACAGTGGGCTCCTGATACTAATGGCTATGCTTGTGAGCCTATACACCTGCAATAAGAACAAGGCCTAGAGTAGCATTGTGCCTGGGAGTTTCCTCCTGACAGCCTTCATGTTACTCAAATGTGGCCACTCTCGAGGCCAAACTCAGCATGTAGATGCAGTGCATTTCCCCCAGCATGGGACATGACACCCGGGGATGAGCCTCCCTGGCACCGAGGGATCACTACCACATACCAGCTGAAGAAGCAACTAGAAAATGACCTTGAATTAAAGGTTCAATGTGGATCAGCAGAATATCCCTGTCTACATATAATAACATGACTTCAAAATGCTGTTTGACCTAATGTAAGGGGGAAATGGAAAGGAGAAATGAGTTTATATGGCTATGAGTCTCTAAAAAAGAGTCTGGAGGTTGTTAGAAGGAATGCCCTTATGCACAACTGAGAAGAGTCTAAGAGACAGATAAAGTAGATACAACCCCAGGTATTGGTTCTTTTGAGGGGTAAAGAGACCCACAGGTTCTATGATCATGGCAGATGGGGTTCACTGCCATGTCAGATGGCCCTGCTTTGGAGCTGGTGTTTCTGCGTGATGGAACTGGACTCAGAGGGGATCTCTTTTCACAAGACTTTCATGCTACTTTACTGTAATTGTAGTTGGTGCTGGGGTTTAAGATATATTTAGGGGATTTGAATCTCTGGACTGACAATATGATACCCAGGCCCAGAGCCTCAACAGACTTCAGCTCCTACACTCTGATTTATTGGACTTACCCCACTCAGCTAACATAGAGTTGAAGAAGGTCAACCACCACACCATGGAGCCTAGAGTGTCTACAACTGAAAGCAGGAGGAGTGCATCCGGTATTCATGTGGAATCTAAGCCCCCACTTGACATAGATGTGCAATGGACACAACCAATCCAATGTCCACAGAGAAAATGTGGCATTGGTGTGGGAAGGGTGGCCATGGTGGCTGCTGGGTGTGGGGAATGGGAGGAAGAGATGAGATGGGGAGGCGTTTTCGGGACGTGGAGTTGTCCTGGGTGGTGCTTCACGGACAATTATGGGACATTGTGGATCCCCCTAGGGCCCACTGGATGGAGTGTGGGAGAGTGTGGGCTATGATGTGGACCGTTGACTATGGGGTGCAGTGATGCTCAGAGATGTGCTTGCCAGGTACAGTGGATGTGTCGTGATGGTGGGAGAGAGTGTTGCTGTGGGGGAAGTGGGGGGTGGGGGCGGTGGGGTTGAATGGGACCTCATATTTTTTTAATGTAATATTTAAAAAAAATAAAATATAAAAAAAATTAATATGAAAACACATGCATTGCTTGCAGCCATTGATTTAGTGAATGCAGTTCTTTTCATTCTGATTAGAAAAGTGGATAGGAAATAGTTTGAATACAACAGATTCAATAAGGAACAGATGACAGTATTCACTTATAATTTTGCTTTAAGTCTTTGTTAATTCTCTCATTCTATCATAATATATTCCAAAGAACTAGGATGGCTGCCTGGACATCTTATAAAACAAGACACAGTTCTATGGTATCATATCAGGGATATAATACTTATTGAGCAGATGAGCAAAAGGTGGCTAGTACACTGGAAGAGGACCTTGGTAAGAGTCAGTGGAAAGAAGATAAATCTAACAAAGATTTGGTAACTGCCATTTCATTTAAGACTTTAGGGATACAGTGATCAGAAGGCACCAGGATAACACCTCGAAAGTAAAAGACAAATTGATGTATCTAGAACCACATATAATAAAGTCTTTTTGGTTCTGGAGGAAATATAGTCCCCACTTAGGAATACTGCTCTGAACTTTACACCTGGTGACAACATATGTCTGCCTGCTTTGAATGGGTGCTGAAGAAGGAAAGGGCTCTGCAGCAGATATAGATTTCAGTGTAAATATCCCTAGTGCATAGACCATATAATCCAGCAGTTATTATGTTATTGGTTGAAAAAGTTGCAAAGTGTAGGGGAGAATCATTCTTAAGTAAGATTATCCCAACCACTGCAGAGATTATATACATTTCAATAAAGAGCTTTGGCACACTTCTGAGCTCTGAACTAGATAAACTGCTTAATTATGTCCTTTAGTTGACCAGGCAACTGGACCTAACAACTCTGAGTTAGGCTCTATAGGATGCAGCAATTCATAAAGTGAAACAGGCCCAGAAGAAGGACACAAGAAGGAAATGGTATATCTGGAATGGAGCCAGAGCAGGACTAGAAATAGCAAGTAATATTCATGAGCAGGTAGCCCAAATGCCCATGTCACTGCCAGTGCCATTCCACAGCTTGCACCTATGACCCTTTTGTAAAGGGATCCCACACAATCAACTGAAGGAAGAAGAAAAGTGTGTGATCTTGGTATATGCATGCAAACCAAAAATTAGACATGGGTTGGATTTTTTTTTTAATTATTTTTATTTTGTTTATTTTTTATTCTTTTCTCATGGGTTGGATTTTAATTCAGGTCTACAAAGAAGGAAAATATGGAGGAAAAATCTTTGTGGGCGGAGTTGTGGGATGCACACCTGGGTTTCCACTTTTTAAAGATGGATAAGTGAATCATGGTAAGAGTGTATATATTCCTTGGCAATGGCCAGAGGAATAGTCATCTTGTCAGAGTCCTGGAAGGAAAAGACTAGAAAATTAGGGACAAGGAAGTCTGGAATAGAGATGTGGATAGACATATAGGAAAGGGAAAATGTGTGAAGATATTTGTGCCACAGGTTAATGCCAACTAACAGTCATCTACCATAGAAAAGGCACTTAAACAAGTAGACAAAATGACTGGGCCAGTTTATGTTAGCCAGCCTTCCTAATTCAGCCACCTCAGGGCTGACATGAGGAATGCATAGTTGAAGTAGCCACAATGAAAGAAAACAGTTTACACACAGGCACAACAGCATGGAGTCCCACTTACCTGAGACAGTGTACCTACTGCTGACTCAGAATGTCCCATTTGTCAGTCTCAGAGACCACTGGAGTGTGCCCAATATGGCACTATTAAATTTTATTAAAAATAAGTGTTTTATCTGAAAGACACTTTTGAGAAAGTGAAGAGTTATTCCATATATTGGGAGAAAATAATCTCATTCCATTTATCTGACAAAGGACTTGGATTCAGAATAATATAAAGACGAGCTAAACTCATCAATAAAAAGACAAACAACTCAACAGAAGTAAACAAAAGACCTTAAACAAAAGAAAATATAAGAATGGTCAATACACATGAAGAATGATAAAATGCAAGTTTATCTTTGGGGTCAGGCGTACAGAGAGGGAGAATTGCAAAGGAGCACAAGGAAACCCTTAGTGGAACAGAAATTTTCTGTAATTTGATTTTGGCAGTGGTTTCACAGTGTGTACACCTGTCAAAACTCATAAAACTGTGTACTTTAAGTGGGATGCTTATAAATATATATAAATATAAATTGTAGTTCCATAGAATCAAAAAGAGTATTACTATGCATGTAAAATGACAAACCTCTATTTTTCCCTTGGAATAGATGCAGAGGACAAATAAAGGGATATTATTTATTATCTAAATTATTTTTCTGTTTGTTTGATTTATTTTCATCACAGCAAAATAATTCTTCCCACATATAAATTAATAAATTAGACAATATAAAAAGTATTACCACCTCTCTTTGGTTTCTTAAAGGAAAATACCAAAGTGCTTCTGTAAAATGCAAATCTCTGGACCTCATCTCATGGCACTAAATTAGAATTCGAGGAGTATGTGTGAAGCATCACAGTGTTCAAAGACAGATGTATTATACTTGATGTATCATTTAGTAAGCTTGATCATATTGGGAAAAGCAATTCCCGCGTCCCACGTCTCACTTACTGGCAATCACATTAACAGAGCATAACCCTCAAGCTCTAAGAACTCCTCCAATTTGAGGATTATGGAAATTAGAGAACTCACTACTTTATCCTCAGAACTGAGCAGGTTGAAACTTCCCATGTGCTTCTCTGCATTGGCAGCAGTAACTTTGTTGTGGGAATCATGTTGAGATTTCCCAGCACCTCCTGGAATTGGGAGAAAATCCAGAATGACTCCTAGTATGAGAATTCTTCAAGTCCTGCTCTCAAAATTGGTTTCCCAGGGCATTTGGGGCTTTATTATAAACTTTGAAGTGCACAGTGCCCAGGGAGAATTCTTATTCTCCTGTGCCTTTAGATCTCCATTCTGAGACTCATCCAGTATCTTCAAGAAATAAGAGTTTCAACTCTGCTGGAGTTCTGTTGAGCAGAGTGAGTGAATTTTAGGTTTCAGAGTAAAATAGCATCATATGTTCACTTTTGCTTTGTGTTGTTGAGTCCCTAATTCCAAAAAATAAGAGAGTAATTATCATAAATCACTGTAATTATATACAAAAACCATATTAAATACAAATCCAACTGTGGTGGCTTGGAAATATATATCCTGGAAAAAATGTGTTCTTAAACTTAATCCATTCCTGGGTATAAATTAGACATTTAATGTGGTTTCTTCAGTTAATATGTGGCCCAACTAAATCAGCATGGGTCTTAATCCTATTTCTGGAAGCCTTATAGAGAAAGCTACAAAGAGAGAAACCATGGGGAGCAGCCAGAAGCTAGACGTCAACAGAACCCAGAAGTAAAAGGAGAAGACATTGCTGTGTGTATTGCCATGTGACAGAGAAGTCAAGGAACCCAAAGATTGCCAACCAACTTGGGAAAGAAGTTCTCAAACCTCTGAAACGATGAGCCAATACATTTCTGTCGTTGAACAAACCCATTGCATGGTATTTGTTTTAGCATCCCGGAAACTAAAACACCAACTACAGTAATTGTGATGATAAATTTTATCCATCAACTTACTAGGCTATAGTGTTCAGTGGTTTGATCAACGTAAGTCTAGCTGTCCCTGTGCAGGTATTTCGTAGATGTGATTAGCATCTATAATTAATTAAGTTTATGTAAAGATTTCACTCAATTAAGTGGGTGGGCCTCATCCAATCAATTGAGGACCTTAAGACCAAAGTCTGAAGTTACCCAAAAAGAAGAAAATCTACCTCAAGGCTGTTGCATGAAATCTTATCTTGAGTTTCCAGCTTATCAGCCTCCGTTATGGATTATGGAATTAAGACTATAACATTTCAGGAGGTGGACTTGGCCCAATGGATAGGGCATCCGTCTACCACATGGGAAGTCTGCGGTTCAAACCCCTGGGCTTCCTTGACCCGTGTGGAGCTGGCCCATGCACAGTGCTGATGCGTGCAAGGAGTGTCCTGCCACACAGGGGTGTCCCCTGCATAGGGAAGCCCCACGCACAAGGAGTGTGCCCCGTAAGGAGAGTAGCTCATCATGAAAGAAAGTGCAGCCTGCCCAGGAATGGCGCTGCACACACGGAGAGCTGACACAGCAGGATGATGCAACAAAAAGAAACACAGATTCCTGGTGCCACTGATAAGGATAGAAGTGATTACAGAAGAACACACAGTGAATGGACACAGAGAGCAGACAACTGGTGGGGAGGGGAAGGGGAAAGAAATAAATAAAAAATAAATCTTTTTAAAAAAGACTACAACATCTTGCCTGAGTTTAAAACCTGTGGGCCTGCTCTATGGATTTCAGATTCACTGTCCCCACAATTGTATGAACCAATTCCTTAAAAGAAATCTCTTAATATATACACACATATAACCCCCTGGTTCTGTTTCTTTGGAGAAGGCTGACTGATAGTCATGTTGTAAATGAAATTACTAGTAGGTTTTTAAACAAACCAGTTCAATTTTTACTGAGATAGAAGTTAGTGGAGAAGTGAATAAAATGTTTACATACATACAGAAATATGCATTTGTTCAGACAGAAAAGAGAATCTTTTTAAAAATCACAAAGAAGTAGGGATACTTGGCATTTCTTGAAACAGTTTGGATCAGCAACCTACATAATACAAGTTATATAATCCAATTTAGGCATTCTGTTGAAATTGTTTAGAAACTTGTGACTCTGTAAGCCAAACCATATAAAGACTAACATTTGTTATTCTAGCTAAACCATAGTGCAGAGAGAAGGCTGTACAAACTTGGATGGCAGAATCACTTCAGGTAAGGCTGCTCTATTGCAACTACTTAGGTAATGCATTTAAAAATATAATGAACTTATATATGAGAGTTGGATGATTCAAAAGTATGTATGCTGTAGTTAAGCAATAACATCCTAAGTATTAGTGGACAAGAGAGACCTTGAAAATTTTATCACAGAAAATATAATTAAATCAAATGACATCTGTGTGGTGGAAAATGCTTTTACAGTTTAAATTCAACTTGGAAGCAGTTCTCATCTTGCCAAAATTGAGGAGCAATATAAACCTTCCTGCCATGTAGCTTAGCTTAGCTTAGTTTAGCTCAACAGGAGGCCAAGTCCCTAAGACAGAATAGCAAACAGAGGCAGAAGTCGAAAAGGCAGTATTTTGTTAAGACCATCATTTGGGATGAAGCAAGACTGCTTTAATAGATTCAAGGGTGAATATAGATGGAGTAAACCCTAAAAATTACTTACAGTGATACTACAAATTCTCTGATTGTTAGTAAATACTTTGATAAAGGAAAATGACCACTCTAAGAGGCTGAACATAAATTAGAGAGATCAGAGGAAAAGTAATTCCACTGAGCAAGAATCAAGATGTCAAAACAAAACTAAGAACAATAACAAGCAAATGGAAAAGAAAACAAAGAGAAAAAGAAAAAAGTCCACTTTGAGTTAGGTCAGATGGTATGGCCTAAGGTCTTCCCTAATTATGAGAAAAGAGTGGAAAATAATATCAAAATCTCACATTGTGTATCAATATTTTTTACATGAGGTTATATTAACTGTTATACAATTTTTATTGCATGGTGTAAATTCAGTTATTATAATAAAAGTTTCTTTTGTTCTTGATCTTTACAAAAGACCAAGTTAAAAAATCCTGGATTAGTCAGAGTTCTCCAGAGAAACAGAATTGACAGTATATATATATGTATGTGTGTGTGTGTGTGTGTGTGTGCGCATATACATAAATATTGAAATTTATTATAGGAATTGGCTCAAAGAAGTGCAGGGATTGACAAGTCCAAATTGCATAAAGCAGGTGACAAGTTGTAAGTCCAATGAAGGTTTTAATGAATTGCCTGGGTGAAACTGACTGGCTGAAGTAGAGATAGAAATTTTTCTTTCTGAATCCTGAAATCATCAGTTCTCCAGTTAGGTCTTCAACTGATTGGATAAAATTTCACTCATTTCTGAAGGCAATCTCCTTTGTTGATTGTAGGTGTAATCAGCCATAGAAGCAATCAACCTATGATAATTTAAATGCACAAAACAGTTTCATAGTAACAATCAGGCCAGTACTAGCTTAGCTAAACAACTGAACACTGTGAACCGAATCAAGTTAACACATGAACTTAGCTGTCACCGTCAACCCTTAGTCAACCTGACACCCATACACATCTCCTTAAACTATAGTTAATCACTAATAGAAACAATAACAGAGTTTCACCTAATATAATTCAACTGTCCTGTCTACAACCAGAAATGTACTTACACTTTCCCCAGAAGTCATTGAAGGTCCTTGGGTAATAATCCTAAATTTGGTATCTTGTAACTTAAATTCTATGACATACAGTTAATACAAATTATGTTATATGATAAGGGGATAATTTTTGCAAGAAAACAAAGTTATTTGTGTATTTATATATACAAACATTCATAAAAACAAGAAATACTAATAAATGTTTATTTTAATTTTCAATTTTCTAAGATATTTAGATAACTTAAATGTTACATAAAAAATAAAGGGGATTCCCATATGCCTTGCTCCCCACACTGCCCACATTTACCCCCATTAATAACATCCTTCATTAGTTGGTATATTTATTATAATTGGTGAACACATTTTGGAGCATTGCCACACTAAGAATGAATTATAGTTTACATTGTAATTTATATTCTCTCCTACACAATTTTGTAGGTTATGGCAAGGTATATAATGGCCTGTATCTATCATTGCAATGTCATTCAGGACAATTCCCAATCCCTGAAAATGCTCTTGTATTACACCTGCTTTCCCTCTCCCTGCCCTCAGAACCTCCAGTGGCCACTGCCTCCACATCAATAATATAAGTTCTTCCATTGCTAAAATCACAATAAGTCTATGGTAAAATACCAGTAAGTCCACTCTAGTTCATCATTCATTCCCCATTCCTGAGGATTCTGGGATGTCGATGCCCACTCCACCTCTAATTGAGAGGGAACTTCACTCCCCTTTAGCCAATGGATGGAACTCTCTTGCTTGCAGTTGTAGGCTCTCTCAGTTCCTTGGTACGGTGGCTGTCCATCATCACCTTCTTGTTAGTTGGGCAAGTCCAATGAACTGGAGAGTAGATATAGCAACTCAGGCTCAGGGTCTAGCTGGTACACGGACAGTCCAAAGATTCAAGTCTCTTGGATATACACCTACCAACCCCAGCACCAACTATAGGTTCAAATAGAAGGGAACAAAGAGCCATGTGTAGGGAAACCACAACTGAGTACAATTCTGTCACAATGAGGAACAAAAGCCCAAAAGTAGGCCCCCCTGGCAAGGCACAAAACTCCTATCTGCCCTGACCATAGTGCCTGGGTGTCTCCAGAGCCCTCAGGAGCCTTGCTGTTTTGGAGAGTGTCTAATTTGGCAGTCAATGAGATCCTGCTGAGATGTACATAAGCATAACCTCTGGAATGAACTCCCAACGCAATTTGAAGTCTCTTAGCCATAGAAACACATTTCTCTTGACATTTTCCCCCTATGGTCAAGGACTTTTGCCAGTCGCATTGCTAGTTGGTGTTTGGTAGTATTCCCTTTGTGTCAGTGAGGCTCATCCCTGGAACTCATGTTCCATTCTGGGGGGAAGTTACTGCATTTATACGCTGAATTTGGTTTAGAGAGAGGACACATTTGAGTCACAAGGAGTCTCTCAGGAGGTAACACTTAGGGAGCCTATGATACTATGCTAAGTATTAATATCAAGATTAAAGGTTCATAAGCACAGTCATCAATATCAAAGGCCCATCAACTGGCCATCTTCCTTCACTAGCCATTGACTCTGTACTTAGGGGATTCCTGCTGTTCCAACAGAAAATGTGGCAGAGCTCTCCAGAATGGGAATTCAGTATTCTGTCAGTTATTGTGTGAATCTCCACCCACTGTGACAATGCCCCATGAACATGTGAACACATTTATATGTCTTTTATGTATGCCCAGGTGAACTTCCTCTCATATATTCCCCTTCACTGACACCCCACACAAAAGTTCATCCTCTGCCACTGTTGTAACCCTTCTGTCATCCAAACCTTCTCCAAAAATGAAGCCAATAAAATAGCCAAATACAATTAATAAGAAAATGAAATAATAATGATAGTTTTAAAAATAGGAAATAAAATACCAAAAAATTTTTTGAAAATAAAAAATGAAAATATTTGAGATAATAAAAAATAAAAAAAATATATTAAAAAGAATTGTGGACATTTTCCATTTCATCACTGTAAGATCTCTTGTCCTTATGTACAATGACATTTTCTTTCATTTATTCCCCCAATGTCTTACTTTTTTCATTTTGTCTTCAAAGAGGTTTTAGATCAGTGAAGTCACACACAGAATATAGGGGATTCCCATATATCCAACATCCTCCTCCTTTCCCCCCTTCCCCTATTAATAACATCTTGTATGTAGATGGTACATTTGTTATAACTGATGTACAAATATTGAAACATATCTACCAACCATGGTCATTGGTTTACATTATGATTTACACTTTGGAACATACACTTTTGTAAATTTTGATGAAACTTAACATGGCCTGGATCCACCATTGTAAGATCATATAGAACACTTCCATCATCCTCAAAATGCTTCCTGTTCCATCTATTCTATTCCTTGTTCCTCCTCCCCTTGGGACACAGGGCAACCACGAGGCTTCTCTCTTTGCAGGACCAGATTCATAGTTACTTGCAAAAACTGAGGACTTGACGCACTAGTCTGTCCTCCCCTACTGGGCATTGTCCTTGCTCTCAAGAGACTCCCACTCCTCTACTTGAAAACATAGGGGGTCTTCCCAGCATGGGAATTCAGGGCCATCCAGTTCATTATGTGGGTCTCCATCCACTGATATAACACACTATGTCAAGATGAACATTCACGTACTACCTAGAAGCCTGCACCTGGTATGGTTTGTCCTGAATGCCTCCATGTGCAATACCCTAAACCAGTAACCCTATCTTGCCCTATTAACAAAAGGGCATTTCTAGCACTGTAGTATTCACTATATACCCACCTATCCTGAGTGTTCACCTGCTCCCTCCTCCATCCCTCCCCCCAGTTCCATGGAAAGTCCAATTCCCCTTCCACACACTACCCCAGACATATCTGCCCTGCCTAACCAGTAGTATCACTGCACCACTGTCATGTCCCTCCACTGCATAACTGCACACTTGCACCTCATCATAGATTTTGCCCATGTGACCATTGGCTCACAGCCTTATTCTCCCTTTCTGTTTCCTGAAAATCAATCTTCCAGACACTAGCATTGTGAGTCTGCTCATTTTGCTTTTTCATATCACTAAAGCCATGTAATATTTGTCCTTCAGTACCTGGCTTGCTTCACGCAACATAAAATCCTCAAGATTTATCCATGTTATCCCGTGTTTTAATACTGAATTCCTTCCTACTGTTGAGTAATACTCCATTGTATGTACATACCAGAATTTGTTTATCCATTCATCTGTGGAAGGGCAATTGAGTTGATTCCAACTTTTGGCAATAGTGAAAATGCCACTATGTACATTGGTGTGCATTTATCTGTTCTTGTCCTTGCTTTCTTCTGGGTATATACCCAGCAGTGGAATTGCTGGATCATACGGCCATTCTATAGTTAGTTTTCTGAGGAAGCACCATACTGTCTTCCACAATGGTTGCATGATTCTACAATCCCACCAGCAGTGTATGAGGGTTCCCATTACTCCACATCCCCTCCAACACTTGTAATCCTCTGTTTTTTTAATAACTGCCAGTCTGATGAGAGTGAGATGACACCTCATTGTAGTTTTGATTTGCCTTTCTCCTAATAGTGATTAAGCAATTTTTCATGTGGATTTTAGCCTTTTCTATTTCTTCTTTGGAGAAGTGTCTATTCAAATCACTTGCCCATTTTTTAAATTGTTTATCTTTTTATTTTCTAGGTGTAGGATTTATTTATATATGGAGGATATTAGGACCCTATCAGATATAGGGTTTCTAAATGTTTTCTCCCATTGAATAGGCTGTCTTTTCACTTTCTTGACAAACTCATTTAGGTTACAAAAGTTTTTAATGTTGAGGAGATCCCATTTATCTATTTTTTCTTTTGCTGCTTGTGCTTTGGATGTGAATAGGATACCATTTCTTATTACAAGATCCTGTAGATGCTTCTGTACATTATCTTCTAAGGTCTCTATGGTCTTGGCTTTTATATTTATATCTTTGATCCATCTTGAGTTACTTATTGTATAAGGTGTGAGATGGTGTTCCTCTCTCATTCCTTTGGATATAGATATCCAGTTCTTTCTGCACCATTTGGTAAAGAGGCCATCCTCACCCAGTTAAATGAGCTTGGTGGCCTTGTCAAATATTCTGTATCAGAGCACTCAGTTTGGTTCCATTGGTCATTATGTCTCTCCTTGTGCCAATACCATACAGTTTTGACCATTGTAATTTTGTAGCTTTGTAAAATCAGGTCGTGTGATTCCTCTCATTTTATTTTTGTTTTTCAATATGTCTTTGGCTATTCAGGACCTCTTTCCCTTTCAGATAAATTTCATAGTTAGTTTTACCAACTAGTAAAAAATACCGTTGTGATTTTTATTGGTATTGCATTAAATCTGTATATCAGTTTGGGTAGGAAAAACATCTTAATGATGTTTAATCTTCCTATCCATGAACAGGGAGTACTCTTCAATTTATTTAATTTCTTTGATTTCCTTTAACTATGTTGTGTAGTTTTCTGCATATAAGTCATTTACGTCTTTAATGATGTTAAAGAACATGATTTAATTAAATTTATTCCTAGGTATTTTATTCTTCTAGTTGTTATTATAAATGGAATTTTTTCTTGATTGCCTCTTCAATTGCTCATTATTAGTGTACAGAAATGCTATTGAATTTTGCACATTGATCTTATAACCTGTGACTTTCCTGATTTCATTTATAAACTCTAGAAGCTTTGTTGTAAAATTCTGAGGGCTTTCTATGTATAGGATCATGTTGTCTGCAAATAGTGAATTTTTTACTTCTTTCTTTCCAATTTGGATGTCTTCTATATCTTTTTATTGCCTAAGAGCTCTAGCAAATACTTCAACACAATGTTAAATATGAGCAGTGAAAGTGTACATACTTGTCTTGTTCCCAATCTTTAAGGGAAAACTTAGTATTTCTCCATTGAATATGCTGTTAGCTGTGGGTATTTTATATATTCCCTTTATTGTGTTGAGGAAGTTTCCTTCTATTCTATTCTTTTATAGTGTTTTTATCAGAAAAGGGAGTTGTATCTTGTCAAATGCTTTTTCTGCATCTATAGAGAAGATCATTTGTTTATTTCTTTCAATCTGTTTATGTAGTGTATTACATTGATTGATTTTCTTATGTTGAACCATCCTTTAATACCAGGGATGAAACCCACTTGGTTATGGTGTGTAATTTGTTTGATGTGTTGTTGAATGTGATTAGTAAGTATTTCTTGAGGATTTTAACACCTAGGTTCATTTGGGAGCTTGGTCTGTAGTTTTCCTTTCTTGTGGCATCTTTGTTTGGCTTTGGTATAAGGGTGAAATTGGCATCATAGAATAAGTTAGGTAATGTTCCCTCAACTTCTGTTTTTTGGAAGAGTTTAAGCAGGAGTGGACTGAGTTCTTAGAATGTTTGGTATAAATTCACCTGTGAAGCCATCTGGTCCAGAGTTCTACTTAGTTGGGAGGCTACTGATGACTAATTCTATTTCATTCCTTGTGATTGGTCTGTTGAGTCCATCAATTTCTTCTTTCATCCACGTAGGCTTCTTGTGTGTTTCTAGGAATTTCTCCATTCCCTCTAAATTTTTCATCTTGTTGGCATATAATTTCTCAAAGTATCCTCTTATGATATTCTATTTCTGTGGGGTAAGTGGTGATATCTCCTTCCTCATTTCTTATTTTATATATTTGCATTGTCTCTGTCTTTTTCTTTGTTAGTCTAGCTAAGAGTTTGTCAATTTTACTGATCTTCTCAAAGAACCAGCTTTTGGTTTTGTTTATTTTTTCTAGTGCCTTCTTATTTTCAATTTCATTTAATTCTGCTCTAGTCTTTTTTATTTCCTTCTCTCTATTTCCTTTGGGGTTATTTTGTTGTTCTTTTTCTAATTCCTCCAGGTGTGCAGTTAGGTCTTTGATTTCAGCTTTCTCTTCTTTTTTTAATATAGGCATTTATGGCTATGAATTTTCATCTCAGTATAAGTTTCGCTGCATCCCATAGGCTTTGATACAGTGTGTTGTCATTTTCATTTATTTCAAGGTAGGTACTGATTTCTTTTGTGATTTCCTCCTTGACTTACTGTTCGTCCAACAGTGTGTTTTTTAGCTTCCATATCTTTGTGACTTCTGGTTCTCTGTCCCTTCCTCATTTCCAGTTTCACTCCATTGCAGTCAGAGAAATTACTTTGTATAATTTCAATCTTTCTGAATTCATTGGAGTTGTTTTGTGTCCTAGCATGTGGTCTATACTGAAGAATGATTCATGTGCACTCAAGAAGAATGTATATCCTGCTGTATTTGGGTGTAATGTTCTGTATATGTCTATTAGGTCCAGGTCCTTTAATCTATTATTCAAAATCTTTGTTTCTTTATTGAATCACTATTGAGAAGTTCTGTCTAATGGTGGTAATGATGTATTAATGCCCCCCACTGTAATTTTAGAGGCATCTGTTCCTCCCCTTCATTTTTCCAATGTTTGTTTCATGTATTTTGAGGCACCCTGGTTAGGTGCATAAATGTTTATGACTGTTCTTACTTCTTGATAGGTTATCCATTTATTAATAATTAGTGTCTGTTTTTATCTCTTACAATGGTTTTGCATTTAAAGTCCATTTTGTCTGATATCAGTTTGGCTACTCCCACACTTTTTTGGTTATGTTTTGCTTGTAGAATTGTTTTCTAACAATTCACTTTCAGCCTCTTTGCATCCCTGGGTCTAAGAAGGGTTTCTTGTAGATAGCACACAGATTGGTTGTATTCCTTATCTTTCTGCCAATCTGTGTCTCTTGACCAGTAAGTTTAAACCATTAAAATTTAATGTTATTACTGTCAAGGAATTACTTACCTTAACCATATTTTCTTTTGGTTTATGTATGCCATATGTTGTTTTTATTTCTCTTCTTATTTTTTTCGTTGTTTTTACACTCTCCTCCAACTCTCTCTCTACCCCCTGTTTTTTCCTCTCAACCTGCAGAACTCCCTTTAGTATTTCTTGAAGGACAGGTTTCTTATTGACATACTTTCTTAATTTCTTTTTGTCTGTGAATATTTTGAACTCTCCCTCATTTTTGAATGCCAGTTTTGCTTGATAGAGAATTCTCGGCTGGAAGTTTTTTCCTTAGTACCTTGACTATGTCATACCACTGCCCTTTTGTTTCCTTGCCTTCAGATGAGAAATCAGCAATTAAACTTATCAAGCTTCACTCGCATGTGATGATTCTCTTTTCTCTTGCTGATTTCAGTATTCTCTCTTTGTCTTAAGCATTGGACAATTTGATAAGTAGATGTCTTGGAGTAGTAGGACTGTTAGGATTTTCACTGTTTGGGGTGTGCTGTGCTTTCTGTACATGTACATCCATGTCCTTCAATATGGTTGGGAAGTTTTCAGGCATTATTTCCTTCAGCACACCTTCTGACTTCTTTCCCTTCTCTTCTTCCTCTGGGATGCCTATAATGCATATGTCTGTGTGTTTTGTGCTGTCATTCAAATCCCTGAGGCCCTGCTGCATTTTTTCTATCTTTTTATCTCTCTGTTACACTATCTGTTTGATTTCATCTGTACTGTCTTCCACATTGCTGATTCTTTCCTCTGCATATTCAACTCTGCTCTTATGTACTTCCAGTGTACTTTTGATTTCTTGCAATGTGCCATTCATGACCATCAGATCCATTATCTTTTTAATGTATGTTTCCAATTTCTTCAGTGTGTTCTCCCATTATCTTCTTAATATCCTTAATTTCTTCCTTCACTTCATTAAGTTGATTCATGATATTTGTTTGGACATCTCTGATCAGTTGTTCCATGTTCTGCATCTCTTCCTGTTTTTTAGTTGGGTCATTGGACTGGGCCATTTCTTCCTGTTTCTTATTATGGGTCATAGGTTTTTATTGGTGTCTAGGAATCAGTTTATCTTGATGGGTTTGTTCAGTTGATTAGCTTCTTTTTGTAATCTAGGGGTTTTGTTTTGTTGTTGTTTTTGTGTGTTAGTAAGTTTTCACTTTAACATTTCATTCCTCTTATTTTTTTTCCTTGCTCTTGTCTATGTTCTGGTTTTCTCTTGGACTCTATCTCTTTGTTCAATTTCCTCTGGATCAATGCTCTGAAGCCTCCTGCTTTGTGGGTTCCATATACAGCTCAGTCAGGTCAGATTTTGCACCTTCTCTGCCATTTTTTATGAGGGAGCTGGGGAGTGCACACCTAAGCTGACACAATCTTTCTGGAACCTCTCAATACTCAAAACTATTACAGTCCTCACTTCCACCATTGGTCACATAGTCTTAGTTCATATTTATAACTACTTTATTCTTCTACCTATTCCATATTCCCTTTATTCTCAGCAAGTACCACAGCTAGCCATAGTTCTTTGCCTGCGAGGTAGGCCAAACCCTCATTCCTAAAGAGTCTGGGCCGTAAGTAGCCTTGCCTATACCGGGTTGTTGCAGTTTTTCATTAACTTTGGTCTAAGGACACTATACATCTAGTAGGCACCCCAAAGTTACTCATGTATTCCAGGCCAACTCTTCTTTGTGTCCATTGTGTAGGAGCAGTCCTATTTTCCCTTAATAATCAGGATCAATCACCCCAAACAGTACAGTACTTCTCTTTGTTGCCTGTTAAATCAGAGAACTGAGGAGCATAAAATGACTGGGTGGCAGTCTTTACTTACAGTTTAATGGAATTTTTATTGTATTTCCTGATGAAAGAATACCTCTTTTTGGAACTATGACCAGCAGAACTTAAGTTCATGGGGCAGGAAGCAAAATAATTTCTAGGTAATTAATGGGGAAAAAGTGAGGGGTTCTACTCCCATTTCTGCCCTTTGATTTCTGGAGCAGTCAATACTATCTATAGGGGAAACAGTGTTATAGAGTAGATATTAATTTAAAGTATATAAACATTGCCCCAGTCCTGCAAAATATTGCCATCCAGTTGGTGCTGTAATTGAGCCTTAAGAAGGTTCTCTGTTTTTGTGATTCAGGTTTGACTTTTGCCCAGTTGACCTAGAAATCTTCTGTTTATACAAATCACATAAGAATTTAATAAACTACCCAACTATTTTGGTTCTAGATACTCCATGATCAGCTAGCCAATGCCATAGGTCTCAGGTCTCTGTGTTTCAGGTTATTCTGATTCTGCTGACTCTTCTGTCCATTAACAGTAGCCACACACCCCTTGTCTTTGGTAATTAGGTGCTGTCACTTGCCTCGTGGAATATGACTATTCCTCTATGTTTAAGGATGCAATTACTGTGGCAGCATTTCCCATAGTAATATCTAACCTACAAAGCAACCACAGAAATACTTAGGGATGATGGAGCTGCTATCACAATTTTATTCCTCAGAAACCTGGTGAAGATGTGTTTCTTGTTCATTCCTAGGGTGTATAAGCAGCTGTTACTTGATAAATCCTAAGATTCCAATCTCTCTAAGCCTTTAGATTCTCTCATACATATTATCTAGACCTACCTAGGTCTACAGCAAGGTTTGGCAAACTTTTTTTGTATAAGGCCAGATAGCAAATATTTAAGCTGTATCAGCCACATGCAATCTCTGTTCCATATTTTCATTTTTAAAATCCTTTTAAAATACAAAAATCTTTCTTGGCTTGCTAGCCATACAAAAACAGGTTGTGGGTCAGATGGACCCACAGACTTTAGATTGCTGACACCTGAATCTTAGAGTCTCATATCATAGGTAATTTTTTAGGATCTTGTTTGATAAATTCTAAAATGATATTAAAATGTACAATATTATTAATAGCAGGAAAACCCTATTTCACTAAAAAAATGATTCATTTGTTTTTAGTAAAGTATTATTTAACAATCAAACTCCTTCCCTTTACCACCCAAAGCAATGTGGTATGACCTTAAGTTCTTTTCTAATCTTCCTCTCCTATCAGTCTTTATTTTTCAATTAATAATTCAATGTTATGTTACAATTTCAAGTTATATTACTGAGGAATAGGAGACTTCTCCTAAATATCTTTAGAGGAATATGTTAAATCTGACATTTGATTCCCTTTATCCAAATATATAATGATTTTAAAAGGTGAGCATCACATGGCACTAGGCATTGTCCTCAATGCAAAATTAGTAATATTATTTCTTCAATTATGTCAAAATACATCTTGGACAATAAATTGTGAATAATATACCCTCTAGAAGACAGTGCGGACCAAAGTACCAAAGCCATCCAAAGAGTTTATACAAATAGCTAAAAAACACATGAAAAGATATTCAACATCATTAGCTATGAGGGAAATGTAAATCAAAACCACAATGAAAAACTATTTCATACCCACTCGAATGACCAGTATTAAAACAAACAAACAAATAAACAAAACAGAAAATTACAAGTATTGGAGAGGATGTAGAGAAATAGGAATATTCATTCATTGTTGGTGGAAATATAAACTGGTGCACCCACTGTGGAAGAGAGTTTGGCACTTCCTCAGAAAGCTAAATATAGAATTACCATATGACCTGGCAATCCCTCTACAGGTATGTACCCAAAGGAATTGAAATCAGGGACTTGAACAGATATTTTCACACTGATATTCATAGTGGCAACTTTCACAATTTCCAAAAGATGGAAGCAACAATAGAGTCCAACTGATGAATGGATAAACAATATGTGGTATATACATAAAATAGAATCAATTAAAACAAATTTATCAAATTTAATAAAAGGTATTGTTAACATGGGAAAGTGTGGGAAGCAGAAGGAGGGGGCATATGGAAATCCCCTATATTTTTCACATACCATTTATATAATCTACAGCTTCTTTAAAAATTAAAATTAAAAATTAAAAAAATAATGAAACTCTGGTTCAGGTGACAACATGAATGAACCTTGAGGACAATTATGTTCAGTGAAATAAGTCATGCACATAAGAAAAAATATTGTATGATCTCACTGACATGAAATAAGTGGAAAAAGCAAACTCACTGAATTAACATCTGAAGTATAAGTTACCAGGGGCTGGGCTTGGGGTGGGGAATGGAAAGTTTATACTTGATTTGTACAGAATTTTTATTTATGTTGATTGCACTGTTTTAAAAATGGATGGCAGTGATGGTAGATAACATTGTAAAATATATGCATGAATATGGCTAAAAAGGGAAATTTTAGGTCATATATATGTTACTAGATAAAACATAGGACAGTTACAATATAATGAACCTTATTGTAAATAATGGACTATTTTTAATAGTATAATTATAAAAATGTTCTTTCAGGAACTGTGACAATATACCACACTAATTCAAGGTATTAAAACAGAGCGCTATGTGGAAAAAAATATACCCTACTTTAAACTATTGGGTATAGTTAATAGTACAATTCTAATATTACATCAATTGTAACAGATACACATAATCCAAAGTGCTAATAATGAGTGTTGGGCATATGAGAACACAGTATTTTTTACAACTTACATAATTAAAAAAATAATAAATATTCCAGTAAGCACAAACAGGGCAGTATGCTTGCTAATCATAAAACTGAATTTGTACCTAAAGGCCAGAATGCATGTTCTGGAATTACATTTGCACCCCCAGTGTTTACTGTGGTTTCTTGGGATATCAGTTATTAGTTTTGTGAAGTAATAAATAGCTCCTTTTTCTAAAATGAGTAACCTTTCTTCTTTATAGATCCATCTTTAGACATTAAAATAAGAACTGGCCTGCTGAATGCAAAAACTTTTCACAACATTTAATCCTAACCAAGCTTCAATTGTGGCACTTAAAACAGAGATTCATTGTTGGCAGAGGAGTAAACTAACACTCAGTTTTTTAAACCAACATATTTCCTCCTTTATCTGTGAACATCTTGTTTTATTTCCTTCCAATTACATTTTTTTCCCTTCCATGAACAGCAAATATGTCATTTCTATCATTCTCCTGCTGGTGGCCTTCTGGAAAATGATTGAATTACCCAATCTTTGGAAGAAACAAGCTGTTTTATGTTTCAACTGCCATGGATTTTATAGATTCTCTTGCTCTGAGTCTTTCTCAGGTTATTACAGATATTAAGCTACTTTAACTGAGCAATGTTCTCCTGAAAGAAATGAAAACTTCTTTGACTACCTGCAGTTCTCCCAGACACAAAATCACTGTAATGAGGTTTTCTGACATCTCAATGAAAGACAGAAATTGGGAGGAATAAATTCAATGTTTCTAAAACTAGCCAGGAGACCATCTGCAACAAATTCATTTTGTTCATACAGACTTCGGGTTCCAACCTCTAAGCTATATCCTCTGCTCAGGGTCTCCCATGGCTGCAGTCAAAGGCTCAGTCGGCCCATCTATTTTTGGAAGCTCAGCATCTTCTTCTAAACTTGATGTGGGCTATGGGTGGCGGGCTCTTTGTCTCCAGAGGTAACCTAAACTATCTGTGACTTGTAGGTGTGGGATGATGAAAGGTTGCAGTCCTGCCCTTGGCGAGTAGGAGACAGTTTAACAATGCAAGGTCTATAAACTTTAAGTATTCAGGGGAAATGCAAAGCAAATATGCTAAAAGCTTATTGAATGCCTGAGGTCCATGCTAAAAGCTTACTAAGATGTGGAAATATATGCTAATTCAAGCCTATTGAAAACTGAAACAAAAAGACCATTTGGCCTTTCCTCTCTGTATAAAAGAGACTAAAAAAATCTTGTTCGGGCCTCGGGATTCAAACAGAAAGTTCCTGAGTCCGGCCGGCCATCAATAAACCATTTTTCCTTCTCAAAATCATTCCTGAGTCCTGACCTCTCTATACTCAAGTAATTGAACTTTTCTCAAATTCTACAACAAACTTACATAGTCATTGGCAAAATTCAGAATCTTGCAGTTGTAGAACTGAGGGCCCCAACTTATTATTGCTGTTGACAGGCGGCTTCTTCAGTTCCTACAGCCCTGCTGCTATTCCTGCCATATGACCCTCTCTGTAGGAAGTTTCCTGCATGGCTGCTTCTTCAAGGCCAGTAAGAGAATCTCTCTGACCAGTCTTTTCAGATAGAGTCTGGAGTAGACAAAATGGCCCCCAAGATCCCATTCCATAATCCCTGATACTGTGAATATGATGATATATCACTCTCATGATTCCGTTATATGGCACAATTGAACTTAATATTGGGCAATTATCTTGGTGTGCCTGTTCTACATGACATAGGTCCCTTTGAAAGTAATGTGTTTACTTTGGCTGATGATGGAAGAGGAAGAAAGAGAACTCTGAAACATAATAAGGACTCAATATACTATTGGTGATTTGAAGGTGGAGCCAGCCACTTAAGAAGGAAAGAGAGTACTCTCTAAGCACAAGTTGCAGACCCTGCGTGATAGCAAACCAGGAAACAGTTACTCCTGTCCTATAACCTCAAGGAACTGAGTTCTGCCAACAGCCTGAATGAGTTCGGAAGAGGCTTCTTTGCCAAAGTCTCCATAAGGCATGCCAAACTAACTGATATCTTGATTTCAGTCTCAGAACACTGTGAGCAGGGGATGCAGTTCAGCCTACCCAGATTTCTGACACATAGGCTAATGCATTAATAAATGTGTTTTGCTTTAAGCCTATATGTTTGGTGTAATTTGTGGCACAGCAACAGAAAACTATAACATAATAAATGCTGTGACACCCTATCACATTTGCCATACTCTATTGTTTAGAAATTAAGGTCACAGGCTCCATGTGTATGGACACAATTAGATAGGAATTATTGGGGGCTATCTTATAATTCTGCATTTCATAGCTCCATTATCTACATTTATCATACTTACCAGGTGGCTTTTATGCTAACTAATGTGAGAACTATAATTTTGGTCATTGGGAATATAACGAGGAATGTGTGGTAAATTGGCTTCTTGAGTCAGGCTGAAAGTAATCTTACAGGGATCTATAAATTCAAATTATAAATATAAGCCAGGAAAAGTTGATGTAATCATGCATTTTAAAATGAGAAATGTAGGATGACTATATTTATGCATTATGTCTAAATAATTAGTATTTATTGAGTGCATCCCATATAGCAGCTGTTGTGCCAATGTTCTGTTGTATACCCTTTTATAATCCTCACGACAAACTTATGAGACATTGTTTTATCCATATTTCACAAATGTTAAAATTGTGTTTTAAAGGAGATAACTTGGAAAAGTCACAAATTGCCATATTTTTATCATAAATATTTTAAAAGTTCCATATATTTAATATCTTGCTAACCCTAATAGAATTTTTTTTGTGCCAGGGGAGAGAAAGTTATCAAATATTTACTGAGTTTCAGTACTCAAGAGCTTATTGGGGCTATAATGGTGAGAAACCCCCTTAGCTTCTTTCATTCAGTCTATGCTGCATCCCCATTTAATCTATCTACAGGTGAGCTATGACTGTGAAGTTATCCTCCTCAAACAATGTTAGTACAATACCACCTGCTATAAATTAAGCCCCAAATCCTTATCCTGGCCTTACAGCCCTCAATTGGTCTAAATCTACTTTTCCAATCTTGTCTTTTTCAGCCCCACCTCTAAAACCTATACAGCACACCACATGAGCACATGTTTCATCAAAGATGCCCTGTTCTTTCCAATCTCAGTAATTATTGCTTGGCATTTGTTGGTAGCAGCATCCTACCCCCTCCCTCCAGAGATATACATGTCCTAATCCTCAAAATTTATGAATAATTGTTTTACATGTCAAGGAGGAATTTAGGCTGCCGATGGAATAAAGGTTGCAAATCAACTAGCTAAAATAGGGAGATTATCCTAGATTATCTAGGGCTCAATGTAATAAACATGGTTTCTTTAAATGTGAAAGAGAGAGATAGAAGTGTCAGTGTCAGAGTGATTCACTGTGAGAGAAACTTAACTAGCCATTGCTGTGTTTTAAGAAGGAAGGTGACCATGAACCAAGGAATGTAGGCAGACTCTAGAATCTGGAAAATTTTAAAAATGGATTCATCTCAGAACCTCCAGAAGGGACACAACCCTGCCGACATCTTGAGCTTAGTGAGATTCATCTTGGATTTCTGACTTTCAAAATTTTAAGAATAAATTTTCATTGTTTTAAGCTATGAAATTTGAGTTACCTTGTTAGAGAAGCAATAGGAAATTAGTACACAGTCTTAGTCAGTCAAAAGGAATGCTAACGCAAAGTACCAGAATTCTGTTGGCTTTTATAAAGGGTATTTAATTGGGGTAGAAGATTACAGTCACAAGACCCTAAAGAGTCCAACTAAAGGTGCCATAAGAGCTACTTTTTCACCCAGTCATTGCCACATGTTATTAAGATCTTAATATTTTTTTTTCAGTCTTTCATGTTATTCTTCAGAATACTCTTCTATCTGCTCTTGGAAATCTTAATTTATAACAATCAAATAATACAAATTTACATGATATTCTGAATCATCAAAATTTAGGTTCTTCATCTCTTCAACAAGTTATTAGCTTCTTGAGGGCAGGAAATGTAGTTTGAACAATTCTGCATCTGATACAGTAGGAAACACAATGATATTCTGGTGCCTGGTGCTCCATAAATACATATTGAAAAAATTATAGTCAACTTTTCTGTAGCAAAAGACAATTTCCATGATAAAAACCTTAGGACAATATGCTGATAAAATGTATCTATGAAGAGAAGAATTCAAATTTCCTTTGATGTGGCATTATTCAAAGTTTTGCAGGAGGTCTTCTTAGAAAAAGGAAGACCAAGCCCTTAAAAACTGCCTGGCTAATCTCTATTAGATGTAAGTAAATTTTGTTTGTGATAATTATTTATGGTGTCTAAGAAAGGAATGTGTAATTTAGAAAAAAGATGGGGAATTTATACAAACAAATGAAGATCAGCTAACTTACTTTGAATCTTTGAGTGGTGATGCTTTATGGCTGCAGGAGCGTCATGTTTTTTAAGTAGGGTTCAATATTGTTATAGTCACTGAGAGTGACCAAGATATACTTACAGGTTTGTTTGTTTTTTTAACCCAACTTTGGCAGTCTCTTTTCATTTCTTATGCTAGTTCTCTTTCAGACATTTTTGCATTTATTTATTGATCTATATTTCTTTATTTTAAAAATCTTCAGACTGACCCTCTCCTCACACCTATGCTTACAGGCATCCACTCTTAATTTCCCAAGACCAACTAACACTCAAGTTTTGTATATGTCATGTTTAGAGGATAACATAAAGGAATAGTGTGGAAATATATTTTCTTCACAGAAAACATCCTTAACCTCATTGTCTTAATTAAAATATGGCTTTCCTCTGAGGACATAAAATGTTAATAGCTTCATCTGTGACCCTTTCAATTTGAAGCTGCACTCTCTGTGATATCTCACACACTGAAGTATGGAAAAGAAGAGCTGGTTTTCTCATGTTCCTCAGTCTTCCCAAATCATTGCTTTATCTTCATATTAGAAACCCTGCTTCTTTGAACAAAGTTAATGCCATTCTACTGAAATATCCTTTTGTTCTTTCCCTCTCTTTAATTTTGCTGTATTTCAAGCTCCAATCCTCATACACATTCACTGAAAAGTTTAGCTCTTAATTTCTTGTCTCCCTCTGAACCCCCAAATATTGCTATCATCTAGGCTCTTTCAACATCGTCTATCTTCAGTTCAACTTCTTAAATTTTTTATCTTCAGAAAGTTTACCCCAATTTTACTTAATCATTTTATTTCTTTCTCACAAGCATTTTTTCACAGCCAGCCCACAAATCCATGGAATCAAGAAATAAGTATCAAAATCATACTCACATTACTTCAGATCATCTGGAAAGACTTTTATTCAATCTATTGGATTATAAATTGTGCCAGAGTGGTTCTGTTTCAAGATGTCAGTCTGAGGTTTGGCTTGAAAAGCTGAGTCCATGTATCTCTCATTCTTCTGGTGTCACAAAGCTATTCGTTTTATTATATTAATAACAGAAGAACAAAAAGGAAACTGAAATAAAGGATACTCCCTGTGGTCACTATGTCCAAGTGCAAATTTAGCTAGGTTATGTGTTCAATTGTTTGGTCAAGCAATTACTGGTCTGATTATTACTGTGCGGATATTTTGTAGATTTAAGTCATTAGTCAGTTGATTGCATTTATGGCTGATTAGATTTACAATCAACCATAGAGATTGCCTTTAGTAATGAGAGAAGTCTCATCCAATCATCTGAAAGTCTTACTAGGACACCAATGATTTCAGCAACTAAAAAGAATTTCTATCTCTACTATAGTCAACCAGCTGCTTCTTGGAAATTCATTGAAACCTTCCTTGAAATTCCCAACTTGCAGCCTGCCCTACAAAATTCAGACTTGATTATCTATATATACTCTCAGTTCAGTTTACCTGCAGAATCCTAATGCAAATTTTATTACTTAGAGTGGTTCTTGAGAAACGGAATCTTAAGGGTGAAATTTCTAAGTTGTTGTTGGGATTTTGGGAGTTGGTTCACTAATATGATTCAATAAAAATCCACTAATAATTATTCCCATTCATAAACAAGACACTTGATAATCCATGGCATGAAGTGGCAATGGAGATAAGCAAAGTATCACCATTGGATACTGCTACTTCAATGCTTATAAAAGGAAAGGACTGGGTGACAGTATATTTGAAAACTTAGCAGAACTTTGCAGATTTATAAAATATAATGATACTGGGTGATTGGTCCTAAATATGCAAGATATAGTTGTTAATAAAAGTGATGAACTCAGTTTTGAAATTTCTAGATCAAGCACCACCTGAAATGAATGCTTCTACAAGTTCCTTAAAGGAATCTTTTTTTATTTCTTTGTAGTAACAGGTAGAGATTTCTGAAAACAAGACCCAGAGTCCCATTGTGCAAATAGCCAAATTACAATATAAATTAATGCCGGCTGTTAACCTGAGTCTATTGATGGGGGAGGAATGGAATCCTGAAAATTGGAAATGAGAACATAATGGACTGAAAATGATGATGGTGGGAACATAGAAACTCTAGATTCTGTTGAGTCTTCTTTGGCAAATAAACGTGTAATGGTCTACTCTGACCAATCAGCTACCTGACTCCCAGCCTGCCCTAAGGAATCAATCATACTATCTATACTTGAAAAGATTAACCCTACTGTGCCTAATAAACCTGTAACTGCTTCCCATGAGGAAAACACCCTTCACACCTTCTGAAACAATAATCCTGTGTGACCACATGAAACTGTAAAGGAAGATGCTGAAGTAGTTGACTTGCAAGACTGCTAATTTCTCTAATAACCCATTCCCAACAAACCTCTTTAGTTCCAAATCTGCAACTAGTCTGAAGTTGCAATAAGCCCCAAAAAGTCAAGTACAAATTTTGACCCATGAGGAGGTGCTCTATACTCCAAAAAAACTGTGTTTTTTCTGATTTGTATAGATAAAAATCAGGGAATATGTTTGGGAATAGACATTAAGGGTGTGGGATAATGGTGGAGGGAATATAAAGCTGGTTCAGGTTGAATTTATGGATTTGGGTCTAATCAGCAGAGTTTCAAGATTCAATGTTTTAGCTGAGGGGTTAGAAAGTGTTTTAAAAGTTTGTTCAGTTGCTTGGCTGAAGTATGGATCAAACATGGCCATCATTACCTGAAGTCAAAAGCCATAACAGCCATGATATAAAGTAAATGAAGGAACACAAAGGTTTAGAGAGATTGAAAAGTTAAATTAAATTTATCATATAATACCTGCTCACTGACCCAAGGAATGTTCAGAGGACAGACTTTTCACCAGGTCTGTGAACAAAACATTTGTGATATCAGCTCCATAATCCCTGAAGAGCATTGTGGTCAGTTTTCTTTGTAGGTCAAATATTACTGTGAAAACCAATGTCACTGAACTTGGATCCTTAAACACACCGGCAATGATCAGATCCCAGGTTGTCAGGAATCATGTAGCAACACTTAATCTCCAAAGACAAAGTAGGCATAGTTTACATATTGGATACCAGACTCAAAGCAGAGATCAGAATGCTGTCACTAATAAGGACTGTGGCTTTGACTAGTTGATCATGGGGTGCACCTAACAGTGAAAAAGATGGGCAATATAATTAACTTACTTGATCTGTATAAGTAGATGAGATCTAGATCAAAGAAACAGAAGTTTAATTTGAATCATAAAAACAGAGAGTCATGGCCCCTCAAGCAATCACCAAATTTGAGACACTTTACAAACTCAGAATCTTTTAAATGAAAAGTATGCCAGGTACCCTTGTGGAAGGAGGCTTCCACGCTGCCAAAAATATTCTGTTAAATTTCCTCAAAGCTTTCCCCCCAAAATATCTAACATCTTTTATCAGGTGACTATGAATTGTGGAAAAGGAATAATATACACTGCCTGGAGCTTATAGTAATTACAGAAGAACCAAACATCATTGTGGTCAACCAGTAAGAGTAGGGTCTTATGGAGATGAGGTGATCAATGGAGTTTTAGATCATGTCTATTTCACAGTGAGTCCAGTGGGTCCCTGGACTCATTCTTTTGTATTTCCCCTATTCTGGAATGCATAATTGTAATAGACATATACAGCAATTGGCAGAATGCCCACAATGGTTCTTTGAGGTTATTATGGTAGGAAAGACCATGTGGAAGCCACTAAAACTGCCTCTGCCTAGCAAAGTAGTAAAGAAAAAGCAAATGCAGCTATTTTGGAGGGATAGCAGAAGTTTGTGCCACCACCAAGGACTTGAAGAATTCAGAGGTGGTAGGTGATTCCTACCACATCTCCATTCAATCAGCACACATACCCTGGTACCTGGTATGCAGCAATTGATCAGAAAAATACTTTTTTCTTGATATCTATTATTAAAGATAACCAGAAACAGTTTGCTTTCAGTTGGCAAAATCAGCAATATACCTTTACTGTTCCACCTTGTGGATATGTCAACTTTCTAGCACTATGTCATAATTTAGTCTGCACAGAACTTGATCACCTTTCCCTTCCACAAGATATCACACTGGTCTATTATATTGATGACATCATGCTGACTGTATCTAGCGAGCAAGAACTAGCAAACTCTCCAAATTTAATTGTTAAGGCATTTGAGAGGCAGAGGGTGTGATATAAATCCAACAAATATTCAGGGGCCTTTCACCTCAGTGAAATTTCTAGGCATTTAGTGGTGTGGGGCTGCTCTTCCTGCAACCAGAAAAAAAATGCAATGCCTTTTTCGCCTTTTTGGATTTTGGAGGCAATATTTTCATTTGGGTGTGTCACTCCAGCCCATTTACTTAGTGACCAAAAATGTTGATAGTTTTCAGAAGGGAGTGGGAATAAAAGGTGGCTTGCAGCAAGTCCAAGTTCCCACGTCAGCTGCTCTGCCATTTAGACCATGCAATGCAACAGATAAAATGTTGCTTGATATGTCAGTGGCAAATAAAGAAACTGTTTATTTCAGTTTCAGGAGCCTTTGGAAGACTATTATAAGGGAATCATAGGGAAGACCCTTAGAATTTTGGAGCAAGTTGTGAATCCTCCACAGATAACTACTTTCCTTTTGAGAAACACCTTTTGACCCACTACTAATCCTTATTAGAGACTAAATGCTTAACTACAGACCACCAAGTTACCATGAGATCTGAGTTTTTCACCATTAACTGGGTGTTTTCTGACCCACCAAGCTGTAAAGCGAGGCGTGCACAAAAGTGCTCCATCATCAAATGGAAGTGGTATATATGAGATTAGTTTCATGCAGTCCTTGAAAGCACAAATAACTAACATGAGGAAGTAGTCCAATGCCCATGGCTCCTACTTCTGCCAAATTGTCTTCTTTTTTACCAGCTCACAACTATGTCATTTGGGGAGTTCCTTACAATCAGTTGACTGAGGAAAAGAAAATTTGACTTGTTAACAGAAGATTCTGACTTACATACAGGTATCACCTGAAAGTGGACAACTGCAGCACTACAGCCTCTTTCTGGCACACCCCTCAAGGAAAGTAGTGAAGGGAAATCCTCCCAGTGGGCAGAACTTTGAGCATTGTTCCTGGTTGTTCATTTTTCATGGAAGAAAAACTGACTAGAGGTGCATTTGTATACTAAGTCATGGGTTAATGTGTTTGTTGGATAGTAAGGGATTTGGAAAGGCCATGAGTAGAAAATTACTGACAATGAGGTCTATGAGAGAAGTATGTGGATAGACCTTTCTAAATGTTAAAAACAAAACAAAACATTAAGTTATTTGTGTCCCATGTGAATGCTCATCTGATATTAATTTTAGCAGAAGACGATTTTAAAAATCAAATAGCTAGGATGACCCCATTCTGTGAATATCATTCAGGCCCATGCCTAGCCACCCCTGTCATTACCCAATGAGCTCATGACCAAAGTGGCCTTGGTGGAAATGATGAGGTTATGTATGGGCTTAGCAACATGGACTTCCACTCACTACGACCAATCTGACTATAGCCACTATTGAGTGTTCAGTCTGCCAGCAACAAAGACCAACACTTTGTACCCAAAACGCCACTGTTCCCTAAGGTGATCAGCTTGCTATCTTGTGACAGGTTGATTATATTGGACCACTACCATGATGGAAGGAACAGGATTTCATTCTTACTGGAATGGACATATAATCGAATACTGATGTGCCTTTCCTGTACACAAAACTTCTGCCAAAAGTACCATCCATGGACTTACAGAATGCTTTATCCACTGTCCTGGCATTCCACACAGCATTCCTTCTAATCAAGGAACCCATTTCCTGGCAAGTGAAGTGCAGGAATGGGCACATGTTCATAGAATTCGTTGGTCTTATCATGTTTCCCATCATCCTGAAACTGGATTGATAGAACAGTGGAATTGCCTTTTGAAACTCTATTATGTTGCTGACTGGGTGACAATACCCTTCAGGGCTGGGTCTAAATTTATATCTGTTCTATGATGCTGTGTTTTAGTTTCCTGGTTTCTAAAGCAAAGATCATGCAGTGGGTTGGCTTAAACAATAAGACATTTTTTGTCTCTAAGTTTTGAAGCTAGGAGAAGTCCAAAATCAAGATGTCATCAAGATGATACTTTTTCCCAGAAGACTGTCACGTTGGGGGACTGGCTGCCAGTGATCCTTTGTCCTTGATTTTCTGTCACAAGACAATGCACATGGTGGCACCTCTAAGACTTTTGATAAAAGAATTAGGACCCATCCTGACTCAGCTTGGCCACACTTTAAATGAAGTAACTTCATCAAAAAAGGTCCTATATAGAAGAGTCCATACCTACAAGAATGGATTAGGATTATGACCATGTTTTCCTGGGTTACATAGCTACAAACCACCACATTCCACTTTCTACCCCTTCAAAGGACATGTTCTTTCCATGTAAAATACATTCATTACTTCACAGTATTCTAAAAAACTTAAATCACTTCAGTAACAATGCTAAGTATAAAGTCTCATCAAAATCGCAGGGGTCACCAGAGGTTCTGAAGGGAGGGAGAGGGGAGAAGGAAAACAGGGTTCATGGGTCCCAAACAATTCTGAAACCCAGCAATGCAAACTCCATTAGATTTCAAGGTCTTCTTTTTTATTGACCCAATCAATTGTTATTGGACTGGTCTTTCTTAAACTTTAATTAATTATGTCATTTCTTGGCTTAAATTCCTTCCCACTGTACTTAGGGCAAAAATTAACAACTGTTTGCAAGTTTCTGTATGTTTTTGTTTCTGCTTATCTCCCTAGCTTCACTGTTTAACAAAAATAAAAACAAACCAGCAAACAGAAGCCACCCCTTACTCACACATTATGATCTGATCATGGTGTATTCTTATTTCTTGGAAAACAGCACATTTTCTTGACTAAGGGACACCTCGCAAGCTGCTTCCTTTCCATGGAGCTTCTTTTTTCCATTTTTCCCATCACCCACCACATTCTCTCCACAACCCTTTCCTATCCAATCTCAATAAATTTTTTAAATTGTAAAAATCTCAGATTGGTACAGCCTTTACAAATCGTATTATTCAATGCTTGAATTTCCCCTACAATATGCCAGTAGAGTAGTTATCCAGTCTACACTGTGGAAACTATCCAAGGTGGATAATTAATTACTTCCTAAAAACTGCCTTTTCTATACATGGATAGATTTGACAATTAGAAAGTTAAATACTTCCTAATACTGATTGTGGTGGTTTGAAGCTGTATGTACCCCAGAAAAACATGTCCTTAAAACTAATCCATTCATGTGGGTCTGAACCCAATATAAATAGGACTTAAATATGAAGTTCCTTCAGTTAAAATGTATGTGGCCTAGTCCAATCAGGATGAGTCTTAATTTTATTACTGGAGTCTTTTATAAATGGAATGAACTCAGACATCAGAAAGAGAAAGCCGCAGAGGGAGCAGTCAGAAGCTGAAATTAGTGGAACCCAGAAGAGAAAACAAGGACCAGGAGACACTACTAAGTGCCTTGTCAAGTGACTGAGGAGCCAAGGATCACTGACAGCCAGCCCCAAAGCATCACCTTGATGATACTTTGATTTGGACATTTTCCTGTCCTCAAAACCATGAGCAAATCCCCATTGGTAAGTCAAATCTTTTCATGGTATGATTTGCTTGAGAAGCCTAGAAAGCTAAAACACTAATCCTAAATGTTTCTGCATAGTTTTTCTACCCATTGGAACTAGATCTACCTACTTAATAGACAAACCAATTATAAATTGTCTTCCACAACTGGCCACATGATAGCTTTATTTTCTCTTTTTAAACAAATATCTTCAGTTGTTTTTTCAGGCATTCTTATTGTCTTTCTCTGGAGAAAAGTAAAGTGAAAAATAATCTGTAGATTTTTTCATACATGGGACACAGAACTGAATATAGTAATCCAAGTTTAATCAGACCAATGGAATGTCTCTCCCATTTACATTTCTATTGGTGCTACCTAAAATACCCCAGATATTCTTGGTTACCTCATGTGGTAAGATTAACTAGTCAGCCAAGTTGAGCTTGTCAATCAGCATCCTTAAATTCATTGGCAAACCTTCAAAGCTATATATTTTCTGCAATAGACAATATTTACTTGTCATATGAGTTAAGTTGTAAAACAGTTGGCTAATAAACACTTCTGTCAGCAAGGTAATCATGCTCAGAAGTAATAGTCACCAAGAAATAACAATCACCATTTGGTTATTTTACAAAGGCATGTTCATGTTATTTCAGCATCTCCTATATACTAGGTACTGTGCCAATTGATTTCATAACCAGTAGCTTCAATCCTCAATAAAGTACTTCAGAGTTCATATAATTATATCCATTTTTAAATGCAGATGAAGAGCAAATGTAAAGATATTGGAGTCAATGTGGTAGGAGTAACAAGTGATAGGGTACAATTTTAAAATCAGATCTGTGTGTCTCTAAAATGCAAGCTTATGCTCTAAACCTAAATAAAAAGATACACGGCAAGTACATAAAAATCCTTAGTTCTTTCAAATTTTCTGAATTTTCCCTGACCAAATGTAACTATGCTTTTATCAGAAATTAGTTAAAATGAACCTCTTATATATGCAAAAACTAGGTACACAATTTTCATGATAATTCACTTTTCTTTTTAAAGTTAGTTTTTCCTGATGTTAGACTTCCTATATGAGTCAAACACTGCAAGGGAAGATGAGATGGCAGCCAAGTTAAATGTTATTTTTCAAATGCATTTTCAATCCAAATGTTAACAAGGAAACTCTACCTACTAAAGTAGGTATCAATGTTCATTAAAAACTATTCCACTGATATGGATAAGTTGACTGCTCTGTACCCAGTTTTTTAAAGATTCCAGGAGATACACATATGCTTAATACATAGAAAGTTCTTAAAACATAATTGTTGAATGAATGAATCAGTAATCTCTGGTTTTGAATTCATTTACAGAATTAATTTAATCTAACACCTAGTTATTCCTTGAGTAAGACTCTATACCATTTCAACCCAGAATAACCTTTTTCCTTAAATATCTATACCACTCCCCACATACATGCTAACAATCTCAAAGCAAACCTTTGTCTGCAATTAACTTTACTTAAGATATGAGAGGAAAGGTGATTTTTATCTTTTTTGGGGCAACCAATTTAAAATCAAATATAAAATATACATAGATACATATGGCAAATATGGGAAATTTTAACTCTGCCTGAATATTTGATGGCCTTAAGGAATTTTGTTTTGTATTAGCTGTGGTAATGAAATTGTTGTTATGACATGTAAAGAGAACTTACCCTGCAGAAATATATACTGAAGTATTTACAGATGATATGATGCTGAGATTTGATTTAAAATAATCCAGTGCAGGGTCAGAAGTGGGGGATCCAAAGATTGTATTATAGATGAAAGATGAAACAAAATGGGCCATGTGTTGATAATTGTTGACGTTCGGTAATGGGGGAGGTTTGGGTTCATTATCCTAGCCTCTCTTCCATTTCATACTTGAACATTTCTATACCAAAATGTTCTTAAACCAATAAGTAACCTTCTTTAAAATATAATTTAGTAAAAACAAAAAAAGAAACCCCACATATTTCCAGCACTTGAATTCTAGTCTCTCCATGTGTTTTTTGGTCCTTCTCACTCCTTTCTTCTTTTTGCTGTAACTTCCCTCTCTTTCATTTCCCTTTCTCTCAGTAACAATAGCAACCACAAAACCACAAATGATTACCCTTTATTAAGAATAACAAACCTCTCTCCAGTTCTTAACCTTAAACTCTGCTCCAGTCCTCTCCTTAAATATCCAAAGTCTTAATTCAAACACTGGAAATAAAAGTTAATACTTAATAGAATTTACTGTGTGCCACCGTCTGTTCTAAGTGTTTTACATGTGCTAAATCACTTAATTCTTAACATTCATGTATGATGTAGGAGCTATTACTATACTCCATTTTACTGTTGAGGAAACTGCAGCACAGAGACATAAGGCAATAAAAGAAATAGTGGAACTTGGATTTGAACCAGAGCAATCTGGTCCCTGTTAACTCGAATGACATACTACTACTGCAATTGAAATACTTTTTAGATGTACAATCAATCCTAAAAGAATGATCACCCTCCTCCTATAGTGACTTTGAGGTAAGGTTAGAGATGGTTTTGTTTTGTTTTTTTGCTTACACTTTAACTCCTTTGATAGGCACATGACCCAGGAAGCATCATCCAATATCACTGACGTCTTAAGAGATAAACTTGGTTTCTAAAACCTACTTTCAGCATTTTCACCTCATATATTTTGAAACACTCATATTTACACTATATCATGCCCTTATTTAATATACTATATTAAGATACTTAATGAGTGAGGAGGACTATTTACCAAAATAGACAAGCTTTCAAAGCCCATTATCTTTAGAAATACTGAAGGCAATCCAGCCCCTTAGGTTGTACTATTATATTGCAGTGCTAATTAGTTTATAGCAAATGTAATAAATTCTCACAAATGTGAAGTGCATGGATCCATGTTTCATTGAATCAGTTATGCTGTCTGAGCATCTATGACTCAATACATCATTAATTACATACTTCAACTTTTATTTAGTCTATTTTGAAGATGCTTATATGTGTTCATAATTTTAATAAGTAACTAAAATGGATTTTTGGTAGTTCATGTAATATTTATCATCTTCATCCACCAGAAGAACTCTACATGTGTTCATAGACATATGTAACAGGAGAGAATTGTATAGGTAATAAAAATGATTTATACGTGTTTCTATTTTAGAGTTTCTGGCATCAATGTCTCTCAGAGAAATTAAGTTGAAGACAGATGATAAGCTTGTATTTCCAGGATGTATATTTTTGCTATAAAGAATTTTGTAATTGCTCTTTTGAGTCATCATTTTCCCCATATCTCCAGCGAAACTACTCAAAATGTGTTCAGTGTGTGCTGCCTCCATTCTTCACCATGTGTTTTATCACTAACCCCTACACTCTGATTTTTAGTTATGACTAAAACATTGACATTTCCTCAAAGTGACAAGTGATTACTTGTAAATTGTTCCACTAGTATTTTACTGGGTTTTTTTGTTCTTTTTAGTTTTTTTTTCCCCTGCCTGACAAAAACTGGCTGTCTTCTCAAAACAAGTTATTAGCTCTTTCTACATTTGTGAAAATTGTTTTCTCCTAGTTTTTCCTCTACACTTTTTCTCTGTCTCCTTTGTTGTTAACATGCTTTCCTCCTGACATGCTAATGCTGGGTGTCTTAAAGTCAACAATCATACTTTCCTGTTTCTAAATCTACACATGCTCATTTCAAGCGACAGTTCCTCAATCTGAATGATTTTAGCTGTTATCTACTTCCTTTTAACTACTGAATGTTTTTTCTCCTTGGTCCTTTATCACCTGACTATAGGTAATCTCTTCTTAGATATTATGCCATCATCAGAAACTCACTGTATAGAACAAAATATTTTTAAAGTAAACTTTTCACTGAAGTACAGCATATATACAAAATTATACACATCATTATTGCAGTTTAATGAATTCTCATAAATGAAATAAAGCCAGGTCACCAACACCTAGAAAAAGAAATAGGATATCAGTAGCATCCAGGATGTTCCTGTTACACTCACTCAAATGTCATTATCCCTTCAAGAAGACTCATGATCTTGACTTCTAACCCCATTGTGGTAGTTTAGAGCAATGTACCCCAGAAAAACATGTTCTTAAACTTAACTAATTCCTTTGGATGTGAACCTTCCTAAAAATGACCTTTTGATAAGGTTGATTCAGATAAACTGTTGCCCAACATGGGCCTTAATCTTATTACTGAAGACCTTATAGGGAAGGTGGCAGAGGAGAGAAAAAAATCACAGATGGAGGAGCCAGAAACTAAAATGTCAGTGGAAACTGGGAGAGAAGGGAGAGGTCAGGAAAGGCCTCCATGTGCACTGCCATGTGACAGAGGAACCCATGAGCAGGGATGACATGCTGCCAACCCAGAATGTCAGTCTTTGGGAAGAAATCATTGCCTTGATGATGCCTTGATTTGGACTTCTCCTAGCCTCAAAACAATCACCCATTCTATTCCCATTGTTTAACCCAGCCCATTGCAAGACGTTTGCTTTAGCAATGAGGAAACTAATTTTTTTTCTTTTATTTGTATTTCATGTAAGTGGAATCATATGGTACATATGCATTTGCAACTTATCCCTTTCACTCACCAGTTTGCTTATGTCCCTAAGGTGTTTCATTATAAATTTTAATTTTTTCATAGTCATTGTTATATAATATTGTATTGCATGAATATACCAACACATTTTTATCTACTTTATGGTAAGTGGACATTTGGATATTTTCCCATTTGGTATTATTATGAATAGAATTTGTGTGAAAATATTTGTACACGTTTATGAGTTCTATAACATTTCTTATAGGAATACATCTAGTAGAGAAATTACTGGGTCACATATAATATATATACTTTAATAAATTCTAGTAAACACTTTTTCAAAGTAGTTGGACCAATTTATACTTTAGCCTAATTCTGTGTAAGCTTTATTTATATAGCATATTTATACATATATATATATTCACTTTTAATATTGAATAATGTGAAGAACAATATGCCAAGTTCAGTGACGAGTCTGGATGCAGGCTAAAATCTTATTTGTGATTTCTGAGGCCTGACCACGGGCAATTGCAAAGGCTTTGCCTGGCAGGCATCATGGGGTAAAGTTGCCTCCCCACATGGAACATGGTATAGAGTGAGTGCACTGCAGTCTCTAGCATGAGTTACTGTCAAGTACTCTTTCCACTCTTTCTGTACTCCCTGGGCTGGCCAGTCTCATATGCTCATATACATATCTGCTTTCTTAGCTTGGGCACCTTGTCCTAATTGACACATGGACACATGAAAGCTCAAGAATCAGTTCTTTCCTTATACTTCCACTGAAAATATAAATACATTAAGGAATACCAACAGTAACAGATGAACTGAGGAGGAACACCAAGCAAAAAGGATGAAACATTTTTAAAAATCCAAGTTAGGAGAGGAAACGGGGGCAAAATATAGGAATACATAAAGAAAATGATGGTCTATAAGAATGTGAATATACTAAGAATGATTTCTCTTTTTTTATTTTTTAATTAGAGAAGTTATAGGTTTATAGAAAAATCACATAAAAAATACAGTGCTCCCATAACCTCCCTTATTACTAACACTTTGCCTTATGTGGTACCTTTGTTACAACTGATGAAAGAATATTACAATTGTACTATTAATTATACTTCATTGCTCATATTAGGGTATATTTCCCCCTATACCACATTATTATTAACACCTTGAACTAGTATGATATATTTGTTACAGTTCATGAAAAAACATTTTATACTTGTATTATTAACTATAGTCAATCAAGTACAATAGGGTTCACTGTATTATACAGTCCTATGTTTATATTTTAATTCTTTTTGTAGTAACATAGGTACGACCTAAAATTTCCCCCTTTTAACCACGTTCACATATATAATCCAGTGCTCTTAATTACACTTGTAATATTGTGCTACCATCACTGCCATCCATTTCTAAAACTTTACAATCAACCTAAATAGAAATTCAGTACAAGTTGAACATTAATTTCCCATTCCTCACCTCTAACCCAGCCCCTGGTAACCTATACTCCAGATTCTAAATTTATGACTTTGTTTATTTTAATTATTTCCCTTCAGTGATATCATACAATATTTGTCCATTTTGCCTGGCTTCTTTCACTCAGTTTAAGGTCTTCAAGATTTATCCATGTTGTTGAATGGATCAGGATTTCATTACTTTTATGCCTGTATAATATTCCATTGGATCTATATACCACATTTTGTTTATTCATTCATTGATGGCTGCTTTGGTTGTTTCCATCCTTTGGGAATTGTGAATAATGCCACTATGAACATCAGAGTGAAAATATCCGTTCAAGTACTTGTAATTCCATGCTTAGTTTCCTGAAGGGACACCAAATTGTCTTCCAGAGCAGCTGAACCATTTTACATTCCCACCAGCAATGAATGAGTGTTTCCATTTCTCCACATCCTCTCCAACACTTTTAAGTTTCTGTTTTTTAATATTAACCATTCTAGTGGGTGTGAAATAGTATCTCATTGTGGTTTTGATTTACGTTTCCTAATAGCTAGTGATATTTCCTGTGCTATTTTCTTTTCTTGTGCTGTTTTCCCATTTGCATATGTTCTTTGAAGAAATGTCCATTCTAGTCTTGTGCATTTTTTTCATTGTTGCATTGTAGGATTTCTTTATTATTCAGGATAGTGAACCTTTATCAGATATGTTGCTTCCAAATATTTTCTACCATTGGATAGGTTGTCTTTTTTACTTTCATGTTAAAGTCCTTTAATGCAAAGAAATTTTCAAATTTGATGAGTTCCCGTTTACATATACTTTTTCTTTTGTTGCATTTACTTTGCCTGTAAAGTAAGAGGCTGTTGCCTACCACAAGATCTTGAGAATTAACTCTATCTTCAACAATGTTGAATAGCAGAGGAGATAGTGGGCATCCTTGTTTTGTTCCAGGTCTTAAAGGGAAAGCTTTCAGTTTTTCCCCATTGAATATGATGATAGCTGTGGGATTTTTCATATACACCTTGTATCATGTTGACAAAGTTTACTTCTATTCCTATTTTTCTAAGTGTTTTTTTTTTATCAAGAAAAGATGCTGGGTTTTGTTAAATACCTTTTCTTTATCAATTGAGATGTTATTCTTTTACTTTTCTTTTTGTTAATGTGGTATACTTCATTAATTGATTTACTTATGTTGAACCATTCTTGCATACCTGGTTAAAACCCAATTGACCATGGTTTATAATTCTTTCAAAGTGCTGTTGGACTGGATTTTCAAGTACTTTGCTGAGGATTTTTGCATCTATATTCATTAAAAAATTGGTCTGTAATTTTCTTTTCTTGCAGTATTTTAGCTGGCTTTGGTATTAGTGTGATTTTGGCCTTCTACAATGAGTTAGGTAGTATTCCCTTCAGCTCAATTTTTTAGAAGAGTTTGGCCAAGTTTTATATTAATTATTCTTGAAATAATTGGTAGAATTCACCTGAGATGCAACCTGTTTATTTGTTGGGGATTTTTGATGACTGATTCAAACTTGTAATTGATCTGTTGAGATCTTCTATTTCTTCCAGAGTCAGTGTAGGTTGTGTGTGTGTGTTTCTAAGATTTTGTCCATTTTATCTAGGTTGGCTAATTTGTTGGCATCTAGTTGTTCATAGTATCCTTTTATGATCTTTTAGTTTTAGAGGACACATTAGTAATGGTCCCCTCTCATTTCTGATTATATTTAATTGTATCTTCTCCCTTTTTTTCTTTGTTAGTCTCACCAAGGGTTTGTCAATTTTATTGATCTCTTCATAGATCCACCTTTGGGATTTTTTAATGCTCTTTTATTTTTTCTTCTCATTTCATTTTTTTTTTTTCAGCTTTAATTCTTGTTATATCTTTCCTTCTGCTTGTTTTGGGATTAGTTTGCTGCTCTTTTTCTTCCTCTTCCAGATGTGCAGTTAGGTCTTTGATCTTAGCTCTTTCTTCTTTGTAAATGTAAGCATTTGGGACTATAAATTTCTCTCTTAGCCCTGCCTTTGCTGCATCCCGTAAGTTTTAATATGTTGTGTTTATATGTTCATTCATCTCAAGATATTTAGTTATAACCATTGCAAGTTTTTCTTTGACCTACGACCACCCCAGGGAGCCAAGAGTGCCTACAACTGCAAGCAGGAGAATTGCATCCATCATCCATGTGGAATCTAAGCCCCCTCTTGATGTAGAGGGGGACTGGATATAACCATCCCAGGATTCACAGGAGGGAGGAATAGAGTATGGATTAGAGTGGATTTACTGGTGTTCTGCTGTTGAACTACTGTGATTAGTAACTGAAGAAATTGTAGCATTGATGTGGAGAAAGTGGCCATGATAGCTGCTGATGTTAGGGAAAGGGAAGTATGATGTGGGGGGTATTTTCAGGATGTGGAGTTGTCCTGGGTAGTGCTGCAGGGACAGATGCTGGACATTGTGTGTCCTGCCATGGCCCATTGGGTGGACTTGGGGAGAGTGTAAACTACAATGTAGACCACACCACTGTCCATGTGGGGCAGCAGTGCTCCAAAATATATTCACCAGGTGCATTGAATGTGCCACAATGATGGAAGAGGTTGTTGATGTGGGAGGAGTGGGGTGAGGGGGTGGGGGATATATGGGGACCTCATTTTTTTAATGTAACATTTAAAAGAAAAAAAAGAAGAAAAAAAGAGTTTTCTAATGTACATATATTTTTAGATTTTCCAATTCCTTCCTTGTAATTGATTTCCAGGTTCATTCCAATATGAAGAGAAGATGCTTCATATCATTTCAATCTCTTTGCATTTATGAGCCTTGCTTTGCTATGCAAAATATGGTCAATCCTGCAACAATGATCCAGGCGCACTTAAGAAGAATATATACCCTGCTATTTTGGGGCATGGTGTTCTGTATATGTCTTTTAGCTCTAGTTCATTTTTCATATTATTCAAGTTCTCTGTTTCCTTATTGAGCTTGTGTCTAGATGTTTTCTTGATGAGAATTGTTCACTGAAGTCTCCAACTATCATTGTAAAGTCTATTTTTTCTTCAGTTTTTCCAGTGTTTGCTTCATGTGTTTTGAGGCACCATATATTGGTGTATAAATATATATGAGTGTTATTTCTATTAGTGGATTGTCCCTTTTATTAACATATAGTGCCCTTCTTTGTCTCTTATTACAGATTTTTACTCAAAGTTTATTTTGTCTGATATTAGTATAGCCAGCCCTTCTTTGGGGGCGGGGGCGGGAGTTACTATTTGCATGAATATCAAAAGAGATATTCCATTTCAACCTATTTTGTCTTGGTGTCTAAGGTGAATCTTTTGTAAACAACAAATAGTTGGTTCATGATTTTTTTTTTAACTTCATTCGACCATGCTGTATCCTTTGATTGAAGAGATTAATCTATTAACAGTCAATGATATTATTGTAAAAGCATACTTACATCAACCATTTTGTTCTTTGTTTTTTATATAGCATATTTTTTCTTTCTCTTTTCCTTTATTGCAACCTCCTTTTCTGTATAGTTGATCTTTTATGATATATCAAACTGATGTTTCATCATTTGTTTTTCTGTATATATTTGTAATACTTTTTTTGTGCTTACCCTTGGATTTTTATTATACAACCTTCATTTATAATCTTTTAATCTGGAAAGATACTAACTTAACTTCAATAGCTTAAGTGTTCTTTGACCCCATATCCCTCTGTTTCTCCTCTTTGTATTGCTTTCATCCCACATTACTTCTTTCTATTTCATCACTATTATCAGGAAATATACCTTTTTCTTGTTCAATTGTATTCTGATTTTTATACAAATTAAAGAACAGAGTAGTATATTAAGGATACAATACTACTGGGATTGCATTGATCTTTTTAGTTACCCTTATTGAAGATCTTCATTTCTTCAAACTACTCCAAGCCACTCTCCCCTTTCTTTTCCTTTCATCTTACAGAATCCCTCTAGTAATTTTTGTAAGGCAGAGCTATTGTTGATGGAATCTCAGTTTCAGTTCATCTGTGAATATTTTAAAAATCTTCCTCATTTTTAAAGGACAGTTTTTCTGGATAAAGAGTTTTTTGCTGGCATTTTTTCACTTTCAGTACCTTAAATATATTATACCACTGCTTTCTCATCTTTGTGGTTTGTATTCAGCAAAGTCCATTTTGCATTTAGGTGGTTTAGCCAACAGAAAATGGATTGAGTGTATGCATCTCATTTTCTCTCTTTCTCTCTGTCTCTCTCAATCTCTCTCTGTCTCTGTCTCTGTCTCTGTCTCTCTCTCTCTCTCTCTCTCTCTCTTTCCTCTGCTTTATCCCCTGGGAGCCTGTGATAGTTTGAAATTATTTTATGAGACCCCAAAATAGAAATATGTTTTTAAAATAATTTATTCTTCTGGGTATGGTTCCCTTTGATTACATTAAATTCAGCTGAGGGGGCTTTGATTAGATTACTTGAAGAAACAGCTTTGGGACTTTGGATTGGATTATGCCAGTGAATTGTAACTCAAGTTGAGTCTCTTCCCCCTTACTGGGTCTGATATAAATGGAAACACAGAGATAGACTCATTCAGACACAGGAAGAGAGAGTACTGCCATGTTACAGAAATGAGAGGCTCAAATACCTGAGGCCCTAGGGAGAGATGAGCCATTTGCCTGGTAGCTTATAGTTGAACTTGGGAAGAGAGAAGAACAGCTAAGACTGATATAGAAGGCCCAAAAAGAAATAATCCCTATGCCAGGAGAGAGAGGACTGTAAGAACACTTAGGCACAAAGCCCCAAGAAACTGGATCCTTGGAGAAGCTCAAGAATAAATGATGAGCTCAGAGAGGAAGATCAAAACCTGGACAGAGATTGGTGGCCATCTTGCTTTACCATGAGGCAACATGCTAGGATCAATAGTAGCTGATTTGGGTGAGAAGGCATCTCTGATGGTGCTTCTGTTTTCACTTTTCATGGCTTTGGAATGCTAAGCTTTTACCCCAAATATATTCCCTTTATGAAAGCTAACAGCTTTCTGTTACTTTGCACCAGCAGCCCTTTGGTAAACTAAACAGGGTCCTTTTATATGAAGCATGAAGCACAACTCACTGGCTTGTGTTCTACCCTAGATCTCTACAGACATAGGTCTCTGTGTCTGGATATGCTTGGGGTTTCACATGCTCTGTGAGCGACTCTATAGTCTTCATCCACAGCAGGAGGGCCATGGGCCATGCTATCTCTGTGTGACTCCCAAACTGTAGGACCAAGTGAAGAGGAGGGTTCTAGTCTGGCAGGTCTGGGACAAGATCCTACCTGATCTTGGATATATTTTTTCTTTTACTCTGATTCAGCATTTGTGAGGTCCTTCTCCAATCTATATCATCTTCCAGCATTCCAAAAAAGTGGGATTTGTCCTTCCTTCTATTAGCTGATACAAATGGAGATTTTACTAGGGCATTTCTTATATCACCATGTTGATGATATTTCTCCAGAAATTACTCTTTTAAGAAGTATGTACAAAAGGGGGTATGAGACTGGGTGCTGCGGCTGCCATGCCAGGATGACCAGAAGTGTGGTAGCTGAGGTGTCAGTGTGGATAGGCCAGGTGCAGCACAGGAAGAAAGTGGTGTTATAGAATGGCAGTGACAATTTAGGAGCAGCTGAGGCTGAAATGATTCTGAAGGCCATTTGGCTAACTTTGTAGAAACAGAAAAAAATTGTGTACTTCAATGGGAGCAGAGTTCATTTGTACAGACTTGAAGGTCAATACTAGTTTTCTGGTCCCAAAAACCAAACCTCAAGTACAAACAACTGCTGCACATCAAAAGAGTAACAAATCATATGGATGGTTCCGAAAGGCATTTTGATTCACAAGTAATTTTTTATAAAAAACAAATCATACTCCATCTGGTACATTACCTTTGACTTTCATAAGTAATGTGGAAATATAAGATGAAATTGGCTACATATTTTATTGGATCAGATTGCAGAAATGCAAGATGAATTAACTTATTTTCTAGTTGACTTTTGGTAAAGTGTTCACAAACCACAAAGTCTTGTTCTATGGCATTTGAATGGATTATCTAGGTAGAGCCAATGTGGTCCAGAGTTTGTTGTCTTGTCAAGCACTTCAGGTCCAGGTTCAGAGATTGGGAGTTTTGCATGTGTGACAAAAGTTTGAAGAATAAGATAAAGATAAATTTGAGAATATTTGTAGAAATGTCTGGTTTGACAATGCAAATCTTGTTCCAAACTATATGTAGAAACTGTTGCCTTGAAGACTGATTTTACCAGAACCAAGAAGAGAACTTAGTTGAAACTTACAATGAATGGTTGAAACTCACTTATATGGTATTACAAGAACAACTTTTCTGATGGATTTAGACAGGATTTCATAGACTTATTCCTTGGGAATTTTTCAGTGGGTGAATTAGATAGAATCTTATAGTCCCTTAACTATTCTAAGAGATTGAAAATTCCTGGCCTTTCCTATTATCATGATTGTTGTATTTTCAATGTGCTTTACCTGTTTGCTTAAAGTTGGTAATAATAAACAGAAATACTGTCCTAAGTCCTCTTCTGGGAAGTTGCAAATATGGCACAATTCTTATCAATTACACTGAGAAAGATTTTGTTGATGTCCAGAAAGAAGAAATAGACTGAATTTGTATCTGGAAAGAAGCTTGGCTTGAAAGGTTCTATTACGCAGAAATGGAGTCTTTAATGACCTGATTTCCATCCACATCAGCCCAAGTCTTTTAAAGCCTTTTTCAAAAAGCACATCTGTGTTCTTTGCATTGACGATGACTTATAATTGATTTGATGTTACTCTCTTGATGGTCTTTTTATTATCAGGATGGTTAAATTTATAATTTGAAGCTCTTCTATAATTAAAATCTAACTTAAATTCAGCTGATCAGAATGGATGGAAACTATTCATTGTCAATTTAATCACCTATTGCAGAATAAGAAATATATTAAACATCTTCCCAGAAGTAAGACTTCCATGAAGATGGAGGGTTAGAGAAACACAAGACTCACTTCTCTTCAAATATATATATGTATATATGTATGTATGTATGTATGTATGTATATGATAAAAAGAAACTGCCTGGAAATATGTTCTAGGGCTTAGGGCACCAGGGGAAGGCTGGACATCTCCCACAAGAGAGAGGGACAAAGAAAAAGAGTCATTACAGGAAAAGTGAGTTAAAGCTCAGCTGCCAGCATTCCCCAATCCCCAGAGGAGACATTTTTGAGTCTCCCAGCCTCTGGCCAGTGGCTTTAGGCAAAGGGGTTTGCAGGGGCCACTCCCTCAGGAAAGGGGAGAGAGAGGTATGCAGCCTAATATTGATTCAGCTTTTGGCTAACAAATTTTGTCTGTGTCCCACAAGTCCTTCCGGGTTGGGTGGGACCACACCATTGTTTGCTGTGGGAGCCACCCAGGGACTAAAGAGATTAAGACTCTCAAACACCCACTTGACTTACTGAGACTCGTCATTGAAAGGCATGCAGAGGGCAGTGGAATTTTTTCCTAACTAGGAAAAGAGAGTGGGGTGTTAGCAAAGGGAGGAGAATAACTTCTGAGAAAGTTTGATTTGCAAGGCTGTGAATATTCCTGAGACAGGATGCTATGTCACATAGTTATGGCCAGGGTTCCAGCGAACACATTCTGAAAAGGGTTTGAATGTGAGGTCTGCTGAAAAGGACCATCTACTAGCAGACCAAGGAAGTGCATGCAAGGAAAACAAATTAACAAAATAGACTTTTTTGGGGCCTTTATATCCAACCTTCCCAAGGCCCTTTGAAATGGGTCTGCAATCCATTATTAGGTCCATGGCCCACATTTGAGCAACTAAACAGGGGAAATCCTAAAGAGCTTAAACAGGTTGATCACAGAATCTAAGAACAGCAGTAACATGTAGGCTCCTTCCACTAAATTCCTATGCAAAAGAGAGAGAAAATGAGCAGCAGAGTAAACTTGCCATCATAATCAGATGCCTAAACATAAGCAAAAAATTGCAAGCTAAACTAAGAAAAATGAAAGGAATATATCAAGCAAAGCAAAATAACAAAGCATCAGATGAGACACAGGATTTGAGACAACTAATCAGTGAGGTTCATGCAAATCTCCTAAATCAAGTCAATGAATTGGAAAACAATAGAGCCAAAGAGATAAAAGACATCAGGAAGACACTGGGTGAGCACAAAGAAGAATTTGAAAATGTGGGTAGAAAAATAACAGAGCTTGTTTGAATGAAAGATATAATAGGTGAGATGAAAAACACATTAGAGGCATACAACAGCAGATCAAAATCATAGAATAAAAATAACTAATGTAGAAAACAGAGCAGCTGAAATTGAAGAGAGAGAAGAACAGAATAAGAAAAGAATGAAAAATTTGAGCAACAGCCCAGGAAATTGCATGATAACAAGAAGTGCAACAACAAACATGTCATGGGAATTCCAGAAGGAAAAGAGAAGCAGAAAGGGGCAGAAAGAGTATCTGAAGAAATAATTATTATAAATTCCCCAACTCTCATGACAGAAATGAATTTACATGGTCCAGAAGTGTAGTTTACTCCAATCAGAATAAATCTGACCTGACCTACTCCAAACCACAAACTACTGAGAATGTCAAATGCCAAAGATAAAGAAAAAAATCTCAGTGCAGCAACAGAGAAACAAACCATCACATACAAGGACTACCCAGTAAGATTTAATGCAATTTTTCATTAGAAACCACTGAAGTGAGAAGAAAAATGGTATGATATAATTAGGATATTTAAAGAGAAAAATTGCCAGCTGAGAAATCTTTATCCAGCAAAATTTTCCTTCAAATATGAAGGTAAGTTTAAAATATTTACAAATAAACAGAAAATAAAGGAATTCATAAAAAGAAATCTGACTTTATAGGGACCATTAATGGGAGTCCTTGAGCATGAAAGGAAAAGAGAGGAGATTGTAGAAGGCTATTAGAAAGGATAACCAAAAAGGTGAAATGAAAGATGAAAATAAAGATATGACATATAGAAGCCAAAAATATAATGGTGGAAGTAAATAATGCATTTGCAGTAATATCACTGAAGGTGAATGGAAGATATCGGCTGACAGAAAGGATTAAAAAAATGAGTTACCCACAGGTTTTCTAGATGAGATTCACTTTAGATCCAGGGATACAAATCAGTTGAAAGTGAAAGGTTATAAAAAGATGTTCCACGCAAACAGTAACGAAAAAGTGGACAGTTAGCTATCCTATTGGACAAAGCAGACTTTAAATGAAAAAAAAGTTATAACAGATGCAGAAGGACATTATATACTAATAAAAAGGACAATCCACCATGAAAAATTAACAGTCCTAAATATTGAGGCATCAAACCAAGATGTCCCAAAATACATTAAGCAAACTCTGGCAAAACTGGAGGGAGAAATAGACATCTCTGCAATAATACTTGGATACTTCAACACATTATTTACATCAATAGATAGAACAACAACAGAATGTTGTATCCGAAATCAGCAGGTTATGCATACTTCTTATGGGTTTATGGCTCTTTCTCCAAGATAGGCCACATGTTTGATCACAAAGTCCCAATAAATATAAAAAGATTGAAATTATACAAAACACCTCAGATCATAATGGAGTGAAGCTGGAAACAATTATAGGCAGGAAAGGGGTAAATTTGCAAATGTGCAGAGGTTAAAAAACACACTCCTAAATAATCAGGAATCAGGTCAAAGAAGAAATTGTAAGAGAAATTACAATCTCAAGATTAGTGAAAATGAGAACACAACTTATCAAAACTTATAAGATACCACAAAGGCTGTGCTAAGAGGAAGATTTATAGCCCTAAGTGCATATATTAGAAAAATAAGAAGTCTGTGATTCAATCCCCAGCCCCTGATACTTCAAAAAAAGGGGGGGGTGGGCAAAATCAAAGACGTAACTGAACACCAGGAGAAAATAGAAAAAGAACAACAAAAAAATCCCAAAGGAAACAGAAAGAAAGAAATAGCAAACGTTAGAGCAGAAATAAATGAAATTGAGCGCACACACACACACACACACACAAAAGCATTAGAAAAAATCAACAAAAGCAAAAGCTGGTTCTTTAAGAAGATCAATACCATTTACAAACCTATATCTAGCCTAACAAAGATAAAAGAGAAGACACAAAGAAATAAAATCAGAAATGAAAGGGGAGACATTACAACTGACCCCACAGAAAGAAAATGGATCATTACAGGATATTATGAGAAACTATAAAACAACAAATTAGGAAACCAATATGAAATGGGCAAATTCCTAGAAATCACAAACAACCTACATTGACTCTATAGGAAATACTGGAACTCAAGAAAGCAAACACATTTTTAAAAAATTGAATCAATCATTAAAAAACTTCGAACTAAGAAAGTTCCAGTACCAGTTGGCTTCACAGGTGAATTCGCCCAAGACTTTTGAGAAGAATTAACACCAATCTTGTTTAAACTCTTCCAAAAAATTGAAGAGAATATAATTACCCAATATATATTATGAAGCCAACATCATCCTAACACCAAAGATATTACAAGAAAAGAATATTACAGACCAGTCTCTCTAATGAACATAGATGCAAAAACTCTCAAGAAAATATTGGCAAATAGAATCCAATACCATGTTAAAAGAATTATACAGCATGATCAAACAGGATTTATACCTGGTAGGCAAATGTGGTTCAACACAAGAAAATCAATTAAAGTAAGACACCACATTAAAAAATTTGACAGAAAAAACACATGATCATCTTGACTGATGTAGAAAAGACATTTTACAAAATCCATCAAACTTTCTTGATTAAAACATTTCAAAAGATAAGATATGAAAGAAAGTTCCTCAATATGATAAAGGGCATATATGAAAAACCCACAGCCAACATCATACAATGGGGGAAAGTTGAAAGCTTTCTCTCTAAGATTGGGAACAAGTTCAAGGATGCTCACTGGCAACACTGTTATTAAACATTTACTAGAGTTCTAGCTAGAGCAATTAGACAAGGAAAAAAACTAAAAGGAATCCAAATAGGAAAAGAGAAAGTAAAACACTCACTATTCACAGATGACATGATCTTAGTATTAGAAAATTCCAAAATGTCTACAACAAAGATATTTATTTTATTTTATTTTTTAATTATCTTTTTTTAAAGTTAATAGATCACACAAAAGTTACACTGAAAAGCAAAACAGGTTCCCACATACCCCACTCCCAACACCTTCACCCTCATCATTTTTTATTGTATTTTTTGAAGATACATAGATCACAAAAAATGTTACATTAAAAAACCCTGCACACACACCCCACTCCTCCCACATCAACAACCTCTTTCATCATTGTGGCCTATTCATGGCATTTGGTGAATATATTTTGGAGCACTGCTGCACCATATGGATAATAGTTTATATTGTAGTTTACACTCTCCCCCAGTACATTCAGTGGGTTATGGCAGGATATATAATGTCCAGCATCTGTCCCTGCAATATCATTTACAACAACTCCACATCCTGAAAAAGCCCCCACATCACATCTCTTCTTCCCTCTCCCTGCCCTCAGAAACTACTGTGGCCACTTTCTCCACATCAATGCTACAATTTCTTCCATTACTAATCACAATAGTTCTATAGTAGAATATTAGTAAGTACATACTAATCCATATTTTATTCCTCCATCCTGTGGACCCTGGGATGTTGATGTCCATTCCACCTCTACATCAAGAGGGGGCTTAGATTCCACATGGATGATGGATGCAATTCTCCTGCTTACAGTTGTAGGCACTCTTGGTTCCCTGGTGTGGTGGTTGACCACTCTTAGTTCCCTGGTGTGGTAGTGGACCATCTTTACCTCCCTATTGGCTGACTTGGGTAAGTTCAAAGAACCAGAGAGTAGGAGTTGCAACTCTGCTGAGGCTTAGGGCCAAGCTGGCACATGGACAGTCCAGAGATTCAAGTCTCCTGAGTATATACAAACCCTAGCGCCAATCACAGATTCAGTAAAAGTGACAGAAGAGGTATGTGTAGAAACGTCACATCTGAGTCCAACTCCATCACTCTCAGGAACACAAATTCCAAAGTAGGGCCCACTGACACAGCACTGAACTCCAGAGCCATATGTCATGGCCCTAGAACCCATGGGTCTCTGTAGTCCTTAGGAGAACCAGTACCTGCAGTTGTATCTACTTTGGCTGTCTCTGGGGTCCTGCTGAGGTAAGCATAAGTGAGACTCCTCTGATGACCTCCCAACTCCTTTTTAGAGATTCTTAGCCATTTAATTTTTTTTTGTCTTTGTCATTTCCCCTTTTATTCAAGGTCAAAACTCAGTTTTCAACACATGAGCCTACATGTAGGCTGAGATATTCTGCTGGTGTGAGTTGACCCTTTTATTCATGGTCTCTTTCTAGTTGCATCACCAGTTTGTGATTGGTAGTAATCCCTTGACACCAGAGAGGCTCATCCCCAGGAGACATGTCCCATGATAGGGGGAAGGTAATGCATTTATATGCTGTTTGGCTTAGAGAGTCACCACATTTGAACAACATGGAGACTCTCAGTAGATAACTCTTAGACACCCTGCAGCTCTAGGACTAGTGCATATTTCAGGAACACAGACTCATAAGCATAGTCATAGTTTTAAAGGCTCATTATTGGACCATCCTTCTTCATTGGTCTTTGCCATTACTCTTGGGGGATAGTTGCTGTTCCATTGGGGAATGTGACAAGAGCGCCCCTAGGTAGGAACTCAGCACACCCTCAGTTGTCGTTTGTAACTGTGTCTAACATGAAAATACCCAATACATATTGAAACATTTTTATGTACCCTATATACATGCCCTGGAGAACTCCCTCCCAACCATGTGTCCCCCATTCAATAACACCCCACACCAGTGTTCCTCCCCTGCCATAATTAAACCTCTCTGTTGTCCAAAACTTCTTCAAAAATAAAGCCAAATACATTGCCAAATTTAATTAATAGGAAAATGAAAGATAGTGAATGGTTTAAAGGTAAGAAATAGAATACATACTAATTTAGAAAAACTAAAATAAAGTAAAAATAAATTGGGATATTAAAAATGAAAAATATTATAATGCTTTGTTTTGTCTTTCATCACTGTAATAGGTATTGCCCTGTATGTACAGGGGCAAGGCAATTTCTTTCATTTCTTCCTCAATATCTATATCTTTTCTTTTTTATTTTCCTAATTTTTAATTTTGTCTTCAAAAAAGTTTTAGATCACAGTAATTCACATATACAATATAGGGGACTCCCATATACCCAACATCAAACCCTTTTCTCCCTTCCCCAACAATGATCTTTTTACATGTTCATGTTATATTTGCTGTAACTGATGTACAGATATTGAAACATAGCTATCAAACATGATTCCATTTTGGTTTACATTATGGTTTATATTTTAGACTGTACAATTTTCTAAAATTTTAGTTACCTTATGTTATACATTGTGGTTTACATTTTAGCCTATAGACTTTTATACATTTTTTTGTGTAATTTAACGTGTCCTATATCCATCATTGCATGATCTTGTGGAATACTTCCATTGCCCCCCAGTTACCCTGCTTCCATCTATTCTATACATCTCTCTCCCTCCACTCAGGGCCCACAGTGACAATCAATTTTCACTACCTGAAGGACCAGATTCACAGATACTTGCACCAATGCTGAGGGCTTGACCTACTAAACTGCCCTAACACATTGGGAGCCACAAAACTTCTAGAACTTATAAATGAGTTCAGTAAAGTCACAGGTTATAAGATCAAGGTGCAAAAATCAGTAGCATTTCTGTACAACAGTAATGAGCAATCTGAGGAGGAAATCAAGAAACAAATACCATTTGCAATAATAAATAAAGTCAAATACTTAAGAATTAATTTAACTAAAATGTAAAAGACTTATACACAGAAAACTACACAACACTGTTCAAGGAAATCAAAGGAGACCTAAATAAATGAAGGAATATTCCCTGTTTATGGATAGGAGGACTAAATATATCAAGTTGTCTATCCTACCAAAACTGATCTACAGATTCGAAGCAATCCAAATAAAAATCAACACAGCATTTTTTAATGAACTAGAAAAATTAACTATGAAATTTATTTGGAAAGGAAAGAGGCCCCAAATAGCCAAAGATATATTGAAAAAGATACTTAAGCTAATAAATGAGTTCAGCAAAGTGGCAGAATACAAGAGCAACACACAAACATTAGTAATATTTCTGTACACTAGTATTAAAAAATCTGAGGAGGAAATCAGGAAAAAAATCCATTTATTATAGCAACAAAGGGAGAACTGAATATTAATAACTAAAAGAATTAAAGAGGATCCCTCTCCCACTCCCTATATAAAAATTAACTCAAAATAGATCAACAACTTAAATATAAAATCCAGGATCATAAAACATCTAGAAGATAAAATAAGGAAATACCTTCAAGATCTGGTAATAGTATGTGTGTGTGGGGGGGAGGGGGGAGTGTGTTTAACCTTACAACCAAAGTATGAGCAATGAAAGAAAAAATAGATAAATGGGACCTCTTCGAAATTAAACATTTCGCTCCTCAAAGGACTTTGTAAGAAGGGTGAAAAGACAATTAACTCAATGGGAGAAAATATTTGGAAATCACATGTCTGATAAGAGATATATCATGTATGATATATCCATGATATATAGAGATTCCAAAACTCAGCAATAAAAAGGCAAGTGGCCTGATTAAAAAATGGACAAAAGACTTAAATATACATTTGTCCAAAGAAGAAATATAAATGGCAAAAAAAAGACACATGAAAAAATATTCATCACTAGAAATTAGATAAATCCAAGTCAAAGTTACAATGAGATATAATTTTACACCTATTAGAATGGACTGTTTGATGGTTTCTAAGGAATTTAAATATAGATTTGCCATGTGACCTAACAATGCTACTAGTACAATACACCCAAAAGAACCAAGAGCAGTGACATGAGCAGACATCTGCACACCAATTTTCATAGTGGTGTTCTTCACAACCACCAAAAGATAGAAATAACCCAGGTTTCCATCAATACATGAACAGATAAACAAGTTGCTATGTAGACAAACCATGGGAATATTATTCAGCTATAAGAATAAACCATTTTTGAAACACTTGACAACTTGGTAAACCTGGAGAACATTATGTTGAGTGACGCAAGCCAGACACTAAAGAAAAAATACTCTATGATTATGCTATTATGAACTAAATATATTGTGCAAACTCATAGAATGTAAGTCATCAGAAGATAGAATGAAGTTAGAGAATGGAAAGCTGAGGTTTAATTTGTGCAGAATTGGTAAAAACGTTGTTCATAAATCTTTGGAAAAAATAGAAATGGTAAACGCACATCATAGTGTTTGCAACTAGCAGTGTTAATATTTGAGTATGACAGTGGTTGGAAGTTGAAGTCTAAGGTCATGTTTATTACTAGAAGGAAAGCTAAAAGATGGAACATGGAACCGCTTAGCATAGCAAAACCTTTTGTGAAATATGAACATGGGTGTTATTGCATCTATAAGACTTTTTCTTTGAAACAGAATAAATGTACATTAATGTTACAAGATGTCAATATCAGGCAAAAATACAACCAAAGCAAACTATGAAGAGTAGTATATAGTAATATATTAATAATCTTCCACTGAGAGTAAAAAAAGGAAATATACTAAATGAAAGAAACTAGAGCAAAGGTACTTCATAATGTTTGACTCCATCTACACAAAATATAAGTACAAATACATTAGAGGGATGGAAACAGAATAGCAGTTATGTTCAGCAGAGGACGAATAGAGAGATTGAGGGGTGACTATTAAGGGGTAGAGTTTTTGTTTGTTTATTATTATTATTGGAGTAATGAAAATACTCTAATATTGATTGAAATGATTAATGCAAAACGCTGCGATTCTACCAAATACCACTGAGTGTACACTTTGGAAGGATTGTATGTTTATGAAAATGTATCAATAAAATTGTTTTAAAAAACAAAATTAAAAAGAACACACATAATTTAGGAAACAGAAGATTCACATAGGAGAAAAATGAGATGAGTTGCCGCAACTTTGCACTAAGCATAGTTTGACACAGATTGGAAGGTTTCAGAAGAGATCACTTCAGAACAATGAAATTGATAGAACACTTCATGTATTCTGGAAGGGGAGATTTAAACAATCAGTAAGGAGTTTGGGTTTGGAATGATGAATAAGTAAATCAAAAGATCTGTAAATAGAGGGGTAAAAAAACCAAAATCTTTAATACAAAGAGAAGAAATCATACTTTACTACCTAAGATGTGAATAATGTTTATCTAGTCATAAGGAAGTAAACGAAACTCTAATAAAAAGTGCAATAGAATTATATCAGGCAAACAGCGGGATAGGAATGTGGTGAAGATGGGGAATGGAAAAAGAGCTAAATCCTCATTTTCCTTTAACTGAAGTCAAAAAAGATTATCACTAACAGTAAAAAAAAAAAAAGGAAAAGAAAAAGAAAAAAGGGAAAAAAAATCAAGAAATAGCAATACAAGCATATCATTTAGAGAAAAGGAGAAAAATAGAAAATTGATCAGTTGAAAGAAGTGAAATGACAGCTTTCGGGGAGGGGAGAAAGGTGGGAGATAGCTTTTCCTGTTTCATTGTAAACCTTGCAAGTTTTCTACATAATTATTTGACTCTTTGTATAGTCAAATAACGTATAACTCTGATAAAAATACAAAGTAAAAATAAAGGAGAATAATGATTGCCCTAAACTCACTTTTTAGCCTCAGAAGAATTCATTTTCTGGTAAAGGTCACAAATATGGAAATTAATAATTTAAGATTTAGTGTTGTCGTTTCAACGATGGAAATGTTGACAGTGACTGAGGGAGCACAGAGGACAATTTACTATCTGGGGGTTGGGGAAAGACATCTAAGGTAAACAGAATACTAGTCAATAACAATGAAAGAAGAGAAAAATTTTGTGTGATGGCAAACTATACAGCTGGCTATTAAGGAGTTAAAAGCAATATACTGAACATTTTAAATAATGTACATGTTGAGATGAAATTGTAAAGTTGCGGACACTATTGAACTGTTAAATGTTTATTAGAGGGAGTTGGAATGGGGAAGAGGTTTTCAACACTTCTGCATAATTTTAACTATAAAAGCCAATAAAAAGCGGCCCATTTTGAAAAACAGAAAAATAAATCTGGTTTCTTTCATTATTGAAAATAGTAAAATTATTTTTCTAGCTGAGTTTCATTATTGTCATTGTAGAAGCAGTTGCTTGGTAGCCAACACACTTCTTTGGGCTTTTCTTAAAAGTTAAATAATAAATTAATTCTACTTGTTTCTAAAATGTAAGTCTTTCTCATGCATCACATGGTTTGATGAATTAGTCTGTAACATCTTGGTAGAGAAGGGAAGAATGGGGTCTGGTATACTTTGGAAGTTTCGTTTGAGCTGCTTAATGAATTCAGCCTACTTGACCTGCTACAATTGGACCAGCAGTTTAGGTGTATGAAAAATTTCAGATATATTTTATCTCTTATAAAAGGTATAAACAAAAGAAAAAGATGTAAAGTCTATCTCTAATGCTAAATGTCCAAAGCCTCTTCTATCTTAAGGATTGACCTAGTTTGGAAAATATCCTTGGCTGGGCAGCTACTTCCTCCTGCACAATTTGGTTTCTTTGGGGATAACTAGTTGAGATATGCGGTCCCATGAAAAGTCTTGCATTAGATTTGATATTCCTCTTGGAGGTAGGAGCTTCTTTTCATGCATGGTACTATTGATGCTTTTCACTCTATAAAGATTTTGTTGACTATCAGTAAATATATCTCAAATTTATTGCTTCCAGGTGGTTACAGTATACTAATCAAGAACCAACTGAAACTTTATGTGTGGAAACAAATCTGAAAAGTATGCTTTAGCAGTGGTGCATAGTTCTAATTATAAGTGCAATATAAATATAATTATATTGAATATACAGTCTATTCAAATTATAATTATGAGGTTTAAATTTAGAAAGGTGTGTAAGGTAGTATAATTGCCACTATTTAAGAATAGTTCAATGAAACACTGCTACAACATTTTATTGTGCTTGAAAATATGTACAGTTCTTACCAACAGTAATAATTTATGTTGTTCTTCAATATTTCCAAAAGCATCTTTACTCAAAATTACCTTTTTTCAACATTATCTAGTATAAACATTAATAAGAGTTGTTACTTTTAGAAACTCTAAGTGAAGAAATAGGTGGGAAATCCTCTGTATCTTAAAATCGGTCATTAAAGCTCCCAATAGATAATAGTGTTACCTATTTTTATATGTAAATAAGTGTCATTTGTTCCAAAGATACCTGGAATATTGAAACTTAGTTCATGTCTATTGTAATGCACTGGGCATTTCACATTAAGAACTTATTTCATCGGCGGCGGGCTTGGCTCAGTGGTTAGGGTGTCTGTCTACTACAATGGGAGGTCTCTGGTTCAAACCCCGGGCCTCCTTGACCCATGTGGAGCTGGCCCATGCACAGTGCTGATGTGTGCAAGGAGTGCCCTGTCACCCAGGGGTGTCCCTGGCGTAGGGGAGCCCCACGCACAAGGAGTGTGCCCCATAAGGAGAGTCGCCCAGCATGAAAGAAAGTGCAGCCTGCCAGGGAATGGTGCCACACACATGGAGAGCTGACACAATAAGATGACTCAACAAAAAGAAACAGATTCCCGTGCCACTGACAACAACAGAAGCAGACAAAGAAGACGCAGCAAATAGACACAGAGAACAGACAACCAGGGTGGGGGGGGAGGGGAAATAAATAAATAAATAAATCTTTAAAAAAAAAAGAACTTATTTCAACAACTACAGCAAAGACTAAATCAGAACTGCTGCTGTGCCTGCTTTGCAGGGAATGGACTCATATTGGTGTGTGAGATCTTAGGGTACACTATTTCAAAACACTGCAATGCTTTTATTTCTAAGTTCATGTGCTCTTCATCTACAGATGAAAATAAAATGTAATATTATTTTCTAACTAAAAAACGTATGTTTATATGTTTAGGAATAGGATGGCGTTAAAATGGTAACTTGGTTTACAAAAAAATAAGAAAATGTTTCATTTACTGATGAATTTTGTTGAAGCAAATCTGTAAACTTAGGAGAAAGAAGCTAGTGGAGATGGACAGAGAGAAAGTAGAAGACTGTTCGCTAACTTTTTTACATAGCCCTCTATAAGTGAACTCTTGATACAGATTGTTTCTCATTCGTGTACATTGCTATTTCTCTGATCTTGTCCCTCTTACATAGCTTACTTGTTATCTTTATGTGTGAAGTTTCCATGTATTCCAGAAATTCTTAAAGACTGTTCTCCAAAACATCTTTCTAAAATCTAGCTGCAATATTTTACTCCTTTGCTCCAAGATACTATAGTCTAGTGTTAGGGTCATCCAATATAGCTCTGTTCTCAAAACTTGCCCATTGGAGTCAACCCAACCTCACATTTCAAAAAGAACAGTCTCCTGACCATCCCCTGAATTTGCATTTTGATGCCATTTTACCAATTCAACACACACTTTTTTTATCAATACATATTTTATCTTTGCATAATTTTAAGTGTCAGCTCAAAATTCATGGGTTTTTTTTGTCAACTACTGAGGAACTGTATGGTATATTAGAAAAGTCTTAATATTAATCAGAAATTTGGTGTTAATCCTCTAGATTCACCACTTACTTCATTTAGTGTGACTTCAATCAAATCATATATAATCTGCGGTCACCCCTCGGGCTGAAGGGGAGCGGCCGCGGCAGGCCAAGCCGCTGCCCCCATAATAGGGTGGCTGGTCGGACTCACCGCCACCCCCGAAGGGAGCTCGGCATGGGCGCAGAGTGCCCTCGGGTCTCCCCTTCTCAGCGGCCATGCTTCCGTGGCCGCCCCTCCTCCCGGATGGCGCCACACGATGCCTGTGGGGCGGCACCCTTCTTCTTCCTTCTCCCTGCGCAGGCGCAGGGCAGAAAATTCCAGTCTGCCCTTTTCCCCTCCCCCGACAGCAGCAACAGCCAGGTGTGGGCGGAAAAATCCAGCCCGCCCTTTTCCCCTCCCCCGACAGCAGCAACAGCCAGGTGTGGGCGGAAAAATCCAGCCCGCCCTTTTCCCTTCCCCCAACAGCCAGGCGTGGGCGGGAAACTCAAGTCTGCCCTCCACCCCAGCAACAGCAGCCACCAATCCCTAAACCCTGCCCCTTCCCCCAGCAACAGCGACAGCCAATCCCTAACCACCACCCCTCCCCCGTCCAGTACCGCCCACTGACCTTTTGCCGGCAACCAATCAGAACAGGGCGTGGCTTCGACCAATCAGCCTTCCCCAGCCCCTATAAAACTGTTGCCTCTCCCTCAGTAAAGTGGACTTGCGTGTTTACCTTGTCTCCGTGGTAGTTCTTCTGCCGTGCGCCCTCCAGTCCTGAGAGCCCCCGACAAGGGCCTGGCCTCCCTTGTCCCCAGTTCGTCGCCTGCTTCTCCAGGCGACCCCTTCGTCGCCGGCTTCGCCGGGCGACCCCGTCAGCCGAACCGCGCAACCCCTTGTGAGACCGATCCCTCGTCTGCTGCCGGACCGACCCCTCGTCCCAAGCAGGACCGACCCCTCGTCCGCAGCCAGACCCCACCTCTACCGACCGAGCAAGCCGCCGCAGCTGGCGCCCAACGTGGGGCAAAGCAACCCCACCACAGCACAACGTGGGGCAAGGCAACTCCACCACAGCCTCACTCCATAACCTGGCGCCCCCCCTCCTCTCTTTTCACCGTGGGACTTCTCTCGTGCAACATTGCTGCTACCTGAGCCTTGGCTACCTCATATGATCCACGGCGGTCTGGGAGAATCGCTGGATGGCTTTCTCCTTCCATGTCGGGGGTTTATACCGACCCGCTATGATTAAGAGGAGCCTTGGATTTCTCGGGAGCGCGCGCTTGCACGTCTGAAGTAATCCTACCACAGCCCTACGCACTCCTCTCTTCTCACCTTGGGACTTCTCTCGTGCAACATTGCTGCTACCTGAGCCTTGGCTACCTCATACGATCCACGGCGGTCTGGGAGAATCGCTGGATGGCTTTCTCCTTCCATGTCGGGGGCTTATACCGACCCGCTATGATTAAGAGGAGCCTTGGATTTCTCGGGAGCGTGCGCTTGCACGTCTGAAGTAATCCTACCATAGCCCTACGCTCTCCTCTCTTCTCACCCCTATCTTTTCACTCTGCATTGCTGCTCCTGAACCTTGGTGACCTCATATGATCCACGGCGGTCTGGGAGAATCGCTGGATGGCTTTCTCCTTCCATGTTGGGGGCTTATACCGACCCGCTATGATTAAGAGGCGCCAATAAAACTCTCAGGAGCGCGTGCCTGAGCACCTCCTCTCCTGCCTTCACCTCTGCCTCCTCCCCTCCACGCTTGCTCCCCTTTGCCTTGCTCCACTGCTCGTCGTCCCGCCCTCCCCTCGTCGGGGCCTTCTCTTGGCCCGCGACCACCGTCGGAGCCCCACCGGCTCCGACCCCTCGTCTCACCGCGCACCTCGGCTCCCATCGCCGCGCTCTCAAGGTAAGGGCCCCTTTTCTTATCGGCTCCAAAAGGCCATTAGCAATGGGTAACATCCTATCTGCTAAGCAAGCCCCACAAGTTCGGGCCCTCGCCGGTCTCCTAGACACTCACCGGTGTAAGATCTCTTTCAAACAGCTTCAAGTATATCGGGACCTTCTTCTCCCCTTTAATATTATATATTTCTGTTAATGTGTTGTAATTGTTCTGTGTTTGTCTGTCTGTTCACTCAATGTCAACATATATTGTGATACCTCCGGATGGTAAATATAAATTACTAGAAATCTTTAAAAGAGCTCTATTCAAATGGCCAAAAATTAAATAAGCGCTTATATTAATACTTAAGTTCATTATATTAATACATAAGTTTAAATGTTAATAAGATATCTACAATTTAAAAAAAAAATTGTAAGTCTTAATTAACAAAATTAACTGTACGTCTTCATAAAAAGTTGTTCTTGCCTAGATTAAAATGAATAACTTATTTTTCTTCACAGGATAATATAAAGAATGTAAAACTTATATGAATATTAAAAAGGTTAAAAGTTTGTAAAAATGCTAACGGAAATGTAATAAGTTTTGCAAAAAGACGTATTTTGTCCTAAAGTAAGATGGCTAATTTTTCATAAACTCTTGAAATTTAATTTGCATGCGGCAAGTGTAAAAGGTATTGTGATAACTTTACGTAAGGGAATGTGCTCTGTAGAGATAAAATTTATCTTCAATAGTTTACATTAAGGTATTAAATGGCTAATTCCAAAAGGTCATTCTTAAATATATATATATAAAACTAAATTGATGATAATAATAATAAAAGGTAATTTTATAACAGGAAAGATTAACAGCAACCAAGCTCCCCTGCCAACTTGCTTTTAGGAAACGGTTTCTAATATTGCATGCTACTAAGTATTTAAAGAAAAGTTATTCTTAAGGAAACAGAAGATGATTTTGTCTTTGCAGTCATTGTCTATTTAGCAACACCCCTCACTATCGGCCTAGCCACTGTTGCGCCAGACGATTGGAACCTTAAACAAAGACTCCTCCTCACTGTCATCTTCCTATCTATCGTTACTATATTTACTGCCCTCATTCTCCTTCGTTTATAAAGCAGTCTCCTACAAACCACAAAGCTTCTGTCTTAAACATACCATTCTCAACCCTATCCTCTAAATGATCTTCTCACTTCCCCCACAGCCTTTAATACTCTATTTCTTCCTCATAACCTTTGCTTTCTTGATAATATTTTCCGCCATCTGTCTAGCCACTACCACCCCAGAAGATTGTAACCACGGCCCCCCATGCCGCCATCGCTCTCAAGCAGCTCCAGCCCCGCGAAACGGCCCGCAACCTGCTTTCCCCGGCCTGCGGCCTGCTTTCTAGCATCTAATAACGTTTCTGCTTTTACAGCTCCCCATACTTCTGCGGAGCTTCCTCCTGTCTCGACCTCACTCCTCTTCTCAGCCATCCAAAGCGTCCTTTCTCGTCCCCCGCCCCCCTCCTTTTTTCGCTTGAACCCCTACTGCGTTGCAGATTGGGCCGCCCCATGTCGGCCCGCCCCATTAACATCGGCCTCTCTCACACCCGTGAAGACTTTGGCCTTCTTATTGTCCTCGCCTACGTCTCCACCACTCCCGACGCTGCCGCCACCACCGTCGCTGGTGCCCTGACGCGACTTGTCCTCACCGCTGCGATCCTCCAGACCATCACACAGTCTGCCTCTACCGCTCTTCGCCGCCAAGAAGAGATCAAATATCTGCAACGTGCTGTCATCCTGGACTTTTAACAGCACATGGACCTTATAGCCACCGAGATCAACAAGAATTGGACATTGGCCACCCTTGCTTGCAACGGCAAGATACCGCCCCCCAAATTGTACATTTATATCCCCGGCATACTCACCTCCCTCTTCAGCCCCGCTTCCCTCATTGCTTACTGCCTCTTGGGCCTCGGCTACTTGTTGCTGCTGCCATCCTGGCCCTTATTTGAAAAGAAGGGGGAAATGCGGTCACCCCTCGGGCTGAAGGGGAGCGGCCGCGGCAGGCCAAGCCGCTGCCCCCATAATAGGGTGGCTGGTCGGACTCACCGCCACCCCCGAAGGGAGCTCGGCATGGGCGCAGAGTGCCCTCGGGTCTCCCCTTCTCAGCGGCCATGCTTCCGTGGCCGCCCCTCCTCCCGGATGGCGCCACACGATGCCTGTGGGGCGGCACCCTTCTTCTTCCTTCTCCCTGCGCAGGCGCAGGGCAGAAAATTCCAGTCTGCCCTTTTCCCCTCCCCCGACAGCAGCAACAGCCAGGTGTGGGCGGAAAAATCCAGCCCGCCCTTTTCCCCTCCCCCGACAGCAGCAACAGCCAGGTGTGGGCGGAAAAATCCAGCCCGCCCTTTTCCCTTCCCCCAACAGCAGCAACAGCCAGGCGTGGGCGGGAAACTCAAGTCTGCCCTCCACCCCAGCAACAGCAGCCACCAATCCCTAAACCCTGCCCCTTCCCCCAGCAACAGCGACAGCCAATCCCTAACCACCACCCCTCCCCCGTCCAGTACCGCCCACTGACCTTTTGCCGGCAACCAATCAGAACAGGGCGTGGCTTCGACCAATCAGCCTTCCCCAGCCCCTATAAAACTGTTGCCTCTCCCTCAGTAAAGTGGACTTGCGTGTTTACCTTGTCTCCGTGGTAGTTCTTCTGCCGTGCGCCCTCCAGTCCTGAGAGCCCCCGACAAGGGCCTGGCCTCCCTTGTCCCCAGTTCGTCGCCTGCTTCTCCAGGCGACCCCTTCGTCGCCGGCTTCGCCGGGCGACCCCGTCAGCCGAACCGCGCAACCCCTTGTGAGACCGATCCCTCGTCTGCTGCCGGACCGACCCCTCGTCCCAAGCGGGACCGACCCCTCGTCCGCAGCCAGACCCCACCTCTACCGACCGAGCAAGCCGCCGCAATAATCTTTGAACATTTGTTTCCTTATCTATAAAATATCCATGATGGGAGAATTTGTTCATGTTGTTTTCTACTTATTTTCACATCCACACTTCATCCCCTCTATTCAACAGGTTCTGTGCCCCTTTTTATATTGTCTCAAAGTAGACATATTGCAGAATGGAAAAGGTAGGAAAAAAAGTGAACTTTTCAGTCTTAATTTCTGTTTTCCATATTATAAATCACTATAGGAAACTTGCAAATAGAATTTGGGGACACAACACAGTACTGAGCTGAAAATATTATGGGAAAATAAATCTCCTTACTTGAGGGAGTACCATGGACTAGGTGAGATGAGGTGCAAAATGAGAAGAAATAAGAAAAAAGGGAAGGGGGTGGTTTCTTCAAGAATTCAGAGTAGGAGATTATAGTGAAGTATGCCTGTGTGTATGTGTGTTTGTATTTTACTATCTAGGGTTCAAATCTATTAGGGAAATATTTCCAGTGGTTATTTTAAAAAGCCACGAGGGATAGGTATTTCTTCTTCCTGATGCCTAGTAGTTAAGGAATGGGACAAAAATCAGATTCATCCAATTGGACTCCTGTCAAGAACCTGCATCTTAAGAGAGAGACCAAACTTCCTGAACAGTTAGAATATATTCACGGCACAAGCAAAGTCGTAGATTCAGTGTAGCAGTACTATGGCAACATCCTAAGTGCACATTTTTCTAATGTAAATTATACTGAACTCTTAGCCATCTTATAGATTCTCACCTGCTGTTAAGCATGGTTCTTCAGCTTTCCCATTTATTCTGTGGGATACTTAGCATCATAAAAATAAATCCCTTTTGTTGAGGATTGAATCATGTCCTCCACAAAAGGCATGTTTAGATCCCAACTCCTGGTCGTGTTGGGGTGAGTGCATTTGTATATAGAACCATTGACGATATTATTAGTTAAGATGTGCCCAATTTGAATGAGGGTGGGCCTTAATCCGAAATGGCTGAAGTCGTTACAAACAAAGAAAATTGGACACAGAAGAAGATGCTATGGTAGTCAGCCAGAAGTTACTGCCAGAAGTTGGAAGTCAATGGAACCTATAAGAGAAAGGGGAAGGCATCACCATGTGCAATGCATGTGACAGAAAAGCCAAGTAACCTCAAAGATTACTGGCCAGGCAGAAGATACTGATCCCTGGAGGAAGTAAGCATTTTGTCCATGAAAGAATAAATGCCTGTAGTTAAGCCAATTCATTGTGTGGTCTTCTTTTTAGCAGATGAGAAACTAAGACAGTTTTCCTTTTGAGAAATCCTGAATGAATTAACACCAGTTGTTTGAAACAAAGAAACTTGATTGCTAAAATCAAGTAACAGGATTGAAATTCAGAACCCAGGTCATTAAGGAAATGGGAGAAGCCTTTATAAATTATTTATTTTAGTTGAAACTAAAGCTAGTAAAAATCTGTAAGTCTCCCAAAATTGGAATTTCATATATGCAGATAAAAAGCATCCACTAAATTATCACCTAGGTTTATCTGAAAACAACACTAGAGGCTGATAGAAGAATAAAAAGAGAGAGAGTGAGAATGAGAAAGAGAAAGAGAAACAACTATGGAGCATGGGTGTTGCTTTTAACAGTCCTGTATGTAAGAATATGACAAAAACAAATTGCTAACATTTCAAATCAAGTAACAGACTTAAATCCAAGGACTTCCTATGATGGTGTTAAAAAATCTATTATCACTTGTAGTCACAGATTTAGTAGCAGAAAACCAAATGCAAAAAATTAATCAGCAAGTTGCTGATTTGCATTGACAGTTGAATTTGCAGCTATGCTCTGTTATTTTGTGTAGCACGTGGCATTATTCTGGAAAAACTGGGATCTGAAAAATTGAAAAAGATATATGTTAACATATGGATGACATGGAATATGCAAATATTTTCCCAGCCTTCAAGGCAGTCCCATATCTGAAAATTTGTTCTTCCTTTCTTTTAAAATCTTATCAAGGGTGTAATACATATGCTACACCCATGTATATCCTTGACTTCAGAACAATAGTTAGAATCAGATTCCAACATATCGGTGGTGGGATAGGATACAATATCAAGGTCACACCAAGGATAAATGGTTATGCATTAAATAATCCCAGTGGTTTGCAAAAGTTATAAGCAAATTTCAGATTCATATGAGAAATAAATGAAAGGGGAGCTACAATAGCATATTTGGAAAGCATTTCATGGTTGTTCTTGGTAGCACTACATCAGTATCAGTGGTATTCTGAACTCAAGCTGTAGTCATATTTCCAGTTCTTGGAGGAGATACTTGGCAGCTGCAAAAATCCCCACATACCTTACTGTCCTCTGAAAAATAGTTATTATGGTGTAAATGGCAAAGGAAAATAGCATTTTCTACCAAAATAATACATCAGAAGCAATATCACATCACTGGGAGAATGACAGAGATAAATGGAACAATAGAGACTTGAAAGAATAGTTTGTCTTGACTGCACTTGAGGAAATGAGAATACATTTTTGTAAGCCCAATCAGGGAATTACTGCAAATTATAGTTGCTGTTCCAGATGTGGTCCTCTTAACTAGAACAATTTATTTCAGTTCATGAAATCTGGAATGCATATAATCCCCTAGATGTTTTAGAAAGGCATATGAATAATAAAGAGAAACAAATACCACAAAAATACAGTGTCTTGAGTATGTCATGATATTTACTCCAAAATTAAAGATAAGTTTCTGAACCTTCACTCTCTGTAATTAAGAAAGAAAGAATATTTGGCAAGTACCTTTGCATTTTGGAACAACTACACTGGTATCCTACTGAGACATATTTACAGATGTTCTATAAATCTGTAATCTCTGAATGGACTCTCCATAAGAAGGCTTTCAACTAATATAGGGTACTGTGCAAGCAGATCTACCTCTAAACCCTAATACTTGCCAGAAGTTAGTGGTGCATAAAGATCTCTGCAAACAGAAAATCTTTATGGTACCTGTGATGAGTCCTGTCGGGACTCTTAGAGTTTTGAAGCAGAGTTATGCCCTCTTTAGAAACAAACTTTCGGGAAACGGACTTGGCCCAGTGGTTAGGGCGTCAGTCTACCACATGGGAGGTCCGCGGTTCAAACCCCGGGCCTTCTTGACCCGTGCAGAGTTGGCCCATGCGCAGTGCTGATGCGGGCAAGGAGTGCCCCCCACACAGGGGTGTCCCCCGCGTAGAGGAGCCCCACGCGCAAGGAGTGCATCCATAAGGAGAGCCGCCCAGCACGAAAGAAAGTGCAGCCTGCCCAGGAATGGCACTGCCCACACTTCCCGTGCCTGCCTCTGACTTCAACAGAAGCGGACAAAGAAACAAGATTCAGCAAATAGACACAGAGAACAGATAACCAGAGGAGGGGGGGAAATTAAATAAATAAATAAATCTTAAAAAAAAAAAAGAAGAAACAAACTTTCTTTCTTGATTTGTAACAGACCCTGAATTTCTGAATTCTCAGAAATTCTGTGCTGAGAAATTTAGCACAGAAGAATAGATGACCAATAATGCCAAGCCTTTAATCATGAATTAGGTATTATCAGATCCACAAAGTTATATATTTCAGTTGTGCAAATTTGGCTTCAAAATTTGCAAAGCTGAAACAGCCCCTGGCCTGGTACAAAAAATATTTGCTAGTTGCATTGGAAATTCCCTCATACGTATTCCTGATAAAAATGCAATTCTCACTCAGCACAAACCAGTAGACCCATGAAGATTCTCTGTGGTCAGTTGCCAGGGAATAAATAAGTGAATCCTGTTTTTCATATAACTCTGCATAAAAAGATGGCATCACCCAGATATGGTTCTTGAGCATTTTAACTCGAATAAAAGTGGAGAAAGCAATTATTCCCGTTAGAAGGAATTTACAAGTTAAACATCAGATTACCCACTTTGTTTATAAGAAGAAATAGCCTGAGGTTATAACCTGCATTGATCCATGGGCAGTAGCTAATGTTTTGGCTAGATATTTAGGCATTTTTAAGAAACAATATTAGATATTATTGACATGGTGGTTTGTAAAAGGGGATTGTATAAGGATCTCTCAGTATGGACCATTATAAAAACATTCATGTCATATGTTCATGCTCACCATAAGGCTGTCAATTTGAATGAAGTACTTAATAATCAGGTGGAAGAAGATCCACTCTTTGCATGGTCATCAACATTTTACATCAGTCTCTATAGAGCATCATCACTTACCTCATGGAAAAGTGCACACGTGGTAGGGATAAAAATCTATGCATGGACCCATATGTTGTTTTTGTCCTTATTAATCCAACACATTTCTAATACCAAGTGTCTAATTTTCCATTGGCAGTCATCATCAACATAGACTCTATAGGGTCCCTCAAATTGTAGTGTTGGAATATTAGAACCTTAATGAAAACTAGTAAAGAATTCTACTAGCTGCAGTGTTGACTAAAGTAAAAAATAACATGAAATGAGTATCTAGCACCATCAACATTTCCTGGGACTTCCGTGCCCCTTCTCTGTATTCTTTGACCCCATTTTCTTTAGCCTGATTCTTTGAAATGATCCCTTAATTTGTATTACCATCTCTGAGCTCCCCCTTTCAACAAATAATCAAATTTTGAATAATTAGGGCTGGTTTTGTTTTTGGTTTTTTGGTAAGTCAATATTTCTGTTCACAGGAAGCTTGTAAGTGCTGTAACAAACTTACATAAGCCTAAATCGTGAAATTAAAGGCAAAAGAAAGGCAGCCAAGCACTGTATTTGAGACAGTGGACTCTGGGTTAAAGTCTCAGCTATGTCACATATTTGCTATGCTCTGATTAGTTCTTTGCCTCATTTGCAAACTGGAAATTATCATATGAGCACTCACTTCCCACGGTAGTTGTGATGAGGAAACAAGTTATTATTTATAAACTACTTAGAATAACGCCCGGCACATAGTAAGCAGGAAACATGTGCTTATTAAACAGATAAAGCCCAGTGGCATAGGAAAATGATTAGAGAACAAACTATTTTGAGGTACATGTTTCATTTTCATGGTGGAGAAAGTAACGTGTTACTTTTCATTACTGGGAATTCATTCCATTGCTGCTGGAAACCTATACAAAAAATAAGAATTCTTGCATTTAGCCAAGAAATCTCGCACTTGGCATTCCCAGGTGAGATTTCCTTGATGAAAGTCAGATTGCTTTAAGTTTATAATTGTGAGCAATTTAGACCTTAATTTTAAAAACAGAGAGTGAGGGAAAGAAAATGTTAATGCTTATATCAATGTGTATAAAAAATGGACTATGTCTACACTCCACAGAATTAGGTACTAAGGAATTACCACAGAATCACATCAATTCTTCTAAGGTGAGCTACTACTGCAACTAGGTTAAAAGGCAACCTTAAGTTTTTATTCTTCATTTATTTACATTACCACATAGTGGTCCTTCTTATGATCCATTTACTGAATTTTTGGTAAAATACATTCTCTCATACAAAAAACAACTTCTTGAAAGCAGATAACATTTTCACATTTATTTTATATTCCCTAGTACCACACACAAAATGGATTCTTAGTAAGTAAATAAATGCTTGCATTTAAATCAATATATATTTTTTAAAGTTGAAATCCATGTCAGAGATAAGATCATTAATAGAAAGTACTCAGAAATACAAATTTAATCTGCTTTTTAAGTGGCCCATGGCAGTGCTTTGTTGGTAGTTACAGAATGCTCATTGGTTTTTGCAATCAACTGTATTTAAAAGCTGTATTTTGGGAAACGGACTTGGCCCAGTGGTTAGGGCGTCCGTCTACCACATGGGAGGTCCGCGGTTCTAACCCCGGGCCTCCTTGACCTGTGTGGAGCTGGCCCATGCGCTGTGCTGATGCGCGCAAAGAGTGCCCTGCCATGCAGGGGTGTCCCCCGTGTAGGGGAGCCCCATGCGCAAGGAGTGCGCCCAGTAAGGAGAGCCACCCAGCGCGAAAGAAAATGCAGCCTGCCCAGGAATGGCGCCGCCCACACTTCCCGTGCCGCTGACGACAACAGAAGCGGACAAAGAAACAAGATGCAGCAAATAGACACAGAGAACAGACAACCGGGGAGGGGGGAATTAAATAAATAAATAAATCTTTAAAAATAAATAAATAAAAGCTGTATTTTAAGTCTCATCTTTGGGAAGAACTGAGCATCCTTACCTTGAAATGATAAATGTGTTGTACAACTGAATTCTATCAAGTCATCAATTTCATTTTGATAATAGTCTTACCAAAGTCATTAGCAAAGCAGTGGCATTTACTCTTCTCAAAAAGCTCCTGCCATACTGGCAAGGCAAAAACAACTAATTTGACTATCCTGAAACTGTGAGGTTTTCACGTCTTACTTTTCTTTGTGGTTATTATTTTTGTTTATTTTGTTTTAGTTCTAAGGTGGCATGGATAGATTCAGTCAAACCTAAAAACAGTGCTTTTGTCTTTTTAGTGACCACCAAATGACCAAAGCATCTTCTTTCTCTTTTTAAAGATCTGTAGGACTGCCTTGTGACTATACAATGTTGATTCATACACATAAGAACAACTGAGCTTAGCATTGTGTTAGTGTATATTAAACAGATGTGGAGTACAAAAATGAAGTCCAGTCCTAGAACTCCCTAATTGACCACTCACTATCTAATAAGAGACATGCAAATAAATTATTAAAATGAACAGCAGACAGCACAGTGAACCCTAAGTTAAACGATGGACTACAGTGGATAGTGCAATTATAAAAATGTGTTTTCATACACTGTAACAAATGTTCCACCCCAATGCAGGCTGTTATTAATATGCTGTTAATTAGGAATTCTCTATTTTATGCATGATTGTTCTGTATTACACAAATTCTCAAATTAAAAAAATTTAAAAATTTAAAAATGAACCTTGCAGATTAATGTACTTAAAACATTGTGAGAATGAAAAACAACTTCCCTGGGTACAATACAATATATTTAATCAAATTCTTTTACTGAGTTAACAAAAATAAATATCATGCTATTTGAAGGCAAGTATATTTTTATTATGGTTATCAAATGTCCAGAACCTAGTCTACTCTCTATCTTTCAAAGGGACTCAATATATTTTGGTAAATTAATATTATAAATGACTATTATAACAAAATGAAATGGAATCTTGAGTCATTTTATTGATTTTTTTTTACTTTGGTTAATCAGTTCATAATATTGTTAGAACACATTGTCCAATCAATAATTTCCAATTTTTAAACTTACCCAAATACTGTGATCAATAACACACTGCTATTATTCCTCTCAATTTCTGATGGAAATAGCTACTGAAGTATTTTTTTCCTTCTTTATTTTCTTTTAAATGTTACATTAAAAAATATGAGGTCCCCATATACCCCCCACCCCACCCATGCCAACCCTCCCACATCAACAAACTCTTCCATCACTGTGGCACATCCACCGCACCCAGCGAATACATTCTGGAGAAGCACTGCAACCCATGGACAGTGGTCCACATTGTAGGCCACACTCTCCCCCAGTCCACCCAGTAGGCCATGACAGGACACTACTGAAGTATTAAACCTTATGATGATTGCTTGATTGTTGTAGTCCATTTAGAAAAACAAAATGGATCAGGTTGCCAAGTTACCTTTCCCTTCAGTCAATCAATAAGAAATTATCAAGTGTAGCATAAAAATATTCATTTTGTGTTCTGTAAGTTATGTTGAAAATTAAGGTCTAATAAATAATTTAAATATTTAGTTTACTTCATTTTGGAATTTTGAAACATTATGCAATTTGTGTTAGCTTTAAATGAAACATTACTGACCACAAACAAAACAGCAGTTTATTCTCTGACCTCAAGAAATGATATTAAGTCTTTAGCACAGTTTTTCTGCATTCAAGTACAAACAATCCCAGGATAATATTTGGTTAATATTAGAATTAGAAAGAAAAGTGGTTATGTAGGACTTCTAATTCTGAGACAAATAATTATTTTCAGATTGTCCTGATCTTCTGAAGCCTGAAAATTAATAACGAAAGGAACTGATATCACCCTTACATTAAAACTCTTGTTTTATTTCTAGTGATTTAATTTAAACTGTATTTTAATGCACTTAAGAAGAATTCCATAATTCTTTTTTTTTAATTGCAGCTTTTTTGTCCATCAAGTGACTTTTTCTAAGATCACAAATTCACATTTTCCTTCCAAATGAACAGAAAGTTTGAGAAAGTTTTCTTATTTTCTGTCTTAAATAAAATCATAATATGAAAGAATTAAAATTGTCATAGAAGAATATTAAAATATTTCCTAGACATTAATTTTTTCCATAGAAACTTTTAATTACCATCTTAACATTCATGACTTTGGTGTCTCATATTACATCAAAAAATGAAGGAAAAAAAAAGTGTGAATTCTGAGTTGTTATTGGCCTTTTTGTTACCAAGATAGCACTAGTTTAAATAGAAATTCTCTTCTTGTTTCCTTTCGTTATTTCCACAGTGACACTGAATTTTAAATGTTCCAGATCAGTGGTATTTATTACTGCAAAGTAAATGTGGCTTGCAGTATGAACCTCCAGTTTTAACATACATATTAAATTAAAAAGTAACAGCAGATGGAGGTGTTGGAAGTGTTTCTACCACATATTTTATTTAAGCAATACATTTATCATTATTGCTTATAGCAGAGCTATGAGAATTGAAATCTTTCTCCCAAAACAAATCCAAAATTTTCCAGTTCCCTTGACTTTTAAGTCGCTATGCAGTAGATAAAAAGAATGAGAAACTATAAATCCTTGGTGCTATTAATGAAAGGGACTCATGGTGAGCTGTGAAAAATATTTTACCTTAAATATATAGATTTGATCCTAAAATATAACTTTAGATTAAGACCTCTTTATAAAATGGCAATGCAGTTTCATAAATCTTATATAATATCACTTATTAATCTTTTTCATATTGAACTTAAGTGTGCAACTTCACTGCAATGTAAAGTGCTCAGTGTACAGTGTTATTTTAAGATGAGAAATTAAAAAATGCTATAAAGATCAAACTAATCTTCAATCTGGAAAGTACCTGCAGATTTAACAGAGCTGCAGATCACTTACTTAAAGAACTGAAACATAGCATCTAATATTTGAATTTCATTTTTATACTGGAAAGATAAATCAATTAATAAAGTTGAGCTGCATAAACACAAATATAAATTCTTCAGAACTGAATCTTCTTTGCAAACCATTTTTCTAAATTATATAGAGAATGATTACATCCAATCCAGAGTGATCATGCAGAGTATGTATTATCAACTTTTTTTTTTGGCATGGATAACATCTTTAGGAAATTTGGTTATTATTACATTAGACTTGTCATATATGTGGGTATGAACAATTAGAAAAGAATAAAATCCCTGGCTATATTCATGATCCTAGGAAAAAAATCAATGAAAAAAAAATTACATAAGACAAACATCTCCATTTGCCTTTCAGGGCTATTCTCTTAACTTTTTCCATCCTGCTCTGAGACCCATGAGACTGGGCTGTTGAACTACATCAGCAGAGCTGTGCACACACTTCCATTTGGACATCCCTAGTTAAATTTAAGAGGACATAAAGTGGTATCACAATTTTGGTAATTATCATTGTTTCAAGCTTTGGATGAAATGCAGTCGTAGGAAACAGCATGCAGAGATCAAGTGTTTTGAAACTTTGATATGGCAAAGATAGTATTCTTTAAAATTCAGAAGAGTCACCTGGGTTCTCCTAATGGTTCTAAAGAATTAACATAGGACAAAGGGAAAATTAAAACTATATTATGAAACTAAGAACATATGTGGAAAAACACAAGGCCTTTATGACATCTTTCATGAAAACTCATCTCACAGTCACAAGGCCTAGATAGGAATGCAGACACAGGAAATGATATTGAGTGTTGGAGCTGCAGCACCACTAAAGTGCTCACCACTGCAGGTCCCTTATATTTATGGCACTGATGGGGAAGAAGCAGGACCCTGAGACATGAACAAGGACAATTAAACAGACAGGGGTGAGACTAAAGATTTAGAAACTTCAAAATCCCCTAAGATTTTCCCCATTTGAAATACTTCATTGCACCTGAGACCATTAGCCTCAGAAGATAATGGAATTAATTTCAGAACACTCTCTTCCCCCTCTCCTTCCTTCCATATTTATAAGAAGACTTAGATCTCAACATAGTGCAGAGAACAAGGTACAAAGTCTATTCCTGGAGGAAATAGTTTATACATCAGATAAGTTAGAAGATCTCACTAGTCTAAATTGACAAGAGTCTGGGGAGCATGTGTGGCAGTTGGTTCACAGTGTGTTACCCCACAGGTATAATTTAAGATTAATGAGATTCTAATTAATTGGCATGGATACATCCACACTGCTTTCAGAATGTAATGTGTATGCTTGAACACTCTTTAATGGTATTAATGTTTTTCTAGGTTGGCTACTCTAATCCTTCTCTCAAAAAAGAGCTATAGTTAATGAGGTTGAAAGGCAGAATCTTCCTTGTCATACTCTAAAGGAGGAAGTCTTAGTTCTTAGAAAAAAAGTACAAGTGGGAATGGATCTACCATGTGCAATCTTCCTAGTCATTGCCCCTGTGATATCTGGGAGAACATTCCCTCAATAAGATATTAAGAAATGCTTTGGGAGCAGACGTGGTTCAAGCTGTTGAGCTCCTGCCTCCCACATGGGAGATCCCAGTGTCTCCTGAAAAAAAAAAGAACAACAAGCAAAACAAATGGAAAAACCAACTCAGGGGAGCCAGTGTGTCTCAGTGGTTGAGGGCCAGCTTCCCACATACAGGGTCCCAGGTTCAATCTCCAGCCTCTGGTACCAAAAAAAAAAAAAAAAAAAGAAATTCATTGGAGAGGAATCCATGAACATTCTTTATGATCTCCCAGGTGGTTGTACTCTGTAGGCCAGAAATGCCAGTGTAAGGTGCTGCAATGAAAGTTAACTACCTGATCTCAATAGTACTAATGGCATTCAAGAGTGGTAGAGTATAGGTAGAGACATGAAACCACCAAAGAGAAGGTGTGTATTATTTCACAATAAGCCATAAAGACAAAATGGCAACCATAGTATTTTGGCCCACAAGAATCTATGGCTAACACTATCATTAATCTATTCCACCAGAAGTGGAATACATTAATCAATAGTCTGCATAAGAGCATCTTTGTATGTACAGGATCATAAATTCTAGCTTGCAGGACAAAAAGATAATGCAAGCTGCTATTTTGGAGATTCATAGCCTAGTTATCATACCTAAGCCAATTCAAGACTCAGAGCCCGCCTATGACAAAAGTTAAAGCTGGTCAGTTTGAAGAGGGAAACTGAATAGGTTGTGCAGTGATTGAAAAATACCCACATTTCAGAAGGTACTAGTTACTGGCTCTGAACTCATGATTATCCCAATGGTGGTTTAAAGTATATAATGAGAATAGAATATACCTATGACAGTTTGAATTTTGTGAGTTCCAGAAAAAGATTCTCTTCTTAAACTAATCTATTTCTGTGGGTGCAGGGCCCTCTAATTGCATTAAATTCAGTTTCAGGGCTTTGATTAGATTACGTGGTAAGATTGATTCAGTGCTTCTGATTTGACTATGTCGGTGTAGCTTGAGCCAGCTTGAGTCTCTGCCCTCTTGCTGGATCTGATATAACCAGAGACACACAGAAAGAAAAACACACAGGAAAAGAGAGCTCTGCCACCCTTGACCTGCAATGTAAAATAAGGAATGGAGAGTCACTAGCAGCCAAAGCTTACACAGGAAGCTCTAAGAGGCAGGGTCTGTGGAATAGCTCAAGGCTGAAAAGAGAGAGCCATATGCATGGTATCTCACAGCTGAACTCAGGAAGTAAACAGAGTAGCTGAGACTGAGAGAGGAGGTCCAGTAAGAGATAAGCCCTGGTTGTTCACAGCTGAGCTCCAGGGGATAGTAGATTCTGGAAGGGAAGACAGAGACCTTGGCAGAGACCCTCCCCACCATCCTGTTCCATCATGTGGCAACATGCCAGGATTACCAGTAGCTGACTTTGGTGAGAAAATTTCTCTGATGGTTCTTTGATTTGGACTTTTCACGGCTTCAGAACTGTAAGCTTTTACCCTAACTACAATCCCCATTATAAAAGCCAACCCATTTCTGGTACTTTGTATCAGCTGCACTGTGGCAAACTAAGACAATACTTAATAGGGAGAATTCTCATGTTGGTTCCCTGACCTATAATGCAAGGATTCTTATGGTAGGATACACCAAGTAAAAGCCCCTATACCTGTGTCCCTCTCTGAAGACAATAAATTGAAAGCAGTACCACATCCCTGGAAGAATTACAGAGAGTACTGCCACCACCAAGGACTTGAAAAATGTAAGAGTTATGATTCCCAGTACCAACTACCTAGCCTGTAAAATTACCACTGTAAATTCTTATGGGTCATAGAGAATGGCAGTAGATTATCAAAAACTTCATCAAGTACTGCTGCCCATTGTAGCTATGATTCCAGATGGGGTATCTTTACAGGTACAATTCAACATAGTTTTAACTCCTGCTGTGTAGAATATAATTTATTTTCTAATAAATTCAGTAAACAAAATCAGAAGCAGTTTGCATTTACATGGGAGAGAAACTGTATACTTTCCATGCCTTTTTACAGGGCTGTGTCAGTTCTAGCTGCCTTTCATAATATATAGGCAGTTTTCTCAACTGCTAATTATCCAGCATCCTAGATAACTTAATAAAACAAAACTGTGCCAGAAGACAAGACATAAACTACAAATTTATAGGAGCATGTTCCATTGGTACAGATTCCAGAAGACCAATAGCCTGCAGCATGTCAGAATATTCCTTCTAAAGTAAAAGACATGACAACCTCTAAAGAAAAAGTACAATGTTTTGTGGATGTATTTAGATTTTAGAGGCAAAATATCCTACATATGGGTGAGTTACTTGTACTCATTTATCAGATAATCTGTAAAATACCTATTTTCAGTGTGGTCTAGAGCAAAAACTTAATTTCAGCAGGTTTAAATTGTATTAAATTGTGATACTACTATAATAATGACTACATGTATCAAATAATTTTGGAACCACCTGTGGCATACAAATGCTGTATAGAATTTCTGACATGCCCCAGAAAGAAAATCATGGTAAAATACCTAGTATTATTGAAGTACAGGCCCATGTTACTCTTCTGGCAAATATTCCACTTTTGAAGAGCAGTTCCTGGCTTGTGATTGGGTCCTGGAACAGACTGAATGTCAACATGAGATATTGAAGGATCATATGAACCAAACTGCCCATTATGATTATGTTTTCTGAGTGACCAAACCTTAAAATTGGGTTTGCAAAGCAGCGTATAGAGGCAAACTATAGCAAACTAAGCTCTAGTAGATCCTGAAGCAATGTATGAACTCGGGCACCCAGGGAACCTGATCCTATTATTTCAAGCCATCTCTCTCAGCCCACATCTATGGCCTTGTGGAAAGTTCTCTATGACAAGTTAATAAAGCAGGAGAAAAATATGGGCCTTATTCACGGATGGATCAGCTTAGGCACTGGTACTAGATGGGAGTGTATTGATAGGGCTACACAACTCCCTTAGCAGTGCTCCTGAAAGGTAGTGAGGAAGCAAAGCCTCCTCTATGTGGAAGTAGCTCTCCACTTGTAGAGAGGGGGAGAGAATCTCACGTGGAACAACTGGACAGGAAATTAGAACAAAATTGGAAAGTGGATGACATAGTCATTTGAGAAAGATAAATGAGAAGAGTCAAGCACTGAATTCATGAAAGGAGTCATAATTTAAAAGGAATTAGATCCTAATTAAAAGAGATCAAGTTTCCCCTATTTATAAGAAAAAAACAAACAAATGTTTCTAAAACAAAATATGGAGAAAAGAAGCATCATGGAAAATGAATGTTTTTTAAAAAATCTGCTGTCAATTACAGTCAGGTTGTAACCCAGCTAAATCCTCAAGCTAACAATTTTCTCAGTTTCTTAGCTATGATGGGAGAAATTGCCAGGATTTTCTTACATTAACAATACTCATGCAACAATCTACTAAATTGCATTTATGTGTTCTTGATCATATAGAAGTATTATGATCAATAATTATATTTGCCTCTTTTTGGAAATGCTAAAAACAGCCTTAAATATTAAGTTACTGGATAGGCCATGACTCATTACCACAAGTAGACAGAAATTCATGGTCTGAAAAAGCCCACCTTATTATTTAAGTTTTGCTACTTCCTGGGTCTGGGTAACTGATTGCTTAGGGCCTGTTGGACAGCCATGCCAAGGTTCTCAAACTCAGGAACATTTCAGCAGGCCTACAATTGTGACATTCCAACTACTTAGTGATTCAAATGATCCAGGTTTTGTCAAAGCCCAGGCCAGCTTCAGTGCATCTTAACATTTAGCTCTTATAAATAATAATTTTATAATTGAGTCAATTTATTTCTCAGATTATTAAAAGACTTAAAGGCCTCTCTGTCAGAGGTCACAACAACATCTGAAATCTGTGTTACTTTACTAGGATGAGAAACCAGTTATTGTTTAATAAATTAATTGTCAAAGGAAAAAATAAATACAGAGGTAGATTTTCTAGTTCATTTAAAGAGAAATACAACTGTCTATAACCCAAATATCTTATAATTTGTCTTTTAATTTATGAATCCAACAGAAAAATCCACTATTTTTTAAAAGTTAGATAATATAAGTGGGAAGCTGTCATTGATACCTTTTTTTAATTCACCTGCAATATGCTACTAGATAACGAACAAAAAGAATATTGTTATTGTCTCTTTTATGGCAAATAGGCATTCATTCATTGACAAAAATTTTATTTGGCTTTTATTGTGCATGCAGTATAGGAAATGCAGTTGGGAAAATCAGAAACATGAAAGGGACTGCACAAAGCTTGTCCCCTGCACTTAACTTCCTACAACCTAGATTGGATGCCTGCTACAAGATAAATCTCTGGCTCCTGAGTAATTAAACCCAGAGCCCCCACGTGCACATGCCTGCACACGTTCACAGGCTGCACTTAGCTCTGCCAATTATCATTCCCTGGCTCTGTTCTCCTTCAGGTGCAAACAGTCAGAGATACACTCTAGCCCTAGAGCTCAACATAAATCCCTAGGACCTGTATACAAAAGGACAGATAATCCCTACCAGCAAATGTAGAGATCATTTTTATATGGTTTTCCTGGCCCTGTCACTACTCGGGGTGCACGTAGGTGTTCTAGCTGTCATCCAACATTGTTCTTTTTTAAAAACTCGTAACTATGCTGAAAAGAAAAAAATCAGGAAGATGAGAGAAAATTTATAGAAATGTTTAATAAATTGGTTTCTTATAATGGTTCTGGATTTGGGTGCCTAAATTTAATGTAAAAATTCTGTAATTAAGTATTTGGATAGATTTGTCTCCTTGGGAACATCTTCAGATTTCCAGGTTAAGTAACCAGATTCCTAAGGATCCCTCAGCAAATATTTTTTGGTCCTATAAATTTGTTCAAGAAAATATTTTTTATTGGCTCATTTCTAGCATTGAAAGTGGTTCTTGAAGGCTTGAATAAGTGGTTCTGTTTTAGTGTGTGGCTCTTCTAAGAGTCATTAAACTGATGGATACATTAGAAAATTATACTGCCTTAGTCATAATGACGAAAGTAATATCCATAGGCCACTTAAGACAGGACATTAAACAGACCTTTTGTGGTTCTTATGTAGTTAACAGTTTTGGGCACCGGGAGGTTAACAAAACCTCAAATCACTCAGTTTTCAGGGCCTAAAATAAAATGCTAAAAGGATCTAAATGCTGAAATTGTACTTCATTGGTGAGATGCAGAGAATAAAGTATTAAAATACAATGGAACTCCTATTGAAATTATTGATACAACCTGGAATTCTCATTTATTTCTATCCTCACCATAAAATTTGCTTCCCCAAAAATAAAATATTCCTTAACATACATTTCTAAATTGCATAGAAAATTTGCATATGGATGCAATGCATTAAATAACTAAATTATTCAGTGTAGAACACATTTGTGTATATTAGAAAATTACTTTTAACTCTCCCAACATGTTACTATGAACTCATACTTTTAAATTCTTAAATTTATAAAAACAAATCTAGAACACTTTTGAAACTGAAACTTAGTCTTCAGATGCCTAGTAAATACAACCAGCTGTGATTCTGATGATCACAATAGCAGATATAATGCCTGTGCCCTTCTCTTAAATTATACATAGATTTCTCTGTTCAACAAATATAAAGATATATCCCCTAATTAGGGATAATATAACTCTAATGTTCCACAAAGCTTCTTCCATAATGTTCTAGTGTTATTATACCTATTGTCCTATGTGGAAAGAATGGATGCTAGGAGAAAAATTCCCTGAACAATTAGACGACTTTTGCTTCCAGGTCTCCCACACAGATATAACAAGAAGTACGAGGCAGCATTGTAAAGGCTCCATTTCCTTAGGAAGATGTTTAGGAAAATATTTTTAAAGATTTTAAAGAAATATAAAGATATTTTTATTCTTTGATGATCCTGACTTGGTGAACCTAGAAAGAAAAGACAAAATTTGCCATGTTTTCAATTAGTAAAGGAAACTAAGGTAATTTACATTTAAAATCACTGTTCTTAAAAAATGTAAAAATATATTTAAGGTATGATAAGAACAAGAAGGGGAACAGAAGGAAGCAAAAGAGAAGCATATTAGTAAGGACAATAGAGGTAAAACAAACAGAGTTTCAATGACTCTTAGAAGTAAATCAAATCTTGTGTTTAAGGAGTCTTAATATAGCTTTTTCATTGGGGGGGGGTATTTTTAAAACCAATTGAAATCACTTGGTGAGGATTATCAAACCTCATACCCAAAGGTTCTAGGCTTTCAGTTGTCTTGTTTCCTAGGCCCTATTTGATAGAATTGGCAATTCACTGTTAATCCTGAGGACAAACCATAGAAGTACCAAGTGATGTCCTAGTGACACCCGTGTGCTCCAGGCATGCTCCTTTCTGCTTCCTCTATATAATACCAACACTAATACTTCATGGAAATAGCATTAATTATTTGGTAGTACAGTAACTGCTTTTTTGCTTGCTAATCCATTGTCACAAGGAGCTGAAAACAGTTTAATGCTACTCAAAGTATACAGTTCAATGAAAATTTATTTCCATGGCTGACAGAAATACCACCTTCCTGAAAACTAGAATCCTAAATTTACAAAGACAATGGAAAGATGGTGATAGGAGTCAGTACTATTTCCATCATTTAGTGCCTGGAACTGTATATTTTAGCCTTTGGGGTAACATCCCCACAGAAAATCACCTGTTAGTTCAGTGTATATAATACTTTGTAGTATTATATAACAAACTCTGTAGGTTGTCACTCTTAAATTATAGCCTGTTCTTAAACTCAGCAGAAGAAGTAGCTAATACACCTTAGTAAAAGCGTAGACTATATGATTGAGTTATGCACATCCTCCAACCTGCAACCATGGCTATGTGTGCTGGCACTGAAGTTGCTAATAAAAGAGACTGAATGATACCACAAGTCATATCATCTTGTCCACTTAGAATTCTCGAGTTCCTTCTCTACAATAATGATATTGGAGTGAAACATATATCTACAAGCTCTTTGTCCCTCCTAATGGCCCATCACAATACCCTTCTCCTGACCTTATTACACACCTCTTATTTTCACACTCAATAAAATCTTTGGCCACCTCTTTCCCCTTCTTCCTCATGAAGTAAATGATCAGCTGCAGTGCTCCCTGTTCCACCCACAAGGAGGATTTTTCTTTACCATCATCCTCAGTGGCTCCATAATGAAACAGCATTCTATTGTAGGTGAGTACCACATCTTGTGACATTTTGGAATCAGATCCAAGTACTTTGCCCTCTTCATTTGGTTTTAGGGAATGAATGCCCCATAAGGCTATAGACAGGAGTGGTAGGTACAATGGGAGTCTGGACCACTTATTCATGAAATTTATTTATGTCTTTTGGACATAACTAGGCCCAGTCTCAAATTTCTATTACACAAGGGTTGTTATACTCATTCCTGAACATTTATGACACAGTGGAACTTATAACATTCAGGTTATTCTGGGTAGCTATGATTTTGGCTATCATTTGTTTGATTATGATAATCTGCCTGATCCACCTGATTTTAACATAGGCTAGAAAGGTAAAATGAGTAGGAAAATTATGAAGACCACACACACAAATTATTGGTGATGGTACTGATTCAGAAATTTATTTTGTATGTTGTGAGATCTAGAAATCAAATCTAATTCTCTTCTTCTTGGCAGGCCAGTTGTTACTCTTTTAGTAAATGATTATTTTCCAACTTAATTGAAATACCATCTTAGATATACAAAAAATATCATGTTTGCTGGAATCTATTATGGGTTTTCTTTTAGTGCCACTGATCTTTCAAACTATTCCTGTATGATGTTATATAAATTTGATTGAAAGAGTTTTGTAGGATGTTCTGAAATCTGGTAAGTCTCAACTCATTATTTGCTCAATAATGAAATTCCTTGGCTATTCTAAAGCCTTAAGTCTTGCATAAATTTTCAAAGTTATTTTATCCAGTCTTCATCTCCCCAAAGAATACTTAGAATCTAAAATACTGCTTTTAATATGTGGCATTGTCTTCTCATATGAGAATATGGCTTGTCCTTACTTTTGTCATATTTTGTTTTATATTCTATTAAATTTAAAATATTTCTTTGAAGTTCTCTATCTTTCTTGGTAAAGTTATTCCTAAAGATTTCATGGTTTAAGGTATTAATGGGAATGGAATTTTTCTCCAGTTACTAATAATATATTTTTTCCAGTATTGAATAAAGATATTGTTTTTGTTGTATTAATAACACTACTTTATCACATTCTTTTATTGGTTTTCAATAGCTTTATTGAAGTATAATTGAAGTACAATAAACTATACTTATTTAAAGTATAAATTTCTTCTCTCCCTCTCAGCGAGGCCTATGCAATGCCAGGGGTATGAGTGCTGGAGAATCTGGTAAAAGCACCATTGTGAAGCAAATGAGGATCCTGCATGTTAATAGGTTTAATGGAGAGGGCGATCAAGAGGACCCACAGGCTGCAAGGAGCAACAGCAGTGGAACATATTATCCCTAGATGATGGCTACAGTGTCTCATCCAGCTATGTCCTATCACTCTTTGCATGCTGGAATTGCTCGTCTTTAGGAACTTCTAATAAAAATACAGTTCTTTTGGGGGCTAGGGGCCATACTCCCTGATCTTTAAAGGTAACTGAGTAAATCAACCCAAAATGAAATGAAATCCTTGATTGGCAAACATGTGGTATAACAATAATCAAAATGGCATCTACATAAGAGCCAATGGTCAGTCTACTGTACCAAAAGTTGGCCTTTGAGGAATATGAAGTCCTTATTAAGCAACCTACTGTGTACTAGATTTGGGGTTTAGACCCTTGAACCCTACTAATATCCTGCCTGCAATTCTATCTGTGACTCTGTTCTACAAGTGAAAATAAGCATTAACCACATACATGAAAAATAAAATTCTCTGCATGTCAAAAAAAAGTATAAATTTGGTAAGATTTAACATTCATTTGTATCAATGAAGCAATCAAAATACTGAAAATATCAATCACCTCTTAAAGTTTCCTCATGCTTTTTGTAATACTGCCTTCCCATCCCACTCACCCTATGCTTTCCCCCACCACATTTCATGGCAACCACTGATCTGATTCTGTCACTAGAGATTCATTTGTAGTTCCTAGAATTTTAGATAAATGGGATTTTGCAATACTTTTTGGCCTGACTTCTTTGACTCAATAAAATTATTTTTGAAATCATTTACTTTTTTAGTAGATGTTAATAGTTTATTCCTTTTTATTGCTAAGAGTATTCCATTACATGGGCATTACAGTTTGTTTATTCAGTCACCTATTGTTGATATGTGGTTCATGTGCAGTTTGTTGTTGTTTTTTTTTTTTCATTTTATTCATTTTGTAAAAATATGAGGTCCCATTCAATCCCACCACCCCCACCCCACCACTCCCCCCTCCCCCCCAGCAACACTCACTCCCATCATCATGACACATCCATTGCATTTGGTAAGTACATCTCTGGACATCTCTGCACCTCATGGTCAATGGTCCACATCATAGCCCATACTCTCCCACGTTCCATCCAGTGGGCCCTGGGAGGATTTACAATGTCCAGTAATTGTCCCTGAAGCACCACCCAGGACAACTCCAAGTCCCAAAAATGCCTCCATATCTTATCTCTTCCTCCCATTCCCCATACCCATCAGCCACCATGGCCACTTTTCCCACACCAATGCCACCTTTTCTCTGTGAACCTTGGATTGGTTGTGTCCATTGCAACTCTATGTCAAGAGGAGGCTCAGATTCCACATGGATACTGGATGCAATCCTCCTGCTTTCAGTTGTAGGCGCTCTAGGCTCCATGGTGTGGTGGTTGACATTCTTCACCTCCATGTTAGCTGATTGGGGTAAGTCCAATAAATCAGAGTGTAGGAGTTGAAGTCTGTTGAGGCTCAGGGCCTGGCTATCATATTGTCAGTCCAGAGAATCAAATCCCCTAGATATATCTTAAACCCCAGCACCAACTACACTTCCAAATAAAGTAGCATGAAAGCCTTGTGAAAAGAATCCCATCTGTGTCCAGCTCCATCACACAGAAACACAAACTCCAAAGAAGGGCCAACTGACATGGCAGTGAACCCCATCTGCCCTGACCCTAGAACATGTGGGTCTCTTTAGCCCTCAAAAGAACCAATACCTGGGGTTGTATCTACTTTATCTGTCTCTGAGACTCTGCTCATATGTGCATAAGGGCAATCCTTCTGACATCCTCCAGACTCTTTTTTAGAGACTCATAGCCATATAAACTCATTTGTCCTTTCCATTTCCCCCTTAATTTAGGTCAAACAGCATTTTTAACTCCTGTTATTATATGTAGATAGGGATATTCTGCTAGTCCGCGTTGAACCTTTAATTCAAAGTCATTTTCTAGTTGCATCATCAATTGGTACTTGGTAGTGATCCCTTGGTGCCAGGCAGGCTCATCCCGGGTGTCATGTTCCACGCTGGGGGGAAGGCGTTGCATTTACATGCTGAGTTTGGCTTCGAGACTGGCCACATTTGAGTAACATGAAGGCTGTCAGGAGGAAACTCCTAGGCACATTGCTACTCTAGGCCTTGGTTCTTATTTCAGGCATATAGGCTCACAAGCATAGTCATTAGTATCATGGGCTCACTGTTGGACCCTCATTCCTTCCTGGTCCTTACCGTTGCACCCGGAGGACTGCCGCTGCTCCCCTAGGGACCATGACAGAGCACCCCCGGCCAGGAACCCAGTAGCCCCCCAGCTGTAGTTTTTAATTGTTGCCACTATGAGTATATCCAAACATTTCATGTGCAGTTTTTGAAAACATAAAGTTGCTTTGAAAATTCATGTACAGGTCTTGCTATGAACATATGCTTTCATTTCTCTCAATATAGGAAATACAGAGGAGAATACCTATATTATATGCTAGCTACATGTTAAACATTTAAGAAGCTGCCAAACTATTTTTTAAATCATTATACAGGGAAGCAGATGTGGCTCAAATGGTAGAGTCTCTGCCTACCATAGGGGAGGACCAGGATTTGATCCCTGGTCCTGGCAAAAAAGAAGAAGAGAGAACTTGCCCATGCATCAAGCCAGTGCCCGGGCAAGTGCCCGCATGGTGAGCCAGTGCCTGCACAACTGAGTCAAAAGAGAGACAAGGGGAGAGTCAAGGTGAAGCAGCAACCAGGAACTGAGGTGGTGCAATTGTCAGGGACCCTCTCTCCACATAAGAGGTCTCCACCATCAAATCCCGGTGAATCCTAGGGGAGAGAAAATGAGAAGAGAAGACAGCAAAACAGCAAGGTGGGAGGAGAAGAAGGAGTAATTTTTTAAAAAATCATTATACAATTTTACATTTCCATCAGCAATTTGCACAAGATGTCCAGTCTATCCACATACTCACCAACACTCTGTATGATCAGGTTTTTTTTAGTTTTAGATATTCTTATAGATTTTTAGCAGCATCACATCATTTACTTTCTATTTCCCTAATGATAAAATCATATTGAGAGTTCCCATACTTATTTACCATCCATATATATTCTTTGCAAGGGTCTGTTCAAATCTTTTGCCAATTTTTAATTGTTTAATTTTTTATTTTTATTTTTATTATTCCATTTTGAGAGTTCTTTAAATATTCTGGAAATAATTTCTTTATCAGACACATGATTTCAAAATATTTTCTCATAATCTGCAGCTTTTTGTTCTTTCAAAAGTTTCAAAGAGGAGAAGTTTATAATTTTGACGTTCAATTTTTCAATTTGTTCTTTTATGGATCACACTTTTGGAATTGTATCTCAAGGTCACAAAGAATTTTTCTTATATTTTCTTGAAAAGTTTTGCACTTTCAGGTTTTATATTAAGGTTGATGATGCAACGTGAATTATATTTTGTAGATGCTGCAAGATGTGGGTTACAATTCATTGTTTTACATTTGCATATGCAGTTGTTTCCACACCATTTGTTGAAAAGAGTATCCTTTCTCAATGGAATTACCTTTACACATTTGTCAAAATTAAGTTGTCCATATATGTATAGGTCAATTTATCAATGCTATTTTCTTTCATTGATATATATCTATATTTCGCCAATACCACACTCAAGATTTCTGTAGCTTTTTAAGTCATATAATGTCTTAAAATCAGGACCTAGTGTTTCTTACACTGACTTTTTCAAAATTGTTTTTAGTTATTCTAGGTCCTTTTCACTTCCATATAAATTTTGCCACCAGTTTTTCATTTTCTAAAAAAAAATAATAGCCTGCTTGGATATTGATTGGAATTTAGTCAACTCTATAGATCAATTTGGGGAAAACTAACATCTTAACATTATGCGCCTCTGACCCATGAATACAGCATATCTATCAGTTTAGAGAGGTCATCTTTAATGTCACTCAGCAATGTTTTGTAGTTTTCCTCATACAGGTCTCACACATCATTTGTTAGATTTATGCCTAGTCATTTTATATTTTTGATACTGTTGTGTATGGAATATTTTAAATTCTAAATTTTGAGTGTATACTGCTTGTATATAAAAATCGAAAGGATTTTGAAATATTAATGTTGTATCCTGCAATCTTGCAAAATTCAGTTATGTTTTCTACTGACTTTGCATAGATTCCATCAGATTTTCAGATCATGATGTTGGTGAGAAAAATGAGAGTTAAGTTTTGCTTTTCAAATCTGAATACCTTCAATATTTTTCCTTGGCTTATTTCACTGGCTAGAATGATTTCTTTTTGCAGCTTTCTCATCTCTGGTACTGTTCTGTGAATTCTAAGCACCTTGTTTTCCCTGAACCATCAAATACATCACTCGAGTCAGGAAGCCCACCAGGCTCTATCTGCATTTCTTCATCTCATTCTAAGAACTGAGACTTCTTGCAAAGCAGTATTTGTGCATATATGTAGGGCTCCCTTGTTTGTTTCTCATCTCTCAGGTACCACTAACTTTCCTTGCCTCGTGTCCAGTGGTTCTGTGTAGCCTTTGTTTCATATATTATGTCTATAGACAGGGTAAATCCTGTCTGCTCCTCCATCTTGGTCAGAAGTGGAGTAACTTATTAATTTAAGTACATTTTTTAATATAAGTGCATGTTAAATAAATAAATTTATTTTATTTTATGATGATGCTATAAATTATTTCTCTTTTATCTTTTTTTTTAAAGATTTATTTTATTTCTCTCCCCTTCCCCCCACCTCCCCCACACCAGTTGTCTGTTCTGTGTCCATTTGCTGCGTGTTCTTCTTTGTCTGCTTCTGCTGTTGTCAGCAGCCCGGGAATGTGTGTCTCTTTTTTGTTACGTCATCCTTTTGAGTCAACTCTCCGAGTGTGCAGCGCCATTCCTGGGCAGGCTGCAGTTTCTTTTGCACTGGGCGGATCTCTTACAGGGCTCACTCTTTGTGCATGGGGCTCCCCTACGCGGGAGGGACACCCCTGAGTGGCAGGGCACTCTTTGCGCGCATCAGCACTGCGCATGGGCCAGCTCCACGCGGGTCAAGGAGGCCCGGGTTTGAACCGCGGATCTCCCATGTAGTAGATGGACGCCCTATCCACTGAGCCAAGTCCGCTTCCCTTCACTTTTATTTTGCGTGTGCTAGAATTATTTTTGAAATTGAAACATAATGATGATCATGGCATACCTACTATTCCTAATTAAAGTTGGTTCAGATAAATAGTCATCATATAGTAGAATCACATCTATTCTCTCTTGGAGTTTTTATCAGGAATGATTCCTGAATTTTATCAAATACTTATTCAACATATATTCATATAACTTTGTTTCTTTTTCTCTTTTACCTTTCTGATGTGTGGTTTATGCTGACAGATTTGCTACTATGAACTATCCTTGCTTTCCTGCAATTAAATTTCTCTGGTCATTGAGCACATTTATAGATTCTATTATTAAATTCACTATATCTTTGCTAATATATTCTGTCTTTTTCATATCCAAATGTTTATTTAGTTTATCACCTCTGTAACACACTGGTTTTTCTTACAGAAAATAAAAAGGAAAACACTTGGAAATTGACCTGAAAGTTCAGGACATATGTATGTGACATAAATATAAACATAAAATTCAAAGAAGAAAAACATCTCAATAAGTAATATTTGAAATGAAATTTTTCCTAATTTATGTTCATGGTTCAAGAAATGTTCCCTATTTTTCTGCTGTAACTTTGTGCCATGTATGTAACAAGTAGAAAAGATTTTAGTTCTGAGTACAACATCATTTTTTATAAATGTGTTGTACTCCAAGTTTTATTTTCCTTTCTCAAGATAAATGGAGGAGTGGCAGAGCCCAGATTCATCATTGGATATATATTCAGGAAGCCTTGACCATTAATTTTTGGATTTCCAGGAGGAAAAAAAGGGACACAGTGGCTCCATAACAAACATTTTGGTGAAGGTAAAGATATGGGATCTATCTCTAATGTCACAAAAGAAAATGTTTCCAATACCCATTTCCAGGAAAACACCTACTCTGTGTAACCCAGAGTTCACCCAGAGAAGAGTCAAAGGTATAGTGCTTGCTGAGTACAAATTTCTCCTTACTAAACCCACACTCCAGAAGTCATATTCCGAAGATAGTAGAGTTACATCTTGTTTGTGGATTAACAGATTCTTTGTAAACACCAAGAGTCCATTCTTTGTTCCCACATCCACCTCCCAGTAGTGGCAGCCAGAGGTGAACTAAGGGTTGCCTAGGACTCAAACCGAGGTAAATCTCTCAACATGCTCTTCCAGATTCTGTTTTTGAATTCCCACATCGGACACTCCTCAGATCATCATAAATGATGAAGTAGTTATTGGCTGAGTCAATATCTAAGGGCATATCCACCTGTAATTTGAGCACCCCTGGGTTCATCTATAGAATGAACCTCTCAGGTGGGACTCCAAGTCTTTGATCTTGGAAACCAGATTCCCAGCTGCCCCTTGGGACTGATATCATTCTTCTGAGAGACCACAGAACAGAAGGGGCACAATAAACCTTCCCCATAGGGTTCCTTCTTCAGTGAATTGATGCAATGCAGACAGCAATCATATCCATATTTCAGACTTATGGGTTTTTCAAGATAATCCATGAAGACACCATGTTTGTAAACTAGCCTTTTCCTCTAGGTGTGATACCCTTTAATCCTTTAGATTCATCTGACATGTCTTGATTAAATTACCTGTTAAGATTAAAACACTGATTTGACCATGTCAGTAGGGCTTGACTTGGGGTTGAGTCTTCACCCCCTTAGGGGACTGATATAAACAGACAATCAAGAAGAAGATACACAGGGAGAGAGAAAGCTCCGTAGACACCACAGAGGAGAGAAATTGGATACTGTGGTCTCAGGAAAAGAGAAAACCCTGTGCCAGTCTACAGCAGAGATTGGAAGAAACTGGTCCTATGGAGCCTTAAGTGACAGAAGAGAGAAGAAAACAGGCAGAGAACACCCACCATCTAGCTTCAACACGTGGCAACACACTTTGGTAAGAAAGCAGCCTTGAGATGGACTCTTTAGAGCTTTGCAACTATAAGTTTTACCCTCAGTACATAAACTTTATAAAAACCAACAGATTTCTGGTACTTGGCATCAGCACCCCTTTGGATGACTAACACAGAATTTGGTACCAGAAGAGTGCAGTGCAGTTTTATGCAATTACCAAAAAATGTTGGAACTATTTCATAAATGGGTAAGGGCTATTTTTGGAGGAATTGTGAGGTGCTTGATGGAAAAGGCCTAGACTGATTTGGAAAGATTATTGGTAGGAATATGGAGCATAAAGTTATTTCTGATAAGCTCTTAGAAAGAAATGATGGAAATATTATTGGAAAGTGGAGGAAAGGTGATTTGTGTTTTAAAGTTGCAGAGAACTTAGCAAGATTGACTCCTGATGGTGAATGGGAGGCAGAATTTGAAAGTTAAGAACCTAGACATTTAGTCAAGGAGATTTCCAAACTGAATGTTGTAAGAAATGGAGATTAGTTTAGTTTTCACATAAAGGAAGAAAATATTAATTAATGTAACCTGACAGCCTACTGCCTCAGTCTCCCACTCCCAGGTTAAGCAGGAACAAAGGAAACCAGCTTAAGCCAGTCAAAAGTATGCACAAGAAAGAGCCAAGTCAATACCAGTTCAGCACTAAATTCCATACCTTATTTGACAAAAGGAGCAGGTAAAAGCTAAAATGGTTGGAATGAGATGGGGGAAAAGGTTAATAAAAAACTGGGAAACTTCCACAGGAAAGTTAGGCTTCTTGGATAAACTGTAACCTCTGTAGTATCCAATCTATGAAGAAACAGGGAAAGAGCTTGCATGCTAGACTTAGGGGTATAAATTGTATCATTCTTTCTTTATTTGGGGTTCCAGCCACGTTTTCCGGTTGTGTGCCCCTTCTTGCAAGATTGAGAATAAATTATTTTCTTCTCCACAATTGGTGAACCTTATTTTCTTTCAGAAGAAGATTTCTTTCTTACAATGTGGAAAATACAGGCTGGTTTATCCTTACAGCTTATAGCATATAGGTTGTAGTTAGAGGGAAGTGATAAGTTGATAACTGAATTGTTGGGCACAAAGAAATCAGAAACTGATTCCTGAAATTCTAGCCTCTGGAAATCAAGTCCCCAGATGAGAGTGCCCCATTTGAAGAATTAACTAAACTTGGAACTCATAAGTCAGGATTCAAAATGCAGTTATCCAGGACAGACTGAGAAAGTCTTACAGTCTGATGGCTTGGACCCCTGCTTCCTGCATGCTAAACCCACAAATTTTTTGTGAGAGCTGTATGAACAAAACCACTGCCAGTCTGGACTAAAAAGGATTTGGAGAGGAAAGATGGAATGGAAAACAGATTTAAGAGAAAAACCATGGAAGCTGTGGTCTGGAATTAAGACATCTCCTTGGATTGAGAGAGGAACCCCACCCATGTCTATGGAGATGGTGAGTTTTCCTTGGCATTTGAAGAGGGTGGATGTTCTAGTTCACAGTTCCAGGAGAGTTTTGTGACTCTAGTCTACAGAGAGCTGGATTGCATTCCTTAAGGACTGAGGAGAGGGAGGTCAACACCTTAGGACTCTGAGAGGGGTGGGCCTGTTCCCCATAAATTAGGGAAGGCCAGGTTCCAGCTCACTGTTCTGAGAGGTTTGGACCTGTAAGCCAGATATAAGGAAGAATGTTGCCACCCCTCACTGTACTTAAGGTGTTGAGACTGTACCCCAGAAATTGGGGAAAATGTGGCCCTCATCCTAATGTTCTTGGCTGGTGAGGTCTGGAGCTTGGTCACCACCCAGATGGTTTATGAGGCTGGACATAAGAAAAGGGCCATTGGGTAAGCCTGTGGAAAGGGTGGGTCCCCTGATGCCCCAAGAAGAAGAAACCATCATCTTAAGAATCACTCTCAGACTTTGAAATCTAATGGAGCATTTATTCCCTGTAGGTTTTCAGAACTGTTGGGGATCAGTGACTCATATTTCTCTCCTCAGTTCTCCATATAGTAACGCAAATGTTAATCCTATGTCTGACTCTTTGTATACTGGAAGCAGATAACTTGTTTCATAAGTTTCACAGTTCTACAGCCAGAGGAGACTTTGCCCCTAGACAAGCTATCTTTCTATAAATGATTGTGATATGATTTTATATTTAGCATTGTTACTGATTTAAGTTTTTTTGTTGAATATTGTAATGTCTTTTGGGTTTTCAAAGGATGGAGTGTGCCAGTTTGAGATTATTTATGAATCCCTAAAAAAGATATGTTTGTAAACTAGCCTATCGTTCTGTGGTGTGATACCCTCAGAATGCATTAGATTCAGCTGACATGTCTTGATTAAATTATCTGTTAAGATTAGGGCTTTGATTTGATCACATCAGCAGGGAGTGACTCAGATTTGAGTCCCCACCCCATTGGTGGGCTGATATAAACAGATACTCACTCCAGAGGAAGATACACAGGTAGACAGAAAGCTGCATAGACACCGCAGAGGAAAGAACTTTGATCCTGTGGCCCCAAGACAAGAGATGAGCCCTATGTGAACCTGTAGCTGAGATCAGAAGAGGCTGGTCCCATGGAGCCATAAGAGGAAGAAAGAAGGAGAGACCAGGCAGAGATCATCTGCCATCTTGCTTCAACAGGAGGCAACAGACTTTTGTGAGAAAGCAGCCTTGAGTTGGACCTTTTAGGACCTTGTAACTGTAAGCTTTTACCCCAAATAAATACTCTTTTTAATGGCCAACAGATTTCTAGTACTGTGCATCAGGATCCCTTTGGCCAATATACTCCCAAAGCTTTTTAGAAAACTAAAACATGTTCTAACCAGGAAATTACTATGATGATTATGAGGGAAATTTCATGTAATAACACTTTCTGTGACAACTGAAAGTGGCAATACTACCTCTGAAATATGGCACCTGGATTTTTAAATCAACCTTATAGACTACAATTAAAATTGTGGAAAATTGGTATTGGTAAATTAAGCTCAAGAAGCTTCCTTGATATAAGGCAGGTGTTTCTAACCATTTTTGTTCCACGGACCCCTTTGCCAGTTAGGTGAAAACGATGGACCCCTTCTCAGAATGTAACAGCAGATAATTTTATGGCACTCAACATTGGAGGTCACAGAAAATTAAGATAATAAGTTGATTTTTTTCAGTTCAAGCTCATGGACCCCCCTAAATCTTTCCAAGTTCCCCTTGGTGGGTCCATGAACCCCTGGTTAAGAAACCCTGATATAGGGAGTTATACAGGACATATGCCCAGGGTATATGGTAATGTCTATATATACTCATAGTGGAAACAAAAACAACAGCTGGGGGGTTACTGGGCTCCTGGCTGGGGGGTCACTGTTGTGGGCCCTGGGAGAGCAGCAGCAATCCTCCAGGTGCAACGGCAAGAACCAGGAAGGAAGGAGGGCCCAACAGTGGGCTCGTGATACTAATGGTTACACTTTTGAGCCTATACACCTGCAATAAGAACAAGGCCTAGAGTAGCATTGTGCCTGGGGGTTTCCTCCTGACAGCCTGCATGTTACTCAAATGTGGCCACTCTCACAGCCAAACTCAGCGTGTAGATGCGATGCATTCCCCTCAGCGTGGGACATGACACCCGGGGATGAGCCTCCCTGGCACCGAGGGATCACTACCACATACCAGCTGAAGAAGCAACTAGAAAATGACCTTGAATTAAAGATTCAATGCGGAACAGCAGAATATACCTGTCTACATATAATGACATGACTTCGGGAAGCTGTTTGACCTAATGTAAGGGGGAAATGGAAAGGAGAAATGAGATTATAAGGCTGTGAGTCTCTAAAAAAGAGTCTGGAGGTTGTCAGAAGGAATACCCCTATGTACAACTGAACAGAGTCTAAGAGACAGATAAGGTAGATACAACCCCAGGTATTGGTTCTTTTGAGGGATAAAGAGACCCATGGGTTCTATGGTCATGGCAGAAGGGGTTCACTGCCACGACAGATAGCCCTTCTTTGGAGATGGTGTTTCTGCATGATGGAATTGGACTCAGAGGGGATCTCTTTTCACAAGACTTGCATGCTACTTTATTGGAATTGTAGTCGGTGCTGGGTTTAAGATATATGTAGGGGATTTGAATCTCTGGATTGATAATATGACACCCAGGCCCAGAGCCTCAACAGACTTCAGCTCCTACACTTTGATTTATTGGACTTACTCCACTCACCTAACATGGAGTTGAAGAAGGTCAACCACCACAACATGGAGCCTAGAGTGTCTACAACTGGAAGCAGGAGGAGTGCATCCAGTACCCATATGGAATCTAAGCCCTCACTTGACATAGATGTGCAATGGACACAACCAATCCAATGTCCACAGAGAAAATGTGGAATGGGTGTGGGAACGGTAGCCATGGTGGCTGCTGGGTGTGGGGAACGGGAGGAAGAGATGAGATGTGGAGGCGTTTTCGGGACATGGAGTTGTCCTGGATAGTGCTTCACGGACAATTACGGGACATTATAGATCCCCCCAGGGCCCACTGGATGGAACGTGAGAGAATCTGGGCTATGATGTGGACCATTGACTATGGGGTGCAGTGATGCTCAGAGATGAACTTACCAGGTGCAATGGATGCGTCATGATGATGGGAGAGAGTGTTGCTGTGGGGGGAGTGGGGGGCGGGGGCGGTGGGGTTGAATGGGACCTCATATTTTTCATAATGTAATTAAAATAAATAAATAAATAAATAATTTTTTAAAAAAAAGAAACCCTGATATAAAGTAATAAGAATATATCAAGAATTGCAGTGAATATTAAGAACAAGACTTTATAAATAAAAAACCAAGTAAAGAAGAACTATATGCAGTTTGACAAAATCACCTGTAGAATATCACAAATTCTTTAAAGTCTAACATATCAACCTATATTCATAAACAAAAATAACATACTGTTAAATTTGATGAAAAGATAATAAAGAGCTATCAGCTCAAAATAGCATATTAAATAAAAATATTTATCAACTCTTTCTCTAAATATCGTAATTTGAAAACTGAAAATACTTAGAAAGGTATACTTGAAGCTAAGAGACTTATATGGAGACCATTAGTAGACAAATATTTCAACAGATTTTTAAAAAATTAAATATACTTACAGTAGAAATAACTAAAGTCCTTGAGCATGGGTAGAAACTATCTACTTTGAAGATCTTTGGACAGATTGAGGTCCAAAAAATTATTTTTAAGCAAAAGCTAGGAGTAAGATTTGAATTTCCATCTCCACATTTGAATGTCCAGAAATCAAGTATATTTTTACCCGGTTTGATACTCACTATGGAAATGTTGAAAAGAGAATCTGTAAAAAAAATTTCCTGAACTAGCTCAGGAAAATTATGGAAACTACTTTGCTAATAGACCATCACATAATAGGATCAAGGAATTCCCCAATGAATTATATGCTGCTTTCCCATTTATCTAAAGTCTAATCTCAATGACAAACACTGTCCATAAAATATATACTTTGGTAAACATAAAAATGCACCAAGGAGATCACCTTTCTATGAAGGACCAGCTGTACATCTACATCTATGATCAACAGAAGGCCCAGCTGTCACTCTCTTCAGAATTTGCCTCACCTTCCAAGCAAAGCTTCACCAGAGGAGATCACATTCTTCCCTGGGTAGCCTGTCTCCAGTGACTGAGCAGAATATCCCAGCCTGGATATTCTGATGGACAATATTTTCTCTAGATCTCCTCAGAGGGGGCTTTGATGGATCTGCATTGTATTTTGGTTTTTCTCTTCCCAATCTTGTCCCCTCTCTTTTCACAGGTTTTAATCCTTAATAAATTATTGCACCCCAAATTCCATCCAGCCTATTTACAGAGAACTCAAACGGTTATAGGTCATTGATGAACTTCTTTTTAAATAGGAATTTGCAAAATAGAAAATAAACAAGAAAAATGTCACCTAAAAAGAAACAGAGAATGTAAAAATAATCTAATTAGTATCTTTAGAAATATTCAGAATTTTCTGCAACGACACAATAAATGCATAATCTCTTTGGTTACAAAGCCAAAGATTAAAAGAATAGTGTAAATGCTTCTAAAGGAGAGAGGGTGGTGGAGGCCATAATCAGAATGGATACATATTGAAGCATCGCTACTAACCATGGTCAATAGTTTACGCTATAGTTTATACTTCACACTGCACAATTTTATAGGATTTGACAAAATGTGTAATGGCCTGTATCTATCATTGCAATATCAATTCATGAACAGAAACAAATATACCACAACATAAAATACATTTTTAATGGGGAAAAGTGTGTGTGTGTGTGGGGTGGAGCATATAGGAATCTCCCTATGTTTTCAATGTAACATTTGTGTAATCTAAAATTTCTTTAAAAATTAAATAAAAATAAATTATAAAAATAAGAATGGGCTCAGATTTCTTACTTTTAACTCTCGATGCCAGAGGACATATGTCTTTGCTGTTTGAGATATAGTTGTTTTCAACTTAAATGAATATATGAAGTCAACTATTATTAAAATTTGAGAATAATTTTACAATAAAGATATTTCCAATGCCAAAAGGGTGGCTGACTACACATCCAGATTTGCTCTGAATCATCTGTGTTTTCTATGTGCTGTACAGGCACAATTATAATGGGCTACATATTTTGAGACTCTAAAGTGAAAAGGTTCAGGAAGTTTGGGAAGCACTTGAAATTGAATTTCCTACCTATGAAATTATAAAAACACTCATCAAGGAGAATATCTGAAGGTTCATAGTGGTTCCATATGGAGCACTTGGATGGGCTCAAATTTTACATTTTCATGCAGAAAAGGAGTTCAGAGGCATATAACCAAGCACAAATATAAAAGGAGCATGAGCCTGTGAGAACAGTGCCAGAAAGCCTAGAATGATCTGAAACTTACAAACTTTGTAAGGAAAACAAAACAATTTATAAGTTATGATTATATTTCTGTGTAACATTTATGTAATCTAAGTATCTTTTAAAAATAAAAAAATATTATTTAAAAAAGAATAAACAGAGTTTTTGTTTGTATTATATCGATAAGATGGTATAAACATAATGAGCATCACAAAATGGAATTCTGAAAATTCTATTTTGCTTCCATATTCTCTGACCAGAAGAGTAATTTCAAGCCTAGGGAGGTAATAAATATTGGTAAGAAGCAGTTGAACCTCAAGATATGTTAAGAAATGATAAGATAGCATTTAGCTTTTCTAAATGATTTCAAGTCTCCAGGCCAGAAAAGATTACATACCAGTGTATGGTAAACACTTGTAGATGAGAAAGTGAACTGCACGAATGGCAATTTCTTATCTTGCAGCCACTGGGAAAACAGGGGAGGTGACCAGGAATCCATGGTTAGGAACATTCAGTTCTGATCTTCAAGATGAGAGAAAAAGATTGTGACTGAGAGTAATTTATCGTTATATTGTGTGTGTGTTCTTACTCTTAAAAGCCAATAGCCAGGCCATTATTATATTCCTGCTTCTGGGATGCTTGCAAGTGGAAAGCAGACACTGCTTGAGATCGATGGCTTCTTTCAGTCCTTTGAGAAAGCCTATGTTCCTTAAAGAGATGGTGTTGGGTTGCATACACTTTTAGCCTTCACCAAATATTGCAAATATTTCTTTACATTTACAAATCTCCATTGCATTTAATTTGGCTCCATATGACTAGTTCAGGAAAATAGATGACTATGAGTGAAGTGATATATTTTATTTCTAGACCAAGGCACTAAAAAACTTATTTTCTAGACCTAATACTCTCTTATCCCTGGTCTTGGAGACCATAGATTGAAATGTAAGGCTGAGGTTGAGATGAGGCCTCATGAGACGTACGGAGCCTGGGTTAAGCTACCCACGGTAAATGCTATTAATTTCCCTGCTCTCATATAGTCATATAGTCTCATATAGTCAAATATAGCAGATATTTGGAATCCTATACATTGTTGGAACAGAGTTTTAATTCCATTTATAAAAGAATTTGTCAACTGTGTTGTATTACTCTGCCAAAATGATGCCCATGCAAAGTACCAGAATTCAGTTGGCTTTCATAGAGGGCATTTATTGAGTAAAACACTTATAGTAAAAAAGCCCTAAGGAGTCCTACTCAAGGTTGCTTTCTTACCAAAATCAGTTGCCACATGTTGAAGCAAAATGGTAGCTGATCTCTTTCAGTGTTCAGTCTCCCCTCCCAGCTTCCTTGCTTTCAGCTGCAGGCTGGCACAGGGCTTGTCTCTCAGGACTTCTCTCTACCGGCATAGCACTCATTTCTTTCCATGCCTTCTCAGCTGTTCTGTTCCCTTTCCAAGACCAGCTGCAAACTATCAGATGAATGGCTCATCTCCCCTGGGGCCCCAGGATCAAAACTGACAGTGCTCTCTCTCTTCCTGTGTGTCTATGTCAAGTGAGTTTGTTTTATATCAGATCCACCAACGGGGTGGGAACTCAACCTGAATCATGCCTACTGATGTGGCCGAATCAAAGACAGCCCTCAAAGCAATCTTAACAAGTAATCTAATGAAGGGCCCCTCAACTGAATCCAGTATAATCATAGGGTAACACACTCAGCGGAGTAGATTAGTTTATAAACATAACCTTTTCCCTTTTGGGGATTCATAAAATAATCTCAAACTGTCACATGTGCATTTTGGTGTCCTCTTCAGACTGGCATCTCTCATAACACCAAAGTAACTATAAGTTCTTTCTAGGCCTCATATCTGCACATTTTATCATCCAGGACAAGAAGTAACTACTTTTTCTAAATCATTAAATTAAATTTCCATCCTTTACTATGATTGGGTGTTCCCTGAATGAATCTCTGTGTCACAGACAGTTAAATTACGTGAATTGGCTTCCACCAACCCAGAAAATCATTATGGATGTTTTGGGTTGAATTACGTCCTACAACCCTCAGTCTAGTGAATGTGGACTTATTTGTAAATAGGATCTTTGAAGAAATTCCCAGTTAATTTGAGGCCGAACTGGATTAGGGTGGGTATAATCCAATATGACCGATGCCCTTTTAAAGAGAAGAAATTTGGACCCAAAAAGAGAGACTAAAGAGAGACAGTCATGTGACAGAGACAGAGATTGAGCCATGATGCCACAAGCCAAGGAATGGCATGTGTTACCCACCAGAAGCAATTAGAGAGACATGGAATGGATTCTCCCCTGCAAGAGGAAGCATGGCCCTAGTGACACCTGGATTTCATAGCCTCCAGAACAGTGAGGGAAGAATTTTATGTTGTTTAAACCATCTAATCTGCAGTACTTTGTGAAAGCAGCCATATCAAACTAAAACAATGATCAGTCGCTCCTGAGCCAGAGAGTTGTTACTGATCAAGGAAAAGTTGGAATGGATCCTGAGGAGACAGCCATGAAATATGCTACAGCATACTCTAATGTTGGTGTAAATCCCCTTAGATCTTTACTCTGTCTTGTTCAAAATGTTCATAATGATTCAACAGCATATTTAGTGGTGTCATTATGTTTGTAAAGACAGTAAGTATACTAGATAACACAATCCAGGTTCAAAATATTCATAATGTATTGGACTAAAAGTTCAAGTAAAACAATATAAATGTTACATTAAATAGAAATTTAAAATCAACATAAAAGATATAAGTAAGGGCTCAAACTTGGATTTAAAATATTTAGTTATATAAATATAGTATACAGTAGATAGAAAATAATAGTAGCTTTTATTAAACATCACAGATGATAGTTAACAGGAAACACAGTCAATAGTGTGATGTCACCACCAACCAAATAGAACATCATTAAATTACATAATAGGTGCATATAATATACAAAGGTAAGGGAGGGATGTCATTTTATTCTGCATAGATTGTACTACTCTTGCAATCTGTGCAAAAATTTAGGAGTCACAATTTACACAGGGGGCATCAAAAAACCTGATCTATCTAGAGAAGAATGAATAAATAAAGAAACTTGAAACAACATCAATTTTTGAATTAAAGTAACTATGAGAAGCCAGGAAGGGGCTTAAGAAGAATTAGTTAATTGTCTTCAAACATCTGAAATACTGTCATATTGTAAAAGAGTATACAACTTGTTCAGATGGAACACTAGGACCAAAGGGTTGAAATTAAGAAAAAAAAGAAAAAAGATTTCAACACTATAGAGACAAGGCTTTTGTAATAGGCATAGATGTTCACAAATGAAAGAATCTGCCTCAGGGAAGAAGGCTTTTTCATCACTAGGGTAAGCTCAAGCAGAAGTAAGACTTTAACTTGTCAGAGGTGATAGAGAAAGGATTCAGGCATGCAATGGTAGTGGAACAAGATGGTTTTCATAATCCCTTTAATGTTGATGTTTCTAGGATAATATGAAATGAGCCAGATTTCACTATTCTGTAGAGTCTTTTTTAATTTTTAATTCCTTAAAGGTATTGAAATTCCACCACATAGTTTCAGAGAAAAAGGAGAAAGAAATGTCAAGTTTAAGTTATCTCTACTTTCTACTTCACATGAGATTTTGTGAATTCTGTGACACCTAAGGATGCAGAGAAAATGCCATTTCATGAAAGTTAGTGTGGACTCATGAAATATAGTCTATTTATTAACTACAAGGACAACATTGACTAAAATACATGGCTTCAAATGGACTCTATCCATATATGTTTTTAAGAATATAGGGACTCCAAAGTCATTCACTCTGTTAATTGGGGAAATAAAACCAAAGAAGAGAGTAGATAATCTCTATTGCATTTATGTATTCATCTTGCAAATTCATAGGCTTCTCTCAGATTTTTTTTCAACTATGACCAACAGATTTGGAATGGATTTACTAGAGCACATGTCCCTTGCTCTAAAAAAAATTATTTCAATTTGTGGCATCGTACTTGTTTTTATCAAGGATGAGTTCACCAACCACTGAAATCCAGGCTCTATGTAAGAGCAGTAACTAATTGAAAATACATTTTTTCACCAAAGAAAAGTAATCTTATTGAATAAAACAAAAGCTAATACATATATTCCAAACACTAAACAATATCTACAGAAGTCCAGTCTCTAAGTGTCTGAAAACTATTAGCACCATTTTATAGAGCTTTATGATCCACCAAAGGTATTCTGGAAAAAGTTCAAGTCTATGAAAGTAAGAGGGAATTTCCCATAAAACTACATAATCTCTCCACCATCAAGTGTTTTCAAAATGACATTGTTTTTATAAAGTTAGGACTGCCTCTTTCTATGCTTTCAGATAATGCCCCAAAAGGCATTATAGTCTGGATTATTTCTAACAGCCTATATGAAATAAACAGTGGATCCCATCATTCCAAACAATCCTGCTGATAATTTTTGAAGAAAACCTTAAAAATTCCATATTTCACTAGATGTAAATGTTTGAGGTAATTTGTCAGAACTTCTCTCTGCTTTCAATAAGACTGATCCCAGTGACCACAAAAAGAAAGCCTGTCTCCGTGAGCTCTTTCCAGAGAGCAGCAGTTCCCCCTATCAAGAAAAATTTGCTGGAAATTTTTATCACTATTTTTATAAAAATAAGGATAATATTAAAGAACTAATCCATGTAAAACACAAATTAGACGACTCTGACTTTCAAAGAAGTGGCATGTCTTTGGAATTAAACTATGTGGTATGCTAGACTACTGAACAAATTGATGAAAAGGAATGTTGATTTCATTTTTTAAATCAATTCCCCTCTTTGGTAAACTACATTGCTAACTATTTGTGTTTTGATATTTTTCAAAAGTGTTTTAACACAAGGAAGGAAATTTCATACACTTGACAACTCAAAAACATGGACATTAGTAATTTTCATTTCACTTAATAATGGCAGTAAAGTTTTTAAAAATTTGAAATAGTACCCATCAGTGAAGCAACAAAAACACTGATTATCTACACTTCTTGAGGCTCTGTTCTAGTACATCTAATTTCTAATTTCCTATCACACCCTGGAGTCTAGGGGAGATGGCACCTAACTTAATGCCTGGGGACCATTCAGCTATGTAAAGGAAAGAAGCCACCAAAACTGGACAGCTCTTGCCCCAGCTAAAGGATAAAGTCACTATGTAATTCAAGCTGATAATTACTTTATAAAACTTATGATTATTTTTCCAAAGAAGATGAAAATTAAACTTTTGTATAAAATATCTCAAATCTCAAATGTTAGAATGTACATCAAAATTGTCAACATATTGCATAGAACAATATTATGAGAATAAGCAAAACACACTTTCAGCTCAAGGAAACGTCACTGTAGTATACAAGCATATAGTTTGGACCTCTGGTGTAGAGAATTTATAAAACATGGAGGAAAGAATCACAGCTTTTTTTATTTTTATTTTTTTTTACACTGTTGCAGAGTGTCTTCCAATTGCCAGCTATTGAGTAAACTGGGAATGGAATGGGGATCTCTGCCGGGCTTGCTTTCCCTCCTATCTCTGAAGCTGGTGGAATACTAGCCATTCTCCAGATGCTATCCTCAGAGGTAGATTCACAGCTTTTATTCAGACTCCCTCTTCACATTTTTTCCTACTTATACATCCCAGTCCTTCAAATGCTAACTCCCTCCCTCCCTCCCGCCCTCTCTCCCTTCCTCCCTTCCTCCCTTCTTCCCTTCCTCCCTTCCTTCCTTCCTCCTTGAAGAAAAACAACCAAAAATTCAGGAACATGGTGAGGAGTATAATTGAAAACCAACTCTGAACTCTCTAAATAGGCATTAGAAGTCTCTATTGTTCCATCTCTAAGGATAAGTCATAATTCTCTCTAGACTTTCTTAACTGGGCCTAAAATTAACCTGTATTGTGTGATATAACCTTTCTGTTGAATGAACACAAAATCCTAGAAAAAGTTTTCAGTATCAATGAAACAATTTCGTAGAATTCAACATCTATATTTACATATTAATCTTCTTTATTCAGTGTTTGTTATCCAAAGTGACATTAGACACATATTAGAAGTAGTAACTTCGGTAAAGCCAAAAACCTTGGCCCAGAATTGTAAGGATGCATTCATCTTGGTTTCCAATTGAATTTGCAAAAACTCGTTATAAGAGAAAACAAAGAACAACTCACTGGTACCTCTCTAGATTCTTAGGAAGACATTCCTAGAGTTTCAGCAGTTAATGAAGAGTAAGAATTGATAAAGAAAAGCAGTGTTTTGCTTGCTCAATCACAATTATTTTTCTTCTTATCTAAAGTAGGAACAACAACCCTAATCTTATACCACACTGGGAGACAGAACAGTTGCGTAATGGAAAATTAACATGAAAAATATATATGTTAAACATTAAATTAATGAAATGCACTGCAAGGATTAAAGAAGCTTAGATAATGTAACAAAATTTTAGAGTCATCAAAGAAAGTCTATATCAGACTACTCAAATTAGAATTTATGAGAAATTACTATTACATTACAAAAAAGCACCATTTCAGACTTAGAAAATTGAATTTGCTATTTGATTTGATTGCGAGATCTATTTAATAGGAATGGAGGTATTTCTGAACAGACATAAATAAAGTTGAGATGAATGATGGACCAAGATCAGTATGAGAGTTTTGAATGTCAAATTGCAAAATAAGAAGTTCAAACTTTATTTCTACATTAAGTTTGATCATCAGGACTTTCTGTGAGGTATTGGAAACAATTGTATAATTAAATTTGAATTTTCAGAAAATATGAGGTGCACTGCTTATTGGTGAGAAAGAATTTGAAATTTCTTTTCCATTCTCATTTGGCAAAAGTGCATATCAATTGACCTTTAATAAAGACTGAAGGTCCATATGTTCAGATTAAAGTATCCAAAAGGGCGTACTGAATACCACTGCTCCTTTGCTGATCTGTGACTTTTGAATCATTCTTTTTAAAAATTTGTGTATTCAAAGACATAAACTGCTTTAAGGGAGCAAAAGATATATCTTTTATAAGGAAAATCATTATGCATATTTACATATACAATATTCTCAACATTTTTAATTATTCTCCTTCATTTAACATATTAGACACCTTATTTTTAAATGTACTTAAAGTAACAAAAGAAAAAAATTGCATTAACCTACAATTTGAGAGGAAAATAATATTGGAATGTATAAATATGAAGAATAAATTTCTAATGTATGCATTGATATTTTTTCCAAGGAAATATGCTTTATTATTTTGTATGCATAAGTCTAAACTCAGAATTTATAAACAAAGACATAAGTAAATTGATCTGTACAATATAGTTTATTCCAATTAAAATATGGATCTATACAAAAAAGTGGTATTCAACACAACCTACTGTTGGGCATTTAAAGAATAGAATTAATATGCATTCAGAGAGTGACAGAGAAAAGAAGGTTAGAGGTTTCTTTCTACACATGTATACATACACTCCCTTTTAGGGGACTACTAGCTCAAGGCCAGTGATTCAAGCAGAAATGGTTGTTCTCATCTCCACCAAACTTCTACAAATACGTGGCATGTGTCCAGTTACATATGTCCTATCTTTCCAAGCAATGTTTAGTGAATTTGCATGCACACATACATTTTATTCACATTACATCTAGAAAGTCTCCCATTTTGTCTCAATGTCCAGAGGCTGTATATATTTATTAGTGTCTCTGTTTGAAGTTAATCCACAGATGAACACAGGGAAGTGGTACATTTTGATTCCTCAGGCAGTTCTTAGAACAACATCTACAAGGGAAAATTGTTATACCTTTGGATATTTCTGTCACCAGAATGTTACTTGTCATGTACTTATTACATCATGATTACTAATGAAAGACTCTTACATATTAGGGCTGAATCTTGATCATATTCAAAAATTGATAATACACTAAACTTCCTGAAATCAGAGGCCAGACATGGAGCTCCAGATATCCCAGGCTAATTTCTTCTGCTTCTAGATGCATGCTCCTTTCCAGCTAAATTTCCCAGTCAACTTCCAGTAATTAAATCCCAAAACTATTAATAAAAATTTAATTACTGATTAATTTCATTAGCTTGTGGAAGTATGGTTTTCTACATATGATCCGGTAGTCCTTGATCTTCTGAATCTCAGGCTAGATCTTCTGAGTCTCAGGTTACATTTAAAAAGATTATAATACCACATTTCCTTGATTCAGAATATTGTCCTAAGAATTAAATGACATATTGTATATAGAACATTGAATATAATGTCTGGCATATAATTGGAACATATTAAAACACAGAGAAATAATATCATAACATAACATCCCCAAACATTGTAGAAAATGCATCTTTATAATGAAGTTCCTTAGTATAATAGGATAGCAGTTTGAACAGTTCTGAAAGAAATGGTCCCCAACCAGCTCACATGGCAATTTAAGCAAATCTGTTTCTGATCCACCTTACTTTAGGAAGTCTCCACCAAAGGTAACATGGAAAGTATTCATTCAGGGAATATTTATGCATATGCTTATAATGGGAACATTGTCAGCAACACCTCCCTTCCTTCCTTTTCTGCAAAAAAAAGTATAATTTATTTTTATATGCATCCATGAAATTAAACTACAAATGTCAAAGAATAAAGAGAACATTACTTCCACAGGAATGAGCTGAAAGAGCAAGCTTTCCGCATACTCATATTTACAGTAACACTGAGCAGACCTGTGCCAACTGGACGCTTTGCCAAGGTTGAGGGTAGGAATATCCAAGGAGATTGAATATAAATATAAAATGTCTGGATTTTATACTCTAAAAAATAGAACACCACTAAACATCTAAAGCTGAATTCAATTTAAGTTTTAAGAAGATTGATCTGACAGTGATGCTTAAGATGCAGTGAAGTGGTGAGAGCTGACATGGAAATCAGGTGGGAAACTAGTATGTTCATTCGCTAAAGATATATATGGGGGTGTCCAGCAGAATGAAAAGAAATGGGATATTTCAAAATATTTAAAAATCAATAAACAATATCTTATTGTACCTGAAGAGAAAGAAATTAAAAACAACCATTCCTGCCTTAGGGTGATACAGGAAAAAGTTTACTCAGGCATGTTGTGTTTTGATGAAAATTATTGTGACAGTTTGAAGTTCTTTTATGAACCCTAAAAAGAAAAATATGTTTTTGAACTAATCAATACCTGTGGGTATGGGGTCTTTTGATTACACTCTATCAGTAAGGTGTGAGCCAGCTTGGGTCTCCAGTCTCCTTTGCAGGGTCAGATGTAAAGAGAGACACACAGAGAGACACACAGGAAAAGGGAGATCTTCCATTTTGCCAAGTGAGAGAGAGCACTCCAGATTTCCCTACAGCTGCTGAAAGATAAAGCAGCTCTGAGAGGCTCAAGAAGATGAGGACCAGGGAGAGATGCCTGATTAATCACAGCTGAACTCCAGGAGAAAGTAGAGAGAGAATAGCAGACCCTCCAATTTACCTCACCATGTGGCAGGACTACAGGATCTGCCAGCAGATGACCTTGGTGAGAAAGCATCTCTACTGATGCCTTGATTTGGACAAGTCACGACCTTGGAACTATAAAGTTTTGCTCTAAATAAAATCCCCATTAGAAAAGCCAGCCTATTTCTGGTACTCTGCATCAGCTGTCCTTAGGCAAACAAGGAGAGCTATTAAAAGAACTAACTCTTATCCAGCACCTACTTTGGCCAGATACTCTTCTAAGAGCTTTATATATAGTAGATCCTGTAGTCCTCACAACAACACTATAAGATAGATAATATTATCCCACATCTTTTTTTAGGTAAGAGACCTGGGGCAGAGAGAGGTTGAGTGATATGACCAAGGCCACACAAATTATAAGTGGCATTATCAGATTTGAACCCAGTGGTTCATTAGTGATATCGGCTTTCACTATTTTGATATACCTTTTACTATTACTCCTACTGAGTCTTGCCATTGCTACAGAAAGACAAGATATCACTGTCATCATGTATAAGGTTCATTAAAAATCATATTCCTCCTAAGATTTTTGTAGCATTTGAACAGTACTCATTTCTTATAAGATTCTGTTTCAAAACTGAGTACTATAAAGCATAATCCATAAAATAAAAGAATAATTATTTTTTCATCCTTACACTTTCCTTGTAATCTAGTCAATGACAAAAAGATGAAATGCTGCCAAATATTATAATTAAAAACAGTGGGATAGAACTGACATCATTATAGGAAATTGGACATGTCAGACTTCATGACTAGTCTGAAATAGAAGACAATTATGTAAAGACCTTTATTTTTCCTGTTTTTATGCCACAACGTTGATTTTTATAATTTATTTTCTTTCCAAATAATTAGAGGTTCAAAATTAATAAATTAGCTATGCCAACTTGTGAAAGGGCAGTGCCCATGGCTTCAGGGTATAGTTGAAGCCCACAGGATATTTGACATGGAGTGATTAAAGAATAATTCTCTTAGAACTGCTATACCATGTAGGTGAAGGAGGGAGCAGTCTTTGATTTTATTACAGTGTCAGAATGTGGTATGACTTTGACTTGAGTTCCAGTTTGTAAGTGACACTTCCTAGCTTAGAATGTTTCTTTCCTCACCTCTGGAAGCAGTCATGGCCTACGGGGCAGTCATGGCCTACGGGGCAAAGATGCAGAGCAGAACACACAAATGAAAGAGAATTGAAGTGGCACGTGGAAAACAAGCAGGCAGACAATAAATTTTTTTAATATATTGGGCAACCCCAATATTTTTGACATAATATCCATTTTTATCCATATAATGTTATATAAACATACATATTATATACTACATATTTATACACATACATGTCTATTTAATCTTCAAAATATCACCATTTTATAAATTAAGAAAACTGAGACATAGGAATGTTAAATAACTTCACAAGGTTATGTAACTTGTTAGTGGTAGAAAATGCTTGTTGTTTTTTTTTCATTTAAAAATTTTTGAAGTATATCATTCATACATGAACATACCTAAACAATAAGTGTATAGTAAAAGTTGTAAACTTACAAAACTAATATGCATAGTATCATTCATGGTTCTCATACATCACCCCACGACTAACACCTTGCATTGTTGTGAAACATTTGTTAACTACTATCAAAAAGCATCATCAATATATTTCTATAACTATAACCCATATCTTACATTTGATGTATTTCCCCTAACACACCTGATTATTAATACCCTGTAATAGTATTATACGTGTAATAGTTCATGAGAGAATGTTTTCATATTTGTACTCTTAGCCATAGCCCATCTTTCACCACAGTACTGACTGATAAACAGGCCCATGATTTGTACAATCCATTCAAGGTGTACACTCAGTGGCTCTCATTTTCATCACAGAATTGTGTTGTTGTAACCTCAGTCGATTTAGAACATTTTCATTATTCCAAAAGGGAAAATCCTCTACCCCCTCTTATATTTCCCTATTGTTGTTCTGAGAATTGATTTAATATTCTTCATCCTTGCTACAAAAATATATTATTGTTAACTATCATCCATAAGTTACATTAGTTGTAGTTTTTTCCCATGTATCACCATACTCCTAACGCTTTGTAGAAGAACTTACTTATTTTTATACTAATAGCCAAAATCTTCATCCACCACCAAAATCACTGTTATTTAGTCCCTAGATTATTCTCTAGCTTCCTTTCAAATGACATTCACATCCACAGACTACCCTTTTCAGTCACAATCACATTTATGTATCAGCACTATATACTCACTATAATGTGCTACCATCAACTCTATTCATTTCCACACTTTTACAATAAACCTTATCAGGAATTCTACATGCAGCAATTATCAGTTCCCATTTTTAATCCACATTCTATCTCCTAGTAACCTATATTCAGGAATTTATCTACACAAGTTTCCTCAACATATTTAGTTCATATTAGTGAGACCATACAATATTTGTCCTTTTGTGTCTGGCTTATTTCACACAACATAATATCCTCAAAGTTAATCCATGTTGTTGTATGCATCTCTATTTCATTTCTTCTTATAGCTGAATAGTATTACAGAGTATGTATGTAACACATTTAGTCAGTTGATGGACTCTTGGGCTACTTCCATAATTTAGCAATTGTGAATAATGCCGCTATGAATATTAGTGTGCAAATGTCGGTTTGTGTCTTTGCTTTCAGTTCTGTTGAATATATTCCTAGTAATGGGATGGCTGGCTCATACAGCAGTTCTATTTTCAGCTTCTTGAAGTACTGCCGAACTGTTTTCCACAGGGTCTGTACCACTCTACATTCCCACCAACTGTGAAAGAGTGTTACTATTTCATGACATCCTCTTCAGCATTTGTACTTTTCTGATTTTCTAAGACAATGACCATTCTATATGGTTTGAAATAGTATCTTATTGATTTGTATTTCCCTGATAGCTATTGGTGGTGAATATTTTCTCATGAGCATTTTGGTCATTTGTATTTTCTCTTTGAAGCAATAGCTATTCAATTCTTACATCTATTACTTAATTGGATTGCTTTTCTTTCATCACTGAGTTGTATGATCTCTTTATATAACATGGATATCAAACGTTTATCAGCTATGTGTTCCAAATATTTTCTCCCATTGAGTAGATGGCCTTTTTAATTTCTTGAAGAAGTCTTTTGAAGAACAAAATTGTTTGATTTTGAGGGGGTCCCATTTATCTATTTTTTTTTCTTTGATTGTTTGTGCTTTGGGTTTAAGGTTTAAGAAACTACCACTTACCATGAGATCTTGAAGATTTTTCCTTGCACTTTCATCTAGGTGCTTTATAGTTGTAGCTTTTATATTTATGTCCTTGTTCCATTTTCAGTTAATGTTTATATAGGGATTGATATAGGGGACCTCTTTTTTTTCTTTTGAATATGGCTATCAAGTTTTCCCAACACCATTTGTTGAATCAATTGTTCTGGTTCAGGTGGGTGGGCTTGACAGCCTTGTGAAAAATCACTTGACCATCAATGTGAATGCCTATTTATGAATTCTCAATTTGGTTCTATAGGTCAAAATGTCTATCTTTATGCCAGTATCATGCTGATTTTAGCACTGTAGCTAAGTAATATGCTTTAAAGTCAGGAAGTGACAAGTTTGTTTTTCTTTTGTAAGATATATTTTGGCTATTTGGGGACTCTTACCCTTCCAAATATATTTGATAATAGACTTTTCCATTTCTGAAAAAATGACGGTTGGGATTTTTATTGAGATTGCATTGAATCTGTAAATTAGTTTGTTAGAATTGACATAATGATATTTAGTCTTTTAATCAATGGTCACAGAATGTTCTTCTACTTCTTCAGGTCTTCTTTGGTTTCTTTAAACAATGCTTTGTAAGTTTCTGAAATCAGGTTCTTTATGTCCTTGGTTAAGTTTATTACTAAATATTTTATTGATTTTAGTTGCTATTATAAATGGAAATTTTTTCTGACTTCCCTTCACATTGCTCATCAATAGTGTATATAAACACCATTGATTTTTGTATATAAATCTTATATCCTGCCACTTTGCTGAACTCGTATATTCTAGTAGCTTTGTTATAAATTTTTCAGAATTTTCTAGATATAGGATCATATCATCAGTGAATACCGAAGGTTTTACTTCTTCTCTTCCTATTTGGGTGCCTTTTATTTATTTTCCTTGCCTAATTGCTCTAGTTAGAACATCTAACTCATTACTGAATAACAGTGGTGACAGTGGGCATCCTTGTCTTGTTCCCCATATAGTGGGTAAACAGAGTTTTTCACCATTGAGCCAATGTTAGCTCTGGGTTTCTTATATATGCAGTTCACTATTTTGAGAAAACTTTCTTCTATTCCTATCTTTCGGAGAATTTTTATCAAGGAAATATGTTGTATATTTCAAATGCCTTTTCAATCAAGATGATCATGCTATTTTTCTTCTTTAATTTATTAATGTGGTTTATTACATTAATTGATTTTCTTGTACTGAAACATCCTTGCATTCCTGTTATAAAACCAATTGATCGTCGTGTATAATTCTTTAAAGTGATATTGGATTCCGTTTGCAAGGGTTGCATCTATAGCCATTAGAGAAATTGGTCTGTAATTTTCTTTTTTTTTTTTTTGTAGTGTCTTTACCTGGATTTGGTTAGGGTGATGTTGGCTTCTAAAATGAGTTTGGTAGTGTTCTTTCCTGTTCAATTTTTTAGAAGAGATTGAGCAGGATTTGTCCTAGATCACCTTTGAATGATTGGTAGATTCACCTGTGAAGCCATCTGGCCCCAGGCTTAACATCTTTGAGAGGTTTTTGATGACTATTTCAATCTCTTCACTTGTGATTGGTTTGTTGAGGTCTTCTATTTCTGACCACAAAGCTGATTGTCAGAATTTGGGCAGTGCAGGAAGAGAAATGCAAACAGAACTTGAAACAAGAATGTTCCCATAGTCACACTGTTCTAAAGTGACTACAAGATGCTTATGGCACAGAAGTGGAGGTTCTGATTCCAGTGTCTGCAGGGAGATGTATTTAATGAATCATGTTTAATATTTCTGAATGCCTGAGTAAAAGAATCCTTATAAGTATCTGAGACCAGAGATATTTTAATATTTCTTACAGAATTCTTAATTAACATAATATAAATTGTCTATCTTGGTCTATTAATGAGTAATCAAATAAATGAATTAAGAATATCTTGTGAGGCTGCTTTCTTGGTTAGAAACTGAAATTCATTTTTGCAGCAGACTGCCCTTTGTAGTAAGAAGGATCATTTGAAGAGTCCTATGATTTGTAGAGATGCTTCTGTAAGAATTTACATTAAAGCTTAACAATACTTCACAGCAGTGAGCTCCAAAAAATGAAAATAAAACATTATTTAATCCTCAGATATATGCTTGTCTATTTCCCAAGACCAAATTATAACTAACTTGGCCTACAGAGTTGATCATCTCTTTGTTTCCCACTAGAAAAGTTTGAGAAGGATCTGTTTTAAATTGACAGACTACAACCAAGATAGGACATTTGGTATTCTCCATGTGATGTTATTTAAGATTTAATAAGCCTGACTCTTGCAAACATATTAACAACTATTGTCACTGACCTGTTCCAGCTACCTCCCTGATGCTGGAATATGGTTTCCCTCTAAAGGCAGTGGATGTTCTCAGTGTCAGTCATATTAGGTTTAATTCTGAGGCAAGATATGAAGCAAAGCTTGGGTTAAAGAGGAAAGAACTTTTATTTTCCTTGAGGTTGACAGGCTAGGGAATAGGCACTGAGGACAGGAATTAGGCCTGTGGAGTTGAGATACGGAGATGACTTTGAAGAATCCAATTGGCGTTGGGCAAGTGGATGTTAATCGGATTCCTGCTGTCTAGGGGCTTGCAGGGGTTGAAGATTTTTAATTTGGAGTCTAAGGGCTCTAAAAGTATAAAACACAAGAAGCAGGTTAAACTCTTTGGGTTGTGCTTATAGCTTTAGTGATGTCTTAGAAAAGCCACGACCTGGTCTTCTTTATGGTATGGGGAATTAGAAGACACAATTTTCCTCCTTGAGGCCAGAGAGGCAGTGTCAGTAGTGCTTGCTACTGGAAGATAACTATGAAAGCAGAGCAGTAGCAGTAGAAGAAGAAGAGGCAGTATCGATGGGCAGAATGAGGAGGGTCAAGCAGGAGAACTGAGGGAATTCATCAGTATCAGAATCCTGAGAAAAGATCAAGGAGACTCTGGGGCTTGCACTGAAAGAATTTAATATAAACATAAAATTTTATCTTTAATTATAGAATACTGAGATGACTTAATACTGATAATGCCAATGATGATGACAAACAACCTTATTTCATTAATTTATAGGCTCAAACTTCCCTATTATGTCCAAATCACAATAGCCTATTCTTCTACCAGGTTCCAATCCCTGGGTATTCTTAAGGATCTTTAAAGAATATTTGCATGTTCCATAGATTCATTCTCTTTGTTCCAAGCCTATTCCACTAGCTCTCTGGCTTGTCACCACTACCACCAGGACACCTCTTATTTGTTTGAAGCTATCCTCCTCCAGACCAGTGCCACTTCCCCAGTACCACATGACTCCTCACACTGACACCAGCTCTTTCTTTGGTTCCCCAAAGTGATAAATGACCAGGATATACAGATAAGGTTTTTCCAGAGGCTAGGTAATAATACAAAGCAGAGGAATTAAACCTAATAAGCCTGGACCCTAACTACAGCTGTTCTCAAATCCACAGGTATATGCCACCCTTCCCCCATTGCCCTCCCCCCCGCATTGCACCTTCCTTTCTAAGTGACAGTCTCTCTAGACCCTGGTGCCATCATGTGTACCTTTGTAGGGGACTACTTAGAAGTATGTCTCCCTCCCTTTGAAATCCAAACCCCCAATTTCCTGAGGCCTGGAAAAGGAAAAAAAAAAAAAAAAAAAATCGGTTACTCCAGTCTAAAGCTTGACCCCCATGCTCTCCATTTCTGCCCTAGAATTAATTTCCACTAGGAGTCTTGACATTGTGAGTACCTAATTTTCCTCTTTAAAGAATAAGAGTTGGCCTAAAGTTCCTACTGGGACAATTCATCTGAAACTAATATTATATTATTTCTTTAGCCAGGATAATTCACCCTTAAATACCAACTCAAAATGTACTTTGGCAACTCTGTATTAGCTTTAGACTCTCAAATTGTGCCCTTTAAGGGTTCCTCTAAGTACATGAGGTGAATTTGTGTCCCCACAGCCCAATTGCCAACTTTAGGTCTCTGCATCCAACAACTCTGTAAGATGGGTTCTATTATTATCCCTATAAACACAGAGAGGTTATATATATATAACCAAGATCAAACAGCTAGTAAATAAGGAAACTGTGATTCATACCCAAATGGAGAGACTTCAGACGCTACTCTGTTAACTCCTATTATTTAACTGCTTCAAAAAATAATTTTCCAAAATGATACAGTTTAAATACCTATTGAGAAAAAAAACACTTGTTCTTAGAAGAGTCCATAAAGATAGAACTTTCACCCTAAAGATAAACTGTCACTTTATTATTTTATAGCAGTGCCCATCTCCATTTAAAAACACAAGGTTTGCTTTAGTTTTGTCCGTAGAATGACTTTTCCCCAAACAAAGAAGCAGCCTGCCCCCATACATGATCTCAATCTAGCAACACTAGAGAAATAAAAGGGCTGTTTTATGGCTTTAAAATGGAAATCCTGCTTACAAATGATAATACCTACCATTTATCATGTCGAGCCTATTTTCCAGACATTGTTCTGGTCTGTCATTTTATCTATTCTGACAAAAACTTGGCAAGGCATGTATTATTATTCCCATTTTACACGTGAGACTGTGGAGACATAAAGATTAGTTAAGAGTTCAGTACATCTGGAAAACAGATAAGCTGTAACCTTCTTAGCCCAGTGTTCTTCCACCATATCCAACACCTTTGAGCTATACAGAATAACTTTATTTTCTTGAACTCATTAAATGGTAAGGGTGTAGCTTCTATTTATGATGAAATTTAGTACCATTTTCGGTATGCATTCAGCTGGAAGTATGGCAATTTAAAATAAGTGTCTTTCACAGTAAATGTTAGAATAGATGATATCCCATTATTTTAAATCTTTCATTCTTCATTTAGGCAAGTCAAAATCAATCACTAACTTCTTATAAGGCAAGCCCTACACCATCGGGACAAATAAAACAAATACAAAAGCATCAGGCTTTCAATTAGATTTACTTAGCGCCAGTCATCTAACTTTGTCAAATATATTAATATATTATATATATATAACATATAGATATTATATATAGATTGCCAGTCTTATCTGTTGCACAGATATGTTAAGGGGCTTAAATGAGATACACTGCTAAGCACAGAGAATAAGATAAAGTGGCTTACAAGTAAAAGTTTTTCTTTTATACATGTGCCACTGTAAGAGAAACAAAATATGTTAAATAGCAAAATAAATTCAATGCCATGTCACATCATTATCTAAAAATATATTATGCCACCATTCAATAAGAACCTGATGTGTTCTTGGGGGAGAAAAGTCTTTGGAGTTAAAATTTAATACATGAAACAATTCGATCCTCTGATTTCTATTACATAATTTAAAAATTATTTTATATCAGGGAACATGTAGGCATATAATATACATATAATAAAGGGTGCTTTTAAAAAGAAGCCACAGCAAATAAATATACACATTTTAATAGTAGTTATATTTGAAAGATGAGATTTGAAAACTAGAATTATAAGTTTTGAGATAGTGCTTCTTTGTACCTTCCATATTTTTTTCAATCAGCATGTATTGTGTGAAATCATAAGAAAACTCTATTTTATAATAATGTACTTTTTGCCACCAGAAAACTGCTAGAGCATTACATGTAAAAACATGGGGGAAGCGGACTTGGCCCAGTGGATAGGGTGTCTGTCTACCACATGGGAGGTCCGTGGTTCAAACCCTGGGCCTCCTGACCCGTGTGGAGCTGGCCCATGCGCAGTGCTGATGCGCGCAAGGAGAGCCCATGCCACGCAGGGGTGTCCCCTGCATAGGGGAGCCCCACACGCAAGGAGTGCGCCCCATAAGGAGAGCTGCCCAGCACGAAAGAAAGTGCAGCCTGCCCAGGAGTGGCTCTGCACACACGGAGAGCTGATGCAGCAAGATGATGCAACAAAAAGAGACACAGATTCCTGGTGCTGCTGACAAGAATAGAAGCAGTCACAGAAGAACACACAGCAAATGGACACAAAGAGCAGACAACTCGGGGTGGGAGGGGTGGGGGGTTGGAGGGGGGAGAATTTTTTTTTTAAATCTTATAAAATAAAATAAAAACATGGTTGTGAAATTAATGACAGATAAGTAATAAGATAAATGGCCAGCAATAACTGTTGCCTTCGCTATTTGGGTAGCCAAAAAATTTTTAAATTTTACTGGCTTAAAATGGGTTATTCTTGCCTATATGTAGGTGATAAGTTGGTGGGGGTGTCTCAGCCCTATGTTATTTCCATTTAGTGACCTGGGCACCCTCATATGGAGCATCACTGAATACAATGGCAGAGAAAAAGGGAAGACAGTTTTACCAAGGTGATGCCTGTCGATCTATTCACATTTCACTGGTAAAAAACAAATCACATGGTGAACCAGAAATATATGTGTGCAGCACTTCATCTACCACACAGCTCTTTTTTCTGTGAAGGTTGGGGAAAAAGAGATAGTAATACCCTTGTCCACAAGCTGGTTCTTCTCACAAAAAGTAGATATCAGTTCTCAAATTTATGACCTAGGGGCCACTTAAGGAAATTGTGTCCAACTGATTTTGGAAGCCAATAGTAAAACTAGTTGTGTACTTCCTTTCTTCCTTCCTTCCAGTCAATAAGCATGTATTGACACCAGGCTATAAAAATACAAAGATGAAAATTATCTAGTCCCTGCCTTCATGATACTCTTTATAGTCTAAAAGCAACAAAAACAAATGCGAGAAAAATATTTTCTCTCTGTCCAAGAAAATATTCTTGCTTCGGGGCAGAACTAGAAGTTGAAATATAATTTTAAGAGAGTAAAATTAGTTCTTATTCTCTATGGAAAATTATAGATCTTTTCCCGTCATCCCTCCAAAAAAATGAAAGACATTAATATTATTAATATCATCTTTCAATGAATAGAAACTGTAATTTGAATGTCACCAAGAATTCTTCACGACTTTAGAGAGTGGCTGTGTAAGAAACATGTGAAAAGTTGGGGAGGTAGAAGTGAGAAAATACACTAAAAGCTGGCTGGGGTGTCTACACTTCTGCTTTTCAAAGAAATTGCAGCTATAAGGGAGACACAAAAAATGTGTCAACTCCATTAATCTATTTGTTTTTACTCCCCCAAATAATATGCTAGTACTAAAATAGACTAGCCCAAGAATTGATCCATTATTTCTCCAAAAACAAAGACCACTTAGATAATACTGTAAATGCAAATTAATTGCCAAGTATATAAATGCTTGCAATTTGATCTCTCAATTTTGTTTACCACAATTCTGAAATCTGCACAGTGAAGTGCTGCACCTCAAGTATTCTGTCCCTGAATGATAATTCTCTTTGCCTTCGCTTATTCCTATGCTGAATGCAAACTGAAACAGGAGATAGAAATGCATCACTTAGAGTCACGGTTTCAATATCAAATAGACCAATAAAGATTGGAAGGTATGTCATATAGCCAACCACTTTCACCACACGGGGCATCTTTTCAGGCAGAGCCAGTTAGAAAGTCAGTCATGTCAGGAAAAGCAAAGCAGTTTGTTAATCGCTATGTCTGACATCATCTTTCCACTCATTTGAAGAAGTGAGGCATCAAGGATAAACTACACACTTAAACGATGCAATCCATATACTGTGTACCTTATCTCCTTATTCATCACATACTCTATCAGCATCCCGACACATGTGTCTTGTCAACTGGTACTTATGATTTCACCACAGAAATATACCAGTCCATTGGCATGCACAGTTAGTATGTTTACATTTACAGTATTTCAGAAAATACCTCATGTGTTCAGAAAAGGAGGCTTGAGTTTGTGTTTCCCTGTGATAACCATTCCCATGACAGTATCTCTTTATGGACTTGAACGGAATTAACAAAATTTATCTCTTTGTAACCTGACAGAGGAGGTTGAATTTTTAAACTATGACTGTAGCAGCCATGGCTCTTGTAGTTAACACCTAGAAATTATACTCCAAATATACAGAGAAATTAAAGACATAAAATAGAATACCCTGCAAGGAAAACTACATATGCATAGTATGGTGAAGATGGAAGGGACCTTGCCTGGACACTGAGATTAGCCAAATCAATTCTAACAATAGTCAGATGCCCCAGAAAAATTACCGTCATATTTAGCATTCAAAGTACCATTAACATTTTGAGTCAAGTTTTCTTCACAGTACAGTATTATTTTCTTACAAAACAAAAACTCCCTTAAGAAACCAACACAGAAAAGGTTCTTTATATACATCTAATTTTTTTGTTAGAGAAGTTCAGGTTTACAGAGAAATCATGTAGAAAATACAGAGTTCTTATATGCCCACCCTATTATTAACACTTTGCATTGGTGTGGTAACTTTGTCACAATTGATGAAAAAAATTTATTAGAATTGTGCTATTAACTATAGTCCATGGTTTACACTAGGGTTCAGTTTGTGTGGTACACATATTTTTTTATTCTGGTAATATATATAACCTAAGATGTTTGCTTTTAAAAAAAGTTTATTAAAGAAGTTGTGGGTTTACAGAACAACAATGTATTAAATGCGGAAGTCCCATACACTATCCAGTCCTCAACATCTTGCATTGGTGTGGAACACTTGTTACAACTGTTGATAGCACTTTTTTTATTGTACTTTTTTTACAGTAATTACCATTTTGTTACAGTTGATGACAATATTAAAATAGTTCTATCTATTGTCCATTATTTGCATTAGGTGTGACTTTTTGCCATACATCACCCTATTATTATCACCTTGAATTAATACCTTGCATTTCTTATAAATTATGAAAGAACATTCTTATACTTGTACAATTAACTATAGTCCATTGTCTATAATATGTTTCACTGTGTTATACAGTCCTATGTCTTATCTTTTAACTTTTATTCTAATAACACATTTGACCTTAAATTTCATCTTTAATCATGTTCACCTATGTGACTCAGTACTGTAAATTACACTCACTAAAATCTACCACCATCACCACCATCCATTTGCAAACCTTTAAAATAAACCTAAATGGAAATTCTGAACAAATTAACTATCAACTCCCCATCTAACCCCCATCTATCCCCTTGTAACCTGTATATTAGATTCTAACTCTATGAGTTTGCTTATTATAATTAGTACATATCAGTAAGATCCTACAATATGTGAACTTTTTATCTGGCTTCTTTTATTGAACACAGTGACCTCAAGGTACATCCATGTTGTTGCATGCATGAGGTCTTCATTCCTTTTTTTTTAATAAAATGTTTTTATTTTTAATGTAGCTTTAGGTTACATAAATGTTATGTAAAAAATATAAGGGATTCCCAAAGACCCCTCCTCCCACACTTTCCCACATCAACAACATCCCTTATTAGTATGATATACTTGTTAAAATTGATCACTACATATTGAAGCATTGCTACTATGGATTACAGTTTACAATATAGTTTATACACAGTCCTGCATAATTTTGTAGGTTATGAAAAAATATACAATGCTTTGAAAAAATTACAACTGCTTTCAGTTCTTTGAGGACATACTTAGTAGTGGGATTGCCAGGTCATATAATAATTCTATATATAGCTTCCTAAGGAACTGCCAATCTGTCTTCCGTAGTTGCACATTTTATATAACATGGTTTCTTCAAGTTTCATCCATTTCATTTTGTGTATCATAACTTCAGTCTTTTTTTTTTTTAGATTTTTATTTATTTATTTCTCTCCCCGCCCGCCCCCCACCGGTTATCTGTTCTCTGTGTCTATCTGCTGCATCTTCTTTGTCCGCTTCTGTTGTTGTCAGAGGCATGGGAATCTGTGTTTCTTTTTGCTGTGTCATCCTGTTGTGTCAGCTCTCCATGTGTGTGGCGCCATTCCTGGGCAGGCTGCACTTTCTTTCATGCTGGGCGGCTCTCCTTATGGGGCACACTCCTTGCGCGTGGGGCTCCCCTACGCGGGGGACACCCCTGTGTGGCATGGCACTCCTTGCGTGCATCAGCACTGCGCGTGGGCCAGCTCCACACAGGTCAAGCAGGCCCAGGCTTTGAACCGCGGACCTCCCATGTGGTAGATGGACTCCCTAACCACTGGGCCAAGTCCGCTTCCCATAACTTCAGTCTTTACATACAATAGTATTCCATTGTATGTATTATTATATACCACATTTTGATTAACCATTTATCTGTTGATGCTCCTTTGGATTACTCCATATTTTGGCAATTGTGAAATGCCCACTATGAACACTGGTGTCCAAAGATCTGTTCAAGTCCTTACTTTCATTTGTTTGGGATATATATCTAAAAGTTGCTGGATCATATGGTAATTCAATTCTTCACTTTCTGAGGAAGAGCAAAATTCATGTCCACAGTGGTTGCACTATTTCACATTTCTACCAACTATGAACAAGTATTCCTATCATTGTACATCCATTGTACAAAATGACTTTTATGCATTTGCCTTTTAGTGTCTGTAGGAAATAAGGAATTGAATTTGTAGCAAAAAATACAATATTACTGTCACTTATATTTAAATATAAATATAAATATATTTACCAACAGTTTTTATTTCTTTATCCCACTTTGAACCACTGTCTAGTGTCCTTTCCTTTCACCCTAAATAACTTTTAGCCTTGTTTGTAGAGCAGGTCTATGGTAACGAACTCTCGCAGCTTTTGTTTACCTAGGAATTTCTCAATGCCATTCTCATTTTTTGAAAGAAGATCTTGCCATATATAAAATTCTTGATTGGCAATTATTTTCTTTAAGCACCTTAGGTATTTCAACCCATTGGCTTCTTGCTTCATGGTTTCTGATAAGCAATTGTCACTTAACTAAGTGGGACTCTCTTGTATATAATATGTAGCTTTACTATTGTAGCATTCAGAAATCTTTCCTTGTCCTTTGCTTTTAAAGTTTGATCAGTATAAGACAAGGTGTATTTTCCTTCAGATTTATCCTGTTTGTTTTAATCTAGGCTTCTTCAATGTGTATAGTCACACCTTTCTCTGTTTGGGAAGTTTCTGTCATTATCTCTTTGAATATCTCATCTGACCCTCTATTTCTTGTTTTACTGAGACTTCCATTTGCTTGTTTTGATAAGCTTCATGTTATCCCAGACATCTCTTAGGCTATTTTCACTTTTTATAATTCTTTTTTTCTTTCTGCTCCTCATTGTGACTCATTTCACATGTCTAGTCTTCCAGTTCACTGATTCTTTCTTCTGCCTTCTCCAATCTGCTGTTAAGTCCTTCCTGGGAATTATTCATTTCAGTTATTGTCATCTTCAATTTCAGTAGTTTTGTTTAGTTTCTTTAAAGACATTGTCCATGCTGAATGAATTTTGTTATTTCTCTGATACATAAACTATTTCTGGTTTTCTTTATATCTTTGAGCATTTTAAGGATGGATTTTCTTTTAAGTTTTTATCCAGTATATCCAAAGTCTGGTTTCCAGGATCTTTATCTTTTTCCTTTGCATGGACCATCATTTCCTGTTTTTTCATATGTTCATTTGTTTTTTAATAATATTTTGTTACACACTGTACAGTTAAATATTTTAAAGCTTCAACCTTGAGATTTAGTCCCTGAACCTACCGTTCCTTAAGTTTGTATCAAGCTAGTGATATAACAGAGATTTCTGAAACATCAAACCAAGGCATGGATCACCTCTAACAGTCTCTGCAAATTAGCTCTGTGTTGGTTCATTTTCCCCTGGAGAGTTTACTCCTCCTATTGAGAAGATTATTGCAAATATGAAGTGCAAGGTGCTCTCCATTTATTCTGTGCTTGTATTTTGTCCCAGACTTGAGCTTGTTCATGGATTTATGAATGTCATCATTAACAAGAATTTGAATGCCCACCCTACTACTGATGAAGCAGACTTTCTCCACTTGGCCAAGTTTACTTAGTGTTTCTTACACTGCTTTAACTGTCCATAAACTTTATGTCTACAGGTCAAATTATATAGGAAGGTGAGCTCAAGACAAGTTTACCAGCTCAGTCTTTCTGGCTGCCACCCAATATATTGGCATGGAATTACAAACAGTCCAGTATGCACATAGTGATTACTCTGGTTCCTTCTAAAAGGACCAGGACCCACAATGGGAGCCAGGTTGTCTCTACATCATACCAGGGATTAACTAGGGGAGGACCTGCAAAGCCTTCACACACTTCACCTACCATTTTTTAAAGGTGCATTTTATTTATTCAGTTCATGTCCAGTTGCTTTAGCCCTTTAACTGTTTTTTAGAGTTTTCAGGACAATAGCTATGCTAGTTGTGGCTAATTGTACCAATATTCTGTGGGGGTGAGGCACCTTAGTTAACTGAAAACTTCACAGCAAAAGTTCTTAATACATTTACTGGCCATTATAGTCAGTTTAAATTTTTCTAAATTATTATGTGTGTTATTTCTAATCTTTAAAACTATCATTATTTTTTCATTTTCCTATTAATTGAATTTGGCACTATATTAGGCTTCATTTTTGCCATAACCCACTGAATAGACTAGGAGAGAGTGTAAACTACAACACAAACTATAATCCATGCTGCATAGCAGTGATCCAAAATGTACGAATCAAATGCAATGAATTACCACACCAATGAAAGAAGTTTTCAATGTGGGAGAAGTGGGTGGTGTGGGGAATGGGGTATATGGGAGCCTCATATTTTTTAATGTAACATTTTGTGTGATCAATGTATCTTTTAAAAAAAAGATAATCAAAAATGAAAAAAAAAGACTGTGTTTTATGTTTTCATTGTTTCATTTTTTAACTCAAACCAAGGTGAAAGGAGTTTAAAGGAGAATTAAAATAATTTTAATAACAAATTTAAATAAAAAGCAGTGATTTTCTTCTTTTGTATGAAATGATGTTTCATTTCTAATATGTGAAATGGTATTGCATATTCTGCATTGCACCATAGAAATTTTATTATTTTTAGCACATTCATTTTAAATAAAAGTCATTATATGATGTTGTCTTCATGTCACTGGACTAGGGGGTTAAGAATCTAACCCAAAGATTGGGTATGGTGTGGCAATAACCCAACACTCTTGGAAAGAGAGGTCTGGAGCTTGGTCGACACCTGGATGCTTGATGAAGGTGGATCCAAAAAAAATGACCATTGGGTAAGCATGTGGAAAAGGTGGGTTCCCATAAGGCACCAAAGAGAAGAAACCATCATCTTAAGATGTGGAGTGAACACAATCATTCCAAGGTCCACAGGATGGAGGAATAGAATATGGATGAGAGTGGACTTACTGATATTTTATTCATGAACTATTGTGATTAGTATTCGAAGAAAATGTGTCATTGGTGTGAAGAAAGTGGCCATGGTGACTGCTGGGTGTAGGGAATGGGAGGAAGAGATGAGATGTGGAGACATTTTTGGGACTTGAAGTTGTCCTGGGTGATGCTGCAGGGACAGTTACCAGACATTGTATGTCCTCCCATGGCCCACTGAATGGAACGTGAGAGAGTGTGGGAGAGTGTGGGCTATGATGTGGACCATTGACCATGAGATGCAGCAGTGCTCAGAGATGTATTCACCAAATGCAATGAATGTCTCATGATGATGGAGGAGATTGGTGCTATGGGGGGAGGAGTGGGGTGAAGGGGGTGGGAGATATATGGGGACCTAATATTTTTTGAATGTAATATTAAAAAAATAAAGACAAAAAAAAAAAAAAGAATGACTCTTGTACTGAAATTAAATGGAGGTTGCCCTGCATGTTTACTGAACTGTAGAGAATCCATGACTCATGTTTCCAACCCAGATTCTCTTTATTGGATTGAAAATGTTTATCCTTTGTCTATTTGTATATTTGAAACAGATAAATTGTTTTATAAGTTTCAGAGATCTATGGCAGACAAGACTTTGCCCCAAGACAAACTGTATTTCTTTAAATTGATTGTGATATGATTTGTTACTGATTTAAGTTTTTTTCAAATATTGTAATGTCTTTTTTGGAATTCAGAGGGTGGAGTATAGCAGTTTGATATGGTTATGAATTCCAAAACTAGATATCAGATTATGATTATAATCTGGCCTGATTAAGTTATGATTAGGGCTTTGATTGGGCCATGTCAGTAGGGCATTGAGTCTCCACCCCTTTGTGGATAGAGACTCACAGATAAAAGGCACGGCAAAGGACAAAGTTGAGGGCTTTTAATGTTGGAGTTTTGATGTTGGAGTTTGATGCTGAAGTCTTAAGCTGGAGCCCCAGGGAGAGAGACAGACCATTCGCCTGACAGTCTACAGCTGACCTTGTGGAGAAAACAGAAAAACTGAACCCAGAGGAACCCAGGAAGCCTTAATGCTCACAGACATCAGCAACCATCTTGCTCCAACATGTGAAAATAGACTTTTGTGAGGAAAGTAACATATACTTTATGGCCTGATATCTGTAAGCTACTACCCCAAATAAATATCCTCTTTAAAAAACAACCAATTTCTGGTATTTTGAACCAGCACCCCTTTGGCTGACAAATACAGTAACTGTTTAGCTTTTTGAGAATTAACAAACTGTTTTCCATAGAGCTGAATAATTTTCCACTTCCACCACCAGTATATGTGGGTTCAAATTCCTCCATAGCCTCACTTGTTCTTAACTGTTGGTATTATTATTATTATTATAACCATATATTAGCGGATGAGAAGAGGTATCTCATTGTTGCTTTTGCTGTATTGTACTTTATATATTTTTATTTTGTCCTTTAATAAACTTGGTTCTTATAAATGGAATAGCATGAAAAACACATAAGCAAATAACATATTTCTTCAAAATAGAAACCCAAAGTGCCAGACTACATTTAATTATGGAGTCTTCTGAATCTTGAGATAATTGTGAAATTTAGCAATAGGTTAATAACAGAAGAAAATCAGTGAAGGCAAATGAATTATTTTTGGTAAGGAGTAGTAATTATCAAATGAATAGCACTGATTCAGAGTATAGTTCCCATCTAAGGAAAATCAAAGATGATAACATGAAGTTGACTGCTTAGTTTCACTCTGTTCTATGACCACTCTTTCATATTCCAGGAAAAGTCCTAAGACTGTAATTTATTGACCAAATTAGAGGACTGAACAAGGATATTCAGTCCACTTTCCAAGTTTTGGAAAATTGACTCTAATCTCATGTTATCTTTTCAGTTAATTAAATGTATTCTTTATTATTGGAGAAAATATACTAGAATTCTATATACGTTAGGAAATGTTAAGCATTTTCCTTTGAAGTATAAATATTCTTGAAAAAAGATTATTTTCATCTTCTACTTTGAAATAATGCCAGACATCTCCAGAGAAGCAAATTGCAAGATCGGTTATTTTATTACCAGTAATAAAGTTTTAATAGTACCTTTTATTGAACACTTAACGTAAGTCAAGCTCATGCTAAGTATTTTACATGCATTACCCCATTTAATATTCATGATAACTAGAGAAACATTATTATTATTCTCATAATCATAACCATTATGATATAATAAATATTCAATAAACCTTATTTAAACCATACAATTTGATAAATTTTGGAAGACATATATATCCACAATACTATCACCACAATCAAGATAACAGACATATCCATCATCCCCCAAAGTCTCCTTATACTCATTTGTATTCCATCCCTCCCTCACAACCCTCACAATATTCTTATCGCTCTCCTTAGATAAGCAGTTCTGCTTTCTGTTGTTGTAAGTTACAATGTTGTAAGAACTGGAATCCTCATACATTTCTGGTTGGAACATAAAATAGGGTGTTAATATTTTAAGGAAATTTTTCAAGTGCCTAAAAATTAAACATATACCTACCATATGGCCTAATCATTCCACTCATAAGTATTTAAGATAAATAAGAGCATTTGTCCCTTGAAAGAATTGGGTATTAATGACAAGATATATGACATACCTCATATTGCAACAGGATTCTTTGGAATGCTGAATTTAGAATAGACTTCAGAGGTGTGAAGAGCAAGAGATAGACCATTGGGGTGGGGCAAGTAAACACAGGAGATTGTTGGGTATGTGGTTGAAACTATAATGTTGAGAAAACTCTTTAGAAAATATAATAAGGAAGGGTTACTGGTTTAAAGTGTTTAACGGAGGGCATCTGGCACAGTGCGCGCCTGGGGCAGGCTTCTAGGGAGTGTGTGAGTGCTCATCATGTCATAGTGTGTTATATCACTGAGAGGAGACCCATACAATGAGTGGAAAGGTGTTATGCCTCCATCCTGAGAAGGCCTGATGTTCTTAAAGGGGAGGGTATCTCTTGAGAGCATGGGTGGCTCCCAATGGGGGAGGACTACTAGTGTGTCAATCCCTCAGCATTGTTGCAAGTATCTATGAATCTTGTCCTTCAAGCCATGAAGCTTGGTTGTCACTGTGGACCCTCAGGGGAAGGAATAGAATAGTTGGAAGAGGGGGTAACTGGGGGAGCAATGGCAGTGTTTTGCATGATCTTGCAATGATGGATACAGGCCACGTTAAATATCACCAAAATTTTATAAAGGTGTATAGTCTAAAATATAAACAATAATGTAAACAAAAATTTGTAGAAGTGTACAGTCTAAAAAGTAAATCATAATGGAACCATGGTTAGTTGCTATGTTTCAATATCTGTACATCAGTTGCAGCAAATGTAACATCCACATGTGAAAACATCATTGATGGGGAAGGGGGAAAAGGGTTTGATGTTAGGGATATGGGAGTTCCCTATATTCTGTATGTGACTTTACTGTGCCCTAAAACTTTTTGAAGAAATAATAAAATAAAAAAGAATGTAGACACTGAGAAAGAAATGGAAGAGATTGCCTCACCACTAAACATACAGAGCAACACCTATTACACTGATGAAAGGCAAACATCAGAAAAAAATTTTTATATCTTACATTTTTAATACCCCAATTTATTTTTTACTTTCTCTTAATTTTTCTAAATTATGATATATTCTAATATTTAAACCTATCATTACTATTTCATTTTCCTATTTATTGAATTTGACAATATATTAGACTTCATTTTTTTTAAAGATTTATTTTTTATTTATTTCTCTCCCCTCCCCCGCCCACCCCCCAGTTGTCTGCTGTCTGAGTCCATACACTGTGTGTTCTTCTGTGACCGTTTCTATCCTTATCAGCAGCAACAGGAATCTGCATTTCTTTTTGTGGCATCATCTTGCTGTGTCAGCTCTCTGTGTGTGCGGTGCCATTCTTGGGCAGGCTGCACTTTCTTTTGTACTGGGAGGCTATCCTTATGGGGCACACTCCTTGCGTGTGGGGCTCTCCTACATGGAGACACCCCTGTGTGGCAGGGCACTCTTTGCACATATCAGCACTGAGCACGGGCCAGCTCCACACGGGTCAAGGAGGGCCAGGGTTTGAACCACAGACCTCCCATGTGGTAGCTGGGTGCCCTATCCATTGGGCCAAGTCTGCATCCCTAGACTTCATTTTTGAAGAAGTTTTGGACCACAGAGGGGTTCAACTATGGCAGGGGAGGAGCACTGATGTGGGGTATCATTGATGGGGGATGCATGGGTGGGAGGGAGTTCCCCAGGGCATGCATATATGGGTATATAGATACATTCAGATGTTCATTGGGTATTGACATGGGGGTTGAGTTCCACACAACAAATGAGGGAGTACTGGGTCCCCATTCTGGGAAACTCTGTCACACTTCCAATGGAGCAATAACAATCCCCCAAGTACAAATGCAAAGACCAGTGGAGAAGGATGGTCCAATGATGGGCCCTTGATGCTGATGACTATGCTTATGAGCCTGTGTACTTGAAATTTCAACTCAGCCTAGAGCAGCAGGGTGCCTAAGAGTTACCTCCTGAAGCCTCCATGTTGCTCAAATGTGGCCACCCTCTAAGTGAAACTCAGCATGTAAAAGTATTACCTTCCCCCGAGCATGGGACATGATTCCTGGGGATGAGCCTCCCTGGTGCCGAGGGATTACTACCAAGCACCAGCTGGTGATGCAACTAGAAAAAGATCTTGAATAAAAGGGGGAAATGGTAAAGATAAATGAATTTATATGGCTAAGAGACTTCAAAATGAGTCAGGAGGTCAGCAGAGGGGTCACAGTTACACACATCTCAGCAGGATCCCAGAGACAGCCAAAGTAGATACAACCCCAGGTAGTGGTTCTCCCAAGGACTATGGAGACACCCAGGTCCTATGGTCATGACAGATGACTCTGGAGTTTAATGCCTTGCCAGTGGGCCCTACTTTGGAATTTGAGCTCCTGAGTGTCATGGAGTTGGACTCAGTATGTGACCTCTGTACACATGGCTCTTCTGTCACTTCTACTGAATCTGTGGTTGGTGTATGCTCAGGAGACTTGAATCTTTGGATTGTCTATGTGCCAACTGGGCCCTGAACCTCAGCAGAGTTGCAACACCTACTCTCTTGTTCATTGGACTTACCCAGGTCACCTAACAGGGAGGTGAAGATGGTCAATCATCACATCAGGGAACCAAGAGAATCTTCACCTGCAAGCAGGAAAATTCCCTCCATCAGCTATGTGGAATCTAAGACCCCTTTCAATTTAGAGGTGAAGTAAATATTGCCATCCACCATCCTAGGGTTCTCAGAATGGAGGAATAAAATATAAATTAGAGTTGACTTACTGGTATTCTACTATAGAATTATTGTGACTCTAACAATGGAAGAAATCATATCATTGATGTGGAAACAGTTGCCAGGGAAGTTATTGAAGGCAGGGAGAGGGAAAAAGAGGTGTGATATTGGGGCATTTTGGGGACTTGGAGTTGTCCTCAATGATATTGTAGGAACAGATGCAGGACATTTTATATCCTGCCATAGCCCACTGAATGGACTGGGAAAGAGAGTAAACTACGACATAAAGTATAATCCATGTTGTGTAGCAATGCTCCAAAATGTACTCATCAGATGCAATAAGTATTACACTAATAAAAAATTTGTCAATGTGGGAGGAGTGGGTGGTGTGGGAAATGGGGTATATAAGAACCTCTTATATTTTTTAATGTAACATTTTGTGTGATCTATGTATCTTTTTAAAAAGGGGGGGTACAAGGGAAATCTGTATTTGTTACATGATTTTTCTGTAAACCTACAATTTTTCTAAATTAAAAAAATTAAGAAAAAAATTAAAAATAAAGAAGAAGGTATTATTATAATGCAGATTAGGGATGATGGTAGCTTAACTAGTGTGACAATGATAAAGTTTTAAGATAAATATTATAGTAAATCCTGATATACTTGATGTGTAGTGTGGATAAAGAAGAGGAATCAGGCATATCTTCTGGATATTTGGCCAGTAACTGGAAGAATGGTGTTGCCATCAACTGAAATAGGTAAACCTTCAGGAAAACCAAAAGGGAATGGAGGAGATAAGAGGTTGGTTTGGGATATGTTCACTTTGAGATACCTATTCAATGTTACAGAGAGAGATGTAAAGAAGGCTGTCAAATACATAAGCTCAGACCTAAAGTGAGAGGTCATGGCTGGATATTAAAATTGGGGGAGGTATTAGGAAATAGATGGTATGTAAATATGGAAGTAAATATAGAAATAGAAAGATATAGTCCAATCTCTGAGCTCTAAGACTATCCACAGATAATATCCATGAAAGATAATAAAGAACAAGCCATGCCGAGTAGGAATAACTGGACAGAAGGGGGAAAGCCAGAAGAGTGTGATATCCTGGTGTATTCATTTCCTAGGGTTTCCATAACAAAGCACCACAAACTATGTAGCTTAAAATAACAGCAATTTATTACAGCTTTCAAGGCTAGAAATCTGAAATCAAGTTGTCAGCAGAGCAATGCTCTTCTGAAACAAAGAATTCTTCCTTGCTTCATCCTAGCTTTTGGTGCTTTGCGGGCTGTTCTCAGCCCTCCTTGGTTTGCAGTTGCAATCTTTTTAACCCCTGCCTGAATCATCACATCATTACATAGAATCCTCCCCTTGTTATATGTCTCATTGTAGCTCTCCCCTGTCAATATATGTTTAAATTTTCCTCTTCCTTTAAGAACACCAATTACATAGTGCCCAAAACAGGCCGGGCGAGTCCAGGGGCCTGTGGGAAGAAGCAGGGATAAGGGCAGGAATCAGAGAAGAATGGAGGCAAGACAGGGTTCTGATCAAGACTCGTTTATTGAGGGTAGAATAAGGGGATTTATACTGAGGGGAGGGAACGTGTCCACAGGTGGTAGGCTGGCCTCGTGGGTGGCAGACATCCAAGGAGGGGATTGGCTGAAAGTTCGTGCGGAGTTTGCAGAGTTTCGCGCCTTGCACATGCGTGCTGCTGTGGTCACCAGAGTTGTGGCGGGAGGGGGAGAACAAAGAAACGAGGAAGAAGAAGAAGGGAATGGCAGGGCAGGGCTGTAGTAGTTATGAGATTCGCCATGTAGTTGGAGGCTGTAAACAGACCTCACAGCGGGTGGCTCCCACAACATAGGATTAGGGATCACTCTAATCCAGTTTGGCCTCATTTTAACTAATCCTATCTTCAAAGATCCTATCTCACACATGACAGGAATTAAGACTCGAACATGTGTTTTGGGAAGATATAATTCAACCCTCTCCATCTGGACACAAGGTTTGGGAAGATATAATTCAACCCTCTCCATCTGGAGACAAGGTTTAAAAGTATTTAAAGGAAGAGTACATAGCACAGTATCTCAAATTCTGCTGATACTTTACTACTATGAGGAAATAATTTTGACCATACAATTTAGAAACAGAAACTTTGATAAGAAAAATATCATTGGAGTGATGGGCATTAAATAATTATTAGGATAGATTCAGAAGAAAATAAAGAGAGAGGAGTTGGAGAGGAGTAGAGTTTAATCTTTTTAAGAGATATTCAATGAAGGAATACAGAGACTTGGAGGGATATAGTAGTAGTTGGAGAAGAATGTGGGGTAACGAGAGGATTTGGGAAAGTGTGAGAGGAGGAGGGAATGGGGCATATGGGAATTCCTTACACATTTTATTTAACATTTATGTAATCTAAAGCTTCTTTAAAAACCATTTTTTTTAAAGAGAGGATTTGGGTTTTTTTTTAAGTTGTGTTGGGTTTCTTCATTATTTTGTTTTCTTTTCTTTTCCTAACTAACCTGGTAGTCTCTCATTATGTATATAGCATATATTTTACTGTGTATTTTTTAAACTTTATGTTTTGACATGATGATAAATTACAGAAATTTGCAAAGATAGTACAAAGAAGTCCCTCAAACTCTTCTTCAAGTTTCACCCAATAGTTACATTTTGTATTCTGTCAGATAATATCAAAACCAGGAAGTCGATATTGGTGTACAGTGTATGTATAGGTTTATGTAATTTTATCACTTATGAAGATTTGTGTAATCACCACCACAATCAAGATACTTTATAGAACTACTCCATCACCACAAAGGTCTACTTTGCACTACTCCTTTATAGTCATTTCTACCCTCTCCCCCCAACCATTTCCAACCCCTGGGAACCCATAATTTATTCTTCATCTTAATAAATTTGTCTTTTCTAAATGTAAAATAAAATCATACAGCATGTGATCTCTTGAGAAAACTTTTTCAATAAGCATAATGAACTTGATATCCATTCACATTATTGAGTGTATTAATAATTATTTCGTTTTTATTTCTGTGTAGTATTCCATGGTATGGATGTACCAAAATTTAACTATTCCCCTAGTGTAAGATATTTCAGGATGTTTGTATGCATGGAAATAATACAGTAAATGAGGAAACTTCTGACAATGCAGAAGAGTGTGAGATTGATGCAGTTATATCCTTGACTAAACAAGTCCTTGAGTAAGGATATACATCTCAAGTGGTGGGGTTGGCCGCACCTTAGACATTCACACAAGGTAAAACAATTTAAGTCAGAGTCAATAGGCAAAAATGCAAGTCAAAGGTGGGAGCTTGTAAAATTTCTTTTCTGTTTGTTTCCTGTGTGATTAGAATTTTGGTCTAATCCAAAAATAGATCTGGCCTTTGGTCTTTGATCTTAGGAAGTGACCTCAAAACCCTTAGAATTTCCCATGTGATAGGAGTGTCTTTGTTATTTATAATTGGCCCTTTGGACCATATATCTGATAGTTTTCTAACAAGTATACGCAGAATAAGGTCTGCCATAGCTGATAGTCTAAGAGCAGTTTTGGACCTTATGATATCTGCCTGACAGCTGGGTAGCAGAAGGGGCTACAGGCTGAGTTCAAACAGGTGGCCAATTAATCAACCAATCAAAACCCTGGACAACAAAGCTTGGATGAGCTTTCTTGGTTGGCAATACTCTGTGTATATATTTTCTCACTTCATGGCCGAGAAGGGTAATTCTGTCCATGACTCCATGGGGAGAGGATGGAAGTCCACGTTTGGACCTTTCCTAGACTCTGTCCTATGGATCTTTTCTTTTGGCTGGTTCTCATTTGTATCCTTAACCTATAATAAATGTAATCATGAATAGAATAGGTTTCAGTGGGCTCTGTGAGTCTTTCTAACAGATTATCAATCTTGAGGGTAAATTAGGGTAACCCCCCAGAATTGCAGTTGGTGTCAGAAGTGAGGTAGTCTTTGTGGACTCTTCCCTTTAACTTTGTAGTTGGAACCTAACACCTTGCAGTTGGAATTAGGTAGAGGTATTGGGCAGACTTGGCAGTCTAGAAAATAGTGCCTTAACTTGCAACTTGGAAAACTCTAGACACTTCTATGTTCTAAATAAATAAGCAATCAAGTTCATCAGTTTAGATTAAAAGTGGTGGAAAAGTTGTAGCAGGTTTGAGGAGAGAAAAATGGTATTCGGCAAACATCTAATAGAGTGGAAAGAGAACAAATCAGAGATATGCAGTATTATTGGCTGTAGCACAAAGAGCCCACAAAGATAACAGGCATGGCGTAGGGTTTTTATCTTGGCTCTTTCAACTACACATATGCAGGTGCAGAGAAAGCAGTAGGAATAATTATATGTGGTCGGCAGAGGAGAAATAAGAAAAAGCAAAGTTTAGGAAAGCATTATTTGTTTTGGTATTAGAACTCATTGACAAACTGTAACGAATAGATGTTCTATAAAAGCAACTTAAAAGATAGTGGCTATGTAACAGACTAAAAATCCCGACAAAATGCTACAGATTAAGGTGCTGATGCTTAGCACTTAATGCCACTCTCTCTCAAATAAGCGTTTGAAATAGCTGTAAGTCAGGACTCCCAGTTACTGACACTTCAATTTCTCCAACCATTTGAATATTTGTAGGCTTTTGACTCTCATTTATAAAATATTCAAACCTTACTCTACTCAGTAATTTTGCTAGACCATTGTGATTTTTTATATTTTTTAAGTATGAATATCACATCAGGGAAAGAGAAGGCTGGCTAAAGATTTCTGTGGAGACTTTCATTGTCCTGACTGGCTCACGTGGCTGGGGTATTAAAACAAAGAAGCTTCTCATATTCTCCCGTACAATGAATTTGATGCAGAAAATCCCAGTGACATTCCTTAACAGATTATGTTCCTTGTGGCCAGAAAACATAGCGCACAAAACAACCCAGTGTTGTATGGTATGTCTGAGGCTTCCCAAAGCGTATCTGTGATTTTACAAAGCTGGCTGCCACAGCTGAATACAAAGACAACATTTGTAGAAGCTCTCGGGGAAAGGACACAGAAACCATGCCTCAGTTCAGGTGATTTTCCTAATCTTATTGGTACAGCCCTTCCAGCCCGATGTATCTTCTGCCACCAGTTATTGAAAACATAGCAGGCAGCACCATTTTATTGGTACATCTGCTTTTAAATAGGCTGGTAGTAAGATATTTGTCTAATTAATATCATTTTAAAATAAATTTCTGGTTTTCAGTTTGGTTACAGGTAAGATCCTAGGAAAAGGAAAGCCATATCTGATCTGTGTTTGTGTATCCAAGTCTGTAATGTCCTCACATTCATTCTTGCCCCTCCCCCCTTTTCTTTGTCTCTTCCCCATCTCTCCTTTATTTTCACTCTCCCACCCAATATCTCCAATCTAGTATCCCCACTCTGCCAAAAAATAATCAGAGTCACAATACTTCACAGTACTTCACTATGTAGGCAGAAAGAACTACAAATAGTTTTTTTTTTTCATTTTAAAATGGTTTATTTTATATTATGTGAATTTGACTTGAATAAATTGTTAAGAAATATACTGATAATGTTGACATCACAATTTTCAATTTTTTTATAAGTCCTGTCATTAGCAGAGGTCACAGAAATGACAGAATCAAATCTGCAGCCTTTCATTAGTGCTCTTTGTTCTGCCTTGCCTAATTACCTTAATTTGCCAAGTTCCTCCAAATGATTGCTTAGTTCAGAACACAGTTTAAAATGCTCTGCCCCCAGCGATTAGCATGTTTACTTTCACCTTTAAACAACAAAGACTACAAATATAATCTTTCATTGACCTGGTAGATCCATTTTAAAAGACTCAAAGCAAAACCAACTGTGCAAAACAACCTTGTAGGGCTGCAAGGCCAAAAAAAAAGATAAGCCTTTTAAACAGAAACAGGCTTTATGGGAAACATTCCTACAGAGAGCACTTCACAAAGCTGTTTTCTTAGTTTCTGCTTCTGTATTGTGTGACTAGAGATGCTAGCCTAGGGCTCATTGGAAGTAAGAGGGCCTGGGGAAGGATGTGATTGCCAATTGCAGGTTCCTGCCCATTGGATGCTCTGCAGGTACTCCTCCAGCCACAGGTCAACCTGGCTCTCCCAGGCACCACACAAGGAAAAGAATTGTGAGGTTCCAAGGTCTGTCTTCAGGGCTGCTCTCACTACTCGTTGGCACTTTTTTACTCCTATTCAAGGCATCCCCCACAACCTCTCCTAGGGCACATAATTTTTCCATCTACTTTTCTTATTCCCATGCCACAGTACTCACTGCTTTCTTTGCCACTGTCCTGCATCAATTCCTATAACTTGCCAAACTCTTCTCCATATCAGAGCTTTTGCATAGATTGTTCATTTTACCTTAAATACTCTTCATCTTTCTGACACCTTTTCATTTCTTGGATCTAACACTTCTCAAATAGGAGCTTCTCCTTTGTGAATTACAAATTTGGTCCCCAGACCATCATTAACTTCTTTAGTCCCTGGTCTTGCTCTTTACAACACTTTTCATAATTTGGCATTTTACATATATTTGGTCATGAACATAAAGAAAAGAATTCTTATTCACTTTTGTGGTAACACCTAGCAACTAGTAACCTGGCACAGTGTAAATGTTGTCCTTTATAAGTAACACAAATAACATTTAATTTTAATAGACTATTTTCCTGATTGTCTATTATGTTAAAAAAAGAAAAAAAAAAAACTACATTGAATGGCCATCCCTCAGTGACCTGAACCACCCAGCCCTCCCCAGCACTGTGCCACAAACTTGACCTCTACTATTTTATAATCCAAACAGCATAGGGAAACACGTCATTATATAGCCATTTTACGAGAAGAAAGCTGGCTGTACAGTGATTATATGATTTGTCCCAAATGTTTAGAAATAAATAGCAAGTAATATGAACATTTCAAGCATGATAGGAAGCCAATAGTATCTTATGGCATAAGGAGTGTTTTAAAGGACACTGTGTCAGCAACTCCATTCCTTAGCATAAGTAGTATTACATCATCCCTGCATTAAGTTAAGGAAGTCCAGAATGAGGTAAAGAAAATAACAACAGTAGGGTCTATCTCTTTTAAGTAACTATAGACCACAGAAGACCCAATAGCATCTATGAGAATGTGATATATGTGATTAAGAGAATTCTGAAGAACCCTAGATTAAGATTTGAGTTTTAATTCAGGCTCTACTCTTTGCTAATTTTGACTCATGTGTAAAATGAAATTAACAATCCCATCTCACAGCATTGCTGTGCAAATTAAATTATGTTTTTAAAGTATTTTATCCAAATAGTAGATATTCAATATATGTTACTGCTTACTCTGGTTATTAGTGTGATTATTGTCATGAGCTTGAGTTGTCACTGTAATAACAAAAATTTCAGTTCCTATATTTGAAATTTTAAATGCTAGATTATTTCTGTGGGTTGGAGGTAAGTCCAGTTCCCTTGCAACTTGGCTGCAGAAGTATTCTCCTGTCTACTTGAGAAATACTTTATAATTCATTTCCCCATTACCTATTTACCAAGATTGAAAAAAGGCCATACTCTGAAAAATGTCATTTGGCTGAATGTAATAGATCTTTCTCATTTCAATAAACTTAATGGAATTTTTAAGTATATGGTCATCAAAAAAATGTAGTTTCATTTTTTTCCTTTTGTGAGGTTGTTTTAAATATATACCATGTACTTCCTTAAATTCTACAAAAAAAGTTCCAGTTTTATTATATACTACAGGACAATGCACTCGCTTGGGGATATCATTTGTTATCATCCTAATTATCACTTTGAAGCATTCTCAGCGATTGCCCTCAGACCAGTTTACTCAGCCACACATTGTTTAGGCTACATTCAGATTAGACTCTGTAGACTATCTAACTAAATCAGTGCATTTGTACCTAAAACAAGTTTGCAATTACCTATACAGGGATTTTCTGAATCACTTCATGTGGTAAGTGGAAACATTAATCTGGGTGCTTAACCACTGGTATTAACTGGCATTCAGATAACATATATTGAAGAACATGTCACAGCCCAATTTAATAAAAATATGAGTTCTGTAAAGCAATTAGTTCTTGTGCCCTATGTTTCAATACAGAATGATACTAATGACTGACACTATCACTCTGAACTATATTTAATGCATTAAAAATAAACCAATAAGAGATCATGAATTTTAGAACTTTGTTATTAGTTTTAAGAATTCTCTTCAGGATGTAAGAAAATTATAAATAACAGTTTTACTATTGTAAAAATGCTATTTTGTTAATTTTTTTAACTGTATTTTTTGAAGATACACAGATCATAAAAAAATGTTACATTAAAAATATGAGAGGTTCCTATATACCTCACCCCCCAACCCACCCCACTTCTCCCACATCAACAACCTTTTTCATCATTGTACACATTCATTGCATTTGGTGAATACATTTTGGAGCACTGCTGTACTGCACGAATAATAGTTTACATTGCAGTTTACACTCTCCCCCAGTACATTCAGTTACTTATGGTAGGATAAATAATGTCCAGCATGTGTCCCAGCAATATCATTTAGGACAACTTCAAGTCCCAAAAATGCCCCACATCACATCTCTTCTTCTCTCTCCCAGCCGTTAACAACTACCATGGCTGCTTTCTCCCCATCAATGCTACAATTTCTTTCATTACTAGCCACAATAGTTCTATAGTAAAATACTAGTAGGTCCACTCTAATCCAAATTTTATTCCTCCATTCTGTGGACCCTGGGATGGTGATGTCTACTCCACCTCTGTATCAAGAGGGAGCTTAGATCCCACATGGTTGATGGATGTGATTCTCCTGCTTTTTACTTTTTAAAAGCTTTTAAAGTGGCTGGAATGATTCAAGTTAATGCTATTTAAATCAATGCTTGGATTTCTTTAACCACAGGTAGAGCTTTAAGCAAGATACACGTTCATAATTTTATGAAATATTCTTTCTACAGAAGACTTTGTTTACCTTACTTATTTTTTATAGTGTTTATAAAACTAACAATAAAAATAATTAAAATTCTCTATATAATATGAAAAATAGCATGATTGTATAAAGACAGCAAATATTGAAAAAAAACTCAGTGCATGGATCATATTTCACCAAAATGGCTAATTAAGTTCCATTTCCAGCCTTCATGATTTGTTCACTCAGTCACTCATGTAGTCACTCATTTAGTCAGTTGGTCAGTCAGTCATTTAATACTTATTGATGTTCCTATTACATGCTGGACCCTTTGCTAGCCTTGAGAAACAAATATGAAATAAACAATCACTGTCCTCAGAGATCTTCCATTCTAGTTGGGAAGATTGTCAATAAATGAAATAAATGAATAAAACAAATGGAATGTTAGTGATACCTTCAATAGAACAGATAAAGCAGGGAAAAGGAATAGAAAAGTGGGTGGACCTGAAATTTTAACGAGGGAGGTCAGGGTCAGTTTTACTGAGAAGGTGATATTTGAACAAAGACCTGAAGTTGACGATGGGGCAAGGCTTGCAGAAATATCTAGAGAAAGGAGCTCTAGAGGAAAGAAAATTAAGGGAAAGTCTCAAAGCTGAGAGAGTGTCTGGCACTATAAAGTAGTTTTTCATCAGTTTCTTCTAACCATGACAGAAATTGCTAGCAGTCCACCAGTATTCAGCCTCCACTCAGTACATAATAGAATTCCTATGCCTTGTGACTAAATTCTGGCTAATGAGATACAAGCAAAAAATACAGATGCCAACTCTAGTCCAATAAAAGGAGTATGTATTATTTTTTTGGCTCTTTTCATCTTGTGGCTGGCTGGAAGGCAGAGAGAACTGGAACAGAAATGTGTTATATGTTAGAGAACAGATTTACCCCACCTTGACAGCTTACCTCTGGTTGGTGAATTGCGAGCGAAAGGGTTTATTGTTTTAAAGCCAGTATTTTAGGGTCTTTGTTTTTGGTTTGCAGCAGCTTAACCTATAACCATTTACACCATAAAAAAAAGAAGGATGTTTGGTTGAACAGAACTCCTAAAACTTGAAATTATTTCAATTCAATCTTGAACTGTTTGATATTCATTTCTTTACTACATCCCACAAGAAGAAATACAACTAGGTATCACTGTATTTTAACATAAATAAGGAGCAAGCCATCCACTCCCATTTGAACTCTAACTTTTATTTTACTTCTAATAAAAAATGAAAGAGAGGTTTTTGAAGATAATTTAAAGAATTTCCCAAAGAAAAACTGATTTTTTATGGCACAAAAACACAAACTTCTCTTGCTACTAATTAAAAGAGGTAGTCATGTCAGATTTGTTAACGAATATGTGGATCATGCTACATACATATAGTAATGGAAGATTATCACTAAACTATGATATTTTGGTATAGCTCGCTACAGAAAGAGAGAGACACAAGACAGATTGAGGAAGATAATGAAAATAAAAGAAAAAGAAAGATTGGTATGGGGGAGACAATGACTTGAAAGATCTTCACTAAATTCAGAAAACAATCTGGATTGTTTGAAACTGTTGGAGCCACTATCTGAGTACTTTAATAGAATAAACAAACCTCTAATGAGGTGGAAAGTAGTTTATTTGATTATTCTTATTTTTCAAAGTTAGTAAAGAAATTGTCTTAAAATCTATTTCACAGGATATTTTAATGAATTGTATTCTATCTATGGTTTTTGTCAGAGGTAAAATATTGATATGAATATATTGTAATCCAAGTTTATTGACATTTCAATTATTTTACCTTGAACTTTCCTAAATGATTGTGTGTATGTACGTGTTAGTCTAGGTCATCTATTTTCTCATATCTGATAAGAATTAGAAAATTAGAAGGTTGTAGGAGAATGAAAAATCAATTCATAATATTTTAGAGTACTTAAATGGCACTTTGAAGTCAATTTTGAAAGAAAAATTGAAGATATAAGTGCCTATTGAATTCAAAAATCTTTATTTTTGAGTATTTCTCATACCATATTAAAAAAAATGATACCTGATCCAAAGATCATTTTTGGAGTACCTGTCTGGAATGATATAGGCATCAACTTATCAATACCATCTGACAGGCTCCTCCTGTTTGGGAAGCTCTGAGACTATAAACTCTAGAAAAGATAGTCTCTTCAATACGCAATCATTCCCTCCTTAGATGTTAATTCCTGGGCAAAATTACTTGTAAAAAAGACAGCTTGGGGTATAAGCATGCAAGAATATTTCCAAGATTATAAAAAAATTGAATACATTTGTTATTCAAAACACAACATGAGCTGATAAAGTTAAGAAAAAAATATCCCAAGTAGGAGGGAGGCACAATCTGTCTATTAGATTGCTCATGTTTCTATTTTTCTAAAAAAACAAATGATAAAAAGTCATGATACTATTTTGGTCTGATATAGAACAATAGTAAGGAAAATTAAAAATGAACAACTCAGCAACTGTGTCCTAGATTGATTTGCACATCAAGAGACTGGGATGAAAAGACAACTCCTGCAGCCCACAGATACCCCACAGGTTTAGAATACAGCCTAAAAAGAATCACTATCCAATCAGTTTCAGTTACTCATATGGCTAAATTAAATAAGTAATCAGCTTAATTATTCTGCCACCTCAATGACTGATAGACTTACTACCTTTCATATAATCTGGAAATATTAACTTAGTATATAATTTGAGGCCAGCACATAAAACATAGGAGATGAATCTTTGCCTATAAGGAGTTTAACAGTCCATCTCCCACTAGAACTTGTAAAAAAGCTGCATGATCCCCATTGAATCCCTTCTCCACACTGCACTGAGGGTGATCTTTTCAAAGGACATAACTGATAATGTCATTACCCAAGTCTGCCTCTACTCCCCACGACAGGCATGGAATCTTTAATAGAATTTCCAATGCACTTAGCTATAAGCACAAAACTCCATGCCTGGTCTCACTCTCTGCTTTAACCACACTGATCATGTTTCCTCCAGCTACGGTGACTTTGCATAAGGTGGTTTTTCTTCATCAGGTTAACTCCTACTTCAGATCTCAGCATACCTGTGACTTCCAAGTTTAGGTCAAATCCTTTATATAAAACATGTCACAGCTGCATGAACCTTCCCTTTTTGTGTGGTCATTAGAGACAGGTTTCTATTTTCATTATTAATTAATGTCTACTTCCCTCTCTTAGTTATGAGTTTAAGGAGAAATCCGTTTTCCTCACCATTGTAAAAGAAGTGCTTACTAAAGAGCCTGAGTCCTGCAAATCCTCAATAAATATTTGCAGAATGATTGCTAAGTGAAAAATGAAACCAAATTCAGCTATTCTACATATGAAATTTCAGAAAATTCTCTGCTAATGTTAATAATGGGAGTACTTTCTTCAGCTAAAACTAGAAACGGGTCTGTTGTTTGTCTGGGTTTCAATTGCCTCTTTGTTTCTGGAAAAACAAACCTGAAATTTTGCAGTAGTGAAATGACTGCCCCTGATCCATATTATTAATATTCACTCCTTCGTTTTTCAACAAATGCTCACCAAAAAAAGTGAAAGTCAAAGGCTTTTCACTCAAGAGCATGAATTCATAATTTTGTATTGAAAATAAATGCAAACGATACTAGTTTTGAAAATTCCGTCCACTCAATCTGCCCTCTATATGGCAGATCAAAACTGTGTACCTTTTACTCACTATACTTGTTAACCTAAATTGTGAACTGTTTGTGAATCTGTGAAATAGACCTAATTTCACTTTATTTACCTGCACTTGAATATTTTACTTCCCCACATTACTTTCTCCCTTGATTGAAAAATCAGAAGCTATTTTATTTTGTTTTGACAAAAAAAAAATCACTTAACCTCACCAAGTATTCCTCTCTTATCTCTTGTTTTTATATTTTCTATTATTCATTAATCAAGTTTATGAACAAATAAATTACTGAACACTTACAAGTTGCCAGGCTCTGTGCAAAGTATTTGACATACATTATCTCATTTCATCATCATGCCCATGCCCTATTATTAGAGTCATTTAATGAATAGAAAGGGAAGTTCAGTAAGTTGCCCCTCATCACACAGTTAATAGGCATGGCTGGGATTTTAGACAAGGTCTTTCGCTTTCATAAATGTTACATTGAAGATGAAATGAAAAAAGGTTTGATATAAGAGAAAGATCTTTAGACTTAAGATCCTAAAAACACATGTAGAAGTCATGACTCTGACTGGCCAGTCACTCAATTCAGTTCAATGACCTTTAAAATGATGAAATTTTCCCTGAAGGTGTAGAATACCGAGGGCAAAAGCCATTGTCGAAGAGAAAGTTAATCGATTCTCTGCTTTCCTATCTCGCCTTTACCTAACCCCAAAATTAAGTCCATAGGAGGAATGATGAATGACTTAATAATCATGTATTATACAAGTAGTCAGAAATGTAAGCATATAATGTAGTCAGCATATTTCATCTACTAAACCCTATGCTTATCTTCACAGAGTAGGATTTTTAGATTAGTAACATCTTTTAATGTGGTGTATATCATTAGGAGATAAGACTACTACCAGCTGTTTGAAGGAAATAGGAGTTTTGCCAAAAGAATATGTTGGAAGGAAGTGAATGAGACAGGCTTGATGATAGGGGAGGAAATCAAGTCTAATGGCTCCATTTCTTTTCCCTACTCCCTATTTTTCTTACAAGTTCCAGTGGCTTTTGATGATTTAAATATCTTTCATTCATATCTCTGCAAAGTGATATAATATGAGCCTTTTTACTTACGTAAAATCAATGATTGAAAAGTACTATAAAATCCTTAATATTTCAAGCTTGATTTAGTAAAACATGAAATTTAGTAAAAGAACAGTTCTTTGATCATGTTGAAGAAATTTTAACAGACTAAATCCAAGATAGAGTACAAGGAGTGTACTACAACACTGATACAAGGCAGAAGTACTGAACTTGTACAGTTTTTAATATAAAGAACACCTGGATTAGATTTAGATATTATGAGATTAAATTTCAGTTTCCCCATTTCCTAATTTTAATGATCTATCAATTAGGATCAGGGTCATTTCCATGGTTGATAAAAAATAACCAGTATAAACTCACAATATTTTTATAATCTCATGTAAAAGGCCAAATCAAGTTATAATAGCTCATTGTATCGTATTGTTCTGAAATGACTTCATCTTTGTCTACACTGGATGCTAAAATTCCAGCCATCAAAACCCCATTAGGACTGACAATAATGAGAAGGGGAAAAGACCTAGCCTTTAAGGGCGCTTCTTGGAAACTAATGCGAAATACAGATTGGCCATATATATATATATATATATATATTCATTCCTTTCTTTCTTCTTCTTTTCTTTTTTTAAATTTATTTATTTTAAAGAAACTCTAGATTACATAAATGTTACATAAAAAAATAAAAAATATAGGGGATTCCCATTTCCCCAGCTCCCTCCCCGTCCCACACTTTCCCACATTAAGAGTATCCTGCATTAGTGTGGTAAATTTGATACAATTGATGAACACAAATTGAAGCATCAGAACTAACTGTGGATTACAGTTTACGTTATAGTTTATACTGTGTCCTGTGAAATTTTGTAAGTTATGACAAAATAGATAATGACCTGCATCCATAATTGCAAAGTCATGCAGGACTATTCCAAAGTTTTAAAACTGTCCCCATATTTTACCTATTTTTCCCTCTCCCTCCCCTCAGAACCTTTGGTGGCCACCACCTCCATATCAGTGATAAAAATTCTTCCATTGCTAAAATTACAGTATAGTATTTTACTATAGTAAAATAATAGTAAGTCTACTTTAGTTCATTGTTCATTCTCCAATCTTGAGGATTTGGAGATGGTGATCATCACTCTGCCTCTAATTGAAAGGGAGCTTAGATCCCATGGGGCAGATGGAACTTTAGTGTTTGCAGTTGCAGACTCTCTTTTCCTTGGGATGGGTGTTGTTCTTCATCATCACCTTGTTAGTTGTCCTGGGTGAGTCCAATGAATGGGAGAGTAGGTGTTGGAACTCTGCTGAGATTCAGGGCCCAACTGGCACATGAATGGACCAAAGACTTAAGTCTCTTAGACATACACCTGTTAAGTAGAACTAACTGTACGTTCAAATAGAAATAGAGCCATGAGTAGAGAAACCAGAAATGAGTCCAACTCTGCCATACTGGGGAGCACAACTTTGGCAGGGTGCCAAACTCCTGAGCTCTCTACCCTGCCTATAGTGTCTGTATGTCTCTAGAGCCCTCAGGCACCCTCCTCTTTGAGGCAATATTTCCTGTGGCAGTCCATGAGATACTGCTGAGCTATGCATAAGCATAACCTCTGGAATGACCTCCCGACTCACTTTGAAATCTCTTAGCCATAAGAATTCATTTGTATTTACTGTTTCCCCCTTTTGGTCAAGGTCTTTTTCCAGGTGAGTTGCTGGTTGGTTCTGGATAGTAATCCCTCAGTGCCAGGGAGTCTCATCCTCAGGAGTCATGTCCCATGCCAGGGGGAAGGTAGTGCTTTTATATGGTGAGTTGGCTTATAGAAAGTATTGACCAAATATTACTCATTGCCCATACCCGTATGGGCAATACAAGCTGAGAAAAACAAACCGTATTCATAGTCTTGTTCATATCCAAAAATCCGGGATATATATTAATAGAAAACCAGCAGTCTATGCCACAATGACATTATGCAAGTGATGTTACCGTACTAAATAACAAACTCGTCATCTTTAACAGGCATCATAATATCTACATTATAAGAATATGAAGTGGGTATAGCTCAGTGGCTGGGCTCCTGCTTTATATATGCAAAGCCCCGGGTTCAATCTCTGATGCCTACTAAAAAATAAAAATAAAAATAAAAAAAAAGGATGTAATGAGATTACAAATCTCTGGTTGAAAATGCTGTCACACATGAAGAGTAAGTTGTTTGCCTTTACTTGTTATGTAGACTTAGACATCAATTTGTTCACAAAAGTTTATATATAGACAAATCTGCAAATAGGATACTTAATAATAAATGTATGAAGAGTTGGATAGGAGTCAACATTTTTAAAGCATTATTTTCTCAACGTGGTTTGAAAGATTCTGTTTATAATAGGGAAAAACTATCAAATGTTAATCTCTGGATTTATTACTTCTCTTGTGACACTTGTAGGTTTCTGAGAAAATATCACTCCTTACCTTTCACTTTAGCATGGAGAATTTTTCCCAATTCTAGAGATGTGAACGTATTCAAGAGTATGTGTGGGTTGTATTTAGGATATGACAAGAAGTGACTGAAGCCAAGCCTGTCAAATTGCTCTGCACATATTCAAAGCCACACATATGGAATCCTCATGATGGATTCCTCTATCTCAGTAACATTCTTATACCTATACCTCTTGTATATTCCTTAGAAGTCTCTAAAAGAAGCATTTTTTAACTAAAATCAACCTTTTTAAAGATGGATTGCCATTTATTTTATGCATTGAGGTGCCAGACATCCAAAAGACAAATCTAAAATCAAAGAATCTAATTTCTAGTGATGATGAAACTGGAAAGGAACTGTAAATACAAATATCATAAAGAGAAGTCACTAAGTACAAAGTTAAGCTTTGAATTCTTTTTAAGCAAACATAGAGAAAAAGTTGTATCATTTGTCCTTAAAGGAACTACCTCAGAACATTGAAGTTCCTTGGCTGTTCCAAAGGAAAGCTATTGCTGACAATTGGTAAAAGAGACACAATGAACCAGTTGTCAGACATGCCTACTGAATGCCAATTTGTAAAATAAAACCCTTGAACAAGCAGAGGATGTTTTAAAAGAAGCTGCTGATTCAAAATGAATAACTTCACTTTGCTATGTTTTCTGCTCTTGTATAGATCATCATTACTATTTTTACTTTCTATTTTCAGCAGAAATTTGAGTTAACCTTTTGTTCCATCTGTAGCCAGCCTTCTGAAGCAGTGCCGCCTCCTTTTCATTATTCCTTTCAAAAGCACTGAAATTTGCAAAATGTGCTATTTCCCTCCCTCACTCTGTGGAGGAGTAGCAGGTCTGGCTTTTCAAGCATGAAGATTCCTCATAATCAAAGGAATTTGAAAACCGAAATGAGTATGCAGAGTGGGTAATACCCAAAACCAGAGCAGGTGTGATTGGAGAGGCAACAAAAATCCTCTTGCCTTAAATGCATCCTTTAGAAGCCTGTCACAGCACCTAGAACTCCCCCACTATGACTCACTGAAGACTTTAATCCTCTAATAAAAATTTAAAATATTCTCAAGGATATATTATTCACGAACACACTACCAAACATAACTGTCTGCGCACATGCTGGTTTATCTGCCTATTCCTAATGGAGACAACCGTCCTCCTAATATCTTATAAAAGATAATGTTAATGGGAAGAAGTCCAGGGCAGGGGCTCCAAACCTTTTCCTGTAGGAGGACCCCTTTTGATATAAAAAATATTGTCAACTCCCTATGTGATAGTATACATTTAATGTGTTAGATAATTTGGAATCTGAGAAAATAAAAGACAAAAGATTACTCTGAATTCAGGAATGCCTTGTAATAGATTTTTTTCTTAATCACAATAGATTTTCATACACTTAGAATATAGTGGTAGGTATACCTGTATGTTTTTCAGAATACATATTTAGCCAATCCTCAGAAAATGTTCAAAGCAAATAGGTAGGTGTGATGGTTATGTTCATTTGTCAACTTGGCCAGGTTTTATTGTCCAGTTGTTTGGTCAAGCAAGCACTGGCCTGATTGTTACTGTGTGGAAATTTTATGGACTTAAATCATCAGTATGTTGATTGCATCTATGGTTGATTACATCTACAAGCAACTGAGGAGATTGCCTTCAACACTGAGAGAAGTCTTGTCAATCAGTTGAAGGCCTTAAAAGGAGAAGTGATGATTTCAGCAGTCAGAAGAAAGAATTTCTATATTACTTCAGCCAACCAACATCCCTTGGGGAAATCAATGAAAGCCTTCACCTGAATTCCCAGCTTGCAGCCTACCCTATAGAATTTAGACTTATGCATCCCCATAGTAGCATAAGAAAATTCTTATAAAAATCTGATAATGGGGAAACAGATGTGGCTCAACCAATTGGGCTCCTGCCAACCACTCAGGGTTCAGTTCTGGTGCCTCCTAAAAGAAGACAAGCAGACACCGCCCCCACCACAATGTGCTAGATGCTGTCCCCACTGTAACAAGCAGATGCCACAAGCCAACAGATGCTACAGCCCATGGGGAGCAGATGTGGCTCAGGCCATTGGGCACTCGCCTCTTACGTGGGAGGCTCCGGATTTGGTTCCCTGTGCCTTCTGTAGAAGGTAAGCCAAACAATGAGCAGACAGACAAGAAAAGCATTTGGGGTGGGGGGTGGAGAAGGATAAATAAAGAAAAATTAAGTAAAAAAATAAACCTTAAAAAAAAAAACAATCCTCATAATATTTACAGATATCTCCTGTCAGTTCTTTTTCTCTAGAGAACCCTGATTGAACCAGTAGTTGTAGCCTCTCATAGTAATACTGCAGCACAGTGTGTACCCTAGGAATACAGGCTGTGGGAGATGGGTGGTATCACAGGAAGAGGCCCTGGTCAGGGCCCAGCCAGAAGCAGCAAGTGAGTGCTGAGCACAGAACATGCAAAGAAGCAATGCCAGGAAAAGAGCTTTGTCATCTTTGGAGCTTTGCCAACACCTGATTCTGGCTCTATTGAAAGAGAGATAAGGAATTGAACCATTCATGGAGAATTCTGCCTTGTCATTTCATCCATGATGGATTATTTCCTGCATATGAGTGAATGGACACTAGATGGTATGTCACCTGTATTATAGAATTAGTGTTAAGTCTGGAAGAGGCCTTGAAGGTCACATAATCTGATCTCCAGATGAGGAATCTGAAGCCAAAGTGATGTATGAATCTATGTCCTATAAATAGTAATGGGGAAGCGGACTTGACCCACTGGTTAGGGCATCCATCTACGGTTTAAACCCCGGGCCTCCCTGACCCGTGTGGAGCTGGCCCATGTGCAGTGCTGATGCTCGCAAGGAGTGCTGTGCAACGCAGGGGTGCCCCCACGTAGCGGAGCCCCACGCGCAAGGAGTGCACCCTGTAAGGAGAGCCACCCAGTGTGAAAGAAAGTGCAGCCTGCCCAGGAATGGTGCTGCACACATGGAGAGCTGACACAACAAGATGACGCAACAAAAAGAGACACAGATTCCCATGCCGCTGACAACAACAGAAGCGGACAAAAGGAAAACATGTAGTACATGGACACAGAGAACAGACAACTGGGGCGGGGGGAAGGGGAGAGAGAGAGAGAGAGAGAGAGAGTAATGGTCACAACAGAACTAACTCCCAGGGCTCTCTTTCATGAAAGTCTACTTACTTTTACTAGATGTGAGTCAGAAACAATATTGTTGAATGCAATATATGCAAATATATCAGGTGATATGCATTAAATACATTTACTGTCTAAAATTTTTCTGCTTGAATCCCTTGAAAATTTTTGTATCACAAACATGACATAAAAGTAGGCAGGCATCAGAGCACTTACTCACCATTTTGATAATATTTATATTGCAAGACTTTCAGCACATTATTCTAACTCAATTTTCTTCTTCTGAAAAATAGGAGAGTTAAGTTAGAAAATCTCCAAAGTACCTCCAAACCTATTAATCTGAAAAAATGAAAAATTCTAAAAAATGCAAAATATTTCTCTATAATTTATCTGAATTGTGTTCATCTTCTCATTTTAGAATAGTATTATAGGAATTTACCTACATGTATTTTTCTGGAAGAGTATACAGACTACAGAGTTAAACTTATTTAACATTTTTCAAAGTGTTTGTCCTCCTGAAATGCCCTAACAACTGCAAAAAAGTTAGACCAAGATCAAAATATTATCACGGCAATAAAAATATATAAACTTGCCACCAAAGAGCAATGGTATTTTTTTAATTAAAGAAGTGGTGATTTTACAAAATTGTCATGCATAATATGCAGAATTCTTATATATTGCCCCTCCACCAACACATTACATTGTTGTGGAGCATTTGTTACAGATTATGAAAGAATATGATCAGACTTTTAGCTCTAACTATTGTCCATAGCATATACTAGGTATATTTTCCCCATACTCTCCCTTATATTAGTGTTTTGAGATACTGTTAAAAATAGTAATGAATTACTCATAAAGTGCTGACCCAATACACCAGAGGGATGGTTCTCCTATTTGTAAAATGAGATAGTTATAATGTTAAGTTGATCTTAATCATTCTAAGTATCAAGGCCACTTGAAATAGTAATATTCTCCTCTTTATGAGCAACTATGACAGTATATTCACTGTCACAGAGGACTGTAGAATTGAGGGGAAAGAGTATGCTTTTTGGCCTTGGCATCCCATATTGTCATTTATTTACTCTCCTGCATAACTATTAATTCCCTTTTATTGTTCTAGTGTATCCCACTAGAGTAAAAGGATAAAGGGCATAGGAACTTATAATTAACTCTCAGTCTATGAACTCTGTTTGACAGGAGAGAGAAATAAACTAACACTTAGCCCTAAGGCTATTTTTACTTAAAACTCTAACCAGCTGGTGAGAAAAATTAATCAAGCAGTAATTTTTGCCATGAATTAGCTGATATTTCTACTGCTTTCTGCCCCACCCCTCAGAGAATTGGTTATTATACTGGCATTTTGTATACACAGCTTAAGGGAAGTTAAACACATTAAACAGAAATCAGATTTAAACTTGTTAGGATTGCAGTAATGTAAATGTCCATCACCTATTTATTTAGTTTCCAAATATTTTTTTAACGTATAAAATTCTTTGAAAAAATGTCCTGTTTAAGTCTAAAGCCTTTTCAATTAATCACTGAAAAGTTCACTGTGCCCCTCTGGCTTATTCCAAAAGTATATTTGGCTGTGTGATAAGATGGATGGAATTTGTAACACCTATGAATATGCTATAAAATCATTACATTGGTGATGCACAACAGAGGACTGGTCTTTGGAGTGTATAGGTGAGTGGCCCAAAGAGTAAGTAGAAAAAAACTATTAAAGTATAAAATATGATTATCAGGTATTTAGGTATTGAACTCAAACATTACTCCAAGGAGAATCCTGATGCTAATTTTGCTTATTGGAGGGTTAGAAGATGTCCTGGTTTGGGTCTGGGTCTTTTGTGGACCCAAGAAAACCTGTTCTTAGGGCAACCCATTCCTGTGCCTATGAAGTTATTATATGTGGTGGGATCTTTTGGATAGATTCAGTTAAGGGATCTTTCGATTAGATCACTTTTGATTAGATCTCTTCTTTTAAGGGCTTTTGATAAGACTGTGGTGAGGGAGGCACCCTTTGGTTGGAGTACATCAGTGAAACATGACTTAGGCAGGTCTCAGCCCTCTTGGTGGAGTCTTATAAGTGGAGAACTGAAATCAGAAACACACAGCCTAGAACTGCAGAAAGTAAGAGAACCCCTGAGAGGCTGAGAGAGAGGCCAGAATAAGCTGAGATGCTGAAGCAAGTAGGCCCCTAAGAAGTTAGGCCCATGGAGCAACTTGAAGCTGAAAGAGAAGGTGAGCCTGAAGGAGAAGGCAGAGAGAGACTGACAGATCCACCATTTTGCTTTGCCACGTGGCAAGAGTCCAAGATGCAGCAGCCAACCTTTGGTAAGCAGCATCTCTGATGATGCCTTGATTTGGACATTTTCACAGTCTTAGAACTATAAGATTTTAATCCAAACAAGTTCCTATAATAAAAGTCAATGCATTTCTGGTGTTTTCCTGTAGCAAACTAAAATAGGGACACATATTGTTGTAGCAAGATTAAAAAGTTGTTTCTATAAAATTTGAACATCTGAAAAAAAGAAGAAACAACAATAAGTACCTAAGAACTTTGAAGTATTTTGTATGTTTAGTTATTATGCAAAAGAACAAAACCAACTTGAATAGTAAGAAAACTGTATTTTCTCATTTTATAAGTGCAGTGCATTTAAAAATTTTTTCTGTGTGAATCAGCTATAAATCTATAATGCCAACTTAAAAAACAAAAACTCTGATTTCAGGGTATTTGTATAAAAATCATGGGGATACAGAAAATCCATCAGAATCTCAAGACCCAGCCTTGTAAAATATACAGAAGCTAAGGTAGCTCCTAACATGCAAAAAATACAAAGCACAAGTGCTAATATTAATAGTAAAACAGTGTGGTCTGGACTCCAGCTATTGTTAAGACATGCCTCCACTACACACTGACATGGGTACAGCAGTGGACATTCCATTCTACCACTGTGAACTTATTCTAACTTTTCTTTGTTTTTATATCTACCCTTAAAACATCAAACTACTGAGTACAAAGATCCAATTCATCAAGCCCATGCCATGTTTCTGAAAACTAGAAAGCTACTGTATTAGTTTTCTGAGACTAACCTAAAAAGTTATCACAAACTTGATGGCTTAAAAACAACAGAAAATTATTCTTTCGTAGGTCTAGAGGCCAGAAGTCTAAAATCAAAAGGTCAATGGAACTGTGCTCTCCCCAGAGGCTTTTGGGAAATTCCGTCCCTTGTATCTCCCAGCTTCTGGTGCTTACCATCATTCCATGACTTGAGACTACGTTACTACAATCTCTGCCTTCATCTTCACAGCACCTTCTTTTTTTGTATGTTTCTTAAAATTCCCTTTGCCTCTCTTTTATAAGGACACTTATGATGGCATATAGGAACCACTAAAATAATCCAGGGAAATCTCTTCATCTCAAAAGTCTTAATTTAATTACATCTGCAAAGATCCTTTTTCCAAATAAGATAGCATTTACAAGTTCCAGGGATTAGGACTGAATATTGGGGGGGAGGGGGGAGGGACATTATTCAACCTACCATAGCCATGAAACAGGGAGAGAATGGATCTAACCCTCTCTTTCTGTAGTTGAGTATACAACACATAGAATATAACATCCAATATCTCTGAAGAATAAACACATTTGAGGGCTATATGGTATAAAGAATGCTATTTACTGCAGCCCATCTCTTTTACTGCACAAAATATAGCCTTTTGTTCATACTTACACTTCCATAAAATAAAATATAATTATACAAATCATAATGCAGTTATTTCTCATGCTTTTATCGCAAGTAACAGAAAGATGACTCTAAGCTATATTAAACAATGAGGTAACATTATTAACTGATAATATGCCAAAGTCCAGAGGAATGGAAGAGTTTAGATACAGTTTGATCAGAATGCCAGCTATATTTTGCTGCAAATTGGTTGAGTCTTCCATTCTCCTTACCCTAAATTCACTCTCCTATCATACTGATTTCATCATGGAAACAAAATTAGTGAAGAAGTTACAGGCTATGTATCTGCACTTATTAATCAAGAACAAGAAAACAGGCAGCGGACTTGACCCAGTGGTTGAGGCGTCTGCCTACCACATGGGAGGTCCGCAGTTCAAAGCCCGGGCCTCCTTGACCTGTGTGGAGCCGGCCCGGGGGCAGCGCTGATGCGCGCAAGGAGTGCTGTGCCACGCAGGGGTGTCCCCCGCATAGGGGAGCCCCACGCACAAGGAGTGGGCCCTGTAAGGAGAGCCGCCCAGTGCGAAAGAAAGTGCAGCCTGCCCAGGAATAGTGCCGCGCACATGAAGAACTGACACAACAAGATGACGCAACAAAAAGAAACAGATTCCCGTGCCACTGACAACAACAGAAGCAGACGAAGAAGAAGATGCAGCAAATAGACACAGAAAACAGACAACCATGGTGGGGGGGAAGGGGGGAGAAATAAAAAAAATAAATCTTAAAAAAAAAAAAGAACAAGAAAACAACTTTTTCTCAGTAATTCCAATAAGACTCAGATTCAATACGAGTAGTTCATGCTAAGATCTTTGCAATAATTATGGTGGATGAAATATCCTAATTGATTTAATTTAGGGTATGTATTTCACCCATACAGATAGTTTAAAATCATCCTTTCTAAAACCTTTGGACTCCCAAAGAGTAATTAAGGGATATTTGGAAAAGGAGAATGGATGTATAGTAGAGAAATACAAATGTCAATTATAGAATCATATAATTATCATAGTAAAAATCATGTTTAACTGATTTTTCAGTTGTTTAGAATTCTTTAAAGAACAGGCACTGGAAACCATATTTTGATTAAGAGGAATTTGAGTTTAACATAAATTTTCAATAATTTCAAAATCACGAAGTAAGTAGAAATCTATACAAAAGATAATTACTCATAAATATGCTTTCTAATTTAAAATTAGTTTAAGTTAAACTTATTTGCAGTAAATGGAGCTGTACTTTTTTAACCTGGTTTGTGGGATGTTATCAAAGCAATACCAGCAGTCAGGTATAGCTCAGTGGTTGAGTGTCTGCTTCTCATGTACAAAGTACTGTTCATGTTCAAGGTACATGTTCAATCCTCTGTACCTCCTAAAAAAAAGCAATATTTAGGGGGTAATTTATTCCACTAAACACCTATATTATTAATGAAAGTGGGTTTCAAATCATGGACCTCTGCTTCCATCTTAAGACACTCAAAAATAAGAATAAATTAAACCCAACGTAAGTAGAAAAAGAAAAATAATGAGCAGCACATATGTAATTGAAATAAAAAAAGAGAAGACTGATGAAATCAAAAGCTGATTATTTGAGAAAATGCATAAAATTTATAAACCTCTAGCCAGTCTGATCAGAAAAAGACATGACAAAAATATCAAGCTCAGGAATGACAGAGTAGGCATTACTACACATTCTACAGATATTATAAGGATAATAAGGTAATAGTATGATCAATTTTATGTTTATTAATTTGGCCACTTACATAAAATGGACAAATATTTTGAAAGGTGAAAACTACCAAAGCTGACTCAAAAAGACATAGATAACCTGAATAGACCTATACCTCTAAAAGAAACTGAATTGTTAGTTAAAAGCGTTCCAACAAAGTTACTTGCAGGTCTTTAACTTCACTGGTAAATTACTGCAAGTTTTCAAAGAAGAAGTAATAATAAGTCTACGAAATTTCCTCCAGAAAATCAAGCAAAGTGGTGTACTTACCAACCTAGTCTATGAGAGCAGTATATCCCTGGTACAAAAAACAGACCAAGAATTACAAGCAAAGAATGACAACACTTTGAGGAAAAAGGATGTAAAATTCCATTAAAAACTTACACCTAACACCATAGTGGTGAATGACAAATACTTTCCCTAAGATCATGAACAAGAAAACAATGTTTGTCTCACCCCTTCTAGTCAACTTTGTATTAATACTAGATGATCTATCCAGTGCAATAGGGCAAGGAAAAGAAAGAACAGAGATTCAGACTACAAAGAAATGAGTAAAGCTCTATTTATTTACAGAAAACATAATCATCTATATAAAAGTTCTGGTAGAATCTACAAAAAAGCTACTGGAACATAAATGAAATTAGCAACATTGAAAGATGAAATATAAACAAATAAAAATCAATTATATTTCTATATACCAACAACAATAAGAAATTGAAATTAAAAAACAATAGCATAAAAACTTTGAAATATTTAGGATAAATCTCACCAAATCTATGAAATACCTTAACACTGAAAACTACAAAATATTGCAAACAGATATTGAGGAAAACCTAGATAAATGGGAAAATGTGCTTTGTTGATAAGTTGAAAGACTAGTATTATTAAGATGTCATTTCTTCCCAAATCCATCTATAGACGCAACACGATCCCAATCAAAATACCAATAGGTTTTTTTTAATAAAAATTAACAAACTGATTCTACAATTTATAGGGAAATGGAAAATATAAAGAATATCCAAGACAATTTTGAAAAAGAAAAACGAATTTGGAAGAATAGTACTATCTGATTTCAAAACTTACTATAAAGCTGCAGTTATCTAGGCCAAGTAGCACTGGCATAAACAGACAAATATATCAATGGATCAACAGAGACTACAGAAATAGACTCTTACATACATAAATACCTAATTTTTGAAAAGGTATGAATATATTGAATAGAGAAAGGAAAGTCTTTCCAACAAATAGTGCTGAAATAATTGGTTATCCAAATACAAAACAATAATTAATAACAATCCATATCTTGCATTGTATATAAAAATTAACTCAAAATCAATCACATGCCTAAATGCAAAATTCAAAACTATAAAACTTCTAGAAGTAAACTTAAGAGGAAAACTCTGTGACCTGGATCAGGAAAATAATTTTTAGATTTAAAACAAAAGCATCATGAAATTGATGAAATGAGCTTCATCAAATTTAAAAATAGGCCATAGACTAGGATAAAATATTTGCAAACCAAATATATGGTAAAGAAGTTGTATGCAGAATATACAAAGAACTCTCAAAACTCATGGTTAAGAATACAAACAATCACCTTCCCCTGGCCCCCAAAATGGGCAAAAGATATGTACAGACACTGGGCCAAAGAAGATATATGGAAGGCAAATAAGCACATGAAAGGTGTTCAATATCACTAGTCATTAGGAATATATATCATCATAAACTATCTCTACAGTTCAGTTAAAATAGTGGTGAGAACGTAGATGTTTTATAAACTGCTGGTGGGAACTATTTGTGGAAACAGTTTAGAAATATTTTTTAAAGTTTAAATATATACCTTTAATACAATCTAACCATTCCATTTCTAAATTTTACCCAAGAAAAATTAAAGCATGCAAATATATGTATACAAATTTTAATAGCAACTTTATATGTAATAACAAAAAATGGAAAACAACCCTAATATCCATCAACAGATGAAAGGATAAACAAACTGTGGTCTGTCCATAGAATTGATTACCCCTCAGCGAAACAAAGGAAGAAACTATTGATATGCCACTCTATAAATGATTCTGAAAATAATTATGCTGAGTGAAAGAAGTCAAACAAAAAAACATTTTAGAATATATGAGCCCATTTACATAAAATTCTAGGAAATACAAACTAATGCAGTGCCTAGTGGAGAGAAGGGAAGTCAGAAAGGAGGCATTAAAAAGAGGCATAGGAAACTTTCGGAGGTGGTGAATGTGTGCAATATCTGGATCTATTCATATGGCAAAACATCAATTTGTACACTATAAATATACATAATTATATGTTAATTACAACTCAGTAAAACTGCTAAATATAGCAGTAGAGAATACGTGACATCTAAAAATATGGGGTTGAATCAGAAAGAATGATTTTAGCTATAAGGGACAAAAAAACAAATTCAAACTATCTTTAAGAAGGGAAATTAATTGACATAACTATAAAAACTTTAAATCAAATGTTATACTACACAAAGTTGACTTAATCCAATAGTTAGGGTTTGATTTAATTTGATTCTCTTCATTCCGGCTCCATCCATGAGCCAACTTAGTCCTCAAGCTGGTAATGAGATGGTTTAGCAGTTCCAGTCCTCACATTCTCACACTACTGCATCCAGATTTAAAGATGAGAGGGTCATGTCTAAATTATCTAAAGAATGGGGAAAAGCATTCCTTTCTTCACATCTTATGGGTAAAATTTCTATTCCTAAACAAATCTATGATAAGGAGGTGCAAGTTTGCATTTGATTAATAGGGCATTATAATTTTAGATTCACATATTCAGTCACCTTTACCTGAGGTACATAGGCTTCATGGTGTTCCCATTTCCCCTCAAGCCTTATTTTAGATCACAGCAGCAGACCTCTAACTGCGGACATCTGCTTCACTTTGCCTAAGGGCTTTCTCTGGCTGTTGCAGCCATGCAGCAAACTGAACGCTGGAAAATTTATGCTCTCTGGGAGCAACCCTCTGCCAGTAATCAATAAATAACTCAGCTACCCCAACCTTTTCACGGATAACCAAGGTATATTAACTTAGATGGCACAGAACTCTCCATTGTGATTAAGTTCCCATTGCCCACAGGCAACTTGATTAATAACAAACATTTAATTGGTGACTTTAGTTTCTCTGTCTCACTTCCCCACATTACCACCTCCCAAATACTTATCCTACATCACTTGTCTCACTAATTGCTTTTAAAGAAACCTGAAGTAAGGCAGGTCAATAATGAGCAAAACTAACTCTCTCTTAGAAAAAACCCTGGGTGAACTAATGTTGGAAAGACTACCAGAATTATTCACTAAACTTGCCAATGATTGAAATATGTAGATAAACTTCCTTCCTTCATGCTATTGTTTAGCAACATCCTTGTTACTGCCTTCACCTTAAATGGAGACTTGGATCCCAGGTTCAGTATTACTTTCTTTTTTTTTTTTAATTTATTTTTTATTGACTTTGTAATAATATTATGTTAAAAATATATATATATGAGGTCCCATTCAACCCCACCACCCCCATCCCACCTCTCCCCCCCCCCCCCCCAGCAACACTCATTCCTATCATCATGACACATCCATTGCATTTGGTAAGTACATCTTTGGGCACCTCTGCACCTCATGGTCAATGGTCCACATCATGGCCCATACTCTCCCCCATTCCATCCAGTGGGCCCTGTGAGGATTTACAATGTCCGGTGATTGCCCCTGAAGCACCATCCAGGGCAGCTCCATATCCCAAAGACGCCTCCACCTCTCATCTCTTCCTGCCTTTCCCCATACCATCAGCCACCATGTCCACTTTTCCCAATCCAATGCCACCTTTTCTATGTGGACACTGGATTGGTTGTGTCCATTGCACCTCTATGTCAAGAGGAGGCTCAGATTCCACATGGATGCTGGATGCAATCCTCCCACTTTCAGTTGTAATCACTCTAGGCTCCATGGTGTGGTGGTTGTCCTTCTTCGACTCCATCTTAGCTAAGTGTGGTGAGTCCAATAAATCAGATTGTAGGTGCTGGAGTCTGTTGAGGCTCAGGACCTGGCTATCACATTGCCAGTCCAGAGATTCAAATCCCCTAAATATATCTTAAACCCCAACACTAACTGCAACTCCAGCACATTAGCATTAAAGTCTTATGAAGAGAGATCCCATCTGAGTCCACATTCATCACATAAACACCAGTTCCAAAGAGGGGCCATCTGACCTGGTAGTTAACCCCATCTGCCATGACCATAACTCCCATGGGTCTCTTTAGCCCTCAAAGGAACCAATACCTGGGAGTTGTATCTGCTTTATCTGTCTCTCAGACTCTGCTCAGTTGTGCATAAGGGCAATCCTTCTGACAGCCTCCAGACTCTTTTTCAGAGACTCGTAGCCATATAAAGTCATTTCTCCTTTCCATTTCCCCCTTACATTAGGTCAAACAGCATTTTAAAGTCATGTTATTTTATGTAGACAGGGATATTCTGCTGATCCACATTGAACCTTCCGTATAAGGTCATTTTCCAGTTGCATCATCAGTTGGTAGTTGATAGTGGTCCCTCGGTGACAGGGAGGCTCATCCCCGGGTGTCATGTCCCACGCTGGGGGGAAGGCATTGCATTTACATGCTAAGTTTGGCTTCGAGACTGGCCACATTTGAGTAACATGAAGGCTGACAGGAGGAAATTCCCAGGCACAATGTTGCTCTAGGCCTTGTTCTTATTTTAGGCTTATCAGCTCACAAGCATAGTCATTAGCATCAGGGGCTCACTGTTGAACCCTCACTCCCTCCCGGTCCCCGCCGCTGCACCTGGGAGACTGTCGCTGCTCCCCTAGGGACCACGACAGAGCACCACTGGCCAGGAACCCAGTACCCCCCCTGCTGTGGTTTTTAATTGTTGCCACTATGAGTATATCCAAACATTACCATGCACCCTGGACATATGTTCTGTACAGCTCCCTGTCAGCCATATATCACCTGTCAATGGTATCCTATACCAGTATTCCTCCGTTGCCATTGTTGAACCACTCTGTGATCCAGAGCTCCCCGAAATTTGAAGCCCAATATAATGTCAGGGTCCCTTACTAGGAAATGGCATATAGCGATGGGTTTAAAGCTTAGATAAAGAATATGTGTTGACTTGGAAAAAATTCTACATCCTATCTTTTCCTTTTTTTTTTTTTTTTTCCTCCCCTAATTATTGAACTTCTCTTCACAGGAGCCCTAGACCACAGCAATGCATATATATAATATACAGCACTCCCATACATCCACCACAAAGCCTTTTCCCTTCCACAGCGATACTCTTACACCCTATTCACATCATATTTACTTAACGTGATGTACAGAGTCTGAGACAATAGCTTTCAAACAAGGTGACATCTGTGCTTACAGTGTGGTGCATACTTTAGGATACACAGTTTTTTTAATTCTTAGTTATCCTATGTTTTACATTATGGTTTACATTATCAGTCTGTCATCTCCTATATGTTATGGTGTAATATTACATGTTTATATCCATCCTTGTGTACTCTCACGAAACTCCTCTCTTACCCCCCATTTACCTTGGTTCCACACATTTAACGTCCATTTTCCCTTCCACCTTGGTGCCCACAGTGACAGCCAACCTCCGTTTCCCAAGGAGCCACTTTCAGAGATAGATGGAATAGTGTTCAGGGCCTGACTTGCTCAACTGCCCCAATGCCCTGGGAGCCACCCTTTCTCTCGAGGGATACAGTTCCCTCTATTTGATGGCATTAGTCCTCCCCAGGATGTGGGTCCACCCCCACTCTCACTACTTGGGTTTCTACCCCATGGTGTCACCCACTCTGGCAGAATGAGCATTTAGACATTTCCCAGGAGCCCGTTCTGCATCAGACCCTCCCCTCCAAGCATTCTAATCAGGTAACCCTCTTTACTATATTTTGATATGATTTTCTCGGCATTTTACTCTCCACCAACACCTGACACTCTCCTGTGTTCATATGCTACGCCTCCCTCCCCCCACTTTTAGGCAATATTACCCATCCGCCCATCCCCAGCCACCCTCAAACCCGCAAAGCCCCAACCAAAGGCAACCCCTTGCCCCCATTTTATCTCTTCTTTGTGTTCATACTTACCACCATCTCGTCTTAAATTCCACCCCTGCAGACATCGGCTCACATCCTTCCTCCACCCTCCGATTTCCTGTAAGCTTATCGTTCAGTCTCTTGCTATCCAGGGCAACTTGGTTATTTCATATCATTGAGGTCATGTAGTATTTGTCCTTCAATGTCTGGGTTGCTTCACTCAACATAAGGTTCTCAAGATTCATCCATGTTATCACATGTGTTTGTAGTGTGTTTGTTCTTACAGTCGAGTAGTATTCCATTGTGTGTATATACCACATTTTATTGATCCACTCATCTGTTGATGGGCATTTGGGTTGATTCCAACTTTTGGGGATAGTGAACAATGCTGCTATGAACATTGGTGTACATATATCGGTTTGTGTCCTTGTTTTCAGTTCTGCTGGGTATATACCCAGCAGTGGTATTGCTGGGTCATATGGCAAATCTATGGCTAGTTTTTTGAGAAAACGCCATACTGTCCTCCAGAATGGTTGGATCCTTCTGCATTCCCACCAACAGTGGATGAGTGTTCCCCTTCCTTCACATCCTCTCCAGCACTTGTATTCTTCTGTTTTTTTCATAGCTGCCAATCTTATGGGTGTAAGATGGTATCTCATTGTGGTTTTGATTTGCATTTCCCTGATAGCTAGAGATTTGAAACATTTTTTCATGTGCTTTTTAGCCATTTGTATTTCTTCTTTGGAGAAGTGTCTGTTTAATTCTTTTTCCCATTTTTTAAATGGGTTGTTTATCTTTTTATTTTCAAGATATAGGAGTTCTTTATATATGCAAGTTATAAGTTTCTTATCAGATATATGGTTACCAAATATTTTCTCCCACTGTGTGGGCTCCCTTTTTACTTTCTTGACAAACTCCTTTGAGGTGCAGAAGGCTTTAATATTGAGGAAGTCCCATTTATCTATTAGTTCTTTTGCTGCTCGTGCTTTTGGTGAGATATTCATAAATCCATTTCCTATTACAAGGTCCTGTAGATGTTTCCCTACACTGCTTTCTAAGGTTTTTATGGTCTTGGCTCTTATATTTAGGTCTTTGATCCATCTTGAGTTGATCTTTGTATAAGGTGTGAGATGGTAATCCTCTTTCATTCTTCTACATATGGCTATCCAGTTCTCCAGACACCATTTGTTGAATAGGCCACTCTCTCCCAGTTGAGAGGGTTTGGTGGCTTTATCGAATATTATGTGGCTATATATGTGAGGTTCTATATCAGAGCTTTCAATTCGATTCCATTGGTCTGTGTGTCTCTCCTTATGCCAATACCATGCTGTTTTCACCACCGTAGCTTTGTAGTATGTTTTGAAGTCAGGTAGTGTGATTCCTCCAATTTCGTTTTTCTTTTTCAGTATGTCTTTGGCTATTCGGGGTCTCTTTCCTTTCCAAATAAATTTCATAGTTAGTTTTTCTAGTTCCTTAAAGAAGGCTGTGTTGATTTTTATTGGGATTGCATTGAATGTGTAGATCAGTTTTGGTAGGATAGACATCTTAATAATATTCAGTCTTCCTATCCATGAACAAGGAATAGTCTTCCATTTATTTAGGTCTTCTTTGATTTCCTTGAACAATCTTGTATAGTTCTCGGTGTATAAGTTCTTTACCTCTTTAGTTAAATTTATTCCTAAGTATTTGATTTTTTTATTTACTATTGTGAATGGTATTTGTTTCTTGATTTCCTCCTGATCTTGCTCATTATTGGTGTACAGAAATGCTACTGATCTTTTCTCATTGATCTTATAACCTGCGACTTTACTAAACTCATTTATGAGTTCTAGAAGCTTTGTTGTAGATCTCTCAGGGTTTCCTATGTATAGGATCATGTCATCTGCAAATAATGAAATTTTGACTTCTTCCTTTCCAATTTGAATGCCTTTTATTTCTGGTTCTTGCCTCAGTGCTCGAGCAAGTACTTCTAAGACAATGTTAAATAGGAGCGGAGACAGTGGGCATCCTTGTCTTGTTCCTGAGTTTAGAGGGAAGGAGTCTAGGATTTCTCCATTGTAAACAATATTGGCTTTAGGTTTTTCATATATACTCTTTATCATGTTCAAAAAATTTCCTTGTATTCCAATCTTTTGGAGTTTTTTTATCAAGAAAGGGTGCTGTATTTTGTCAAATGCTTTTTCTGCATCTATAGATATAATCATGTGATTTTTTCCCTTCAATCTGTTTATATGGTGTATTACGTTGATTGATTTTCTTATGTTGAACCATACTTGCATACCTGGGATGAATCCCACTTGGTCATGGTGTATAATTCGTTTAATGTGTTGTTGAATACGATTAGCAAGTATTTTGTTAAGTATTTTTGCGTCTAGGTTTATTAGAGAAATTGGTCTGTAATTTTCCATTCTTGTGATGTCTTTATTTGGCTTTGGTACTAGGGTAATGTTGGCATCATAGAAGGAGTTGGGTAATGTTCTTTCTGTTTCGATTTTTTGGAATAGTTTCAGCAGGATTGGTGTCAGTTCTTTCCGGAATGTTTTGTAGAATTCACCTGTGAAGCCATCTGGCCTTGGGCTCTTCTTAGTTGGGAGATTTTTAATAACTGATTCTATCTCTCTGCTTGTGATTGGTTTGTTAAGATCATCAATTTCTTCTTTTGTCAATATGGGCTGCTTATGTGATTCTAGGAATTTGTCCATTTCCTCTAGATTGTCATTTTTGTTGGAATATAGTTTTTCAAAGTATCCTCTTATATTAGTCTTTATTTCTGTGGGGTCAGTGGTGATATTGCCTTTCTCATTTCTTATTTTGTGTATTTGCATCTTCTCTCTTTTTTTCTTTGTTAGTCTCACTAAAGGTTTGTCAATTTTGTTGATCTTCTCAAAAAACCAGCTCTTGGTCTTGTTTATCTTTTCAAGTGCTTTCTTATTTTCTATTTCATTTAGTTCTGCTCTTATCTTTGTTATTTCCTTCCTTCTTCTTCCTGTTGGGTTACTTTGTTGTTGTTTTTCTAATTCCTTCAAATGTGCAGTTCTTCAATTTTTGCTCTTTCTTCTTTTTTGATATATGAATTTATGGCTATAATTTTTCCTCTCAGTACTGCTTTTGCTGCATCCCATAAATTTTGGTATGTTGTGTTATCATTATCATTTGATTCAAGGTAGTCATTGATTTCTTTTGAGATTTCCTCTTTGACCCACTGTTTTTCTAAGAGTGTGCTGTTTAATTTCCAAATCGTGGTGTGAAATCTGGGCTTCTTTCCCTTGCAAATTTCCAGCTTGACTCCACTGTGGTCAGAAATATTGTTTTGTATGATTTCAATCTTTCTGAATTCATTCAGCCTTTCTTTGTGGCCTAGCATATGGTCTATCTTGGAGATTGATCCATGTGCACCTGAGAAAAATGTATATCCTGCTGTATTTGGGTGTAGCGGTCTATATATATCTATTAGATCCAGCTCCTCTAATATACTGTTCAGATGTTTTGTTTCTTTGGTGATTCTCTTTTGAGATGTTCTGTCCAGAGTTGATAGTGGTGTATTAAAATCCCCCACTATAATTGTAGATGTATCTATTCTTTCACTTAGTTTTTCCAGCATTTGCCTCACGTATTTAGAGGCACCCTTGTTAGGGGCATAAATATTTATGATTGTTCGATCTTCTTGACAGATTTTCCCTTTCACTAAAATGTAGTATCCTTCTTTGTCTCTCACAATTGTTTCACATTTAAAGTCTATTTTGTCTGATATTAATATAGCTACTCCTGCCTTTTTTTGGTTACTGTTAGCTTGTATGATTGTTTTCCAGCCATTCACTTTCAATCTCCATGCATCTCTGGGTCTAAGATGTGTCTCTTGTAGAGAGCATACGGATGGGTCATATTTCCTTATCCAATGTCCCAGTCTGAATCTTTTGATAGGTGAGTTTAATCCATTGACATTAAGTGTTATTACTTTCAAGGAATTATTTGTGTTAGCCATATTTTGATTGGATTTGTGTTTGTTATATTTTGTTTGTATTTTTTTGTTTTTTGTTTTGTTGTTGTTGTTGCTCTTATACTCTCCTCCAACTCTGCCTTTCCTGTTTTTCCTTTCTTCCTGCAGAACTCCCTTTAGAATTTCTTGAAGGGGAGGTTTCTTGTTGGTATACTCTTTCAGTTTCTGTTTGCGAATATTTTGAACTCTCCATCATATTTGAATGCTAGTTTAGCTGGATAGAGTATTCTTGGTTGGAAATTTTTTTCCTTTAGTACCTTGACTATATCATACCACTGCCTTCTTGCCTCCATGGTTTCAGATGAGAAATCAGCACTTAATCTTATGGAGCTTCCCTTGTATGTGATGGTTTTCTTTTCTCTTGCTGCTTTTAGGATTTTCTCTTTGTCTTGAGCATTGGATAATTTGACAAGTATATGTCTTGGGGTGGACCTGTTGGGGTTTATGACTAGTGGAGTGCGCTGTGCTTCTTGGATATGTACATCTGTCTCTTTCAGTAGATTTGGGAAGTTTTCAGCCATTATTTCCTGCAACACTCCTTCTGACCCCTTTCCCTTCTCTTCACCTTCTGGAATGCCTATAATACATATGTTTGAGCATTTTGCATTGTCATTCAGGTCCCTAATCCTAATTGGATTTTTTCTATCTTCTTATTGACCCCTTCTACTATCTGTTTGATTTCTGATGTACTGTCTTCCACATCACTAATTCTCTGCTCTGTCTCTTCTAGTCTGCTGATATTTGCTGCAAGTGTATTTTTGATTTCTTGAACTGTGGTGTTCATTCCCATCATATCTGTTATGTTTTTGCGTATGCCTGCAATTTCCCCTCCAAGTGATGTCTTCATATTGTTAACCTCTTTCATTACTTCGTCAAATTTGTCGGTGATAAATGTTCTGAGATCTTTCATTGCTTGTGCAAAGTTTTGCTCCCCTTCGTGATTTTTGGTTTGTTGATTGGATTCAGCCATGCTTTCCTGATTACTGGCTTGGTTTGTAGACTTTTGTTGCTTTCTGGGTATCTCTTTATCTTGACGGATTTAATCAGTTCCTTAGCTTCTTTGTCTACTCTTGGAGGTTAATTAGCTGTTATTTTTGCATAGGCGTTATATCTTCTCTTTGTCACTTTTTTCTTCTTATTCTAATTTCTTGTTGTTGGTTAAGTTCACTTTAAAGGAAAGTATTAGTGTTGGGGAAAGGCAATTGTGTAAGCAAGGGAAAAGTGTAAAGTAGTGTTGGTGATATATGTTAACAAAGCAAGAATATGAGATCTGGGAGGATGGAGGTTAGATTCATGTAAATTGTGTAGAGTTATAGCAGTAGGTAGAGTACCTATTATGAGGTAGATGATTGAATATGCGAGGAATATGGTATGAGCTAAAAAGCTATTGTTTTCGTGAGAGAGGGAAAGAGAAAAGAAAGGTAATAGTTTCAAGAGTGGATAACAGACAGAAAACAAAACAAAGGTATTAGAAATTAAGACTTAGACCCTTCGTGGATCGAAGAAAGGGAGGTGGGAAGTGGAATATAGGAGAGACAGTAGATGGTGGTGGATATCAAGATGTAGGGGAAAGAGGATAGTTTAGGTAGCCTAAATCAGTTCACACAGAAATGAGGCAGTGGAGGATGAGAAAACCCAGTGAATGTGAGGTGTTTCCTGCCGCACCTATTGTATAATTGAGTTAAAATAAACTAAGTAGAATATGAGGGACAAGAGGGAGAGAGACAACAGAAAAAAAGAAAAAAAAAGGGTGGGGAAGGGACGAGAGGAAGAAAGGAAAAGGGGGTAGGCAAAGGGTGGGTAACAGGTAGGGGAAAGAAAAAAAAAAAAAGATATACACGAACCAGAATTGAAACACCCACTACACAACACCTACCACAAAAAAAAAAAAAAAAAAAAAAACTTAAATAACTGAGTAAAAAAAGACTTTGGGGGATACGCTGTGAGAGAAGGCTAGGGGATAATGCGGTGTTAGCAATCAGGAAATTGATAAAAGTAAAGAATAAGTCAAAATGAAAATAAAAACAAAACAAAATGAAACGATAAAGAAAAAACGCCAATGTTGAAGGCTAGGGCATTTAAGGACTTCAGATGGACCTCAGTGAGTGATGGATTCAGGGATGGAAAGTCTGAGATACTGAGGACTCAAGATGTGTGAGTCTCTGTGGTGTGGGCCACCAGAGTTTAGGGAATTCAGACCTGGCAACCTCCAATCTGGTCAACAGGAAGCCTGGGAGCCCCGCAGTGTAACACAGCCCTCAGGGATCCCCACAGCTGGGTGCCAGCCCTATGGGGGAAGTCAGATCCGCAAACTCTATATTATGACTGAACCCTGCAATTCACTTACTTAGCAGGGCTCATTAGTGGGTATCTCTCACTTCAGCTTTTGGACAACCCCCGCCCTGTGATTCCAAAACACTGCCACTAGAGGGCGTCTCTACACCGCAGCCACTTCACTGGTACAGATCCAAAGCCTGGCCTGTGACCCGAAAACAGATTCCAAAACCGGAATTCCCAAGCTTCGCAAAATACTCCCCAATCGGCTTCCAGACATGTCCCCCTCCCTTGCTGCAGCCCAAAACAACCTTCCAATTACATCCCTTTATTGCCTACAGCCTATTTGGGTTGGAGATCGGCTGCCGGGCTTTTGGGGGCGGGGCTTCAGGCGGAAGCTCTACTGTTTGTGTTCGCAATCAAAAGTTTCTCCCACTTCACAACAAAACACCGTCTAGCTTCCCAAATTGATCCGCAAAGGCGACCCGTCGCATCAACCCGCCAACAGTCCGCCCAGAACTCGCGAACTCCTTAGCAACTCAGAGCCATCTAAAAGCGGAGCTGCCGGGCAGGACCGCGGCTCCCCCCACCCCCAATAGGGAGGAACCCGTGTGGGGGTCTCACCTGCGGGCAATAGAACCCAAATTATATCTTCTAGACCAATCCTCTCCATTACCTTTCCACCCAGTTGATGTCCAGGCACTTCTGCCCTGCAAAAATCCTGAAAAAGCCCAGCCTTGGAGAACCTGCAGCCGCGCCCAGCCATCTCTTCCCCGGACAGATCGCAAAGGCAAGTTCACTCAGTGACCATCTTGCCTCCTCTCCCAGTATTACTTTCATCTCCAACAAATTTGAGCATTCCAGATGTCTCTCAAAACTATAATCTCATTTCCAAGGACCAATATAACTTAAGCAAAAATTTTAATTTTGTTAACACCCATATTTTCTTTGTCACTCTAATTATGAACTCAACCATCTTACTTTCTATTATCACCCTCTTAAATGTCTTTTACTCAACTATTCCCAAAACATTACTCCAATGTTCTCATTGGAACATCATAAACCCCTCTACTTTATTCTCATCTTATCTCCTTTCACAAGAAGTTTCTTCAAGGATTTGTTCGCCATCAGCCTCTATTTCCTCACTACTCACTTGCCCAATATAATATGTCTCCTGGCCCTTTCATCCCATGAAAACTGCTCTTCTCAGTGTACTAATGGAATATGTGCTGACATATTCAATGGGTGCCTTTTGATCTTCAGCTCACCTGATGTTTAGCTGCTTTGAGCATTGTTGTTTGTTTCTTCCTTCTTGAAAATTTCATACCTTGGCTTCTAAGACATCACACACTTGAGATTTTCCCTATTATCCCTATGTACAATCTTCCTCCATTGTCAATCCAGTGTCATTTTATACATTCAATTTTTAAAATAAAGATGTGTATCATGGAATGTTCCTCCTTTATTTCTGATTTGAAAGAGCCTGCATTGGCTAACCTCTTTCTATCTCCCCAGACTAATATTGGACTATAACGCATTCTTCTTATTATTACAGCATTCTGACATCTCCCTTCCTCCTTGTCTAGCTATTTCAATTTATCTCCCAACCAATAGTTATTTCCTCTGAGTTGTATTCCATAATTGTCCACTTTTATATAGAAGAAAGCTGTTTCTACATGACCCTGAAACACCTTTCCTGGAACTTATCACAAAGTTTCTTTAGACTGTTTCAAAAATTTTTTGTCTGTTTGTTTATGTCCACACTGATGGAAAACATTGTAGACTTGTCACTGTTGTATCATAATGCCCACTAAATTGCATAGCATAGCCAGGAAGTGAATAAAATTTTTTTAATGAATGAATAAATGAATGGTAAAACTAAAGTATGTACAAAATATTGGCAATAACTATATACTTCTCTTTACTAGCCAGGAACATATTCATATGTTGGCTATTTTGATAAATATTTTAGGTTGACTTTTCTCTGAGATCAAAATTTACTTTTATTGTTCTAAATATAAATCTCCAGTGAATTCAAGAAATATACAACAAAATCACTATTTTACCAAATACTTAATCCACTTTTTGAATGAACAATAACTTCATGCTAGGCTACCTTCTTTTCCTTCATTTATTTTTGTTTATATTTTTTATTCCCTCCTGAGTAATCTAATGGTATTAGTCTCTTCAAGATTTCAAATACATTTTGAAGACAACAATGTTTTCATAATGTTCTAATATATTTAGCTGCTTAACTTCCTAGATAACAGGAACCATTATTCAAAATTGTATTCTCTACTTTAATACCAATGCAAGAATCTTAAAAGCAAGGTAGTCAATTAATGCTTAATGAATAAATTAAATAACAGAATTAATAATTTTCTCAGAGCTGATAAAGTACTATAAGACTGTGACAGTTATTATTAAAAAGTAACTGAAAGGTGTATATTAAAGTCTGTTTCATGGTAAATGGTGCTGAAATTCTGATGGATTTTGTTGCATTTATATAATTTGAGAAGCTTGTCTTCTTTATAATATTAAATCTTCCCTTTGAAGATGTTGTGACTCTCCATTCTGCATAACTTCCTCTACATAGACAATGCTCTTAATTTTGTTCTGTGTCCCCATTTCTTCAAAAGATTTTTTCTTTAAATAAATAAATAAAAATTTTCAAACAAAATTCTTGATTGCTTTCAATATGTCAAATTTATATCCTGCTTTAACAACATCATTAATATGGAATTTTTCTGAAGGCAAAGACAGTCAATTTTAGGAATGGATCAGTATCAGAGTCTAACATAGCCCTTTGTTCATAGTTTTCACCCAATAAATATTTTTTATTAAGGACTAAATGTATAATTGTCAGTTTGGTATGCCTTTATTACTGGCTTACTTCCAACCTACTGGCAGAAGAAACAGGTGATTCATAAATTTTTAGGAAGTTAGGCACTGAAAACAAGAAGCTGAAGGTCAACAGAACCCTGAGGAGAAAGGAGAAGCCAGAAGAGGCCACCATATGCATTCCTAGATGACAGAGAAATCAAGGACCAAGGGTCACAGGCAGCCAGGCGCAAGCGCCAATCTTTGGGAAGAAAGTACTCCTTTAATAAGGCCTTGAGGGAAACGGACTTTGGCCCAGTGGTTAGGGCATCCGTCTACCACATGGGAGGTCCGTGGTTCAAGCCCTGGGTCACCTTGGCCTGTGTGGAGCTGGCCCATGCGCAAGGAGTGCACCCATAAGGAGAGCCGCCCAGCGCGAAGGATGGAGCAGCCTGCCGAGGAATGGCGCTGCCCACACTTCCTGTGCCGCTGACGACAACAGAAGCAGACAAAGAAACAAGACGCAGCAAAAAGACACAGAAAACAGACAACTGGGGGAGGGGAGGGGAATTAAATAAATAAAATAAATAAATCTTTAAAAAAAAAAATAATAAGGCCTTGATTTTGAACTACTCCTAACATCAAAACCATGAGTCAATAATTTTAATTTTTTAACACAACCCATTACATTGTATTTGGTTTGGCAAGTAGGAAACTAAAATACCAACATTTTCTGTTTTCAGTTGCCCTTCAAACTCAGAAAATTCAAAAGTAAACTCATCATCTTCCTGAAACATACATTTACAGGGAACATATTTGTCATAGAATAAAGAAATTGGTTTATAGAAAACTAACTAGAGTCTAACTGACAGCTAAAGACCACAGAGAAAAAATAGGATAATAATAGAATTTAAAAAGGATATGCTTAGCCTATTCATTATCAGTATGTAGAATATGGTGGGTCACATCTGTTTGTGTCAAATCTCAGTTTAATTTTATAAATCAGCATCCTATAAAATGGTATACTGCTGAGACACCATAAGAATATATAAAACTGAAGAGCAGAGTCAAGAAATGAAAATAAACTTAGTTCAACATTCATTTATTATCTGTTATGAAGAATAACACACAAATTATCATCTTTGTCCATGATTAGGTTAGAATTTCCCATTTGACTTGTGATCATTTTAAAAAACAGCCTCCAAAACTATAAAGAGAGAAAGGAACTTAAATCTCATCTTTACTTCAATTCCATCTGTATTTCCAAAAGGAGCTGGTGAAACCCTAAAAGTAAGCTTTACCTTTTATATAGTTACTAAAAAATTTTGAGTCAATTTAAGCAAGTATTTATGACCAAATTAGTTACATTTTATTATCATCAGTACACTCTGTTGTGTAGTATCTGCTAGATACAAATCATTGATAAATATAGTAATAGGCAAATGCAATTGCAAAAAAAAAAAAGTATGATGAGACGTCCAGCAAACTAGGAACCCATTGGTATCATTTGCACAAGGGGAAGCAGCAGAATTCCTTTTTATCAATTCTTTCTATCTTTTAAAATCAATACCTAAAAATAAATAAATAAATTTGCATAATAGCAAAAAGTACAATTGTATGAGTCTTTCTCATAAACATACTAATTTCTCAAACTAAAGGAACATTTGAATGTGCAACATTTAACATTCAGGTCATTTGTTAGCCACAAATCAGAGATTTCCTTCATGCCCACTTTAAATGCTCCTGATTCTGCCTTTTACTACAGCTGCTACTGCAGTGACCCATTTTCACTAGCTTTGATAAGCTTCACAGAGGTGTGGTTTTAGGTCACTGCCTCATATCTCTTGCCTTCAAGATTTTTTCTTATACCACAGTGTGGGTTGTCTGCAGTTACCTGCTCAGCACTTAAGCATGACCATTCTGTAAGTGTGGGAGAGTTAATGCTCACAGCCATTCTTAACCAGTGGAAGATAAAAGTCAGATAAATGCTTTCCAATATTATCCCCAAAACAGAGCATTCTAAAACACATTTCATAAGACATTTCATAAAATGCAACTAAATCAAGCCTCAGCTTTTTAGACAGATTGCCTTCATAATACATCCTTATTTTAGCTTTACCTTCTTCTGTTTTCCTTTCTCATCCATCACTCCTATTCTCTGCATGTAATCCTTTGTTTCAGATTCTTCTTTCTTGAGTACTGTTGATTAAATTAATTCCCCCAAAAGAGGCAATGTTCAGATCCGAGCCCCAGATCCTGTGAGTGTGAACTCATTTGTAAATAGGACCTTCGAAGATGTTATTAACGTGTGTCCAAACAAAATGAGAGTGGACCTTAATCCAATAGAGCTGAAATCCTTTTAGGCAAAGGAAATGGATACAGAGGCAAAAGCCACTGGATAACAAGAAACTGGAAGTCAATGGAACCTAGGTGAGAAAGGAGAAGTAACCACCATATGCATTGCTATGTGATGGAAAAGCCAAGGAACTCCAATGATTACTGAGGTTCTTGAAGATACCAACTCCAGGTGAAAGCAAGCCTTCTTGCATCTGAAGCCATGATCCAAGAAACTCCCGCTATCAAGCCAACCCATTGTATGGTGTTTAACTGCTGAGAATATTATAGGTACTCATGCTGACAGTTGATACTTGAATTAGTGCTACCTAGTGAACCACCAGAATGCAATTTAGAAACTGGATCAAGACAAGCTCCAGACAGACAACTGATGATACATATGGTAGGATAACACTGACCATGCAGGAATATCACAGTTACTAAGAACCTCACCTATAGTGGATTGGAATGAGGTGCAGATGGAACATTAAATGTTAGTAACTATGGCACTGAAATGATCTGGGAGAATAGTAGTTATACAAAATTTGGATTTGACTGCCTTTTACTGATTGCTTTTGAAATCTTGAAAAAGGAAATGATGGGCCCAGGATGGCCTACTCTCAACTCAAGTCATGTGTGAAGAAATAGAGGGACTCTTTATGAGTGTTTAAGGATATGCAACTTGTACAGCCCCAATGCAGACTCTGCTGAAAATTACCCCAAGAGTTTTTTGTGAGGCTGATAGACCAGCAAAGGAGCTGAATATGTGGCTTTGATAGGCCTATTTCCAAAGCCAGGGCCTACAAAAGGAGAATGTGTCACTCTAAAAAGTGAAGTAGAGATTTTTTTGGTAGAAAAGTCTAAGAATTTTGAATACCCAGATATCGCTGACCCTTCCAAGGCAGTATAAGTAGCCTTCTCCCCCTTGGCAGAGGAAAGTAGCCTTCCTATTTCTAAATACCCTGCAAAGACTCTAAGGCAGTCTACCTCAATGGCCAAAAACAAGGTTAAGTGTCAGGACAGCCCAGAGAAATACATTGAAGAAACGGCAGGAACATAAAATATGTATCAACAGAAACAAGAGGAATATATGTGAAAATAATCTTAAGGGTAATGCATTGTGTAGTAGGTAAGGCAAAATATAAAGCTGAACCTACAAACTAATAATATGTGTTGTGTCCTGTTAAAGGCTCATCTAAGTTACCACCTTAGGGACAAGATTCTATGGAGTTGGCATCCTTCCCTCCAGGATGGGTTATATGTTCTGAACCAAAATCAATAGTTGAGTCTGTGCCCCAATAACTAGAATACATGAATTCATAAACCAAGGGATTGAAATGTAATTGTCCCTTATTTTCATCATTTCCACTAACAAAATTGTAGAATTCCTGATTCTAATCCCACACCTAACTCTCTCAGATTAGAAGTCCTGGTTTAGGGAAAGGAAGAAAGATTCCTTCCTTTGGGAATATAGTAAGGGTTCTACTGAACTTGAAGCTATGACTACTATTTTGGGATCCTATGCCAAAAGAACTACGAAAGAAAAATAAGTAGTTTCTATACTAGGAGAGTAATTGACAATGACTACCAAGAAAAGCTACGATTGCTACTACATAGTGGGAGAGAGAGAATTATGTCTGGAAAACAGGTGATTCATGGGGGTATATGTCAGTGCTTCTGTGTTCAGGAATAGCTGTGAACAAATAATTGCGACAGCCATGTAACTATAAAGAGATTCATTAAAAGATTCAGACCCCTCAGGACTAATAGTATGGATCATCTCACTAGGCAAACAGCACAGAAAATTTGAAATTCTGACTGAGGTTGAGGGAATACTAGAATCATTTGCTTGAGGAGGTAAATAATAAATAACAACTATGGCTTCAGTATCAGCAACACAGCTGAAGATGCTAACTTGTTCAAATATAGCTGAGGACTTAGAGTGCATGACTAGTTCTGAGTGCTACAAAGGTTAGACTGTGTACATAACTTTTGTGCCCTATTTAAAATCCTTCCTGTCTCACCTCTTATTCCAGCTGTGGCAACCAAGCTTGCACAGGCTTCAAACAGCTTCAAACCAATGCAACCTATAAGCACCACAGACCCATGATGTACATTTCTTACTTCCTATAGAAAGGCTTCTCCAAAGCTACAGCCTAGGATGCTTTTGGGAACTCACTTAGCATTCAGGTACATGTAACCTAGAAATGAGGAAAGGTTGCTCATGGGCAATGCTTGAGCAAAGGGGGAGGCAAGAGATAATGGATATATGACACCCCAATCCCAGTCTCCCAAAGAGTATAAAACACATTTTAGTCTTCTCAGAAGGTCATATTGATTAACTCTCTCTTTCACTCCCGTTTTGTGAGAATACGTTCCAATAAACTACCTGCATACAAAACTCTGTCTCAGTCACTGCTTGTTGGGGGTCCAGGCTGAGGCAATGACCACCCTTTTATTCTGGAGAATTTATACTCTAAGAACATATATTTAACATAAAATTGCTTAGATTTTTTCCTCTTAAGCCAAATTGTTATATTTTCATGCACTTCAAACTTGATCCCTCAAATACCCCTCCTTTACAAGGAAAAAAATAATTGTGTTTCTTAAATGTACAAGATTAATACTTTCTAACTTTTAATGAAATTCAACTATTGTGTCAAAGGTAATCGACCTACTATAAAATGTAAAGACAGCAGCTATTATTAATGAAGTGTTTTAAGGCACAATTGGAACATGATCACAGTTAGAATATATATGAAGTTCTATATGATAAAGGATTAACTTATTAACCTTGGAGCATTTTCTCAGTATTAGCAATTTGAGAGTATTAGAAGAGAAGCAATATCTGAATAATTTGTATGACTTTCTTTAACAATGACTCAAAGGGAAAAAACAGACAAGTTGCTTTCAAATAATGAAACCTACCTCTTAAGACAGCAGTTGTCTAAGAACTAAAACCCTCTTTATTCTTTGTTGCTGTTCATTATCTCATCTATTATATATCAACTCCTTGACCTTGAAGAACTCTCTATAAATATGTTTATATTAGCAAAGACAAGAGTTAAGGCAATTATCAAAGAAATTGGAGCACAAAGAAACTTGCTTATTTTTTCTTTTCTCCACATACTTATCACTATTCCCAATTTCAGATACCTCTCCTTATTTTATCATCTATTACTTGATCTACAACAAACATTTCAAAACTGCCCTTGAGTATTGATATTCATTTTACTTCTCTATATAACCTTTCTACTTTTTAAATATATTATTTCCTTTCTGTTGCTTTAATTCTCAATTGATTATATTTCTTATATTGATTTGTATATCATTCTAAAATCTTTATAGACTCATGTCTATAGTTTGAATTATCTTCATTTCCATATCACTGTGATATTTTATATATTATCATAATTAGATTTTCTGAGGTTGTGTTTTCCACATTTACTGAAATCTCAGTAAACTGATTTATAAATTTATTTTCAGGAAACGGACTTGGCCCAGTGGTTAGGGCGTCTGTCTACTACATGGGAGGTCTGGGACACAGAGAACAGACAACCAGGGGAGGGGGGGGAATTAAATAAATAAATAAATAAATCTTTAAAATATATATATATAAATTTATTTTCCTTTCAAATATTTTTTAATTTACAGTTCCTGTATAAATTTCTTGATTTATGCATTTAATGAAAACAAAATTTAAGGTAATATTTAGACCATTTTTTAAAATATCATATTCTATACAGGTGAAATTCCAGCGAGATGAGTACTCAAACAGCTGCTGTTGAGAATATGAATTTGTAAGGAAATTCACAACACAAATCAAATCAATTAAAATGATTTTTATATCTATCTCTCTGTCCATCTATCTATCTATCCAGTGTAAATATCCAGAGAGGCAGTAAAAAACTTGTGAGTGCACCCTTCCTCACACATCCCCCCAACACCTACACCCCGACCAGTGATCCTTCCGTGCCACAGTTGTAACACTTCTGCAACCCAAAACCTTCCCAAAAACAAAACCAAGGAAATTAATAAAAATGATAAAAATAAAATAATAATTTAAAAACAAATGAAATACAAAAATAAAAAATAATTTCATGTCCTTCATTACCATATGTTATCTTTTATGTACAGTGAAAATTTCTTCTGTATGCTCCCCCAGTCTCTCATTTTTTTTTTCACTTTATTTTCAAAGTAGCTTTAGGTTACAGAAAAGTCACATAGAAATATATGGGATTCCCCTATACCCTATTCCCTCCCCTTCTCAAATTTTCCCGTATTAATATCATCTTTCGTTAATATGGTACATTTGTTGCAATTGATGAACAAGTAGTGAAGCATTGTTACTAGTCATGGTCAATGGTTTATATTATGGATTACATTTTGCACTGTACATTTTTATAGGTTTTGTCAAAATTGATAATGACCTGTATCCATCATTGCAAGATCATGCAAACAATTCCAATACCCTAAAAATGCCCTATATGCCATCTATTCTATTCTTCCTCCCCCTTCCCCTTGGGACCTATGGTAAACGTTAAGTTTCAGGTTTTGAAGAATAAGGTTCATAGTTACATGCATTTATCCTGAGGGTTTGATATATTGTTCTGTTTTCTTTCGTTAGGCACTGCCTATGTTCTAATAAAAGAAAACTGAAGGAACTCAGTTTTCCTATATTCACTCTAACTGAGAATATAGCAGGACTCTCAAGGATGAGAATTAAATATTTTCTTGTTCATTTCGTGGGTCTCCACCCAATGAGATAATGCACTCTGACAAGATTGACACTTTCAGATTCCATAGAGGCATGCCCCAGATGCACCCTATCCCAAATATTCCCCCAACCCCATTGCCCTGTGCCAGTAAAACTCCCCTATCATGTTTGCCAAAAGATCATTCCCATCATTTTAGTTTTAGCCAAAGGTCTATGAATCCTGAGTTCACTTGTTCCTTCCTCCAGCCCTCCCCTCTGTTCAATGGATAGTCTAACTCAACCTTACTCCCCTTACATTCTAGGACCATCGACCTCCCTCATATCCCTGAACCATCATCACCCCATCCACTGCCCAACCACTCTCTTCCACCTTATTGTAGGACTTGCCCATATCAAGAATTGACTCACCACACTCTATTCCCTTTCTGTCTCCTGTAAAACTATCTTCCAGACTCTAGCTCTGTGAACTGTTCAATTTCCTTTAGTCATATCAGTGAGGTCATGTAATATTTGTCCTTCAGTGACTGCCTTACTTCATTCGACTTTGAATGAAGGGCTTCAAGATTCATCCATTTTGTCTGTGTGTTAATACTGCATTTCTTCTTACAGCTGAGTAATTTTCCACTGTATGTATTAACCAAAATTTGCTTATCCATTCATCTGTTGATGGACAGTTGGGTTTTATTCAAGTGGCCATCCGGTGTTGTCTTGGTGGGTGTCAACCTGCACAATAACAGAAAGAATCTTGAATTCCCATTCTGGGAAGTTCTGCTACATTCTCTAATAGAGTGGCAAGAATCCCTAGAGTACATGGGCAGTGCCTAGAAAAGGAGGACAGACCAATAAGCCAAGCCTCTGACATTGATGTTTGTACTTAGGAACTTTGTTCCTCGTGAAATTGAAATTTAACCTAGTATTATATATTGCCTAAGAGTTACCTCCTAAAAGCCTCCTTTTTCAAATGTGGCCTCTCTCTAAGCCAAACTCAGCATATAACCTCATTTCTTTCCCCCTGGCGCCAAGGAATAATTACCAAATTCCAACTAGCAATGCATTTGGAAAAAGACCTTGACCAAAAGGGGAAAATATTAAATACAAATAAGTTTTAGGGCTAAGAGATTTCAAAGTGAGTTGGGAGATCATTCCAGAGATTATACTTAAGCAAGTCTCAGCAGGATCTCATTGACAGCCACAGTAAACAGTTCCTTAAGCAGGAGTGCTCCTGAGGGCTCTAGAGTTTCTAGACACTATAGGCAAAGCAGACAATCTCAAGAATTTGGCATCCTGCCAGTTGAACTTAACTTGGAATACATGTTCCTCAATGCAACAGAGTTAGACTCATTTATAATTTCCATATACATGGCTCTTCTACCCCTTTTATTTGAACCTATAATTAGCACTGTGCTTGTTAAATATACATACTAGAACTTAAATGTTTAGTTTGTCCATATGCCAGTTGAGCCCTGAATCTTAGCAGTGTTGCAATACCTACCCTCCTGTTCATAGGACTCACCCAAGACAACTAACAAATTGACAATAACACCCATGCCAAGAAATAGAGAGTATCTACAACTGCAAGCTAGAGAGTTCCATCCATCTCCCCCATAGGATCTAAGCCCCCTCTCAATTAAAAGCAGAATGGGCATCACCATCCTAAAACCATCAGGACTGAGGACTGAACAAGCATAAGGCAGAATGCAACTATGGACTAAATTCGACATCATTATTCTAGCAATAGAAAATCTTGTATCATTTATATAAAGGCAGTGATCCCCAAAGGTTCTGAGGGGAGGGAAAGGGAAGAATAGGTGGAACATGGGGTATTTTGGGGACATTGGAATTGTTCTGAATGACATTGCAATGACAGATACAGACCATCACATGTTTTGTCAAAACCTATAAAACTGTTCAATGCAAAGTGTAAACGACAACAGATTGTCCATAATAAGTAGCAGTGCTTCAATACATGTTCATCAATTGTGACAAATGTACCACACTAAAGAAATATGTTAATGGGGAAAAGTGTGGGAAGGGAAGAGGGTGGGGTATATGGGAATACCCTTGTATTTTGATGCATCATTATAGAATCTAAAGCTTCTTTAAAAATAAAATTTTTAAAAATGAAAAAAAAACTTATGAGTAAGAATATTCATTTCATTAGAGTTTTTATTAGTAGAAAACTAGAGTAAAACTAAAGGCTTAAGAAGATTGGTAAATAAAATATGGTACATATATAATATGGAATTAATGCTATTATTTAAAATCATATTTGAGTACAATTTTAATCCAATACTAAAATGTTCATGAAATAATATTATAATGTTAGAAAAGAAAAAAAAATACTGAAAAGACTATTGAATATCTAATATTATATAAATTTTGGAAAAATTAAAGTAAAATAGATACAGAGGCAATATATGAAACAAAAATCTGTTGATATGGCGGCAGACTTGGCCCCGTGGTTAGGGCGTCTGTCTACCACATGGGAGGTCCGCAGTTCAAATCCCAGGCCTCCTTGACCCATGTGGAGCTGGCCCATGTGCAGTGCTGATGCGTGCAAGGAGTGTCATGCCACGCAGGGGTGCCCCACATGCAAGGAGTGTGCCCCATAAGAAGAGCCGCCCAGCGCGAGAGAAAGTGCAGGCTGCCCAGGAATGGTGCCGCACACACGGAGAACTGACACAGCAAGATGACGCAACAAAAAGAAACACAGATTCCCGTGCCACTGACAAGAACAGAAGTGGAAAAAGAAGACGCAGCAAATAGACACAGAGAACAGACAACAGGGGGAGGGGAGGGGAGAGAAATAAATAAATAAATAAATAAATCTTTAAAAAAATAGTTGTGTAAATATAACAATATATTCATGAAGCTTTTTTAGAATGATGGGATAAAAAATGATTCTAACTTTTTTCCTTATATTTTCCAGTATTTTATAGATCTTTCCCCTAATCAATACTTGTTTTTATATAAATCAGACATGCACTATTTTTAAAAAGAATAAAATGAAATTTCTGGGTTCTATTTTTTCTACAATTACAAAATAGACTGAGCTATTGTCCCCACAATATCTAATCACCTAAGAGAGGAACTATTAATAAAATAAGGTAGTTCTGTCCTCCTGATGACTGCACTAATTAAAACAACTTTTATTCCAAGTGACAGAAATTTGGGCCCTTACACATTTTATTGAACCTAATGAGCAGGAAATATTAGTTCCCAGAATCAGGTAGAGATATATTCTCTATATACCACATCTCTACTTCTTTCATTCTTCATTATTATCTTTTGAACAAATTGGCTTTCTCTACAAGACAAAATACATAAACATTATATGCTCTTGAACTTCTTCTTACATTGTTGACTGCATAAATAAAATATGATTCCCTAACTCACTTTCAAAGTTCAGAAAGATTCTGTCCAATCTAGCTTTCATCAGTTGTAACCATCTGTACCAGAGGACAATTAACAGGGAAGCTTCCATAAAACCACCATTTGTAGAGCTGATAGGTTGCTGAGAATATAATGTTCCCAGTACAATGCTCATAATTACATAAATTAATTAATAAATTTAATAATACCATTTTCTAATGGTATTATATCATTTGCTATGCTAAATGGACTAATGTTTTGGTATTGTAGAATAGTAATTTGTTCAAGTAATCCTCTTCACAGAATTTTTTGAGAACCATCTCCCAGTGTGTTTATTATATATTTTAATATATAAAATTAATTTATCATCTAGAACATAAATTCCTTAGGAAAGTTCTTTCCAAATAGAAACACAATGTGAGCAACATGAGAAAATTTAAATAATCTATTACACATTTGAGGGAAGGCCCGACAGTGCAGCCGTCCAAGCCATGAGACTTGCGCTACAAGACACGGACTATGAGTAAACTCTAGCCCCCACATGCCCTTGAGTAGACTCAGGGATGATCTTCAAAGCACTGAGTCATGGAGCGAGGACAGTGTTCATGCGCTGTGCCGCCATTTCATCTCCTTCCGCCATTTTGTCTAGTAAATCTATAGTTACCATATAGAGACATATTGCTGTCCCAACCAATCAGATAATGTTTCCGTGTTCACCCTATATAACTCCCGTCCACTACTCCTTTCCCGGACTCGCTCGAAGATCGCGCATAAGCCCACGTGCCCTGCCTCCCCCGCTTCTGCCAATAAAGCTATCTACTTCTCCTGGCCAGTGGCTTACGTGAGTTTGTAGCGCTGTCCCCCTTCACTGACTAGCAGCCCCGGCCAGTGGTCCCCGGCACACGGCTGGTGAGGTGTGTCGACAGCCCGCAGCTCGTGAAGGCAGGCGGTGCGAGGAAGGCTTCCAGCAGCCACCGCGGCGGCGGCAGCGGAGAAAGCGAAACCAACATCCGTGCCTGCGGCGTGACTCTCCGCCGACACACATTTTTAAAACTAAAAATACTTAAGATAATTTTAATAGTATGTTATATTTAATCTATTGTATAAGTCAGCAAAAAGGGTGCTGATGCAAAATACCAGAAATTGGTTGGTTTTTATAAAGGGTATTTATTTGGGGTAGGAGCTTACAGATACCAGGCCATAAAGCATAAGTTACTTCCCTCACCAAAATCTTTTGCCAAGTGTTGGAGCAAGATGGCTGCCAACATCTGCCACGGTTCAGGTTTCCTGGGTTCCTCTCTTCCCAGGGCTTGTTTCTCATTCCTCCATGTGCTTACTTCCTGGGGCTCAGCTTAAGGCTTCAGCATCAAACTCCAACATCAAAATGCCAATATTAAAACTCTTAACTCTGTCCTTTGCCATGCCTTTTATCTGTGAGTTCCCACCCACCAAAGGGTGGGGTCTCTATGCCCTACTGGCCAAGAGGTTTACATAATTACTTAATTAAGTAAACCTATGACTCCAATACAATCTAATATGCCCAGAGGAAAAGATCAGTTTACATACATAATCCAATATTTCTTTTTGGAATTCATCAATAATATCAAACTGCTATACCTATTATATCCAAAATAATATCATTTCAAAATTTGTAGCAAATATACATTTCAAGTGATCAATAGCAGCTGTGGCTAGTGGTTACCATATTGGATAACACTGCTCTAGTCTATATATGTAACTGCATAGAATATGTGTTCTTTCTCTCACTCTGTGAGATTTAGATTTCAGACTTTAAAAGCCACAACTATAGAGATTCAGTTCAATTTACTTCTCAAGGACACAGGAATCTAAGCTTATTGGCATGATCAATGAATATGGAATACTATTCTGTCAATAACAGAAATTTATATACAATTTATTTTAAATGTATTTTCTCTTCTCAAATACATCATTGGAGCAATGACAACTGTTAATACTTAGAAACAACAATGACCTTTAATACTGACAACTCTGTAATTGACCCCTTTTCTCTACCAGCTAGGTAAGAATATTAAAGGGTAAGTTCAGACACCATCTTTCTCTGCCATAGTTATAATCAGATTTTTTAATAATCTAATGTGTGGAAGAGTGATATTATTTATGAATCCCAAAAATAGATATTGTGTTATGTTTTGTAAACTTTCTTCTGGGCATATTAGATTATATTGGATTCAGAGATTTCACTCTCACTTAATTAAATAATGATTAAGACTCGATTGGGCCATGACAGTAGGATGTTGAGTCTCCACCCCACTGGTGAATAGGAACTCACAGAGAAAAGACCTGGCAGAGAACAGAGTTTGGAGTTTTTAATGTTGGAGCCCCAGGAAATAAACACACAGAGAAGCAGATCCATGAGGAAAGAGAAAGCTCTATTAGACATGGCAGAGGCCCCAAGAGAGACAAGTCATTCATCTGAAAGTCTACAGCTGAACTTGTGGAGAGAGCAGGGCAGCTGAGCCCAAAGAGAAAAAAACCCAGGGAAGAGAGGAACCCAGGAAGCCTGAACTCTTGCAGACATCAGCAGCCATCTTGCCCCAACACATGGCAACAGACTTTGGTGAGGAAAGTAACTTATGCTTTATGGTCTGGTAACTGTAAGCTTCTACCCCAAAAAATACCCTTTATGAAAGCCAACATATTTCTGGTATTTTGCATCAACACCCCTTTGGATGACTAATAAACAATGAGATTTGGATACACATATATGTAACTGATAGCTGTTAAGGTATTAAAATTTTCTTTAAGAACATTAATTACACACCATGAATAAACTACTACTAAATTAATAAAGAGTTGACTTAAGATTAATAAAAAAATTCCCCAACTCAGTAAGATTGCAAATTTAAATTTGACTTTAATTTAACAGATATGTTTGGCAGATTTTAATTATCAGTTACATAAGAGATATTCTACACAGTTCATACTCTCTTTCCACTCACAAAGGATGACTTAGTAAAGTATATATAAAAAAAAAAAACCTGTCAAAGGCTATAATCATTATCCACTATATATTCTTTCCTTTTCCTTTTCCTCCTTTTTGCATGTATGTTGCTGAGAGTTATTCATGCCTTTTGAATTTGTACAATTGCCCTTTGTTATATAACTAGAATTTTGCAATCCTCATTGAAGATTCTCAAAGAATCTCCTTTCTTCCTTTCTTTTTCAGCAATATTAAGGCACACTTTTTTTCCTTTTCCAGGATGTTGCTCTCTGACAAAATCTTCTTGTGTATGTACTGCATGCCTCACCATGATGCTCTGTTGAGCTGCTTTGCTCTATTACTAATGCATCCCCCAGTACTCACTAATCCATCCCCCCACCACCCCACTTAGATCCACTTTCACAGGATTGAATTTTGTTCCCTTATGTTGTTCTTATGCATTCTGAACTCCCAGCTTTTTTTTTTTCTTTTCCCGTGGATTTTGCATGCCTTGGTACCAAGCAGCATCTTTTAGTTCATGTACTTTGAAAGGCATGTGTCAGACTATTCTATCTCCTCTGACATCTCCTACCCCCACTCTAGCAGCCTAGCCATTTCAGGTCATTGATTTCCCCCAAAATATTTTCCTCATCTTTTTTTCCCACATAACAAAAGTAGCTATTACTTGCAAAAAAACTGCATCATTAAGAAAACTGGTTTTTATATCCACTATCACCACAAGAGCCATCGCTTAAGGAAAAGATATTTTTATATATTCTTTTCCAAACTACTCAACAAACTTAAAATAAACTTCCTTCTCTGAATCTTTAAGAACAGACAAAAATGATTTTTTTCCCTTATAAATGTTTGCAACAAACTTCAGGTGAGTTACAAAAGTGCAGTTGCTACTGCTTTCTAATGATAACTGCACAACAGGATACATTTCAAAAGATCTGCAATTTAATCAGTGTCCAAATGTTTACTTCCTTCAGGAAGTTTTTGAAAAATTCATAACTTCAGTAAATCAGGATTAGAACAATATACAGGTTTCTCTCTTCAAATAATGCTTGCAGTCAAATCAATAGCTGACACTTTTATTTGATAAAGCATGTTACAAGCAGAGAATTAGCTTTCCAATGATTATAATTTTAAAATTATTGCTGTGGGTAGCCTTCTGTTTATTTAAAGTGCTTTTACACACAATTTTTATTTACCCTACTATATTTCTGAAAAGTATATAGGACAGACTCTGATAATTACCTCTTTTGACAAGTGAAGAAACTCAGGCTAAGAGAGGCTATAAAAGTTTAGGCAATTTTCCCACTCTGACATATATACTGAGTAGAGAAGATAGCGCTGGATACCAGGGTTACTGGTTACTAACTAGTCCAGTAATGAATCCACTACAGATTCTAATAAACTATTCTTTTATTCCCCAGAATTAGTTCATTCAACAGAGAATTAGCCAGTTCTTACTATGCATTAGGCATTATGCTGCAAGAAATCAAGAAACTGTGTACTCCAAGACAATATATTAGGTAAACACTAAGCAGAATATCCTTCTCTCTAGTTACTTACTGAGGGCAGAAGGAAAATTTTCAAAAGTGAAAAAATGCTCAAACTTGTTCATGAAAGATTTTGAATTTTCACCAGTTGGGTCATATTCTGTGTGCAGATTTGGATAAGGGCAGTCAAGGAAGAGGATATAAAAGGGCACAAAAGGGGTGTTTGAAATGATTGGAATCCAGGTGTGGAAGTAGTTGGCGTTGAAGAGAGTTGAGATAGTGATGGATGGTAGTGGCAGGAGATGAAATTTAATAGGTAGGCATGTATATGTAAGAAGGAAATCATTAGAGGCATAGAGTGTGGTAGATTCAAGTGGAGGTAACACCACTAGGTGTGGTATGGTTTATATGCATCAGTTCTATCTGGTGCCACGTGGAGCAAAGACAGGCTGTCTCTTCAGTGTCCTGAACAATTGTAGATTCTTGAGAAAAATAAATGATTACTGTTACTTTAAGCCACTAGGTCTCAGGTGATTGTATGCAGCAATAGGGAACTGGAATATGGGGAATATACAGAAAGGAGGAAATCATCAGAGGATTTCAGCATGGCGAGTGGTAGACCTCACATCCAGAGGTGGGGTCTATGTTCCTTCCTTAAATCTGGACGGGCTCTGTGACTGCTTAACAGATAACATATGATGTATACATATGTTACATCATATGACAGATTCTTAAGAGACAGGAATCCTGTACTTCCAGTCTCTTTTGCTCTTGGAACACAATCACCATGCTGTGAGAAAATTCAAACAATCCTGTGGGGAGAAACCAGTTCCTACATCTGACAGCCCAGGGTGAGATTCCAGCCAACAACTAGTATCAAGTTGCAGACAGATAAAAGATCCACTTGAAAATGAGTCCTCAGCCCCCATATAGCCACATGAGCTGTCTCTTTGGAGCCATGAAGATTCATAAGAAATTGCAAATTCATGAGAAAAATAAAGGATGGTAGTTGTTTAAAGCCACTAGGTTCAGAGTGATGGGTATGCAGTCATAGGAAACTGGAATATGAAGGATTCATGATCAGACTTACAGAAAGGTCACTCTGGATCCTGCTATGTGATAGATGGTTGGCTACTTCATTTGATTAGATGTAAAGATGACAAGGGAGGGGGCAAAATGACCACAGATTAAATATTTCATTAAACTGGGGATCAAAAATAACTTTTAGCCCAGAAGATAAAACATGGATTTTTAATGATTCCTGAAAGCAACAGCATTTCAGGAGATAGCCACAATAACATAAGTTCTGGATGTGCTATAAAATAAGATTCATATTCTAATAGCATTTTGCAATCATTTAATCTTCTTATCATAATGACAGAAAAAAAAAAGTTCTAAATGCCGGAAAGCCACCCAAAATATAAAAATGTACTCTCTCTCAAACTTGAACATATTCATTAAGTCACAGAATAGAAGCCTACACTGCCTTAGAGCTTCCTGAAATACTAATTAATATGACTGTTTTAACTTTGAGTTTTCCTCAAGAATACATCATTTTTATTACAATGTTCAGCTCTTTGTTAATATGTCTGGAAAAGCTTTAGAAATACCACAGTCTTGCCTGCTCCACTGCAATCTATTCTTTTTTTAGAAGACGTGTAGTGGTTGTTTTTTCTTTTGTGTTTTGTTTATTGGGCAGTCTCTTATCTCTATAAATAGTGGGTTGATAAAAAATCATCTTTATAATTCCTTTTTTTTCTTTATTTTTATGATATTGAGAGTGGTTCAAGTGTTCCTGACACATCTATTACCAAAGCAAACTAGTGTTGGGGATGGTCTAGTACTTGCATTTTATTGATTATTTATTGTTACATAAATAGCCTGTTTGGGTGAAAGTGATGTCACATGGATGTTGAAATCCTTTTCATAAAAAGCCATATTGTTATGCTTCCTACATTCCTCTTTAGATTCATTTAAGGGGAATTTTCAAAGGCTAATGGCAAAGGAAAAATGATCAGTTAAGCAGTAAGTAAAAGAAAGAAGAGTTGTTAATCAACTCACTAGGAAAGTATCTTCCAGGACTTAGGGCAACATAAATCACACACTACTCTCTGCCTCTGGGAAATTTGCTTCTTCAACTAAGAAGAAAGAATGCTGAGGTAGTTTTGTAACTGCTGAGATGAAGAATATACATACTGGCAAAAAAATTGCATAAAGAGCTAAATTAGAAGCCCCAACTTAAAACTCAAGCAATTCCATTTAAATAAATTCCATTTAAATAAATAAATTCCATTTAAAATAGAATACCTGGGCTGGCAACTCCAAGAGAGGTAGTATAGTGACTTCCCATTTTAGAAAGATCAAAAGAGCCCCAGTCAACACCCCTCTCTATTAACCTCCCTTCTGTTAAGCAGAGTGTCCATTTCCCATTTATCATCTCACTTAGATTGATACTCTTTTTATAGTAAAATTAAGAGAAAATGAAATATTACTTGTGTCTAGATTTCTGGTAAAAGTAAGAAACTAAAATTTAGTCAAAAAGGGCAAATGCTCACTGAAATATCTCTTATAGCCAGGACCACTTTGCTCATTTATGTTACATTGCTGGCCCCTATAGAAATTCGAGTTTGCTTCTCCTGATTTTAGAGAGTCAAGATGAATTTTTTGAGTCAAAAGAAAACTGTTGGCTCTGCTTCTCCATGCCTGAAGGGACTCGTTAATATATCAATTTACATTTTATTTTCTCACAAATATTTTACTTAGTGAGAAAGCCAATCCAACTGTCCTTGCACTGGCCTTTTGAGCCATCTCATAAAATTGGCATTTAGTTTTTGGAGTTGTTTTACCCTCTGGACAAAGATGTCAGTCTTATCCCTGAACTCCTCATGTATGTTAAATATTTCCCACTTTGAGGTTTTAACTGCCTTTAGCAGTCTGTTGATATATAGCACACTAACCAATTCAGCTTTCCCAAGTACCACAATCAAAACAAGGGTCAAGCAGTGATATGATCGCAGTACTACGAAGTTCTCATTTCCTTCATCTAACTGCAGTTTCTAGTTGCCTCTAATGGTCTTTCAGTCTGAAGAGAGCAAGCCCACCGTACATTCAGAAAACAAAAATCTTCCTGTAGTTTGATAAAATAAATTTTAAATGATCTTCCAGGTAAATGCCTGACTTTTTCATTTTGTTTAGCTTTGCTTGGTAGGAATAATCTTGTAAGCCGTGGATGGAGTTGGGAATATAGGACTGTGCATCAAAGAGGAAATCATCAAATCTCACATATTCAATGTGAGTTGTTCCAAGTGTCTCCACTCCACTGTTGACTATGATCTTGAAGAAGCAAAATGTCTAAACAATATCATCTATAATGTGTTAATATCAGTAATTGTTAAAAAGTGAATTAAAAACTCACTATTAAAAGATCTATAAAGATAAGGAGAGAAAAATAGAGAGATATAGATTTCCAGACATAGAAGCAGCATCAGAAAGCATTAACAGGTGATCAACAAAAAAATCAAGCAGTGATTAAGCTGTTTTTAGTTTGGGGATGCACCATTTGATAATTAACATCTGTTTCAGGATTTCAGAGATAATAAATAGTGTTGCTGGTGAGGCCTTATGTACTTTCTTTCCTCAGTAGCAGTTATTCCAATTTCTCTAGGCCTAGGGGCAGAAGAGAAACTGGCACCTGTTTTAGTTTCTATTGAAGCTTCAAAATGGAAAATAATAGCCTAATTAAATGAAAGGATATTCCTTCTGTCCTGGAACTGCTGAGAAGAATGCAAACTATTCATTGGAGTGTTCTAGTTTTTGTTTTTAGCAGAACAGATGATGGATAAAATTTCAGGTGCACTGCAATTAGTGCTGGGCAAGTATTTCTGGCAGGTATCCAATGCCCAAAGACACAGCATCGCTACAGTCTGCCAAACTGTGTCCTTAGGAAACCTCATTTTCCATCCCTTCAAAAGTCAGAATTGTAATTGCCATGTTCCCAGGCATATCAAGGCATAATCTGCCTCTTCAGAATGTACGTTTTTTTTTTTTTTATTTTATTGACTTTGTAATAATATTACATAAAAAATATATGTATGAGGTCCCATTCAATCCCACCCCCCCACCCCACCTCTCCCCCCCCCCCCCCAGCAACACTCGTTCCCATCATCATGACACATCCATTGCATTTGGTAAGTACATCTTTGGGCACCTCTGCACCTCATGGTCAGTGGTCCACATCATGGCCCATACTCTCCCCCATTCCATCCAGTGGGCCCTGTGAGGATTTACAATGTCCGGTGATTGCCCCTGAAGCACCATCCAGGGCAGCTCCATGTCCCGAAGACGCCTCCACCTCTCATCTCTTCCTGTATTTCCCCATACCCATCAGCCACCCTGTCAACTTTTCCCAATCCAATGCCACCTCTTCTATGTGTATGTGGACATTGGATTGGTTGTGTCCATTGCACCTCTATGTCAAGAGGAGGCTCAGATTCCACGTTTTGGGACAGGTTCTTTTCCAAGGGTGCCAAGAAGCCAACTCTAATTCTTCCCAAATCACTGAGGGCAGCAGAGATTCACACACAAAATGCAAGAAATACAACAATTTGTAATTATTTATCAATTTGGATTTATCTTTCACCTCAGAGCCATTTGGGGGTGGGGGGTAGGGGATGGAATTAAAATGCAGATTCCTGAGCCATACCACAGACCCCAAAACCAAAATCTCTAGCATTGGATTTCAGAAGTCTTAATTTGTAACAATAATAAATTCCATTTTTATTCTTCACATTAAAATGTGAAGAGCCTAGGTTAACTTTTCATTGAGCAAGATTGTATTAAGCACTTACACTTTCGGTCCTGTCAAATCATTGTTTATACAGAAATGAAGGTCAGAGACATAGTAGATGTTCTCATTAACTCATAACTTGGAATAATAGAAAATGAATAAGTAAACAAGCAAATATATTACACATCATGATCATCATTGCTATAAGAGGACAAGGGTGCCATCACAAAGAGTCAATAGAAGAAAGCAGGAAACCATCTTGATAGGTAGATGAGGAGAGCCTTCTCTGAAGAGAACTCTTCTCCTCCCCCAAAAAATAACTTTTCTGAAATATATAAAAATCTGGTTCTTCACTAAGTCCTTAGAAAAGTTAAAAATCAATTAAAAAAATATTTGGAATAATGAAGCTTTGTTCGTGTCAATAAACATATGAGGTTATTCTATCATATGAAAAAAAAAAGACTGTGAGGGTAGTAAAGCAAATACCATCCCCATTTACAGATAAGGAAGACTGACTTGGCATTAAGTGACTTGAGTATAATCATGAAACCAATTGGAGATGAAATTTCATGATGATCCTGGGTCTTCTTGTTCAAAATTCAAAGTAGTGCTATCTCTATTCCACAAATGAAAAGGGAAGAATTCCACAGGAAACAAAGCAGGAGATGTTTTAGACCATCTCAGAAGTATTAGGTTGGTGCAAAAGGAACAGTTTTGGACCATGAATTTTAAATCAACACTAGGCTCAACACATCTTTATTAATCAGAATAGAAGCCATTACAATCAACACATTTTTGCCAATGAGAAATAAGTTTGTTTATTCCTGTAGCATAAAAATCTGGGTTTCTGGATTCAATGAACTCTTGGAAAGCATTTTCTGCATCCTACTGGTTGTGGAAGCATTTTCCCTGCAAAAAGTTGTTGAGATGCTTGAAGAGGTGGTAGTCAGTTGGTGAGAGGTCAGGTGAATATGGCAGATGAGGCAAAACTTTGTAGCCCAAATCATTCAATTTTTGAAGCCATTGGTTGTATGACACTGCCATCAGGAGTTGTCATGGAAAAGAATTGGGTCCCTTCTGTTGACCAATGCCGGTTGCAGGCGTGGCAGTTTTCAGGGCATCTCATCAATTTACTGAGCATACTTCTCAAGGATAATGGTTTTGCAGGAATTCAGAAAGCTGTAGTGATCAGACTGGCAGCAGACTACCAAACAGTGATCATAGCCTTTTTTTGGTGCAAGTCTGGCTTTGGTAAGTGCTTTGGCGCTTCTTCTCAGTCCATCCGCTGTTATGGTCATCACTGGCTGTCATATAAAATCCACTTTTTTTTTTTAATGAACTCTTTTTTTTTATTTTTTTATTTTTTGTTTCTCTCCTCTTCCCCCCCAGCCTCAGTTGTCTATTTTGTGTCCATTTGCTGCGTGTTCTTCTTTTGTCCTCTTCTGTTGTTGTCAGCGGCTTGGGAATCTGTGTTTCTTTTTGTTACATTATCTTGCTGTGCCAGCTCTCCATGTGTGCAGCGCCATTCTTGGGCAGGCTGCACTTTCTTTCGTGCTGGGCGGCTCTCCTTATGGGGCGCGCTCCCTGCGTGTGGGGCTCCCCTACACGGGGGCACCCCTGCGTGGCAGGGCACTCCTTGCGTGCATCAGCACTGCACATGAGCCAGCTCCACACGGGTCAAGGAGGCCCGGGGTTTGAATTGCGGACCTCCCATGTGGTAGATGGACGCCTTAACCACTGGGCCAAGTCTGCTTCCCAAAATCCACTTTTTATCACATATCACAATCCAGTCTAGAAATGGTTTGTTGTTGCTGCGAAGAATAAGAGAAGATGACAGGTCAAAATGATGATTTTTTGATTTTCAGTCAGCTCATGAGGCACCCATTTATCAAGCTTTTTTATTTATTTTCACCTTTCCAATTTGCTTCATATGCCAAACAACCACAGAATGGTCGATGTTGAGTTTTTTGGCAACTTTCGTAGTTTAAGAGGATCACCTTTGATGATTGCTCTCAATTAGTTATTGTCATTTCCAATGGCCAGCCACTACACTCCTCATCTTCAAGACTCTCATCTCCTTTATAAAACTTCTTGAACTACCACTGCACGGTATGTTTGTTAGCAGTTCCGGGGCCAAATTCCTTATTGATGTTGAGAGTTGTCTCGGTGCTTTACAACCCATTTTGAACTCAAGTAAGAAAATCACTCAAATTTACTTTGTGTCTAACATCAAATAAAGTGAGAAATGCACATTAAAATGATGTATAACCTAAACATATTTATTTAAAAATGTATGCCAATATCAAATGGCAGATTTCAACAATGCAAAATGACTATTACTTTTGTACCAAACTTATATAAGCCTTACAAAAGAACAGTAAACTTGCCTTAATGGAAAGGAGCATCATCTACATATGAAATCATTATTTATATCCAAAATTCTTTCTCCTTTATCTAGTTACAGACGTACTTCATCATCAACCCAATTTTAGAAATTGACTTAGATTTGATTCAGCTCTTAACCTTGTATTAAGAGGAAAGTATATGAATCCTACAACAATGATTAGTACATGGTTCTGTTCCTCATGGAACTTATAAACATGTGGATAAAAGAAAGGTTCAAAAGTTATCTATAATATAATTCAAAATTAAATAATTACCAAATTTAAAAGTTGACATAGTTGTTTTATTCAACAAATATTTATGAATGCCTACTACATGAAAGACACTAAAGAATCAGGAAAGTATGTAGAATGGGTGGTATTTGACCATGTTTTTAATCAGAAGAAGGAGATTAACAGGTGGAGAATTGATAGAAAGAGATTCCACATTGAGCGCAAAACACAGACAAAATAAAGTAGTGGGTGAAAACACATCATGTGAAGTTCCGGTTGACTAAGACAGTGGCATAAGATGCTCCAGGATATCATGTCCCCCACAGAATCTTTGAACAATTTGCAAAACCTGGCAGAGACATCATCCTCAAAATTCTGGAAAATAGTTAAAAGTTGTAGCAATGGAGCAAGTACCAAATCAAAAAAAACAGCTTGAAAAATAGTAAGTGAATTTCATGGTCACCTCCTGGTTCCTTCCCCAATCCCTCCCCAATGTGGTGTATAGACAGCCTGCAATCCCATTGTGAGTCTCTGGCACTTTTCCAGAGGGAGCAGAGTATCCCCTATGTGCATACTGGGGTCTCTATATGTCTGAGCCAATCTATCATGTGGTAGCCTGAAAGACAGAATTAGGAAACTTGTCTCAGGCTCACCCTCCCAAATTTTGAATACGGGGCTAAGAAGCAGCTTGCAGACAACTAAAGCATGTAAGAAATAATCAAGTAAATGGTAAATGTAGCCTGGGGCAAAGGACTTCCTGCATTGAGTCATACAACAGAGCACCCAGGAGGTAGGTGCGAGTATACATCATAGGGAATAGAGGGATCGTTCAAATTCTATAATCTGGGAATTCTTAGAGCCACCAGCAAGCGCAAGCCTAGGATAAGAAGCAGTCTCCATGTGCACACAGATATGGCAGAGAGGACCCTGAACTTCACATTTGCCTTGGACAGATCTTCATGAAAGGAAGGCTAAGCTCTGAAGAAACGGAGCCAAAACAGCCAATTTGCAAGGATGGTTAAAAGAGCTTTTTGCTTTGGTTTCTCTTTTTTAGCTCCTGGCACTCAAGGAACTAGCTGCCATATTGCTAACTAGGTATAAGTTAAGGAACAGGCAGCTAGGGAATAAATCCCAGACTTAAAACTTTAAAATATTAAATAATACAGTGCACAATAAAAGGTAACAAGATAAACAAAGAAATAGGAAATTACAGCTCATACAAGATAAAAATCCAGATACCACGAATGAAGAGCAAGTCTTTGAACATAATAGACAAGGACTTCTAAAAAATGATCCTTTATATGTTCTAGGACATAAAGAAAAACAGAGAAAGACAAAATGACATGAGGGGAAAAATTAATGAAAAATATATGAAACTCAATAAAGAGATAGACATTTTAAAAGGAAATCACATAGAATTACTGGAATTGAAGATCACAATAACTGAAATGAAAATTCCTCTTGAGGGTTTTAACAGCAGATTGTAATTGGAAGATCAGTGCTTTCAAATACAACACAGTTGAAATGATTCAGGCTGAGGAGCAGAAAGAAAAAAGAAAAAAAAAAGAGCAGTGGTAGACTAACAGAACTGTAAAACACCATCAAGCACACCAATATTAGCATTGTGGGAGGGTCAAAAGGAATATCCAAAGAAATAATGTCAAAACATGTTGCAGTGCTGTCCAGTGGCTCCGCTCCCGAAGAAATAAGCATGAACAGAGCAAGACAACACAGAGTAATCGCTCTGGAGATACAGGCTGGTGGCGCAGGTCTGATTTATTGAGGAAGTGCAGTAGCTTTTATAGACTGTGAGGCAACGTGCAAGCAGCTTACTAGCTATGTTAATTTAGCGAGGCTGATTGGTTCATGCGCTCTAGTTGCCTGGGGGGAAGACAGATATCTGAGGGACATTCCCGGGCATACCCGGGCATGTCCGCCGCATGCCTCGGTGCCATCTTTTGGGTGGAAACCCAAAGGCCTTATAGTTAGAGAGGTTTTCCTATGTCTAACAAGGCGTCAGCAGCTTGCCCACAAAAACACTTTCCAATTTTAATAAAAGACTTGAATATGTACACTCAAGAAGCCCAGTGTGGGAAGTGGATGTCACTCAAGCGATTGGGCTACCATCTACCATATAGCAGGTCCCTGTTTGGTTCCTGGGGTCTTCTGGGAAAGACAAGCTGACCCACACCACAGAGAGCTGGCTGGTGCATGGAGAGCTAGCCTGCACCACAAGCCAGCACAACAAGATGACACAACGAAAAAGAAACCCAGAGGAAAGACAATAAGAAACACAACAAACCAAGGAGCTGAGGTGTCTCAAGGGGTTGAATGCCTCTCTTCCATGCCAGAGGTGCCAGGATCCATTCCTAGGGCTTCCTAAAGAGAAGACAAGCAGACACAGAAGAGTGTGCAGTGAATGGACATAGGGAAGGCAGCGAGTGCAGACAGCAAGAGAGGAAAGGATAAATAAAATAAATCTTTAAAAAAAAACCCAGAGTCAGCCAAAGTAGATACAACCCCAGGTACTGGGGCTCCTGAGGTCTATGGAGGCACACAGGTTCTATGGTCATGGCAGATGGCTCTGGAGTTCAGTGCCTTGTCAGTGGGCCCTACTTTGGAATTTATGTTCCTGAGTGTGATGGAGTTGGACTCAGATGTGACCTTTCTACACAGGCCTCTTCTGTCACTTTTAATGAAAATGTGGTTAGCACTGGGATTGGTGTATACTCAGGAGGCTTGAATCTCTGGACTGTCCATGTGCCAGCTGGGCCCAGAGCCTCAACAGAGTTGCAACTCCTACTCTCCAGTTCATTGGACTTACCAGGTCAGCTAACAAGGAGGTGAAGATGGTCAACCACCACACCAGGGAACTGAGAGTGCCTCTACAACTGCAAGCAGGAGAATCACATCCATCAACCATGTGGGTGGGATCTAAACCCCTTCTCGATTTAGAAGTGGAGCAGACATCACCATCTCATGGTCCTCAGGATGGAGGAATAAAATATGGATTAGAGTGGACTTACTGGTATTCTACTATAGAACTAGCAATGGAAGAAATTGTAGCATTGATGTGGAAAAAGTGGCTACAGTAATTGCAGAGGGCAGGAAGAGGGAAGGAGAGATGTGATGTGGGGGCATTTTCAGGACTTGGAGTTGTCTTAAATGATATTGCTGGGGCAGATGCTGGACATTATATATCCTGCTATAACCCACTGAATATACTAGGGGAGAGTGTAAGTAACAATGAAAACTATAATTCATGTGGTACAGCAGTGCTCCAAAATGTATTCACCAAATGCAATGAATGTGCCACAATGATGAGAGATTGTTGATGTGGGAGGAGTGGGGTTAGGTGTGCTGTATATGGGATCCTCTTATATTTTTTAATGTAACATTTTTTTGTGATCTATGTACCTTTAAAAAAGGGGGGAATAAAATTTTTAAAAAAATGTTTTTAAAAGGCCAGGGAACCCAAAACAGGATAAACTCAGAAAATCATACCCACAAACATAGTAATCAAATTCTCCAATGCCAAGGACAGGAAGAGAGTTTTGAAAGTTGCAAGAGAAAATCAACAAATTATGTACAAAGGAATCCCACTAGCAATTTATCATCAGAAAGCACGGAGGCAAGAAGGCAATGGGATGAAATATTTAAAGTGCTAAAACAATTGTCAACCAAGGATCTATACCCAGCAAGACTTTTGTTCAAAACTGAGGATGAGATTAAGGTATTCCCTGGGTAAACAAAAGTTGAGAGAGTTCATCACCACAAGACCTCCCTATAAGAAATGCTAAAGGGAATTCTTCAGACTGAAAAGGACACCAGAAAGTGGCTCAAAGCTGCAAAAAGGAATAAATATCTCCAGTAAGGTAACCATATAGGTAATTATAAATGCTAATAATTTTGTACTGTATTTTTGGCATATAATTCCACTTTTTGCTTTTTGCATTTTCTAAGATGTAAATGAATAAAAGGTAATTATAAATACATGGTATTGGACACACAATATAAAAAAGATATAATTTGTAACAAGTACAACAAAAAGGTAGGGGGGTGGGGGAGATAGGAAATATGTATGTGCATGTTATTGAAATTAAGTTGGAATCAAATCAAATGTGAATGTCATAGACTTGGAATCTTAATCCCCATAATAACCATCAAGAAAATATTTAAGATATATACAGAAAGATGAAAAGGCACTCAAAATGCTACAATACAAAAAATGAAATAAATATGAAAGCAGGCAACAGCAGAAGACTTGAGGGTCAAAACAGGTATTAGACTTACAAAGACTTAATAGAAAAAAATGGCAGAAGAAAGATCAGCATTGTCAGTAGCTACTTTAAATGTAAATGGATTAAACTCTCCAGTTAAAGGGCAGAAATTCACAGAATGAATAAAACAACATGATCCAACTATACATTGATTACATATGTATGAATGAATTTAAATACTTAAATTCAAAGACATAATTATATTTAAAGTGAAATGATAAAAATATATATCAGGTAAATACTAAGCAAAGGACATCTGGGGTAACAACAATGCTAATATAAGATAAAATAGACTTTAAGTCAGAAACTGTTACAAAGGATAAAAAGGTAGAATATACTGATAAAGAGGTAAATTCACTAAGAAGACATAACAATTATTAATATACATGTAGCTAATGGCAGAGGCCCAATACATATAAGGCAAATATTGACATATTTGAGGGAAGAAATAGTTCTACATTGAGTAAAAGACTTCAATACACAACTTTCAATAATAGATAGAGCACATAGACTGAAGATAAATAAGGAAACTGAAGACTTGAATGATACTATTAACCAACTAGGCCTAACACATACATAGAACACTTCACTGAACAGTAGCATAATACTCATTCTTCTGTAGTGCATGTGGACCATTCTCCAAGACAAGCTATTTGTTAGGTCACAATATAAATCTCAATAAATGCAAAAATATTGAAAACATACAGTGTAACTTCCCCAAACACAATGGAATAAATCTAGAAATCAGTTGTTCTATATCACATTCCAGTGACCAACACAGGCCATTATACATTTTGTTGAAACATAAAATTGTGCAGGGCAAAGTGTAAACTATAATGCAAGCTATAGTTCATGATTAGTAACAATGCTTCAATATGTGTTCATCAATTTTAACAAATGGACCACATGAACGCAAGATGAGGTTAATGTGGGAAAGTGGTGGGGGGTGATTATATGGGAGCCCTCCTATATTTTTTATGTAATATTTATGTAATCTACAGATTCTTTTGAAAACCTGAAAAATAAAATAATGGAGAGAGATAGAAAATTCATAAATATGTGGAAATTCAACCACATACTATTAAACAACCAGTGCTTAAAGGAGGAAATCTCAAGGGAAATTATGAAATATCTAAAGGTATATAAAAAATAAAATGCAACATATAAAAACTTATGGGATGCAGCAGATGACGTGCTGAAGGGAAAAAGTTATAGCTCTAAATCTAGATTAAAAAGGAACTGATAAGAACAGATACTACACTTGATCCTAGCCAAAATAGACCTCTGCACACCTATGTCCATAGTGGCATTATTCACGATTGCTAAAAGTTGGAAACAACCCAGGTGTCCATCAACTGATGAATGGATAAACAAACTGTGGTGTATTCACACTATATACTATTACACAGCAGTAAGAAGAAATTAAGTCTTAAAGCACATGACAACATGGATGAACCTGAAAGACATTATGTTGAGTGAAGCAAGACAGACACAAAACGACAAATAATATATGATTGCAATATCATGAACTAAATGATTGTGTAACATATTATATGATTCCTTTTATATAAAATATAAATTTTAATCAATTTATAAAGATGAAATTTTATTAGAGTTTATGGTGGCTAGGGAAGGTATGCTAAAGGTTGTAGAGCTTTTCTTTTTGGAGTAATGAAATAATTAAATTATTTTTTGTGATGATGAATCTACAACTTTGTGATTATACTAAAAGCCATTGATTATACACTTTAGATAGATTGTAGAGTATGTGAATATATCTCAATAAAACTGCTTAATAAATAAATAATCCTGCAAGAATAGCCAGAAATAGCAGCTATGAACAGCAGGGGAAACATAGAGATTGAGAGGCGAGGAATTTTCTTTTTGTTTGTTTTTTGTTTATTATTATTATAGAAATAATGAAAATGCTCTAATAATGATTGAAGTGATGAATGCACAACTATATGATTGTACAAAATGCTATTGATTTTACACTTTTGATGCATTACATTATTTATATCATTAATGTATACATTAATATGTATCAGTGAAATTTATTTGTAAAAAAAAAAAAGAAGGAAGATGTCAGAGATGTAAACTCTCAATGGAGGATCTGAAAAAGAAGAGTAAATTAAAACCAAAGTGAACAAAAGAAGAAAATAAGCGATTAGGATGGAAATAAATAGAATAAATAATTTAAAAAATAATAGAATCAATAAAACATAATTGGAAGCAGATGTGGCTCAAGTGATAGATAGTTCACTTACCATATTGGAGGTCCAAGGTTCAAACCCAGGGTCTCCTGGCCTGTGTGGTGAGATGGCCTACATGCAGTGATGCCATGGTCAAGGAGTGCCCTGCCACGCAAGGGTGTCCCCGTGTAGGGGAGCCCCACTCTCAAGGAGTGCACCCTGTAAATAGAGCCACCAGGCATGAAAAAGAAGCACAGACCACCGAGGAGTGGTGCCACACACACAGAGCTGACACAGCAAGATGATGCAACCAAAAAAGACACAGACCCTGGTGCCACCGAGAATGCACGTGGACACAAAAAAGCACACAGTGAATGGACACAGAGCAGACAGTGAGGGAGGGGGGAGGTAGAGGAAAATAAATAAAAAAATAAATCTTTAAAAAAATTTAAAAAAACATAACATTGATTCTTTGAAAATATTAAATATTAATAAAGGAAGAAATAAAAAGATGATGCAAATAACTAAAATCAGAAATGAAACAGGAAAATGACTGCTTAATCCACATAAATAAAAGAGTTTTAAGAGGATACTATAAACAACTCTATGTCAGCAAATTAGATTAAACTAGATAAAAATGCACAAATTCTTCAAAACACACACATTATCTACACTGCCTCATGAAGAAATAAAACATCTTAACAAAGCAATATGCAGCAAATAGATAGAACCAATCATCAAAAAACTTCTCCCCCAGCCAAAAAAGCCTGGGCCAGGTGGCTTCACAGGAGAATTTTACCAAGTATTCCAGGAAAAATTAACACACCAGTTTGCTCAAACTCTTACAAAAAAAAGTCAAGAAGGAATATTCCCTATCTCATTCCAAGGCCAACTTCACAATAACACTAAAGTCATACAGAGATAACAAAAGAAAAGAAAATTACAGACAAGTAGCTCTTATGAATAAAGATGCATCATGTCCTCAACAAAATATTAGCACACTGAATCCAACAGCACATTAAAAGAATTATGTATCATGATCAAGTAGAATTTTCCAAGATTGGCAAAGTTGGTTCAGCACAAGAAAATCAATTAAGTAATGCATCACATTAACAGAACAAAGGAAAAACTCACATATTTTTATCTCAATTGAATCATAAAAGGCATAAGACAAAATCTAGCACCCTTTCATGATTAAAAAAACTTAGAAAAATAGGAATATAAAGAAACTTCCTCAATATGACCAATGGTATAAATGAAAAACTTACAGTTAACATCTTATTCAGTGGTGAAAACTGAAAGCTTTCCCTCTAAGATCAGGAACAAGACAAGGATGCCCACTGTCACTACTGTTATTCAACATTTCACTGGAAGTTTTTGCCAGAGCAATTAAGCAAGAAAAAATAAACGAAAGGCTTCCAATGGTAAAGGAAGATGTAAAACTTTCCCTCTTTGCAGATGACATGATCCTGCATATAGAAATTCCTAAGAAATTCACAACAAAGCTCCTAGCATTAATAAATTCAGTAAAGTGACAGAACACAAGATTAACTGGCAAAAATCAGTAGTGTTTTTATACACTAGTAATGAACAATCCAGAGACGAAATTTTTAAAAAAATTCTACATTATCAACTAAACAAATCTAATATCTAGGAATAAATTTAACCAAACATGCAAAGCACTGGTGCACAGAAAAACACAGAAATCAAAGAAGTCCTAAGTAAATGGAAAGACATTCCATGTTCATAGGTTGGAAGACTAAGTATTGTTACAATGTCAATTCTACCCAACACTATTTATAGATTCACTGCAATCCCTATCAAAATTCCAACAGTATTCTTTCCAGAAATGGAAAACTAATCATCAGATTTATAAGGAAGGGTAAGGGATCTGAGTAGTCAAAACCATCTTGAAAAAGAAGAATAAAGTTGAAGGACTCACACTTCCTTATTTTTAAACTTACTACAAAGCCACAGTATTCAAAACACCATGACATACAGACCAATGGAATCTAATAAGAAAGTTCGGAAATAAACACATAAAGAGATGCTCAAATAATTAACCATTAGAGAAATACACATCAAAACCACAGTGATACACAATTTCACACCAACTAGTATGATAACTAATTTAAAAACAGAAAATGAAGTATTGGAGATGATGTGGAAAATAGAAACATTCATTCATTGTCGGTGGGAATGTAAAATGGTACAGCCACTGTGGAAGATCGTTCGGCAGTACCTCACAAAGAAACTATATAGAATTATCATTTGACCCAAAATCCTACTTCTACTATATGCCCAAAAGAGTTGAAAGCAGGGATTCAAACAGATATTTCCACACCAATGTTCATAGAAACATTATTCATATTGCCAAAACTTGGGAGCAACCCAAGCATCCATCAACTGATGAATGGATAACAAAATATGATATATACATACAATGGAATATAACCTGGCTGTAAATAGAAATGAAGTTCTGACACATGTGACAACATGGATGAGCCTTGAAGATATAAAGTAGAGTAAAATAAGTCAGACACAAAATATGGTCTCCTTGATATTAAATAATTAGATAAGCAAATTCATAGAGTCAGAAGCAAGAATACAGATTACCAAGGGCCTATTTCAGGGGTGAAAATGAGTAGTTAACGCTTAAATGGTAAAGAGTTAATGTTTGGAGTAATGGAAAAGTTTTTTTTTTGTTATGGATGATGGTGATAGTTGTGAATGTAATTAAAAGCACTGAATTACACGTTTCAATGTGGTTCAAAGGGGAAATCTTCGGCTGTATATATATGTTACTAGAATATTTTTTTAAAGAAAACTGTAGGACTGTAAAACACAAACAATGAATTCTAATATAAACGATGGACTATTGTAATAGTGCAATTATAAAAAGATTCTTAAATCAATTGTAACAAAGATGCCACACTAATGCAAGGTGTTAATAATGTGGAGATGGTTTATGGCAACTGTAAAACTTACAACTTCTCTTATTAAAAAATGAGCCAAAAGTGCATATAATATGTAGTAAAAATGTAAATATGGTTTCACTTAGTGTTTATTAAGTGGTAGAAAAAGAAGAGAGTGAAAAGTTCGAGATTATATCACAGAAAATCCTTATTGACTTGGAAAATGTTTAGGACATTATTCTAAGGCAAGGAAAGTCATTTTAAGTTTGAAGAATGTAGAAATATACTTCCAACTATTTTTGAGGAAGAAACATTCCCAAATTGCAAAAGAGCATATAAAAAAATCCAATATCTCCTTTTTCTTATATGTCAATACATATCACAAAATTGTAAAATGTTTAAGGTTAAGAATTGTAATATGTAATTCTGTTTTAAAATCACACTATGAAAAAACATTTCAGTGATTGTTGCATGGTCCTGAGCTCCTTTCCAAATAGGACAAGCAGCTGAATGGGAAGCCTCATCTCAGCATGTGCATGCCACTTATTCTTCCAAACGGAGAATTATTTATGAGCCAGGCCCCCAACCTCACTTTAGATTGTGATGTCTCCAAGGGCAAGTACTATGTCTTAGTCATCTATAAATTCTCAACAATAAGCGTAGTGTCTGGCACATCGAATTCCATCCATGCATGGATGTTTAATGAGTGAGTGACCAAATACATAATATAATTCCATTATTTTTTTTAATTCATTTTTTTAAAAAAGATTACATTCAAAAAATATGAGGTCCAATTCAACCCCACTGCCCCCACCCTATAATTCCATTATTATCAAGATTAGATCTTTGATATTTTCACTTATTTTATATGTATGAGTTTGCTTATATTTTCCTAGGTCTGAGTTTGCAAATACTATAAACCTTCACCAGATTACAATAGATTACCTCATCAATTAAATATAGTTCATCAGAACATGGAAGGATTAAATGTGGAAGTGGTCAATGTACTTTCATAGTCACTCCTCATAAATTTATATATGTATATAGATACATAATCATATATAACATATTTTCATTAATTACATAATTCATCTTTAAATTCAAACTGAGTAATATATATTAAGATAAAAATTTACCTTTACTTTGTGTTATCTTTTCCAGATAGAAATGAAAGCATATATAAGCTTAGCATACTTTAACTCTTTTAAACAGAATTAAACACTAATTTAAACAGCAATATAAAGTCATCTTGACACAGGCATCAAGTTCTTCTTAGTGAAACTTTTTTTTCATATGCAGCTGCAATTTATTCATCAAAACACCTAGAAATCAGTTTCTTGAGTGAGGTTATTATTTTCTTTTTATTTGATGATTAAGTATCCCTAAAAGCATAGTCACATTCTCCATAAAATTTTCTAAAACTAAGAAATTGTCACTAATTCAGAGAAAGAATATAAATGGCTTACAAAATCTTTCCAACTAAAAAATATTGGGTAGGGTAATGCTTTCTGCTAAAAGATTGTCTATCATAACTGTTGACAATTCTCAAAAGGACAAAGCACAAAGATTCAAAGCTATAAAATAGTTTTATTAGAAAGTTATTCACTTTGAAATTATCATTATCAGCATGAAGTGAAATTCTCCCCAGCTGATCTTTCTTGTCAACATAGCAGGTGAGCATTCATTTTGAAGCACTGGGTTTTTAGCCATCCAATTACCAATCTTTGCATTGATAATATATGAAAGAATTGGGTAGGTATATGTGACAGCACATGTAGGATTTTCCTCTGCTCGCCTTCAATTAGATAGCCTAGAGTCATGAATAATATTTTGTAATAGGTTTCAGTCACCAAGGTTGACTAAATAAAAATCAAGTACTTTGAATGAAGGAGGTTTTATGATGTATTTAGTACCGTTCTATGTAGAAAACTTAAAATTAATTATTTAGGTTAATGAGCAATGATCATCACTTTTTATGTGAAGCAATTAACTGTTTTATGGTGTGGTAGGTTGGTTACAAAAGTGGCCAACAATTATTTCCCTCCCTCTATCAATGATCCTTTCCCATTTAAATCTAAGTGCCCTGTCATTCTGACTCTGAGTTTGACCATGTGCTTTCTGTGACCAGTGAAAAGTTAGCAAATGTGATGCAAACAGATGCTTAAAAAGTGCTTGTGTCAAAAGAATAGCACTTTTGTGTATGGCAGGGGAAGCATAGAAAGACTGAGAGGTAATGAGTTTTGTTTGTTTATCTGCTTTTGTTATTATTAGACTAATTAAAGTGCTCTCAGAATGATTGAAGTGATGAATGCACAAACATGTGATTAAAGTGAATACCATTGTTTGTACACTTTGGATGGATTTATGCTTTACTAATATATATCAATAAAATTGATTTGTTAAAAATGTGCTTGTGAATTGGGAGTTGTTCTTTTTGGTACTTTTGTGAGATGGATCTCTTAGTTAAAAGTAATAATAAAGTTTCTTTTTCATTCTGGATCCTTGTGGTAGGATGGACCCTGTAGTGAAGTTAGTATAGATGTAGTAAAGTGAAAACCCACTGGAACAAAGAAGGTTCTTCGGCCATCCTAAAAGATAGTAGGTCAAAGGAAAAAGGAAAGCACATTTAATAAATGCCCCAAAGATGGACCTGAACTTGGACTTCAGTAGGTATAAATTAATCTCTGCATTGTAACTTTTTAACATAATCCATATTCTTAATAAAATATTGATTAAAATTGAAGTCTATTCTCTACTTTCACTGTTGGGAATTGAGAGAAGAGCCAGGGCCTAATATTAGCATGAATGATGAGAGAGAAGAATATCTGTAGCAGAGTGAACAACACTTCAAAGATATGATTGAGGCATGGCCAAGAGTAAATGGATGATTTTGGTAAAAAGAAACTTTCAGGAATTCTTGGTGGAATGGAAACAAAATACTCATAAAAATTTATATTTATAAATGTAAAATAGTTACCATAAATATCCAGAGATGAGAACTTAGGGAATAACTGGAATTCCTTGTGGAAAATTACGTAGAAGTTTAGTGATTTTATTCTTAGCAAAGAATAAATTTGATAGTATACTGAAAAATGAAATGAACAAAAGGATTGTACAAATAGATATTGATTTAATTCATGAAGCTAGGAACTCTAGGTTAATTGAAAATATGTTAAGGTTTGTTAATACCAAAAGTAAAAATTTTAAAAATAAAAATAAGTAAAACAAAATAATGCTTCTCTTTCCCAATTTGCATGAACCGAATGCTCCAAAAGACAGATAGGTTAGAAACAATTTGATCCAACTTGAGATGGTTATGTTCATGTGTCAACAGGATTGGTTATAGTGTCCAATTGTTTGGGCAAACAAGTACTGCCCTGATTGTTACTCTATAAAGTCTTGTGAATTTCAATCATTAGTAAGTTGATTGCATCTATGGTTGATTGTATATACCAATCAACTAGGGAAATTGTCTTCAACAATGAAAGAAGTCTCATCCAATCAATTCAAGGCCTTAAAGGGAGATCTGAGCATTTCAACAGTCAGAAGGGGGGAATTTCCATGTCTACTTCAACTAGTCATGTTCTCCAGGGGAATTCATCGAAAACCTTTATTGGAGTTGCCAGCTTGCACCAATACATTCACATGAACCAATTCCCTATTTTAAAAATTCATAGAGTTTATTTCATATATGTGCATATCTCCTGTCAGTTCTGTTTCCCTGAAGAACCCTGATTAATAGAGATTTGGTAATGGGAATTGTTCTTGAGAAATAGAATCTTCAGGCTGAGATTTCTGAGTTGGTCCTGGCAGTTTATTTTTATGGTATAGTTAATCTGATTAGATACAAAGGCACTAATGACTCTATTTCCAATCATCAAGAGGGCACTGATAGTCCATGGCATGAATTGGCAAAAGAAGTACATAAAATTTCACCATTGGATACTTCTACTCAAAAGTTTATATGAGGTAAGTCTATGGATGAGAGTGTGTTTGATACCTTAACAGAGAATGTGGAGTTAAAAAGTATATTAACGTTGGCAGGTTGCACTAAATATGCTGGATACAGTTGTTAAATAAAGGAATTAACTCCAGGCTTCAAATTCCAAGCTTAATGTCTCAGGAAAGATGTGAAAATATCTATGTGTGCCCTGAAATAAACTCTTATTTCATGTAGCCACTGACTTGAGATTTCTGAAAACCAGACCCAGAGAGAGTGTCATGGTCGAAGTGTCTATTTTTAAAGTAACAATGTTTGATTCAGAAAGAATGGGATCAGGGAAATTGGAATGGGGACATATGGTTTGATAATGATGATGATAAGGGCTTTAAAATCTAGATGCTGCTGAGTCTTCTTTGCTAGATGAACTTAAATAATATGCCCTGAAAAATCAGCCACTTTACCTTCAGCCTGCCCTGAGAAATCAGCCATCTGTCCTCCACTGGAAGAGATTAACCCTGGATAACCATGTAACTACTTCTTCTTAAAAAAAAAAAAAAGGGGGGGGGGTGGTGGGGCTCATGGCTTTCATATCCCTGTCTGAAGATATTAATCCTGTTCTACCAGATGAAACTGCAGTGGAATGCCCTGAGAAAGTTGACTTTCAAGACATTGCTAATTCCTCTCATAACCCACTGTACTACTTCCCTTTTCTTCCAGACCTAAAACTAGACTGGTGTCCCAACAGGTCTCAAAGGTGAAGTACAAAGTGTGACCCATTAGAACTGCATGGATTTTCCAATTTATATTGACAGAAATCAGGGGAATGTATATGGGAGTATATATTAATGTATAGAATAATAGTGGTGGGAGGACCATAAGATTAGATCAGGCTGAATTTATTGATATGGCCACACTAAGCAGAGATTCTGGATTCAATGTATAGCTTGAAGTATTCGAAAGGGCTCTTTGTGTGGTTGATTGAAGCATGGACCAAAAGGTAGTGCAATGGACACAACCAATCCAATGTCCACATAGAAGAGGTGGCATTGGATTGGGAAAAGTGGACATGGTGGACGATGGGTATGGGGAAAGGCAGGAAGAGATGAGAGGTGGAGGCGTCTTTGGGACATGGAGCTGCCCTGGATGGTGCTTCAGAGGTAATCACCGGACATTGTAAATCCTCACAGGGCCCACTGGATGGAATGGAGGAGAGTATGGGCCATGATGTGGACCATTGTCTATGAGGTGCAGAGAAGCCCAAAGATGTACTTACCAAATCCAATGGATGTGTCATGATGATGTGAACGAGTGTTGTTGGGGGGGGAGAGGGGGAGTGGGGGGGTGGGGTTGAATGGGACCTCACATATATATTTTTAATGTAATATTATTACAAAGTCAATTAAAAAAAAAAGACAAAAAAAAAAAAAAAAAAAAGGTAGCCTACATTCCCTAAGGCCAAAATGTCAGAACATCCCTAGTATAATGTAGATGACAGGATCGAAAGGCATACAGAGATTGAAATGTTAGAGTGGATTTATCAAAAATGACCTCTCACCCACCACAGGAATATTCAGAGGATACAACTTTCACTAGGACTTTGAGGTTTAAATTTGTGATTTCTCTGAGAGGCTCTTAGAGAAATCACATACAACTGGTAAACTGCCAACACCCCAGCCTCACTACCATGTCTTTTCTGGGGAAGTCATGAACACACACACTAAGCAGCCACCATCCAGTCTTCTGTTATTCCACATCCTTTTCTACTGTGTGCTATTTCACAACCTGGGGGGCATGTTAAGTCCAAGGAACAGGCCTGATAAGATCTTAAATATGGAAACTAGGAATAAGCAGTTCTAGATGCTTATCAGAACAACAATTCTCAGTGTTGGACCCCTCCCCCAAGATGAATAAAATCCATATGAAAACAGTATATATTGGTCTATATTTTCTGGTGCAAAGTGGAGAGGGCAGGGCTGCCATCTATCAAACAAACCCAAAGCAGATTTGGGCCCCCTAGATGACCACCCTTGATGGGATTTGTGCTTTTGGACTTTTGGGCTATGGAAGTAACAAAGAGATTATTTGCTCTCCTGGGCCCTTTATACTAAGTAATATAAAAATTAGATGATTGACTGAATCTTTCTGTTTTGCCCTGAGCATGTGTTCACATGATGTGCTGTTGCAGCAATTCATGCCTCAGAGGTCTTCAATTACTCTTCTCCATTGCTCAGATATTACTGTGAGAACTGCTGCCACTGAACCTGAGAATGATCAGATCCCAGGCTGGCAGAAGCCAGCAGCAGCACTAAATCACCAAAGACAAGATGGAGTGGCTACCATAATGAACAGCAGAGTCAAAGCAGTAATCAAATTGGTCTGACCCAGAGAGGCCTACAGCACTGGCCAGTGGATCATGGGGTACCTAGATGTAAAATAAATGGGCAGTTTACTAAATTCTTAGTTGATCTGTATAAGTAGTACTCCAGGTCAAGTGAAAAAATTCTAACGTGAATCACAAAAAAACAGACCCATAGTATAATGTCTTCAAGACTCACCCAAGTTATCACATGTCCCAATTTCATTTCTTCTTATTGCAGCATAGTATTCCATTGTATGTATTTACCACATTTTGTTTATCCATTCACTGGTGGATGGACACTTGGGTTATTTCCATCTTTTGGCAATTGTGAACAATGCTGCTATGAACTTCAGTGTGCAGATGTCTGGTGGAGGGGTGAAGTATGACACCCCTGTGTGATATTATATATATCTATTTTGTAAGTTTGCAATCTTTACTATACACTTATTGTTTATGTGTGTTCATGTATGATGATATACTTCAATAAAAATTTTTTTAAAAACTCAATTTGAATTCTAGGAGGAGTGGCCATAAATAGGGGATCTCTTAAATAAATTACATGGTATGTCATTTGTTCATTAGAATAAATAATGGCATTAGCAATAAGAAAAAAAACAACAACAGAGTCATAGCTTCTCAATCAATCCCCAGACTTGAGACAATTTACAGACCCAGAATTCATTGACAGAAGGGAAGGACAGACTTCCTTGGGGAAGGACAGGTTCCCTTGGGGAAGGACCCTGCTATACTACCAAAACTGATAATGTTAATCTTCCTCCCATTATTTCCAAAGAGACTGCAGCCTTTAATCAGGGGAACTATGCACTGGAGAAAATGAAATGAGGAAATATTTTAGGAATTATTAGATATTGGCTCAGAAGTGACATTAATTTCAGCATACCCAAAATATCAATATGGTCCACTAATCAGAGGAGGATCTTATTGAGGCCAGGAGCTCAATGGAATTCCAGTTCATTTCTCTTTCACAATGGGTCCTGTGTGTCCCCAGACTCATTCTGTGGTTATTTCCCCAGATCCAGAATGCATATTTAGAATATATATATATTCAGTATATATATATACTGAATATATATATTCAGTAGCTTGTATAATACCCACATTGGTTCATAGACTTGTGTAGTGAGAGATATTATGGTAGGAAAGTCGAACTGAGGGCCACTAGAACTGCCTCTACCTAGGAATATGGTAAATCAAATGCAATACTGCATTCCTGGAGGGATTGCAGAGATTAGTGCCACCATCAATGATTTGAAGGGTTCAGAGTTGGTGATTCCTATTGAATCTCATCCAATGCTCTTATTTGTCCTGAATAGGAAATAAATGAATCTTGGAGAATAACAGTGAACTGTCATAAACTTAACCAGGTTGTGATTCCAATTACAGCTTTTCTTCCAGATATGGTATAGTTGCTTGAGGAAATCAACCCGTCCCCTGGTACCTGATACGCAACTATTGATATGTCAGAAGAGTTTTTCTTGATTCATGTAAGTTAAGACAGTCAGAAACAGTTTGCTTTCATCTGGCAAGGCTAGAAAGCTCCTTTACTGTTCTACCTCAGGGGTAAATGAACTCTCCAGCCCTGTATCATAATCTAGTCTTCAGGGACCTTGACTGCCTCTCCCTTCCATAAGACATCACCATGGTCCATTATATTGATGGCATAATGTTAATTGGACCTCATGAGCAGGAATAAAAACTTCTCTAGATTTATTTGTAAGGCATTTGCATGTTAGAAGCTAGGAAATAAATCCCACAAAAATTCAGGGCCCTTTCACCTCAATGAACTTTCTAGATGCCCAGAGGTATGGAGGAATGTTGACATATTCCTTCTAAAGTAAAGGATAAGCTTTTGCATTGGACCCCTCCTACAACCAAAAAGCAAGAATGATGCCTAATTAGCTTCTTTAGTTATTAGAGACAATATAGTCCTCATTTGTGTTTGCTACTCTGGCCCATTTACCAAGTGAAGTGAAAAACAGCAAGGTTTAAGTAGTGACCAGAGCAAGAAAAGTCAATGCAAGCTGCTCTGCCACTTGGGGCATATGATGCAACACTTCTAATGCAGCTGGTAGTTTCAGTGTCAAATACAGATGCAGCTTGATGCCTTTGGCAGGCCAGTATAGGAGAATCACAGTATAAACCTATAGGATTTAGGAGCAAAGCCCTGATATCCTTTACAGATATTTACTCTCCTTTTGAGAAAGAGTTTTTGGCCTGCTACTGGGCCTTGGTAGAAACTGAACCCTTAACTGTGGTTCACACAGTCACCATGAGATATGAGTTACCTATGATGAAATTGGTATTGCCTGACCCATCAAACCATAAAGTTGGGCAAGGACAGCAGCCCTCCATCATAAAATGGAAGTGGTATATATGAGATGAGGCTTGAACAGGTTTTGAAGGCACAAGTATAGTATACGAGGAAATATCCCAAACGCACTTGGCCCCTACTCTTGCAACATTACCATCTTTTTCCTTCTGCACACTTCCTGTTCCTTGGGGAGCTCCATAGGAACAGTTGACTGAGGAAAAGAAAACTCAGGACCAGTTTACAGATAGTTGTGCACAATATAGAGATACCATCTGAAAGTGGACGGCTGCAGCATTAAGTCATTTTCTGCTCCATTTTGGAAGGGCAGTGGTGAAGGGAAATATCCAAGTCAGCAGAACTTAAAGCAGTGCACCTGGTTATTTATTCTGCTTGGAAAGAGAAATGGCCAGAAGTGTATTTGTATAAGGATTCATGTACCAAGGCCAGCGGTTTGGATGTAAAGACTTGGAAGGGACATGATTGGAAAATTAGTGACAAATAGATCTAGGGAAGAGGTATGTGGATAGATTTTTCTGAGTGAGCAAAAGACATGAAGGTATTTGTGTTCCATATGAGTGCTCATAGAGGGTGACTTCAGCAGAAGAGGATTTAAATTATGTGGATACCTGTTGGCCTCTATCCCCAGTCACTCTTGTCTTTGTCCAATTGGCTCATGAATAAAGTTGCCATGGTGGTAGGGATGGAGGTGGTGCATGAGTTCAGTAAAATTAATTTTACTCACCAATGCAAATCTGGCTATAACCATTGCAGAGTGCCCAATCTTAGAGCAGCAGAGAACAGCACTCAGTCCCTGATATGGCAGCATTCCCCAAGGTGATCAGCCTGTTACCTGGTGATAGGTTGAATACATTGGACCACTTCCATCATGGAAGAGGTAGTATGTTGTTCTAGCTGGAGTAAACACATAGCCCAGATATGGATTTTGCCTTCCTTGCATGCAATGCTTCTCTCAAAACTACCATCCATGCCTTTACAGCATGTCTTATTCACAATCATTTTATTCTACACAACATTGCTTTGATCAAGAAATCCACTTTGCTACAAAAGAAATGTAGGAATGAGGACATGTTCATAGAATTCACTGGTCTTACCATATTCCCCATCATCCTGAAGGAACCATATTGACAGACACTGGAATGTCCTTTTAAAAACTCAATTATGGTGCCAACTGGGTGGCAATTCCTTGTAGGGGTAGAGGAAGGTTCTCCAGGAGACTGGACATGCTTTAAATTAGTGTCTTCCCTATAGTTCGCTTTCTCTCAGTTCCAGGAATCAAGGAGTAGATATGGGAGTGGCACCAACTACTATTACTCCTTCTAGCAGTTTGATATTATTTATGAATTTCAAAAAGAAATATAGATTATGTTTGTAAACTTGTTGATTCCCTTTGATTAAATTAATCACCTCATAAAATTATGTTAAGATTAGGGCCACTATCCAACCACATCATTAGATTGCAACTCAGCATTGAGTCCCAGCCCCCTTGGGGATAATAGATGCTCACATGGAAATAAATGCAAAAAGAAGGAGAACACAGAAGCAGATATTCAGGAAGAGAGAGTGCTCCATAGTCACAACCCTGGGAAGAGAGATGAGCCTAGTCTACAATGGACCTTATGGGGAGAACAGAGCACCTGAGCCTAGAAAGAAACAAGCCCCAGGGAGAGAGATGATCCTTATGCCAGCCTAAAGCTGAGATAAGAAGAAGCTGGAACCACAGAGTCTTAAGAGGAAGAGGAAACCTGAACTTTTGCAGACATCAGCAACCACATTGTTCCAACATGTGGCAACAGATTTTAGTGAAGGAAGTATTTTATACTTTACGGGCTGGTAACTGTAAGCTCCTATCCCAAATAAACATCATTTATAATAGCCAACAGAGTTCTGGTACTTTGCATCAGCACCTGTTGGGCTGACTAATACACTCCTAGTGATCCATTTGAAAGCTTTTTGCTTCCTGTTCCTATAACCTTAATCTCTGCTGGTGTAAGTCTTAGTTCCATAAAAAGTAGTGCATCCACTGTCACAAACAATGACTCCATCGAACTGGAAGTTACAACTCCTACCCATAACTTTTGGCTTCTCATGACTCTGAATCAAGAGACAAAGAAGAGTATTTACTGTGCTGACTCAGGTGGTTGATCTTGATTATGAGTGGGACATTGAACTGCTACCACACAATGGAGATAAAGAAGAATTTGCCTTGAACACAGAAGATGCTTAGGATGTCTCTGAGTACTACCATGAGCTAATTCATTGATTTATTTAGAGATTAATTCATTAATGATTAAAGTCAATGGAAAATGGCATCAGCCCAGTCTGGGCCAAACTAGCCAGGAAACATCATGATTGAAGGTTTGGGTTAACCCACCAGCCAATGAAATACTGCCAGCTGGTGTGTTTACAGAGGGTACAGGGAATTTGGAATGGGCAGTGGAAGATAGCAGTTATAAACATGAGCTATGTGCTACAACTACATGACTGTAATGGTTATGAGTTTTCTTTCTTTTGTTATGAATATATTTGTATATGTACATAAAGCATATATATTTGCTTCCTTATCCTCTTATCATATTTCATAAGTTGTACTAGCTTTATATCATAACATTTAAGTTATCGGATATCAAGATTAAGAATGAATATTACTCAAGGACTTTCATGCTCTTCTAAGGAAAGAGTTAGTGCAGTTCCAGTCATACTCAGGAGAGTTGAATATTGTTATGTAAAAGTATGAATGTTATTTTTATTTATAGGTTAAGTATGGTTTAAGGAGATGTGTATGGGTGCCAAGTTGACAAGGTTTGGACTGTGATAGATAAGTTAATGTGCCAGTTTGGCTTAGTTATGTTGTCCAGGTGTTTGGAAAAACAAGTACTGGTCTGATTGTTACTGTGAGGGTATTTTGAGGATTTAAATAATCAGTAATTTGATCGCATCTATAGCTGATTACATCTACAGCCAACAAAGAGATAGCTTTCAACAATAAAAGAAGTCTCACCCAACCAGTTAAAAGGCAAACTGTTAGGTTCAGCAGTCAGAAGGAAGAATTTCTACCCTTATTTCAGCCAGCCACCTTCTTCTGGGGAATTCATCAACCTGCATCTGAGTTGCCAACTTAAAATTCAGACTTGCCCAACCCCACTATCATGTTAGCCAATTCTTATAATAAATTTCACAGTATTTACCTTATATTTTTGCACCCTTTCAGTAAACAAAACCTATTTAGTCCTCTCAAGACTCAATATCACCTATAATCCTAGATCCCACATCTGAACCTCTTTTAATTTAGAAACTTCAGTTCCCAAATTACTTTCACCCAAAACTCGGACTCACTTTGAGCCCTAGACCTCTCTTTGCTCAGATCCTGAGAGGCAAACTGAACTTCTAAAAGACTTTTAGTAACAAAAAGGATTATTTGATCAAAAAAACAAAGTGCCCTCAAATAAGTCACAAAGCATGCACTGAATCTGACAAGGGCATTTTATCAGAACTGGCTATTCCTTAGGGCTTGATTCATGTAGAAAATGGATATTGGCTATAGCTGGAAAGTAGTGTTTAGTGACAGAAAGTCTATTACCTTTCTGTTTGAACAAGGTCCTAAAGAATGTGTCTTCTTTTAATGTCTGAAACTTGTAATCTAAACACACCGTTAACATTCTTGTATGACCTCATTGCTAATTATTTATGCCTGCTTTTAAGGACTTTGCTCTTTTAGGAACAATCTGTGATCTTTTGATGTGTTAATTTAAAATATTTTATAATTTCCATATATTAATGATATCCTTTTGTACATTGCAATGCCAGTTATTAAGTCAGTTTTTTTTTAATTTAAGAGGATAATCTTTGGACAAGAAGTACCTTAAATGAATATTTCAAGTCTGTACATATTTTTGGCACTTTTCTAGAGGTCATCGTTTTCTCCATCTCTAAGTAAACAAGAATTTGGGTAAAACCCAGATGCATCACTTCATATTACAAAAATTCCTGTTCACAGTTATGACTAAAATTTTAAGAAAAAAATAATTTTAAGAGTAGGTAGACTAAAAATAAAGCAATATTAGAGGCCTAATATAGCTTGGATTGTAATCTAAGACTTCCTGGATATAATCCTTGTCCTGCACCTAACAAGACATTTAATGTTGACAAAACAAGACATTTAATGTTGACAAAACCATGCAATCTCTCTGGACCTCAGCAACTTCTTCTATAAATTTAGCAGGGTATATTAAGTGAGAGGTCATGATAGTTCTGCTTCTAAAATACTGTGATTTTGGTCTAAGTCATAAGTTTATCAACCTCTAAGCAATAAAGTCCTATGAGCTCTGGCAAAAACAACAGTGGGTTAGTAGACTTTCTAATAATTGACAAGATTCATTTAGGGAAGTTTAGATCAAGAAAGTGTGGTAGACCTAGAAATGTGACACTTGTTTCCTAGCTAATAAATCGTTATATCTAGACTTTTGCTAAAGGACTAGAACTCATTGGTTCTAATGTATTCAGAAAAGCTTTGGAGAATCTGCATTAAACTAGGACTCCTCATCCCTCTGGAATAGATGAATCCTAGAAATTGATCTTCACTTTGGATGAATTGTCCAATACCATACTATAGCCTGAGCATTTATAGCAATTGTAAAACCCTTTGAACTTTACTCTCATTGAATTCTCACTTTTGGAAGAACTCTGTAGTTAACTGGCACTGCTAATGACATAGACTGTTTACCTAGAATTACAACCTACCAAATAGTTGGTGGTCTCTTGGTGGGGCTAGTCCTAAATTGGGATCTCTAGAAGCAGATCTTAAGGTGGAGTTTACTGTGCAAGTGCATATTAGGAATGAACACCTGTGAAAAGAAGTAAGGGAATGGATAACCTAGAGAAGAAGTTGAACTTTGAGGCTGGCCTAGCAAAGTCTCAGTGTATCAAGCAGAGAGGTCTGGAAGGAGTATTGCCCATCAGATTGTCCCTATGTAGTACCCCCCTTTTTTTAGTCACAAGATGTGGGTCACCCTACAAAGGTTGTGACCAAGCCTGGTGGCTGTCTGTAGCTGAGAGAAACTCAGGGATGATGAGTCCTAGTTCAATGCAGATTCTCCAAAGCTCTTCTGAATAAATTAGAACCAATGGTTTCTGGTCCTTTAGCAAAACTCTAGATATTGCAGCTTATTAGAGAGGATTCCCTCTCATGCCCTAATTCCCAGAACTAGTCCACAATACAAAAAGCAAAGACAAGGGTCAATGTATTTTGATTGAGGAGATTGAGGGTGATCTTTGCTTCTGAAGCACAAAACACCTTGGGGTATGGAAAATCCTAAAATATTTCCCTTGATTAACCTAAACATTCATCACCTACCCTTAAGTAGACATGGGTGTGTAAGCCTTGTGTAGGAATTGTATGCATGTACTTTCTCAACACCTAAAGCAATGAAAATTTCAATAACTTGTGTAAAATCACTGTGGTAGTTGATTTATATACTGCAAAAAAAAATGTTCTTAATCTTAATCCACATTCTTGTGGGTATGAACTCATTGTAAATAGGATTTTTTTGAAGTTGTTATTTTTACTTAAGGTATGGCAAACTGAACCAGGGCATGCCTTAATACAGATTACTGGGGGACTTATTAAGAGAAAGCCACATAGAGGAGCAAAAATCTGCAAGTCAGAAGAACGCTGGAAGAAAAAGGAGAAGCTGTTGCCATGTAATGGAAGGCAGAGATGCAAGTAAGGAACTCTAAGGATTGTAACAGGACAGCACCAGAATGCTACTGATCCTGGGAAGAAAGCATGAGATTTGCTTTAGTTTCTTGGGTGCTAAAAATGCATTTTTTACCATTTTCTTGGGTACTAAAAACGCACTGTGCAATGTGCTGGTTTAAACAGTGGGGACCTATTGGCTCATGATTTTGAGGCTAGGAAAATACCAAAATCAAGATGTTAACAAGGTGCTACTTCTCTCAGAAAACTGGAATTCTGGAGCTGGCAGTCAGTGATCCTTGGTCCTTGGGGTTTCTGTGACATGGCAGTGTATGTGACAGCTCTCCAGTCTTCTTTTCCTTTCTCTTCTGGGTTCCACTGGTTTTCAGCTTCTGGTTGCTCCCTGTGGCTGTCTCTGCCTTTCTCTGTCTTTGTCTGCCTCTGTCTCTTTCTTGTGTTTTAATTTGCCAAAGGGGTGTTGACACAAAGTACCAGAAATCTGTTGGTTTCTATAATGGGGATTTATTGGGGGTAAAAGCTTACAGTTCCAAAGCCATGAAATGTCCAAATCAAGGCATCAACAGAGACGTTTTCTCACCACATAGCTTCTGTTGATCCCACTGTGTTGCCATGTGATGAAGCAAGATGGCTGCCAATCTCTGTAAGGTTTCAGCCTTCCCCTCTGGGCTCTGTGTTCCCAGCCTCTTGGGGTTTCATGTTAAAGAGATCCTGTAGTCCTCTCTCTCCTGGCAAAGAGCTTGTGTCTTAGGGATTCTGTCCTTGCAGTTCACCTCTGGGCAAAACTGGCAATCTTAACAACTTTTGTATGGCAGTTCACTTTTTCCTATTCTATCTGTCCGTGTAAGTCTGTTTATATTAGACCCAGCAAGGGGGTGATGAATCAACCAGAGTCAAACCTCACTGATGTAGTACAATAAAAAGCCCTACAGCAATCTTAACAGGTAATCTAATCAAAAACCCCTCAATTGAATTTGATGCAATCAAAGCTTAACACACCCAGAAGAATAGATCAGTTTACAAACATAGTCTTTCTCTTTTGGAGATTCATAAATAAACTGATGCACCATGTATCTAAATTTCATTCTGCTTAAAAAGAACTTCAGTAATAAGAATAAGACCCATCCTGATTCACCTGGCCATACCTTACCTGAAGTAACCACATCAAAATGTCCTACTTAAAATGGGCTCACGCTCAAAGGAATGGATTAAGTTTAAGAGCATCTCTTTCTGGGGTCCATAGTTCTAAAATACCAAGATCCACCCTTTGGATCCCAAAAAGGCATGTTCTTTACACATCCAAAATATGTTAATTCCATCACAACATCCCAAAATTTAATGCTGTTACAATAAGTACAAAGTCTCACCAAAATTGGCATTGTCTGCCTTCAGGCACAATTCTCTCATTTCTATAAAACCAGGGAAACCAAGAAAATAAGTTATCTGCTTCCAATATACAATAGAAGGACAGATATGGTATAAACATTCCCATTCTAGAAGGGAAAATTGGAAGGGACAGGGATCATGGGTCTTGAACAATTTTGAAACCCAGCAGCACAAACTAAATTAGATTTCAAGTTCTGATAATCATACATAGATTGATGTTTTGTCTTCTGATCCTGATGGTACATCAGCCCCACTACTTCCATGTCCTTACTCAGTGGCCATGCTGCCCCCAATCACTGGGGTGAAGGGCTCACCTTCTCCAAGCATTGGGATTTTAGCCAGGCTCTTCGCAAATCCTATGGCACAGGCCCAACAAACTCTGAACATTTGTGTACAAGTACATTCCCTGAACAAAAGGCATGAAGTCCGCTCCTTTCAAGTATTGTAGCAGATGGCATAGCCCATCTAAACACACAGGTGAACTTACCCTTTCTACATGCATGGGTGGGCCTACATTTTTGTCCCAAGGAGATCTCTTCAATACAGACCTCACTTCTATGGTTCTCCCCTTGAAAACATTCTTCTTTGAATTTCCTTTTCTGCCCCTTTTAATACAGACTTGCAGTGGTTCAGCTCATACAAATTTCACACACACACACACACACACACAAAAAAAAAACCTGTCAACTTTGTGTGCAGTTCACAGCAATCCCAACCATTAGAAAATAGAACATTCTACAGATCCTTCCTGGGTAACTGCATCTCCAATCCTGACTTCCACTGAAATGGCTGACTGGATCCATGTTCAGCCACATTGCTACAGCAAAGAGTTGTTCAGTTGAACACTCACATGGACAACTGTCCTCTGGGGACTCATTTCCCAAAAGCTCAGGGAGGTTCCTGATAGAGCCACTCTGGCCCTAGTCTCAGACCATATGGAAAGTCTCAGAAATTTCCAAACCATTAGTTTTTGGTTTCTTTGTGATTAAGAGTTCAGTTCTCAGCTTATCCCTATCCTCTCACATTTTGCTATAACCTGCAAGAAGGAGCCAGGCTGTACCTTCTTCATTTAGGTTGGAAATCTCCTTAGCTAATATCCCAGTTCATCACTTACATGTTTCACTTTCAATCTGATATTGGAATATAATTTTGCCAATTTCTATGCCTCATTATAACAAGGATTGCCTTTCTTTCAATTTCTAATAATACAGTCATCATTTCTTTTTAAGGCTTTGTTGGAAGCATACTTAGTATCCATATTTCTACCAACAATCTCTTTAAACCAGGGATTCTTAACCTTTTGTGTTCCATGGACCCCTTTGCCAGTCAGGTGAAAACCACTGACCTCTTACTAGATCCACCTTATACTGTATATTATTCAATAAATATATCATACCAACACTAACATGTCCTCACAAGAATAATGTTATTCTGAATTTTCAATTCAAGCTCACAGACCCCCTGAAATCTTTCCATGGACCCCTTGGGGTTAAAAACCCCTGCTTTAAAGCAATCTAGGCTTTTTCTATCTAGCACCTCACAATTATTCCAGCCTCTATCCATTACACAAATTCCAATACCATTTCACATTTTATGTATTTGTAGTAACTGCACTTCACTCCTGATCCAAAAAAACTGTTATATTAGTCAGGGTTCTCTAGGGAAACAGGACTGACAGAAAATATTGAGATTTTTATAAGAATTGTGTCAGGTGACTGTGGGGAAGGGCATGTCCAAATTCTATAGGGCAGGCCATAAGGTAGGGACTCTAATGAAGATTTTCAATGAATTCCTCAAGAGATGCTAGCTGGCTGAAGTAGACATAGAAGTTCTCTTTTCTGACTGCTGAAATCATTAGTTCTCCTTTCAAAGCTTCAAGTGATTGGATGAGATTTCTTTCATTGTTGGTTGTACATTTAATCAGCCACAGATGTAGTCAACTTACTGATAATTTAAGTCTGTAAAATATTCTCATGTCAATCAGGCCAATTCTTGTTTGACCAAAAAACTGAATACTATAACATGGCCAAATAACATATGAATTTAGCCATCACAGTCTTCTGTTTATTAACTTAGCACCCAGGCATATCTCCTTAAATCATACTTTATCTCTAAATAAAAGCAAATAACATTCATAATTTCAAATCTATCAATACTTAAGTGTCCTGTGTACCACCAGAAACACACTTTCACCAAAATAGAGTGCAAGTCCCTGTGTGATATTCACTCTTGAACTTGATATCCTATTACTTAAATACTATGATGTGAAGTTAATAATAATTTATGTCATATGATAAGGATATACTGGAAGGAAGGAAACAAATATATTTGCTTTATGGATATATACACAAACACATTCATAACAAAACAAGGAAGAAATATTTCTAATGATTATAGTCCTCCTTTTCGTAACTGGTCACATAGTCATATTTCATATTTATATCTACTTTCTTCCATTACTTAGTCCATATTCCCTTTACTCTCAGCTAGCACCTCAGCTAGCCATGATTCTTTGCCTGGTGAGGTGATCCAAACCTTCATTCCTGAAGTCCAGCCTAGATGCACTGTTACAGAATTCCATTTACTTATTCACAGGACATGGCAGTACTAAGAGACATCCTAAGCATTCTCCTATATTCCAGGCAAGCTCTTTATCTCCATTATGCAGTTGCAGTTTTATTTCCCCTTGATGTTCAGGATCAATCACCCCAGTCAGTACAGTAAGTACTTTTTTTGCCTTTTAATTCAAAGGCATGAGGAGCCCAAAGTGGTGAGGTAGCAGTCTTAACTTCCAGTTCACTGGAATCATTGTGGTGTCTCCTGGTGACAGAACTCATACTTTTGGAACTAAAACCTTTTATTAGTCTGCCAAAGGGGTCCCAATGGAAAGTAGTAGAAATCTATTGGCTTTTATAAAAAAGGTTTATTTGGAGTAAAATATTACAGTTCCAGGCTGTAAAAGAGTCCAACTTGAGGCACCATTAAAGATAATTTCTCACCAAAGTCAGCTACTGTAGGGAAACGGACTTTGGCCCAGTGGTTAGGGCGTCCGTCTACCAGATGGGAGGCCTGCGGTTCAAGCCCCTGGCCTCCCTGACCCGTGTGGAGCTGGCCCATGCGCAGTGCTGATGCGCGCAAGGAGTGCCCTGCTACACAGGGGTGTCCCCCGCGTAGGGAAGCCCCACGCGCAAGGAGTGCACCCATAAGGAGAGCCGCCCAGCGCGAAGGAGGGAGCAGCCTGCTGAGGAATGGCGTCGCCCACACTTCCCGTGATGACAACAGAAGCGGACAAAAGAAACAAGACGCAGCAAAAAGACACAGAAAACAGACAACCGGGGGAGGGGAATTAAATAAATAAAAATAAATCTTTCAAAAAAAACGAAGTCAGCTACTGTTGATCTTAGCATGTTACCATGCCTTCTTGTTTTTCTGATTCAAGTTAGCCTTTTGTTCACTTGACCTAGAACACTTCTGCTTACACATATCAAATAAGAATTTAGTAAACTGTCAACCTAGTTTATTTCTAAACAATTAAATGCTGCCTTTGGGGTCTGATCATCCCTGTTGTTTTAGGGATCCAAGTTCAGTGACAGCAGTTCCCACAGTAAGATCTGACCTAGATTAAAGAGCAACCACAAAGCTCTTCAGGGATGATGGAGTTAGTCTTACAAAATTATTCCTCAGACTCCTAGTGAAAGCTCTATCCTCTGGACACTCCTAGGATAAGTGCAAGATGCAAATCTTTTATCATAAATCCACTCTAACAGTCCAATCTTTCTAAGCATTTGGATCCTGTCATCTACATTATACCAGGGCAGTTCTAGCATTTTGACCTCAGGGAACATAAACCACCTTTTGGTCCATGCTTCAGCCAAGCACCCAAACAAACTGTTAGAACCCTTTCTAACCCTCCAAGCTACATCACTGAATCCAGAATTTTTACTTAGTGAGTCCATATCAATAAATCCAGCCAGATTCAAATTCAGACTCCTTCCACCATTATTCTCTGCTTTTTTTCCCAGTTTTTTTAATTGCCTTTTTTTAAAGATATATAGATCACAAAAAATGTTACATTAAAAATATAAGAGGTTCTCACATATCCCACCCCCCACTCCTCCCATGTCAACAACCTCTTTCATCATTGTGGCACATTCATTGCATTTGGTGAATACATTTTGGAGCACTGCTGCATCACATAGATTATAGTTTACACTCTCTGCCAGTCCATTCAGGGGGTCATGACAGAATATATAATGCCTAGCATCTGTCCCTGCGATATCATTTAGGACAATTCCAAGTCCCAAAATTGCCCCCACATCACATCTCTTTCCTCTCCCTGTCCTCAGAAAATACCATGGCCACAGTCACCACATCAATGATACAATTTCTTGCATAGCTAGAGGTACAATAGTTCTTTAGTAGAAATCTAGTAAGTCCACTCTAATCCATATTTTATTCCTCCATCCTGTGGACTCTGGGATGGTGATATCCACTCCACCTCTAAATCAAGATAGGGTTTAGATCCCGCATGACTGATGGATGTAATTCTCCTGCTTGCAGTTGTAGGCATTCTTGGTTCCCTGGTGTGGTGATGGGCCATCTTCACCTTCCTCTTAGCTGACCTGGGGAAGTCCAATGAACCAGAGAATAGGAGTTGCAACTCTGCTGAGACTCAGGGACCAACTGGACTTCGCCAGCTCAGAGATTCAATTTTCATGAGTATACATCAATCCCAGTACCAGCCACAGATTCAGTAAAAGTGACAGAAGAGTTATGTGTAGAAATGTCACATCTGAGTCCAACTCCATCACACTCAGGAGAACAAATTCCAAAGTAGGGTCCACTGACAAGGCACTGAACTCCAGAGCCATCTGTCATGACCATAGAACCTGTGTGTCTCCGTAGTCCTCAGGAACACCAGTACCTGGGGTTGTATCTACTTTGACTGTCTCTGGGATCCTGCTGAGATTGCATAAGCACAACCCCTTTGATGACCTCCAGACTCATTTTGAAGTCTCTTTGCCATATAAACTCATTTGTCTTTACCATTTCCCCCTTTTATTCAAGATCTTTTTCTAGTTGCATAGGGTATATAAAAATGTTCAGATATTCATAGGGTATTATCATAGTAGGTAGAGTTACAAATGACAACTGAGGGAGTGCTGAGTTCCCAGCCAGGGGAGCTCTGTCACATTCCTCAGTGAAACAGCAACAATCCCCCAAGTGCATGGGTAAAGACCAGTGAAGAAGGATGGTCCAATGATGAGCCCTTGATACTGATGACTATACTTATGAGCCTGTGTGCCTGAAATTTCAACTAGGCCTAGAGCTGCAGGGTGCCTAAGAGTTACCTCTTGAGAGCCTTCATGTGCTCAAATGCACTCTTTAAACCAAACTCAGCATGTAAATGTATTCTGCACATTCAATATCCATTTCCACACATAATCCCATGATTTTGGTATATATAAGTTGGAAAAATCTTGTAGCTTGTATTAGTCAGCCAAAGGGATGCTGATGCAAAATACCAGAAATTGGTTGGTTTTTATAAAGGGTATTTATTTGGGATAGGAGATTACAGACACCAGGCCATAAAGCATAATTATTTCCCTTGCCAAAGTCTATTTTCACGTGTTGGAGCAAGATGGCTGCGGACAGCTGTGAAGGCTCAGGCTTCCTGGGTTCCTCCCTTCCAGGGTCTTGCTTCTTTCTGGGTTCAGGGTTCTTCTCTTCCCAGGGCTTGCTTCTTCCTGGGCTCAGGTTTCCTCACTTCCTGGGGCTTGCTTCTCTTTCCTCTGTGAACTTCCTTGGTCTCCAGCTTAAGGCCTCAGCAGCAGACTCCAACATCAAAACTCCAACACCAAAAACCCTCCACTCTGTCCTTTGCCATGTCTTTTATCTGTGAGTGCCCACCCACCAAGGAGTGGGGACTCAATGCCTTAAAGACGTGACCCAATAAAAGCCCCAATCATAACTCAATCACACCCAAATACAGACCAGATTACAAACATAATCCAGTATTTATTTTTGGAATTTATAACCTCATCAAACTGCTACATAGCTCTTTTGGAGTGTAGCATACTTCCTCGTGGGTCACACTTCATGTCTCTCCCTTTGTGGCCTCCTGGGATTTCAGTCTAGTTCTAATTCTAGAAGAAAACAAGTTTTATGAGTCATGAGATGAATTAGAAATGTTTTGAAAGTCAGCTACCTCAAGCCATTCCATTAAAAATTCATCAGGTAAAATAAGATCTGATGAAACAGATTGTTTTCTCAGGGGACATAGTTACACATTTATCAGGCAGAGCAAGATTAATCTCTTCAGGTGGATGTTGGATGGCAGATTCCTCAGAGCAGACTGGAAGTCCAGTGGCTGATTCCTCAAGCAGACCATTACTTCTTTATCCAGCAAAGACTAAGCAGAATCTATGGTTTCGATGTCCCCACTGCCATTATTATCAACCCATATGTCCCCATTCCAATTTCAGCATCCTAATCCTTTCCAATTCATGTCCTCACTTTAACAGCAGACACACTGCAAGGTTGGGAATCTAGTTTACATTGTAATTCAACCACTTGCACAATGAGATGTGGTGTCTGGACTATAGAAAGCTCAAGTCTGCAGCTATGCAGCTTCAGTACAGAAATAGAAATTTCCATGTCCTTCAAGCAGCACTTAAGTTGAGAATATAAATCCTTGTTTCCACCCCCTTTTAATTACAACTGTATCTATCATATTTAGGAAAAACCGGGCAACATCATTGTACTTTTTACTCCACAAAACTCTAAGTTTCAAAAACACTCTCACCAAGAGCCATGCCTTTTATAACCACTAGAGTAACCATATCCAAAGGTGATTTCTGGATATCTCTATTTCCATCTTGGACTAATAGTGCCAGGTTGATTGTTGGAAAAAGAGTCTTTAATGTCCTTGAATCTAATCAGATTGGAGAACCAATTCCAAAACACTAGAAAAAAATCAGAATTCTCATCCTTAAGATTCTGTTTCTCAAGAAACACTCCTGGTACTAAGGCTGCAGTAGTCAGGGTTCTCCAGGGAACAAGAAGTATCAAGACATATATGTAAATATTATGAGATTGTTATAAGGATTGCTTCACATGACTGTGGGGATGGGCAAGTACAAATTCTTTAGGGGAGGACTCATGCTGCAACTTCCAGTGAAGGTTTTTGATGAATTTCCCTGAAGCTGGCTGGTTGAGTAGAGATGGAAATTCTTTCTTCTGGCTGCTAAAATTATCATTTCTCCTTTTTTTTTTTTTGTCTTTACTTTTTTTAATATTACATTCAAAAAATATGAGGTCCCCATATACCTCCCACCCCCCTCACTGCACTTCTCCCCCCATAGCAACAACCTCCTCCATCATCATGAGATATTCATTGATGAGACTTCTCTCATTGTGGATGGCAATCTCCCTAATTTATTGCACATGTAATCAGCCATAGATGCAATTAACTTACTGATTATTTAAGTCCATGAAATATCCTCACAGTAACAATGAGGCCAATACTTGCTTGACCAAACAAATGGACCCCATAAACTGGTGCAGTTGGCACATGAATTTATCCATCACAAGTGTTTTAACTTTTTGATAGCTAAAACAAATACCTTACAATGGGATGGCCTAAACAATGCAAATTTATTGTCTTATGGTTTTGAAGTTAAGAGAAGTCCAAAATTGAGATTCATCAAGGTGATGCTTTATCACAGAAGATTGTAGTGTTCTGTGCTATCTGTCAGTAATTTTTTGGTCCTTTGCTTTTCTATCACATAACAATGCACACAGTACTCTCTCTTGGCTTCTTCTTTCTTTCCATCCAAGTCTGCTCCTTGTGGCTTTGCGTGTGTGTGAGTGTATGTGTGTGTGTGAGAGAGGGAGAAAATTTTATTGTGCTTTAAAGGCTCCAATAATAAGATTTGGCCAATCTTGATATAGTTGAGTCATACTTTAACAGAAGTAACTCATCAAAAAGGTCCTATTTCGGAACATCTGGTAAAATGGTATTGGAATATGTAGGCAGAGCTCAAATCTCTCATAAAACCAATGGAGGAAGAACAAAAAGCAGGCTGTGGGACCTCCTTTGGTGCTCTGCAGGCCAGGAAACTGCTGTGCATCCCCTCAGGTATGGAAGGGATAGAGAGATGATGAGAAGACAAATTACTAATACCTGCTGCTAGGAATGACACCATCTCCCACCCTCAAGGTGAAATGCCTGAATAAACTCTTGGCTCACTTCAGCCAACTGAGAGGGAACAGCCTTCTTTCTACCTGGGAAGATAGAGAGTGCAGCAAGGGCAGATGTTGCAACCAGCCCAAAGGGTATCAGGAATGAAAGGCAAGAGATGAGGGATCAGGGGATCTGTAAGTCGATGCCTACAGACAAGTTTATTTCTATTCATCTACATATTTATAGAGCAAGCTTGCATGCTAACAAGCATGGACAGATTTATTGTTGTTATCTTATTGTTAGAAACAGGGATAGGCCTTTTATCTTTTAACTATCCAAAGTGACTTTTTTCTTTATACTAACCTGGCCTGTTCACCAAGGGAGTCTCAACAAAGAACATTCTTTTCTTGTTCTGTTTCCTAGGTTACACCATGTCTTATTTTCTTCAGCCAACAAGTCATTACTTCCTTCAGGCAGAGAGTGGGTTCTCTTCAGTAAATTTACCCAGCAGATCCCACTTTGAATCTCAGACTCACAGTCAAGTGGAGGTTGAAAGAATCACCTCCATGGAAAGATTTACTAATAAGCACCATCTGCTCACCAGCCAGGAAACTGCAAAGAAAAAAAGTTTTTAGATATCTCTTGTCCCAGAGCAGATCTAGGACCCATTAGTGAGTGCCTGGCCCTATTTTGATAACTTAGGCTGGGAAATTTTAAAGAAATAGAATAAGTTGAGCCAAAATATAAAGAACAGGCATGAAACAAAACAACTAGGCAAGAGACAGAAATTTTCCATCAGAGTAAATTCACCAACATTCAGAAGCCTAGACATCAGCAAAATATTGCAAGCCACAATAAGAAACAGGAATGTGTAGCCCAGCAAAGGGAATAAACCAAAAATCCTGATGAGACACCATTTTAAGACAATTAATCAATGATTATCACACAAATCTCCTAAATTAATTTAAGGAGTTGAAGGAAAATACAACTAAAGAAATAAAAGATATTAAGAATACACTGGGTGAATATAAAGAACAATTTGAAAGATTGCAAAGGAAAGTAACAGAACTTATGGGAATGAAAGACACAATGGATAAGATTAAAAATAAATAAGGGGCATATAAAAGCAGATTTGAGTTGATGGAGGATGAAATTAATGAAATAGAGGAAAAACATTTGAGCTTGAAAAGACAGGAGAACAGAAAGGAAGAAAATGGAAAAAATGGAACAGGGTATCATGGAATTGAATAACAATACAGAATACACAAGCATACATGTTGTTGGTGTCCCAAAAAGGGAAGAGAATGGAAAAGGGACAGAAAGAATATTTAAGGAAATAATGACTGAAAACTTCCCAACTGTTATGAAGGATATAAATATGAATGTCAAAGGAAGACAGTCATCTCAAATATAATAAAACTGAATAGTCCTACTCCAACATGCCCACAATTCAGAATGATAAACGTCAAAAATAAAGAGGAGATTCCAAAACAGCAAAAGAAAAGCAATGCATCACATACAAAGGAACCTCAATAAGAATAAGTGTGAATCTCTCACCAGAATCCATGGGGGAAGAAGAAAGTGAAAAACTGCAATCCAAGGATTTTTGTTGGACAAAAATGTCCATCAAAAATTGGGGTAAGTTTAAAGTGTTTCCAGACAAACAAAAACAGAGTATGTTATAAAAAGACAAGATTTATCAGAGATACTAACAGGAATGCTACAGTCCAAAATGTGAAAACAAAGGCAAGAGACATGGATAAGAGCATAGAAATGAAGATTATAAGCAAGGGTAACTTAAAGGGTAAAAAGACAGATAATAGTAAACTATAACAACAGAAAGCCAGAAGAGAAAATGAACAAAGTAAATAATACATTTACAGAAGTAACATTTAATGTTAATGGACTGAATTCCCCAGTCAAAAGACATAGACTTACAGAAGAGATAAAAAATATATGAGCCATCTATATGCTATATAAAAGAGATTCACCTCAAACTTAAGAACAGAGCCAGTTTGAAAGCCAAAGTTTAGAAAAAGATAGTCTATGCAAATAATAATCAAAAGACCTGGAGCAATGATACTAATATCAGACAAAATATATTTTAAAGGCAAAATTGTTATAGGAAATGAAAAATGTCATTATATATTAATAAAAGGGGAAATTCACCAAGAAGAAATAACTATAAGAAATATTTATACACCTAACTTGGGTGTCACCAAGATATATGAGGCACATGCTGGCAAAACTGAAGAAAGAGAGGGAAACAGATGTGTCTCAAGCAATTGAGCTCCCACCTACCACATGAGAGGTCCTGGGTTCAGTTCCTGGTGCCTCCTGGAGAAGATGAGCAAGAGAGCGAGCTGACAAAATGGGCAGGCATGATGGGTAGGTGAGGTGAACTGATGCAATAAGATAATGAAACAAGGAGACACAAAGAGGAAAGACAATGAGAGACACAACAAAGCAAGGAACTGAGGTGGCTCAAGTGATTGAACACCTCTCTTCAACGTGGAAGGTACCAGGTTGGGTTCCCAGTGACTGCTAAGGAGAAGATGAGCAGACATAGAGAGCACAAAGCAAATGGACTCAGAGAGCAAACAGCAAGTGCAAACAACAAGGGGGGCAGGAAATAAATAAAAATAAATCTTTAAAAAAAACTGAAGGGAGAGAAATAGACATATCTACAATAATAGTTGGAGACTTCAATACACCATTCTCGCCATTGGATAGAACACCTGGACAGAGGATAAATAAGGAAAAAGAGGGCTTGAATAATATAATAAATGAACTAGACATCTTTCTCCAGGATAAACCATATGTTAGATCACAAAATGAGCTGAATAAATTTTAAAAGATTGAAATTACATAAAACATTTCCTCTGATCATAATGGAATTAGACTGGAAATCAATAACAGTGAGAAAAAGACAAAATTCACAAATATATGGAGATAAAACAACACAATATTACGTAATCAGTGGTTCAAAGAAGAAATTGCAAGAGAAATCAGTAAATATCAAGACAAATGAAAACAAGAACACACCATATTAAAACCTATGGGATAAGGAAGCAGATATGACTCAAGCAATCAGGCTCCCATTTACCACATAGGAAGTCTAGGGTTCGATGCCCAGGGCCTCCTGGTGAAGGAAAGCTGCTCTGTGGGGCAAGCTGACTCATGCAGAGTGCTAGCCTGCACAGAGTGCTGGCCTGTGCAGAATATTGCTCTGCACAGGAGTGTTGCTCTGTGCAGAAGTGCTGGCCGACACAGAGAGTTGGCACAGCAAGATGATGCAACAAAAAAAGACACAGAGGAGAGACAAGAGATGCAACAGATCAGGGAGCTGAGGCGGTGTAAGAGAATGAGCACCTCTTTCCCACTCCAGAAGGTCTCAGGATCAGTTTCCAGAGCCGCCTAATGAGAATACAAGCAGATACAGAAGAACACACACAGCAAACGGACACAGAGAGCAGACAATGGGGGGTGGGAAATAATTTTTTTTTAAAAACCTATGGGATAAAAATAATAAATAAACACACAAACCTATGGAATAAAGCAAAGGCAGTGCTGAGAGGGAAATTTATAGCCCACAGTGGTTGCATTAATAAAGAAGAAAGCTAAAATGGAAGGCACAAATACATACCTGGAGAAACTAGAAAAAGAACAGCAAAGTAACCCCAAACCAAAATGAAGGAAAGAATAAAGATCAGAGCAGAAATAAATAAAATTGACAACAAAAAAAAAAATAGAAAATAAACAAAGCCAACAGTTGGTTCTCTGAGAAGATCAAAAAATTCTACAAACCCTTAACTAGATTGACAAAGAAAAAAAAGAGATAACATGTAACCATATAAATCAGAAATAAGAGGGGGAACATGACAACTAACCCCACAGAAATAAGTGACATCATAAGAGAATACTATGGGGATGCAGATTTGGCTCAACAGATAGAATGTCTGCCTACCATATGGGAGGTCCAGGGTTCAAACCCAGGGCCTCCTGACCTGTGTGGTGAGCTGGCCCACGCGCAGTGCTGATGCATGGAAGGAGTGCCATGCCATGCATGGGTGTCCCCCACGTAGGGGATCCCCATGCACAAAGGAGCGCGCCCCATAAGGAGAGCTGCCCCACGCGATAAAAGTGCAGCCTGCCCAGGAGTAGCGCCGAACACATGGAGAGCTGACACAGCAAGATGATGCAACCAAAAGAGACACAGATTCCCAGTGCTACTGACAAGAATGCAAGTGGACAGGGAGGAATGCACAGCGAATGGACACAGAGAGCAGACAAAAGGGGTGGGGGGGGAGGACAGAATAAATAATGAGGATACTATGAACAGTTATATACCAAAAAGCTAGACAATGTACACAAAATGGACAAATTACTAGAAGCACATGAACAATCTACACTGACCCTAGAAGAAACAGAAGACCTCAACAAAATAATCACAAGTAAAGAAATTTAAACAGTCATCAGAAACCTCTCCCAAATGAAAAACCCAGGACCAGATGCCTTCACAGGTGAATTCTACCAATCACTCAAAGATGATCTAAGAACAATCTTGCTCAAGTTCTTCTAAAAAATTGAACAAGAAAGAACACTACCAAACTCATTCTATGAAGCCAATATCATCCTAACCAAAGCCAGGTAGACACTATGGGAAAACTTACAGACAAATTTCTCTACTGACTATAGATGTAAAAATCCTTAACAAAATACTTGCTAACCAAATCCAAAAGCACATTAAAAGAGTTATACACTATGATCAAGTGTCTTTTATCCCAGGTATGCAAGTGTGGTTCAACACACACAAAACAATTAGTGTAATAAACCACATTAATAAATTGAAGAAGAAAAATCACATGATTTTATTTATTGACACAGAAAAGGCATTTGACAAAAAAGTATCTTTTCTTGATAAAAACACTCCAAAAGTTAGGAATAGAAAGAAATTTTCACATGATAAAGTGTGCACATGAAAACCCCACAGCTGGCAATGTACTCAATGGTGAAAGACTTAAAACGTTCCCACCAAGATCAGGAAAGACAAGGATGCCCACTGTCATCACTGTTACTCGGTATTGGGCTAGAAGTTCTAGCTAGAGCAATTAGGCAAGAAAAAGAAATAAAAGGCACCGAAATAGGAAAATAAGTAAAATTGTCACTATTTGCTGATTATATGATCCTATACCTAGAAAATCCTGAAAAATCCTCAAGAAAGGTACTAGGACTAATAGACAAGTTCAGAAAATTGCTGGGATACAAGATTAATATGCAAAAAATCAGTAGTGTTTCTATACACTTCTGATGAGCAATCAGAGGAGAAGGTCAGAAAAAAATCCCATTTATAATAGTCAATAAAATAATCAAATATTTAGGAATAAACTTAACCAAGGACATAGAGGACCTGTATTCAGAAACCTTCAAAACATTGCTAAAAGAAACCAAAGAAGGCCTAAATAAATGAAAGGATATTCTGTGATAAGGGAATAGAAGACTAACTATTGGTAAGATGTCAATTCTACCCAAACTGATTTACAGATTCAATGCAATCCAAATAAAAATCCCAATAGCCTTTTTTGCAAAAATAGAAAAGCTCATTATCAAATTTATTTTGAAGTTAGAGGACATAGTTAGCCAAAAATGTCCTGAAAAAGAATAACAAAATTGATGAATTCCCACTTCCTAACTTTAAAGCATAATACTTACTATATTGGTAAAAACAGCATGGCACTGGCATAACGATAGACATATTGCCCCATAGAACTGAATTGGGAACTCAGAAATAGGCCTCCACATCTACAATGAAGTGATTTTTGACAAGGCTGTAAAGTCCACCCAGCCAGGCCAGAACAGTCTGTACAACAAATGACGCTGGGAGAACTGGATATCCATATCCAAAAGAAAGAAAGAAAGAAAGAAAAGGACCCTATCTCACATTTTATACAACAATTAACTCAAAATGGATCAAGGACCTAAATATAAAAACTAAAGCCATAAAACTTCCAGAAGTAAATGTAGGGAACATCTTCAAGATCTTGTGAGAGATGGTAGTTTTTTAAACTTTACACCTGGAGCACAAACAACAAAAGCAATAATAGATAAAAGAGATTTCTTTAAAATTGAACGCATTTGTTCTTCAAAAAACTGTGAAGAAAGTAAAAAGGCAGCTTCTTCAATGGGAGAAAATATTTGGGAACCACATTTGTGATAAGCATTTGATATTCATGTTATATAAAGAGATTATACAACTCAATGATAAAACAAAAAGCAATCCAAATAAATAAGGGTAAAAGACTTGACTAGGCATCTCTCCTAAAAGGAAATACAAATGGCCATAAAACACATGAAAAATGTCCAACATATCTAGCTATTAGGGAAATGCAGATCAAAACTGCAATGAGGTACCATTTCGCATCTTATAGAATGGCAGTAATGAAAAAAAAAAGGCAACAGGAAACGACAAGTGTTGGAGAGGATGTGGAGAAATAGGATCACTCCTTCACTGTTGGTGGGAATATAGAATTGTGCAGCCACTGTGGAAGACAGTTTGGCAGTACCTCAAGAACCTGCCTATGATCCAGCCATCCATTACTACAAATATATTCAAAAGAACTAAAAGCAAGAATACAAACTGACATTTGCACAACGATGTTCATAGCAACATTATTCACAATTGATAAAATATGGAACCAGGCAGTGTCTTTCAACTGATGCAAGGCTAAACAAAATGTTGTATATACATACAATTCTATTCAGCTATAGGAAGAAATGAAATTGGGATTCCTATGATGACATGGATGAATTTTGAGGATACTATGTTAAGTGAAACAAGCCAGGCACAAAAGGACAAATATTGTATGGTCTACTAATGTGAACTAAATATGTTGAGTAAACTCATGGTGGTAAACTCCTGAGTGTAGGTTACTAGGAAATAGAATAAAGGTTACGTATGGGAGCAGATGCTTACTGTATGTAGAATTTTTAAAAAGGTTTATTGTAAAATTGTGGAAATGAATAGAGTGATAGTAATACATTATAGTGAGTATGACTAACACTGCTAATTTATAAATGAGATTTTGGTAAAAGGGGTAGTCTGTGACAAATGTCAATGGAAGGATACTAGAGAATCATCTAGGGTATGAATATCATCATGATTTCGGTAGTGGATGACAAGTGTGGTTAATAACATAAATATAAGAACACTTTTCTTTTACAAAGTGTTAAAAATCTGGTGATACTCAGGGAAATTACATGTAAACATAACTACTGAACAATAGTTAGCAGTAAGATTATAATATTTTGCAGCAATGGCAAAGAAGATATGTCAATTTAAGAGAATATGGGGTTGTATAAGGGAGTATGAGATTTTTTCTCCTGGAGTAATGAAAACTTTCTAAAATTGACTGAGGTGATGACAGCACAACTCTGTGATGAAAATGAGAACCTCGAGTGTACACTTTGAATGGATTATACAAAACATGGGGATGTATAACACAGGAATTCTAGTGGTAGAAGATGGACTGTGGTTAACAGGTCAAATATGAGATCATTCTCCTATGAACAATAACAAATGTACTTTTTTTTTTAAGGATTTATTTATTTCTCTCCCCTTCCCTCCCGCCCCCCACCCCGGTTGTCTGTTCTCTGTGTCTATTTTCTGTGTCGTCTTTGTCCGCTTCTGTTATTGTCAGCGGCATGGGAATCGGTGTTTCTCTTTTTGTTGCATCATCTTGCTGCATCAGCTCTCCTTGTGTGAGGCACCATTCCTGGGCAGGCTACACTTTCTTTCACGCTGGGCAGCTCTCCTTATGGGGCACACTCCCTGCACGTGGGACTCCCCTACGCAGGGGACACCCCTGAGTAGCAGGGCACTCCTTCCGCGCATCAACAATGCACATGGGCCAGCTGCACACGGGTCAAGGAGGCCCGGGGTTTGAACCAAGGAACTCCCATGTGGTAGACAGATGCCCTAACCACTGGTTCAAGTCCACCACCCAACAAATGTACTTTTAACACAAGAAATAAGTAGTATTTTACTAAAATGCATTAGATCCAAATAATTAAATACCACTTTTCAAGACTTAGGACACCCCAAATATACATACATGTACATTTTACTTACATTTCTGGAGTACATTAGATATATAAATACAGAGTACTAATAATCAGCTGGGTTTGGGAAAAAATTCACCAAATGTAAGATATGGGCTATAGTTAGTAGTAAATTTTGACAATGCTATTTCATAGTTTGTAATAACAAATGTTTCACAACAATGCAAGATTTTGATGGTGGGGTGATATATAGGAGTCCTGTATGATGATATGCTTGTAAGTTCACAACTTTTACTATACACTTATTATTTACGTATGTTCATGTATGAATGATATACTTCAATAAAATTTTATTTTTAAAAGATCCTATTTAAATTGGGTTTATACCCACAGGAATGGAAAATGATTAAGAGCATGCTTTTCAGTATACATAGTTACAAACCACCATACCATTTTTAAGCCAAAACCAGTTTGTGATTTTTATGATTGCAGTTCAGGCAAACCAAAGCAGTCACCTGTATTTGTCACTAAGAGAGTGATTGCTAACTCCAGGGATTACTGGCATTTTCCTCAAGATCATCTTCTAAACATGCACAATAGAAGTTAAAAAAAAAAAAAATTTATCACAGTGATAGCTCTTATGAATAGAATTGCTAATCACAGGAATAATCAGTTCCAACTTATCCACTTTACAGTGGATAACTAAACAGAAAACTATAAAGTCAACTCCAAAATCTCAAGTATCATACTGTACTAAAATAAAAAGAGTATAAATTTTTTTAAAAAAAACCTCTTTACCAAAGAGAATCTTTTTGCCTAACTATGAAGATTGGAATGACAACTCTAAACACAAATTAATCTTACTTGTTCAGAGACCGTGATGTTTTTTCATAAAAGCAGGACAATTAGCTACATTTCCCAAACAATTCCTCAGCCTGTTTTAACTGGAGTTTATCAACTGAAGCAAAAATTATCTGAAATAATTGTATATTTTACTACTTTTAAGCCCTTAATATAAATTCTTTCTTTAATAACATTGAATATTGTTTGTAGATACAGCCGCAACTCATGACACTTTCTTCTTAGCAGCTCTTGTCATTTTTGTGATTTCTCACAATTTCAATACAAGAAGAAAGTACTATTTTGCTAAAATGCATTAGATCCAAATAATTGGATTCCGTTTTTCAAAAATTAGGACACTCCAAATATACAAACATGTATATTTTACTTATATGTTTCCGTAGTACCTTAGAAATGTAGCACTGCAGCCAGCACTATGGGTTTCACTCACATACTATCATTGTTAAACCAAAAGGAGCTATAGTCAGCTGCATAAGCACTGGATAAATCAATATATCCACACCGAGCACTTACTGAACATCTACAATGTATAAGATGGTGGGAAAAAAACAATGGAATGATGGTCAGACAGCTCACAAACTCGTTCTGTAGTTTTGGCTCTGCCATCAATTTATTATCCAACTCATTAAAACACCTTGAACAAGATATTAACCTTCAATAGGCTTCAGTTTCCTCAACAACAAAATGAGAAGCCTGGCCCAGACAACCAGTCCTAACATCCTGTGGATCTATGCCTCTCCTGTGAACAAATGCACAGTGTGATTCCTGCCAACATAGCCGTTATTTCATAGTTTGAAAAGCAGACCTAATGCATATGATACGGAGATAGTGTAGTATGTTAAATGTAAAATTGGAGGAGACAGTGTGAGAATAGTGAGGACTTAAGATGTCAGGAAAAGTTGTATAGAATACATGAGTAGTATTCCAAAAGGCATGGAAAGAGCAGGGGGAATTCCATTTACTGGTACATGTCAACAGCCCAGAAAGACACTAAGAACTGATGCACATGGACACTCCAGATTTGAGAGCTCAAGGGGTGATATTTAAGAAACAAAATACTAACAGAATAATAATGCAACTTCCTGGTGATTATCAGAAGTTCCTCAGTAATCATGTCAGGGATATTCTGGTTTCAAGGGCAAGTTACTTCAAAAATCTTTGTTTAAGATCATTTAAAAATAAAGATGGGAAAAAGATAGGAGTCAAACACGAAGATAAAAGCACCAAGTCTCATCTCCAGATCATTATCTTCATTGCTGAAAACTAAAAGTCAGCAGGCCAAACCATTTGTATACACAAATACGCCTCACATCTCTTTTCTTACTTTGTCAGATGAGCAGAAACAAATTGCAAATCACACAAGGCAATAAGGACAAATATTCCAGGACTTGTTTGAGCTGCCCATAGGGACAGCCCTCTCAGTCCCACCTGGGTAGCTTGTAGGGGAACAGTCTGACTCTCACAGAGAGTATCAGAGTTCTATCAGCTAACTTTCTTAAAGCATCTTTGCCAGACTGTTAAGGGGCTTGCTTTTGAACAAAAGCAATCATATTCAAGAGACAGGGCAAGGCAGCCTTGAGGCTTGAAGGTACATTAGGTTGAAATATCTGAAATTGCTTGGCTTCTACCACTGAATGGCTTCTGAGGCCAGACAGAGGTTAAGCATCAACTTCTTGTTGCAGAGCAGTACATCTGCCCCAGAGCACAAGGCAGGTTATCACCTATAAAATCTGTTCCAGTCCCCTAAAAAGAAGCCTGCTATTTAGAAAGCACTCTTGCCAGAAATATGCTCTACCATATGGACTAAAACACACTTAGGGGACAATTTTTTGTCTGTAGCTTATGCAGTTGCTGCCCAACAATCAAGTATGAATGAATGGCTGTTATCATTTGCATGATCTCCTGTCTATGTTCTTCCTTTCAGCCCCCACCAAATGTCCTGGTCTCTGATTCCATATGCACAATCTAAACTACTCAATAGCTTCCAGAAAAGCCCGTTTGGTCTCTTAACTCATTGCCATTGATTAACATTGACTTCCTTTATGAAATATACACATTGGGTATTTAGAGCTACCTACCTGAAAGACTGGGAGAAAATTGCAAGTATGTTCCTCCAGATTTTAGGATGGTCAATAAAGGCAACTCATGTCTAGGACATTTATACTAATTAGGTGTAAGGGCAACAATTATGCTCCAGTACTGGTGTGAAAGCAGAATATGTATGCAAGGGAGCACTGAACTAAGAATGCCAAGAACGGAGTCTGAGTCCCAACATTGCCAAACATTAGTTATGCCATTTGAAAAGTTACATTGAACTCTTTTTGCCATTTCATCTGTAAAATAAGTGATAAAACTTGTCCTATTCCTGTCTAACAGGAATATTACTAGGAATAAAATGAAATTGCAAATATCAAACATTTTGAAACTACAAAGTTAAAGATAAATTTAGATAGATAGATAGATATGGTATTATATTTAAGGTTTTTAATAAGTCTCAATTTATCACTCATTCACCTAAACTCTGCAGAATGATCATTATCACTCATTCATTTAAAATTCACAGATTTAATCTCCAACCAGTATTTTATGGATTAATAATTCAAAATATATATATATGAAAACCCTACCATGAACCATATTCTAAAAGCCAGGCCACAAGCCAGCCCTGAATCTCAGCAGAGTTGCAACACCTACACTCCAGTTCATTGAACTCATCCAGGTTAACTAACAAGGTGATGATGACGGACAACACCCATCCCAAGGAACAAAGAGAGTCTGCCACTGTAAGCAAGCTACTTCCATCCATCTGCCTCATGGGACCTAAAGCCCCTCTCAAGTAGAGGCACAACGTGTATCACCATCCCAATATCCTCAAAATTGGGGAATGAACAATGGACTAAAGTAAACTTTTTATTATTCTATTATACATTTACTGTTATTCTAGAAATGGAAGAATTTGGATCATTGATATAAAGTCCTTGGCCACCAGAGGCTCTGAGGGGAGGGAGAGTAAAAAATAGGTGTAATATGAGGGTATTTTTGGAACATTGAAATTTACCTGCATGACATTGCAATGACGGATACAGGCATTATATATTTTGCCATAACTTACAAAATTGCATGGGACAGATTGTAAACTATAATATAAACTATAATCCATGGTTAGTGGCAATGCTTCAATATGTGCTCATCAATTGTTAACAAATGAACCCCACTAATTAAAGATGTTGTTATTGTGGGAAAATGTGGGAAAGGGAGGGAGTGGGACATATGGGAATCCCCTATATTTCTTACGTAACATTTATGAAATCTAAAGTCTCTTTAAAATAAATAAATTAATTTTTTAAAAAGCCAGGACATATGCAAAGAATAACCAAAAGTTCCTGTTTCATAGAGCATAGAGCATTACATCCAAACTTTTTAAAAACTTAACTTTTCAAGCATTTATGCTTTAATTCTACATCTATGAAGAAAGTCCCTAGCAACATGCCTTGTGCACAATAGGAACTTAAGATCTCATTTTCGGTTGAATGCATGATTTAGCATGATATTCATCAGACTGTCAAATAGGCAGCTGAAGGCTGACAATCAGAAATATCAGTAAACATAGTAAAGGCTATTATATTAGAAGCTGCCTTAGATTCCCAGCTGCTATGACAAATATGATAAAATAGATTGGCTTAAACAATGGGAATTTATTGTTTCAAGGTTTAGATTGCTAGGAGAACTGCTTCCTCCTGGAGTCAGAGTTGGTAACATTCTGGGAGCTGGCAATCCTTGGGGTTCCTTGGCTTTCCTGTCAGTGGCAATATCCTTGCCTTTCTCTTCTGGGTTCCATTGATTTCCTCCTTCTAGATCCTCTGCATGACTTTTTATTTATAAAGTCTCCAGGAATAAGATTAAGGACCAACTTGACTCAATTGGGCTACGCCTTCACTAAAAATAACATCTTCAGAAGGTCCCATTTATGACAGGTTCACATCCACAGGAATGGATTAAGATTAAGAACAGGGTTGGTTTTTTTTCCTATACTTAATTCCACCTACCACAGAGGCCCTCTTCGGGCCTGCTACACTCAGTCCATGCTGAACTTTATACAACAGGAGAAAAGTCGCTGCCTGCATATGCTTACAAATTGGCCATACTTTCCCACCAGCAAAGCTTATGGGATGCCTAGGCATTATTACCTGGCCCATGGATAATGTAGCAGGCAAATGCTGGTGACAGAAACATGTTTTACCTAGACCTGGATGATCAGAGAATCTAGTAGTACTTTCTACAATTATGGAAGGGGTTTCAGAGTTATGTGGTTGAAATAAAATAAATTTAGGAAGACTCCATTTAGAGATTATGGAAAGATGGTAGGCTTCTTTCAAATCAGACTGAATTCCATTACCCCATCCAACTACATCTCCCTTGAGTAAATATGGAAGCTTTGTAAGTTATGCCCACTGATCCATGGTCAGGTTTAAAACTAGGTATCTAAAGGAATAATTCCATAATGGGGGTGTGAATCAACAAAAATATTCCTTGGAAAATGCCCAGGACAATTTTAGGGAAATGAAATTATTTTGTATGATGCCATAAAGATGGATAACTAACATAAGACTTTTGTCAAAATGTATGGCAAAGAATGAACTCTAATGTAAACTATGGATTTTAGTTACTACTAATGTGTCAATATCGGTTGATCAATTTTAAGAAATAAACCACATTAATTCAAGATGTTAAAAATAGGGAAACTGTGTGTGGGGGGGGAATAAATGGGAATTCTCTTAATTTTTTGTGCAATTTATCTGTAAACTTAAAACTGTTTTAAAAATAAAGTCTATTAAAAAATCAGTAAGACACAAAAACTTCTGTATAACCCAGGTTTTCACTCATTCATTTATAGACCAAATAATTTTGAGAGTAGACAATCTTCTGGGGGCAAAGTATAGAACGATACAATATAGACATGGTCTCTGCCAAAATGGAACCAACAATATAGTCCATTATTTTAAAAACTTTGTATTTGGTCCATTAAAGATCCTAAAATACCTACATATACTATAAGACTTATAATATGGCATTTCATAAAGAGAAATGCAAGGAGAAAGGTAAGGAAAATTATATTGCAAGTGAATATTTACTCCAAGTTCTGTCACTTTTGAGTCCTTAGAAATCACTTAATTCCTGCTAAATCAATATCTTGCCAAGTTGATCAGTATCTTGCCAAATTGATTTTCTCATTTAAAATATAGACCATTTTATTATGAGAAATAATGGATTCTTGATGCATAGAAATGCCTCCATAAAGGGTAGTTATTGTAATTTAGTGTCTATATTCTAAATATTTGCATATATTAACTTACCTGACCACTCCCCCTGTACACACACACAAATACACAAGAATTTTAAGATTCATGGGAGCAAATATTTTATCTTTTTTTTCTTGTTCCTTATTCCCTGGTTGCCCCTAACATTTAGTAGTCACTTTAAAGTGTATTGAGTAAATGAATAATTGAAAAATAAGAAGTAATAATTCTACTACTTCATTAAAGAAGAAGTTGTGTGTTTAGAGAACAATCATGCATAAAATACAGGATTCTCATGTATCACCCTATTTTTAACACCTTGCATCCATGTAGAAGATTTTTGACAATTGATGGAAGCATATTTTTACAATTGTGCTATTAACTAGAGACAATGGTTTGACTTAGGGTTCATAGTTGGTGCAGTGCAATGTGATGGGGCTAATGAGTAAACTTGGCCAGCTAATGGTGCCCAGTTGTTTGGTCAAGCAAACACTGGGCTAATTGCAATACAAGAGCATTTCATACACATTAAACATCAGTGAGGTGATTGCATAGATGACTGGTTACAACTACAATCAACTGAGGAGCTTGCTGTCAGCAGTGAGTGCTGTCACATCCAATCAGTTGAGGGCCTTAAAAGGAGAAATGATTTCAGCATTGTGGAATAGACACATAATCCAGATATTGGTTTGCCTTGCCTGCAGGAAACACTTCTTCCAAAACTACCATCCATAGACTTATCAAGTATCTTATTCACCATCACAGTATTCCACACAGCATTGATCTAATAATGGAACCCACTTCACAGCAAATGAAGTGCAGGAATGGGCATGGAATTTACTGGTCTTATCGTCTTTCCCATCATCCTAAAGCAGCTGGATTGAGAAATGGTGAAATGGCCTTTCGAAGACTCAATTACAGTGTCAACTAGGTGGCAATACCTTCCAGGGCTGGGACAATGTTCACCAGAAGTCTCTATGTGCGCTATATCAGCATCCATTCTGAGGTGCTATTTCTTCCATAGCCCAGATTCACAGGTTCAGAAAGCAAGGGGAGGAAATGGGAGAGGCACCACACCCTATTAACCCTAATGATCCACTAGGAAAATTTTTACTTCCTGCCACTGTTACCTTATACTTTGCTGGTCTACAGGTCTTAGTTCCAAAAGGAACAATGCTTCCACCATGGAACACAACAATGATCTCATTGAACTGGATGTTAAGACTACCACCGGCTACTTTGGGCTCCTTGTACCTAGGAATCAACAGGCAAAGAAGGGAAATTTTGTACTGGCTGGAGTGATTTATCCTGACTATCAAGGGGAAATAGGACTGTACTGACACAATGGAGGTAAAGAAGAATTTGCCTAGAATACAGGGGATCCCTTAGAGCATATCTTAGTACCACCATGCCCTATGATTAAAGTCAATGGGGAAAGCAGACTTGGCCCAGCGGATAGGGTGTCCGCCTACCACGTGGGAGGTCCGCAGTTCAAACCCCGGGCCTCCTTGACCCATGTGGAGCTGGCCCATGTGCAGTGCTGATGCACGCAGGGAGTGCCCTGCCACACAGGGGTGTCCCCTGCGTGGGGGATCCTCACGTGCAAGGAGTGTACCCTGTAGGGAGAGCTGCCCAGTGCAAAAGAGGGTGCAGCCTGTGCCGGAGTTGCACCGCACACACGGAGAGCTGACACAAGATGAACAACAAAGGGGGAGGCGGATTCCCGGTGCCGCTGATAAGGATAGAGATGGTCACTGAAGAGCACACAGTGAATGGACACAGAGAACAGACAACTTGGGGTGGGGGGAGAGGGAAGGAAGGGGAAAGAAATAAATAAAAATAAATCTTTTAAAAAAATAAATAAATGAAGTCAATGAAAAATTGCAACAACTCAATCCAGGCAGCACTCTAACAATGGCCCAGAATCTTCAAGAATGAAAGACTGGGTCACCCTACAGGCAAGGAACCATGGCCAGCTGAGGTGCTTGCCGAGAGTAAAGGGCAAATGGAATGCATAGGGGAATAAGGTAGTGATAAATATGAACTTTCACCACATGATCAGTTACAGAACTGAGGACTGTAATGGTCACAAATATTTCTTCCTTGTTTTCTTATGAGTATGTTTGCATATGTATGCAAACCAAATATCTTTGTTTTCTTCCCTATCCTTTCCCCTTATCATATGGCATAAGTTATATTAGTTTCATGTCATAGTATTTGTAGATGTCAGGTTTAAGAGTGAATGTTACTCAAGGACTTTACCCTATTTTGGAGGGATTTGTTCTGCTTCCAGTTGTGTGTGGGAGCATTGAACATTTTTAGAGGGAATATATATATATATATTTGTTATTGTTTTTATTTAGACACTAATTATGGTTTACGGTGATTTGTATGGCTTCCAAGTTGACAATGGTGGACTGTGATGGTTAGGCTAATGTGTCAACTCAGCCAGATAATGGTGCCCAGTTGTGTAGTCAAGCAAACACTAGGCTAATTGTCATACCAGGGAACTTCATGGACTTTAATCATCAGTGAGTTGATTGCAAAGTTGGTTGGTTACATTTACAATCAAATGAGGAGCTTACCATCTGCAATGAGTGATGTCTCATCCAAATATTTGAAGGCCTTAAAAGGAAAAATGATTTTACCATTCAGAGAGAAATCCCAGTTCTATTTCAGATAGCCAGCGTCTCCTGGGGAATTCATCAAGGACCTTCATCAGAGCCCCTGATTTACAGCCTGTGCTATGGAATCTGGAGTTGTGCATCCCCACACTTGCATGAGGCAATTTTATAAAATCCCATACTATTTACAGATTTCTCCTGTTGGTTCTGTTTCCCTAGAGAACCCTAACTAAGACATACAGTTCCATTGATTTTTCAAACATTTTATTCTGTTACCATATAACAACCTAACATTTACCCTTTTAACCACTTTTTGATATATATTTCCATGATTTTAATTACATTCACGCAATTGTGCTACCATCAGGACAAAACCATTACCAAAACATTTCCACTGTTCTAAATAGGAACTCTATACATTTAAATCATTTAACTTCCTATTTGCTATCTCCACCCCATCCCCTGGCAACATATATTCTAAATTCTATGAGTTGGATTATTCTAATTATTTCATATCAGTGAAATTATACAGTGTTTGTCCTTTGGTATCTGGCACATTTCACTTAACATGATATCTTTGAGTTTTATCCATGGTGTCACACTAACCAGAACTTCATTCCTTTTTGATGCTGAATACTATTCCATTGTATGTATATACCACATCTCATTTAGCCAATCTTGAGTTGATGGACATCTGGGTTGCTTCTATCTTTTAGCAATTGTGAATAATGCCACCACAAATATTGTTGTGCAAATATCTGTTCAATTCCCTGCTTTCATTCTTTTAGGTACATACCTAGTAGTGGGACTGCTGGGTCATACAGTGTCTTAGTTTGCCACAGGGCTGCCAAAAAGTGAAGTACCAGAAATGGGTGGGCTTTTATAATGGGAAATTTATTAGGATAAAATCTTACAGCTCTGAGGTCCAAATCAAGGCACCATTCGAGATGCTTTCTCAAGTCTGGTCTTGGCAATTCATGCATCCTGCCACTTGGTGAGGCAAGATGACAGCTGATCTCTACCTAGGTCCCTGCCTTCGCCTCAAGGGTCATTGTTTCCTGGAGCTCAGCTGTGGGCTATCAGCTATATGGCTCGTCTCTTGTCCCCCTCTCAGTCTCGCCTGCTCCACTTTCTCCATGAGCTCAGCTATGGTTGGTCTGTCTGGTATATGGTTCTTCTATTCAGTCTTGAGCTACTCCATGGACCCAGCCTCTTGGGGGCATCGTGTTTCAGCTTTGGCTGCTAGTGATCCTCAACTCCTGTCTCACATGGCAGGTTCAAAAAGGTTAGTACTCCTTTCTCTGGGTCTGTGTGTTCGCAGTTTATATAAGACCCAGCAAAGGGCAGAGACCCAATCTGTCTCTGTGGAAGGTGTCTGCCACACCTTCCTGACATAATACAACCAAAAGTGATCTAATCAAACCATCTAGTCAACCTCCTTTAACTGAACCTAACCAAAAGACCCCAACTACAAGGTATTTACAGGCACATGAATGGGTTATCCTAAAAACATAATTTTCTGGGGTCCACAAAAGACAAACCAGGACATATGGTAATTCTATACTTAGCTTTCTGAAGAACTGTCAAACTGTCTTCCACAGCAGCTACGCTATTTTACATCACCAGCAGTGATGGAGTGTTCCCATTTCCCCACATCCTCTCCGACATTGTAATTTTCGGGTTTTTTTTTTTTACTAGTAGCCATTCTAGTGGGTGTTAAATGATATCTCACTGTGGTTTGCATTTCTCTGATGGCTAATGATGTTGAGCATCTTTCCATGTGCTTTTTTGGCCATTTATATATCTTCTTTGAAATAATTTCTATTAATCTATTACCCATTTCTTTCATTCTGTTGTTTATCTATTTGTCATAAAGTTATAGGATTTCTTTATGTGTTCTGAATATTAAACCTTTATCAGATGTGTGGTTTCCAAAAAATTTCTCCCATTTTGTAGATTGTCATCTTACTTTCATGATAAAGTCCTTCGATGCAAAAAAGTTTGTAATTTTGATGAGGTCCCTTTTATCTGTATTTTCTTTTGTTGCTTCTGCTTTGGGATTAAAGTCTAAGAAACACAAGGTCCTAGAAATGCTTCTTTATGTGTTCTTCTAAAGTTTTACAGTTCTGGCTCTTAAATTAAGGTCATTGATTTATTTTGAGTTGATTTTTATATAATAACTCTGTTTGGAGCTTTGAAACTTATGTATCTCGACAACAACCATACGATTAGATGCCAAAGTTATAGAGTCCCTCTATACTTACTGCTATGTCCTGAGACTAAAGGATGGATGATATGTGCTTAGAAATTTCTTATTCTAGTTCTCCAATCAGAAGGTAACACATTGTAATATGTTCTTGTTGATCCAACATTTTCTGCTTCATTTTTCTTCAACTAGCTATTGTTACAATCTCATTTCATCATTCTCTTAAGTTGGTTTAGGTGTTCTGTGCAAACAAAAGCATATTACTGTAGAAGTACACATAGTTTATCACTTTGCATGGTGTTGGCTCTATCAATTTACAGTATTTACAGGCTCAGCAGCAAATAGGCAAAAGTTTCCAACATTTTTAACAATATATATTCTTTCATATGCTCTTGAAGTTTGAAAAGAGATTAAAACACATTGTCTATCCATTTCATCATATGGTCAATAATAATCAGTCCACTTTACCATGCTTCTATTTAAAACAAAACATTAATTTTAAACTAATTAAATCTTTAATAGTGGTTACACCTCATTGTTCAACAAGGATAGAATTTATCGATACAAAGCAATAGTCCATTGGTAGGTCCCATGGAGGAGACAAAAGAAGTTAAAGGGGCTGTCTGCTTCTACTTAAAGTGGGCAATAAAGCACAGGACACATGAAATGCTTATAAAATGTTAGAGAGAGCAGATGATTAAAAGCCATAAAAAGAAAATGTTTTAGTGAGTGTTATAAACATCCAGAGCGTGGAGAGATGAAGGGGTTGCAATGATGGGGGAAAGTTTAACAATGGAGGAGGAACTTTAACAGGAATCTTGAAAGATCTATAGGCTCTCCTGCACTCAGGCTCACTTTCCAAACATTACCCACAGTAATGAGCATGGTGCTTTCAGAGAACAGTAAGGAACCCTGTCTGGCATACTGTTCAAATAAAGCCCTACAGGTACTCCCACCCAATTAGCGACCATCAGATTGGCAGCTCACAGAATGGCTCTTTGTTACCTGTGATACAGAGACTTGCAGGTACATCTCTTAATGTGGAGACTCTGCCAAAGGGTTGGGTCACTGGCGGTATTCTACTTCATTTAGTATAGCATACGTGAGAAGCAATACTGTTCTTAATGATTTTTTTTGCTTCCTCAATTTGTCCAGTATAAGCATTTAAAATAGTAATGAATTTTAACTAAAAAGTTTATAGCAACTATTATATGGAAGTTTACACATCAGAATTGATATTCCTGCAAAAGCCTAATATGCCTTAGAGATGGACTAATACAAATACACATTTACTTTGGAAGCTCCAGGGACCAAGTATTGCAGACTAACTGAAGAATGGACTTATTAAACAACCATTTATAGAAAGTACCATTATTCTTTCATTTTCAGAATTTGGTGAAACTGACATCAAATACTCATTTCTGTAATGAACTATGTAAAATATTAAACTCATAATATTATTTAGCTGCCAGTTGGTTACCAAAAAAAAAAAGTCTTGTTAATATCTGCCACCAATTAATATTTGGCCAAGCAGACCATAATCAAATCCAACTACTCAGTGGTCAGGACCATTCTCAAGTTTGCTGCAGAAACTAGGAAAGGCATTTTTGATATTCGTTTTGTTTTGTATGGTAGTTGATGTTGTACTTTATAAATAACGTGTACCAGCAGACGAAAATAATTACTAGGAATAAAAACCAGAATTTTACACGGTGCAAAAATTGTGCACAGGGAAAATGTGAGAGGCAAGAAATTCTGAAATAAGTCATTTGAGAAAAGGACAAAAGCAATTGTAAGAAAAAATACAGCTGCTTATTGGATTTGTACTAAGGATCTAACTAGCTCTAGAATTGTTTCAGGATATAGACTGTAGTCTACCATAATGATCTGCATTTCCTTTATAGGAAACAGGAAAAAATATAGAGGAGGGAGCAGGAAATCTTCTAGCCCAAAAGCAGGAACCATGAGTCACATGTGCTAACCTGTTGTCATAGAAACCTAATAAGTCCCTGCATCCTACTTCCCCAAAAATTGGTGGCTCATTTTCAAAATTCCCTAATCTCCTTTAGGAAATCAGATTTGTTTTTGTGTCCACACCACTTCCATCTTTTCTTTCTCCCATTATTTTGTTATTCTCCAATTGTCCTCTCCTTTAGTCTGCTGCCTATTCCAAAGATGTGCAAAATACCATCCCTTCCAAGGGCTCACCCCAACCCTTGAATCACAGAAAACAAGGCTCTGTGCACTGGAGATAATTCGAGTAGGCAGTACTTATTGAAAATACTAGAGTCCGTTTTCTTCCTTCTTACCATGCTGTGCAATTCACTATACTATCAAATTCTTTGTTTCTCTTTTGTATTATCTAAACTCTACTTCGCCAAAGTTGCTCAGTGGAGAAGGTCAGTTACCAGTCATTTACATCTCAATCTGAGTCTAACTGTATATATCAGGATAATTGCAGTTGAAGCTCATCACTATGGATACGTTGAAAGTCCTGGAACACAGGTGAAAAGAATCAAAATTACAAGCCATAAAATTCCTTTTAGTGAATCCTTTCCAGAAACCAGATATTCTATCCTCTGCTATGGAGGAAGATATTGTGAAACTCACTCAGTGCACTCTTATTTTTCTCTTTCCTCTCCTCTGAGTCAGAATTTCAGACAGCTTCCTTCTTTACTAAATTTTCAGTTAAATATGTCTATTCACAGTTGGCACCTGTCAGGTTAGTGTTGAACTCCTGGGATGTACATCCAGGAGTTGTGAAGAAATCTATTCCAAAGGGATCATGCTCTTTATTAATGTCAATCAACCATAGCATCTGAATGCCACCCCTCACTGTGACAATACAGATCCCCTGCAGGATATGTTCTTAAAATACTTTACTATGCCAGACTTTTTAGTCACTAAAAAAAAAAGAGAGAGAGAGAAAGAGAGAAGTGGGGAAGAAAAGGAGGGAGAGAAAGAGTGAGGGAGGGAAGAAAGATGGAAAGAAGGAAGGAAGGAAGGAAGGAGAGAGGGAGGGAGGGAGGGAAGGAGGGAAGGAGGAAGAGAAAGAAAAAAAAAGACAGATTACCTAGAGCCTCATAAGCATAAATTTTCTACTTGAACTTAATTATTTGGATCTTTCATAATGCTCACAGGAAAAAAAAGTTGAATATATAAAATGTGCTGTATTAGTCAGCCAAAGGGGTACTGATGCAAAATACCAGAAATTGGTTGGTCTTTACAACGGGTATTTATTTGAGGTAGGAGCTTACAGATACCAGGCCATATGCATAAGTTACTTCCCTCACCAAAGTCTATTTTCACGTATTGGAGCAAGATGGCTGCCAACAGCTGCGAGAGCTCAGGCTTCCTGGGTTCCTCTCTTCCAGCATCTTGCTTCTCTTGGATTGAGGGTTCCTTTTTCCCAGGGCTTCCTTCTTCCTGGGTTCAGGATTCTTCTTTCCTGGGGCTGGCTTCTGTTTCCTCTGTAGGCTTACTTCCCAGGGCCCCAGCGTAAGGCTTCAGCATCAAACTCCAACATCAAAACTCCAACATCAAAAACCCTTCTACTCTGTCCTTTGTCGTGCCTTTTATTTGTGAGTGCCCACCCCTTGGTGGGTGGGGACTCAACACCCTACTGACGTGGCCCAATCAAAGCCCTAATCATAATTTAATCATGTCCAGGTACAGACCAGTTTACAAACATAATCCAGTATCTAATTTTGGAATTCATAACTGTCAAACTGCTACATGTGCACATGTGAAAGACCTGTGTTCTTAGAAGCTTGAAATACAGATATGCCACTTTGAAAGTGATGTTGCTATATTGTAGTAGATGAAATTGAAAAACATAGTGAGCATTGACAAGACTGTGAATTGAGAATCTTCTAAAGAAATAGTCCTATTTTACTATTCTGATCTCTGCTATAGGCATCCTGAAGTCAATATCAATGTCTAACTCACTTCTATGCCCCAAACACCTGTTGCTAGTATAAGGGAGGTGCTTAATAATTAATGTTAAAAGTATTTTCAATGGAAAAGTGTTGAATGAATCAGATAGGGAATCCCATCCAATCCTATATTCTGTCATCAGCAGTGATCAAAGGTAATATGCAGGAAAGGATGATTGTCATTCATTACATCAGTATGAAAATATTAAAATGGCATAATAAACTTTCCTAGTTTACTCTTTAGTGGCTTATTTTGGCCAAATTACCTATGCAATTATCAAAACATTTTTTGATACCTTGTGTTTAGACTGTATCATAGCTCTATTCTGTTGACTGAATATACTCTCACAAGTCACCCATACTTTGGAGAAGGTTTAGATGATACACATTTCAAAATCTCATAAACTCCTTCATAAAATTTTCTAGTACATATATTAATCTATCCATAAATATTCAGTACACACTGAGTCCAGAAAATCTTTCTACCATACATTTTTTTACAATTTCTAAATTGCTCTATCATACCATGAAAAAGATGAAATTCAAAAACTACCAATTTTGATAGCTATAATCAAATAGTCTAGAAGTATTTCATAAATCTGTAAAAGGAAATATAGAACATTTTAAAAATAACAACTGGGAATAAATATTTACTTGGCTCATGTTGGTTATCTTTTTCAAATCATTCAACTTTTCAGTATCCTTCACATGCCAGGTAAATATATATAATGTCTTACTCCTACATTACTGAAAATATAGAGGGACTCAACACATAAAATGCAGAGAAAGAAAATAGTTCTGCATTGCTGAGAAGTAGTATAATTTTCTGGAAAGTATTACTTATTTTTCTGGGTAAATATGAAAAAGTCTCTTTTGCAGCCTTCTTTCTTCCATTTGTCTGGTTACTCACTCAAGAAATATTCACTGAACACATATTTTGTACTTGGTTAAGTTTGTGGGAGTGAATGATTCTCTCAAATTAAATACCCAGTACCAAGAAAATATATGCAAATGAAGACCAGAAAACAATAAAATATGATATCATGTGATAAATATCCTGAAGCAATTTACAAAAGCTATTGACAAATCAAACGAGGGAAATCTCCTTCCATTCAGGGAAATCAGGGAAGGACACCTAAATGAAAGCATCAATATGTGTTCATCAATTGTAACAAATGTACCATACTAATGAAAGATGTTATTAAAGTGGGAAAGTATGAGGCTGGGGGCAAGATGGTGGCTGAGTGAACTTGACTGACAGTATCTCCTGCAGGGAAGGGGCTGGGCGGCGTTGGAGGCTCTTCAGGACCAGGCTGTTTCGGGATTTCTGCAGGTTGGGAGGTATCTGGACATCGATTTGGTGGGAAGGTAACAGAGAAAATACATCTATAAAATATACACGGAGGTCCCGGCTGCGAGCGGAAAGTTCCCTCCTTGGGTGGGTGGAGCCGCAGCATCGGGCACTGCTGTGGCACCGGGCGCTGCCACAGCGGTATTTTTTTTGGAGGCTCTGCAGTACTGGGGAATTCATAAGCCCTGAGCAGCCTATTGGGGGGTTAATAGGACAGGAGGTGCTTGCAGACTGATTTGGAGAGACAAACGGGAGTTTTATGGCAAAGGGGGGGAATTTTTGATTGCGGACACAAACAATAGAGCTTCCGCCTAGAGCCACGACCCCCCCAAACCCGGCTGCCAATCTACAGTGGACTTAAAGTGATAGCAATAAAGAGACGCCACCAGGGTTTGGTAGGGTGGGAGATGTTTAGAAGCTGATTAGGGGAATATTTTGCGAAGCTTGGGAATTTCAGGTTTGGACTCTGTTATTAGTGTTTCCGGCTGGAGTCCCTCCCCCGGACCTGGCTACTGATCTGAGTCATTAAATTGGCTGCAGCCTAGAGGCGCCCCCAGGTGACCATTCAGGGGGATCACAGGGTGGGAGGGGTCCTGAAGTCAATTGGTGATATATCCACAGAACAGACCCCAGTGAGTGAGTGAATTGTGGGGTACAGAACACAGGATAGAGCTTGTGGATGTGACCTCACCCATAGGGCTGGCACCCAGCTGCGGGGATCCCTGAAGACTGTGATGCACAGTGGTACTCCCAGGCTTCCTGTTAACCAGACTTGAGGTTGCCAGGTCTGAGTCCCCTAAACCCTGTTGGCCCACACCCCAGAGACTCACACCTCTTGAGTCTTCAATATTGCAGACATTCCATCCCTGAATCCATCATGCCCTGAGGTCCATCTGAGGTCCTTGAATGTCCTAGCCCTCAATGTTTACGTTTTTTCTTTTTCTTTTTTATTTTGTTTTGGTTTTATTTTTATTCTATTTTTATCTTTTATTTTATTTTTTTAATGTTCTGATTGCTAACATTGCATTATCCCCTAGTCTTTTCTCCCAGCGTATCCCCCAAAGTCTTTTTTTTCCCCTCTCTCTCTCTCTTTTCCCCCATCTTCTTCTTATTCTATTTTATCTTAACTATACAATAGGTGCTGCAGGAAACACCTCACATTTGCTGGGTTTCCTCATCCTCCACTGCCTCATTTCTGTGTGAATAGATTTTGGCTATCTACACTATCCCCTTTCCCCTACATCTTGATATCCTCCATCATCTACTGTCTCTCCTATATTCCACCTCCCTTTCTTTGATCCACAAAGTGTCTAACTCTTAATTCCTAATATCTTTGTTTTGTTTTCTGTCTGTTATCCACTCTTGAAACTATTACCTTTCTTTTCTCTTTCCCTCTCTCATGAAAACAATAGCATTTTAGTTCATACCATATTCCTCCCATATTCAGTTGTCTACCTCATTATAGGTACTCTACCTACTGCTATAACTCTACACAATTTACACGAATCTAACCTCCATCCTCCCAGATCTCATATTGTTGCTTTGTTAACATATATCACCAATACTACTTTACACGTTTTCCTTGCTTACACAATTGCCTTTCCCCGGCACTAATACTTTCCTTTAAAGTGAACTTAACCAGCAATAAGAAATTAGAATAAGAAGAACAAAGTGACAAAGAGAAGATATAACACTTATGCAAAAACAACAGCTAATTAATCTCCAAGACTAGAAAAAGAAGCTAAGGAACTGATTAAACCCATCAAGAAAAAATGATGCCCAGACAGCAACAAAAATCTACAAACCAAACCAGTAATCAGGAAAACATGGCTGAATCCAATGAACAAACTAAAAACCAGGAAGGGGAGCAAAACTTCGCACAAGCAATGAAAGATCTCAGAACATTTATCACCAACAAATTTGATGAAGTAAAGGAAGAGGTTAACAACATGAAGACAATACTTGGGGGGAAATTGCAGACATACACAAAAAGATAACAGATATGATGGGAATGAACACCACAGTTCAAGAAATCAAAAATACACTTGTAGCAAATATCAGCAGACTAGAAGAGGCAGAGCAGAGAATTAGTGATGTGGAAGACAGTACATCGGAAATCAAACAGATAGTAGAAGTGGTCGATAAAAAGATAGAAAAAATCCAGCTAGGACTTAGGAACCTGAATGATAATGCAAAATGCTCAAACATATGTATTATAGGCATTCCAGAAGGAGAAGAGAAGAGAAAGGGGTCATAAGGAGTGTTGCAGGAAATAATGACTGAAAACTTCCCAAATCTACTGAAAGAGACAGATGTACATATTCAAGAAGCACAGCGCACTCCACTGATCATAAACCCCAACAGGCCCACCCCAAGACATATACTTGTCAAATTATCCAATGCTCAAGACAAAGAGAAAATTCTAAAAGCAGCAAGAGAAAAGAAAACCATCACATACAAGGGAAGCTCCATAAGATTAAGTGCTGATTTCTCATCTGAAACCATGGAGGCAAGAAGGCAGTGGTGTGATATAGTCAAGGTACTAAAGGAAAAAAATTTCCAACCAAGAATACTCTATCCAGCTAAACTAGCATTCAAACATGATGGAGAGTTCAAAATATTCACAGATAAACAGAAACTGAAAGAGTATACCAACAAGAAACCTCCCCTTCAAGAAATTCTAAAGGGAGTTCTGCAGGAAGAAAGGAAAAAACAGGACAGGCAGAGTTGGAGGAGAGTGTAAGAGCAACAAAAAAGACAAAAATAGAAGGAAAAAAAATACAAACAAAATATGACAAACACAAGTCCAATCAAAATATGGCTAACACAAATAATTCCTTGAAATTAATAACACTGAATGTCAACGTATTAAACTCACCTATCAAAAGATTCAGACTGGGACATTGGATAAGGAAATATGACCCATCTATATGCTGTCTACAAGAGACACATCTTAGACCCAGAGACTCATGGAGGTTGAAAGTGAATGGCTGGAAAACAATCATACAAGCAAACAATGACCAAAAAAAGGCAGGGGTAGCTATATTAATATCAGACAAAATAGACTTTAAATGTAAAACAATTGTGAGAGCAAAGAAGGATACTACATTTTACTGAAAGGGACAATCTGTCAAGAAGATCAAACAATCATAAATATTTATGCTCCTAACAAGGGTGCCTCTAAATACGTGAGGCAAATGCTGGAAAAACTAAGTGAAAAAATAGATGCATCTACAATTATAGTGGGGGATTTTAATACACCACTATCAACTCTGGACAGAACATCTCAAAAGAGAATCACTAAAGAAACAAAACATTTGAACAGTATATTAGAGGAGCTGGATCTAATAGACATATATAGATCATTACACCCAAACACAGCAGGATATACATTTTTCTCAAGTGCACATGGATCATTATCCAAGATAGACCATATGCTAGGCCACAAAGAAAGGCTTAATGAATTCAGAAAGATTGAAATCATACAAAACAATATCTCTGACCTCAGTGGAGTGAAGCTGGAAATTTGCAAGGGCCAGCGGCCCAGATTTCACACCACAATTTGGAAATTAAACAGCAAACTCTTAGAAAAACAGTGGGTCAAAGAGGAAATCTCAAAAGAAATCAATGACTACCTTGAAACAAATGATAATGATAACACAACATACCAAAATTTATGGGATGCAGCAAAAGCAGTACTGAGAGGGAAATTTATAGCCATAAATTCATATATCAAAAAAGAAGAAAGAGCAAAAATTGAAGAACTAACTGCACATTTGAAGGAATTAGAAAAACAACAACAGGAAGAAGAAGGAAGGAAATAACAAAGATAAGAGCAGACCTAAATGAAATAGAACATAAGAAAGCACTTGAAAAGATAAACAAGACCAAGAGCTGGTTTTTTGAGAAGATCAACAAAATTGACAAACCTTTAGTGAGACTAACAAAGAAAAAAAGAGAGAAGAGGCAAATACACTAAATAAGTAATGAGAAAGGCGATATCACCACTGACCCCACAGAAATAAAGACTATCATAAGAGGATACTTTGAAAAACTATATTCCAACAAAAATGACAATTCAGAGGAAATGGACAAATTCCTAGAAACACATAAGCAGCCCATATTGATGAAAGAAGAAATTGATGATCTTAACAAACCAATCACAAGCAAAGAGATAGAATCAGTCATTAAAAATCTCCCAACTAAGAAGAGCCCAGGGCCAGCCAGCTTTAAAGGTGAATTCTACAAAACATTCCTGAAAGAACTAACACCAATCCTGCTGAAACTATTCCAAAAAATCAGAACAGAAGGAAGATTGCCGAACTCCTTCTATGATGCCAACATTACCCTAGTACCAAAGCCAAACAAAGACACCACAAGAAAGGAAAATTACAGACCAATTTCTCTAATGAACCTAGACGCAAAAATACTTAGCAAAATACTTGCTAATCGTATTCAACAACACATTAAACGAATTACACACCACGACCAAGTGGGATTTATTCCAGGTATGCAAGGATGGTTCAACATAAGAAAATCAATCAATGTAATATACCATATAAACAGATTGAAGGAAAAAAATCACATGATTATATCTATAGATGCAGAAAAAGCATTTGACTAAATACAGCACACTTTCTTGATAAAAACACTCAAAAAGATCGGAATACAAGGAAATTTTTTGAACATGATAAAGAGTATATATGAAAAACCTAAAGCCAACATTGTTTACAATGGAGAAATCCTAAAATCCTTCCCTCTAAACTCAGGAACAAGACAAGGATGCCCATTGTCTCCGCTCCTATTTAACATTGTCTAAGACGTACTTGCTTGAGCACTGAGGCAAGAACCAGATATAAAAGGCATTCAAATTGGAAAGGAAAAAGTCAAAATTTCATTATTTGCGGATGACATGATCCTATACATAGAAAACCCTGAGAGGTCTACAACAAAGCTTCTAGAACTCATAAATGAGTTTAGTAAAGTCACAGGTTATAAGATCAATGCGCAAAAATCAGTAGCATTTCTGTACACCAATAATGAGCAAGATCAGGAGGAAATCAAGAAACAAATACCATTCACAATAGTAAATAAAAAAATCAAATACTTAGGAATAAATTTAACTAAAGAGGTAAAGAACGTATACACCGAGAACTATACAAGACTGTTCAAGGAAATCAAAGAAGACCTAAATAAATGGAAGAATATTCCTTGTTCATGGATAGGAAGACTGAATATTATTAAGATGTCTGTCCTACCAAAACTGATCTACACATTCAATGCAATTCCAATAAAAATCAACACAGCCTTCTTTAAGGAACTAGAAAAACTAACTATGAAATTTATTTGGAAAGGAAATAGGCCCCGAATAGCCAAAGACATATTGAAAAAGAAAAAAAAAATTGGAGGAATCACACATCCTGACTTCAAAACATACTACAAAGCTACAGTAGTGAAAACAGCATGGTATTGGCATAAGGAGAGACACACAGACCAATGGAATCGAATTGAAAGTTCTGATATAGAACCTCATATATATAGCCATATAATATTCGATAAAGCCACCAAACCCTCTCAACTGGGAGAGAGTGGCCTAGTCAACAAATGGTGCCTGGGCAACTGGATAGCCATATGTAGAAGAATGAAAGAGGATTACCATCTCACACCTTATACAAAGATCAACTCAAGATGGATCAAAGACCTAAATATAAGAGCCAAGACCATAAAGATCTTGGAAAGCAGTGTAGGGAAACATCTACAGGACCTTGTAATAGGAAATGGATTCATGAATATCACACCAAAAGCATGAGCAGCAAAAGAACAAATAGATAAATGGGACTTCCTCAAAATTAAAGCCTTCTGTACCTCAAAGGAGTTTGTCAAGAAAGTAAAAAGGGAACCCACACAATGGGAGAAAATATTTGGCAACCATATATCTGATAAGAGACTTATAACTTGCATATATAAAGAACTCATATATCTTGAAAATAAAAAGATAACCCATTTAAAGAATGGGAAAAAGATTTAAACAGACACTTCTCCAAAGAAGAAATACAAATGGCTAAAAAGCACATGAAAAAATGCTCCAAATCTCTAGCTATCAGGGAAATGCAAATCAAAACTACAATGAGATACCATCTTACTCCCATAAGATTGGCAGCTATGAAAAAAACAGAAGAATGCAAATGCTGGAGAGGATGTGAAGAAAGGGGAACACTCATCCAGTGCTGGTGGGAATGCAGAAGGATCCAACCATTCTGGAGGACAGTTTGGCGGTTTCTCAAAAAACTAACCATAGATTTGCCATATGACCCAGCAATACCACTGCTGGGTATATACCCATCAGAACTGAAAACAAGGACACAAACCGATATATGTACACCAATTTTCACAGCAGCATTGTTCACTATCACCAAAAGTTGGGATCAACCCAAATGCCCATCAACAGACAAGTGGATCAATAAAATGTGGTATATACACACAATGGAATACTACTCGGCTGTAAGAGCAAATACACTACAAACACACATGATAACATGGATGAATCTTGAGAACCTTATGTTAAGTGAAGCAACCCAGGCATTGAAGGACAAATACTACATGACCTCAATGATATGAAATAAGCAACCTGCCTCAGAGAGCTAGAGACCGGAAAATAGGCTTACAGGAAATCAGAGGGTGGAGGAAGGATGTAAGCCAAGGTCTGCAGGGGTGGAATCTATGATGAGCTGGCGGTAAGTATGAGCACAAAGAAGAGATAAAATAGGGGCAAGGGGTTGCCTTTCGGTGGGGCTTTGCGGGTTTGAGGGGGGCTGGAGATGGGCGGAAGGGTAATATTGCCCACAAAATTGGGGGGAGGGAGGGGCAACATATGAACATAGGAGAGTGTCAGGTGTTGGTTGAGAATAAAATGCTGAGAAAATCTTATCAAAATATAATTAGGAGGGTTACCTGTTTAGGATGCTCGGAGGGGATGGTCTGATGCAGGACAGACTCCTGGGGAATGTCTGAAGGCTCATTTTGCCAGGGTGGGTTGTACCATTGGGTAGAGACCCAAGAAGTGAGAGTTGGGGTGGACCCACATCCGGGGGAGGACTAATGCCATCAAATAGAGGGAACTGTATCTCTCGAGAGAAAGGGTGGCTCCCAGGGCATTAGGGCAGTTGAGCAAGTCAGGCCCTGAACACTGTTGCAAGTATCTCTGGACGTGGCTCCTCGGGAAATGGAGATTGGCTGTAGCTGTGGGCCCCAAGGGGAGGGGAAAATGGATGTTGAATGGATGGAACCAAGGTAAATGTGGGGGCAAGAGAGGAGTTTTGTGAGAGTACACAAGGATGAATATAAAACATGTAATATTAAAGTAGGAAAGTGTAGGAGGGAGAGGAGGTGGAGAATATGACAATTCCCTATATTTTTTATGTAACATTTATATAATCTAAAGCATCTTTAAAAATTTTTTAAAAAGGCATTTGAATTGAATATAAAGTCTAGTTAGGATTTCATGAGCAATAAGACTTCTCAAGTTAGGAGAAGTGGGAAAATATATTTATGAAAACAATGAGAGATAAACTTAAGCCAGTAAGTTATTAATATATTCTAATCCCTAGAGATAGACTTTTGAATATATATTTTATTTGATATGAAATAGAAGACTTTTGAACAAAGGAGTGGAGCAAGAAGGGCTACCTTCAGGAGAATCATATCCTACTGTTACTATAAAAATTCTCCCCAGTGCTATCTGGAAAATCAGGTCTAGGGTAAATTCATATACTTACAAGGTGTCAGGCATCCTAAGTACTGGAGATATAGTACTGCCCTAATGCTGCTTCAACTCTAATGAGAAAGATAAGAAAGAAGTAGACACATATAATTAAACAATTTACACAGAAGGCTAGACTCTGTAGTAACATTTTAACTGAAAAAATATAAAGTTCTTAGCTCAGTTTTTGGCATGGGGTCACCAAATTGCTATACAGTGACTTCTACATTGATCTCCTAAGGTAAAATCAATTCCTTCCTATTCTTAAACCTAGTTTTCATAACTTGTATCCAAGAAGCATGTTGAAATACTGTATCATTCTAGACTGTGGAGATAGAAAGTAAAATCTATACAAATGTAAACCAAATAAACATTTGGATCTGCTTTTCTGCCAAAAAAAAAATGAATTGTCTCTTTGTTATCAAATAGGGGAAGCAGTCATCTAACTTTACAATCAACTGTTCCCCCACGCCCAGCTTCTACAAAATTCTGCATCAGACACAGTATAATTTTGTCTGCCTTTCTTTGATAGAAAAGAGTGGTTTCTAGGAAGCCATGCCATTAATGTGAACTGAAGAAATTTTCAAGCAACAATCAGCCAATATTATTACATTTCTCCTAAATATTCCATTTTCTCTGAAGCCTGTTGACAGTTATCATCTGTCATTCACATTATATCATCTATTTCCAAATTGGACTACAATATGCTGTTAAACGAAACTTCAGGACCATAAAGAAGTTACTGAAGAACTTCTCAGTGAAGAAAAAGTAGAGTGATCCTGACAACACTCTCTCACTGATACAGATTGTTATTAGGTAAAGGTGGCTGTGAGTTTTATAGCAGGATGTGGAAACCTAGTGCAACACATGTGGTCTTGTTATGTTTGCTAGGGTTTCAGGGCAAACATTAAATAAGGCAAAGTGCATTTTTATTGAGCTTTCTATTATACTTTGACTAAAAAAAACAAATAAAACTTTCATGTAATGAGTAAAAACATTTGAAGTCATTTTTCCACAGGCAGACTAATTACTGAGACTTTAGAAAGAGAATGAACCAGGACAGAAAAATAATACAATGGAGATGAGGTACTACTATTAAAATTTTAGAATAATTGTGCTTTAGTAATTCTCAAACATCAATGTGCATTATTATCACCCCAGGTTTGGAGCTGCCCAGAAATCTGTATTTTAATAATCAACCCATGAATTTTAGCAATCACCCACAACTCCTGATGTAGAAGAATTAGACATATATACTGAGCACCTAGTATAGTCATATGGAAAATTTGTTTAGGGAATTATAGTAAAAACACAATGATATTTATTTCAAGGTAGAAAAATTCTGGGTAATTAATTTGCCTTATAACTTTATATGTAGCCTTCTGTATTTTCTTCTCTGGTCATTTATTGTTTTAAATTAAAACAAAATGAAATAAAACAAAATAACTTATAACTTGAAAGTGATTACTTCAAAATAAGTAGAAAAAATATTTTTAGTTTTTTAGCAGGAACTATAGATTATTCCTTTTTGTATCTCAAAATATTGTTCATTATAAAAATATTTAAATATTTGAAGATGATAAAGAGGATGATACGTGGCTGGTTGGAGGCAAAACACATTTTGTTGGACAGATGGAAGAATGGATGGGTGGATGAATATAAGAAGGTGCAATAAATGGAGAAAAGGAATGTGTTAATGAATACAGGAAGAGAGACCAACAGAAAGAGGTAGAATGCTTGACGGATGACAATTCACACACATGATTCTGAAAGAAAGCCAGTAAGTTAATGTTCTTATTTATACTCATACATATTGCATTTTATGCAAAATTATGATTGAGAAAAAAACTTCACACTCTCAGAGATAGTTATTATTTTTAAAACAGAAATGACAAGAGTTGACAAGGATATGAAGAAATTGAACCCTTGAGCGTTAATGGTGGGTATATAAAATGGTGCAAATGCTATGGAAAACAATTTGGAAGTTCCCCAAGAAATTAAACATGATATTATCATATGACCCAGCAAATCTATTCCTAGGTATACACCACAAATAATTGAAAGCAAGTCTAGTCAACCAAGATGGTGATGCAGCATGCTCTAGGTTAGTGTTCTCCCAAGGACATTTGAACAAATAGCAAAAGTCAATAGCCCAGCTTCCTCAGAACTCCAGAAAACAGTTAAAGGATAGTAATAGCAGTGCAAATGTTAAATCAAGGAAACAATCTTTTAAAAATGGTAGAAGTTGTAATGTCCTTGCTGGCCCCTCCTCAAATCGCTACTAAGGTTAGTATAAAACCAGGCTGCATTCACATTGTGACATATTTGGTCCCTGACCCTGTTTCAGAGATTGCAGAATAAACCTTATGTGCATACTGGGGTACCTATATGTCAGTGCCAATCAGTCATGCAGCACTCTGAAAGACTGAACCAGGGACAACTAGAAAGATAGAACCAGGACACTCATTTGGGGATCACCATTCCAGAACTTGCCTTGGATGTAAGAAGATGCAGGCTGACAGCTAAAGCAATATGAGAAAAAATTAAGTCAAAGCATCCTGGGGCAAAGGATTACCTGGTTTAAGCCTTATAATAAAACACCCAGAATGGGAAGAAATTCTGTTTCTTAAAGTAGAGGGGGCATTTGGATTCCTGTATATGGGAGAATACCTAAGGTCACCAGCAAGCCCAAGTCCAGCATAAGACACAGCTTCAGAAAGGATGGACAGGACCCTAAATGTCACATTCCCCTTGGGTTGATCTTCTTGATATTATGGCTAATCTCCAAAGGAGAGCACCAAACCAATGCAAAACAATTTGCCAATACTATGAAAGGTGCTTTTGTAAAATCTCTGTTATACCACTATCTGAAAACAAACTGAAAGAACGAGAGCTTAAGGTCTAAGTCAAGTGAATACATTAAATCTAAGTTAAGTGAAAAGGTCAAGTAAATACATTAAAATATTAAAAGGTACAGTGTGAAACAAAAGATTACAAAAGAAACAAGAAATGTGGGCCCATAAAAGGAACATGATAAAAATCCAGAACCACCATCAAAGAAGACCAAACTTTGCGTATATCAGGAAAAGACATTTAAAAAATTATCAGTATGCTCAAGGAGATAAAGAAAAACATAGAGAAAGAACTAAAGGATATCAAGAAAATGATGAATGGAAAATATGAGACTCTTGATAAAGAGATAGAAATTTTTAAAAGTAACCAAAGAGAATTACTTTAATAGAATACCACAATAACTGAAATAAAAAGTTTCCAGAGACAGATTGGAGCTGGCAGAAGAATCAGTGAACACAAAGACAAGGCAATTGAAAATATTCAAGTTGAGGAGCACAAAGGAAAAAGAATGACAAAAGGTAAGTGCCCTTGAGACTTATGGAACATCATCAACCATATCAATATACATGGTGTCTTTATGGGAGTCCCAAAAAGAGAAGAAAGAAAGGGACAGAAGCAATAGTCAAAGAAATAATGGCAGAACACTTTCCAAATTTAACAGAAGTCATGAATATGCAAAGTCAAGAAGCCCAGGGACCCTATGTAGGACAAATTCAAAGAAAACTTTGCCCACATACTCAGAAGTCAAACGTTGAATGACAAGGACAAGGAGACAGTTCTAAAAGCTGCAAGAGAAAGGAAAAACATTAAGTTCCTGTAAGACTTAATGCTGATTTTTCATCAGAAACCATGGAGGCAAGAAAGCAGTGAGGTGAAACATATAAAGTGCTGAAAGAAAACAATTGCCAAGCAAGAATTTTACATCTGGCTAAACTTTCAAAAATAAAAGTGAAATTAAGAAATTTTCACATAAAGAAATCCTGAGAGAATTCATTCCACTAGATCTGCCTTAAAAACATTGCTAAAGAGAGTTCTTTAACCAGTTTTAAGTGTACAGTTCAGTGATTTTAAGTGCCTTGTCAATATTGTGTAAGTTTCACTATCTATTTTTAGAATATTTTTTCATCCCAACCAGAAACTCTGTTCCCATTAAGCAATAATGGTTTTAGGTTTTGTATATTTTACCAGAATAACAAATGCAAAAAAAAAAAAAAGGAAGAAAACATAGCACAGTTTATCTGTGTTCACGCAGACAGATCTTATTCCCAGCTGCCTCGCACACTACATGCAGGTGGAGAAGAGGGCAAGACACTGTGTGCATGGGAGTCTGGGTCGCCCTATAAGATGAAAGATGCCGAGGATGCTGAATTTGTTTCCCTATATTTGTCTACAAAGTTAGGAAAACTTAGTGGTAGATGGTCTTAACTTGCCAAAGCTCCTAAGACAAATGCCACACAACTGGTTGTTTTAGACAAGAATTTATTGGTTCACAGCTTAGAGGCTCAAAGTCCCAAATCAAGGCATCAGGAAGGCTAGTCTTTAGCCTAGGGTTGGTAATGTTTTGATGATGTGATCCCACAATGGCATGAAGTTTGCTTTGGCTACGAATGTTAAAAAGGCTGAGAGAGCTTACATTTAACTTGATTGAACAAGCAAATTACCACTGAAGGTCAAATACTTAATAAATACTTCAAATATGTTGCTATGAATCAAAACACTTTTTCTTTGTTTGCCTTGAATACAAAAAAATACAAAAAAAGAACCAAAATGTGTCTTCAGCCAAAAACAATTAAGCATATTTGAAATTACTTAATTCAATAGGTCTAACGTGATTAAGTTAAAGCAAAATGCTTTAAAAATAATACCATTTTGTGGTTTTGGAATCTTATCATTCCTGTCCAATCTTCCCCAGTTGCCTCTTAAATTCAGAGACCATTCCTATTTATATCACCAGTAACAAAGGAAATCACCGATACTTTTCTATATACATGAGTAAAATTAATTGAAAACCACCAACAGAGCAGAAGTCTCTGTAGGAGAAATCATCCCTGGGGTCCAGATCTGCCTGGAGAAAGGCAAGGCTAGTGAGTAACAGTCAGGGGCTAATTTAAGGAATGGACCATGTTCTGCATAGTCACACATATGGGAGCTGATGGAGAGCGAGAAATGGATGGTAGATGAAGATTCTGAAACACAAAATAGGCAAAATAGTGAGATGTCAGCTGGCGATTCCACAAATAAAGACTATGATATATTCCAAAATCTACAGAATCAGGGAAAAGTGTATTTCAGGGAGTATTTGCAAACAAAAACCCTGAGTAGAAAGGAAACTCATAGGTTCTCTTAAAGAAAGTTAAGCTCCCCATTAATTAGCTAAGCCTCTTTTTCTAGAGAGGGGGTGGCTAAGCCACTATAAAGTGTACAAATGGGCTCCAAAATGTATGATTTAATCATCAGCCAACAAAGATATGCATCCAAATACAGTTTTCTGATACAAATATCCATATCCTTTTGATGATGTTCAATAATATATAATTCAGAGAAGAACTACTTCTGTAGACAAATGAATCTTTGAACTTTAGATGACAAAGAAAATTAGAGGAAGATGAGGGGTGAGTACATACCCACATTCATATCCACAAACACAAGCATCCATACAGTGTGAGCTAAGAACTGGGGTAGATGCCCCCTTATATTTCATCTCCTCATTTAATCCATATATATATAAAATCCTCATAAAATTATCCACCAATTTATAGATAAGGAAAATGAAGGCCAAAGGTTTTTTTTGTTGTTGTTTGTCTAAGTTCACACAGATGGTCAGGAAAAGATCTAGAATTCAAACTCCCATCAAACAGCTACAAAATTCAAGTTCTTCAACTATATCATGGCAAAAAACCAAACTCATATTCACTTTGTAGTCACATAAAATGAATGCTTGGTTAAATTTTATTAGCGTTTCCTTCATTAAGCATGCCTTATGTATAACATCATAAACTTTAAGCCTGCTGGAAAATGTAATAAGGAAGAGAAGTTTTATCACATTTTAAATATTAAAATGAAAGAAAAAAATCACTTTGATTTTTGATAAGTGATGAATTTGCTGCAAGCCAAAATCCTGCTACAAAATTAGAAATTATGAGTTACTTTTTCAAAATAGCTGACCGTCAGCTAACCAATAAAAGTAAGCAAAATTTAAGTAGGAATGTCAAAGCACATCAAAATACGCAAAATACGTTACAAAAACTGGACTAAATATGGGTGTGCTGAAAAATGTAATACCAAGTTGTAGAGAAATTTAAAATATGATTAGGCATTTTTCATGCTTATCTTCATTCCAGCTATATTCAACGCACTTTAGCACACCAACCTCATTCCCACTTAAGAATCTTTGTGCATTTGTAGCTCCTGCATATTTTCTTTCCCCAATTATTTGTATGACTGATTTATTTTCATATGTCCTGTATCAATTTAAATGTCACAACCATTCTTTGATAGAACCTCTTCAAAGACCTTTGAATGAATGTCTTACCTAAAGAAGCTTACCCCTTGCCCCATCACACTGTCCTATTTTACCAGCATATGAAATCAAATTATTCAATTATTTTTGTGTGTTTATCATCTTATTCCTGACTCTAATATATTTACTCCTGAGGGATATGTTTGTTTCTTTCCATATGCCCAGGAGCTAGCACCATGCATGACACATATTTATCAACTGATTACCAGAATATCAAAGTGATCATTTGCAAGATGATTCAATTTTCTCTGATCTTGTGATAACTGAAAATTCTGAAATCCTCGAAACACATTGTAAGTAGTTTCTTATTACCTTTCTTTGGAATATTTATAAATATATAACACTAAAATCAGGTTAGAAGGTCATATTTATCTTGGAAAACACTCAAGTGTGAAAACCATTTAGTAACTTAAAATAAATCACATTTTTTTATCTTACATATTCTACTACACCATTAAGGACCAGAGAGTGGTTAGACCCATAAATAAATCAAAAGCAACAAGAAAAGAGGAAGAAAATAAAACCTGAGTCTGGTTAAGCACCAATAGCCCAGGGCCTTGAAGAAATTGAGGAGAGTAAAATTAAAATTAAAATCAGGAACACAGGAAGGAAGCAGACTTGGCCCAATGGATACGGCATCTGCCTACCACATGAGAGATCCGAGGTTCAAACCCCAGGCCTCCTTGACCCATGTGGAAGTGGCCAATGTGCATTGCTGAAGTGCTCAAGGAGTGCCGTGCCACACAGGGGTGTCCCACACATAGGGGAGCCCCACGTGCAAAGAGTGCACCTCATAAGGAGAGCTGCCCAGCGCAAAAGAAAGTGCAGCCTGCCCAGGAATGGTGCTGCACACACAGACAGCTGACACAGCAAGATGACACACCAAGATTCCCAGTGCCGCTGATAAGGATAGAAGCAGTCATAGAAGAACACATAGCAAATGGACACAGAAAGCAGACAGCTGGCAGGAGGCAGGAAGGGGAGAGAAATAAATATAAAATCTTACAATAAAAAATTAGGAACTCAGGAAGTCAAGATCAGAAACACAGAGGTAAGAATCAAACTCAGAGAATATGAGAAAATGTTGGAGTAGCAAGCTCAAATATTCAGTCCTTCCACTGGAACAACTACTGAACAGGAAGGAACTGTCTAAAACAACTATTTTGAAACTCCAGAGTCTGGTAGAACATTGTATTGCAATCTATGAAAGCAAGAGGAAAAGACTGGTAGACTAGGGTGAAAAAAGGTAAATTGCTCTATACATATGATGATTACTGGCACCCATGCCCCCCTCTCACAGCAGACCCCCATGGGGTCCAGCCCTAGCTAGCTGGCTGATGACAGAAGGGGACATAAAAATCTTCCCTGATACCAGGCTTGGGCAAAGCTGATTGCTGACAATGGTATTGATATGTGACTTCAAATCACTGGGGACCCAGCTTTGAGGGCAGCTCTGAGGGCAGCTGTTGTTCCAACCCACCCCAGAAAATGGCAGTGGTGGAGGAGACTTAAAGACAATATGCTTCCTCAGGGTTATGGGGGACAGTTGGCTGAAGAGCTGCATTTTCCAGGTAGGTCAAGAAAGCTCAGCTTTGGAAAGCCATGGAAGAAGCTCCTTGCAAAATTTTGGATCCTATTCCTAGGACACCTTGCAGCTTATCTGTACCACCTTCATGGATCCCTGGCCCTGTTGTCTCAGAAAGCCTGACTTGGGAAACTCCTCTTTAATGTGCCTCCACTCCCAGAATTTGTCCTCCAGGCAAAAGCAGCTTAAGATCATTAAAGGAGTATAGGAAATTATCTTAGTTTGCCTAAGGGCTGCTAACGCAAAGTACCAGAAATCTATTGACCTTTATAAAAGGTATTTATTTGGAGTGAAAGCTTACAGTTCCAAGCTGTGAAAAGTCTAACTCAAGGCACCATAAGAAGTGCTTTCTTGCCAAAGTCAACTGCCACGTGTTGAAGCAAGATAATATCACTCTAATATCAAAGCCAGATAAAGATATTACAACAAAGGAAAATTACAGATAATTCCTCTTATGAATATAGATGCAAAAGTCCTCAATAAAATACTAGCAAACCAAATCCAACAGCATATTAAAATAATTGTACACCATGATCATGTAGGATTTATCCAAGGTATTCAAGGGTGGTTTAACATTTAAGAAAATCAGTTGCTGTAATATAGCACATAAATAAAATGAGGGGGAAAAGTCACATGATCCTATCAATTGATACAGAAAAGGCATTGGGAAAAAAATCCAGCATCCTTTCTTGATAAACACACTTAGAAAAATAGGAATAGAAGGAAACTTCCTCAAAATGATAAAGGCATATAACAAAAATCAACTGCTAACATCCTTCTTAATGGTGAAAGACTGAAATCTTTCACTCTAAGACCAAGAAGACAAAGATGCCCACTGTTATAGTTGTTATTCAACATTGTAATGGAAGTTCTTGCCAGAGCAGTTAGACAAAAAGAAGATATAAAAGGCATCAAAATTGGAAAGGAAGAAGTAAAACTTCCCTTATTTGCAGATGACATGATCAAATACAAAGAAAATTTTGATAAATCTACAACAAAGCTCCTAGAACTAGTAAGTGAATTCAGGAAAGTGATAGTGTACAAGCTCATCACCCCAAAATCAATATTGTTTCTATACACAAACAATGAACAATTGAAGAAAAAATAAAGAAAAAATGAATTTATAGTAACAACTAAAAGAATCAAATATATAGACATAAATCTGAACAAGTACGTAAAGAACTTATACACAGAAAACTATTGAACATTGCTCAAAGAAATCAAAGAAAACCTAAATATAAGGAAGGATATTCCATGCTCATGGATTGGAAGACTAAGCATTAAAAGGTCATTCCTATCCAAGGCAATTTACAGATTCAGTACAATCCCAGCAAAATTCCTACAACCTTCTTTGCTAAATGGAAAAGTCAACCATCAAATTTACATGGAAAGGTAAAGGACCCTGAATAGGTAAAGCCATAACAAAAAAGAAGAATGAAGTTGGAGGATTCACACTTCCTGATCTTAAAAGATATTACAAAGCCATAGTAATCAAAACAGCATGGTACTGGCACAAGGACAGACATAAAACAATGGCATTCAATTGAAATCAGAAATCAATCCCTCACATTTATGGCCAACTGATTTTTGTCAAGGGGGCAAAGACCACTTAACTGGGAAGGAATAATCTCTTCAACAAATGGTACAGGGATAACTGGATCTCCATTTGCAAAAAAGCCTTGTATAAAATTCAACACAAAATGTATCAAAGACCTAAATCTAAGAGCCAGAACTACCAACTCCTAGAAGAAAATATAGGGATGCATCTTCAGGATCTTAGACTTTAACCACAGCAACAATAACAAAAAAATAGATAATTGGGACCATATCAAAACTAAAATCTTTTGTGCCTCAAAGGATTTTATCATCAAAGTAAAACAACACCCTACACAATGGGGGAAAATATTTGGAAATCACATATCTGATAAGGGTTTAAAATCCAGAACATATAAAGAAATCCTTTGATTTAACATCAAAAGGACAAACAAGGGGCAAAAGGTTTGAATAGGTATCTATCCAAATTAGAAAGGGCCAGAGAGCGCATGAAAAGATGCTCAACATCATTGGCCATTAGGAAAATGCAAATTAATACAAAATGAAGTACCTTTTTACAACCCTTAGAGCGGCTGCAATTTTTTAAAAATGGAAAATTACAAGTATTGGAGAGGATGTGAACAATAGGAACACTTATTCATTGCTGTTGGCAATGTAAAATGATAGAGCCACTTTGGAAGTTTGGTGGTTCCTCAGAAAGTTAAGTTTTGGATTACTTAATAGGACCCAGCAATCCCACTACTAGGTATACACCCAAAAGAACTGATAGCGAGGATTTGACCATATATTTTCATTCCAATGCTCATAGTAGTGTTATTCACAATTACAAAAGATGGAAGCAACCAAGTGTCCATTAACCAATGAAAGGATAAACAAAATGTGGTATATACATACAATTGAATATTATTCAGCATTGAAAAGGAATGGTATTCTGATACATGTGGCAAAATGGGTAAAGCTTGAAGAAATCATTTTGAGTGAACTAAGCCAGGCACAAAGTGGCAAATATTGTGTCATTTCACTGATATGAAATAATTAGAATAAACAAACACATAGAGTCAGAATCTTGAATACAGATTACCAGGGGATGGGGTGGGGATAGGAAATGAAAAGTTAAGGCTTAAAATGTACAGCATTCCTATTTGACATGCTGGAAATGTTGTGATTTTGATGGTGATGATGGTAGCACAGCATTGTGAACATAATTAACAGCATTGAAATATATATCTGAATGTGGTTAAAAGGGGAAATATTAGATTGTATGTATGGTAACAGAGTATATATTTTTAAATCCAAGGAAATACCCTACAAAATGAACTCTTAATAATCCATGGAATATAGTTAAAAAGAAGGAGTTGGCTTTAGTGCAGTCCATGTTTCCACAAATGCTGGCAATTAAAATACAAAAAAATTACTAATAGTCCCTGCTAAAGCAACTCTCAACCCTGAACCTGACTTGGGGACAGACTGGCCAGTACACAGCATGCAAAGCCTGTGAGATAAAGGGTACAGCCCCCATGCCTGCCCTGGGCCAGATGCTGCTCCTGGAGACCCTGAATGGAAGGTAAATGCCCCCTCTCACCTCTCACACATGGTCTTAGCCACATCCACCAACCACCACTCTGTACAAATAATGTGCTGCTGCCAAGCTCTCCTGTTCAAATTCCTCAGACAAATTATGATGACATGCTTTTCTCTGTAGCCAGGCTGGGCAACGCCATAGTTAATAGTACAATTTTTAAAATGTGCTTCCATCAATTGAAACAAATATTCCACAACAATTCAAAGTGTTGATAACAGGGTGGTATATGGGAATCTTCTATTTTATGCACGATTGTTTTGTAAACCTATGACTTCTCAAATAAAGGAAAAAATACATAAACCCATATACAAGTCCAGAATGGTGGACTCTGCCACTAGTAAAGTGAGGAGGAATATATATGCCTCATTGCATTAGGTGGGGTTTCTACTATAATCTGAGCCTTACATACTGGTTTGTTTAGCCATTCCTTCCCTTTCTTGAGTAGCCACTATCTCCTCTCAAGTGTCTTGCCACCTCCACCCTATCCACTCCTCTGCCCCATTCTAGTGATACTGTCTTTCATTTCCCAACTCAAATTTTTCCTTGAAATCATTTTCCACTAACTCCCATCCTTAGCATTCTCTTCCTTTTCTGATTATCAGTTACTATACCTATAGTAAATATCATTGTATTTGCCATTTAGTTACTCTCTAAATAAGAGGAACCTGGATTTTTCCTTGGAAAGTTTCCTAGGTCTGGAAAGATTTCTTTTGTGTATTTTCCTATAGAGGCATAAATAAATGCCATTCGGGGAATTCCACCCACATTTCTTACAGGTAAAAGTGTTCTTACTAACAGGAATTATGTATAAAACACATGGGACTCTTTACTTCTTTTGGAAATAAATGCTAAGGACAAGTAAGTGGGTTAAATATAGCAACACTTTGGACTCAGGTAAATTTGAAACCATCCAGTAGAATGCCATCTTTTCAAAGCTTCAGTCTCTTAGAGATGAGAGAATTGATACTATACAGAGGAAGAAAAATGGCTCATAGTTAACATAAAACATATAAAAAATATTATTAAAGAGTTTAATGTGAGAGTGGGTGGAAAAAGAATTCAATGAAATTTTAAAATACAGAGCAAATAACTACTATGGTTGGGACCTATGTAAGAAATTAGCATATGGAGATGAAATAATTTGTGATATTCAGTGAATTTTACAGTCTAGCAGGAAAAGACAAAAAAGAAAAGAAGAAATTACACTTTTAAAAAAGGATAGCTAATTTTACCAATTATCCAGTTTCAGTTCCCACACATACATGCACGTGTATTTAATGTTTGACTCTTAAAGTGAGAGAAAATTTTACAATGCAAGGAGTCAAAGTACAGCAAGTTAGAAAGGAATGCAAGAAGGCATTATTTTCATAGCAAGCCATGTGCTGCTTTCAATAAAGATGATGTATGACTACCCTATAATCAATATGAATGCAGATAAAACTCATTCTTTTCACTGGGTAATTCTATAGCTGATACATACCTTGCTGAAAGCTTATCATTTGAATGTAGGATACGGTTTTGCCAAGGCTCAATGTATAAACTTTAACTACAAATGGTGCTTTCCTCACTATTTTTCTCTTATACCTGCTTTGGCTTTCTCAGGACTAGGATAAATGAATAGTAAAGACCCACCTCACAGTTCACGAAACATGGTAAAGGAAGCATAAATCCCCAAGATAGCATTGCTAACAATCTCTAAAAGAAGTAAATGGCCCATGGATCCTTTAAATGTTCCAAGTACAGCAGCTGAATGAATATGAGTCATACATTAAGTGGGATCATTTGGAAGGATGAATGGATCTTTAAGGTGAAAGGGGTTTCTTGTCCAAGGCTAGCAGACAGAAGTATGCAAATATCCCTGCTTTCGAGATATGGCAATATTAAAATAGTTGTGATTGTGTCACAGCTCATTTCAGTATGAGCCCCTAGGCATTTACAAAATGAAATCCTCAAAATCAGTCCTCTCCTCAAGGGTCATGAAGCAAATTGACTTTGCATTGGTGGTCTCAGTAGAGGGAAATGTTTTTTCAGGTTGTTTCAGTAGCAGAATTGGAGGGAAGACAGACATAAAATTGAAGTAGTAAATTTCATAGGTCGGTGTCAGTTCAAATGCTTTTTCTTGGACAAAAATGAAGCCAGACACCTTTTGTCATCCCAGGTTTCTTCTTCTCCCTCTTCACATCCAACTTTTAAGAAATCCCCAAGTCCTTTCTATTCTGCTTCCAAATTATCTTTGAATCTTATCTATTTGTCTTCTTCACTAGTGACCTTGCTCCATTTCATGTCACCATCCTCTATGCCCTGAAAGACTATGACAGACACTAAATTTGTTTTCCTGCTTCAAGACTTACCTCTTCCCAACTCTTTCCCATATATGAAAAGAATAGTATTTTTACCTGCTAATCATGTCATTCCATAGCTCAAAACACTTTTAGGATTTCCTTTTGCGTGTGGGCCATCCAAACACCTCAACAAGGCACTAAAAAGGCCCTTAAAATCTTTTTAAAAATTTTAATTGAAGTTTATCATTCATACATGAACATCCATAAAAGATAAGTGTATAGTAAAAGTTGTGAACTTAAAAAACAAACATGTATATCATGATAGAGGGCCCCTATACATTACCCCATCACCAACACCTTGCACTGTTGTGTAACATTTCTTAAAAAGACTATGAAAGAGCATTGTCAAAACATTACTACTGCTGAGAAATAAAAAGCCTAACCTTGCAGAAAAAATATCTAATGAGCCAATCCTGCCCCCACATCTATAAATCAGCCCAAGAGAACATGGCCTTACAGGAGAATATCAAACTAACAACTTCTGCCCCCCACTTCTGTAATCTAGCAAATCACTCCTGCCCCTCACTTCTGTAAATCAGCCTGTGAAAGCATGACCTTGCACCTGCCTTCTGCTTCTGTAACCCCACTTGCAAAATTTTACCTAGCAAAGCTTTAGTCAATGAGCAAAACTCATCCTGATCCCACAGAAAATCCTATATAAACCTATGAAAACTGAAAAACAGGGCTCAGAATTTGGAGATTGACTCTCCTCTGGGCCCACACATAATAAACCCGTTCCTCCGCCTCTCCAAGTGCCATTTGGGTTTTTCTGCCACTCAGAATTCCTGGCTTTGCTGCAACACTACTAACTAAAGCCAATATCTTACATTCAATGTATATACATAGGAAAATTTCTCTTTATGAAATAGTCAGCTCTAACAATAAGCCTGGATTATGTTGACATAATATTTTATAGTACATATATCACCTGCTCATTATAGCATTCTTTTAAAAAAGCCCTTAAAATCTTAATCCTAATTACTATTCAGTCTCAGGTCAACCTTTCCACCCATATTGGACTCTTTGGCAGCCATTCTAAAATTATTTCTATTTCACAAATTTGTCCTTCTCATTCTTCTCCCTCTTTCATCCCCCACCTCACCTCACTACATATCAACCTTTCAAAAGGTCACAATTTAAAATTTATTTAGTCTGAGAAGCAGTCCCAGATCATGCAATTCTGAGTAAGGTAATCACTATGTGATCTGATGAAACCCTGTACATCCCATATCAGAGTATTTACCAAACTATATTGTTGCTGTTTGGAAGTATCAATAAAGCAAGATCCATTTCTGCCAGGTTGGTTGTGATGTGTTTAACGCTTATCAATGCTGGGATTAAAACAATTTTTTATTGAATTTAGATAAAGCCAAGATGGGGAAAGCCCAGTTCTTGGGCCTTTGGAGCAGGACTTTTGGGAAAGAAAAACAATTTAAATAAGGAAGCCAATATCTATAGTGGCCCTATCTGAAAAACTGAATCTTACCCATATTTTAGGCATCTAAGGCAAAGTTCAAAATATCTGCTTTGTAATGTCTTCCCCAAGCACCTAAACTCAAAATAATCTATCCTTTCTCTGAAATACAATAGAATATATTTTATATGGTGTGGATTTTCTCCAGAATCTTCTCAGTTATATAAGGTTACTTAAGAAACATTTCTTGGGGCAGATCAACTAAGAAAGAATGAAGTCATCTTGGTCAAGTTATATGAGTTTTATCTGAGGTCATGAGTATTCTGACAAGTGTGTCTCTCTAATCGATTTCCCATCCTCTGAGAACAATGTAATATATTTTGGGAAGTATATTACTGTAGAGGTCAGAGAGTGATTCCCTTACTGTATATGGGAATTATGATGTAGGATTCTATCAGTTCCTACCCACACCAACTGAATTCAAATCCTTAGGTAAGTATCTCAGATTTATGTATTTCTTCAAAAACTCTCCAAGAATTTTGATTCATAGTGCAAGTTATGAATCACTGGTTTAGATCAGGGACTGGCAAACTTTTTCTCTAGAGGGTCAGATAATAAATATTTTATATTTTGAGAATCATATGGCATTCATCATAATTATTGCAGTCTACTGTTTTTGATCAAAAGCATTCATCAACAGTACACAATGGTTATAACTATGTTCCAATAAAACTTTATTTACAAAACAGATGAACAACCAGATTGGGTCCACAGGTCATAATTTCCCAACATCTGAAATGGATAATTCTATATCCTATCCCCAGCTAAATGACTTTATTTGTACTTTTTTTTATTTCCCATTTTGTTACTGGCAAGAGGTATGCTTGTTCCATAAAAAAAAAAAAATTGCCAAAAACAAGCACAACTGAAATATGAAATATCCTAAATTTTTAGAATGTAATTCAGAACCACCACAAAGAATGTTTCCTTTATGAATGTATTTATGATTTGTGAAAATATGCTAAATTGTCACTAACATTTACACTATCTTTCTTTCAATACAACCACTCTTTTCACTTACCCCAATTATTTATTTGAAAAGAATATTGGAAAGGATAGTGGATTCATCCCTTCTACTTTTGTATTCTAAATGACAACAGTAAAACACAGCTGTTTCTGGGGTGAAGATGGCAACAAAAGCTCAAGCAGAACTGAAACAGCCCATTACCTACAGAATCATGTCTATACAGGTATCTTAGAAGACTGATTGCATCAATGGACTGTGAATTACATTGTTGTATTACAGCCCAGGTTCATAAAGTTTTTTTAATGCAGATGAAGAAAAACATTAAATAATGCAGATGGGATATTCAAAAATTCCATTTGCTTACAAGTTGCCCCTATATATGAGAAAGAAATTTGTGATTGGTTTCCAGTGAAATGAAGACTGCTAAAGAGTTGCACCTTTATCAAAGAGGCAAATCCTGGTAACCATGTTGTGAAAGAACCACTTAGTATAATTCTTCTGATAATAGCCAGTTGTTCTCAACAACTGAATGTTTGAAATAAAGCTTAATGTCAGATTTCATCTGTTTTCTTTCCAAAAGGACTTCTTTTTCTAGATAACAGAAATATTTTAAGTCCAGAAAGCTTTTCCCTAGTAGAAAACCTACTTAATTGAAAGCTAATGTCATCTGACTATTGCTGACAACTGATCCGTATTGGAGATAAGAAACCTATGTCTCCAAACCTTTGATAATGGAACAAGCAAGTCTGTCACAGGAGTGATGTAATGGAAAGAGCATGGACTTTTAAACATTCATTTATTTGAAACATATTCCCAGCTTGCAATAACAGTGTAACTTGGAACAGTTTACTTCTCTGAGCCTCAGTGTTCTATCAGGCAGAAAACTAATCATGGAATTATGGAAATGATTAAATATCATGTATGTAGAGCAACTGAAAGAGAAACAAGCAGTCAACACTTTTTAAAAATGTTAATTTCCCTCCTTTCAAGAACTACCAGCAGGTTTAAAAAAAACAATCTGGATATTCCATTAATTGTTTTGTATTCAAAATAAAGCTTTAAAGGAATTAGATAGTGGTCACCAAGAACCTCTGAAACTGTAAGTTATAATCATTTGAGCACTGTAGAGTCTGTTTTGATTTTAGTTTGGTTTGGTTTGGTGTGCATCTGTTTTGTTATTGATCATTTTTTTGTGTTTTTTCAGAAAGGATAAACAAAATCTGAAAGGAAGCTTAATACTTAGGTAAAGGAAAAGAAACATTAATATGGATAACAACTTCTTTGCAATTAATTTTTTTTAAATATAGAAAATTCTTGGTAATAAAATAATCAGAATTAAAGGTTGTTTTCATAGAAACAACTTCCTATGCACCATAAACCTAACAATTTCCTCCTTTCCCATACTCCTCCACCTCTTTCTGAGAGGAGAATAAATCAGCAGTTAAAAAGATGTAAAATAAAAATACATGTGCTTTCAAAAAATGTATGTATGTGTTTATTGGTACTATATAGCATTACAGATTTTTCAATGTATTGGACACTTATGAACTTATATATAGAAAAGAGGAAAGTATATTTAACTCATGATAGTTTTTTTTTTTTACTTTACCTACATTATTTTTAATTCCTTTAAAATGACATTATTTCTAATGTATTATAGAAAAACTGTGAGGACAGAATTTTTCTATTTTACCATTGGAAAGATAATGTGAGGAAAACTTTTCAAAGACAATAAAGTAATTAATATTAGAGTAAGTAAAACTCTTGAAAATATTCAATTTCTTAATTAAAACTCCAAATCATAAAAAAGTTCCTTTAAAGAAAATCTTCCTGATTTTTAAGTCAATATATTCTAATAATTTAAGAATCTATTATTGTTTTAAATAATGTAAAACCTAAAATTGTTTTGTTGAAACTATAATTACCTAATATGAACTTAGAAAAGTTACCAGAATTGACATGACATCATTACAGATTTTTTAAAAAATGACTTCTTGATTTATTCCCAGAAAACAGTAACAATTTCTCATCAGTTCAAACCTATAAATGACGTAATTCTGCATATGATTTTTTCACTTAAAATCATTATCTGGAGAGAAAGTAATGTTTCTGAGCCTATTGGCTACGGAAACATATTTTTCATTAGAAATCAGTTGTGTCCTCTTTTAGAATCTGTGGTTATTGATCAGCAAAACAAGTGTTAGAAAATTAGAAGCCACTCTGTAAAGCATGTCCAGTGCCTCATTTTTATACCTTTTTTTCATTGTTCAAGGATATTCTGTCATAGGAAAGCAAACTTCTAGGATTTTTGAAGAAAATTATACAGCACCTTTTGTGACTTTCTGGAAAGAATGGTTCATTATAACCAAAGAGAACGACAGTCTTTTCTTCAATCTAATAATGTTACATTTTATGAGATTTCAAGTGAATGGAATTATCTTTGATGCCAGATGTTACTTATGAAGCAATGTATGATCTATCTTAATCACAGATTAGTCATCTATGAAAGTATGATGTCTTTCCAATGATGTTTTCCATAATAAGACTAAAACACTGAGAAATAAATGCAATCCATGATAAATGGCCATCCTGGATCAGAAGATACTTTCCTTAATATGTAAAAGGAAAAAAAAAAAAAAAAACCCGAGGCAGAAATATATGTGATGAAATATAGCTGGCTCTGATCTTACCAGGAAGCAGGTTTACCACATCTTCCATGGTAGATGAATTCCTAAATGTTTGTATGGTAAATTAAGCAAAATTTTTAATCCTACGATTTTATTCCCACAAAACCAAGTTACTCATACATTCAAGGCCCTTTACTCCTCTTCAAAAGTGCCAAATTTTCATATTTATTAAACCCACTTCAAACACTTTTCATGCAAAACATTTAGTGGGCAAAAATATAAAATAAAATAGAAGCAACCCACAAATAATGAGGGATTAGGTTCTAAAACATTATCCATATATAAGTTAGTCAGTATTCAATAATGTGTTTGGAAGGTGATCACATTCCAAAGCTGGTTCACGTAAGTGTAATTCCCATGTGAAATGCACTAATTATTGTCTTTTACAATTTTGGGGGGAATCGTAAAGAGTAACCTCTTCATCCTCTAAATTTCCAGAGCATTTTTGCTTCATGAATTTTAACACATTTCTTCATACTGGCTCATAATTATTTGTGTACAGCTCTTATCTCTCCTTCTAGAATGAATGTCTCAAAAAGTTTTAGGTCAGGTACAACATAAGAATGTGTTTAGAACAAGAAATGCTGTTAAATTAGTTATACAGAAGATGAGCACAAAATTACCTAGTGATCTTTTTTACTTTTCCTTAAACACGTAATTAGCCTCTATGTTAAGCAGTCAATTATAAGAGTAAATCTTACCTTAGGGGGAGAGTGTAACCCTGTGTGGACTGACAGAGTCCACCTGTTGGAAAACATCTTAATTTAGATTTGGATTTTGAGGGGAAAAAAATGAGTAAATTTATAGAGGGGCAAAGAAGATTTCTTTGAGAAAGGAATCATATCTCTACAAATTAATAGAAGCTCTGATGGATTGAGATGGTCTCAGAGAGGACTGCTAAAGAGAAAAATGAAAAGGGCCTCAAAAGGAAACATAGGATAAGATCAGGTGAGCTCAGGATGGTATACACCAGGTCTTTGGTATTGATGATTGCAGTTGTGAACCTTTTCTTGTGAAACTGAAACTTAGCCTAGTATTATATATTGCCTAAGAATTACCTCCTGAAAGCCTCATTGTTGCTCAAATTTGGCCTCTTTTTAAGCCAAACTCAGTATATAAATGCTCTATCTTCCCCCAGCATGGGACATGCCTCCTGGGGATGAGGCTCCCTGGCAAAAAGGGATCATTACCAAGAACTAATAACTAGCAATACATTTGGAAAAAGACCTTGACCCAAAGGGGAAAATATGAAATATGAATGGGTTTTTATGACTAAAAGACTTCAAAGTAAGTTGGAAGATCATTCTAGAGGTTACATTTATGCACCTTTCAGCAGGATCTCACTGACTGCCACAGTAAACAGTGTCTCAAACAGCAGGGTGCCTGAGGGCTCTAGAGATACCCAGGCACTATAAGCAGGGCAGAGAAGCTCAGAAATTCAGCACCTTATCAGTGGGCCTAACGCTGGAATTTATATTCCCCCATGTAATGGAGTTAGACTCATTTGTAATTTCCCTACACAGGACTCTTCTTCCCCTTTCATTTCAACTTATAATTAGCACTATACCTGTTAAATATATGTCCCAGAGATATAAATCCTTGGTATGTCCATGTGCCAGTTGTATCTTTAATCTCAGCAGAGTGACAAAACCTGCTTTCTAGTTCATTGGATTCACCCAGGAAAACTAACAAGGAGGTGATGATGGACAACACTTGTCCCAAGGAACAGTGAATGTCTGAAACTGCAAGCAAGATATTGCCACACATCTGCTCCATGGACCTAAGTCCTCTCACAATTAGGATCAGAGTTGGCATCACCATCCCCAAATCCTCAGATCAGGGAATGAACAATGGACTAAAGTAAATTTATTATCATTCTATTATAGACTTATTAGTATTCTAGCAATGGAAGAACTTTTATCATTCATTGAAAGGCAGTGGCCACCAGAGGTACTGAGGAGTAGGAGAAGGAAGAATAGGTATAACATGGGGGCATTTTGGGGATGTTGGAATTGTCCTGCATGACACCATAATGACAGATACAGGCCATTATCTATTTTGTCATAACTTACAAAATTGTACGTGGTAGAGAGCAAACTATAATATTAACAGTTAGTAGCAATATTTTAATAAGTGTTCATCAATTTTAGCAAATGTACTCTATTAATGAAGGATGTTGTTAATGGAGGAAAGTATGGGAGGGGGAGAGAGGGGGGGCATATGGAAATCTCCTATATTTTTTATGTAACATTTTATGTAATCTAAAGCCTCTTTAAAACTTAAAAATTAAATATTAAAAAATTAATTTAAAAAAAGGAAACATAAGAGAAGGGAGGAGGGGTATGTCACGACCAGTGGCCCAGGTTCAACACCAAAGCTAAGAGGTTCATAGAGAAAGGTTGAATCTGTCCCCCAATAAAGGGATCATTGTTTGAGAACAGAGTCTTGGCAGAAAAGTTTTAAATACAAGCTTCAAATTCTTCAGAGTTTAAGAGAATGTCAATATTGTGGACTGTGCAGAAATTTGAGCTAGCAAATTTTTCATAACATAGTGGACAAGATTGTATTTAGATTTTAACCATGTTAGAAGCCAAAAACCACCTGACATTGGAAAATAATAACAACCTCTTTGAACTGAGTAAGTAACCTAATTTGTTTGGACTTCTTGAAAGAGGAAAGTTTCAAAAAGATACTAGTCTACTAAAATAGGCTCTAATAAACACCCAAATAATTGAGGACAGCAAAGAAGAGAAAGCAATGTGATACTAATTCAACCCCAAACCTTGAGCACAGTTTATTTAATAAATATTTTCTATATAATTCTACCAATTTTTGTTGGGTTGTTTGGATGTTAAGAGTTTGATTTGTGGAGTTTCAGACTGGGAGCACTATGGAATTTTCAAGAAGCTCTACATGAAGCCAATAATCATTCATTTCTATGTTAATTGCATGTAAGGACTTACATATTTCTTTTTGTTTATTTGTAATATTAACATTCTACCTAACACTCTTAACAATTTGGATTAGGGACATTATAACTCACACATGAAACAGTAACTGGAGATGACTTTCATGAAATAAATACCCACAAATTAGGAGGTAGCAAAAGGAAGATGAAGGTGGAAATTTGTGTGTATGTTTAAGAAAGAGATGTTTGGATTAAAATGAACTAAATATTTGAAAGTGAAAGGTAGAGGAATTTGGAAGTATGTAACATAGCCAAACAAATTCCTCAAAAATTAATAACTAGCTTTTCCACATATGGCTATGGTGGACTTCTATTTTTATTCCAACTTGAGAACAATCAGAGTTGCTAAATATAAAGTTTTTGAATTTTTGTTTGCACACATCAGAAAGCCACCATAGCAAAAGAATTCGAGGGCTAAGATCCCAGAGAAAAAGGAAGCATAGAAATGAAGCACACGTTTAGTTCTACCATCCCCAAAAATTATTTGCTGATTCATAAGTTGTGGCCTTAGATCGAAATTGCAGAAAAACAGAAAGCCGTGGCTGAGAGTCTAAATAGACTTGGGGTATTTTCATGGTAGGAGGAAGAACATTGACGTTCATAGACCACCAACTAGGAAAGGCTCTAAAAAACACCCAGAGCTTTCAGGTGGGACCCTTGAATCCCTGAATGGCTATAATGTCGAAAGACGAGATAACCAGAAATAGTCTGGCCTTTACAAGACTGAATTATAGTGATCGGCACCTTTACGAACAGTCTGACCGAAGCAATAGAAAATCCTCTCTGGAGGAAAACAAGTTCAGTCAGCGCCTCAAATAGCCTCAAAATGTATCAGAATAATGTTGGGCATTTTATAAAAAATTATCCGTAATGCAAGGCAATAAGACCTAAACTGAAAAAAAGTACCAAAGAATCAAACAGATAATTTAAACATGTCCCTGTATTAGAATTATAAGATATGGAAATTAAAATATTTGTTAATATATTTAATAAAATGAAATCAAATAAAATCAAATTTATTCAAATTCAGCAGAAAATTAGAAGCTATGAAGAAGCAAGTGGAAATTTAAAAACTAAAATTTCAATAGCTAAATCAATATATTGATTTAATAACAGATAAGGCGTAACTGAATTGACAATTAGTGAACTGGATGATAAGTTAGTAGAAAATATCTACACTAAAGCAAAAAAGGAAAAGATGGACTACACAGAAAAGATCATAATAGAAATATGGGAAATAGTGAAAAGGTCTAACATTCTATCAATATATGTACAAAATAGAAACCAACAAGAAAAGATCTATAATTTGAAAGATTAGGCCAAATATTTTCCAAAACTGCAAGAGACATTAAGCCACAGACCGAAGAAGTACTATGAAATCAGTTTACTTGATATTTAAAGCATCTTGCATTCTTGAGGCAAAATTATTTTTAAAGTAGTCCTTCTGCAATAACAAAAATAAAAATTTCTAGTTCATGTACTTTACACATACTAACTCACTTATTGTCAAGCGAATCCTGTAATGTAGGAGTTCTTATCATCATGGTTTGCAGTTAGGAAACCATAGTTCAAAGAGATGAAGTAGTTTTCTTATGGTCACAAATCTACTAAGTGGCAAAACCAGGATTGAAATCCCAGCATCTAGTTCCAAGTCCAGCTGTTAACGGCTATCCACACTCTAATGTGAATGATGAATGTAACTTTTATATGCAAATGCTAATCAAAGTCTTCCCCAAAGAGTTTCAAATCCAAATTAAATTTTAAAGTTGTAATTAAATATAGCAAGCCTTTAATTAGAAAACTACCAGAAAGTATATGGCTTAAAGAGTATGGCAAAATATTTAAGGTGAAATATAAACAAAATTAATTGCTCAGAGGTAAAGAAAAAAATATTTAGCATTGATCTGCTTGTGTCAAGAAGCGTATACAGTGCTGGCCTTTAGTATAAGTAATTAAACTGGGTTTTAGCATAGATAGTAAAAACTTTGTATTAATGATTGGTTCTCTGTGTTGGGATAAGGTGTTGTACCTAACTTAATGTGCTATAAGACTTACATCCCCATTTCACTTTCTATTCTCCAATGAATTTGTTTTGTAGAATACAAAAATGAGAAAACTCAAGTATACAATCACATCATATATATCATTACACAATAATTATAAAATATTATTTATATGTAATCAATATCTATATGATTGAAATTTTTTCTGAAGTATGCAAATATCTTCAAATTTGAGAAACTGGACATTTGGCACTCTCGGAATCCATATTTTTCCTGAAAAAGAGGGAGATAGAATACTGATTACATTAATGTTCCTGTTTAGGGCCACTGGTCCTCAAGACCTCCTATATTTTCTATCCTTCCAAGCCTTGAGTGTTCCGTTGACTCTGTTAACTACCACAAAATATTGTCAACAAATTCATCTTATTGTTAAGGTGGCTTAATTTGCTCTTCTTTCACCAAGGGCAAAAAATAGGAAAAGAACTTTGAACAACCTGCTTCTCACCTTTGGATCTTATTTTTCTTCACCACTAAATTGAAGGTTAAATAATAACAGCAAGAAAATCATCAAAATGATAATAGTCTCCAATTATATCAAGTGTTTACTATATGCCAAACAATTTACAACCACTATTTTGTTTAATGATAAGACATGAGGCAACCAGAACTCATCTGAGAGATCTGAGAGACCCTCATTCACTGATTGAGAAGTATGTTGGATGGATGGAGGTATAACTGTGACAGATCTAGAGCCAGGATAGAGTATATCCCAGCATCAAGTGAATTAAAGCAACAAGAAAGCTATGTAAAACTTACTAAATTAAATGTACTCTCTAACCACAAGAGTAAGAATTAGTGATTATTTATTGATGTTCCAAAGACCCAAAATAGTAATTTCAATAGTAACAGTTAAAATTCGTTGAGAACTTATTCACAGTGCTAGAAAGTATGCTAAAGCATTTAATGTATTTTCATCATTTAATCCACACGACAACATGAGGCTAATGCTAACATCCATATTTCACAGATTAAGAAGATGAGGCTCAGAGATGTTAAGAAATTCTCTAATGATTATTATGGATATAGATACAGCCAGATCATTGCCATTTATGTGTTTCCAGTTATGAGGCTTGCTGTTTATATAATATTAATTAGAGCACAGCTAAGCTACTATAAGACAAATAAATAAATTTGATTAAACAAAGGCAAAGTTTATTTCTCAGTCATATACAATCTAGGACTAGAACAAGGCACCCACCTCCTAAACACACCATTCCATTTCTAAGTTCAAGGAGTCTGTTCTAAAAACACCTTTGCCCAAATAATAGGAACGTTAAGTCACAGAAGTGAGTGCCCGTTCTTTTTAAGATACAACTTAGATGTTGTACGCACATATCCTTTACATACAAAGTGGAAGAGTCATTACTAAAATTTCTATGCATATTTAATTTTGCAGTTGACAAGATTATGCATATGTGAGACATGAATAATCTTTATGTTATGTGTTGTATAGGGAACAAGTGTCTTTTGGTATGGTTTATTACTGGAAAAAAAATACTATAGTGGGTAATATTTTTCCTTAGTGATGTACACTAGAATATATGTATTGGGATTAATCTTAACAGAGCAGAAGTTCTGTATCTAACAAGAAAAATCATGTTCTACAATTAAAACAAACAAAAAACAGGTGTTACCTGAATGCCACTATAGCACATTGTCATATCCAGAGTCCAGTTGGTAGCCAATAACATACCTCCTAATTGTGATTCAGTGCTGAAAAACTGAGTGAAAACTTTCATTATGATACTTCACCTACTGGGTATGTATGTTTTTTAGCATCTTGTGTGAAGAATTTGACAGTAAATTCATGACCCATTTTCCATATTGAAGTATACTTCAATAAGGGAAAAGCTGTTTGCCAAAATCTAAGTTATTGAGATGAAAACCACTACTTCATGACACCAGTAATGCCAAGGATGACCATTTAAATGATTACATGTGGTTTGCTTTATTGGCATATCTCAGTGATATCAGCATCAAAATATGTGATTTTTATTGTTGAAGACAAAAACAAAGCAAAAATATTTCTTAAGAAGGCTATACTCTGGTGGAAATGATAAGGTCACAGAGTTTCACTCTTGCCTACCTTTTGAATTTTTTTTTCATTCATTAGAGAAAGGAGTAGATTAAACACACACATACATTGGACATATTTACAAACAACATTCAAATGTTGCAACAGAACAGACTTTCCAGAGCCTAATACAGGCAATAAAATGGGCCAGGAATCAATGTACACAGTTTGTGAATGGAAACACCTCATTGATTTAAAAAGAAGTTTGATCCAAATAGTCAGAAACATCTAACAATTAGAAACAGTCACAATGTCTGTGTTGTGAGTTAAGATTTTCTATATCAATTTAGAAGGCAGTAAGAAGCTGGCTAGATGAGGAATCTAATCTATAACTCAAGTATTTTCGAGCTTATTATCTATGCCTTGGTGAAAGGTTACAAGTAATACCACTCGTCTTAAGAAGAAGAACTTGGTATTACACATTTCAAATATTATTTTTAAAAATTTTAAAGTTGATTACTCTAAAATGGCAGAGAGGGTGGGGCACATTCCCCAAGGATTAGGGTGGTTAAAGTCAGCACCCAAAAGGTCTGAGTGGGGTGGACCTGTCCCCCAAAGGTTAGGGAAGGCCAGGTGGTCAACTCATAGCTCTGAGAGGGTCGAGCCTGTATGCCAAAGATTAGGGGGAATGTTGTCTTCATATCACTGTACTAAGGGGGTTAAGACTCTAACCCAAATATTGGGTGAGGTATGGCAATCATTCCAACACTCTTGGAGAGAGAGGTCTGGAGCTTGGTCCACACCCAAACACTTGATGATAGTAGAACCAAGAAAATGGCCATTGGGAAAACTGTGGAAAGGGTGGGTTCTCATAATGCCCCAAGGAGAAGAAACCATCTTCTTAAGAATGACTCTCAGACTTTGAAACTGAATGGAGGATACCTTGCAGGTTTATTGAACTGTAAAGGACCCCTGACTGATGTTTCCCTTCCAGTTTCTCCTTATTGAAATCAAAATGTTTATCCTATGTCTGTACATTGTTTTGGAAGCAGGTGAGTTGTTTTGTAAGTTTCAGAGGTCTATAGCAGACAGGACTCTGCCCCAAGACAAACTATTTCTTTAAATTGATTATGAGGGCAGCGGACTTGGCCCAATGGATAGGGCGTCTGCCTGCCACATGGGGGGTCCGTGGTTCAAACCCCAGCCTCCTTGACCCGTGTGGAGCTGGCCCATGTACAGTGCTGATGGGCGCAAGGAGTACTGTGCCACGCGGGGGTGTCCCCTGCGTAGGGTACCCCCACACGCAAGGAGCGCGCCCCGTAAGAAAAGTCGCCCAGCGCAAAAAGAAAGTGCAGCCTGTGTAAAAATGGCGCCACCCACACTGGGAGCTGACACAACAAGATGACTCAGCAAAAAGAGACAGATTCCCATGCCTGCTGACAACAACAGAAGCAGACAAAGAAATAAGACTCAGAAAATAGACACAGAGAACAGACAACTGGAGTGGGGGGGAGGGGAGAGAAATAAATAAATAAATCTTTAAAAAAATAAAAATAAAAAATAAATTGATTATGATATGATTTAGTACTTGCATTGTAATATGATTTAAGGTTTTTTTGAATATTGTAATAACTTTTTGGAATTCAGAGGGTGGAGTGTAGCAATTTGATATAATTGATAAATTCCAAAAAGAAATATTGGGTTATGCTTATAATCTGATCTGTAACCTGGGCATGACTGAGTTATGATTAGGGCATTGAATCTCCACCCCTTGGTGGGTGGGGACTCACAGATAAAAGGCATGGAAAAGAACAGAGTTGAGCGTTTCTGATGTCGGAATTTTAATGTTGGAGTTTAATGCTGAAGACTTAAGCTGGAGCTCTGGGAAGTCAGCACACAGAGGAAAGAGAAGTCAGCCCCAGGAAGGAAGGAACCTTGAACAAAGAGAAAAGCAAGCCCCAGGAACGTAGGAACCCAGGAAGCCTTGCTCCAAATAAACTTTGGTAAGGGAAATACTTATGCTTTATGGCCTGGTATCTGCAAGCTCCTATCCCAAATAAACATCATTTATAATGCCCAAAAAAATAAATAAAGTAAAATGGATGGCTTACATGTATTCTGAATGGCCTTAAGGGTTTTGTACAGTATAAAATTTTGAGGAAAACTCTTCTAAATCTTACTACTATTATCCCCAAGATACTGAAGAGTGACAGGATAGAGGACACTTCCATTTGGCATTTACTTCAACATCTAAACAAGCAGAAATTGCAGAAACATAAAAAAAGTGGAAAGCCATAAAGTGAACTTCAGGGAAGTATAAATTTGAATATAATTTTATTTTATTACTACTTTATCAACTCCACCAATATTAAGCAAAGTATATTTTAATAGTGTATTACTACAATGTCATTTTAATTTGATATTCCTCATTATGAGAGCTATCTTATTTTCCCTTTTGCCATTACACTATTTTATTGATCGTTTCATTGATCCTCTAACCAGTTTTATGTTCTTTCAACAGTGAATTAAGAAAGAAAACCAAGATTTAGCTAGTTTCATGCACATTTAATATGTATAACAGTTTTCCTTTATCTACCATACCCAGTACATGTCATAAAAAGAAACTAGCAGAAAATATTTGGTATAAAGCTGTGATACCTTTTATCCTTTCTACAAAAAGTATATGTTGTATTTTCATTTATGTGATGAAATTATTTTAAGTTTTTGTTTTGTATTCTCTGCCAAATTATGTTTTAGTACTTTCTAGAACCACATTACAATCCAAAAAATAACAAAAGGATTCAATATCTTCTTTAACTTCCCCTGCTTAATTCCTCCTATTTTCAAAACAAGCATGTAGCAGAGATCCAAGCCAGCAAAGCAAGATGAATTGAGCAGAAGAAGATCATTAGAAGGAACAATGTGGCACTCATCATTTTGCACTGTCACAACACCATCTGTGTTGCACCAGACCGGAGTAACTTTGACATGACAAATAAACCTCTTAGGGGAAATGGGGATTCTATTAATTGTTCCACTGTCTGCCCAAACACTAGTGATATACTCTTCTCTAATGCCACACCGTATTCAATTGTTGTTATTGAATTAACAGTAGCAATGAATTATGATTTCTAAAATAACATTTATTTCTTCTGAATGAAAAATAAGAATTAAAGTATCACAGTCTCACTGGCATAGTATAAATAAATTCACGCAGCCTAGTAATTATATTTATACCATACCTGGGGACTGACTTCAGAAATAAATATTTCCTTCACCTTGCTAATAAATATTGTTCAGTGAAACTATATCATATGTACTCATGCCCGTCATTTCCCTTAACAGCAAAATAAGTTGAGGTTATTGGTTCAAATCACTTTTAATCTTATTATTAACAACAGCAACAATGACAGCTCACATCTATGAATGTTTATATATGCAGGCTACCCTTATAACTACTTTGTGTGGATTAACTCACTTAAGCTTCACAACAACTCTCTGAGTAAGAGCCTTTCATTATCCCTATTTCCTAGATCAGTAGTCATCACCTTTCGTTAGTAAGGGACCAGATAGTGAACATTTTAGGCTCTGCTAGCTGAATAGCCTCTATCTCAACTACTTAACTCTGCCATTGTATTAAAGCACAAATCAGCATAGATAATACATAACCAAATGAGTATGGTTGTGTTCTTATGAAACTTATTTACAAAATTAAAAAAAAAAGAGACAGCAGGCTGGATTTGACCTATGGAATGCTCTTTGCCTCACCTTAAAATGCCATTTCTAGATAATGAAATTGAAATTTAGCAAGATTAAATAATTCACCCAAGGTCACATAGTAGTGAGGTCAACATTTGAAAACAGATTAACTCTAGATTTCCAAATCTGGGTTCCTAACCACTACGTTATACTGCACGCCATATGCTCTAATCTCTCCTACCCTCAGAGATGAGTGGAAAGACAGAGGAAATGTGCAAATATTAAGGTCTTAACACCTGACACCAGGATTTCTCTGAAAGAGGAAATTTTATTTATTTTTAATGTGTCTTGATAAGTAACTTGGGAAAGTTGAGAATCTAAGTACAAATGTCAGCAAGCCCCCAAATAAGAAAAAAAAATAACATGAACAAAAAATTTGAGATTCAACAATGGAAAAGAGAGAATGGCTGGATGTGTGATGGTTGCTTACAGCCTGAATTACAGAAAAGCCAACAGATAGAAATGATTTTTTAAAAGAGGGGGTGGAAATTAGAATAACATTCTGGTACTTTGGTTGCAAGTAATAGAAAGCACAATTAAAACAAACTTAAAAATAAAGAATTATATTTTCTCCCATAAATCCAAAGGTAGGATGGACTCCAGGTATGGTATATTCATGGATCCAGCTCTGTTTCTTTGCCAGCCTGAACTCTGCCCTCTTATCAATTTTATTATTAGATTGGCTTTCTCCTTAGAAGCAAGATGACTGCCTGTAGCAACTGAGGCAGCATGCTTCCTTGTTCTTGTCAAGTGAGGACTATAAAAAGAAACTCTTCTCTCCTAACCATGAAGAAAACCATTCTTTCTTCCAATCTGATTAGGCTGAATCCCTGAATGATAACTAGTCCCTATAAAATTCCTAGTGCTTATAGTTTAAATATGGATTCTTGAACTATTCCCTGGAAAAGAGGGGGGATTTCTCAACACTGTCCTACTAGACTAACCATACACAGCGTTGGAGCTGTAAATATAACCATTTAACTTTAGCCTATGAGCCACAGGGGGATGGATGACTATCTAAAAAAAAAAAATTGGATTCCATTAGGAAGTCAGAAGAAGAGACTAGATATGCATAGGGAAACTGTACATCTATAACTCAGGATCATATACTCATGTAGCTCTGGAACAAGTCTGACTTTAAAAAATAACAAACAGTGCTTGCTTTGGCAGCACATACGCTAAAACTGGAATGATACAGAGAAGACTAGCATGGTCCCCGCACAAGGATGACATGCAAATTTATGAAGCATTCCATATTTTTCTTTCATCAATTATAAATGTACCACACAAGTGCAAGGTGTTATTAATAGGGTGGTATATGGGAATTCTGTAGTTTATGCATGATTGTTCTGTAAACCCACAACTTCTCAAATAAAAGAGAAAGGAAGGAAGGAAGGAAGGGAGAGGGTGAGAGGGGAAAGAACCCAAGAACCCGGGCTTGCTGTTAACATAGAACTTGCCTGTGATTCAGAAACTATCACATTCTATTATCAGGCAACGAACACTGATGTTTTGCTTTATTCTGGGCAATGTGACAGACACAGGTTATAAAGAAAAATTTATAGTCACTAGTAGGAAACAGAACATAAAAAAAACAGTTAATTACAACACAAACAGGGAAGGTGATTAATAGTGGCTTACCTGAAGTGCTTTGGGTATACTCCAACTAGGGGATCCAGGAAAGGGCTCTAGAAGAGACAGCTTTCACTCTCCTTTATTAATTTCATAAAAAGGAATTAAGATTACATGACACATAATCATACTATATATATATACACATATATGCATATATTCCTACAATAAAATTGTTTTCTTACAAAAGCACAGATAGTGCTGTGTCCTTCACAATATTCTCTGAAAGAAAGGTAATCACGTACCAGTAAAAGCTAGAAGTGATATGTGTATAAACTATACCCAAATAAATACAGGTATACATATAGGCAACTCATACATTTAGCACCTAGAAAACATGAGTATTCATACTCATTGGCCTTGCCTTACAAATCTAGAAATCAAAGTTAGGGATTAGTAGTGAAACTATTAAGTGACACAGAAATAGAATTTTAATTTGTTCAGAAGAAGCATATTTGGAAAATTGCCACAGCATCCTTTAAATGTGTCATTTATTTTGAAATTGAACATATTTTATCTACAGGGTATCCATTTTCTTAATAACTGATTCTGGCATAACTTGCTGAGAAGACAGCTTGCACTTGCACTTAAGGAAAGCACTCGTGGTTATAGAGGTAGTTGAAAATTTTAGAAGGGAAATCACTTAATCTACTCAATTTAGAGCTTTAGAAGGAATACGTTAATGCATAAAGGAAAGAAGAGCCCAAGCATAAATGCTTTTAAATTATCTTTTCCCTAGATAAAAATTACACTGCCATGGCTTTCAAGCATCCATTAAAAATTCAACAATGTAGTCTTTTTCTTGGAATTATTTTAAGACAGCGTTTTCTCGACCACAGCACTATTGACATTTTGGACTGGATAATTCTTCATTGGGGGGTAAGGTTAGGAAATGTTTTAGTAGCATCCCCAGCTTCTACCCACTAAGTGCCAGCAGCACCCCCTAGTTGTGGCAGTCCCAAATGTCTCCATGCATTGCCAGATAACACCTAGGGGGCAAAAATGCCCCTGTCTTAAGGAATAATTTTTAATATCTACAACTAAATAATAATATGTAACAATTAAATTCATACCTACTATTAGTTTTTAAAGTATAGATAATCATCGGTGAAAATAATAAGCAAGCTATTTACAAAGTTAAAATATATTTTCAAAATCTGAATAAATTAAGGAATAAATTAGTCATAATACTCAGGGGAAAAAATGGAGGTGATATCAATTCACAGTGATTCCAAAATTGATCTTAATACACAAAGACATCACTTCTGGTCTTGAATTTATGATCTACCCAAAAAAGGCCTGAATCATCCAAGAACTGAGGAACAAGATAAACAAAGCAAAGTATACAGTTTATGAGTAATTAAAAAGTGGAAGTATCTGGAGGATTCAAAATTAAGAATTATTAGCAGAGGTTGAAGGAGCAATGATTCTCAGGAAGGCAAATACTAAGTAAGGATAGGGCCATCCTCCATCCATACATTTTTGTTGTATCACCTTATAAACCTGAGATAATATGGAAAGACAGAAATAACTCCAGCTTGAAGAACCCTAGGAGAATTTTTGTAATCATGTTATATTAGGCAATATCATGAGATAGAGCCTTATCCCTTCCAAAGCATCATCCAAATATTTTTCCCATACAAATTAGTGTTCACATATTTCCATATTCTTTATTATAATATCTCCTTCAATTTGACTCCCCACATACGGTGTCTAACAGATTGCCTGGCATGGAGTATATATACTTAATTCAATATTTTAATAATTGAAAATTTGATAACTGACTTCTACCTCTTCTATCACCTTAACAAACAACATTCAGTAAGAACACTTTTGTTTTTAATAAGAAAATCCCCCCTTTAGGGGCCTGGGCTTTTTTTTTTTTTTTTTTTTTTTTTTTTTTGGCATTCCAAGGTATCTGATACTCCCAAAGTGTAATTCAGATTTTAAAATCTTCAACTACTCGCAACTTAATCATGTCCACAGTAGCACTTTAAATACCCTGACACTCATAAGTAACCTATAACATAGGTTACATAAATAAAAATTAGTTTCTTTCCTAGAAAGCCATAAACCAATATTGGAGAGAGAAAAATACAGTATCTGGTATTGTAAAGTACTTAACCGGGAAATAAAAGTAAGGTTATATATTAATTCAAAATAACTCAGTTTTGAGTAATTGAGTCTCCATGCAGTCTTCTGGCTAGATTAGAAAGGAAGTCTAAGAAATACAGAAATTATGTTTTAAATGCTGCACTATAACAAAATTCTCTTCAATTCCCTTCATATTTTAGGACGTCACATGCTTAAAATGTTGGACTCTGTGGCATTAGGTCTGTAAACAAAATAAGTTTTAATATTCAAAAGCCAAAATCTCATAGACCTGAGGTCAAGATAAAGCAGGAAGTCAAAGCCATATATACCATCAAAAGGACCAGGAACGTATACTTATGTTCATATTCCCATATGACATAAAGATCAGTAGTTCTCATTCCAGCCTGCATTTTATAATCACCTGTAGAACTTCAAAACTTACTTCTGTCTAGATCCCATACTTAGAAATTCAGCTTTATTTGGTCTTGGTTGGGGCCAGAGGCTCAGTATTTTTTTAAGACCCGTAGGTGATTCTAATCACTGAAATATAGGCATGATCAAAAGCCAAGTGAACAGTATCAGGAATAAGAGAACTATGAGGTAGATATTCATGGTCGTATATCTATATTATTTGTTAGTATAGTTCATTAGGTATATCATATTTAGAACTATCAGGCAACCTTTATCAGTATATAGTATTTGCAACAGTACTCCTCATGGATGAGAATTTGGGTTGCTGTATAGCAACATGATTTACAAATATCTTCCTCTTTCTCTTGCTAAAAGCTTTGTTTGTGTTATTGAAATTTTGACACATTCTTTGATATGGAAAATGACATTTTATTGTGGAAATCAATACAATTCTTTCAGTGAGAAGATTTCCCTTCTCCAACATACATACAAAAAGTAGAGAATGGCTAATGCCATTATAAATCAGTAGTCAAGGTATTCATATCATTAGAAAGTATGTTGATATGAAATTATCAACAGATTTCCCAAGAAAATTGAGACCTTAAAAGGAAATGATTATCTTTTGTCTTAAAATTAAACATATATCTTTTTTATTTATGGTTTTGTAGAACAATCATGCATAAAATATAAGATTTCCATAATTAACACCTTGTGTTGGTGTGGCACAGCTGTTATAATTGGTGAAAATATATCTTTATAATTGTACTATTAATGTAGTCTATCATTTAACTTAGGGCAAATCCTAAGTTAAACACATAACTTTTGATCTAAAGAACAACACTGTAAGAGACAAAATCTAATCAAGCAAGAACTCATAAAAGTAACTACACACACTTGAAGTGGGTTGACATCAGTTGTAGATATTCTGAAGTCCAATTGCCAGATAAGACTTCATATAAAATACCACTACATGAAACTTGCAGGTAACATGGCTGAATTACACATGAATTCTCTGAATATGCAATAAAATGAAAGGAACACATTTTAAAATTTTAAATAAAAAGCGTAAACACCCGAGAACAAAAAGGATGGGACAATAACATTTTGGGAGCTGGAAAACATCTGAGAAAGTGAAAACTAAGCATGCAGTGAGGCATCAAGTTTTAGGAATTGGAGTCACTAATTATCTCTTATAATGGGTTGCTCTTTCCCAATTCAGTAGAAGACAAGGAGTTTTCTCTCAAGAGAGAGACTGATTCAGAGGAACTCAAACCAGGTAACTGACAGTACACTACATCCCAAAATGACTGATCCAGGAAAGGGTCCTTCCAGGATTTTCTTGGGTGGAACTGTCAGAAAAAAGTCACCTTTCTTTAGGGTGGGAAACAGAAAGGATGTAACCTGGGAGGTGCTAGAGATTGTGTATACTACTAAATAAAGAAAGTCGATATAATGAATCTGATAACCCAAAGAAAAAGGCATATTGATGATCAGAAACAGATAATGTTGAAATAGACTTTAGCTTCTGGAGAACAGAATATACCTTTTTTGCTCTGTCTTGATCCATGACTTGGCACAGAGTAGGCTCTTGATCGGTATGTATGAAATGAATGAATCAAGTTTCTAATCTCATTGACTTTGATCCTATTGGTTTCTCTGCTTTCTGTAGCTATTCCAGAAACAGCAATAGGAACTAATGCATAATAATGAGTACATAGTCAAGGCTTTGAACCCTTGACAACTCTTTCTTCACCTTTTCCCTCTCATCTTTCTATCACTGAACTGCCACTTATAGGGGCCTACTTCTCTGGTCACAGGTGTAAACATATGATGCACACATAGCTGAGAATGCACGTTATCTTCCTGACCCAGAGATAAGTTGTCTGCCCTCAGTATTTTTCTAAATAGAGAATTTGGTAAAAAAAATTTCTTTTCTCTCTCATCTTGGAGCTGGAGAAATTTTTCCCTATGTAAGCCTCTTGAAAGATTGGAACCTCTACACAAAGAAAGGCAGAAATAAGATTCCAAGAGAAACTGGGTCCCCAGTTCCAGTGCCTGAGATCTACAGAACAGCCCCTCCCTCTTTGAATTACTTCATTTTCCTCCCAATAACACTTTTACTTCCTTAAGTTAGATTTCTGCCAGTTATTACCCAAAGAATCCTAGTGAACACAACATCCCAGGATATGATATTCCACAGAACATTGATTGAACATTTTGAAGTAGATTTTTTAAAAATATTTTCTAAGTATAAAAGTTTTATAATTCTAATGAAGTTTCATCTTACCTTTGAGCATCATCAAGCAGACTTAGCTGAGAATTTAAAAGAAACCAAGAGGCAAGACAGGAAGCGGACTTGGCCCAATTGATAGGGCATCCACCTACCACATGGGAGGTCCACAGTTCAAACCCCGGACCCCCTTGACCCGTGTGGAGCTGGCCCATGCACAGTGCTGATGTGCAAGGAATGCCGTGCCATGCAGGGATGGCCCCTGTGTAAGGGAGCCCCACGCGCAAGGAGTGTGCCCTGTAAGGAGAGCTGCCCAGCACGAAAGAAAGTGCAGCCTGCCCAGGAATGGTGATGCACACACGGAGAGCTGACACAACAAGATGATGCAACAAAATAAACACAGATTCCCAGTGCCAGTGATAAGGATAGAAGCAATCACAGAAGAACACACAGCAAACAGTGGGCGGGCGGGAAGGGGAGAGAAATACATAAAAAATAAATCTTTAAAGAAAACAAAAAACAAAAGAAACCAAGAATATATTCAGATATTCTGGATGCTACTGAATCACATACCCCACAAGTTCCAGTCCTTCTGGAAGCTCTGAATCTGAACCCAACGGCTTGCCATCACTATCACTACATTCACAAAACAAGGTCATTGAGGGGAAAACAACATCATGACAGTGATAACTACTTTCAAGAACAATAAATGTACAGAAAAAAATAAAAAACAGTATGTCTTCTAAAACCACCTGCACCTATGTTCTCATTTCATCTTCTGAGAAATCACTAAACAGTGAAAGGAGAAGGAGTAGTAATTCTCCTTTGGTCTCAAACATTTACGTTTCCAAGTAGTACCCACCTACTTGGAATTCCTATATCAAAAAACATATTTCAGATAGTCTTTCAGAAAGACCCAAGCTCAGGGACTAACAAATTGATGGGAAGGAGAAGAGGGTTATATTAACTACAGATGAAAAGATTTTATGTATGTCAGGGAACTATGAGATTTCAGTTCAGCTAATATCATCCTCTATTTCAAAAGATAGGGGAAAATCAATTCACATCTTACTGAATGCCAAATGTCAATCTTCTGCTATTATTTAAAAGTTGCTTGAAAATGGTCTAAGAGTAAGTGCTGAGATATTCCTACATATTCCATTGTATGGGTCTGCAAGAGAAAGACACAAAAGAGACACTTTTAAAAGCAAATTACTTGGGAAAGATTCAGGGAAATAAGGCAGTTTAAGTGTTGATAGAGAGAGAGGCATGAGGAATGGGAAATAAGATGAGTAAAGATAGTGAAAGAGAAAAAAGAAAATAAGAAAGCATGAAGAGTGAAATGGAGGAATTAAATATATTACAACATAAGTACAGAAACTTCCTCTTATCCCATATATAATAACATTATGCCTGCTGCTTTAGTGATACATTGTTACATATGCCTTTATAAAAAATATGTATCACATATTTAAATCAAACAAAATTAGACTAGAAACAAATCACTATGTCACTCTAAAAACAATGACGATTATTCTGCAAATTTAGAAGTTAAAATCATAATTCAACAAAGCATATCCAGAAGGAAAATCTAAAATAAGTCTGCTAATTCATCAACATTGGCATTTCTTCAAAATTTACCCAACAAATTTCTTTAAGTAATAGCATCTTTTTAATTCATAGTGAAGTACTTACTTTAATATTTTTATATAAACTTCATGAGCATCTTTAACTGTTACAGCTTTAGATTTCAATATATTCTAGACTATTCATGATATATTTATTTTATCTTTTTATTTTAAACCATGATATATGTTTTGTGGACAATAATGAATTAAGTGGTCCAGGAAATCTGCTACGATACAGAGGTTAAAAATAAAAATAGGTATTACATTGAGAATTATAAATATTATAATAAAGATACAATACACTGCCTTATAATTTTTCTGGATAACTTACAAAAAAGGAAATTTTTTATTACAGTATCAATTGATAAATGTAACTTAATTTCTGATGATAATATTCACTGTTCTTGACCATTTACGTGCACATATTTTCATCACAATGAAAATAGCTGAAGCTTTTTAACTTTTTAATTTCCATTACATCTACCATTTTCGTTTCACCTAATAGGTGATTTATAGCATACTGGGAATCTTGAAACCTGTCGTAGAAGTTAATTTTCATTTTCTATGTTTAGTCTTTTGAGTATTTGGGAATGCTTCTATTCCATGGGCACATGATTGTGATTCAAAAATAATAGATATAAATATTTCATCTTCATTACTCAGAGTGCCTTGAATAAGTTATATGTGGGATATATCCTCAGTTCTTAGGACAGTACTTATATCAAGAAACAGAAACACCACCATGTTAATGCATTCTCAGTATATAACTGCCAACACATTTAATTTGGACTCTTGAAATAATTATCCCAGGGCATAACTGTCAAGCAACATTTTAGGTTTGGCCAAATTTTTGCAACTCTTTTCAAAAGGTCACAACAAGTTCTGAATTCTACCAAATGAGTTATCCCAGAATCTTAATTTGTTAGGGTTGCAAAGGAAATGACAATTTCCAATATATTTCTTAGAATAGTGTTTTCTGCTCTGCAAACAATTTCTGACTGAACCCCTCTCATGGAAGTAGTCACTGTTCATGAAGTCTTTTGGGATAATGTCTTTGGTCCAAAGGACAAAAGTAAAACAAACCTGAGTAAGGATAAATAGAACTCAGACGACACTATAGGTCTGTAGTAATTGAACTCTACTTAAACTTCTTGTTTCTTTGTCAGTTGGTCTACAAAGGAAATAAGTTGGTAGAAAGATTTTGAAGCATTTACCTAGGTATGTTTGTGTATGTTTAATTTCCCTAGTTTATTTTGCTCACTTAATGATATACCAAGCATATAGAAAGGATATGTAAAGAACCAAAAGAGATGAAGGAGGAAAAATTTTTTTAAATAAATAAATGGTGCTATTGTTTGAAAACTTTAAGCAATAGTTAAAAAAAGAAAGAAAGAAAAACTAGCTTGCTTGTTAATCAATTATGCCTTTGTTTTAAGGGGAAATATTCCCCCCATGGTTTGTTTTCACTCAGCTGGCAGCTTGGAAGTTGTCTATTGGATAATGGCTGAACTTGAATGCGCTTGCATTTGCCTAGTGGGAGGAAAGGAAGCACATACTTCTAGCTAATACTTAGACCCATGGAAATTTCCTAAGTTGAAATAACAACTTCTACCCTATTCTGTAGAGATAGTTAAAACTGTGCACCACTGCTTCAAGAAAACTCTTTAACGTAAAAACCTACAAACAAATAATGCATGTTGAGCATTTCAATTTATTAATTTTTTCAGGCCATCAAGTTGCAGGCTGGATTGTCTTAGTTATAGGCTCACAAAATATACCTGCTGAAGAAGCATATCAAAAACTAATATTTCCTGCGTCTCTATTATGTAAAAGCACTACTAGTCATTATAAGAGGAGTCTGCCACAAGATCTATATGGCTATTTCCAATAGTTTGTAGCACCAATAAGTACCATAAATCCAAGAGCTTTGTGTAATGACCATATTGTTGCACATGAGTCTTTTTCACATTGCCCTTTATTGCTAATATAAAAAGAAAGGACTGTTGTTGCAAGTAAAGAAATGGATCCTCAGCAATATCTATTGCATACAAAAACAAGGGCAACTTCTCTTTCTAAAAATTTGCTTAGTATTTTAATTTCATCTTCCTTTTCTTTTTATCAAAAAGGAAAAGTAGCAAACTCTGAAGAACAACATTTTCTACTAATAATTTTACCAAAAACTGGTTCTATGGAAAGCAAACATGGTTGTACGTTATCAGGGTTTTGAAGAAAGTTCTTTAGAGTGCAATAATACCACCTAATTCTAAGTCCTGTTTTTGCCATTAGCTAGCAATATGACCTTGGACTAGTCATTTTGCAGTTTCCTCATACATAAAATGAGAGAGCTGAATAAAATAATGCCACCCATCCCTTTAAGTTGTGATGTACTAGAATCTGTGATTCTTAACATTTATTTTTAAGTGACATAAGATATAGTAACATTAATTATAGAAATGTTTACCTTAAAATATATCTGAAACTACATAATGATGTGTCAGAAAAGATAATACATGCTTATAAACTGTTTCTCTTAAAAGAGAAAATAAAAGAATTTATGGTACAAGTTGAAATTATTTTCCTCTCTTGCTATATGTAAATAACAATTAAGTCATCCAATATCCCAGATTCTCAATATGCTGACACATCTCAGGAGATTGCCTGAATATTTTAATTGCCTCTGTTACACAAAGCCTGTTCGGCTTGTATTGTCAGAGTGTGTTACAGTAGTCTTACTCAAATGTTTTTGAGGCCGCAAGCTTTCCCTATACAAGCACTAGCATAAGCTTAAGCTCTAAGTCTAGGTTTATGTCAAAGATCGTATTTCCTCTCCTGTACATACCAAGCTCTATGAATACGCTTTTGTAAATATTTATTTGTTCTGTTTTGAAAAACTCTAAAACTCGGGAACTTGATAATGTATTAAAATTGTATTCCATGAAACAAACTATTTTCCCCTAAGTCTCCAGATTTCTCATGTGTCACATTTTTCAACCATATTATTCTCAATATTTGCTTTTTATATTCTGGCTATTTCCTCTGGTAAGATGGGACATTTTGTCCTTGAGAAGTGACTGCAAGTTACTATATTTTCCTTCTCAACCATCTCATGAGACAGGCATTGAAATACCAAGAATAATGTAAACTGTACAGGAAAATACCATGACGTACTACTTCTAGAAATATCTCAGCTTAATAGTTGTTGTGCCATTAACGGTGAGTTTTATGGAGGTAAGGAAGTATAAATCTGTCATGTAGACAAGGATTTACAATAATACCCACTTCAGTGGACGATCTTCATCACAGTTAGGACCGTCAGGCAACTTGCATGTTTTCTTGAGTCTCTTAAATTACAAAAGTCTCCCCATATTAATCCAAAGTTAGTATCTTGACCTTCCTGCATTTGATGTTGATGATGTAGTTTTCCACTTTTCCTTTCCACTATCACTGATGTGATTTCAGTAAGTAAGGTGGAGTTTTAGCTAAATAAAATTCATTGAAAACACTCAGAACAATTTAATAATGTTCCACAAACAATGCATTTTTTAGGAAGTACCAGAGATTGAACCCCAGAACTCATACATGGGAAGCAGGCACTCAACCACCAAGCTACATCAGCTCACCACAATGCATTTTTTTAAATTTTTTATTAAAGTCAATATATCACAAAGAATGTTACATTAAAAATTATGAGGTTCCCATATAACTCACTCCTTTCCCACGCCCATCATTTTTGTAAATTGTATTTTTTTGAAGATCTATACATCCCAAAAAATGCTACATTAAAAAACATACGAGGGAAGTGGACTTGGCCCAGTGGATAGGGCATCTATCAACCACATGGGAGGTCCATGGTTCAAACCCCAGGCCTCCTTGACCCGTGTGGAACTGGCCCATGCGCAGTGCTGATGTGCGCAAGGAGTGCCGCGCCATGCAGTGGTGTCCCCTGTGTAGGGGACCCCCATGCACAAGGAGTGCACCCCATAAGGAGACCAGCCCAGCACGAAAGAAATTTCAGCCTGCCCAGGAATGGCACCACACACATGGAGAGCTGATGCAGCAAGATGATGTAACAAAAAAAAAAAAAAAAAAAGAGACACAGATTCCTGTGCTGCTGACAACAACAGAAGTGGACAAAGAACATGCAGCAAAATGGACACAGAGACCAGACAACCGGGGAGGGGGGTGGGAGGGAATAAATAAAATAAATCTTTTAGAAAAAAGAAACATATGAGGTTCCCATATACCTCACACCTCCCCACTCCACTCCTCCCACACCAACAACCTCCCTCATCACTGTGGCACACTCATCGCACTTGGTGAACACATTTTGGAGCACAGCTGCACCAAAGAATAACAGCTTACCCTGTAATTCATACTCACCCCCAGTACATTCAAGGGGTTATGGCAGGATATATAAAGTTCAGCGTCCTACCCTGCAATATCATTTAGGACAACTCAAAGTCCCAAAAATGCCCCCACATCACATTTCTTCTTCCCCTTCCCTGCCCTCAGCAACTACTGTGGCCACTTTCTCCACCTCAGTGCTACAATTTCTTCTATTACTAGTCACAATAGTTTTATAGTAGAATATCAATAAGTCACTTCTAATCCATATTTTATTCTTCTATTCTGTGGACCCTGGGATGGTGATGTGCATTTTAGATCAAGAGAGAGCTTATCAGATGCTGGACTTTATATATCCTGCCATAACCCATTGAATGTACTGGGGAAGAGTGTGAACTACAGGGTAAACTATTATCTATGTAGTGAAGCAATGCCCCAAAAATGTGTTCACCGAGTGTGATGAGTGTGCCACAATGATGCAGAGGTTGTAGGTGTGGGAGGAATGGGGTGGGTGGGGGGTATACAGGAACCTCTTATATTTTTTACTGTAATTTTTTTGTGATGTATATATCTTCAAAAAATACAATTTACAAAAATGATGAAGTGGGGTGGGGAGTGGGTTATATGGGAACCTCTTATGGTTTTTTTAATGTTTTTAATGTAATGTTCCTTGTGATCTATTAACTTTAATAAAATAAAATAAATAAATAAAAGTTGCAGATGTTTAAAAATAAAAGAGGGGGCTTAGATTCCACATGGATGATGGATGCAATTCTTCTGCTTGCAGTTGTAGGCACTCTTGATTCCCTGGTATAGTGGTTGACCATCTTCACCTCCCTGTTAGCTGACCTGGGTAAGTCCAACAAACAAGAGAGTAGGAGTTGCAACTCTGCTGAGGCTCAGGGCCCAGCTGGCACACAGGCAGTCCAGAGATTCAAATCTGCTGAGTATACATCATCCCTAGCACCAACCACAGGTTCAGTAAAAGTGAAAGAAGAGGCATGTGTAGAGAGGTCACATCTTATCCATCTCCAACACACTCAGGAGCACGAATTGCAAAGTAGGGTCCTCTGACATTGCACAGAACTCCAAATCCATCTGCCATGACCATATACTCTGTGGTTCTCCATAGCCTTCAGGAGAACCAGTACCTAGGGTTGTATCTACTTTGGCTTTTTCTGGGGTCCTGCTGAGGCATGCATAAGCGGGACCCCTCTGATGACCTCCCGACTCTTTTAAGCAAATTCTTAGCCATATAAACTCATTTGTCTTTGCCATTTCCCCCTTTTATTCAAGGTCAAAAAGCAGTTTTTAACACATAATCCTACATGTAGGCTGAGATATTCTGCTGGTCTGAGTTGACCTTTTTATTCAAGATCTCTTTCTAATTGCATCACCAGCTAGTGATTGGTAGTAATCCCTTGGTGTCAAGGAGGCTCATCCCCGGGAGTCATGTCCCATGGTGGGGAAGATAATGCATGTACATTTACATGGTTTAGAGAGTGGCTACATTTAAGCAACATGGAGACTCTCAGGAGATAACTCTGCAACTCTAGGCCTAGTGCATATTTCAGGCACACAGGTTCATCAGTATCAAGGGCTCATTACTGGACCATCCTTCCTTTTTGGTCTTTGCTGTTGTACTTGGGGGATTATTGTTGTTCCCTTGGGGAATGTGACAGAGCTCCCCTAGGTAGGAAGTCAGCACTCCCTCCATTGATGTTTGTAGCTGTAACTACTATGAAAATATACAACATATATCAGAACATTTTTATGTACCCTATATACATGCTCTGGAGAACTCCCTCCCACCCATGTGCCCTCCATCAATAACACCCCACACTAGTGTTCCTTCCCTGACATAGTCAAACCTCTCTGTTGTCCAAAACTTCTTTGAAAATGAAGCCTAATATATTGCCAAATTTAATTAATAGGAAATTGAAATACAGTGATGGGTTTAAAGTTTAGAAATAAAATGCATACTAATTTAGAAATACTAAAATAAAGTAAAAATAAATTGGTGTATTAAAAAATGAAAAATATTATAAAGCTTTGTTTTTAACATTTGCCTTTCATCACTGTAATGGGTGTTGCCCTGTATGTACAGTGGCAAAGCACTTTCTTTCATCTCTTCCTCAGTGTTTACATCCTTTCTTTTTTTTTTTTTTCTAATTTTTAGTTTTGTCTTCAAAAAAGTTTTATATCACAGTAATTCACATATACAATATAGGGGACTCCCATATATCCAACATCAAACCCTTTTCCCCTTTCCCCAGCAATGATCTTTTTACCTGTTCATGTTATATTTACTGATATTGAAATGTAGCTATCAAACATGGTTCCATTCTGGTTTACATTATGGTTTATATTTTAGACTATACACATTTTTAAATTTTTAGTTTCCTTACGTTTTACATTATGGTTTACATTTTAGCTTATAGACTTTTATACACTTTTGGTGTAAGTTAACATGTCCTATATCCATCATTACATGATCTTGTGGAGCACTTCCATTGCCCCCAGTTCCCCTGCTTCCACCTATTCTATACCTCTCTCCCCCTCTCCTCAGGGCCCACAGTGACAATCTATCTTCACTATTTGAGAGACCAGATTGACAGATACTTGCAACAATGCTAAGGGCTTGACATACTAGACTGCCCTAACCAATTGGGAGACACTGATTCTCTCGAGAGACACAATTCCCAATGTTTGAGAACATCAGGTCTCCCCAGGATGTGGGTACAGCTTCACACTCATTGTATGGGTCTCCACCCAATGATATAACACAATATGACAAAATGAGCACTCACACACTCCCTAGAAGCCTGTCCCTGTACCAGATACCCCCCCTTAAGCAGCTTAAACACATAATCCTTCCTTATTATATTTCCTAAATTTTCTCAACATTATAGTTTCAACCCTATACCTGACCATCTCCCATATTCAGCTGTTTCCCTCATCTTTCCTCCCAATTCCTTGGGCCATCTGACCCATCCTCCCAACCCTAAGCCCCCTCAAATCCACAAAGCCCCACCCAAAGATATCCCTATGGCAATGCATTTTTAAAGGTTGCTAAAGTGTTAATATAAATTCTTTATAACAGAGATGTAGGTATATCCTTCATTTTCAAAAGATGCACAGAGCATAATACTGTAAGTAATGGTTTCCTTTGCATTTTTATACAGTGATTTCAAAATTGTAATAGAAACTTGAATGGTAATTTTGTTATTCTACTAATGTGCATTCATTGGGATACGAACCATCTTGAATGCAGTAACCTAGTCACGGGTTTGGGGAATGCCACTGCATTAGGGAAACAATCATAATCTAAAACAAGTGGCCCAATAAATACAAAAACCAAGTGGTATAAATGCACTACCTTCCTCCCAGCATGGGACATGACTTGTAGGGATGAGCATCCTTGGCACTGAGGGATTATTACCAAGTGCCAACTGGCAATGCATCTGGAAAAAGACTTTGAAGAAAAAGGGAAAATATTAAATACAAATGAGTTTTTATGGCTAAGAGATTTCAAAGTGAAATCTTATGCTTATGCACCACTCAGCAGGATCTCATTGACTGCCCCAGTAAACAATGCCTCAAACAGCGGAGCTCCTGAGGACTCTAGAAACATCTAGACACTGTAGGCAGGGCAGGCAATCTTGGGAATATGACACCCTGTCTGTTGGCCTTACTTAGAAATTTATGCTTTCCAGTGTAACAGAGTTAGACTCATTTGTAATTTCCCTACACATGACTCTTCTGCCCCTTTTGTTTGAACTTATAATTTAGCACTATACTTGTTGAATACATATCTCAGAGACTTAAATCTTTGGTCTGTTCATATGCCAGTTGAGTCTGTATCTCAGCAGGGTTGCAAAACCTACTCTCCAGTTCATTGGACTTGCCCAGGACAACTAACAAAATGATGATGATGGACAATCCCCATCCCCAAAAAACAGAGAGTATATACAACTGCAAGTAAGACAGTTTGACCCACCTGCCCCATGAGATCTAAGCCCCCTCTCAATCATAAACAGAGTGGGCATCACCATCTCAAATCCTCAAGATTGAGGAATGAAAAAACATAAGGTGGAATGCAACTATAGACTAAACTAGACTTATTATTATTCTAGAAATGAAGGTTCTAAGAGTAGGGAGAGGGAGAAATAAGTGTAATATGAGGACATTCTGGGGACTTTGGAATTATCTTTCATGACATTGCAATGACAGATACAGGCCATTATACAGTTTGTCATGACCTGTAAAATTTTGCAGGGTAAAGTATAAACTACAATGTAAACTATAGCCCATGGTTAGCAGCAACACTTCAATATGTGTTCATCAATTACAACAAATGTACCATACACTAATGAAAATTGTTCTAATGTGGGAAAGTATGAGGGGGAAAGTAGGGGCTATGTGGGAATCAACCTATATTTTTTTATGTAATATTTATGTAATCTAAAGCACCTTTAAAAATTTTTTTTAAATTTAAAAAAACAAACAAGTGATCCAGTTTTATACTTAACAAAGCAAAAAGCTAGTTTAATAAAAATTATAGTCGTTCTTTTGGTTAAAAACTTGTATTTTTTACTAAATAGTCTAGATAAAAAATAAAAATTTTTAAAATCTCGGATTCCACTTATCTCTTTACATGTATTGGGAGACTAAAAAAGATGTGAGAGAATAATGATTACATCTTGCAGTTATGTAATACTATTGAAAGAACCTCCAGGTTATTGTCTATGTTGAAGTCCTAACTTCAGAAGTTCACAAAAGCTACTCATTAGGTTACCTAAAAAACTTTCAGTTAAAACTACATGGATGTATTTGATATGCATATGTGTATTCAAAAATATTTCTAAGTCAGGGATGAAACTGTAAACTGACAGTATTAGCCACAGCTGCTGTCACTGGAACTGGATGCTGACAGTAGGGTACAGGACTGAAAAGGGGTCAGGTTTCTGAAGAGTGACAGTTGACTGGCATGCTCTCAAAGGGAAGAACACGAGTGACTTTCTTCCAGCAAAAGTCCGTACACAGGAGTCTAGAGTAACCTGAAGAAAAACCCAAAATAATGACTCTGCAGAGTGGAATGTACTGAGATTATATTCACTTCCCCTCATTAAAGCTACAATGCCTTCCACATATATAATTTCACAGTTTTTTAATAAGTAAGAGGCAAGCAAACTGCAGAGGCCATGCTGGAGAAAATCCATGGGTCAAAAAGAGTTTGACATGGAAAGACAAATGAAGGCTCAATAGGTTTTTGAGCAAAGAGATCATGGCAAGAGGGAGATTACCCTCCTACTACAAGACTATCTCCTTCTTACCTCAGTATACAAAGGCATTCGGCATAGGGAGGAAGAGTGTCAGCCCCCATACAGTCATGTCCTATGTGCATTATTTTCATTTTTAAAACTAAATTTATATATTATTTATAAGATATGATATAATGGGGATAAAACATACTCTCTTGTACAAGATTAATATCTAGATACATGTTTTCAATACATGAAAGTGAAATTTTTCCTAATATTAATATATACAATATACTAAAAACAATAAGATATTTTTAATGGCCACAACCTCATGCTTGCAGGACAACCTCATGTTTGCAGGACAACCTCATGTTTGTACAATGTTGTATTAGTTTGCCAAAGGGCTGACAATACAAAGTACCAGAAATCTGTTGACTTTTACAATGGAGATTTTTTTTAATTGACTTTTTTTTTAAGATATATAGATCACAAAAGTTGTTACATTAAAAAATATAAAAATATACCCCACACCCCAGCCGTCCCCATTCCTCCCACATCAACAACCTCTTTCATCACTGTGGCACATTCATTGCATTTGGTGAATACATTTTAGAGCACTGCCGCACCGCATGGATTACAGTTTACATTATAGTTTACACTCTCCCACAGTCCATTCAGTGGATTATGGCAGGGTATATAATGTCCAGCATCTGACCCTGAGATATCATTATTTGGGGTAAAAAGCTTGCAGTTCCAAGGTTGTGAAAAGTTCAACTCAAGGTACCACAAGAGGTGCTTTCTCTCTAAAGTCAGCTGCCACACACTGAAGTAAAACAACAGGCAATCTCTGCCCAAGTTTCATCCTTACCCCCTGGGTTAACCGTTTCCCCTTGAGCGCCATGGGCCCAGTGTCTTGAGACTTTCTACTTCAGTGGTCCTCTAGCTGTCTTCCTCCTGACGTAGGGCTTGTTTCTTTCCAGGCCTTCTATATCAGTCTCTGTTGATCTTCTGGTTTCCCAGTTGGCACATGGGTCATCTCTCCCCAGGCCCTCAGTTGTTTGAGCCTCCTCATTTCTCTCACATGACAGCACCAAAAATGACAGACCTCTCTCTTCCTGTGTCTGTCTCTCTGTCTGTTTGAGTCCTTTAATATGAGACCTAGCAAGGAGGTAGGAGCTCAACTTAAGTCACATGTTACTGAAATAGTGAAATCAAAATCCCTAAAGCAATCTTAACAGGTAATCTAATCAAAGTCCTAAATTTAGTGAAATCAAAGGATATCACACTCAGAGGAACAGATAACTTTATAAACATAAACTTTCTCTTTTGGGGAATTCATAAAATAATCTCAAACTTCCTCAAATGCATTTGAAAAATATTTAATATCTGATTTGATTTTTAATTTTGGTGTTTATTAAATCTAACTGTAAGTTTTTTCACAGGAATGTCAGTTTTAGGCAATAGCAATTCTAGGCATTTTTGGATTTGAGGATGAGCAACTTGCTCCTGGTATATGCCACCTATAAGTTCATTTTGGGAGATTTAGAATGAACAGCAATGAGCTCATATTGCATGAAAAATTCTGCTTATTATATTAGCTATCTTGATTATTTAGATTTATGATAAAAATCAACTTAAACTTCTTATGCTCCATTTTAAGCAAAATTATTTAAATTCCTTTACATTCAAGAAAAATATTCATGGGGAAATGGAAAGGACAAATGAGTTTATAAGGCTATGAGTCTCCAAAAAGAGCCGGGAGGTTATCAGAGGGGTTGCCCTTATGCACACCTCAGCAGAGTCCCAGAGACAGATAAAGTAGATACAACCCCAGGTACTGGTTCTTCTGAGGGCTACAGAGACCCACAGGTTCTATGGTCATGGCAAATGGAGTTCAGTGCCATGTCAGTTGGCCCTACTTTGGAGTTTGTGTTTCTGTGTGATGGAGCTGGACTCAGATGTGATCTTTGTTCACAAGCCTCTCCTGTTACTTATACTGGAACTGTAGTTGGTGCTGGGGTTTAATGTATGCCCAGGGGACCTGAATCTCTGGACTGACAATGTGATAACCAGGCCCTGAGCCTCAAAAGACTTGCAACTCCTACACTCTGGTTTATTGGACTTACCCCAATCAGCTAACATGGAGGTGAAGAAGGTCAACCACCATGGAGCCAAGAGTGCCTACAACTGAAAGCAGGAGAATTGCATCCAGGATCCATGTGGAATCTAAGCCCCCTCTTGATATAGATGTGGAGTGGACACAACCATTCTTACACCATTCTTACAACCACAGGATGGAGGAATAGAGTATGGATTACTGATATTCTTACTGATATTCTATTCATGAACTATTGTGATTAGTAATCGAAGAAAATGTGGCATTGGTGTGGAGAAAGTGGCCATGGTGGCTGCTGGGAGTAGGGAGTGGGAAGAAGAGATGAGATGTGGGGGCGTTTTTGGCACTTGGAGTTGTCCTGGGTGGTGCTGCAGGGACAGTTACCGGACACTGTATGTCCTCCCATGGCCCACGGGGTGGACTGTGGGAGAGTGTGGGCTATGATGTGGACCATTGACCATGAGGTGCAGCAGTGCTCAGAGATGTATTCACCAAATGCAATGAATGTCTCATGATGATGGAGGAAATTGTTGTTATGGGGGGAGGAGTGGAGTGAGGGAGGTGGGGGGTATATAGGGACCTCATATTTTTTTAATGTAATATTAAAAAAATAAATAAAGACAAAAAAGAAAAATATTCATGACATATGTAAGTTTTCTTTCATTTTTAAATATAAATGAAAGTAGTGCAAAGGACATAGATACGTTCTAAATCTATAGTCCCAGGAGAGGCACCAAGAGGAAAGGATTTCAAGCTCAAATGAGATTATAAAATTTACTGTAGCTCGCTGTACCTTCTTTTAATGATTTACAATACTATATTTGCATTTAAAGTTTTTAAAATATTATGCTGTAAATAAAACCTGTTTCACTAAATCCAACCCAAGATATTGTCAAGGTATTTGACCATAAAACTTTTCCTCCTTTTTATATCTATTTTCAAGATATTTTAAAATTTTGCTCAAATTAATGGTACTTAAGCCTTTAAATTTATATGGGCCTTGAGAGTAAGTTTAAATAGGAAAATACTTGTAGATTATTTCAATACATAGTACACTATCCTAAATATTTTACTGGACCTATTTTGATTTGGCTGAAATATTTCTGTTTGACTTAGGATGCTTATGTAAACCCATACTTCATTTCTAGATAATTCTAAGAACCCAGTGTTAAAGCAAACAATTCACAAAGATATTAATAAAGGAGAAATAGATAAAGGAACCACATTACAAAAACTTCCCTTGATCACTGTTCTTTCAACCATCGACCTTCTAGAGCAGGAAATACCACATAATTAGTAAGGCAACCCAAGAGGATTTTGCTTATTGTCAATAATGCCACTTCCAATTATAAGAAGTAGAAAACCTCTAATTCATATTTCTCCCATCCCAACACACCCACAAGATCTCATTTATTTATTAAGAACTAATGTAGTCTTCTCTAAAACAATATTTAGAAATTATAATTATTATACTCTAATATAATTTTGAATTTGATTTTAACCAAAAGGCTCACTTACACTTTCAATTATCTAATAAATCAGACCTAGATATCACCTTCAGAGAGTCTGTGCACCATCAATTGTATATGTGTGTGTGTGTGTGTGTGTGTATATGACGTCTGAACATTTTTTCTTGTAACAGAGTTCTTAATTTGAATAGTACTAGAGTTTTAGGAAATCTAATGAATTATATCAATATTCCACATTCAAGTTCAGAAGAAAAGGTGAGATCGATTCGAAAATCAGGTGGATGGACACTTCCAAATTATTACTGATAAAGCAGTTTAGAGAATGTGGCTACATAGAGCCAAATAGACTTGCTAATATGAGGATTAGGAAGCAAATTGGGATCAGGGGACTAAGCTTTGAGACTTTGCAATCCAAAATTTCTGAACTTAAGAACACAGTGAAAGAGTAGTTGGGAAAATGCCACCTAGAAGTAAAGGGAAAATATGGGGAACGAATCTGTAATTGTGAGGCCTTTGGATGGAAAAAGTTGAAGATGATGATGGTAGCAATAAAAATACTAATGATAACAAAATTCCCCCTGAGTGTTTGCCACTATAAATCTACTTTCTCTTGGGGGTTCACCAACATCAGAGTTAGGAAAACCTCAGACTAAAAAGTTAAAATGTCACAATTTTTCAGTCCTGGTGTTAAACAGAAGCAAAAGTAAATCATCTTCAGTAACATATCTTCAATTCAGATCCAAAATTCCTATAAATTAAGGATTGCTGACAATAAAACCTCACAATATAAATAAGGAAAGAGTCCACCATGATTGAAAGTCAGTAGAAACAACAGGTTCATTTTGTTTGTTTATTTGTTTTTAAAGATTTGTTTTATTTTTTTTATTTCTCCCCATCCCCTCACTCTTTGCACTTGCCGTGTCTGTTCATCTTCCTTGTTTCTTTAGGAGGCACTGGGAACCAAACCCAGGACCTCCAATATGGGAGGAAGTGTCTAATCTCTTGAGCCACCTCCATTCCCTTCTTTGTTGTGTCTCTCGTTGTGTTTTTCTTCTTGTGTCTCTTGTTGCATCAGCTTGCTGTGCCTACCCTTTGCGCCAGCTCACTGTCTTGCTTGTCCTCTTTAGGAGGCACTGGGAACTTCCATTCCCTGCTTTGCTATGTCTGTCATTATGTCTTTCTTCTTATGTCTCTTGTTGCATCATCTTGCCATGCCTGCACATCACACCAGCTCGCTGTCTTCTTTCGGAGGCACTGAGAAGCAAACCAGGGACCTTCCATGTGGTAGGCAGGAGCTTGATCACTCAAGCCACATCTACTTTGGAAACAACAGCTTTAAATGCCCTGACAACTTCAGAGGTTATAAATATAAGATACAGAATATTTTTAAAAACATGTATAATATCTTTAAAGAAAACCCTTTGAGTTCTCATCTCTATTATGTCCAGCTCTTTTGCCAAATAAAAAGTATTAGAGGATATATAATGAGACTTAAGGGTTATCATACCACAGTCCATGCACCAAATCTAGCTTCATTTACATATTGTCTATGATTGTACTAAAATGATTTGAGTAGTCATAACTAAGGATGTATGGTCCCCAATCTAAATCTGTCCCTTAAAAAAAAAACAAGTTTGTCAAATCATAGATTAAACACTTAAAAACACTCAGATAATAAAGATGTCAAAACTTAGAGAGCTGTACATTTATTATAAGCTCCTCCCCATTGTCATATACCTGGAAAGAAATGAAAGTTCAAAATTTAGAGTTTCAGAGAAAGTAGAGACTCCGAAAATTCTCCTAGCACTTCTTTATCAAATAGGGGTATGACAAATATTTTCTCCAAGTCTACAGGGTTGTTGCTGTTTGTTGTTTTTTTTTTTCATTTACTGTCATTGTGATTATTTCATTAAAGCAAGAATTGTCTTTTAAATAAAACAATTAGAATTTTCTAGTTATTTATCTATACATTTATCATTTCTGGCATTCTTTATTCCTTTGTAGAGTTCTGAGCACCCATGCAGTTTTGTTTTTCTTCAGCCTGAAGATTTACCCTTAATGTTTCTTGTTCTTCAGGTAATTAAAAAATTTCTAAGCTTTTGCTTCTCTGAAAATGTCTTTATTTGCCTTAATTTGGATATAATTGGATATAATTTCTTGGATGACAGCAAGTAAGGTCTTTAAAAATGTTAATCCAGTGTCTTCTGGCTTCCGTTTTTTCTAAGAAGATAATCATTCTTATCTTTATTCCTCTATAGGTTATGGGTCATTTTTCTCAGACTGTTCTTCAGATTGTCTTTCTTTGCCACTACTTTTTAGCAAGTTTAATATACTATGCCATGGTGTAGTTTTGTTTGTGTTTATACTATTTAACATTAGTTGAGCTTCTTGGATCTGTAGATTTATAGTTTTCATCAAATTTGAAAAATTTTAGCCATTATTTATTTCAATGATTTTGTGCCATCCTTCATGCCTCCAATTACATGTATGATAGGCCACTTATTATTGTCCCACAGGTCACTGAGGCCCTCTGTTCAATGTTTTAATCTTTTCTTTTGTCTTTCTTTGCTCTTGTTTGAATATTTCTATTTCTATCCTTTTATATTCAATGTTATTTTCTTTTGCAATATTAAGCCCATTCAGTGACTTTTAAAATTTCTGGTGTTATATTTTAAGTTCAAGAAGTTTCATTTATTTCTTATTTTAATCTCCCATTTCTGTCCTCTTTATGTTCATAATTTCCTTTAAATTCTTATGCATATTTATTTATAATAGGTGTTTCAAAGCCCTTGTCTGCTACTTTCATCATTCCTCCTATTTCTGGGTCTGTTTCCATTTTTTGTTTTTCTCCTGAATATGGGTCACATTTTCCTGCTTCTCTACATGTCTGTTAATTTCTGACTGAAAGATGGATATTTAGATTATTACATTCTTGTGTATCTGTATTTTCTTGTCTTCCTTTAAAGAGCATTGCACTTTTAAGGCAGGCATTTAAATAAATTATGGATCACCTTTATATTTTTGAGATTTCTTTTCTTTTTTTTAATTGATTTTGTAAAAATATTACATTAAAAAAATATATATGAGGTCCCATTCAACCCCACCACCCACACCACACCACTCCCCCCCCAGCAACCCTCACTCCCATCATCATGACACATCCATTGCATCTGGTAAGTACATCTCTGGGCATCTCTGCACCTCATGGTCAATGGTCCACATCATGGCCCATACTCTCCCACATTCCATCCAGTGGGCCCTGGGAGGATTTGTAATGTCCAGTGATTGCCCCTGAAGCACCATCCAGGGCAACTCCAAGTCCCAAAGGCGCCTCCACATCTCATCTCTTCTTGCCATTCCCCATACCCATCAGCCACCATGTCCACTTTTCCCACTCCAATGCCACCTTTTCTCTGTGGACCTTGGATTGGTTGTGTCCGTTGCAGCTCTATGTCAAGAGGAGGCTCAGATTCCACATGGATACTGGATGCAATCCTCCTGCTTTCAGTTGTAGGCACTCTAGGCTCCATGGTGTGGTGGTTGTCCTTCTTCAACTCCATCTTAGTTGAGTGAGGTGAGTCCAATAAATCAGATTGTAGGAGCTGAAGTCTGTTGAGGCTCTGGGCCTGGCTATTATATTGTCAGTCCAGAGATTCAAATCCCCTAAATATATCTTAAACCCCAACACCAACTACAATTCCAGTAAAGTAGCATGAAAGTCTTGTGAAAAGAGATCCCATCTGAGTCCAGTTTCATCACGCAGAAACACCAGCTCCAAAGAAGGGCCATCTGACATGGCAGTGAACCCCATCTGCCATGACCATAGACCCGTGGGTCTCTTTACCCCTCCAAGGAACCAATACCTGGGGATTGTATCTACTTTAACTGTCTCTTAGACTCTGCTCAGTTGTGCATAAGGGCAGTCCTTCTGACAGCCTCCAGACTCTTTTTTAGAGACTCGTAGCCATATAAACTCATTTCTCCTTTCCTTTTCCCCCTTACATTAGGTCAAACAGCATTTTAAAGTCATGTTATTATATGTAGACAGGGATATTCTGCTGATCCGCATCGAACCTTCAATTCAAGGTCATTTTCCAGTTGCATCATCAGTTGGTAGTTAATAGTGATCCCTGGGTGCCAGGGAGGCTCATCCCTGGGTGTCATGTCCCACACTGGGGGGAAGGCATTGCATTTACATGCTGAGTTTGGCTTCGAGAATGGCCACATTTGAGTAACATGAAGGCTGTCAGGAGGAAATTCCCAGGCACAGTGCTGCTCTAGGTCTTGTTCTTATTTCAGGCATATAGGCTCACAAGCATAGTAATTAGTATCAGGGGCTCACTGTTGGACCCTCATTCCTTCCCGTTCCTTGCCGCTGCACCTGAGGGACTGCTGCTGCTCCCCTAGGAACCACGACAAAGCACCCCCGGCCAGGAACCCAGTAACCCCCCAGCTGTAGTTTTTAATTGTTGCCACTATGAGTATATCCAAACATTACCATGCACCCTGGACATATGCCCTGTATAGCTCCCTGTCAGCCATATATCACCTGTCAATAGTATCCTATACCAGTATTCCTCCGCTGCCATTGTTGAACCACTCGGTGATCCAGAACTTCCTGAAAATTGAAGCCCAATATAATGTCAGGATCCCTTACTAGCAAAATGGCATATAGCAATGGGTTTAAAGGTTAGATATAGAATATGTGTTGACTTGGAAAAATTCTATATCCTATCTTTTTCTTTTTTTTTTTTTTCCCCTAATTATTGAACTTCTCTTCACAAGAGCCCTGGACCACAGCAATTCATATATACACTATATAGCACTCCCACACATCCACCACAAAACCTTTTCCCTTCCACAGCGAATCTCTTACAACCTATTCACATCATATTTACTTAAAGTGATGTACAGAGTCTGAGACAATAGCTTTCAAACAAGGTGACATCTGTGCTTACATTGTGGTGCATACTTTAGGATATACAGTTTTCTAAATTGTTAGTTAACCTATGTTTTACATTATGGTTTACATTATCAGTCTGTCGTCCCCTATATGTTTATGGTGTAATATTACATGTTTTATATCCATCCTTGTGCACTCTTGCGAAACTCCTCTCTTACCCCACATTTACCTTGGTTCCACACATTTAACATCCGTTTTCCCATCCCCTTGGTGCCCACAGTGACAGCCAACCTCCGTTTCCCAAGGAGCCACGTCCAGAGATACTTGCAACAGTGTTCAGGGCCTAACTTGCTCAACTGCCCCAATGCCCTGGGAGCCACCCTTTCTCTCGAGAGATACAGTTCCCTCTATTTGATGGCATTAGTCCTCCCCAGGATGTGGGTCCACCCTCACTCTCACTACTTGGGTCTCTACCCAATGGTATCACCCACTCTGGCAAAATGAGCATTCAGACATTCCCCAGGAGCCCGTCCCGCATCAGACCATCCCCTCCAAGCATCCTAAACAGGTAACCCTCTTAATTATATTTTGATACGATTTTCTGAGCATTTTACTCTTAACCAACACCTGATGCTCTCCTATGTTCGTATACTACCCCTCCCTCCCCCCACTTTTTGGGCAATATTACCCATCCGCCCATCCCCAGGCCCCCTCAAACCCGCAAAGCCCCACCCAAAGGCAACCCCTTGCCCCCATTTTTTCTCTTCTTTGTGTTCATACTTACCACTAGCTCATCAAAAATTTCACCCCTGCAGACGTCGGCTCACATCCTTCCTCCACCCCCCGATTTCCTGTAAGCCTATCGTTCAGTCTCTAGCTCTCTGAGGCAGCTTGCTTATTTCATATCATTGAGGTCAAGTAGTATTTGTCCTTCAATGCCTGGGTTGCTTCACTCAACATAAGGTTTTCAAGATTTATCCATGTTATCACGAGTGTTTGTAGTGTATTTGTTCTTACAGCTTAGTATTCCATTGTGTGTATATACCACATTTTATTGATCCACTCATCTGTTGATGGGAATTTGGGTTGATTCCAACTTTTGGCGATAGTGAACAATGCTGCTATGAACATTGGTGTGCATATATCGGTTTGCATCCTTGTTTTCAGATCTGCTGGGTGTATACCCAGCAGTGGTATTGCTGGGTCATATGGCAAATCTATGGTTATTTTAGAGAAACCGCCAAACTGTCCTCCAGAATGGTTGAATCCTTCTGCATTCCCACCAGCAGTGGATGAATGTTCCCCTTTCTTCACATCCTCTCCAGCATTTGTATTCTTCTGTTTTTTTTCATAGCTGCCAATCGTATGGGAGTAAAATGGTATCTCATTGTAGTTTTGATTTGCATTTCCCTGATAGCGAGAGATTTGGAGCATTTTTTTCATGTGCTTTTCAGCCATTTGTATTTCTTCTTTGGAGAAGTGTCTATATAAATCTTTTTCCCATTTTTTAAATGGGTTGTTTATCTTTTTATTTTCAAGATATATGAGTTCTTTACATATGCAAGTTATAAGTTTCTTATCAGATATATGGTTGCCAAATATTTTCTCCCACTGTGTGGGCTCCCTTTTTACTTTCTTGACAAACTCCTTTGAGGTGCAGAAGGCTTTAATTTTGAGGAAGTCCCATTTATCTATTAGTTCTTTTGCTGCTCTTGCTTTTGGTGTGATATTCATGAATCCATTTCCTATTACAAGGTCCTGTAGATGTTTCCCTACACTGCTTTCCAAGGTTTTTATGGTCTTGGCTCTTATATTTAGGTCTTTGATCCATCTTGAGTTGATCTTTGTATAAGGTGTGAGATGGTAATCCTCTTTCATTCTTCTACATATGGCTATCCAGTTCTCCAGGCACCATTTGTTGAATAGGCCACTCTCTCCCAGTTGAGAGGGTTTGGTGGCTTTATCGAATATTATATGGCTATATATGTGAGGTTCTATATCAGAGCTTTCAATTTGATTCCATTGGGCTGTGTGTCTCTCCTTATGCCTATACCATGCTGTTTTCACTACTGTAGCTTTGTAGTATATTTTGAAGTCAGGTAGTGTGATTCCTCCTATTTCGTTTTTCTTTTTCAATATGTCTTTGGCTATTCGGGGTCTCTTTCCTTTCCAAATAAATTTCATAGTTAGTTTTTCTATTTCCTTAAAGAAGGCTGTGTTGATTTTTATTGGGATTGCACTGAATGTGTAGATCAGTTTTGGTAGGATAGACATCTTAATAATATTCAGTCTTCCTATCCATGAACAAGGAATATTCTTCCATTTATTTAGGTCTTCTTTGATTTCCTTCAACAGTCTTGTATACTTCTCGTGTATAAGTTTTTTACCTCTTTAGTTAAATTTATTCCTAAGTATTTGATTTTTTTATTTACTATTGTGAATGGTATTTGTTTCTTGATTTCCTCCTGATCTTGCTCATTATTGGTGTACAGAAATGCTACTGATTTTTGCGCATTGGTCTTATAACCTGCGACTTTACTAAACTCATTTATGAGTTCTAGAAGCTTTGTTGTAGATCTCTCAGGGTTTTCTATGTATAGGATCATGTTATCTGCAAATAATGAAATTTTGACTTCTTCCTTTCTAATTTGAATGCCTTTTATATCTGGTTCTTGCCTCAGTGCTCGAGCAAGTACTTCTAAGACAATGTTAAATAGGAGCGCTGACAATGGGCATCCTTGTCTTGTTCCTGAGTTTAGAGGGAAGGATTTTAGGATTTCTCCATTGTAAACAATGTTGGCTTTAGGTTTTTCATATATACTCTTTATCATGTTCAGAAAATTTCCTTGTATTCCGATCTTTTGGAGTGTTTTTATCAAGAAAGGGTGCTGTATTTTGTCAAATGCTTTTTCTGCATCTATAGATATAATCATGTGATTTTTTTCCTTCAATCTGTTTATATGGTGTATTACATTGATTGATTTTCTTATGTAGAACCATCCTTGCATACCTGGAATAAATCCCACTTGGTCATGGTGTATAATTCGTTTAATGTGTTATTGAATATGATTAGCAAGTATTTTGTTAAGTATTTTTGCGTCTAAGTTCATTAGAGAAATTGGTCTGTAATTTTCCTTTCTTGTGTTGTCTTTGTTTGGCTTTGGTACTAGGGTAATGTTGGCATCATAGAAGGAGTTTGGCAATGTTCCTTCTGTTTCAATTTTTTGGAATAGTTTCAGCAAGATTGGTGTTAGTTCTTTTCAGAATGTTTTGTAGAATTCACCTGTGAAGCCGTCTGGCCCTGGGCTCTTTTTAGTTGGGAGATTTTTAATGACTGATTCTATCTCTCTGCTTGTGATTGGTTTGTTAAGATCAATTTCTTCTTTCGTCAATATGGGTTGCTTATGTGTTTATAGGAATTTGTCCATTTCCTCTGAATTGTCATTTTTGTTGGAATATAGTTTTTCAAAGTATCCTCTTATGATAGTCTTTATTTCTGTGGGGTCAGTGGTGATATCACCTTTCTCATTACTTATTTTGTGTATTTGCCTCTTCTCTCTTTTTTTCTTTGTTAGTCTCACTAAAGGTTTGTCAATTTTGTTGATCTTCTCAAAAAACCAGCTCTTGGTCTTGTTTATCTTTTCAAGTGCTTTCTTATGTTCTATTTCATTTAGGTCTGCTCTTATCTTTGTTATTTCCTTCCTTCTTCTTCCTGTTGTTGTTTTTCTAATTCCTTCAAATGTGCAGTTAGTTCTTCAATTTTTGCTCTTTCTTCTTTTTTGATATATGAATTTATGGCTATAAATTTCCCTCTCAGTACTGCTTTTGCTGCATCCCATAAATTTTGGTATGTTGTGTTATCATTATCATTTGTTTCAAGGTAGTCATTGATTTCTTTTGAGATTTCCTCTTTGACCCACTGTTTTTCTGAGAGTGTGCTATTTAATTTCCAAATCGTGGTGTGAAACCTGGGCCTCTGTCTTTTGCAGATTTCCAGCTTGACTCCACTGTGGTCAGAGATATTGTTTTGTATGATTTCAATCTCTCTGAATTCATTTAGCCTTTCTTTGTGGCCTAGCATATGGTCTATCTTGGAGAATGATCCATGTGCGCTTGAGAAAAATGTATACCTGCTGTGTTTGGGTGTAGTGATCTATATATGTCTATTAGATCCAGCTCCTCTAATATACTGCTCAAATGTTTTGTTTCTTTAGTGATTCTCCTTTGAAATGTTCTGTCCAAGGTAGATAGTGGTGCATTAAAATCCCCCACTATAATTGTAGATGCATCTATTGTTTCACTTAGTTTATCCAGCATTTGCCTCACGTATTTAGAGGCACCCTTGTTAGGAGCATAAATATTTATGATTGTTCAATCTTCTTGACAGATTTTCCCTTTCACTAAAATGTAGTATCCTTCTTTGTCTCTCACAATTGTTTCACATTTAAAGTCTATTTTGTCTGATATTAATATAGCTACTCCTGCCTTTTTTTGGTTATTGTTTGCTTGTATGATTGTTTTCCAGCCATTCACTTTCAATCTCCATGCGTCACTGGGTCTAAGATGTGTCTCTTGTAGACAGCATATGAATGGGTCATATTTCCTTATCCAATGTCCCAGTCTGAATCTTTTGATAGGTGAGTTTAATCCATTGACATTCAGTGTTATTACTTTCAAGGAATTATTTGTGTTAGCCATATTTTGATTGGATTTGTGTTTGTCATATTTTGTTTGTATTTTTTTCCTTCTATTTTTGTCTTTTTTTGTTGCTCTTATACTCTCCTCCAACTCTGCCTGTCCTGTTTTTTCCTTTCTTCCTGCAGAACTCCCTTTAGAATTTCTTGAAGGGGAGGTTTCTTGTTGGTATACTCTTTCAGTTTCTGTTTATCTGTGAATATTTTGAACTCTCCATCATGTTTGAATGCTAGTTTAGCTGGATAGAGTATTCTTGGTTGGAAATTTTTTTCCTTTAGTACCTTGACTATATCACACCACTGCCTTCTTGCCTCCATGGTTTCAGATGAGAAATCAGCACTTAATCTTATGGAGCTTCCCTTGTATGTGATGGTTTTCTTTTCTCTTGCTGCTTTTAGAATTTTCTCTTTGTCTTGAGCATTGGATAATTTGACAAGTATATGTCTTGGGGTGGGCCTGTTGGGGTTTATGACCAGTGGAGTGCGCTGGTGCTTCTTGGATATGTACTTCAGTCTCTTTCAGTAGATTTGGGAAGTTTTCAGCCATTATTTCCTGCAACACTCCTTCTGACCCCTTTCCCTTCTCTTCTCCTTCTGGAATTCCTATAATACGTATGTTTGAGTGTTTTACATTGTCATTCAGGTCCCTAAGTCCTAGCTGGATTTTTTCTATCTTTTTATCGACCCCTTCTACTATCTGTTTGATTTCTGATGTACTGTCTTCCACATCAGTAATTCTCTGCTCTGCCTCTTCTAGTCTGCTGATATTTGCTACAAGTGTATTTTTTATTTCTTGAACTGTGGTGTTCATTCCCATGATATCTGTTATCTTTTTGCGTGTGTCTGCAATTTCCCCTCCAAGTGTTGTCTTCATGTTGTTAACCTCTTTCATTACTTCATCAAATTTGTTGGTGATAAATGTTCTGAGATCTTTCATTGCTTGTGCAAAGTTCTCCTTCCCTTCCTGATTTTTGGTTTGTTGATTGGATTCAGCCATGTTTTCCTGATTACTGGTTTGGTTTGTAGATTTTTGTTGCTATCTGGTCATCATATTATCTTGACGGGTTTAATCAGTTCCTTAGCTTCTTTGTCTACTCTTGGAGATTAATTAGCTGTTGTTTTTGCATGTTATATTTTCTCTTTGTCACTTTGTTCTTATTATTCTAATTTCTTGTTGCTTGTTGAGTTCACTTTAAAGGAAAGTATTAGTGCCAGGGAAAGGCAATTGTGTAAGCAAGGAAAACGTGTAAAGTAGTGTTGGTGATATATGTTAACAAAGCAATAATATGAGATCTGGGAGGATGGAGGTTAGATTCGTGTAAACTGTGTAGAGTTATAGCAGTAGGTAGAGCACCTATTATGAGGTAGATGACTGAATATGGGAGGAATATGGTATGAGCTAAAAAGCTATTGTTTTCGTGAGAGAGGGAAAGAGAAAAGAAAGATAATAGTTTCAAGAGTGGATAACAGACAGAAAACAAAACAAAGGTATTAGAAATTAAGAGTTAGACACTTTGTGGATCAAAGAAAGGGAGGTGGGAGGTGGAATATAGGAGAGACAGTAGATGATGGTGGATATCAAGATGTAGGGGAAAGGGGATAGTGTAGGTAGCCTAAATCAGTTCACAGAGAAATGAAGCAGTGAAGGATGAGAAAACCCAGCAAATGTGAGGTGTTCCCTGCCGCACCTATTGTATAATTGAGTTAAAATAAAGTAAGTAGAAAATGAGGGACAAGGGGGAGAAAGAAAACAGAAAAAGAAAAGAAAAAAAAAGAAAGAAAGAAAGAAGAGAAGAAATGAAGAAAGAAAAAGGGGGTGGACAAAGGGTGGGGAACAGGTAGGGGAAAGAAAAAAACAGATATACATGAACCACAATTTCAACACCAACTACAGCAACAACAAGAAAAAATAACCCTAAATAACTGAATAAAAAAAAAGACTTTGGGGGATACGCTGGGAGAAAAGACTAGGGGATAATGCAATACTAGCAATCAGGACATTAAAAAAAGTAAAAAAAAAAAAAGATAAAATGAAAATAAAAACCAAACAAAATGAAACGATAATGAAAAAATGCAAATGTTGTAGGCTAGGGCATTCAAGTACCTCAGATGGACCTCAGGGCATGATGGATTCAGGGGTGGAAAGTCTGAGATATTGAAGGCTCAAGAGGTGTGAGACTCTGGGATGTGGGCCACCAGAGTTTAGGGGATTCAGACTCAGCAACCTCAAATCTGGTCAACAGGAAGCCTAGGAGCCCCACAGTGTAACACAGCCCTCAGTGATCCCCGCAGCTGGATGCCAGCCCTATGGGGGAAGTCAGATCCGCAAACTCTATATTATGTCTGAACCCTGCAATTCACTTACTCACTAGGATTTATTTATGTGGGTATATCGTCAATTCAGCTTTTGGACAGCTCCCCCCCTGTGTTCCCACAAAACGGCCATGTGAGGGCACCTCTACCCCGCAGCCAATTTAATGACGCAGATCCGAAGCCCGGCCCGTGGGCTGGGCTTCAGTTGGAAATGCTGAAAACAGATTCCAAAACCGGAATTCCCAGGCTTCGCAAAATATTCCCCACTCGGCTTCCAGACATGTCCCCCTCCCTCGCCACACCCTGTAACAACCTCCCAATTACGTCCCTTTATTGCCAACAATCTAATTCTGTTGCAGATCGGCAGCCGGGCTTGTGGGGGTGGGGCTCCAGGCGGAAGCGCTATTATTTGTGTCCGCAATCAAAAATTCCCCTGCTTCACAACAAAACACCATCTGTCTCCCCAAATTGATCCGCAAAGGCATCCCGTCCCATCAACCTCCAACAGCCCCCCCAGGACTTGCGAACTCCCCAGCAACACAGCCGCCAGTACCGTAGCTCCACCCACCCCCAAAGAGGGAGCAACCCATGTGCAGGTCTCACCTCCGGGAAATAGATCCCAAATTATATCTTATAGACCAATCCTCTCCGTTACCTTTCCACCAAATCGATGTCCAGACACTTCCTGCCCTGCAAAAATCCTGAAAAAGCCCATCCTCGGAGAACCTCCAGCGGCACCCAGCCACCTCTTCCCAGGAGAGATCGCAAGGCAAATTCACTCAGCCACCATCTTGCTTCCCTCCGAGATTTATTTTCAATCATTGTCACGGCAGTAATAGGGTTCACCTTGCTTATTTTCCTTCATTTTGGATCACAGTACTGTGTTGCTACAGTATAAGTGTCTGAAAACACTTGTTTCACATGTTGGTTTTCTAGTTGTTAGAATGGGAGAGAATGTGTGGTACAGCTACTCAAACTTGTCCAGAAGTAGAAGTTAGCAGATTATTTTAGTCATGATAATGGGTGCCCATATTACAGTCTGTACAAGTTATTGAATGCTCCTCAAATCCCCTAGAAGGTATGGCAGAGGAGTGCCAGTGCTGGTCAAGCCATCATACATATTGTTCACATTTGATATTTTGATTTCCAAATATTTGTGCATTCCCCATTTGTATTATTTTGGGTTCATTTCTCAGTTAATTCTGTTATAGTCAGAAAATGTAATATGTACAATTTCCTTCATTTTTAATATACTTTGACTTGTTTTATAGACCAGTACTCCTCTCCTTTTACAATTCATTGTAGTATTTCTTTCAGTATGCCTGAAAGAAACCAATGTGATAAAGTCTACAGTTTGTTACTCAAACTGTAGCTCTAGCCAGATTCCAGTAAGTTAACTCAATATAAAGGATTTCATCATTTCTTTTATTAAAAATATGATGTAGACATTTTAGAAAGAACCCTTAAATCAGCAAATATTAATTTTCCTTTGAACAAAACAGGTTGACTGGTTTATCCCAACATTCACTGATTAGTCATCATGAGATCTGAAAAAAGATAGTTAAGCACATTATTTTTGTTCTGAATCTCTCTTTTGGGAGTAGCATAATTGCAACCCTTCCTGGGTGCCTGTAATAGTTAAGTTCATGTGTCAACTTAGCAGGTTATAGTGTCCAGTTATTGGATGATGCATGCATTGGCCTGATTGTTACTGTGAGAATAGTTCATGGACTTAAATCATCAGTAAGTTGATTGTGTCTATACCTGATTTTATCTACAATGAACCAAGGAAATTGCCTTCAAGAATAAGAGAAGTCTCGTCCAATTAGTTGAAGCTTTTAAAAGGAGAAGTGATGATTTCATCAGTCAGAAGAGAGATTTTCCATCTTTACTTTAGCCAGCCAGACCATCCTAGGAAATTCATCAAAAACCTTCACCAGACTTCAGATCTTGCGGTCTGTCCTACGAAATTTTAACTTGCCCATTCCTACAGCCATGGGAGCCAATTTCTATAATAAATCTCATATTGACATGTACATCTTGTCAGCTCCCTAGAGAGCCCTAATATAGTGCCCTTCCCATTTACTTCTATCTCCAACTCTTCATTTAGTACCTATTTTCTGGCTTAACCCTTCTGCTTACCCATAAACCACACGATGACAGCAGACTTGCCATTACCTCTTTTATGCTTTGTTCTCAGGAATATATCATAGAAATTTTTAGGTAAAGAGTCACAGACAATGTTACAATTTACTAATGGGGCTGCATTCACATATATCATGAAACCAGATGACCAGGGATTTGATAAAGGCCTCATAGAATCCTTTTCCCTCCCATTTCATTTCTTTCAGGTTTTTGTTCAGTTATTAACTTCTCAGAAGGGACTTTTCATGCACTTTTTCACATACACCATTTGACACATGCTTAACCTTTATCTCCATTGTCCTGCTTTTTCTTCTAAAGTATTTTATCAAAATCTAATTTATGCCATCCCAGGGTCCTCAGGATAGAGGAATAAAATATAGATTAAAGTGGACTTTTAAAAAAAGGAAAAAAAAAAAGAAAATGCCTGTTGGTTTAAGAATGGGAAATACAGAAAATTTCAAAGAACAGAAAAAGTTCTGAACACCCAGAGATAATGGCAATTAACTTAAGAAATACAGCTTGGTATTTTATGCTTTTATGTATTTTCCCCAAAATGTTACTATACACTCCATATCAGTAGTTCTCAACTGAGGGCAATTTTGCTCCCCCAGGGACATTTGAGAATGTCTGGAGACATTTTTGTCAAAAATTTTGGGCAGAGGCAATGCTACTGACATCTAGTGGTTAGAGGTCAGAGACGTTGCTAAACCTCACACAATCCACAACATAGTCCCCACAATAGATAATTATTCAGCCCATATTGCCAGCAGGGCTGAGATTGAGAATCCCCTGGTCTATGCAGTATTATATTCTGCTTTATAAATTTATAATTCTCATGTGCATTTTCCAATATCCCTGAAAGATTTCAAAATATGATTTTTAATAGCTACATTATATTTTTAATCAAGGATATATAATAAATCAAGCAGTGTTCATTGATAAAACTGTAACTGGATTTAAACTTTGCAATTATAAATAATATTGTGTTGAATACTGGTTATTTTTCCACGGGGGTAAAATCTCCTCACATAAATTGGATACTAGTCCTTGGTCTGTGTAGCCAAAATATTCTCCAGTTTGTTCTTTGATTTTTAATTTCATGTGTGATGGCTGTTGATATGCAGAAGTTTAAACATTTAAGTCATTAAATTCATTTATCCTTGTAAAAAAAAAATACCTCTTATAAATCCAACAGAGTTCTGGTATTTTGCACTGGCACAGCTTTTGGCAAGTTAATATGTATAGGTTTTATCAAAGAGCTTTCCTTTGAAATTCTTTCATTTCTGATGAGCTAAATATATTTGTGGCTATGATTGCCAATGACTTCCTCAACAACTCTTTCTGTCATATCCTTTAATTTTGTGTACTAGGGTATGAGTGCTTTTAATCTTGCTTTTTATTGCATTCATTCAAAAAACTGAAGTTTGGTTTTTTCCCAGCAGGGCTATTTACCAATTAATTATTTTATGTATGTATAAATCTATTTGGGAAAAATGTGTGAAAGGTTGTAAATTTTATATGTATCAGTGTTACATTATTATTTTTCTCCATTCCTTTTCAACTGTAGAAAGCTTTTCTGCAAAAAAAAAAAAAATCTAATTTATAGTATATACTTTATTTGTTTCTAATCTCTTCCCTCACTAGAATGTAAGCACCATCCTGACAGGAGCATTTTTCTCTTTTGTTCACTGCTGAATCCCTACTGTCTAGAATACCTAATATATAGCAGGCAAACATTTGATGGTTAAAAGAAAAAAAATTAATAAACACAGGGATTTTTCTAACTAAAAATCACCTTTATTGCTTAATGAATTGAAACTTCAGTAAGTGCTGCCAAAGCCTATCCTCCTAGAGCCTAATGAAGGCCAATACCTCTCGAGTGTGCTCTTCAGGCGTAGTTATTTCTCAGCATATGAATGTTTCAGCCCTTGAATAACATTTCTTTGTGATGTATCTTTTTCTACAGTTTTAGAATATGCCTCTGGTGATTTATTTACATTTGCTATTTCCACACTCTTTCAGAAAGGCACAACTGAACTGCAATATTTTAAACTTGTTAAATTGGTCCCCTTCTTCTTCTAACATATGTAAGACCATTTCTGGATCTGACTGTCTTCTTTCCTTTTACTTCTACTTTGATTTCTGGTCCAGATATTTACTTCTTTAACGTATTTCTCTATTTTTCCTTGTATGGAATGGTGATAAGTGTGAAACAAATGAGCCCTGGGTCTGCTAAAAACATCTATCATTTGAACAAACTTTATTCATCTTCATCCCCCTCAGTGTAACAGTGGTGAACTGCATGGACTCTGGAAACAAGCACCTAGATTCCAATTGCAGCTCTGTAGTTTACAAACTACATCACCTTGAGCAAGTTAGTTAACCTCTGAGCCTCAGTTTCCACAACTATAAAATGAAACAATAAAAGTACACCTATTAGGTATGATTATTGTCTAGATTAAATGAATTCATATATATATATATAATTTTGGAACAAGAGCTGGCACATAGTAAAACATTCTATAAGAATTAGCTATTATTATTATAATCCCATGCATGAGGTATTCTATCAGATCAATATTGTACCCAGTCATGGCTCAAATCTAATAAGGTCCTGCCTGACTCATCTTCGATGTCTCTCACCTTTGCTTTGCCTTCTCTTGCAACATTGGTTCTCAAAGTGTTTTCACTTGGCCAGAAGCATTAGCTTCATCTGGAACTTGTTAGAAATGCAAAATCTTGAGCCCCACACCAGACCCACTGAAGCAGAAACTCTGTGGGTTGGCCCAAGCAATTTGGGTTTTAATCAGCCCTCCATATGATTGCAATGTGCACTCAGGTTTAAGACCAATGCCTTAGAGACCTGATTCAATAAATGTCTTCAGTATGTGTTCTCAGTGAATGGGCAGTACCCTACCTATAATGACAGTTTCACATTGAAAACTATAGTTTTTTTTTTAATCTTATACTTACCTTCCTGACCTTTCACTATCAAATGTGTTCAAATTCTCTGACGCCACCTAATTTCCCAGTTAATCATTCTGATACTTGGATCCTACTTTAGAGATTCTATCTTCTTTGTTCTGGGTGTCAGTATGACTTAGCCATCAGGATGGATTTTTAAAAGATCATCAGAGTTTCTAATAAGCAACCAAGTTTGAGAATATTGATCTATATCTTGTTTAGGCATGTATGGTTGTGAATTTCCTCTTTCTGGATCTTCATATGAGTACAGTGTTTCCCATTCTTCCCTCGTAGATTAAATTACTTACGTCATTGATAAATGTACAAATTCCAGGGCCCCATCCTAAACCTAGTACACTAGAATCTCCAGAGAAGGCCCTGGGAAGTGGCATTTTAACAATCTCAATGGTGGTTTTAACAAGAACAAGACATTGGGAAAGAGTGATATATCAAAAATAAACATGCTTGACTGATCACTTTCTGTGTGGAGCAAAAATACTGTCTAGAGTGGTGGACTGGAACCAGAATTACACCTTTTAGTTTTCACATATTTTTATCTTTTTACTCACTGATTATCATGACATAAACCAAAGAATTATCCTACTTAGAGTTCTGAGAGAGGAAAGCATGTGATTTGGATTTACATTTTAGAAAACAAATAAGACTACAGAGCAGATTTCAGTAAGAATGAAACCTAAACTCCTTGCTGACCATGAAAGATTACTTGCTTGCTCAGTTAGGAAGAAGGACAAAGATCACTACCCCATGCAAAAAAAAAAAAAGGAAGAAAAGAAAACCCCAATGATACCACTCTGAGAATATTTTTTAAATTAAAATTTATTTTAAATGAAATAAAGCTTCATTTAGAGATTATATCCTTATGTGATAATTAAATACCAATTAATTATTGCAAAGCTAGCATTTGTGATGTTAAACAATTATTTGGCAAGAAAGATTACAAAATCCAAATTAAAACACTAAGAAATTTAATTTGTCAAAATTATCATAAAACTTGCATGATGTCTCTTTGAAATTAATGAGACAGAACTCTGTGTGATAGTGACATTACCAGGTAATTTCATGTATTTCTAATGCAAGAAATATGCTTTTATCAATTAAATGCACAGCTTTTAGTATTTAGCTTGCAACAATTATCTTGCTAAGTGACAAGAAGTACATTCACTAGGTTATGTGATTTGTTATTATGATGAAATTTATTCTGCTTTATAGATGCTTAAAATAGCTGAAATCATTTCACCAGTTTAGGACTTATTCAGAGAACATATCTCCTATGTTTTGCTTGAAACTTTAATCTTAATTGAGATCATTTGGCTCAGGCAAAATGCATCTGTAGCCAGGCTTAACGATCATGGCAACCTAAGGAATATCAGATATCTTCCCCTTGAATTATTCAAACTATGACTTTTGTTCTGCTCACATTTTCAAAACAGGGAGGGTTCAGAAAGTACCTATCTCTTCCAGCCATCAAACATTATAGAATAATGAATATACCATAATAATGACTTACTAAGAATGCTTCATGCATAATTGAAAGTATACATAAATTACATAGATGGGAATATTTTGAAACAAAAGAGAAGTAAACAGTGTTTGTTGTAGTGATTTCTAATATTGGGCTGAAGGGTCCCTGGAATTACAGTGAAATTCACCCTGTGCAGTTTTATCCTCACCCTATTCCCACTAAAATGTCTCCAGCCTTCTACCACCATCTTCCCAACTAACACCCCAATTGTTTTAGCCCACACTTTCATACAAATTTTCGTCACTCGTGACCTACTAGCCTTTCTCTCTTCAGAGTGACAGCTAAACTAATTAACTAAACAGCAGTACCTAAGTCCCAGGTGTTCCCTAAAGCAGCGCTTCTCACACTTGTGTGTGCGTATGAATTACTGGGGATCTTGTCAAAATGTAAATGCTTATTCAGTAGGTAGGATGAGCTCTGACATCTGCAGTTCTATCATGCTCCAAATGATGTTAGGAGCTTGCTGGTCCACAGATCACACTTTAAGTGGAAAGAAACTAAAGGATAGGAATCAAGTTAAAGCAGTTTCTTCCCCATCTAGTCTAAGGACTCAGTACTTCAGCAAGTCAATCTTCAGCAAGATTGTTGGGCTTAATTCCACACCTACTGAATTTGAATTTCTGAGGGCTGGGCCCAGGAATATGCATTTGTATTAATTTCCCCAGGTGAATCCTGTACATGCAAAGCAGCAAACTTGCAAGTGAATGAAATGGAAAGACTAAATTACAGGTTAATCTCCAACCCATTCCTAAATATTTCATGTCAGAGCTGTATGTTTTGATAATTGCCTTCTACAGATAATGCCCTACTCCAGAGGAGTAAATCAAATAGGGATGCAGCAGATAAAACGACAGGTTAGGTAAGAACTAGTTTTGGAACAATGGAATACTCAAATCATCAAAGAAGCCATGTCTTCATTCTAAACAAACAAAAACTAACCCTTTAATTTTCTCTGACATGGGGCACTTTGGATATTGCATAAGAATTCCTTGTAAATAAAGTTCTTTTGTACTACCAGCAATGGTGAGAGTATTTGCCAGAGTGTGCGAGCCTCACGTTATCACACTTGGATATCTCCATCTTGCCAATCCTTTCTTATTAACATTGCTTCCATTTGCCATTATTTGGCACCTCATAGTGGGTACTAAGTCATTGTGGGTAATTACATGCTTCATAGGAGAATGAGATCCTACATGCTCAGGAGTGTGTAAAAGCTGCCACGAAAATTGAAAAATAGAGACTCAAGCACATGGCCTCTCCAAAGATCTGCACTCAGCTCTCAACAGCAACATTTTAACAGAAGTGAGCATGCTCCAAATTGAGAAGATTCTCCTAAAACTGTAGAGATTAAATGTATCCTGGTTAGGATTTGGGGGAAACATCTTTTATAAAAAGCCATAAATAAAAGCCTTTTCCAAAATCACAGCTGCTAAAAGAATCTTACAAACATTACAGATAGAACTGATGCAGTATTTACTCTCCATTTACACTATTACTCTTCTTCCCGAAGGGAAGTCACAAATCAATATTGATTTTATTCACTTGCATGGCTTAGAAGTTTGATGCTTTGCAGATAGGTGCGTTAAGCATATTGATATTTCCAAAAGGTAGTGATTTTCTGAGTAATATTTCCTTTAAATGTTACTTTTAGTACTCTTCAAATGAGCTCAGTTTTAAGCCTGGTATGTTTTGTTGCTCAAAGCAGAAGCTGGAAGTTAAGTCAAGATTTCACAAATACTAGAGAGGATGCAATTTAAAACTTTGACATTTTCAAGAATGAGTAAGGATTGAAGTCAAATTTAGTTTATACTAAATCACTCTACCTAACCCTAGGGAAAATCTAACTCACTTTACAAAGGAAGAATTCTTAGACATTCGGGAAGAGAAATAGTCATTTCTGTATCTACATGAAGATACATACAGCAAAAACGAATGAAGAGGAAAAAAGAGGCTTAAAAGGAAAAATGAATCTAACAAAAATAGAACTGTGGTAAATGAAAAGTCGAACAGTAAATTTGCTTAATTTACTTAATCCTAACTAAATAGCTTTTTAATTTCTCTTAATTATTACAACTCTCCACTTCATTTTGTACGCGGAATAGTTTTTTAATGTATGTAAATAAGTGAAAATTTAATTCTATTTCTGAAAATAAGTGAATTCCGATTGTAAAAAGGAAACGTAGGAGGATGCAATTATTTTTTAAAAAACTGATCTCAAGATACATGTCTACCAGTGCCTGTGGAATAAGGAGAGAATTGTTAATAAGATAGCCCGACAAATATCTATATTAATAATCAGTATGTCAGTATTATAAGAGCATAGAAAGTGTTGATGTGAATAAAAGGGGTGATCTCATAAGGTTGGGAAGATCAAACACTGCTTCATGGAGTAGAAGCTTTATAAATGGGACCTTGATGCTGTGTAAGATGATTTAGAAAATTAAGAAGATTTAATGGAGGTCATAATTAAAGCACAATGGTTGGAGTGCAGAGAATGTATTTTGACTGTATAGTAGGTTTGACTTCCTTTGGGGCTTATGTAAGGAAGAAGCAGAGATGCAGCTAGTGAAGTCGGAGGGAGCCAAACTGTAGAAACACAACACTGGCAAGCTAAGAAACTTTTCCCTAATTGAACGATGGAAAATAGTTAAAGGGTTTGAAATAAATGGATGACATATTTAATCTTGCCATTACATAAAATGGATTTAAGTTAGGAGAATATTAGGAAATTACTACTGAAGGACTGTGCTGGAGAGAATGAGGAAGAAAATGGCAAGGAGGATTCAGATGGATATATATTGAGAAGGTAGAAACTCTAGAACTTGGTAATTGATTGGCTATAAAAAATTAAGGTAGAGGAATAAGCAGCAGGTGTGAGAGAGCCCACCAAGATAACTTTTCTGATTAACCTGAAGTTAACTTACTTTTTACCTTATTCATCTGCAATATCCTTTCGCCCTTGTCATATAATGTGACTTAATCCCAGGATACACATCCATCGTATACACAGGTCCTGCCCACACTCAAGGGGGGTGGGGGTGGGGGAAGAGGGGGATTTTAAAAAGCATGTACTCTAGGAGGCAGGAATCTTGAGGTCCTTCTCTGAATTCTGCCTACCATACCAAGAAAGAGATAACCTTAAACTTCAGTATTTTTCTTTTTCCCTAAGGGATATTTGTTCACTCATTATGTGGATTTCCTTTGGCAGGGGGGCAGGGGAGGCAAATAAACAAACAAACAAAAAAGGCTGATTCTATAAATCTTATGAAGATCTTCCCAGTCTTAAAAATAGAAAAACTATGAAAACAACCAGAAGTTTAAAACATATTGAATAAAAGCAACACCATTGAAAACTGTTGAGTAGAACCTGATTCTATTCAATATAGGCACTCAAAAAATATTTTCAAAACATTGATGACACATTAATTCCCACTTCTGTTATTGTTCCAGTACTGTAAAAAAATTAAACTATAAAAAATTTCAAATGGTAAAATGAGGAAATCACTCAATAAATGCATTTTTTCTTACATGCCATTTGTACTAGAAATTGTAACAGCTACCAAAAAAAGTTTCTTCTACATTAAATTTATAAAATAATTAGATTTTCAGACAGTCCAAATACAACAGAATACAGTGCCATAATCAACAATGTTTCCCACAGGTAGAAAAAGAAGTTTGTAGTGAAAATACAATTATAATTAAGAAATATTTGACAAACATGACCTGAAAAAAAAAGTAGTATACATTAGAGAAGAGAGAATAGCTGCTAGCTATTGAATTCTACTTCATGATAGCCGTTAGGGCAGATACATTACATAGATTATCACAGATCACAATGACCTTGCAAGGTAGGCATTTGTATCACTTTTCTTAATCTTACACTAAGCAATGGAGGAACATTTAAGAAACTTACTCAGGTTGCTTAAGTAGTAAGTGAGGGAACTACAATGAATCCCGAAGTTTAGCTGACTTCAAGGCCAGGGTACTTTCTCATATATCATATTGCCTCCGGTAGGAAGGAATTGCCAGTGAGGAAGGCAATGCCATATGTCTCCAGAGCACTGGAGTAGCACATGCTAAAATAGCTTTAGACTCTTCTGATTGCTCACTGATATCATATTTTTAAAAAGATCCCAAAATATAAATTGAATATGCTATATTGTCCTGCAAATAAAGAAGTCATTTCCTATAAACTGGTTTATTTTCATGATATTTCTTAACAGTAGGAATATAAAAAAAAAGGTTATCCATAAAATGCTTTTTCATCAGAAATTTCATGGCCGATTACATCCTTGAAGGTGGTCATTTCTTTCCTTCTGGTTCAAAAAAACAAAAAAGATTCTTGCTAAATAACACTTTAAATAAATAGTACACAGCACGTTCGTTTCTCAGGCTACTTCCTGTATTTTAGCTTGTACAAAACTATGCTAGTCTTTTTGAAAAAATAAATCATCACTTGAGGTGGAAAGAGAAACACTACATCAAAAACATACGTATGAGCATTGGGAGCAATTCTATAGCTTTTGTGTTATCATATATTGATATAATTGCTGTTTCCTCTAGTGTTTCTCTCCTTTCCCATTGAGAAGCCAGTGTAAGTGACTTCTGCCTGCATGTCCAGAGCCAGAAACTCATTATGATAGCAGCCCTGCAAGGCAGTGCTGGCAACCAAACTGTGAAATTGTGATTCCCCAAGTGGATTATGAGAAGCGCGATATACTGCTAGTTTTCTAATAGGTTGGACCACACAATCACAGATAATAGTTAGAAAACCCTGAAGGCTGATTTTGTGTGTGTGTGTGTGTGTGCTTATTTTAGCAGGATTTAAGAGAAAACTAATCAAAGAAGGAAATTTATTAACATAAATATTTCCTTAGCTAACACATGCCTACCATAACATTTGCTTTTTGCTAATGTTTGACTTGTATTTTGACAATTCTTTTCATTTTTTTCATTTTTCTGAAGAATGCATTTTGATAGAGAATATGAGGGAAGGAATACTTATGGAACTTATCAGCTAAATTTTGCAAAATTTGATAAAAATTAAGGTTCTTTGTCCAACCCCTCCCCCTCCCCCATCTTCTGAGCCTGGATAAATTTGAGAATCATGTGGTTAAAATAATCAACCCTCCCTTCCTCTTAATTTTTCTGCATGAATTACATAAGAAATTAAGACAGTTTAAAATGATCATATCTTTGATCCATCTATCAAGCCTGTATAGGTACAAAGGGAATTGTGGAGCTCAAGAATTATCTGATAAACTTAATATATATATATATACACTGCAAACCTAGATATTTGAGTAAAATAAAATATCTGCTTACCTATTACAATTATAAAACTTCATCTTGCAGCTTCAGAGAAACTCATCTCAATTAAATATTGCCTAAATTTTTTTTAAAAATTCAAGTAAATGTATCCCTATTTGTTGTTTTATATTTGTTCTTATAACTAAGAAGGCAAACTTGCATGGACGGGACTATAAAGTGAGCAATTATAATTTTAAGTCAGCAACAGTACTTTGGTTTGGTACAAGCTGTGAGATGTGAGAAAGATTCATGTTATTCAGAGGAACGAATATTAAACGTTCATACATTTAACTGTGAAGAGTACCGAAAGAGAACTGCCACATATATGAATCACCTCTGACATTCTTTCTTAATTATTTTTTCCCTCTCTCTCTGCAACTTTCAGGGTCAGATTCTCTGGTAAAGATTCATCCCATCCCTTCTCCCCCCTTTTTCTTACTCCATGATCTTCTCTTAGTCTCTAGAGAAGAGATTGGAAAATTCCTAGTGTTTGTGTGCCAGGTGTTATGCCAACATAAGAAAGTTGGAGCAAAATGATATTTCTTCTACCTCACATCCCAGGAAAGATGATTGGTGAGAGGTAACAAAGCCTTAGAATAATGGACAGATTTGCCCTTGAGCCTCCAGCACCTGTGAGCAAAAATGAAAAACTCTCAAATGTTTTTTCCACAGGTACCGCTCCTGGGGTGAGGGTTGAACACAGTGGGGGTGGAGAGCATTACATGCATCCTTAAGCTCTTTTACCATTCTTAAAATTTAGCCCCGTGTCAAAAGCCAGGTTTTTCAGTGCATTTTGCCCTCTTTGATGATCTTCTATCATTAATAAATGGGCAACTCTCTCAAAAGATATGATTTAAAAGAAAGTTTATGGCATGTAAAATAAGAGCTAACATTATTCTCCATTGCCAAACATATTTTAAAACATCATTAAATCAATGGATATTATTGCAAAATAAATGAATCAGAATAGATTGATAAAATCTGAATAAAATTTCAGTTCACACCTACATACATACACATGCTCATATATTCTAATTTTGTGCCTTATAAATCATACATCATACATAAAAAGAGAAGGGGCAAATTTTAAATGATGTGATAACTGCTTAGAAATTTAGATAAATGAATCTAAAGCATGCCTCACAATTATATCATAATACTGTATTTAATCTCCAAATGTATAAAAGAGGTACATAAAAAGGTTGGCAAACTATGTTATGTGAAAGAAATACATAAAATAACTATGATAATAATTTTATCATAAGAAATAAAACAGATTCAGAGAGGTATTTCCAGCAAATTTGACATATAAAAGACCAATATCAATATTGTGAAGAGTTTAAACAAATTAATTAAAAAAAATAGTACTCAAATGGGGAAAAGGATATGGGCAATTCGAATTAAAGTAACAAAGTAAAAAATCTCCATAAAATTGTTCAACTCTACTAGTTACAAAAGAGCACACTGAAATAAGAGTAATATACCTTTTTAAACATATAAAAGTGAGTAAATTTGGTGATCAAGCAACCACTTTCATATTTAACTTACAGAAGATAAAATAACAGATTCATTTTGGAAAATGGTTTTTCAACGTGTTTCAAGACATACAAAATGATTATACCTTTTGAACCAATTATCCCACTTTTGGTGGGAAGACAAATTAAAGAAATTGCTTAAAATAAGGAAAAAAATTAATATGCAAGAAAACATTCATTATAGTATATATAAAGCCATTAAGATCAAGAGGATTCTTTAACAACATAAAGTACTTATCTATAACACTAAATGAAAAACAATTGTGTCTTTTTATCAATTGTAACAATATAAAAATTATGCTGAAGGAAGCAGATGTGGCTAAAGTGGTTGGGCTTCCACCTACAATATGAGAGAACTCGTGTTCCATCCCTGGGGCTTGCTGGTAAAAAGCGTGCCTGTATGGCAAGCTGAGTGTCTGTGTGGCGAGCCAGTGCCCACGCAAGTGAGTCACACAGCAAGATGATGAAATGAAGGGGAGAGTCAAGGCAAGGCACAGCAGAAACCAGGAACTGAGGTGGCACAAATGACAGGTAACCTCTCTCCACATCAGAGGTCTCCAGGATTGAATCCCAGTGACTCCTAAAGGAGAAAAATGAGAAGAGGAGATGAAAAGAGAAATAGATATAGAAGATCACCCAGCAAATGGACACAGCAAAAAAGCAGCAGGGTGGAGGGGAGAAGGAGGGGAAAGGAAAAGAAAAAAAATTACGCTAAGATAACAACTACACGGAGAAAAAGAAAAGAGTTTAATTTGTTAAACGCTAGACTGTAGTCATATTAATGCACTTCATATTTATTTCAGTCAATGTTACAATTTTATTTGTATGGCAAAAACCATTTCTTAAGCAAAAATTTTTGGCAGGGAGTAACAAAAACCCTCTCCTCCAATATCCATCCTCTTATTCTCTCATAAGAAATTTTAACTGGGCACAAGGCCAGAAAAAAAAAAAAAGGTAACATTTCCCTGTATCCAGTGTAGCTTTGTAGGTGTGGGCATGTGACTAAGTCAAATGTGCTGTGAGTCAGGGTGTTATATAGCAGTTTATTGGAACCCGACTTAAGAGACAGCTATTACACAGCCTTCTCACTGCTTCTATGTACCTTCCTCCTGCTACTAAAACTGTAGGGGCAGGCGTGGAAAAGGGCAGGGCCTACCTGGTTTGCCTATCCCCCGACTTTATCAACATGAGCACCAGAGAGCAAAAGAAACTGTTCCATAGGAACCATCATTATTTTTTACTTTTCTGTCACAGCAAGATCTTAATTTACATAAAGAGGAGTTATCCCCAAAACCAGAATGCCGTAATATTTAATTAATAATCAGTTGAAAACACAGGAGAAAAAGGAAGGGGCAAAAATACGAGGGCTATAGAGCACCAGAAAGATTGCCAAAATTGACCATAAGGGATTAAAATTAGTTGACAAGACCTAGGCAGACTAGTCCCTCTATGTCATATGTTCTTGATGGGGGTGAAATTGCCCCAAAGGGGCAAAAATTGGTTCTTGAGGGAGTAAAAAATATTAGATGTGTTAGTGGTTTGTGGCCTTCCAACAGGTCACAGTACATAATGAAACATACTGTAATGTTAAAATTTTATGGTGGTGGGGGCAAGAAACAAGCAAAAGAGGTCTAAAAGTCTCCTTAGGCAGGGAGCATGAAAAAAAAAGAGAAATACTGCTCAATGTGAAATGTGTTCCCTGTCCTGGTCCAGTGTCCCTAATTAATCACTTGTTACATTGTTTTATTATGGTTTACTTTTTTCTACACCCCCACTAGATTGTAAGCTGATTAGGAAAAAAACATATATGGCTTTTCACTTCTGTAATCAAAGCACATTGCTTGGCACATATTAACAGCACAAGAAATGTGAATGGCTGAATAAGTACCTCCTAGACATTTTTCCTTTAAGTCCAAAACTCCATCAATTCTGACTTCTTCAAAAATGAACCCAATTCTCCCTCTACTTTGAAGGTGAGAAACTAAAACCACCAGTAAAGATTCCCTTTCACTGAGAACACACAGAATTTCTCCTATAATACGTTGAAAAATTTAGTAAAAGAATCCAGTTTAGTTTCAGGAACAACCCCTTCCACTAATTTGCAACAACTTAGGCTTTTCTGAAAAATAAATAAATAAAAGGAAGAAAGGTTTAGCCTTCTTTGTATTCATTAATACTTAAGTGTTTTCCTTTTTAATCTCAAACATCAAGATGACTTGAAATTGGATGTTGTTTAACAACAGGGCAGAGTATGATATTTAGAATTTATACAAACATTTCAGAAAAGGCCATAGTCAAAGAGTCTCTAAGCTTTTCCAGTTTAAGGAAAATATCACAAACATTAATTGTGAACTCAAGTCTGCTTACTAGTGGTATATACCATCAGTGTGGCTCAAGACTGTAGAATAGCTATTATTCAATGCAAATAATAGCTATTGAGCACCTATTGCATGTGAAGCACAATACTCTGTGGAGGAGTGAGGGGATTAAAGTATGGCTTCTCTCTTCAAAATTCATATATTCTATTTGAGAAACTATCATGCAAGTCAATATAATTGAAGTGTAAATAACAAAAGTGAGTTGGATGAAGGAGATATAAAATCCATGCAAGTGAGATTCCATGGGTAGGTTGGCTTTTGAGAAGTGCTATGAAGGAGTAATAGGACTGCAGTAGAGGGAGATGGGAGAAGAGGGCCTTGCAGACAGGGAACAGCCCAGAACCAAAGAAGCAAGGAAAACTTTCATAGAATTGTGAATAATCTACATTTGATTTGTGTGCACATTCAAGTGCGAGAGCAGTCTCACAGGGTATATGTAAGAAAGTCATTTTCTAGAGAAACCATTATGCCAGGATGAAAGACCATTGGTAACCAGTGGGACCTTTGGTACCATTTAAGCATGTGAGCCAGAGATATGTTTTAGGCAGATTAGTGTAACATATGTTGGCAGGAAAATTCACAAAGACTTTCGAAAGAAGGGAGACCAAGGATTAGTCTCCCTACTTTCAGTGCTCTGGAAAGAGTTAATGAAGACATGAATAGAATTATAGTGGAGAAATGCAAAGCTGAGGATGGACGAGAGAGCATTTCAGAAGTAAAAGGCACAGGACTTGACAGCTCTTTGAATGACACAGATAGCAGAGAGCGACTGTACCTTTTTGCCAAAGGGATGCTGCTGCAAAGTACCAGAACTCTGTTGGCTTTTACAAAGGGTATTATTTGGGGTAAAGACTTACAGTTATAAGGCCCAAAAGAGTCCAATTCAAGGTTGCTTTCTCACCAAAATCAGTTGTCAGGTGTTGAAATAAGATGGTGGCCGATCTCTGCAAGGGCTCAGCCTCCACCTCTGGATTTCCTCTCTCTCAGCTGCAGGCTGACATACGGCTTGTCTCTCAGGGCTTCCTCTCTCTCCTGGCATAGGACTTATTTCTTTCCAGGTCTTCTTTATCTTCTTTTCCCAAGTTCAGCTGCAAACTATCAAGCAAATGGCCCATCTCTTCCTGGCGCTTTAGCTGTTTGAAACTTCTTTCTGTTACATGGCAGAATCAAAATGACAAAGTTCTCTCCAGTGTGTATCTTCTTGAGTAAATGTCCATATATATGAGCCCATCAAGGGTGCAGGGTCTCAACCTGAGTCACACTTTACTGATGTGGTTAAATCAAAGCCGTAATCTTAACAGGTAATTTAATCAAAGATATCTCTGCTGAATCTAATGCAATCAAAGGGTATCACACCCAGAGTAATAAATTGGTTTGCATACACAATCTTTCTCTTTTTGGGATTCATAAAAATATTCTCAGCCTGTCATAGGGACAAAGGAAAATTTTACTCCTAGGCTTTGAACCCGAGTAATTGGGTGAAAGATGGGACATTAACACAAAGTGGAGAATCAGGAGGATGATTAGGATGTTGAGGAGATGAGTTCAGATTTGCATATACTGAACTTAGTACGCCAGTAAGACACCAAAGTAAAGATATTTAACAGGCATTTAGAAATGCAAGTATCAGTTGTTGGGAAAATGTTCAAGAGGAAAGTGTAGACCTAGAAATCATGTATACAGGGATAATTGTTGAAGTTGTGGAAATATTTCAGAAGAACAAGGAATACAAGGAAAGGAATTAAAAGAATCAAGGAAATGTACTTCAAAGTTGCTAAATTTAAGAGATGGGAGGAAGGAAGCAAAAGAGATCAAGGAAAAGCTCCCACAAGATATACGGGGAAAACGAGTAGCATATGCCACACAGACAAGGAAAAAGTTTGCCTTTCCAAGAAAGAATAATCAGTCAGCTTGGCAAGGCTGCCAAGAGGTCAAGAAAAAGGATACTTATTACCACTAAAATCAATTTTTATAGTTAAAGGTTCATTACTATTTTAATTAAAGCTCTCACATATACTGGCATCATCTGTTTTTTCCAATATTTCTAAAGGATGTAGAGTATTGGTACTGTAGCACAAACAGGAGTTTATTTTGGAACAAATATTGATGCAACTATATTAAAATGCATTTCATTTTATTTAGCATTGTATCCATGGCTCTAGAAAACCAATTATACAAAACAGTATTATGTATTTTCTGCTCATAACTTAAGAGGTTCCATATTGGTAGCTTAGTCTATTTAAAGCCATTAATAAATTAGAGGAATATTTCTGTTGTTTTGTTACATGAATTACAGTATAAATTAATCCAAATCCTTAGTAAAGTTATAAAAAATATAAGCTGTCAATTGCCTTGTGAACATTAGAAAGTTATAATTTCTCTTGTCTCAGTTTTTCTTCTCTTACACGCAGGGCCTGAATGATCTCTGGGCACCTCCATGACTCAATGATTCTAATGTATGTCTGGAATATATTTTAATTAACTACCTTAGTATTAAAAAGTGCATCTGATTAAAGGCATGAAAGCAGCAAGATAAAGGACAATATGAAGAATTGCAGCTCTCACATACATAGCAAGGAGGTTGTATTAAGCCAAAAATATATTGGCGAGAGGCTTCTGATGTATGATAAGACAAAGGAAATATAAACTTCATGATATATGATTAGACATAGGAAATGTAACCTTTATGATAAGACACAGGAAATGTAACCTTGGCCACTCAGCCATATTCTTTTGCCCCAAGGAGTGACAGTTTGGAATATAGCAAGGAATACTGTTTTAAGAAAAATGTTAGATAAAAACTGAAATCTACTAGAGAATATCCTGCAGAGCTTAACAAGAGTATCAGAGTTCTGCTGCTGTTAAAAATTACTACCTAATCCTTTTAAATATACATATATATTTAAAAATCTATATATATATGTATGTACTCTCCTAGTTCCTTTAGGGAGATTGTCCTGTTCCAAAAAGGCTCAGCTAAATTCAACATTAAGGTACTTAGGAGTCACTTAAATGAATCTCTGCCAGGAAGATGGATGGTTGCCCGATTTCAGCACCACCACAAGCCCTCATAAGAGACCTCAATATTGGGACCCATATTTAGAAATCTCTCATCTCACAGCAGGTTATGAAACCGACTTTAAGGACATGTCAAAGGTGGTTTCCAGGAGGGAATCCACTGTCTATTCCCAAATGTGTTAAGTAATATACAGAAAAATGTTAAAGCAAAGCTGTATTTTTCCTTAGCTTCTAATACTTAGTAGCAGAAGCAGATAGTGCAACTAATTGGGCCAAGTCATCAGAATAAATGACTGGCTGATTATCTTTACAGCAGTTTGTTAAATACCAGATCTGTCCCGTTTATGGAAAACTTGGAAAGAGTTGATTGCTCTTAGTGACTGATAAATTATTTTTAGCAAACAAATTAGGTCATGTAAGACACTGTATTTTTTTTTTTTCATTTCATTCTTCCTTTACAACTTTCATAATATTTAAATAGCAAAAAGGATCATTTAGGGTTTAAGCTAGAGGCTTACAAACCAAATACTATAGACTTAAAGAGAAATAATAAACTATTACCTAAAAGTTGCAGGTGAATTAAATGTTTTTTTCCCAAAGTTGTGTTCAAATACGAATTCTATTTTCCCTGAAACAAAAGAAATTTATATTTCTTACTACTGCAAATTTTTATGTCATGTCTTTAAAAGGGGCAGGATGAAGAATACTCTGTTGGTGGCTGCAATGACATAAAAGAAATGTAATTCATTAGCTTATAGTAATAGAAAATTTGTCACCTTTTGAGGATGGCAGGAAATCAGTGCATGTCTTGTCTGAGACATCTATGGAATAATTTTTTGTCCTCAGGCAGCCCCTCCCCTTCCAAATGTTTACCTAGCAGTCATAATCTCTTCAAACCCTGGGATGAGGGCTCCACCCTCTTGGAGCATCAGGAGGGCCACCGAATGCCACACATGCTCGGGCATGGGCTCCATCCTCTCTGAGCACTTGGGTGGCAGCACTTTTTCTGAGCAATGTGGCAGAAGGTCCTCCCTTTCAGTGCTGGGGTAGACTTACCCCTTCCATGTACATGGGTGGGCCGGCTCTCTTGGCCCAAGAAAATGTCTTTGCTTCAGTCCTCAGCTTCCATGGTATTCTCCTTAAAATGATTTTTCATTTGATTTGTCCCTTCTATGTCCCTTTTATTTCAGGCTGAGAGTGGTTCCTTCATACAAATTGAGCAAAATCATATCAATTTGTATGTAGTTCTCAGGGGTCCAAAACACCAGACAAAAGAACTTTCCACAGATCCTGCCTGTCTAACTGTACCTTCTATCCTGGCTTGCATTGAAATGGTTGACTGATTGCATGTTCAGTTAAACCTCACATGGAGGACTATTCTCTGGGGAACTAGCTTTCCAAAAACTCAGAATTTTCCAAACCATCAATTTTTGGTTTCTTTGTGTCCAGAAGTTTCATTCTTAATTTATCCCTTTCCTCTACCATTTTACTATTAGATGCAAGGAGAAACCAGGCTGCACTTTCTACACCTAAGTAGGTAATCTCCTCAGCTAAACATCCAAGCTGATCAATTTCAAGTTCTGCCTTCCATACAATATCAGAATGAAATTTCATCAAGTCATCTGCCACTTCAAAATGAGAATCGGCTTTCCTCCAGTTTTCAATAACATATTCATCATCTCCATCTAAGGCCTCATTGGAAGTATCTTTAGCATCCAAATGTCTACCAATAATTTATTCAAAACATTTAGGCCTTTTCTGTCAAGGGCCTCATAATTCTTCTAGCCTCTGCCCATTGCCCAATTCCAGACCAAATTTCCACATTTTTTATATTTGCAATAAGAGGACCCCATTTTCCTAGTGTTAAAAATCTGTTTTACTTTCCTAAGCTGCTTAGGCAAACGCCATGAAATGACTCAGTTTAAACAATACGAATTTATTCACTCAGTTTTGAGGTGAGGAATATGTCCCCATTGAGGCATCATCAGGTGATGCTTTTTTCCTGAAGACTGTGACATTCTCTAGCTGGCTGCCAGTGATCCTTTGTTCCTCTGCCATATAATATGGCACATGGTAGCATCTCCTGGTTTCCTCCTTCTCTTCTGTTTCATTGGGTTTCATTGATTCCAGCTTCTTACTTCCTGTGATTTTTTTCTCTGTCTGAATTTTCCTCTTTTATAAAGGACTCAGAAATAGGATTAAGACCCATCCTGATTGAGGTGGGTCACACATTAACTGAAGTAGCCTCATCAAAATGCTCTACATACAATAGGTTCACACCCACAGGAATGGATTAAGTTTAAGAACATGTTTTTCTGGGGTACCTTTGGGTTCAAACCACATGCCGTATTTTAAGGCACTATATGGTTACAAGCAATTTGCATTGTTGTTGGGGTATTCGTTGTTTCCAGGCCTTTGCAGCAAATACATGTACATATTAGCTACAAACATATAGCTATATTTGTACAAATATAATATTACAATATCTTACAAGAGATGCATATGCTTTATTCTAAATTATACTCAGAAAATTCTCTGAACAGTAAAATTAGTAAAATCATAATTGTAATTATTATTAAAAATAATTTTAATTTTTTCCTAAGTTCTGCCTCTCTCTTCTCCCATTTTTTCCAACTATTTTATTTGTCAAGACAATTTGGATCATACAAAACAACAACAGTTGACAACAATCTGAATTCTGGACACACCATCAGAGAAAAGGGAGGCACTGCAGACACTCTGAGCCCTTCCCCAATGCCCAAAGAAGACTCTGGTAGCCTCTTATCACCCTGCCCTTGAGGGAGATGAAAGCTGAGTATTACTGCCTTCCCCACCCCCCACAAAGGGAAGGGGGAGCATGAGACCACAGCACAGGCTACTTCTTGTTAACACGGGAAGAAGGCACCCCCTCCCCTCACTGGTCTGGACACATAAAGCTGAATATTTGCTGTTTATGTTGCTGTTGGGTTTTTTTTGGGGGGGGGAGTGCTTAAGTGAGAGAGCGGGGGCGACATCAGGACACCTTTAGAGAGAAGACTCACTACCACCACTAGGCCACACAATGGAAATTTGAGAAGGAAAACATAAAAGTGATCCTGCTTTTCCCTACAAGAGGTAGCTGGTCAATGCCCCCAGAGCCCAGGAGAGACAGGGAACATAAAAGCTTTGTGTCACTATAAGGTGTCCAGTTTCCTCCAAGGAGCTGAGAGAAAGCATATGGAGAAATGGCTAAAAATCAAAGAAAAATAAACAATGGTCTCTCTCCCCATTTTAAGTTAGTACACAGATATATTTTTAGAGCATATAATACTACACACCATGCTCTTTCTCTTTTAATATTCAATTCATCTTAGTTTTATGAGGATATATTCTTATCACCATTTCTTATGTCAATGTCACTTTAATCATTTTGGTCTTAACTCTGCTCTCTAGTAGAATCTCTGGGAAGTGCTCATAGGAACAATATTCCCTGAATTCTTAGATATTGATACTAATGTGTACCTTCTTCATTTATCATTTTTCATGTTTTCTTTCCTTAGTGTATTAAATATGTCTCTCCATTTATTTTCTGGCATGCTACTTTGCTGTTGAAAAGTATGATGATGATATCGTTTTCCCCTATAAGATATGTGTTCTTTTGCCTCAATGTCCAAAGGATTTTTTTTTTCTTTCAAGTCCTAGAATTTCTCTAAAATAAGTTGTGATGATAGTCTTTATGGAATGATATTCTTAAGTATATGATGTGCTCTTTCATAGGAGTTTAGAATCTCCTGCACCACCACTTCACTTATCCAGACAAACTTTCTTGAATTATGGTTTTCAGTATTTGTTATTTTCCTTGCTTTGGCTTTCTTCTCCAGAGAATCATATATCTGTGTAGCGTATCTGTATCTGTTAGCTAAAATGTGGGTTCCTTAGCTCAGATCCTTCATTCACCCTATTGTTTTCTTTTACTTCTTCCCATAAATTTGCTGCTGCCATGAAGGTCTTATGACTGTCAGTGCTATGTTTCCAATTACATTTTTTTAGGGTCCAGGGGAATAGCTTGTTAACTAACTGTGCTGTAAATATTAACCATCGATTTTTTTTATTTTGTTTTCTGCCTGTCACCATATTCCCCAAATTTCCCTGGACATGCTACTTTTAGATACAAAATTAAATACAACTACAGATACAGGTGAATTTATAGATGCAGTAGAGTTGTGGGTATGACATATACAAGAACAGATATAGATACAAACATAGACATACATAAATATGCCTAGATAGAAATAACTAGAAGAATGAATATTGAAATATATATCACTGGGTTGGTGGAATTCTGAGTGAATTTTTTTCTTTTTGTTTTGATAAAATATTTTAAGTCAACTTTTTAAAAAAGCTAACACCTACAGGCCTATGAGTATTACTATCACCTGCAATGTCCCTTTTCAGGGCCTCATCAACATCTAAACCTCAATCTCATCAAATTCAATTATCTCCATCAGTTCAACTAGTTGTAATTTTTCCTTCTTTCAGGTAGAGAAAATGGTTCACTGTGCATTCTTCTCTACCCCAGTGCTTTTGGTGTTAATCTCATGCTTTGCGTGTTCTAGTCTTCTTAACATATATTCAAGTCCAACTTCTGCTATTCCTTTACAAACCTTTTATGTCTCAGCAGAGTCTAGCAGATCCTAGCATTTAGTCTTGAACTAACATCTCCGGAAGAAAATTATAAAAGCCTACTTAGGAGCTATAGTCAAGAACTTGACTCTCTATACACTCAGAGTTCATTTTTGTTCATTTTCCCCTAGGACAATAGGTTTCAAACTTAGGTTTTAGTTTAATCATAAAGTTAAAAGACAATTACCAGGAAACCGATTTGGCTCAAGCAGTTGGGTTCCCATCTACCACATAGGAGGCTCAGGTTTCAATGCCCAGGGCCTCCTGGTGAGGGCAAGCTGGCCCACAAGGAGTACCACCCCATGTGGGAGTGCTGCCCCATGCAGGAATGCAGCCCCACACAGGAGTGCTGGCCAATGTGAAGAGCTGGCACAGCAAGATGATGCAACAACAGACACAGAGGAGAGACGATAAGAAGACATATCAGAACAGGCATCTGAGGTGGTACAAGTGAGTGACTGCCTCTCTCCCACTCCAGAAGTTCCCAGGATCAGCTCCCAGAGCCACCTAATGAGAATATAAGCAGACACAGAAGAACACACAGCTAAAGGACACAGAGAGTAGACAATGGAGGGGAGAGAGGTGATAAATGAATAAATCTTTTTTTTAAAAAAAAAAAAGACAATTACCAAGATGGAAAAACAAAACAGGTAGTATTTCAAAATTCATCTTCATTTCTATATATAAGTGATCATCTCTGTATGGTGACATTAGCCTGGTTTACAGCCATTGCCATGTTGGTTCAAACTTCATTATTTCATCTCTTGGTTAATATCATACCTTTGCATTGTACTATAGAGACTTTATTAAAACATCTTTATACCTGTCTTCTATTAAATTTGACTGAAGCTGTTCTGAAAGAACAATTGGAAGAAGCAACAATAACCACTAAAATAACATATTTTTAAAGTTATCTCACTTTGATATTTTAAAGGGATTTCTAAAGCATGAAGCCCCCTGAAAAACATTCACTTTTTCTCTTTGGGTTCATTTCCACTTCTATTTCGTACAGGTTTAACCATGTAAAACCACCAGTAAGTACGCATTGGACAGGTATTTGTAGGTGGATGCTCTGGAATCAAAGCTGTAGAGAAACAGCTGTGGTATATCCTTTCAACAGAGCTTCCCAAGCTCATGGGTCTCATTATCTCAAGTATTCCTGGAATTAAAATAGTTGGGGAAACCCCATCATAATCTTGTCCTGAGCATATGTTCAAATAATTGAGTTCTTCTCTTCAGGTCACCCTTCAACAAGTTCAGTTTTTTATTAATTTTGCTGTTAATGACTTATCAGCTAAGGAGCTACAGCACCTGAAAAGCTATTCCATTCACTCTAACTTTACCCAGTGGAGTTTTACTTGAACAAATCCAAGATTATAGATTTGCTTCTTAAATGATTTCAATGGTTTATAAATAAAGGTTATTCCTAGAAATAATTCTGAAGGTGGATGAAGTCATTCTCAATAAACTGCTGAATGGAGTATTAACAATATTGCAAAGAAAATGCTTCTGAAACGTAGTATTAATTTATCCATTAATTTCTGACAGTAGTTTGTAAAACAAGACACATTCATACCAAGATGATAATATTAATAATAATAATAATACAATTTTCATTTGATTTTCAATTCTATTTACTATTTACCGAGTGCCTATTACATGTTGTAGAGCATGTTGTTATAACAGCACATTGTGGGAACACAGATTCAGGGCAAATCAGAAACTGTCAGCAAATGATCTCTTTATTACTTATTACTTGCACAGTATAAAGAGTCCAGAAAGTGAAAATAATTTCTTTGTCACTTACACAGCACAAAGATCCAAAAGAGCAGGGAAACAAGTCCCATCATGATCATTCTCCCAAGGTGGCCAAAATTGCTCTGGGTGGGGTTTGGTAGAAGGCAGCTCTGCATGACCCACTTCACTCTGGGAAAAAGAGACCAACCTATACTGTTTGAGTGTGGGATTTCTCCATGGGGGTGGGGGCAATTAAGAATTCCTGTTCTGATAAGCATCTGGGGCTACTTGTTCCCAGTTTGGGGTTTAAGATCTGGCCAGGTATTTTCATTAGACTTAATGTCTCCTGGGTTGTGGAACGACACACAGTAGAAGAGGAGGTGTGGGTAGCAGTAGCAGAAGGTCACTTAGGGTGTGTTCGTGACTTCCCCAGAGAAGGAGGTGAAAGTAGGTGAGGTCTGGGCAATGACCGCTTAACAGGCATGTGTGTTTTCCCTAACATGTCATGCATGAAATTGGACATAAGGGACACAATAAAGTAATGACAGAGTCCTCAATAATCTGATGGAAAAGTCATTATTACCACTCTTTAAAGAATGAGGAAAGTTTCAGAAAGATTCAGTGACTGGCCAAGATCACTGATAGGTAAATTGATGGCAGAGTTAAGAAAGATTCAATCTGTAAGACTATGATTTCATTATTGACGATTGAGTCTCCTATTGGATCATTTACTCTTAATAGCATGATTATATATTTATGCCTTTCTCATGCATAATAAATTCAAAAGTAACACCTCTGGCTGCAGAAAAAAATACCTGCTTTTACTTGAAACCAAATTTTCACGCAGATTTTGTCTAGCATAAAAACATTTTTATGCCACAGAAACACAAATTCCCAGTTCTAAAATGGCAAGCTATCATTCTCTGCTATCTTTGGGTATTTGGGGTGCAGAGTAGTTGAGGATTTGTTAATCCAGAATTACTCAGGTGCTCATTACTAGTCTGTGACTCACCAGCTCATCAGTTTACTGTAGAAATAAAAACTGCATTTACTTTTCTTTCTTTAATCTCCCAGTTTTAATTGCCATATTGACAAAAAAGAAACAGTTGTTTACCTTCCAAATTCTCTGGAGCACCAGCCAAATTAATCCTTTTAAGCAGTGTTTCTTTAGCTCCAGAAACAAGTAGCATGCGAAGTAGCAAGAGGCTCCCTTAAGAGGCAGCTAACACCAGATGCCTAGACTTTAACCTTGACTGGGAAAGCCTTGCAGGCATTCGCTTCTCACTTTGAAAACAGCACAGGAGTTGTGGGGAGCTGCAAAGAACCAGGGCTGGATTAAGGAGCAGAAGAGCAGGGCAGCGCCCTGTGGTATCAATCTTTAAGGGAAAGCCTGGTAAGCACTGTTGGTAACCTCCCCTTGGACATTTGATATAGCCTGTGCATTAAATCAAAATTATTTCCAAGAGTACCTAGTCTCCAAGATGGCCAAATAAGTAATATAGGCCCTACAGTCTTTGAATGTTCAGAAGGGATGTGAGACTGAGTGTGTATTCAGGGCTGCCTCCAGACGATGTGGAAGATATGCTAATCCAAACTGGCTTGGATGTGGAGAATATGTAACTCACCTGGAGGAAATAACCTATCTGATACTAAGATCAAACACTGAAGAACCTAACCAAAGGTCTGTTTACCATCACTGTTAGTCTTCCTAATCCTATATCCTCTGTATAAAAGGGTCTGGAAAAGGCTGTTCGGGGCTCGGTTTTTATTAGGACAAGAGTCCGCCGAGCCCGGCTGGTTGAAATAAACCAACTTCCTTCTCAGTATTCTCGTGTCCTGGCCTTCGATACCGCACATACCCGAATTTCTCCACTACACATTCACCTTGCTTTTTTAATAACAGAATATCTATTTTGTCAGCAGCAGCAATTTATCTGGTCTGAGTAATGAATCACAATCCGTCTGAACTAATCTTGACATCTTGTTCTCTTTACCAGACAGTTTTATTCTTAGTCTCTCTTGCAGCTATCTGTGGTTATTTAACCCAAATCTAGAAAATACTATGAAAGAAATAAAATTTTAGGGTGTGCTGACTGGCACCATCCCTTTTTTATTTTTGTTTGAGATAGCATTATGAATCCTGGAGCTGTGCCCACAGACTGAGGTTTGGAGAAAGGCATTCCAGAGGACATAAGTCTCAAATGCTATGTAGAAATCAGCATGAAAAGGGAAGAGATTATGCTTCGGGAAGAAAGCAAAATCTATATAAAGGCACAGAGGCAAGAAACAGTATGGTAACATAAAGAAACTGTAAGGAAATCATAAAGTATGGGGCTGGGAATGGTAATAAATAAATTGGAGAGATGACAATGATCAGATGATGGGCTTTGTAAGTCACACTAAAAACTTTATATTTTACCCTAAATGCAAAAGGTGTTTTTGAAAGTTGTTAGTCATGGAAGTGACAGGATTAGATAAATAAATTAGATGGGAAATGCAAAGGAGGAGAACTTAATTGCAGATTAGGAAAACAAATCCCTGCTGTGATATTCTCCTTGAAACATGAGCAAAGGTAGTGACATTGGCAGGAGAAAGAATGGACGGAATGTATAGATATTGAGATAGCAGAATAAATAGAACCTTGTGCTTAAATGAATACAGTGGGAAAACACAGGTGTCAGGCTTACCTCCCAGTTTCTAGCTCTGGCAGCTAGATATGTGTCAATCGCAATCACTAAAAAAGGAAAAACACACAAAAGAGCAGTTGAAGGGGAATTTGGAGTTCTTATGAGCTCTCTAAGATGCGATATGGCTGAGACTCAAGAGTGAAATTTGAACTGGCACTCACATAGAGACCAAAAGAGACATTTTAGGACAGTAGTGAGAATTTTGGTGTCGTTAGGGCATAATTCTAAACAAACCCTGAAGTAGAAAGTAGAAACATTGGTAATGCCAATATTAGAAGGAAGAGCCATGCTGCATTTTACTTTCATACATTTAATCAAAATTTAAAATAACATCAGATGCAATTAGGAAAAAATCACCACATCAAAGAGATGGCTGTTTTGTATTTTATTTTTCTAATATTTAGTTGTAATTTACTATTTCCTATTGTTTATATGTTTAAGTCTACTTCTTCATGTATCATATATAAAGTGGTCTTTTATATTGTTTTTTATATCCTACTGAAAATAATGTTAGGACACAGAGGTGACTCAACTAATAGAGCCTACCATATGGAGGGTTCTTTACCCAGGGCTTCCTGACCTGTGTGGTGAGCTGGCCCACCACGCACAGTGCTGCCACACGCAAGGAGTGCCCTGCCACACAGGGGTGCCCCTGCGTAGGGGAGCCCCATGTGCAAGGAGAGCTCCCTGCAAGGAGAGCTGCCCCCACGTGGAAAAAATGCAGCCCTCCCAGGAGTGGGGCTGCACACACAGAGAGCTGACACAGCAAGCTGACGCAACAAAAAAGAGAGGCAGTTTCCCAGTGCCGCCTGATAATACAAGCGAATGCAGAAAAACACGCAGCAAATGGACACAGAGAGCAGACAATGGGGGAGGGAAGGGGCAAGAAATAAAAATAAATCTTAAAAAAAAAAAGAATGTGAAATTATTTTCCTCTTAGTTATAAAAAATACGAATCACACATATCTAAACCAAAAGAGAATTTAGGGTTAATTTTGCAATAGCTGCAAAGTACATAATCCATTACTGAGAAAAGAATATATAAACTGTAAAAGGACATTAAAACTAGTTATTTAGTGTGTCTTCTACACACAAAGGTGCGTTTTAAATTTGGTTTCCAGTTATAAAACAAAAATTTTATTTTAGCACTTAGACACATGAATAAACAAGCAAACAAGGTCTCAAAAAAGTCACAAAAAACTAGTCTCAATAGAGTAAATATCAATCTTATACTCATAGAATGAAATCCATGAATTAGGTCAAAATCACAGCATATATTAAATGAGGGAAAAAGAGCTGTGATGAGGGAGATTTTGATACTTAGAAATAAATTAGAATAAAATTTTGAAAAAATAATTGGGTGGGAAAATACACCAAACCTAAGATATGGGCTAGAGTTAATAGTAATGTTTTCATGATGCCCTTACATAGTTTTTAACAAATTTTTCACAACAACGCAAGGTAGTGTTGGGGAGTTGCTTGTTTGCTTGTTTTATAAGCTCACAATTTTTATATACAGCTTTTGTTTATGTATGTTCATGTACAAGGTTCTGAAGAAAGACTTCAACCCACTCAACTGATTTTGTTTTTTTCTTAAAAAGCCTAGGGGCAGGGTATTAGCAGAACAGTGAAACATGCTGACTTTTACTCTGTTGGGAGGGGGTTTGGGGGAGGATAAGTGTACATAATGGAATGCACCTTCTGTCTTTCAGGGACAGGGGGGTGGTTTTGGCTTTCTGTTATTGGGGCAGAGGAGACTCGTTGGAACCAGCTGCGTTGCCGGCTAGGGCCTGGGTGGGTCATTTTGCCAAATGGGACTAACATTCCCAACTTCTTTTGATATAGTTAAGGAGTCGGGATGGAGAGTGGGAATTGGGGTGATGACTCATCAAGCTGTTTCCTGCTCTTGTGGGGCACTGTTGAATTCAGTTGTTTCCTTTACTGTGCGTTTTTTTTCAGCAGCTGGTACTGTAGTTTCCACAGCAAGAGAAGATTATCTACATGATTATGGGTGGCACTTCAGACAGTTGTTTGGATAAACTGAGTTATCACACAGAAGATGTATGGACCTGCTGATATGAAGAAAATGAGAGTTGTAAGTGGGGTAAGGATAGGAATTAGCTATGAAATTCAGGGTGGGCTGTGAGATTATTGCTCCCAGGAGTCTGAGGAGAAGGATTAATAATGAGATTAAGAGGGGTAAGGAGAAATAAGGGAGTGGCAATAACCTAACACTGAACATTAATGTTTGACAATGAAATTATAAACTTTGGTGGGTTTAACATAATATAAGTACATTAAAAATCATTTTAGGCGTAAGAAGAGTTTACATAGATACACACAGAGTTTTAGCAGGAATAGGAGACTTTAGATTAACTGTGGTTTTGTAATAATTTTTTTATTTTTATTTTTCATGAATTTAATATTCCCAACCAGTAGGGCTGCATAGACTTATGGCTAAAATGATTCCATTTTTCTTCAATTTGTACAGTTTGAGGCATAGGCAACAACAAATTATTATTACTTCCTCTTTTGGGTCATAGGGTAACTGGCACTTGTATCTTTAGCTCCTGCTTTGGTCTTGCTGTTAGCATTTTAACTGGAGCTGTGGCTACAGCTCACACTGCTGAATTTAAACTTAGTCTATTGTTGTAAGGATTTTTTTTATTGTCCTTTATCTGTTTTATTAAAAGGCCATTCATTTCATCATTTTTTAATAAAAAGTTTAAATAATATTCTGGTTCATAGTTTAAGACTTCATGAGGTGACTGGTAAATAGTTTCTTGGTTATTGTCAATTTGGGTTGGACTTTTATATAGGGCACTTACTTTTTCTGAGCAGCAAACAGAAGCTGGCTGGTTACAAGAGTCTCAATGTAGTGTTTACATGAATGAAAGCATACCTTGTCCCTTATGAGAGCAGGAAGGGACCAATGTCTCAGTCATTGGAGTGAGCATGATGGACACTCATAGGTCATTTTCATGAGCTGTTAGTGAATAACAGGCAGCTGGAACTGCTGGGCAGGGCACCACAGTGTCTGGTAGTCATGATGTTCCTATTTTCTGTGGAGCCATTCTGCTGTTTTTCAGGTTTCAGTGGTATGGCTGTGGATTTCTGCGAGGACATCTGCCTCAACATTTCCAAGAGGGGTGTTAAAGAAGTGGGCAGGGATATGACAGTTACCTGTTGCTGTTGGCAGGTGTATTAGATGTCTTTCTACAGATCTCTTCCCAGCAGGGGGGTGGTATATGACAGTTTATTGTTTCTGTTTTGTTTTTAGTATTTGCAATCTACTTCTGGATAGGGATGGCAATTTTCAGAGGGGCTGGACGCTAATGGGTTATGCCTTCTACTTGCAACAGGCTGTGGTATGCTGCACACAGTTGCTTTTTATTAAGGGGCCATATTGTAATTTGGCTTCTTTTACAATTGTGATTATAACCCAAAAGATATTTGTTTAGAATGTTGTCTACAACATCCACAAACTTTACCTAAGCTAATGGTGATGTTGGCTATATTTAATTTACAGAGTAAGTTAGAGTTTACCCCCTTTACTGCTATAGCCTGTGTTATTGTTTTAAAAGCAGCCTGCTCGGGAGAGAGAGGTTCTTATTTCCATGCACAAATAATTAACACAAAAAATGATTTTAACATCTGAGCTAAAAGAAGGATGAAGGGTTTTCAGCATCCCAACATCCCCAGAAAGGGCATTAATTGTTTTGAAGTTTGTGGTGTTTAACAACACTTAAGAGTTTTACAGACAGCGTGGACCTTGTAGCTTGTACTATTTGTTCATCCCAGGCTCTTAACATACCATTGTTTCTGGTGCGTCTCTTAATTCGGAGAAAAGAATTAATGATTAACATAATAGCATCAATATAACAATATAGGGTTACAGCTATAGGTTTCTTTCATACAGTCAGATTTTTTCCCACCAGGCTGGGCTATGCACACAACCTTTGGGAAGCACTGCCATTGGCCTCATCACATGAAGGTGAATGCAGGCTGGTTTTATTTGTTTTAAGGAGATACTAAAGAAAGATTTAGCAAGTTTTAAAACAAAGTGATAGTGACATAATTGGATATTAATTTCTTGCAATAAACTAGCAATATTTGAGACTGATGCATACAGCAGTCATGTTACTTTAACTTATAATAACTTATTGTTATGTTCTACCCATGTGAGCCTTCAATGGTCGATTCTTTTTGGCAGCTATAGAGCTGCTTTTTTAGAGGAGGTGGGGCAATGCAGATGAACATGAGCTGAAGCATCTGCCTCTTGATTTTCAGGTGGAAAGGCTGTTTCTGTGACTCATACCATTTCTTTTTTTTTTTTTTAGTAACTAAAACCATGATTAACAACATTATATTTCAATATAATGCTAAAACATTGTTAAATTTTCAGGAATTTTATACAATTTTTAAGTAGTCATATGAACATTTTACTCATACAACTTTAATTAACAGAGGGTTAAAGAATCCCTTTTAATTTTATAACAGTTTTCAAACATTTTTAAACACTTTTTATTCAACTTATAACATATTAAATCAACTTATTTTATTATTTCACTTTTTTTTCAAGATGAAGAAATAAATCTTTTGCAATAATTTTAAATAAAAGGATATTTTTGAGTATTTGTCTTTGAGAAAGCAAAGCATTAAATGTTGTTAGGTTTGAACATTATGTTCCTTTAAGTGTTAAAACTTGTTTTTCTTAAACAACCAAGAAAACAGTACAGTTAAAGTACAAGAAGCTATTTTGATAAAACAGACTCTTTTTTTTTTTTGCTTTGTATAGTGATTATTCAGGAGGAAAACTTTATAAACCATTACTAAAGCAGACCAATGATTTAAGAAGTTTTATTACTTTGACAGAGAAGGAATAAAATTTTAATTTTGCATCAGTATACTGTATGATACTACAACTTTTAAAACTTTATGGATTGACCCAATAAATTTTATTCTACTTTAAAACATAAAAATTTCTATTTCACAAACATTTTGCACTTTCTGTATTCATTTGCTTTTTGTCTTACATTTTTCTCTTTCTTAATTACCAGTCATTTTACTTCAGGACAAAATTATTTTCTTTTTCTTAATAATAAAAACACATTTTATATATTTTCCATATTTAAGTTATAAAAAATGACTTTGGAAACTGTTTTAAAGCAAACTTCTTACAACATACAATTATCATGATTACATTAATTAACAGGTATTTTATTTTAGCAGTACAGGAAAAATTACTTCTTTCATTATTTTATGAAAACAATATTTTCAATGGAATCAAGATTATCTTCTCTTTTTCACCACTATAATATGCAGATTAAGGTGGCCTCTGACAGGTTTTTCTGCCATGAAGTTATTTTTTGTAATTAGCATAAATTCAGTTTCTGTTTAATAATGATTTTCTGGGATTAGCTATTTAAATATTTCAGTTTAAACAGTTCTTCTACAAACATATAACTATTCATGATTACATAGACTATAGCTACTTCATCTTAAGACAAATTTTACCTTTACAGAACACATTTTCTTACTTAATGTTACCTCCTACAATACCTTCTACAACTTGCCATATGCATTCAAGTTTTGTCTTACATACTTTCATTCTGCTTTATGAAAACCAGCCATCTTATTTTAAAACAAGACACACTTTCTTTAGCAAACATCAAATTTCAGTCAGGACTTCCACAAACTTTTTACTTTTCTTATTACTCATTTAATCAATTCCTCATCCCGTTCTGTGAAGAAAAATAAACTATTCAGTTTAATTTAGGGGAAAGCAATTTTTGAAGAGGTTTTTAGAAACTTCATTAGTTAAAACTTACAGTTCTCATCATTTTAAAGATTTAACAAATATAATGTTAATTTATCTTATTAGCATCCATATTTATTTGTTAATATAAGTGCTAATTTGGTTTTTTGCCCATTAGAGCTCTTTTAAGAATTTTCATTTATTAATTTAATATTACCATCTGGAGGTATCAAAATATACTCTGATACTGAACAAACACAAAAAGAGGTTAAGACACACCAATCAAAACATAAATTTCATTACCTTGACTCATAATTTTCATCTTTTTGGTATGGTAGTTTTTAAGCTTTTAATTATTTTACATTTCTGATTTTACTGCTTTTAAGATTTTTTTTTTTTAATCAGTGTTGCTTGTAATATGCAAGCTTGTTTTTGGAAACTCTTTTTTTATTAATTAGCAACCAGTTAGGAATATTTGACTAGTATAAATGCAGTTAAGTTTTAATTTAGCAGTTTAGATAGACAGATATTTAATACACATATTTTGGATTATTACTTTTAGGAATACACTTAAAAGTTAGGAGTAAGCTAAAGACGTTCTTATAAGAGGTGAATAATTGTAGACTTGATATTTTTCAGAGCATCAAGAGGGACAAGATATTGGGTTTGTTGGGCAGTAATGATAGGAATTTCACTGATTAGATTGAAGAGTGAGTTAAGGAATCAGGGAATTCAGGAGGGCAGAATTAAGTGGGTTTCATATTAAGAAGAAATGAAAGATCAGAGAGGGAGAAGGGGGTGTGAATGCACACAATGCTTTCTTCCTTGGCCACTTTTTGGAGAGGGAGGACAGGACCTGAGGAAGGGGGAATGAGAGCAGATGTTAAGTGGAGAGAAGGAAGGGGGTTCTGGGGAAGATGTAGGGGAACCAGAGGAAGATGGAGTAAGTTCAGAGGGTGCTGATAGGGCATATGGTGGGGGGGGGGTGCATGATCAGAGGGGATGAGGTTGGATGGAGGAATTTTTTTGCATGGGAGAGGAGGTCAGCTGTGAAGAAGGAAGATTTGATAGGTAGTGTGGGATCAACAGAAGGAAGATGGTTCTTTACAGAGAGAGAAAGGAAACCAGAACATAGGGGACCTCAGATCACTTGCCATTGCCTTGGATATTGGTGAAAGGGAAGGGGGAGTTCAAGGACCTCTTTGGAGAATAGGGCATGAGAAAAGAGATGCAAGCATCCTCAGATCTCTTATTCTCAAATCAGTTAGACAGGTGACTAGACCTGGAGCCAGGCATCCCGAGAGTTGGGAGGTTAGGCAGTGGGTGCAGTTCCCCAATGCCAGAGAGGATCATTGACCTAATGGTAGGATTTCCAGGGCAAAAAGAGACAGGTAACTGAAGAAGAGAACAGGATCCTCTGAAGAGGTTTTGAAACTCGCCCAAAGACTAATCAGTGTAGTGTTGATTGGTAAAGCTGAAATGACGGGGTAGAAGATCACTGCAGAATTGATCTGCCTCAATGAGGCCTCCCGGGTTTCAGCACCAAAATGTTAGATCTCAGCTCAATGAGACTTGGAGACAGATCAAAGTTCAAGCAGAGAAAGTTTATTAGATCTTCGTCATGGCAGAGGTCTGAAATGAGACTTCAGCCCACCCACATGGCAGGGATCTGAAGAGAGACATCAGTCCACTCAACTGACTTGGGTTTTTTCTTAAATAGCCCAGGAGTAGGATATTAGTGAGAACAGTGAAAAAGTCCTGACTTTTACTGTTGGGAAAGGGTCTTGGGGGAAGATAGGTGTGCATTTCGGAACCCTCAGGGACAGAGGGTGGGGTTTTGACTATCTGTTATCAGGGCAGAGGAGACTTGTTGGTGCTGGCTGTGTTGCTGGCTGGGGTTGCAGGTGGGTCATTTTGCCAAATGGGGCTAAAACAAAATTTCCTGTCTTTCTCCAAGGACTTATGAAACAAGAAAATGTGGTCAATCATACCTGATAAAAATGACAGAAAGACATTATATAGCTTAGTCCATATCTTTTGACAATTAATTTAAATCAATTATATATATAGGTGCTAAATATGTATGACTGACACCTGAGAGCCTAAGTGAGCCTCATAAGAACCTTTGGAAATAAAAAAAAAAAATTTTTTAATTAAAAAAAAAAAAAAAAAAAAAGAACCTCTGGGGTCTTTTCCTGAGAGCACACACATGAGAGAGAGAGAGAAGAAAAAAATAAAATAAAATAAAATAAATAATACTGGATTAGCAATCGTATGAGATTTATCTGTGTTTTCTTCTTTCAGATAGTCATGTCTTCAGGAAATTCTGTAACTGCTTTCTTCCACCACAAATATCCCACTTATGCACTCAATTGTTTTTTAAAAGACATTTTATCAATTGATCCTTCTGTCTCTCTGAGTAGCCAAGTCAATTTGAAGGCCACAACTTTATTTTACATACCTTCAACTCTAGTAAGAAACAGGCTTTAATGTTATTCAGTTTGATCAACTTGAGTGCAGTTCTTTATTTTTTTTCCAGTTACTGCTATGATCATTCCTTAGCCTGTCAGTTATGACAGAGGGTAATACCTACCCTCTGTGCAAATTTCCTTTAAATACCAGTCCACTAGAAACTTCCATCATTTGTTTGAGAAATGGTGATGTGTTACCATGACTTGACTCCCCCTGTATTATGACTCCAGCTAAACAGGGTCATTCAGATCAGAACGCCATTACAACAGCAATTATTCTGGTCTCTCCCATGTTATAGCCATTATCTTTTGTCATTTTATTTAAATGCATCATTTAGTTTGACAGCCAATTGTATGACAGAGTAAAAGGACCTTGGTTGTGAAAAAAACATCCCTAAGTAAAACTGATATGACATCAAATAACCCCAAGGTTAACTGCACAATGACTTACTAACTTGCCATACCTCCATCACCAAGAAGAATGCTGTCAAAGCTAAACTGGGTCATTTAACCTTGACAGTTAAAGGAACAGAGGAGATGGCCACAAATAACTTTAATGACCTGTGTGTAGAAAATGCAACAATTATAAAAAATAGGAATTAAGCCATTTACAAAAATGTATTTCAAACATAGAAAGTAGGGTTCAGTAGTGTTTAAGATTTTCAACTTATTCTTAAGACTTTAGACTTGGAAGTTAAATGAACTTTAGGCCGAGCGGAGCCCCTCCTGCTCTCTCTAGGAGTCAAGATGGCGGCAGGGGGAACATGGAGCGGTCCCGGAGCCTGAGCCACTGACAGGAGCGGAGAGGGCGGCGGCGGCAGAAGGAGGATGGTCGGGAGTCCTGGCGCCATGCGGACGGAGGTGCTGGCAGCGGCGGCGGGGGCGGCAGCAGCAGCAGCGGCAAGAGGAGCCTCCGCTGGTGTTTCTGAGTGATGAAATCGGACTCAGATGGGATCTCTTTTCACAAGACTTTCATGCTACTTTACTGGAATTGTAGTTGGTGTTGGGGTTTAAGATATATCTAGGGGATTTGAATCTCTGGACTGACAATATGATAGCCAGGCCCTGAGCCTCAACAGACTTCAGCTCCTACAATCTGATTTATTGGACTCGCCTCACTCAGCTAAGATGGAGTTGAAGAAGGACGACCACCACACCATGGAGCCTAGAGTGCCTACAACTGAAAGCAGGAGGATTGCATCCAGTATCCATGTGGAATCTGAGCCTCCTCTTGACATAGAGGTGCAACGGACATAACCAATCCAAGGTCCACAGAGAAAAGGTGGCATTGGAGTGGGAAAAGTGGACATGGTGGCTGATGGGTATGGGGAAAGGCAGGAAGAGATGAGATGTGGAGGTGCCTTTGGGACTTGGAGTTGCCCTGGATGGTGCTTCAGGGGCAATCACCGGACATTGTAAATCCTCCCAGGGCCCACTGGATGGAATGTGGGAGAGTATGGGCCATGATGTGGACCATTGACCGTGAGGTGCAGAGATGCCCAGAGAGGTACTTACCAAATGCAATGGATGTGTCATGATGATGGGAGTGAGTGTTGCTGGGGGAGAGGGGGGGTGGTGGGGTGGGGGTGGTGGGATTGAATGGGACCTCATATTTTTTTTAATGTAATATTTTTACAAAATCAATAAAAAAATATATATTCTTGTAGGATGCTATTAATAGGGGAAAATGTGAGAAGTTGAGGATGTGGGGTATAGAGAAATCCCCTATATTTTCTACATGACTTTTCTCTTACTTAAAGCTCCTGGGTAGTATGGCAGGGACAGATGCTGGACATTGTATGTCCTGCCATGACCCACTGGGTGGACTGGGGGAGTATGTAAACTACAATGTAAACCATTATCCATGTGGTGCAGCAGTGCTCAAAAATGTATTCACCAAATGCAATGAATGTCCCATCATGAGGAAAGAAGTTGTTGATATGGAAGGAATGGGGTGAGGCAGGTGGGGGATATATGGGGACCTCATATTTTTTTAATGTAACATTTAAAAAAATAAAGACAGAAAAAAAAAAGAATGCATGAGGGAACATACAAGAGAAATTGCCTTTGTACATAAAATAAACATACCTTACAGTGATTGAATAAAACAGTGAAAATTAAAAAAAAAAAAAAAAGAGAAAAGAGGCTGCTGGATCCAGGGTTGAAGGTTCATAAAGGCCTCTGGGATTATACTCTGAAGAACCAGCAGATGGAATGCCTGAGTGACTGAAGAAAATGGGTGCTAAATGCATCTAACTATCCTCATTCATGTTCCCCGAGGGTAAGGGGAAATTCAGAAGCCCAACAAACTTTTATAGGAACATCATCCTATTCTCAGCAAGGCTATGGTTGTGAATCAAAATTGTATAGCCTTGACCATGGCCACGAGAAACCACAAGACAAAAAAAAGAGAACCTCTGGCCTTGCCACCCTCAAAAAGAAGTTTATTAAGCGTCGAAAATCTAAGAGGTCTACTGATCACGCCAAGCAGATGCGAGAACTTCTCTCTGGGTGGGATGTTAGAGATGTCAATGCATTAGTGGAGGAATATGAGGGAACTTCAGCCTTAAAGGAGGTTTCTCTACAAGCCAGTTTGGCTAGATCAGAAGCCCAGACATTGCAGAAAGATATGGCCGATCTTTATGAGTACAAGTGTTGTACTGATGTAGACTTTATATTTCAAGAAACTTGTTTTCCTGTTCATCGGGCCATTTTGGTGGCAAGGTGTCCTTTTTTTAAAACACTGTTTTCTTCCTCACACAAGTATGGAGCAGAGATAATAATGGATATCAGTACAGCTGGTATAGATATGCCCATGTTTTCTGCTTTATTACACTACCTTTATACAGGAGAATTTGGAATGGAGGACTCAAGGTTTCAAAATGTCAATATCCTCATTCAGCTTAGTGAAGAATTTGGAACACCAAATTCCCCTGATGTAGATATGCGTGGACTCTTTGATTACATGTGTTATTATGATGTTGTCCTTAGTTTTTCTTCAGACTCTGAACTGGTTGAAGCTTTTGGCGGAAATCAAAACTGCTTAGATGAAGAGCTCAAAGCTCGCAAGGCTATTATATCAGCCAGGTCCCCATTTTTTCGAAATTTATTACAGAGGAGAATACGGACTGGTGAAGAAATCACAGACCGAACTTTGAGGACTCCCACAAGAATTATACTAGATGAGTCCATTATAACAAAAACATATGCAAAAGTTATATTACACTGTATGTATACGGACGTGGTGGACCTCTCAGTTTTGCACTGTAGCCCCTCTGTTGGGAGCCTCAGTGAAGTTCAGGCTCTCGTCGCAGGGAAGCCAAACATGACCAGGGCAGAAGGAGCCATGGGACTTTACCATATAGCACTCTTCTTGGAATTTAACATGCTTGCACAAGGTATGAAATTCTGATTTTAAAATTTTGTTTTCCAAAATTACATATTTGTCTTCCAAATTGAAAACGCAACTGACATGTATGATTTCAGTGTTTTGGATGTGGCAGGATAACTTTTTTTTTTAACTTGTAATTATGTCATCTGAGGCTGAAATGAAGGTCAGTATTATGAGGCTCTTCATTGAGTATTAAAATCAAAGATTCAAAACTAAAAAAAAAAAAATTCCAATTTTACCACTTAAAAACTATATGACTTAAAGGGGGAAAATAAGACTTATTAGTACCAGCACCCTCATCTATAAAATTGAAATTGTAATACCTATTCATAAAGTTGTTTTCAGGGATTATGCAAAGTAAATTACCTAATATTGAGAATACTTAATAAATGAGGGAGGCAGTTTTCATTATCAGTATTGTTATATAGCTTATAAAAGAAATGATAACCCTTAATGATTAGTAATGTTTAGGTTCAAGATTGAGTTAAGAAAGATGCTTACTTCCATATTCCTTCTCGCTTGTCTTATAAATCCAGGTGTACCCTCAATTGACACCAATTTGCATGCATTTCCATTTTCTCTCTTGAAAATTGGAATAAATAATGAAAAATTATGCACATACATGTGATTCCTTACAAACCGACTTGCTATATTTGCATGAATTCACAGCCTGAATTCTGAAGGTACGTGACCAAGTATCACCACTCATGTACTTCCATTAGGAATTCATCCCTTTGCTTTAACAAACCATTCTTTTAAAACAACCTGAAAGGAACCTTAGCAAACATGAAAATAGGGCTGCAACAGACTCAGAAGTGGAAGGATGAGAATATTAATTTTAAAATCACAGTTTTGCCTAGAGATTTCTTAAGTTTGGGGTTCTCAAAAGTATTTGCTTAGTATTTGCTGTAAAGACATAATGTGTAAATAAGTCTGCAGAGTCTGTTGAGGAGCTAGAACCCATCCTCTGTCTGAAATGTCTCATAACTGGGAACTCTCCCTTAAGCAATTTAAGAACATCACCTGGAATTTCATACTAATCCTAACTTTTGTCTAATGTAGTTGAAACAATGGATTCAGCAATTTTCTGGTCTCTTTGGGCTTAATTCAGTCTTTTTCAAGTTATAACTCAGTTCTTCAGACTCATTTTCTCTAAAGGTTACTTTCTAGATAGCATATTGCAGGGGAGGGCAAACTTTATCTTTAAATGGCTAGATAGTAGACTTTTGGTTTTATGGTTCATATGATATCTATCCCAACTATTCAATTCTACTTTCATATTAGGAAAGCTGCCAAAAGACAAGATGTAAACAAATGGATATGGCTGTGTACCAATAAAACTTTTATTTATGGATACTTTCTATGAAATTTGTATTCCATATAATATTCAAATGGCATGAAATAATATTCTCTTGATTTTTATGATTGAGTGAACTGATCTGATCATAACTTTAAAACAATCACCCTGGTCATTGCATTGATCAAAGACTATAAGAAGAGAAGGTTAGAAACAGAGAAAAATTGAAATGATATTATAATATTCCATGCAAGAGTTGACAGTGGCTTAGACCTATGCCATGGAGATAAGTATGGTCAGATCCTGGATGTATTTATATAGAACCAATAGATTTTCTTGAGGACTTGATTATGAGGTCCAAGAGAAAAGAACTAATCAAGGATGGTGCCAGGTTGTTTGTTTGTTTGTTTGTTTTTGTCTGAGAAACAGGAAACAGAAGAATTCCATTTGATGACAATGATGACAAAAAGCTGCTGGAAAGTTAATTTGGGGGAGAATGTAAATGAACATGTTATGGTTTAGAGTCCATTAGACATTTTGATGAAGAAGTAAAGGAAGCAACTGGATATATAAGACTGTAATAAGGAGTAAATTAAGGAGATTTGAATATGTGACTCATCAATTTACAAATGGAATTTATAGCCTTTGAGCCAAAACAAGAATAAGGGAGAAAAAAAAACAGCAAAAGGGATTATGTAAGATTGGAAAGAGAAGTAGGGGGAAAAATAGGTGAATGTGTTAGATACCCACTGAAGAAGGTGCTTCAAGAAGTAGAGAAATCAGATAGCAAAAGTACATATCTGTGTACTGAAGCTATGATGACCTTCCAGATTACTTCTCTTTCATGTCTTCTTTGTAATAGCTGATGACTGTAGCTGGTATTGTCTGATGTCTTTTGAATGAAAAAGTGTTTGAACAACAGGGTGAATAATAATGGATGGGTAAGGTGTTTATCATGAAGATTTACTAGCAGGAATATTTGAGATTAAGTCACTCAATAATAATGAAAAAATATATCAAGGTCCTATTAATAAAATACCTAGATATCAGAGAGTTGAAATATTTCTACAGTCACTGTTCTCCATGAATTAACAACCTAAAAAGGATTTATTAAAGCTAACATACAAATAACTGAAATATAAAGTGTGATACAAATTAATCGTACTTCGCAAAGCTCAGGTGAGCAAGAAATGCAAATTTCTTTCTTAACATCAACTTAATTTTGTAGTTTCACATCTGTATTAGTTAGGGTTCTCTAGAGAAACAGAACCAATAGGAGACATCTGTCAACAGTATGAGATTTTATAAAATTATCTCATGTGACTGTGGGGATGCAAAAGTCAAAATTCTATAGGGCAGGCTGGAACCCAGGGACTCTGATGAAGCCCCTCATTGATATCCCCAGGAGACACTGTCCATCTGAAACAGAATGGAAATTCTCTCTCTGCTGAAATCACTTCTCTTTTTAAGGCATTCAACTGATTGGATCACTCATTGCTGACAGCAATCTCCTCCTTGTAGATGTAATCATCTATATATACAGTCAATTCACTAATAAATAAAGTCCATGAAATGCCCTTGTATTACAATTAGGTCAGTGCTTCCTTAACCAAACAACTGGGTGTCATTATCTGGCCAAGTTGTCATATTAACTTAATCATCACAATCCACCCCTTATCAACCTGACAGCCATATACATCACCTTAAAACATAATTTCTAAAAAGAAAGCAATAAAAGACATCTTTTTTTCATGTAACAACACTCAACTGTCCTAAATACAACCAGAAATTCACTAATTCCTCCAGAATAGGGTGAAGTTCTTGGGTAATAGTCACTCTTAAATATGAGATCCTTAAATACTATGACATGAAACTAATACAAATAATGTTATATAATAAGAGTACACATAAAAACATAATCATAACAAAACAAGGAAGAAATATGTATGACCATTACAGTTATAATTTCCATCAATACTCACATGGTCAAAGTTCATATTTATAATGACCTTCTTCCACTTACCATTCAGAGTTCCATTTACCCTCAGCTGGTCATGGTTCTTTGCCTGGTGGGGTAATCCAAACTTTCATAAGTGATGATCTGGGACCATTGTTAGTCCTGCCTAGATTGGGTTTTTACAGTTTTCCATTGAGTATAATCACAGGGCATGGTATTAAGAGATGCTCTAAGGGATCTCCTGTATCCCAAGCAAGTTTTTCTTTATCTTCATTTGGAGTTGCAGTCCTATTTCCCCTTGATAGCCAGCTAGTACAGTAATTGCCTTCTTTGCATGTTGATTCAGAGGCAAGAGGGGTACAAGTGGCAAGGTGACAAACTTAACTTTCAGTTTAATGGAATCATTGATGTGTTTCCTGGTGGAAGCATTCTTCCTTTTAGAACAAAGACCTGTTTACCACCAGAGCTTGAGGTTGCAGTGATAGGAAGCAAAAATTTTCCTAGGGATCATTAGGGATATAGTGAGTAATGACACACCCATTTCCACCCCTTGATTGCTGGAACCATGAATCCTGTCTATGAGAAAAACAGCACCTTAGAGTAGATACTGATGTAGAGCATACACAGCCTCCTGGAGAACACTGCCCCAGCCATACAAGGTATTGCCACCTAGTTGGTGCCATAATTGAGTCTTCAAAGGCCATTGTACTGTTCTATCAATGCAGATACATGAGGAATATGGGGAACATGATAAGACCAGTGACCTCCATGAGAATGTGCCCACCCCCACACATAATTTGTTGTGAAGTAAGTTCCTTGAACAGAAGAAATGCTTTGTGAAATACCATAGGGGTAGATAAGACATTCAGTAAGTCCACAGATGGTAGTTTTGGAAGAAGCATTGCATGCAGGGAATACAAATCCATATCTGAAGTATGTGTCTATTCTAGGTAGAAAAAATCACTGCCCCATCCATGATGGAAGTGGTCCAATGTAATCAGCCTGCCACCAGGTTGAAGGCTGATCACCTCAGATAATAGTGTCTTATCAGGGGCTGAGTATGGGTCTCTGTGAGGGCAGATTGGGCACTCAGCAGTGGCTGTAGCCAGGCCAACCTTCTCGAGAGGAAGTCCATGTTGCTGAGCCCATGCATACCCTCCATGCCTACCACCATGGCCACTTTTTTCATGAGCCCATTGGCAATGACAGGAGTGGCTGAGGAAAGATACTGACTGCTATCCACAGAATAGGTCATCTTCTACACTTGATTATTAAAATCTTCCTCTTCTGAAGTCACCTTCTGCTGCACATTCACATGGAACACATATATCTTCAAGTTTTTTGCCCACTCATAAAAGGTCTATCCACATACCTCTTCCCCAGACATCTTTGTCACCAATTTTCTAATCACATTCCTTTCAAGTCCCTTATCATCCAGCCAAACCATTGGCAACAGCCCATGATGCAGTATACAAATGCACTGTTAGCCATTTCTCCTTCCAAGCAAAATGAACAACCAGGTGCACTGCCCTAAATTCTGCACACTGGAAGGGTTTCTCCTCACAACTGTCCTTCAAGGATATTCCAGAAAGAAGCTGCAGTACTGCTGTCCATTTTGGGGTGTTACCTGCATATCATGCAGAACCATCTGCAAACCAGGCCCCAGTTTTCCTCAGATAACTTCCGAAGAGGCAATTGTGTAGGCTGAGAAAGAGAAGTTAATGTGGCAGGAGTTGTGTCCATGGGCATTTGGACCACTTCCTCATGTAACTTACTTGTGCCTTCAGGACCTGCTCAAGCTGTGTCTCATACATACCACTTCTACTTTATGATGGAGTGCTGCTGTGCATGCCCAGCTTTATGGATTGGTGTGAAAGACAACACCCAGCTTGTGATAGGCAACTCAGGTCTCATGGTAAATTGGTGGAACATGATGAGATGTTCAGTTTCTACTAAGTCCCAGTATCAGACCAAAAGCTGTTTCCAAAAGAGGAGTAGTTTCCTGCAGAAGATAGCAGGACTTTGCCTAAAATCCTAAGGGTTTGTGTTAGCCAATATTCAAAGGCTCTAGATAGCATATCTATTTGCCACTGACATTTCCATTACCATTGGATCTGCTAGATCTTTTGAATCAATTGGCAGTGCAGATTGCACAGCAGCATGGATTTGTTGCAGAGCCTCTTCTTGTTTCAGACCCCAATCAAAACTAGCAGCTTTTCTGATCACTCAGTAAATGGGCCAGAGCAGCACACCCAAATGAGGAACATGTTTTTCTCCAAAATTCAAAGAGGCAACAAAATGTTGTGCCTCTTTTTTTGTCATAGGAGGGACCAGATGCAACAGCTTATCCTTTACTTTAGAATGGATATCTCAACATGCCCCACATCACTGGACATCTAGAAATTTTGTGAGGTGGAAACCCCTGCATTTTTGTTAGAATTTTTATCTCTCATCCTCTCTCACACAAATACCTTACTAATAAGCCTAGCATAATTGCTACTTCTCAGTCAGTAGGGCCAATCAACATGATATCATCAATATAATGGACCAATGTGATGTTTTGTGAAAGGGAGAAATGATTAAGGTCCCTGAGGACAATATTATGACATAGTGCTGGAGAGTTGATAGACCCCTGAGGTAGGACAGTGAAGGTATATTCCTAGCTTTTCCAGCTGAAAGAAAACTGTTTCTGGTGGTACTTACTAATGGAAATTGAGAAAAAAAGCATTTTGCAACATCAATAACAGCATACCAGATACTAGGGGATGTCTTGATTTCTCAAGCAATGATACCACATCTGGAATAGTAGTTGCAATTGGAGTCACTGCCTGATTAAGTTAACACTTATCTACTTTCATCCTCCAAGATCCATCTTTATTCTGCACAGACCAAACAGGAGAATTGAATGGAGATGTGGTGGTAATTACCAACCCTGCATCCTTCATATCCTTGACTGTGGCACTGATCTTTACCATCCCTTCAGAAATCCAGTATATCATTTTACTATTTTGCTAGGTAGGGAAAGTTCTAGTGGCTTCCACGTGGCCTTTTCTACCTTAATAGAATTCACTCCACATGTCAGGGAACCAATGTGTGGATACTGCCAGTTGCTGAGTATGTGCATTCCAATTATGCATTCTGGAACTGGGAAAATCACCACAGAATTGGTCCAGGGACACACTGGACACACTGTGAGATGAACCTGGGCTAAAACTCCATCAATCACTTGATCTCCATATGCCCCTACTCTGATTGGTAGACCACAGTGATGTTTGGGTCTCCAAGAATTAATTTCATTTTGGAGTCAGTGTCTAATAATCCCCAAATGTCTGATCATTTCCTTTTCCCCAAAGCACAGTTACTCTGGCAAAAAGGCATAAGTGCCTTTGGGGAAAGCTGGGAGGAAGGTTAAAGGTTTAAATTTTTGTCAGTGAAACAAGCTCCTTCCCCAAGGGGAGTCAGCTTTCCCTCATTCCAGGGGCTCTAGGTTAGAATTACCTTAAGTCTGGAAATTGATTAAGGGTGTGTGACCCTTTTTCTGTAATTCAAGTTAGTGTTTTGTTCACTCAAAAGAGAACATTTCTGCTGTTAATATTATAGGTCAAGTAGGAATATAGTAGACTGTCCATCTATTTTACTTCTAGATAGTCCATGATCTATTATGCAACACCATAGGTCTATGCAACTCAGACTATTTTGATTGCTACTTTTGAATCTGCTTTTTATAGTGATAGCCACACCCACCTTGTCTTTAGCTATTAAGTGCTGCTGCTTGGCTTCTGCTTGTCTGGGACCTATCATCCCCATAGTGCTTAAGGAGCCTAGTTTTGGGACAGCAGTTCTTGTGATAATATCTGACCACAAGTAAGAGCAATAGCAAAGCTCTTCAGGGAACATGGAGTTAGTCTCACAAATTTATTCCTCCCAGTCCTGGTGAAAGGTGTGTCCTCTGGACATTCCTAGGGTGGATAGGCAGGTCTTATATGGTAAATCTTTTCTTACATTCCAGTCTTTCTAAGTCTTTGGATCCCCTCATCTACAGCATAACAGGGCAATTCTGGCTTCTCAAACTCAGACATTCTAGGCCATCTTTTTGTTCTTATTTCAGCCAGTCACCTGAACACACTATTAGGGCCCTTTCTAATCCCTCGACTACAACATTAAAACCAGAATCTCTGCTTATTGGGCCCATGTCAGTAAATTCAGACTAACACAACTTTATATTTTTCCACCATTATCTTGCAACCTTAATATCCATTCCCATACATATTCCCCTGATTTCTACTTATATAAATTGGAAAGCTCACGCAGTTCTTTTGGAATATAGCCTATTTCCTCATGGGATCCACTTTGTACCTCACCTTTTGGGTTTGCTGTGACTTCAGTCTAGTTATAGGTGTGGAAAAAAGAGGGGTGGTGGCATGGGAAAGGAGAAGAATTAGAAGAATCTTGCAAGCAAATTACCTCAGGGCATTCCATTGCAGTTTCATCTGGTGAGACAGGATAAATCTCTTCAGGTAGGGTTTGGATGGCAAATTCCTTGGGGCAGAATGGAAATTGGGTGACTGTCTCCTTGGGATATCTTGATTTTGGGTGGTTGTCTCCTCAGGGCAGACTTGAGGTTGAGAGGTTTTCTCCTCAGAGCAGACTTGCGATTGGGTGGTTGTCTCCTCATGGTAGGTGGCTTTTTCCTCAGAACGGACTGTTACATGTTTATCTGGCAAATTTTCAGCAGAATTTAGGGTTTCAATGTCCTCACTTCCATTGCTATAAACCTGTATTTCTCCATCCTAATCCTCAGGATTCCACTCCTCTGCAATCAATGCCTTCACTTTAATAGCAGACAAACTGCAAGGTTGAGATTTTAGTCTCTGTTGTAACTCTCCTTCTATCAAAATAAGACTCTGTTTCTAATAATAAAGAAGCCACTGACAATAAGACTCTGGGTTTGTTTTTCAGAGATATCAAGTCTGTGGCTGCAACAAAACAAGATTTTCTTTCAGGGCACACATAGAAAATTTCACATCATTCATTCAGTGCTTAAGTTGAAAATGTAAAGCCTTCAATTCATCCCTTTCTTTTATAACTATGTCCAGTATATTTAAGAGCACCCAGCCAATATCATTGTACATTTTAAGTCCACAAAACTCTGTTAAAGAGTCAAAAACACTTTCATCTAGATCCTTGCCTCTTATAAGCATGGAAGTAGTCGTGCTACCAGGTTTTGTGTAGTTCTTGATTATGCTACAGAAATGAATTTCGGGAAAACGGACTTGGCCCAGTGGTTAGGGCATCCGTCTACCACATGGGAGGTCCACGGTTCAAACCCCGGGCCTCCTTGACCCGTGTGGAGCTGGCCCATGCGCAGTGCTGATGCGCGCAAGAAGTGCCCTGCCACTCAGGGGTGTCCCCCGCATAGGGGAGCCCCATGCACAAGGAGTGCACCCGTAAGGAGAGCCACCCAGCTTGAAAGAAAGTGCAGCCTGCCCAGGAATGGCGCCGCTCACACTTCCCGTGCCGCTGACGACAACAGAAGCGGACAAAGAAACAAGACGCAGCAAAAAGACACAGAGAACAGACAACCGGGGGAGGGGAGGGGAATTAAATAAATAAATAAATCTTTAAAAAAAAAAAAAAAGAAAGAAATGAATTTCAAGAGCACATTGGGTGAGTTAGGCCAGTAATTTATTCAGGTAGGGAGGGATGAGAAATGGGAGAAAACAGAGAAAGGGATTGAAAAGTAATAACATGGGCTGATTTACAGACTATAATTTCCCATTATAGATCATAAATCCTAGGTTTACTTGCATAGTGTTCCAAGTGGGGTAAGAAGGTGGCCAGAGTAGGGGTCCATAGATGAGAGAGTGAATTCAGGCCTTGCACCTGCATTTTGAATCATTAATTATTCCACCCCTTTGCTAATGGCAGGGGAGAAGTTCTAGCTGTTTGCTCTTTTGATTGATTATCCCACCCATCAATCCCCTGGGAGGGTCCAATGATAAAGTCCTTGAGAAGTATCCAGGGCTTCTCCTGGCTTCTGGAGAAAATCTTTTGAATGGCAGAATCTTGTGGGTGGGGGTCTTCCAGCAGCCATCTTGGGGGTTACTGATGTCCACATGGACATCTTGCCAGGTTCCAGATCCATTTATAGATCCCTGCCTTACCAGCTGGCTTCAGTCATACCCAGTTGTGATATTTTGCATATCTCTATTTCTAACTCATGCCATAGATTGTCAGTGACTTCTTTATTATTAGAAACAGAGTCATTAATGCCCTTGAATCTAATCAGAGTAGAGAGCCAATTGCAAAAATCCCAGAATCAATTCAGAAATCTCATTTTTAAGATTCTTTTTCTCAAGAATCACCCCCAGTATCAAGCTGTATCAGTCAGGGTTCCCTAGGAAAACAGAACCATCAGATATCAGGAGATATCTGTAAATAATATGAGATTTTATAAAATTCTCTCATGTTACTATGGGGATGTTCTGTAGGGGAAGCTACAAGCCAGGGACTCAAGGAAAGGTCCATGATGAGTTCCCCAAAAGATGCTGTCTGAAGTAGAGATGGAAATTCTCCTTCAGAATGCTGAAATCACTTCTTTTAAGGCATTCAACTGATTGGATGAGACATCACTCATTGCTGACAGTCATCTCCTCAGTTGATTGTAGGTGTAATCATCTATATATGCAATCAACTCACTGATGATTAAAGTCCATAAATAGTCCAGTCCTTAGCTTGACCAAACAACTGGGTAACATTACCTGGCCAAGTTGACAAATTAGCCTAACCATCACAGGGCCCCATCCACCAAATTGTGAAAATGAAATCTTAATAAGCTAAGACCATTTCTGTATTCCAGGGGTTTTGTCATAAATCTAGATTTCCTAGGAAATGCCAGAATATCAAAAGTTGAGGAGTATTCTTGCTCATAGGTTCTTCATGTCTGCATTCTCTGAAATGAACATCTTCCCACCTGTATTAGTTTTGTAGGACTGTGGTAACAAATTACCACAAAGATATTAATTTATTCTCTCACAGTTTAGGAGACTAGAAGTCTTCAGTCAAGATGTTTGCAGGGCCATGCAACTTCTGAAGCCTTTAGGGGATGATACTTCTTTGACTTTTCCTAGCTTCTGGCAATCCAAGATATTCCTTGGCTTGTGGCAGCATAATTCCAATCTCTGACTTCTTTACTGGCCATCTCCTCCCTATATCTGTGTCTTTATGCCCAAATAACCTTCTTCGTATAAGGACACCAGCCATATTGAATTAGGGGCTACTTTAATCCAGTATGACCTCATTTTGTCTAATTACATCAGCAATGAAACTTTCCAAATAAGGTCACATACACAGGTAGCAGGGATTAGAACTTTATCATACCTTTCTTTTTTTTCCTTCTTTATTTTTTTTAAATGTTACATTCAAAAATATGAGGTCCCCATATACCCCTCACCCTCTTCACTCCACTCCTTCCACATCAGCAACCTCTTTCATCATCGTGGCACATTCATTGTATTTGGTGAATACATTTTGGAGCACTGCTGCACCACATGGATAGTGGTTTACATTGTAGTTTACACTCTCCCCTAGTCCACCCAGTGGGCCATGGCAGGACATACAATGTCCAGCATCTGTCCCTGCAGTACCACCCAGGACAACTCCAAGTCCTGAAAATGCCCCACATCATATCTCTTCTTCCCTCTCTCTACCCTCAGCAGGTACTGTGAGCACTTTCTGCACATCACTGCTACAATTTCTTCCATTACTACTCACAATAGTTCCACAGTAGAATGTCATTAAGTCCACTCTAATCCATACTCTATTCCTCCATCCTGTGGACCCTGGGATGGTTATGTCCACTCTACCTCTATATCGAGAGGAGGCTTAGAGTACACACAGATGATGGATGCAGTTCTCCTGCTTGCAGTTGTAGGCACTCTTGGCTCCCTGGTGTGGTGGTTGACCTTCTTCACCTCCCTGTTAACTGGCCAGAGTAAGTCCAACAAACCAGAGGGTAGGAGCTGCAAGTCTGCTGAGGCTCAGGGCCTAGCTGTCACATGGACTGTCCAGAGATTCAGGTCTCCTGAGTATACACCAACCCCAGCACCAACCACAGGTCTGGTAAAAGTAACAGAAGAGGCATATGTAGAAAGGTCATGGAGTTATCATATCTTTCAACCCATACCACCATCTAGTCTTCAGTCACTTACTAAGGCAAATTGGTTCCACTTTTTCCTCATTTCTTCCTGCATGACCTCCCCAGTCTTGACTCTTTCTAAGCTATTTATACATCCTCTCATAGGCCCAGAAAACAAGCATCTGCTCTCACTCTCTACTATAGGTCATGAGAAACTCTCTGAGGTCATCTTAGCTTTGCCATCTTTGAAGTGTTACTCTGACCTTCTTTTTAGATGATGGATACCAGGAGAGATCTGAATTTTGGAATATTCTTATAAACTCCCAGGAAAAGAGGGATAGAATCTTGCTCTCAGATAAGGATTCTATCTATGTGTTCCAGTTTTCAAGCAAAGATGGAGAAGCAGAACACAAGGAACCCATCCACCATATATTAAAATAAACTTCCCTGCTTATCCTGATTATCCTTTCCTTCTTTTCAGTACAAGTAATTTTTATTGAATCTCTGAACCTGGAAAATTTTGATTTCAGTCTGATCACATATTCTCCAATTTTATGACTTGATTTAAAAAAGAAAAAACAAAAATGTAAGGTTTAAAAACTCTACAGCTTTTCTCTCATCTAGGAGTTTCAAAAGTAAAGAATTTTTCTTCCTTTCTCTCTTCTTTCCAGACAATTGTTATATTCATTCCCTGAAACTGAAACATGGATTATTCCTGCTGCCTGATCTACAGTTAATATCAAAAAATATCCTACTGTATTTCTTCAACTATTAATAGTAATATTATTTAAAAATAATTGCTTCTCACTTCAATCCCCCTCCATTCTAAGAAGCCGGGACTGTATCCTTTACTTGAATATGTTACTCCAAAATTTTAGCTCCTACAAGCAGATGGCCAAAGGTAATGTTTTCACCAGGCCCTCCAAAACTATGTAGGTAAGCTTGGAAGTTGGGTGAGGTTTCACTTGGCTCTACTAGGAGATACATTTACTCTCTCAGGATATGACTTTATTTCCCTCTATCCATAAGAGTTTGACCATGTTTGTAGATCTTCTCCACTGCCATTATGAACTGAGATTATACCTCAAACTCTGCTGCAATGATGATTCTCAGTTGTCTTGCCCAAAGTCAGCAATGACATGAATTGTTTTCCAACCCAGACCTCTATCTGTGCCTTCTTTCTGCTACAGTTACATCCAGCCCCTGAGCCTCAGTCATCGAACTCAAGAAAGAAAATGGATTCTAAGTCCTTGTAGGACAATAGTGGCTCCAATGACTCTTCCTCTCTGACTTTCTGTGATTCTCCAAGCCCACAGTAGCTTCCACATCACTAGTAGGAAACAGGTGCTCTTTACAGATACAGTCCACCTGCAGAGGCTTTCATTTTCTTACAGGCAATTGTTGGTGACTGAATCATGTCCCCCATAAAGACATTGTCAAGGGCTAACTCTTGGTCCTGTGAGAGCAAATCCATTTGTAAAAAGAATTTTTGGAGCTGTTATTATTAGTTAAGGAGTAGATTCATTTGTGAGTAAAATCTTCAGTACTCCTATTTAGATGAGGTCAAATTATAAATCAGGCTAGGCCTTAATCCATATGACTGGAGTCTTTATAAGATGGCAGAGGATATTCAGACACAGCCAGAAGAAGCCTATTAAGAAAAACAGGAAGGAGAAATGGCCATGTGACAGAGGATTGCCAGAATGCTATAAACTCTAGGAGAAAGCAATCGCTCCCAATAACTTTATGTTGGACTTCAAGCCACCAAAATCACAAGAAAATAAATTCCTGTTCTTTTAAGAGCCAACCCATATGTGTGGTATTCATCATAGCAGTCTTGGCAAACTAAGACAGCAAAACAAAGAGAAGATTAGCTGTGAAGTTTTTCATAGTTAACCTTAAAATGTTTCCCAAGCAGGAATGAGTTCTCACATTTACTGGGAATAGCAGACATCATTTTACAGGTTGAGAGAATCTAATTAAAACTTTACTTCTATGGATAGTAATGTAAGTTTTCAATTTCTTAGCTATTTTTCCCCTTTACTAAAAATAAAAGAGCACAGTTGCTGAAAATTAAGCTGATTAAAATAACTAAAATAGCATACTTTATAAATCGATTTTGTTTATGGGAAAATGTCTTATGAAAGGCCACATTGATCTTTATTCTACTTTATATCTAAAAATTATTCAATTTGGGCATTACAGAATTTTAAAATTCTTTGATTCTAATTAAACAGAACATTTTCTTTTATTTAATCCTAGAAACCTATAGAAAGTTATTAGCTGTCAGTGGCTTTAATGCCAGTTTATTAGAGGCCCTGACTCAGTGCCTACTGATCATTATTGTGAAGGCTGAAAGGTTAACAAGAACAGGCTGCTACTAACTGCCTTGCCAGGTGTTTTTCCCTGTAGTTAATGGACTTGAGCCAATTGAAATTATCACTCTAGAACTAGACACTCTTAATCTTTTCATAGAAATATTGGTAGGAGAAAAAAAGCTGACACTTGTATTGTTGCTTTTCACCACCATCAAATTTTGAACAATTTAAATAAACTATGGTTAATCTTCTATTTGCAAATGAAGGCCTAACAAATCCAAAAAGAAAAAAAGGAAGCTTTTAAAATAATATAATAAAATAATGTGTTCCATTAAAATAATAATAGTGCCTTCAAAGAAACAATGTCTTATAAAACATCTCACACTTTTTTTGTGGCATGGTATTTAAATGCTATGTAGGTATTAACATGTCTAAGTTCTTTTAATTGCTGGGTTTATAAGACTGAACAGTTGTAATAAAATAATCAGAATCAACCAGATGGAATCTGAGCCAGTCACTGTGGGTATTTGAGAAGTGCATGCTGTTTGGAGGGATTGAGTATGTACTTATCCAATCCAAAATCGAACAGATGGCAAAGCAAACAGGTAAGCATTTGCTTTATTTTCCAGATATTGTAGTTCAATGATTACTTCTATTTATTTTGGGGACTTCAGAACATCTGTAAAAATCAGATGAAAGACAAGCAGAGGTGACTGAAAAAGACTTTTTAAAGCAGTATTTTAAATTAAATACTTAGCTGAAGTAATCACAAAAGAAAGAAATGCTCAGATTGTATGAAATCTAAAATGAAACAAGTAGGAACAGGGTAAGAGGAAAAGAAGTGGACTGTATATAATAGAAGTTAAAATTGCTCATGCTAACCCTCCCATCAATGCATTCATCTAGTGCCAAGATCTTGGTTTCTAAATACAATTCTACACATAAAGAAAATTGTTTCTTGGAGAATTGGCTGGGGTAGGGAAAATCATTGGCAAAGGTAAATGTTCTTATAGTGTCAGAAAACCAGGAAATACTCAGATTAATGGGACATAACAAAAAAATAAAATAAACAGCAACAACACAGAAACACAGAGGCTGGCATGAAAAATTCCACTGACCAAATTTGAGGCAATTTAAGCATTTTATTTTAAAATGAAAAAAACAGAGTATAACATATTGCATTTTAAAAGTGTGGTGATGGGGAGGGGTGTGAATTCTTTGCAAAAGAATACCAACTACTATGTGGATATAGGAAGAAGGAATGAAAGGATTGGAAATTCACCATTTTACAACCACGAAATTAAGGGTTGATTCAAGGAAAGATCACAGAAGGATGCTAAAACCATTGGGTGAAGGGATTTACACAGTCTCAAAATTTCACCCAAGTGATTATGCATTGATTACAAAGAGAAAAGGTATTTTTACAATAGTGACAGCATCTTAACTTAGGGATGTACCTGCTGATGTAATGCAATGGGAAGTACATATCACCCATGGCTATGTAGAATGCCAGCCAAAATTATCTAACCCGGTACTAGTCATGGAAAAGCAGTAAGTTCAACTTGTGAAACCTTTTACAAAACAATTTGCCTGAATTTGAAAAAAAAAAGGAAAAAGTCAATGTTATGAAAAAAAAATTTTAAAAAGTAAAGAAGAAAGCAAAGGATGGTTATAGATTAAAGGAGACTAAGGAAACATAATGACTACATGCAAATCATGTTCCTTGATTAGATCCTAAAAATATTTTTAAAACTGATTCATATAAGTATTAAGGACATTTGTGGGACAATTTGAAAAATTGGAATACAAATGTATATTAGATAGTATTTTTGTAGTGATATTAAATTTCTTAGGTGTGAAAATTATATTACGTTCATATAAAAGGATTCTCTTGTTCTTATATGATACATCCTGAAGAATGTAGTATGAAATATCATGATGTCTGCAACTGAATTTCAAATTTCTCAGCAAAAAAAATGATATATATTTTTAAATGTATATATTGAAAGAGATAAAGCAAATGTGGCAAAATAATTAAAATTAGAACATCTAAGGGAAAGATCAATTGTACTATTCATTTAACATATGTAGAATTAATTTTTAAGGAAAATTTTTGAAAAAATAATACTGACCTCTAAATGTCTTCATGCAATATAGATCTTTGTTACTGGCTGTTTTATTAGTAGATTGTTTACAAGTTCCCACAGGTATGCAATGCTATTGGGTCATTACAGGCCACCACCAATGGACAAAATAAAATCACAGCATAAATAATATCAGAGCATAAAGATTCTTTCGAGGTCCAGTCACATCTGGCTTTCTTTTAGGGTACTGCAGTAGCTGTTCCCTAAATCCTTATTAGATTCAAGAAGTTGTTTAAAATTTCTGGGATTAAATAGTGGTCATTTAGTAAGAATATCCTAAGGTACACAATAATTCTATTATGTCTTAAAAAGCAAAAATTTAAAAACAGTTCATAAAAATATTATTTATCCTACTAACCCTGCAAAGTACAATGAGATCCCACATATTAAGGCTCTAAAGCTTCTGAAAAATAACTTCTCTTTTCCTTCAATCTGGAGAGCCGAGATTAAGAATATTTGAGTTTTTAGAAAATCATTCATTCAACAAATATTGATTGGGCACTCTTTGGAGTGCTATAAAGCAGAAATAAACAAATAAATATATAATGTAATGTCAGTGTTACAAAAAGAATGACCAAACAAGTAAGAAAGGAAGAAAAGAAGGAAGGAAAGGAGGGAGGGAGGAAAGGAAGAAAGGAGGGAGGGAGGAAGGGCCAAGACGAAAAAAGAGAGTAAGAGGATAGAAATGATGGAGGATGATATTTTGGTATAATGGCGTGGGAATGGCCTTCTGAAAAAGTGATCCTTGAGTAGTGACTGAAAGGAATTAAAGAGATAGCCATGTAAATGGTTGGGAGAACTCCAGTTAGAGGAGACGGCAGCAAATACAAAGGCCTGGATGAGATAGCTGGCATGGAGTGTACAGCAAATTCAAGAAGACATGTGCAGCTGAAGAGGACAGAGCAGGAAAAGAGTGATAGAACCAGGGTCAGCTTTAGCCTATGTTTTGCATTTGATATATTTTTTGAAGACACACCATAGGTGGATATGCACTTTGTGCAAAGAAAAAGGCATGACTGCTCCAAGCAAATACAGTTATGCCAGACTTGTTGAGAGAACATTTGCCCAATTGTCCTCAGTTGGGTACCTTTATGCAGAGGCAGACTGCACAATCATATGCAGAGACTTGAGTAGAACAACAAAGACACATAAGCAGGAAAGCAAGGTTAATACAAATACGTACAGGAGATTTTCATCTGAGTATTCAGTGTCCAAAGCTGTACTGGAAAAAATAATATGAAATTATGCATAATAAACCATTCACATACAAGGTTAACCTCTTCTCAAGCATTCCTTTCCACTTAATATTTGTATATACCAACAGCCCTTCAATTCAACACTTTTGTCTAACAGTCTTTCACTAAATATCAGTCTGCAGTGCAAATATAATACAAAGTATTTTTAAATAAATATTTAATTTCTAACAAAATATTCAAAACTTCCTGAAGTAAATGAAAATGACACTGGAGATTGCTTGAATTATGGGAATAATTATTAACAAATTAGAATCTGGCCAAATCTAGTCATTTAACATTTGAGGATGAGGGGTCAGCAAAGATGATGACACAATTTGTAATTTAAAAATAAATAATCTAAATATTAAAAAATTTAGAGGGGCTTTGGGAAAACTTATGAAGCCCTAGAACAATTTTACAAAGTGATACTCTAAATGATGATCTGCAAAATCACAAATGATATAACGTTCCACAATTGTGTCATGAAAATCACACCAAAGTGAAAAATATCCTTGAATAACTATTTTTCATTCTAATTTGTTATTCAAACCTAAATTACATTCAATATAAGAAAAACACTTCTTTTAGTTTCTCAAATAAAGCCCCAATCAAACATTTTTAAATACTATTTACTGTGAAAGTTTGGTTTCCTTTTAAATTGCATTGATTTTAATGGCCTTTCTCAAGTACTAATAATTCTCTGATAATTGGATTTTCTACTCACTCTTACACATCATCCCTAATTCCACAGTCCCCACAATATATCAATTTACCACTATCCTGCTTAATCTTTTTCCAGAATGATGAGATATTCACCTGGCAATCAAGGAACTTGTAAATGACAAATATAAAAATACCTGTAGTAAATAAAAAACTTGGTAGGTATTGTGAGAGAAACACAAAGTTTTAAGAGGATTCAATGGAAGAATTGATCTGTATTTGAAGGCATCCAATAAGTACTCCATAAGGAAAGTTGCATGCTTGAAGAATGAATACGATTTCCACAGAGATGAAGTATTGAAAATGCAGTGAATGTCCAGAAATAATTTATAGTCCATTTTGTTCTTCCATATACAAGGTGGATTTAAGGCTGAAGAATTTTGTTGAGACTGGGGCTTAAAATCCCCCAACATTGTTTAGACTTTAGGCAATGCGTATGAAGTGAAATGGTGAGACAATCAAGTTTGTATTCACTTTTTCAAAGGTTCGTTACTGTATACTAACATTTTATAAATTCAATTTCCCCAAACCTCAAGGAGAAAACAATTTAATTTTCTTGTAGGCCATTATTTCTATTGATTCACCTAAATGAAAAGCTGTATATTTTAATTAATTCTCAATGGTCTGCACATCTTGGAAGCACTGATAAGGATAGCCCAAGATCTGTGTGAAAGTCACACTGTTGGATTGAGAACATGAGCTGACTTCATGAAGCAAGAAAAATTGCTATGAGAACAAGTTTCATAAAGCCGTTCCTCCAGACAGCAAGCAAGCACCAAAGCCTGTCTCTGCGAAGTTACTCCACTACCCACACGAATGCTTGATTCTGTTCAGTTACCCCAGGACTTTTATCCTGTGCCCCTTAATGGATAGCTCTGTAAAGAGGGCAAATGTGAAGGCAGATCATGATGGCAGCAAGTGAATTTTCAATAGAAAGAAAAAAATAACGTGGAGACTAAGTGATCCATGTACAAATAATCAACAGTAATTTAAATTGGAACACATAGTATCAGCAAATATCCCCATTTCAATACTTTTAATATTATTGAAGTTAATAAGGAAATAAAATCATTCCAAATTACCCAGACATTAGCATTTCCTTTATATTATGGATTTACATCTTTTATCAAACATTTATTGGAGCACCTGCTATGCAAAAGGCATTGCTATAAACTGAGAGGAGCAACATTCAAAATAATCCCCAATCTCACTACAGGAAACTGATATAATGCAATGTAAATTTAGAATTTTTAAATGGGAGTTTTCAATTCTATACTTACTGCACACTCTAAATTCCTCCAGCATTATCATTATATATAGAGGCTCTGGACTCAGACAAATTTTCTACTTTTAAGATATGAAATTTGCAGCCAATTCCTCAATCCTTTGGGATTATTTTCTTCTTTGAGCAATAAAAATAAGAGCACATATTCCTTAAAGTTGCTGAGGGGATTAAGTAAAATTATTCTTATAAAATAGAGCCCATCATTTGTCAATAATTCAATAAATGCTAGTTATAATATTACTTTAAATTATTATTATTACACTAAAGAGGCCATGACATTGTTGCAATTATTATTGTTATACTCTCAAATCAAGTTTTCAATATTTGGATTATTCTGAAAAATATAAAGGTTCAGTATATACTTGTTTGTTTTGTAGCAAGAAGGAAAGAAAAACTATGTTACAAATTATAATATAATGCCATCTATTTACAGATACCTTCAAGCTACAGAAATGGTTATTAAACTGAAAGGAACCAGAGGGACTTGAAATGCCTAATTACCCCCTCTTTGGGATTAGTGTTGCATGAAGTTACTATTCCTGATGATTAGAGGGGACAAGTTCACCAACAGCATCCACTAAATGAATCACAGATCAACTGACTGATAGCTTGAGAAATAAGGTTGTTCAGAGGTAAATGCCAGACACCTGAGACATAGAATTTATTTTATAAATTCATCGTAGCTGTGCTGGCAATAAAATCTTAATCTGCTTTTTGATGGTTTTTTGTTGTTGTTGTTTTTCCTTTAGTGGTTGTTGTCAGCTGTTGTAGGTGCTCTTTTTTTGTGTATTTGATATCCATGAGCAAAATTTGACTGCTGCCTCTGAAGTGGTTTAGGCCTTCAAAGAATCTTTAAATTGCAGGTGAACTTTTTGGGGGAAAATGAGTTCTCATCCCTCCATTTGAAATTAACCCATTCTAGGTTTATTTAACGGCTAAGTACAAACCACTATTATCTCTCATTAACAAACAATGACTTTTACTTGCCTTTTCCTTACATCCCATACAGCTACAATTTCTGGAATACTCTTTAACACACCAAAGAGAAAGTTAAAGCTATGGAAAACATTGGTTTTTAAGGTGATATTTTTCCTAGTTTTTTATGTAAAAATTTAAAAAAAAAAAATTTTAAGAAAGTACAGTACTCAAGTATAAGGAATAGAGCTGGGTTGCTTCCTGTTATTTACAACCTCAAGGCTATTCCAGAAAATCAGGTAAAATATAGCACATATACTAGACCTCCCTAACCTTACATATATGTCCCCTTCTTCCTCTGGGACCATTCACCTGGGCTTTTATGCTGACCTTTCTAACAGGTAAATGGGGAAAAATTCAAGTGAGTATTTCCAACACCTGCGTGACTCTTATGTAAGTAGTCTTCATGGGAGATTAAAAGACAGTTCCCGTATATAGATGACAAATGGAAATCTATTTTGGTGGTTGGAAGTAAATGATTTGAAATTAGACAAACCTCAATTTTTACCTGAGTAAAACACTTGGACAAGTTGGCCAGCTTCTCTAAGACTTCGTTTACCCATATATAATATAGGAATAATATCTCACCAGATAATTGTGAGGATAAACATGGTATTTTTAAAATGTGATAACTTTTATAAAGTCTGTCATTTAATAAACATTCACTAACTAATGGCTATTATAATAACTACAACTTTCTTCATTTTTTTCAAACACAGACTTTCAAATGTGTCATATCTAGTTCAAAGAATATTATTTATAAGACTTTTGCAAGATGCTTCACTTTTCTGATTCTGTTTATTCATTTATTTTTCTTCTATTCTCAAACAGTGTTTTGAAGAATTAATGAAATAATGAACATAAAGTGCTTAACACAACCTGGGACTGACTGACTCTGCAAATGGCAGTTTATTCCCTGTTATCATTAATACATATCCCAGCTAATATACAAATGTGATTAACACATAATAATCATAAGCCTAAATTACACCGTTAACTAGTCAAAATACATTCCCAACTCTATTCTCCATTGTCTGCCTATATTAGAAAGCCAGGTAGGCATCAGGGTAACCCAGAATCTCACAAACAAGATATTAACACAGGTGTGCTGGGGTTTTCTTGGAAGGTTTTTGCTTTTCCTGATGAAAAGATCAGAGACACTTGTAGCACTCCCTCCCTCCTTTTTCCTGCCTTGAATGATATCTTGATTCTTGGAGCTGCAAAAGCAATCTTGAAACCATGAGGAAAAAAGCCAATCAAATCTCAGAGATAGAGCTCTTAAGTGATTAAACAGATAAACAAATGTCAACAGGTGTTTACGCAGGATCTTTTATTAACCAAGTTGATAAATGTTTTGTTTGGGAAGACTAAGGTTTGTTGGATTTTCTGTTCCTTTAAAAGGGGTACATCCTGACAAAGACAGCAAACCTCCTCCTGTCAACAAATGAGCCCCAAAAGACTGATAGAAACATAACCCTCACCCCTGCTGATAATTTTAATTTGATTTGGGGTTCACTATATGTGTTCCTGTCAGAGGCTCCTTTATTTTTATTTTAATATCCTTGGGAATTAGAATATAAAGTGACACCTGTAGATGACCAGTTATTTATTCATCAGTTCTTACCCTTCACTTCACAAATTCTCCTCTTTAACATAAATTTTACAAAATGGGAAAGGTAGATACAACATGGAAAACAATGACTCATGAAATGACTCTTTAAGGTAGATACTATTATCATCATCGTGACAATCTGAAGTTCTTTTATGAATCCCAGAAAGAGAAATGTTGTTTTTTAACTAATCCACTTGTGGGTGTGAGATCCTTTTCATTAGACTATGTCAGTGAGGTGTGACTCAGGTTGAGTCTCCACCCTCTTTCTGGAGCTTATATAAACAGAGACACACACAAGAAAAGGAAGCTCTGCCATTCTGACCCAACCATGTGAGTGTGAGAACTCCAGGTTCACCTACTGCTGCAGAAAGACAGAGAAGCCCTGAAAGGCTTAAGGAGATGAGGCCCAGGAAGAGATCACAGCTGCACACTGAAAGATGATAGATTCTGGAACGGAAGGCAGTAACCAAGGCAGAGATCAGCAGCCATTTTGTTTCACCATGTGGCACGACACCAGGATAACCAGTAGCTGAATTTGGTGAGAAAGCATCTCTGATGGTGCCTTGATTTGGAGATTTCATGGGCAGAGAACTGTAAGCTTTTGATCCAAATAAAATTCCCTTTATAAAAGCCAACCCATTTCTGATAACCCATCAGCAGCCCTTTGGCACCCCCATTTTACAAATGAGAAAACAGAAATAGAAAGGTCCAAATTCCCTTAGTTTATAAAGGGATCAGCTTCAGAAATTCACCCCATTGGTGAAGGAGGGATCCCCTGCCCTATATGGTAGGAGATGGTCCAACAACATGACACATAACACTGGACAGATGAGATCTACAGGAAGGAGGACATTGCACTCTGTGTAGAGCCATACAGGGATTGCACTCAGGAATACAGTGATCAGCAGAGGATGTGGGAGGTAGGTTTTATAGTAACAAAAAGACAGTGTGCACCCTGGTTCCCACCGGAGGATGTGATTGCTTAGTTTGAACAATTCTGCATGCTGGCAGAAAACTGAAACCCATTAAGTTGAGGACAGGTGGAGTGCAGATGGTTGGCTGCTGGGAGAACTAGCTGGGTAGGGAATCTTTCCAAATGGATGGGGACATAATTGGTAAGAGCAATGAGATGCAAAGATGGCAGGAAAGCACTTGAAATTTTCGATTTTACAATACATCAGGCAATCCAGTTTCTGCATTAGTCCCATTGGGTCACATGTCCTTTATTAGTGAAATGAGAGGGTTTGACTAGGTGACTTCTAAATTTCCTTTCAACTCTAATTTTACACTTCTTTGGGGATATTAACCCCCAATTGCTCTTACTCATGCTGTCCATACTCAGTGCCATCATTAGAATAATCATAATTGGGGAGGCTATTTAGCATAGACCACAGAATTGGAGAGCATTTCCTGGGTTTGAATCCTGCTTTAGCCACTTTTATAATCAATATAATTATTAAAGAAAGGAATGAGATCAAAACTTAAAATTCGTAGCTCAAATGCCACATGAAGGACATGAAAATTCCAATTTGTGTCCTGAAAGTCTTATTTCTTATAAAAACAGACTTGAGAGTTCAGAAAACCGAACTCAGAGTATCATTGTGCAACTGACTGAATTTCAAAGTAAATTGAATACCCAATCTTACAAGATGTATGCTGTTAAAGTGAGGGCATTGATTGGGAAGGAATGGGGTCTTGATAATTGAAATATGGACATAATGGCTGATAGTGATGATGGTAGGAATATTGAAACCTTAGACTCTGCTACCACCAGGAGACACAACAATTCCATTGAGCTGGAAGACTACCTCCTACATTGGGCTCCTAATACCTCTGAACCAACAGGCAGTGAAGGGAATTACTGTACTCATTGGGGGGATTGATCCTGATTATCAAGGAGAAATAGGATTGCTACTGAACAGTGGAGGTAAACAAGAGTTTGCCTGGAATACAAGAGATCTTTAAGGCATCTCTTAATATTACCATGCCTTAGGATTAATGTCAATGGAATATTGAAACTACACAATCAAGGCAGAATTACTTATGACCCAGAAACTTCAAGAATAAAGATAAGTGTCACTCCACCAAACTAAAAACCAAGACCAGCTGAGGTGCTTACTAAGGATAAAGGGAATGCTAATGAGTTACGGAAACAAAAACTGCAATTTTTATTAGTATTTCTTTCTTGTTTTGATATGAAAGCAAACATCTTTGTTGTCTTCACTCTTTTATTCACTTATACAGCATAAGTTGTATTCACTTTATTTCATAGTATTTAAGTTATAGGAAAGGAACTTAGTTAAGCTTTGGTTTGCTGACATGCAGCTTAGCATTGAGAACTCCATTTCAGTCCAATGTGTTCTAGTTAGCATCTTTTAAGCCTGTACTTCTTCTTGTTTTGACAATAAAAATCCTTACTCCTTTCTCAAAAAAAAAAAGAGTGAATATTAACCAAGGACTTATGTTCTCTTCTAGGGAAAGGGTTAGGATGTTTATGGTTCTATATATAGGACAGCTGAATTATTTAGAGATTAAGTATGGTTTAAAAAGATGTATATGAGTATGAAGTTTGCAAGAGATAGAGAGATAAGATTAATTTAATGTATCCAGTTGTTTGTTCAAGCAAGCACTGGCCTAAGAGTTACTGTAATAGTATTTTGTGGATATAAATTATTAGTTGATTACATCTATTGCTGCTTACATCTATAATCAATAAAGTCTTATCCAATCAATTAAAGGCCTAAAAGGGAAAACTGATGATTTCAGCACTCAAAAAGAATTTCTATCTCCACCTCAATCAGCCAGATTTTCCTGGGGAAATTCATTGAAACATTCATCAGAATTCCCAACGTGCAGCCTGACCCACAGAATTTCAGACTTGTCAATCCCCATGGTCACATGAGCCAATTCCTTTAACACATCTCATAATATATGGATAATGTTGGTTCTGTTACTCTGGAGAATGCTGACAAAAACGCCATCCAATTATCAGATCCTGGTAACACACATTCCAAAGTACTTAAGGAAATAGCTGAAGCAATTACTGAGCCACTAAATATTATTTATGAGTTCTCAGAAGACATAATGCCTCTGATAGTAATACCTCATCACTTTTTTTAGAAAGGGAAAGAACAATTCTAAAAATAGGCCAATAACTTTGACCAGTAGATTTCAAACTATCTCTTCAGAACCTATTAAAGAAGGTCCTCGTAGCCTTTCTCGCATGGTTATACACACCCTTTTTTTGATTTCTTTATTTTTTATTTTTAAAGAACTTTTAGATTGCATAAATGTTAGATCAAAAAATATAGGGGGTGAAGTAGACTTGGCCCAGTGGTTAGGGCATCCGCCTACCACATGGGAGATCCGTGGTTCAAACCCCGGGTCTCCTTGACCAGTATGGAGCTGGCCCACATATAGTGCTGATGCACGCAAGGTGTGCCATGCCATGCAGAGGTGTTCCCCATGTAGGGGAGCCCCATGCACAAGGAGTGCGCCTCATATGGAGAGCCACCCAGTGCAAAAGAAGTTTAGCCTGCCCAGGAATGGCGCTGCACACACGGAGAGCTGATGTAGCAAGATGATGCAACAACAAAGAGACACAGATTCCGGAGCCGCTGATAACAACAGAAGCAGACAAAAAGAAGAACATGCAGCAAATGGACACAGAGAACAGACAACTGGGGTGGGGGAGGGAGACGAAGGGGGGAGAAATAAATAAATAATATAATATATAGGGGATTCCCATATACCCCCTCCTCCTTCCACACTTTCCCCCATTAACAGCATCTTTTATTAATGTGGTACATTTATTACAATTGATGAACACATATTGAAGCACTGCTATTAACCATGGATTATACTTTACATTAGAGTTTACACACTGCATTGCACAATTTTATAGGTCTTGACAAAATGTACAATGGCCTGTGTCCATCATTGCAATGTCATGCAGGACAATTCCAATATCCCAAAAATGCCCCATGTTACACCTATTCTTCCCTATCCCTCCTCTCAGAAACTCTGGGAGCAAATGCCTTTAAAGGAATGATATAAGTTCTTCCATTGCCAGAATAATAATGTCTATTTTAGTGCATAGTTGCATTCCTTCTTATGTTTGTTCATTCCTAAATCTTGAGGATTTGGGGATGGGATGCCTACTCTGTTTCTGACTGAGATGGGATTTAGATCCCATAAGGCAGAAGGAGGGAGCTATATTACTTGCAGTGGTAGATACTCTCTGCTTTGGGTGTTGAGCATTGCCCATCATCATCATTTTGTTAGTAATCCTGGATGAGTCCCATAAACTGGATAATACGTGTTGCAAATCTGCTGAGATTCAGGGCTCAACAAGCATATGAACAGTTCCAATACATATATTTAATGAGTATACTGCTAATTATAGGTTCAAATAAAAGGGGCAGACTTTCCCTTTCTAAATCTAAATCATTTAGATTTATAAATGAGTTTAACTCTGTTATATTGGGGAGAATATATTCCAAAGTAAGGTCTATTGACAGAGTGCAGAAAAACTGAGATTGTCTGCCCTGCCTATAATGTTTTGACGCCTCTAAAGCACTTAGGAGCCCTCCTGTTTGAAGTATGTCTACTGTGGCAGTCAATGAGATCTTGCTGAGACATGCATAAGTGTAACCTCTGGAATGACCTCCCAAAACAATTTGAAATCTCTTAACCATAAAAACTCATTTGTATTTAATATTTCCCCCTTTTGGTCAAGGTCTTTTTCCAAAGGCAATGCTAGTTATTAGTGCTTGGTAATAATCCGTTGGCAAGGGAGGCTGAGCCCTGGGAGTCATGTCCCATGATGGGGTAAAGGTAGTGCATTTATATGCTGGGTTTGGCTTAGAGAGAGACCATAGCCCGGCAGCCGCTAGGAGCTTCCTGTTTCTGGTTCCCGGAGCGGTCCACAGCGAGGTGCCTGGGGGGACGCTGGCCTCTGGCACGAGCTGTGGAACAGGGGTCCACGGCTGGCCTCTCGCTGGCCCCTCGCTGGCCCCTCGCTGGCCCCTCGCTGGCCCCTCACTGGCCCTGACTCCCAGTTCCAGACGGCTTTTCCCCGGGAGTTGCTGATCGGTGGCTACTCTCTTCGCCTGTGGCATGATGTTCCCCTTCCACAGCCACTGGAGGACTGGACTGATACTCCTGATACTCCTCACTGTGGCAGTGAGCGAATCCTGGCAGGCAGGAGAAAAAACCTGCGACCTAGTAGGAGAAAAAGATAAAGAGTCAGTGGCAGAGCTGGCACTACTGAAGAGGCTGACACCACTGTTTAACAAAAGCTTTGAGAGCACTGTGGGCCAGGGCCCAGACACATATATTTACATGTTCAGGGTATGCCGGGAAGCTGGCAACCACTCCTCTGGGGCAGGCTTGGTGCAGATCAACAAAAGTAATGGGAAGGAGACGGTGGTGGGAAGACTCAACGAGACTCACATCCTCAATGGAAGTAATTGGATCATGCTGATCTATAAAGGAGGTGATGAATATGACAATCACTGTGGCAAGGAGCAGCGCCGGGCAGTGGTGATGATCTCCTGCAATCGACATACCCTGGCGGACAATTTTAACCCTGTATCTGAGGAACGAGGAAAAGTCCAAGATTGTTTCTACCTCTTCGAGATGGATAGCAGCCTGGCTTGTTCCCCAGAGATCTCTCACCTCAGTGTGGGTTCTGTGTTACTTATCACGTTTGCATCACTGGTTGCTGTCTATATTATTGGGGGGTTCCTGTACCAGCGACTGGTGGTGGGAGCCAAGGGAATGGAGCAGTTTCCCCACTTAGTCTTCTGGCAGGATCTTGGCAACCTGGTAGCAGATGGTTGTGACTTTGTATGCCGCTCTAAACCTCGAAATGTGCCTGCTGCATATCGTGGCGTGGGAGATGACCAGCTGGGAGAGGAGTTAGAAGAAAGGGATGACCATTTATTACCGATGTGATTGCACTTTGAATGTTCTGCTTCTTCAGTTCCCCAAACGAGCATACTCAGCCAGATTCCTCAAGCAGTCTCCATTCAAGTCTCATCTCACCCCTAATATTGCTCTTGCTTTCCAGTTTGCTTTTGATTTGCATCCTAGTCTCAGTAATAGTACTGCCTTCCCTTTGTTCCCTATTTTCTTTTCCTCTAGAAAGGTACAATTATAGAATAGATATTATAACAGAGCCTGTGATAAGAGGCTTAATGTCAAAAGGCACAGATAGGATAGTTACAGTGGGCAAAAGGGTGTGGCCAGCTACCTGGCCCATTTTTTAAAAACACATTTTTCACAAGTTTTTAAGACACTGGATTTCTTTTATTAAAAAAAAAGAAATATTATTTACACAAAGGAAAAAAAAAGAGAGAGAGACCATATTTGAGCAGCAAGGAGGCTTTCAGAAGATAACTATTAGGCAAAATGTAATGCTAGGTTGAGTTTCAATTTTACAAGAAAAGGCTCATAAGTACAACCATCATTATCAAAGGCCTGGCTTAATGGTCTGTCCTGCAGTAGGCACTGTCCATGATTCAGGGGATTCTTGCCACTCTATTAGAAAATGTAGCAGGACATCCTAGGATAATTCCATATTCTTTTGGTTATTGTGTGGGTCTCCACCCACTGAGACAATGCCCCTGAAGTCTTGAAAATACTTATATGCCATAGAGACATACCCCACAGGTACCCTCTGCACATATCAGCCCTGCCCCCATGACATCCCACACCAGTGGTCCTTTTTATTTCAATTGACGCTCATATTTATTTGCATATAAGTTTTACAAATTTAGATCATTTTTAAGAATGGATTAGGGGTGTGGTGGTTTGAACCTGTGTGTACCCCAGAAAAAATCATATTCTTGAATTGAATCCATTCCTGTGGATGTGAACCAATTGTGAGTAAGACCTTCTGATAAGGTTCCTTCAGTTAAGAAGGTGTGGCCCACCTCAGTCAGGATGGCTCTTAATCCTGTTACTGGAGTCCTTTATAAGTGGAGTGAATTTCAGACACAGGAAGAGAAACCCACAGGAAGAAAGATGTTGAATATTGAGAGAATATAGAAGAGAAAGAATGGACAAGGAGACATGCCATGTGCCTTGCTATAATGACAGAGGATTCAAAGATCACTGGCAGTCAGACCCAGAATACGAATCTTCAGGAAGAAAGCGTTGCTTTATTGATGCCTAGATTTGGACTTTCTTTTAGTTTCAAAACTATAAGCAAATAAATTCTCAGTGTTTAACATAACTCATTTAATGATAGCTAAAAATCAAGAAAACAAATGAAAGTTGGAATCCCCAACTTGTAAAAGGTGAATTAAGTTTTTTAACAACCTTCATCCCATTGGTGAATCATCCAAACTAAATAGTATGAAATGGCTGAAAATATAACACCTGATACTATATAGATGAGAGTGACAAGAAATACAAGAAAAATTCACAAAAATGTTGAATATCATATAAAGAATAAATACTTTTGATTGCCAAGCCTTTAGATTGCCAACTCATGTAAAATAAGAATGAGTGCTACAGGGATTGTGTTTGTCAGAATTCTCTAGGGAAACAGAATCAACAGGCAATATCTGTAAATAGGAGATTTTATAAAATTCTCTCATGTAACCGTAGGGATACACAAGTCCAGATTCTGCAGGCAAACCAGAGGATCTGATGAAAGTCCAATAAGGTCCTTGATGAGTTTCCAGGATGTTGGCTTTCTAAAGACAAGCTGGAAAATTCTCTCTAAATGCTGAAATCACTTCCCCTCTTAAGGCATTCAATGGATTGGATAAAATGTTACTTATTTCTGACAGCAATCTCCTTGGTTGATCGAAAATGTAATCAGTCATCTATGCAGTAAACTCACTGATGATTAAAGTCCACAAATGTCCTTGTATGACAATTAGTCCAATGCTTACTTGACCAAACAACTGGGCACAATTTCCTAGCTAAGGTGACACGTTAGTCTAACCACCACAGTCCCACCCTTGTCAACTTGGCAATCATACAAATTATCTTAAACTATACTTACTCTCTAAGTAAAAACAATAACAGACATGCATATATATATATAGAGAGAGAGAGAGGAGGGAAATCTGTGTGTGTGTTTATATATATATATATTTCTGCCTGACAATGTTTATCTCTCCTGCGTTAAATCAGAAAAGCATTAATTCCCTATAGACTAGTGTGCAAGTCCTTCAGTAATATTCACTCTTAAACTTGACTTCCTTAAATATTATGACATGTATGTATGAAACTAATACAATTTAACATATGTAAGGGAAAATGTTAGGAGAGCAAAAAAAAAAAGAGATGTCTTTTATGTACATATACAACCATACTCATAATAAAACAAGGAAGGAAGAAAGATTCCTGACTATTAGAGTTCCCGTTTCTGTAACTGGTCACATGGTTGATGTTCATATTTATCACTACCTTCATCCACTACCCATTCCATGTTCTTGTTACCCTCAATAAGCACTTCAGCTGGCCATGGTTTTTTGCTTGGTGGGTGACGCAAACTTTCACTCCTGAAGATTCTGGGCCATTGTCAGTCCACCTTGGATTGGGTTGTTACAATTTTCCATTGATTTTAATCACAGGGCATAGCAGTACTAAGAAACACCCTAGAAGATCTCATGTATTCCAGGCAAACTCTTTTTTTACTCCCATTATGTAGGTACAGCCCTATTTCCCCTTGATATTAGGATCAATCATCACAGACAATACAGTAATTCCCTACTTCACCTGTTGATTCAGAGGTAAGAGGAACCCAAATTGGCCAGGTGGCAGTCTTAACTTCCAGTTCAATGGAATCATTGTTGTGTTCCCTGGTGATAGCACTCCTCCTTTGGGGACTAAAACCTATAGACCAGGAGAGCTTAAGGTTGCAGGGGACAGGAAGTAAAAATTTCCTAGTGAATCAGTAGGGGTAATAGTGAGTGGTGCCACTCTCATTTCAACCCCTTGATTCCTGGACCCATGAATCCTGGCTATGGGAGAAACAACATGATAGAGTGGATGCTGCTTGAGAGCATATACAACCTCCTGGAAACATTATCCCAGCCCTGCAAGGTCTTGCCACCTAGTTGAAGCTGTAATTGAGTCTTCAAAAAGCTGTAATTGAGTTCTGTCAATCCAACTGCTTCAGGATGATGGGGAACATGGTAAGACCAGTGAATTCCATGGGTATGTGCCAATTCCTGTACATCATTTGCTGTGAAATGGGTTCCTTAATCAAGAGCAATACTGTCCAAAATACCATGGCAGTAGATAAGACATTTGGTAAGTCCATCGATGGTCGTTTTGGAAGAAGCATTGTATGCAGGAAATGCAAACCTGTAAACAGTGTATGTGTCTAATCCAGTTAAAAGAAACTGCAGCTCCTTCCATGGTGAATATAATCAACCTGCCACAAAGTAACAGGCTGATCTCTTTGGGAAATGGTGTCATATAAGGGGCTAAGTATAAGTCTCTGCTGCTGGCAGACTTCCTCAGTCAACTGATTGCAAGCAATTCCCCAAAAGGCCAAAGCTTTGGCCTGGACAATAGAAGGTAACATGGCAGTGGTGGTGACCATGGGTATTTGAGCTAATTCTTCATGTAACTTTCTTGTGCCTTCAGGACCATTCAAGCCCTATCTCATATATCACTTCCACTTTATTACGGAGTGCTGCTGTACATGCCCAACTTTATGGTTTAGTGGATCAGACAATAATACCCAACTCATTTTAGGAAACTCAGGTTTCATGGTAACTTGCTAGCCCACGGTTAAGTGTTCAGTTTCTGCTAAGGCCCACTAGCAGGCCAAAAGGTTTTTCTCAAAAGGAGAGTAGTTATCTGCAGAGGATGGCAGGGCTTTGCTCAAAAATCCTAAGGATCTGCATTGTGCCTGTCAAAGGCTCCAGACAGCATCTTTATTTGCCAGTGAAACTCCCAGCAAAATTAGATCTGCTGGATCATATGGTTCGAGGGAGTGCAGCTTGCACAGCAGCCTGGAACTGTCACAGAATCTCCTCTGGTTCTGATTCCTAATCAAAACTAGGGCATTTCTACTCACTCAGTAAATCAGCCAGAGTAGCACACCCAAATAAGGAATGTGTTGTCTCCAAAATCTGAAGAAACCAACTAAGCATTTGCCTCTTTTTTTGGTCATAGGAAGGGCCAGATGAAATGGCTTATCATTCACTTTATAAGGAATATTTCAACATACCCCACACTGGACATGTAAAAATTTCACTGAGGTGGAAGGACCCTATAGTTTTGTTGGATTTACTTCCCATCCTCTCTCACACAAATGTCTTACCAATAAACCTAGAAACTGCTACTTCTTGTTCACTAGCTCCTATCAACGTGAATAATCAATATAATGGACCAGTGTGATGTCTTGTGGGAGGGAAAAAAGATCAAGTTCCCAGCAGACAACATTATGACTTAGTGCTACAAAATTGATATCCCCTGAGGCAGGACAATGAAGGTATATTGCTGGCCTTGCCAGCTGAAAGCAAACTGTTTCTGGTGGTCCTTACTAAAGGTAATTGTGAAAAAAAGTTTTTTGCCAGAATGATGTCTGCACACCAGATATCAGGGAATGTGTTGATTTGCTCAAGCAATGATACCACATTGGGGCAGCAGCTGCAGTTGGAGTTACCACCTGGTTAATTTACAGTAATTTACTGTCATCCTCAAAGATCCATCTGTTTTCTGCATAAGCCAAATAGGAAAGTTGAATGGTGATGTGGTGGGAAACACCACCCCTGCATCCTTCAGATCATTAATGGTGGCACTAATCTCTGCAATTCCTCTAGGAATCCAGTAATGCTGTTTGTTTTTTTTTAAGATTTATTTTTTATTTATTTCTCTCCCCTTTACCCCCCTCCTCAGTCTGCTCTTTGTGTCCATTCCCTGTGTGTTCTTCTGTGTCCACCTGCATTCTTGTCAGTGGCACTAGAAATCTCTGTCTCTTTTTGTTGCATCATCTTGCTGCATCAGCTCTCTGTGTGTGTCGTGCCACTCCTAGGCAGGCTGCACTTTTTTCATGTGGGGTGACTCTCCTTGAGGGGTGCACTCCTTGTGTGTGGGGCTCCCCTATGGGGGAACACCCCTGCATGGCATGGCACTCCTTGTACACATCAGCACTGCGCGTGGGCCAGCTCACCACATGGGCCAGGAAGTTCTGAGTTTGAACCCTGAACCTCTATGTGATAGTCAGATGCTCTATCAGTTGAGCCAAATCTGCTTCCTTCCATAATGCTTTTGATTTACTATTTTACTAGGCAGAGGCAGTTTTAGTGGCTTCCACTTAGCCTTTCTTACAATAAGAGCCCTCACTCCACAAGTCAGGGATCCAATGTGGGAATTCTGCCAGTTACTGAGTATGTCTATTCCAATTAAGCATTCTGAAACTGGGAAATAACCACAGAATGAGTCCAGGGACCCATTTGACCCACTGTGAGATGGACCTGAGCTAAAACTCCATCAATCACCTGACCTCCATAAGCCTGACTTTGACTGGTGGATCACAATGATGTTTTGGGTGTCCTGGAATTAATGTCACTTCTGAGTCAGAGTCTAATAATCCCCAAATGTCTGATCATTTCCTTTTCCCCAATGCACAGTTACTCTGGTAAAAGGCTGTAGATCTCCTTGGAAAGGTGGGAGGAAGATTAAAAGAAAAATTTTTGGAAGTTTGACAGGATCCTTCCACAAGCGGACTTGGCCTTCTCCTCATTCAAGGGGCTCTGGGTCTGTAAACTATCTCAAGTCTAGGAATTGATTAAGGGGCCATGATGTTCTGCATCTGCCAGTTCATGCCATGGACTGTTAGTGGCCTCTTCATTGTTGGAAAGAGAGTCATTAGTACACCTGAGTCCAATTAGAGTAGAGAGCCAATTGTAAAACTCTCAGAACCACTTCAGATATCCCCTGTTCAAGATTCTGTTCCCCAAGAACCACTCCTGGTACCAAGCTATATTAGTCAGGATTCTCCAGGGAAACAGAATCAATAGAAGATATCTGTAAATAGCATGAGATTTTATAAAATTCTCACATGACCATGGGGATGCACAAGTCTGGATTCCATAGGCAGGCTACAAACCAGGGGTTCCAATGAAAGTTCTTGATGAGTTTCCAGGAGACACTGGCTGTCCAAAGAGGAGCTGGGAAATTCTCTCTGAATGCTGAAATCACTTCCCCTTTTAAAGCATTCAACTGATTGGAGAAAATGTCATCTTTTGCTGATGGCAATCTTCTTGGTTTATTGTAGATGTAATCAGCCATCTATGCAATAAACTCACTGATGTCTAAAGTCCATAAATGTCCTTATATTATAATTATCCCCTTGCTTGCTTGACCAAACAACTGGGCACAATTACCTGGCTAGGTTGACATATTAGCCTAACCATCATAGGGATGATGGGACATTGGAAACGGGATTTTATTTTCTGCTCTTTACATCTATTTTTCAGAGTATTAATGCTTATATAATATGGAAATCCACAAAGCCCAAAGTTGGGATTTGTTTAGCTAATGAGAATGAGCTAATGATCATTCCCCACCATGATCTCCAACCTACAAAGCACAGTCACCACAGAGTTTTTCAAGGTCATTAGTGGTCCTTCACCAAGGCATTTTTAATGCCTTCGTGTGACCCTGGCCCTCCCTAAGGGCATGGTTATAGTAGTAGCTGAGCAGTTTGCAATTAGATGAATACAACATTGCTATCCTCCTGGTCTTTGAAATTCTTCTAGAATATTCCAGGAAAGTCCTGAATTTCTACTTTTGCTATGGTAGGCCACCAAGGAGTCTGGCATATAATTAGCCAATCTAACTGATTAAACTCATTCCCAGGTGTTTGAACCAGCACATTAAGTTCTGTAACTTTTATGGGTATTCTCATATCAATCATTTTTATCCAATCAAACATTGTATTTCATCATCCTTGTTTTAATATCCATTGAATCCACTCTTATATGTGCTCCTGATCCGTACTAATACAGACTGATTGCCCCAACCCCCTTTGGATGTAAAGACTTTAACCTTCCAGAGCAGTGCTTAGGAGTAGCTGCATTTCTTTGTGAGACAACTTGCCCCATGAAGAGTAATTTAAAAAACTACATTCATTGATGTCTTATTCCCTCAGATGGTGTTGTGAGGTGAAATACCATTTGCCTCCACATCATTGAGCCTTGAGTTGGCACTGCAATAACACAGTCCTTAAAATCAGGTGCTGGTCTTTATTTTCAGCTGTATCTGCCTTGTGACTTCAGGAAATGAGAAACTCCCTCAAAAACGCTTTTGTATTAGTCAGTCAAAGGGGTGCTGATGCAAAATACCAAAAATCCTTGGTTTTTACAAAGCGTATTTACTTGGGGTAAAAGCTTACAGTTATCCGACCATAAAGCATAAGTTACTTTCCTCACTAAAGTCTTTGCCATGTGTTGGAGCAAGATAACTACTGATGTCTGCAAAGGTTCAGGCTTCCTAGGTTCATCTCTTCCCAGGGTTCTTTTCTCTCTGGATCAGTTCCTCTGTTTTCTCCACAAGGCCAGCTGTAGAATATGAAGCTTCTAGGCTTTGCCTCTCTCCTCAAGGTCAGCTATAGGCTATCAGGCAAACAGCTCTGTCTCTCTCCCCAGGGTTTCTTCCATGTCTAAAGAGTCGTCTCTACTCCTCTGTTTTCTTCTTCTGGCTCAGGTCTTCTCTTCCTGGGGCTTGCTTCTCTTTCATCTGTGTGCTTACTTCCTGGGACTCCAGCTCAAGAATCCAGCATCAAACTCCAAATCAAAACTCCAACATCAAAATCTCTAACTCTGTCTCCTTTGTCATGTCTTTTATCTGTGAGTCTCTACTTACCAAGGGGCAGGGACTCAACACACTACTGACATGGCCCAATCAAAGCCCTAATCATAATTTAATCATGCCCAGGTACAAACCAGTTTACAAACATAATACAATATCTACTTTTGGAATTCATAACTATATCAAACTGCTATACCCTTGAAGATTTTTTCTTTCTTCTTAGGGTTCTGAGTTGTGTTTTCATGAACTTCAATTTGTTCCTTTTACTCTGTATTACTCTTGGGCCTGTTGTAGAATTTGAGAGAGGTTCAATTATTTGCATATAGAGAGGCCAGGACTCAGGAATGATTTTGAGAAAGAAAAATGGTTTATTGATGGCCGGCCGGACTTGGGAGCTTTCGTTTGAATCCTGAGCCCCGAACAAGATTTTCAAATGTCTTTTATACAGAGAGGAAAGGCCAAATGGTCCCTTTGTTTCAGTTTTCAATAGGCTTGAATTAGCATATATATCTTCCACATCTTAAGTAAGCTTTTAGCATGGACCCCAGACATTCTAGATAAGCTTTTAACATATTTTGTTTGCATTCCCCTAAATACTTAAAGTTTATAGACCTTGCATTGTTAAACTGTTTCCTGGGACTGGAGTCGTTGCCATTGTCACTAAGGGCAGGACTGCAGCCTCTTACCGTTCTACACCCACAAGTCAAACAGCTTAGTTATCTCTGAAGAGACAAAGAGCCTCCCACCCATAGCCCACATTAGGCCTTCAGAAATAGCCAGATGATCTGCAGTCTGTTTAATCAGTCACTCTTGGTATCATAGGACCACGTGCCACAGCAGTTGCTCCCCCAGTCCTTTGCTTTCTACCTCAACATCAGCTTATGCCACACTTGCAAAAATTTTAATAATCCTAATGATTCCATAAGCCATGGATTACTAGTGTCCTGTTTCTCCCTACAAAGAGATTATCTATATACTCCTCAAATGTGTGGAACTGTTCAATACAAGGACCCATTTTCTATTTAGACAGCCTACACACCCTTTCCCCCACTAACAGATACTTTAGCAGTCAGATTCCTAGCAGAAAGAAGATGGCACATGCAATCTGGCTAATTTGTGAAAAGTTTAATGAAAAGGCTATTTTACAAAGGCATGAGCAGGGTATAGGAATACCAAGGAGGGATGACTTAGTACCTCCAGGTAGAAAATATTATCACCTCTGGGGCTGAAGGGCAGGGGAATGAGCAATTACCAGTACATGGAGTGACTAATAGTCTGCTTGAAACAAGCTGAGGCAAGAAATAACAGAGAGAAGGGATATGTAAATGTCTTAACATCAGACTCCTCCCACTCAGGTATCTGGATCTGGAAATGAAAATTATTCCTCATACATAGTCTTAGGGAGGATGACATTTCAACTGGAATATTGTAGCTTGAAATTAGGAGCTCAGATTTCATTCTAAGTGCAATGCAAAGCTGCTTAAAGTTATTAAGCTTGGAAATAGCATGGGATTCAATTGATGATTTACAAGGAATTTTGTGGCTATTCTGTAGAAAATAGATTGGTAATGGTTAAGAAAGAAAATGGGAAGATAAATGTGGACGCTATTTCAGTAGTTCAGGCAAAAGATGATGGTGACTTGTATTAAAGAAGTGGCTGTAAGGATTTATATGAGTGTGAATTGAAACATTTTAGAGAAAGAATTAAGAATACATAGTGGTAAATATGTGGAAGAAGAAATTATCAAATATGAATTCCAGTTTTCTGGACTTACTAACAATTTAAAGGGTGGTGTAATTTATAGAGATGTGTTCAGTATGAGCTAGCTGAGAATTAAGTTTGAGAAAAATCCCTGAAGAATAAAAAGAAAAGCATACGGTGTAAAAAGTCGCATAAGCTACACAGTTTTCTAGGAACAAAGCACATTTTATTATAGTCTATTTCAGTATTTTGGACTCTAACCACAAAAAAAGTCAGCTTTATAGCTATCTTCTGTCACTGGTAAATGGGAGATTTCAGAGACATGCTTGCTCACCTCTTTGAGATAAATGGTATTAGCAACTGAAAGCAATAAAGTTATTTGTGACAAGTGAATAGAATATTGATTTTATTCTATTTTATTGTGCTAATTTTTTAGAAATATTCATAAGAAGCTAGGATTAAGGCCCAATCAGTTGAAAACAGCAAGAGAATCAATTTATTAAGTTCCCAGTTCTCAGTATTTCTAGCTTCTCTGTATATTTGGTGGTAATTTATATCCCCTCCATTAGTCAAAATTTTTTTAACTCTTTCCAGGATTATGCACTCCACAGTGCATAATCCAAGGGCTGAATTATAGTTTAAAGTTTCAATGGCTGCCTTACCTATTTCCCAAAATTTCTAAGCATTTTAACTTCTGAGTTTTCCTGACAGAAAACTAGTCATATATTTCCTAATGAGGGAATCTTGAAAGAGGAATATTTCCTCCCTTTTCCATGCTTATAAAAATTACTCCACTGAATCTCAGGTGACTCCCAAGCCTGAGACTATATCTGCTACTTTCAGTGGTGGTTCCTTCCGATACCCTCAAGTGGTAATTTTGTTAGGGGCTCTTGCAGATCCTTTGGCAAAGAATCTTGGCAAACCTAGTGCCAGCGATAGCAAGTCCTGGTTTGGGTTCTCAGGAATGATTCCCAGAAAAAATGAGCAGGGCCTGTTGGAAGCAGCTACTATGAGCCACCATAGTAATGAAGACTAGTGCCTACGTTCATGGCAAAAATGCCCAGAAATTGGCAGCAATCACTCATCACTTGATAATTTCTTTGCTTCCTCAGAAGTTAGAATGCTCTGGAACAGTGTTCTTATATATAACATTTTTGCATTAAATAGTCCATGATCTTTCTGCTAATCCACACCAACAACCCCCATGTGAGCAAAATGGCTAAGTGCTAGTTTTTGAGAATTGATGGCCATGATTTGGTCATGTGATCTGAAACCTTGTTAACCATTGATGAGAGCAGGAGAGGGCATTTACCCCTAGAGCCTGACAAAGGCATCCTCTGTGGGATTTTGACTAGTAGACCATAAAAATATACATATAAGGCAAAGGGAGAAATTCAGATAAAAGAACAGACCAGACTCCAAGAGTCAGCTGTGGTTGGTAACAGTAGGGAAAGAAAGAGATTAGTCAAAACCAAGACAGATTTCTACCCATGCTATTGAGCCACAAAACCTGCTGTTGTGGACCAAGATAATTCTGTGTATACATGGATTCTAGGTTTGAATCTCTACTGGCTGGTTCCTGCTATTTCTTATTTTCCAGTGCATCTTTGAACTATCATCTAAAGCTGTCCTAACATCTCTTGATTCCTTGACACCTAAAACCCTTAACAGAATACTTATTTTGAGAATTACTCTTTAAAATTTATCAAAACATGATGACTTCCAATGTAGTAAGTGGGCATAATGTCTCTGCAATAATGTGACCTGAATTCTAATTATGATTTTATTACTCATCTTTGTGATTTGGCCTAGTTATTTAACCTCTCTGATCTTTAGGTTTATCACCTGTGAAGAAGAGAACCACTGGAAAGTTAAATAAAATATTGCATGCAAGTTACTTTACAGACAGTAATTACTCATTACATAATATTGCATTCTCTAAAGATGGTTGGGAAATATACACCCCATTTCCCATTCTTTTCTCATAGTATGATATTGGCACTCCTCCATCAAGAAATGGGGTATATTCTACTTCCCCTTGAATCTGGATAGATATTTCTAACTACCTCAGCTTTAAGAATGCAGTGCAGGTGACTCCATTAGGTCATAAAACATCACGTCTTCTTCCTACTTATAAGTCTCCCTTGGAATCCAGCCACTGTATTGTGATGAAGTGTGGCCACATGGGGAGGCCCTCTGTAGATATTCCAATCAGCAACCCCAGCTAAGATCTCAGGTGGCAGCCATCATTACCCATCAGGCATGTGAATAAATGAATCTTCAGCTAATACCATCTCTTTGCTTTTGAACCTTCCAGATGAGACCCCAATCATGGAGCAGTCAATCCTCAACATGCCCTTTCCAAATCCCTGACCCAAAGAATCCATGAGCATAATGAATGGATGCTTTACATCACTAACTATTGGGGTAACTATACAGCATAGCAAACAGAATACTTGAATATGTAGTAATTATTATTAATTATTATGCAAGAACTCAAATGTGATGGTATGACATTATAATTACCATCACTTTCATCATTATCACCATTATCATCATAATTATTACTTTTCTTAGAGGTCTTACATACTTTTTCCATGGGAATCAAAGTCAAGGAAAAGGCATGAGTCAATTTATTTAAAATTTTCACTTTCCTAGAGCACATATAACATTAAATGAAGAGTGCCTATAGTGTTTATAATGTTCTTGCCACTGAAGGCCTGAGTCAGGAGAAACTTACAGAAGTGTTTGACAAGCTGTTTGTGTTTGAGGGCTTTATTTTAATTATGCTGAACAATCAAGAGAATTGAAATAGAGTGCTATAAAGACAAGCATCTTTGCAAGTTCCAAACACAATGCATGTTTAATGTACCCAACTCTTTATACCAGCTACAGGAAGAAGAAAAAAATGACCTAGACAAGCTTTTTCAATAGCAAATAGATGTTCTTTGATGCTAATTGGCATCAAGACAATTTGCTCTTGTTTGTTTGTAGTGAATTTATAGAATTGCTTTTAAAAATACAAATTTCAGCTCTTAGTAGAAAAGTGTATACAAGAGTATTGTTTCATGGGTACCAAGAAGGCACAGATGCTGATAATGTGGTCGATTGCCCGGCTAGGTCTCAGCCCTTCCTTGGGTTAATAAGCTTTTTATGGTTACATTTTATTCTCCTACCTCCCACTGTTCTTGTCTTTCTTTCCTCTTCTTACTGAAACTTATAAGGACAAACTACCTTTTTAAATTAGTGAAACAACCTTTCTTTTAAGGAAAATTGCCAACCTTAGGAGGATAAGAATAGCCTATAAACTATAGGTATTTGTTTATACCTTGAAAAATGCAATAGATGCAATCCTGAAGAGTTGAGCATAACTTTGATTTTGGTAGATTATACTTAAGGTAGAAAATTAGAACTTGATATTGAGAGAAATTTTTTATTAAATGTCTTACTGTCTGTATTTTGTAAAGGAAATGTTCAAATATCCTTGTTTAAGGTAAGCAATGCTAGAATTGAAATGAATAATATAATAATCTTAATTCCAGAGAATAAAAACATCAATAATAAAAATTTAAAAATTATTATATTTGAATGTAGAAAAATATTTATCCATTCTTGAACTGAAAAAGTCCTTTTTAAGCATGATGATGTCTTTAAAATAAAATTAATAGATGTGGTTCCACAAATATTTGAAAATTGCATACATAAAATATAACACAATTGAAGTTAAAGATAAATGGAAAAGTATAAAACAATTGCAAAATATACAACAAATAATTGCATATGTATATTATCCATATATATCTACATCTATGTCTATGTCTGCCTATCTATACATACATATTTCTACAGAGGAAAGCTCCTACAAATCAAATAAAAGATGATCAACCCAAAAGAAAAATGTGTAAAGATGTAAGTAGGCAATTTAAAGAGACAAACCAGTAACAAATTAATTATTTATGAATAATGAAACAAAACAAATATCAAAACAAAACAATAATGAGAAATATTTTTAATCTATTCAGTTATCAGACATTGAAAAGAACAAATGTAAATTCTCAAACATTCTCATACAGTGTTCTTAAAAGTATAAATGGATGCCAACATTTTGATGAGCAATTTTATAATAGCTACTAAAATTTATAATATTTCAAAGCATTTGACCCACAAATTTTTCTGAAGGAACTTTATAAAATGGAGACATTCCCAAAAGTGTGGAAAGATATATGTATAAGAGATTCATTAGAAAAATGTTTATAATAAAAAAGATAGAAGAAAGAATTTCCATCAGCAGAGGATGAAACAAAGGTATACAAATATAGCCATTAAAGTGTTTTTGATCTATACAAACAGCTATGTTCAACTGAAATGTTAAGTAGAAATGCAAGCTCTAAACCAAACTTATAGCATGCTTTATTTACAACATCATATCAATTTAAAATGTATAGAAAAAACTAAAGACAATGAACTACACAGTGTTAATAGTTGATGGGACCCCACTTTCATGTTTTTTCTTTAGTGTATATCTCTGTAATGATCAAACTTTTATATAATAAATATGTACTATCTTATTAAAAATAAAAATGTAATAAACTGCAATAATACGAAAAGTAACAAAAGAACTCTCAGTTTTATCTGTTTGCTACCTGCATGAAATCTATAGAACAAATTCATTTAAACCTCCAAAGGATGGACTATCTGGCCCTTTGTTTGAATGAAGTTCTCTTGCATTAGGGGTTGCATGAAATAGGCTTATCACATACTGGGATTAGTTATGTTAGTATTTGATCCATATTTGATGCAAATATATGATCTCCAGCAAGTTCCTGTCATGGACTCCGTAACTAAAAATAAATAAAGGAAAGAAAAATGAAAATACCTTTTAGAAGTATATTAGAACAGTCTTTAATACAGACTCCATAGTCTCAGAATCTTGGCATTTGGAGCCAAACTTTCACCATGACAACTGTGTAAATAAAAGGATTGGCTTATCAAATTCACATCCTTAAAAGAGGAGGATATTTAAATTTCTTAAGAGGAGAACTTTTAAACATAATAAATAATCCTGCTACAGAAAAAGTAAATATTAAATAAGCAAGACCATAAAATTTTGTAAATGTTGTACTCTATATATATTCATTACCTCAGAACTTGTAACTTTGTCCTCATAACCAATTCAACTCATTGTTTTGGAGCGCTCAAAGCCTGCTTCTAGGGGCAGATCCAGTTTAGTGTGGCTTATACAGTTTAGGCGGTCCTCTGTAAGAATAAGAATATAAAGGCATATGACTCTGTGAGTGCACTGCTAGTTCCCCTGCCAGGACTATCATTAGCTTCATGGTAAATCTCTCTTCCTCCTACTCATTTTACAATCAAGAAAGAATAATTTCCCTCTGCTCTGATCACATTCCTACCATCTCTGGAGAACTAAGAGAATATTCTCCTTTTCCAACAGCTTTTCATTTACCTTCCTGTCTTTTAATTTTTTTTTTTCCATGCAGGGGTTCCCTGATCTTCTTCCAGTAGGAGGCCTAATGAACACCTTCCTGTTCATATTTTTGGGAATAAAGATAAAAATTCACTTTCCTCGTAATGATATGTTCTTATGAGTACAGAGATTCCCCTCTCACCTCCATCACCACTTTCTCCTAATTTCATAAAATGAAGATTGCAAAGAAAGAGTGAACCAAATGCTTCTATAGGTTACTCCACCAAGGAGAAATGCCTTCAGCTGTTTCTAAGAGGACTAAGAGGACTACAAGGCAGTCAAACCACCTTTTGCTGCATTAGCACGTCAGGACGAGAACTTTACAACCTTGTTAAAACACTGTTAGTACACAGGATGTAAAAATGGGACAGGTTTATATATCTACTTGGATAGCTATAAATGGCAGTAGTATATGTTACAGTAATTACTCAAGAAAATCTGAGGCCCAAAGGAGAGTGTAAAATCAAGAGAATATAAAGACACTTGTGAGCCATATTATTACTTGCAACTTGTCTTCAGTTGCAAAATATCATAAAATAAAAGAGATACAAACATTTTTTTTTCAAAACACACCAAATGTAAGATAAGGACTATAGTTAGTACTAATATTTTGACAATGCTCTTACATAGTTTGTAACAAATGTTTCACAATGCAAAGTGTTGGTGGAAGAGTGATGTATGAGACCCCTCTGTGATGATATGTATGTCTATTTTGTAAGTTCACAATCATTACTATGCACTTATTGTTTATGCGTGTTCATGTATGAATGATATACTTCAATAAAAAAAGAAGAAAATAATATTAGGGGAGCAGCTGTGGCTCAAGTGGTTAAGCTTCCACCTCTCACATAGGAGGTCCTGAGTTCAGTTCCCAGTGCCTCCAGAAAAAACAAAAAAACAAACAAAACAAATGAAAAACCCAACTAAGGGAAGCTGATGTGGCTCAGTGGTTAAGAGCCTGTTTCCAATATATAAGGTCCCAGGTTCAATCCCAGCCTGGTACCTAAAAAAAATTAGAAAATGGAAAAAAATGAGAAAAAATGGAAAAATTAATTCTGCCAAATATTATGTGGATAGTTTCTATCCATTTAAACACAAAATGGGCGGCGGACTTGGTCCAGTGGTTAGGGCATCCATCTACTACATGGAAGGTCCACGGTTCAAACCCTGGTCCTCCTTGACCCGTGTGGAGCTGGCCCACGCACAGTGCTGATGCGTGCAAGGAGTGCCCTGCTACACAGGGCTGTTCCCCGTGTAGGCAAGCCCCACGCGCAAGGAGCGCACCCCATAAGGAGAGCCACCCAGCGCAAAAGAAAGTGCAGCCTGCCCAGGAATGGTGCGGCACACATGGAGAGCTAACACAACAAGATGACCAACAAAGAGAAACACAGATTCCCGTGCCACTGGCAACAACAGAAGCAGACAAAGAAGACACAGCAAATAGACACAGAGAACAGACAACTGGGGTGGGGGGAAGGGGAGAGAAATAAATAAATAAATCTTTAATAAATAAATAAATACAAAATAGTATTATACTTAAGTAAGAGAGAGACATACAATAAATTTTAGATGTTCAAATCCATCGCTACTGAATTTCAACATTTTTTTTTTCATCCAGCATCTTCCCACAGAAGTCTGGCCACATTTTTCCAGCTTCTTAGAGCATAACCTAGCAGTAGAGAGTATATACTCATTAATTTTAAAACATTTAATCCAGACTAACAATGAGCTGACATACTGTATATGCTAGAAAGGTTGACATGGAAAGAGCTTTATTTAATATTTGTTTTTATTACTGTCTTCATAGGACCTTGCCAAATAGATTACTTATGAATATGGTAATGAACAATTTGTACTCATAGTTTGCTTTGTTAAACAAAGCAACAGAATCTACCTCAGGGGAATCTCTGATTTGAGCCTTAGCTCAAAACATCACTGTCAGTGAGTGAGTATTAGACTCCAAGTTTCCCCCAAGCCCCTGAGCTGAAACCTCATTGACATTTTGTCATTTCCTTGAGAGAGAAAGGGACTGCCTCCTGAGAAAACAATTGCAAATGGTTGAACAAATAATTGCTGCCTTGAAATACTATATCATGCTTCATGATCTCAGGGCTTATGTTTTGAAGATAACATCTGAACTGATGTATCAGCCAAAACCCACAACTTGGAGGATGAAACACAATGTGTACTATCTACTTCCTGGGAAAACTAAATAAATACAATAGAAACAGAAATAAATACAATCTTCATCCCTCAAAATTCTCTTGAAGGTCTAAGTACACAATCCCAGCTCATGAATGGGGAGCCAAATGAGATGACTGGCTGCAAAAAGACAAAACCACTTCTCCTGAGCAACCCCACAGGAAGAATATGCTAGTTATTGGAACAGAGGCAACTGAATTTGCCCTCCTACTCCTCATCCTTCCACTCCCTCTGCCACAAAGAAAAGGAGTATATATTTTTCTAGTATCTGCAACTGAAGTGTTGCTTATTGCATTTCATCAATTTTTGGACACCATCAAGGGCAATACAAATTCTTCTCTACTTAAATGTAGCATCCTCTCAACATTTGGTACTTTAATAAATTTCTGAGAAAACAAGCCTGTTTATGTATATTAATTACCAAGCAAAGTTCCAGGGAGAGGGGTAAGAAAACTTGCTTCCTTTGATTTGACTTTAAATATTTGTGCTGCTTATGTTCTATGATACAATCTCACAAACTTTATCCATCGTTGTTCACAGGGGGTTGTATAAAAGACAATATAAGGTGATGGTTGGGAGCATGGGCTTTTCTTTTTTTTTTTTCAGTTTACAGCTTGGATGCTTATTAACTTTAATATAACTTCATGCCTCAAACTTCTCATCTATGAAATGGGAATAATAATAGAGCCTAATCCAGACTGTAATGCTGGGAGGATTAAATGAGTTGTCAGATACGGCATTTAGAAAAGTGCCATACAATAAATAATAGTTACTACTGTTAAAGAAATATTCTGTTACAGGAAAAGCATTTCACTTAAAAAGCACATACTCAAGGACCCTACCACATGTTATCCTTCTCTCTTAAAAAATTCCAATTCTTGTCAAATTTTTCAAATTCTCTAATTCACAATCTCTTTCTTAAAATTCACAAAACCCCTTGATGCATAAAGATATCAAGGAATTAAACAAAAGCTTCGGTCCAGGTGATTTTATGTTCTTTTTCTTGTTTGTTCCTAGAGGGCCATGCTAGCAATTGGGATATTGTAACAAAGGAAATGGAAGAAATTGTCTTAAACCTCTTATTTAAGGGAAGGGGTAAGGGAAAAAAGGGCAAGATAAACAAGCCAACAGCTAGCAGCATTCTGGTTTTCTTCCTCTTTCAATTTTTGCTAAAACCAAACATAACATAGTTAGTGCTGCCAATGCAAAGTACCAAAAATGGGTTGGTTTTTATAAAAGGGATTCATTTGGGGTAAAAGTTTACAGCTCTGAGGCCATGAAATGTCCAAATCAAGAACCATCAAAGGTGTTTCTCACCAAAGTCAGCTACCATTGATCCTGTTGTCCAGCCACATGGCAAAGCAAGATGGCTGCCAATCTCTGCCAAAGTTTCTGCCTACCCGCTCCAGAACCTACCTTCTGCAAGAGCTCAGGTGTGGGCAACCAGACATAGAGCTTGTCTCTTTCCCAGCTTCCTCTATTAGTCTTGGCTTCTCCACGTTCTTCTGGAGTTCAACTGTGAACTATCAGACATATGGCACATCTTTCCCTAGGCCTCAGCTCCTTGATCCTCTTGGGGCTTCTGTCTACCTGCAGTCCTCTCTTCCACATGGCAGGATCCATATAGCATGTCATTTCCCTTTTTCTGTGTGTGTGTCTCTCTCTGTGTCTCGGTTTTTATCAGAATCAGCAAGAGGACAGAGACTCAACCTGAGTCACACCTGATATTGTCCAGTCAAAAAAGAGCCTCACACCCGTAGGAATGGATTAGTTCTCTTTTTGAGATTCACAAAAGAACTTTAAACTGCCATAATTCCCTTTGATGTTCAAATGATAATAGTTCAAATCATTATCCTGTCCTGTATCTAATTTGTTGTTTTCTTCTCCTTTTCTCTAAGTTCTGGGTCCCTTATATGCTTTTTGGTGACTCAAGGAGAAGCATTAAAAACAATTAATTATACAATTGTGAGAATGTTCTTTAGACAAATATGGCAGGGAAGGGTTACTGGTGCAGGTCATCATTGGTGAGAGGATAGGCAGGACAGGGCACAAGTAGGACATGCTTCTATGGAATATAAAAGTGTTCACCTTATCATAGTATGTTCTCTCAGTGAGCAGAGACCCACACAATAAACAAGAAAATATTAAACTCCCATCCTACAGATTTTTGCTATGTTCTCAGTTAGAGAGGAAAGAATACCTCAAGAACATAGGCAGAGCCTAATAAAAGAAAACAGACCAATATGTTAAGCATTCAGTATAAATACATATAACTATGAACCTTATTTTCAAAAATTGAAACTTAATGGTTATCATATGTTGGGGGGGGGAGGAGGGAAGAATAGAATAAATGGAACATAGGGCACTTATAGGGCATTAGAATTGTTCTGCCTGATCTTGCATTGATGGATACAGGCCCACTGTAAATTTTGTTAAAATATATAAAAGTGTATGGTGTAAAATGTAAATCATAATGCTAACTACTGACCATGGTTAGTAGCAGTGCTCCAATATTTGTACATCAATTGTAATAAATGTATCATACACATGTAAAATGTTATTAATAGGGAAGAGTGGGAAAGGAGGAAGTTGGGCATATAGGAATCCCCTATATTTTCTATGTGACTATTCTGTAACCTAAAGCTTCTTTGAAGATAAAGTAAAAAAAATAAGACACTTGGGGAAGAACATATGGAAGAAATTGTCACTTTACATAAAAAACAACAGATCTTGCCGTGATGACATAATGAAAAAAATTTTTAATTTTTATTTTTGTATTTTATTTGTCATTTTGTTATTTCTTATTAATTTTATAATAATAAAATTGTTTTGGGGGAGGTTTTTGGATTACAGTAGGATCACAACTGTGGCAGGGGAGGAGGATGTGGGGTATCAGTGACAGGGGGATGTATGGGGAGGGGCGCACCTGGGACATGCTCTATAGCATATGAATATGATCAAGTGGTCATGGTGCATTGTCTCAGTAGGGGGTGGAGACTCACACAATAATCAAAATAATTCTGAATCCCCATCCCGGGAAGTCCTGCTACATTCTCCAATAAAGTAGCAAGAACCCCTCAAGTACATGGTCAGTGCCTAGCAAAAGGAAGAGAGACCGTTATGACAGGCCCTTGATATTGATGGTTGTACTTATGAACCTTGTTCTTGTGAAATTGAAAATTAGCCTAGTATTATATATTGCCTAAGAGTTACCCTCTGAAAGCCTCCTTGTTGCTCAAATGTGGCCTCTTTCTAAGCCAAACTCAGCATATAAATGTACTACCTTCCCCTCAACATGGGACATGACTGTTGGGGATGAGCCCCTCTGGCACCAAGGGACTATTACCAAGCACTAATAACTAGCAATGCATTTAGAAAAAGACCTTGACCCAAAGGGGAAAATATTAAATACAAATGGGTTTTTATGACTAAAAGACTTCAAAGTAAGTTGGAAGATCATTCTAGAGATTACATTTATGCACCTTTCAACAGGATCTCATTGACTGCCACAGTAAACAGTGCCTCAAATAGCTGAGCTCCTGAGGACTCTAGAGATATCAAGACACTCCAGGAAGGGCAGACAATCTCAGGAATTAGGCACCTGTCAGTGGGCCATACTTTGGAATTTGTGCTCCCCAATGTAACAGATTTAGAATCATTTGTAATTTCCCTACACATGACTCTTCTGCCCCTTTTATTTGAACCTACAATTAGTACTATAGGCATTAAATACATGTCCCAGAGACTCATATTTTCAGTTTGTTCATATCCTGGTTGAGCCCTGAATCTCAGCAAAGTTGCAACACCTACTCTCCAGTTCACTGAACTCACCCAGGACAACTAACTATATGATGATGATGGACAACAGCCATCCCAAAACACAGAGAGTATCTACCACTGCAAGTAAAACAGTTTCATCCATCTGCCCCATGGTATCTATACTCTCTCACAGTCAGAAACAGTGTAAGCATCACCATCCCCAAATCCTCAGGATTGAGGAATGAACAAACATAAAGGGGAAGGCAGCTATGCACTGAAGTAGGGTTATAATTATTCCGACAATGGAAGAACTTGTATCATTGATACAAAGGCAGTGGCCACCAAAGATTCTGAGGAGAGGGAGAGGGAAAAATAGATATACAATGGGGCATTTATAGACATTGGAATTGTCCTGCATGGCATTGCAATGATGGATACAGACCATTATACATTTTGTCAAGACCTATAAAATTGTGTGGGACAAAGTAAAAACTATAATATAAACTATAGATTACTATTAGTAGCAAAACTTCAATATGTGTCCATCAATTGTAACAAATGTACCTCACTAATTAGAGATATTGTTAATGGGGGAATGTGGGGGAAGGAGTGGGGGTGGGTTATATGGGAATGTTTTATTTCTTTTTAAAGATTTATTTTTTATTTATTTCTCTCCCCTTCCCCACTCTCCCCAACCCCCCCCCCCCCAGTTGTCTGCTCTCTGTGTCCATTCACTGTGTGTTCTTCTATGTCTGTTTCTATTCTTGTCAGAGGCACTGGGAATCTGTGTCTCTTTTTGTTGCATCATCTTGCTGCATCAGCTCTCCATGTGTACGGCACCACTCCTGGGCAGGCTGAACCTTCTTTTGTGCTAGGCAGCTCTCCTTATGGGGCACACACCTTGTGTGTGGGGCTCCCACATGCGGGGAACACTCCTGCATGGCACAGCACTCCCTGCATACATCAGCACTGTGTGTGGGCCAGCTCATCACATTGGTCAGGATGCCCTGGGTTTGAACCCTGAACCTTCCATGTGGTAGGCAGATGCTCTGTCCGTTGAGCCAAATCCACTTCCCTTCTTTATTTTTGATGTAACATTTATGTAATCTAAAGTTTCTAAAAATTCAAAAACCAATAAGTTTTCATATTAATTTCTACATTGATAACCTCTACTCATAATTTAAAAACTTTTAGAAAGTATCTCACATTATTAAATATTCTAATATGAAGCATCTCACTGGAGTCCCATATCTGTATAAGTTGAAAGGCTCTCTAATGCAGTTCTTTTCAAAATAAAGGGAGCATTCTCTTCCCCTCCTTACAGGATAAATTTCAACTTTCACACGTTTCACCCATCCAAATAATGCAGAAGCACTGGAAGTTTTCAAAAGTGCTTATTTTGGTCCCTGCTGCTAGGTGATAGGGATGATGAAGTTGATGGAACACCTAGCATTTATATAAGTGCTTTAAATATATTTTGATGCTCTGTTACAAGTTGTAAATGAACTAAGAGTTATAGTCCCATCTACAGATAGGGAAATTGAGACTGAGGATGAAAGTGATGTAGCCCGAACTCAAATAGTAAGTGAGAGTAAGTAATCCAGTAAGTGGTATAGCAAGGATGCAAATCTAAGTGTAATCTGGTAACTAGGTGTTCATTGAAGTATATATCAATTTTTCACTACCATGCTCCCTATAAGAAAAGTATACATTGCCACCACCCTAATTGCTGTGTATCATGTTTACTTCCTATGGGTGGAATTATATTTCCCCATTCTACTTGTTTTAGACTGGCCATGGATTTGCTTTGACCAATTAAATATGAGCTGATGTGTGGTTTGCCATGTATTATGGATTGAATTGTGTCCCTCATAAGTATATGTTTAATTTCTAATCCCTGGTCTCATCGATATGATCCTATTTGGAAATAGGATCTTTGAAGATATTAGTTAAAAGGAGGCCAAACTAGATTAGGGTGGGTCCTAAACCAATATGACTGGTGCCCTAATAAGGAGAAGAAATTAAGACACATACAGATAGAGACAGATGTTTACATGACAGAGGCAGAGATTGAGTGATACCACAAACTGAAGACTGCCATTGATTGCTGCAATCTACCACCAGAACCCTACAGACTTCTGAGGAAACGTCGATCTGAGAACTCTAAGACAATATATTTCTGTTGTTTTAAGCCACCCAGTTGGTGGTACTTTGTTACGACAGCCCTAGAAAACTAAGACACCATGTCCAAATAAAAATTAAATATAATTGCATGGTTCATCTTACCCTCTTACTCTTCTTTCTGTTACAAAAATAGACATGATCCACATATGAGAGCAAAGCTGTGCAGTTCGGTTGAAAGCCCCTGAGATGTGGGATTGTTCATTTGGAACAGAACTAGCATTACTGATAGATTATAAATTTATACTTAGCTAAATAGAGAAATATATGTAATCTGTAATAAAAAGTAACTATGAAAGATAAGAAAAGATAAGAAAAAGACAAAAGAAAAGCCCAAAGGATGATGGCACATGAAATGAAACAAATTTTTTACATATTTTATTTGGAAATAATTTAAAAATTACAGGATAGTTGCAAAAATAATACAAAACCTATACAGCAAATTCCAACATAGCAGATAGCCAGATTCACCAACTTTAATGTCTTCCCACATTGACTGTATCATTCTGTCTCTCTCTACCTATCACATATATCTATTTATCGATTTTCTAAACATTGAGCATAGATTCATATCATATTCCTTGAACACTTAATACTTCAATAAACGTTTTCTAAGAACAAGGATATTCACTTACATTACCACCATAGTTACAGTTAACAAGTTCAAGAAATTTAATATTGATCTAAAACATTCAGCTTATATTCCAATTATTTTATTTGCCCCAATAATGTCTTCAGGGCATTTTTTCCTCCTTTATTACATCCAGTCCAGAATTATGTATTGCATTTAATTGTCATTGCCTCTTTAGTCTCTTCTTTTAAACTGTAAAACACATATACAACATAAACTTTCCCATCTCAACTGCCAAGCATATCATTCATTATGATCAACCACATTCACAATATTATGCTACTGTAACCATCATCCATTACCAAAACTTCTCTGTGAGAAACCCTGGAGCCATTATGCATTAATTTCCTGTTTGCTTTCCTACCCACCCCTGGTAACCTGTAATTTACTTTCAGTCTCTATGAATTTTCATATTCCAGTTCTTCCATACAAATAGAATCATACAATATCTGATCTTTTGTGTCTGACTTGTTTCACTCAATATATCTTAAAGTTTCATCCATGTAGTAGCATGCATCAGAACTTTGTTCTTCTTAAGGCTGAATATTCCATTGCATGTATATACCACATTTTGTTTATCCATTCATCTGGAAGACAGTTTCTTCTATGTTTGAGCTATTTTCAAAGATGCTGCTATGAGTATTTGTGTACAAATATCTGTCTGAATCCCTGCTTTCGATTCCTTTAGGTGTATGTCTACTATTGGAAGTGCTAGGTCATATGGTATGTCTGTGTTTAACTTTTTGAAAGACTGCCAAACTATTTCCATGAAATCTGCATCATTTTACATTCCCACCAAAAATGTCTCAAGATCCCTATATCTCCACATTCTGGTCAGCACTTGTTATTTTCCATATTTTTAGGATATTTTAGTAGGTGTGAGCTGGAATCTTGTCGTGGCTTAGATTTACATGTCCTTAATGGCTAATGATGTTGAGCATTTTTGCATGTATTAATTGCCATTTGTTTATCTTCTTTAGAGAAATGTCTGCCTAAGTCATGACCAATTTTTTAATTGTGGTTTTTGTTTTGTTTTGTTATTGAGTTGTAGACTTTCTCTATATATTCTGGATATTAAGCCTTTATCAGATATATGGTTTCTAAAGATATTCCCCAATGTTTTCTTTTAAATGTTTTATAGCTTTAGCTTTTATTTAGGTCATGGATCAATTTTGGGTTAATTTTTATACATAGTGTGAGGTAAGGGTTCACTTTTATTGTTTTGCATGTAAATATTCACTTTTTCTAGCACCATTTGTTGAAGAGATCATTCATTCCCCATTAAATGAACTTCGCAGTCTTGTCAAAAATCAACTGGCAATCGAAATATGGGTTTATTTCTGTGCTTTCAATTCTATTCCATAGGTCTACATGTCTGTCTTGTGACAATACCATCCTGTTTTGATAACTATAGGTTTGTAAGTAGGATGTGTGATTCCTCAAAATTTGTTCTTTTTCAAGATGGTTTCAGCTATTGATATTATTGACATCTTAATGATATTAAGTCTTCCAATCCATTTATTTAGGTCTTTAATTTCTTCAGTAATGGTTTATAATATTCTATATTAAAATCCTTTACATCTTTGGTTACGTTTATTCCTATATATTATATTCCTTTAATTTCTATTATAAAGAGAATTACTTTCTTGATATTTTTTTGGATTATTCCTCGCTGGTGTATAAACACACCACTAATTTTTGTATTTTGCTCTTAGACCCCCATCACTTTGTTGAATGCATGTATTAGCTCTAGTAAATTTCTTTCAGATTCTTATAGATTTCACATATAAAGGATCATATTGTCTATGAATGGGGAAGTTTCACGTGTTCCTTTACAGCTTGGATGAATTTTATTTATTTTTCTTGCCTAATTGCCCTGCATAACACTTTCAGTACAATGTTGACTAGAAATGGTGATAGTGGGCATTCTTGTTTTGTTCCTGATCTTCATGGGAAACCTTTTGATCACACCACTGACTATGATGTTAGGTATGGGTTTTTCATATAAGTGCTTTATCATGTTGAGGGAATTTCCTTCTATTCCTAGTTTTCTGTGTATTTATATCAAGATAAGATGCTGGATTTTATCAAAAGCTTTTTCTGTACCAACTGAGATGGTAATATTGTATTGTTTCTTTCATTTTATTAATGTGGTGTATCTCATTAATTGATTTTCTTAAGCTGATCTACACTTGCTGTTTTGGGATGAATCACAGTTGATAATGGTTTATTATCTTTTCAATGGGCAGTTGGGTATTTCTGCATCTATATTGATAAGGGATATTGGTGTGTTTTTTCCATTTGTGTGTATCACTGTTTGGCTTTGGTATTAGGGATTCTGGTCTCCTATAATGAATTAGGAAGTCTTTCTATCTCTTCAAATTTTTGGAAGACTTTGTAAAGGATTGTTGTTAATGTTTTGAATATTTGATAAAATTCATCTCTTAAGCCATATGATGCTGAAATTTTCTTCACTGAAAGGTTTTTGGTTACTAATTCAATCTCTTTACTTGTTATTAATCTTTATTTCTGTATGAGTCAGTTCAAGTAATTTTTGTGTTTCTAGGAATTTGTTCCTTTCATTGTGAGTCAAAAGCATTGATCTTGAAGTGGGACAAGATGGCAGCTGAGTAAGGAGCTCCAAGGGTAAGCTCAATCTACAGGGTAGTTAGAAATTACCCAGAATTATCCAAAGCAGTTGTTGCACAGTCCCAGGAGACCAGAAGCACATCCTGCAACATTCTTGAAAGAATGGAAGGAGAAGACTGTACATCTACAGTGAGGATTCATGAGTAGAGTATTCCACACCACAGAGGCCAGTGCCCTTCTTCCATTGGTGGCACAAGTCACCTCAGGATCTATTTTGTGGCTGGAGTTGGAAGCTCCATTTCCAAAAACAGGGGAGGAAGAGAGAGTTGGACCCTGACTTTAGCTACTGATCAGTAAATTCAGTTGGCTAAAGTATAATCATTAGAACTGCTAAAGTTTGAACCTATCTAAGTAAAAAAGAGCTGGTAGTTGCCTTTTTAACTCTGCTCCTAGCATGGGGAGAAACAGGGCTCTTGAAAATCCTGGTGATGGTAGAGACAGGCTTCTTTCCACCCAGATCAGATTGTAGCCCTAATCTTGGCCCCAGCTCCATCTATGGCAGGGAGGAAGCTGGTGGAACTTGCATCATCCTCTCTGGGCATCTGCAGGCACTTTCAGCTCACACAGACTGGATACTCAGACACATGTAGTTCCACCCTGCTTGCCAGTAGGATAGGAGGGGAGCTGTATTTCCTCAGCCTCTCCAGTCAATGGCAGGCATATGCTTTCAGCCCACATGAACTTGTTTGTTGAGTGCCTTTGATTCCATCTCCACCCCCACACTTCCACAGGATCGGAGGGGGCTGGTGTTTTCTCAGCCTCTCAGGGCAATTGCAGGCACCTTGGGCCTGCATGAACCTGACTGTTGGGCTCCTGTGGCTCCTTCCCCACATCGGATAAGACAAGAAGGGGGCAGTGTTTCCCCAGCCTCTCTGGATAACTGCAGGTGCCTTTGGACCACAAAGACTGAAGAGTTGTAAACCTTAGTTCCATTCCTGCCTGCAAGTAGGATAGGAAGGGACTGGTGATTCTTCAGACTTTCTGGGCAATGGCAGATACTATATGCCAATACAGACTGGATTGTTGGGCACCTGTGGCTCATCCCCCACTCCCCAATAGGAGAGGAGGGGTCTGGTGTTTCCTCAGCCTCTCTGGTAGACATTAGCAACTTTAAGCATACACAGACTGAACTGTTGGGCACTTATGGTTTCATTCCCATCCCCCAAAGGGCAGAAGGAGCAGTACTCCCTCAGACTTTCAGGGCAACTACAGTCACATTAGACCCACATAGATTAGATAATTGAGCACTTCAAAGGGTCCATCCCTACCCCTAGGCAGGGAGGGAAGAGCCAGTGCTATGTCAACCTACCTAGCACCTGTGGTTGTTTTGACCTACATGGCACAGATTTCAGCCCATACCTGCACCTCCATCCCTCCCCAGGCAGGGAAGAAAGATGAGTAATGTTTCATCCATCTCTCTGGATAACTACAGAAGGTCTTGGCCTGTACAACTTGGATTATTACACATGGTTGCTGCCCTACTCCATCAGTTTCTGGGCCAATGTGGTTACCTTCAGTCTCCACAGCTCACATTACCAACTACATCCTCGACTCCTACTACACAATAAGCAAGGGAGGAAGGGCAAGAAAGCCCTAAACTAAAGAGAGAATCTGTGTCCAGAATAAATACATGCAGTCCAGATGCCAAGATTTCAACAAAAAATAAATAAAATTCATACCAAGAAACAGGAAGATATTGCTCAGTAAAGGAACCAAAAAAGCCTCCGGATGACATAAAGGAGTTGAAACAACTAATCATTGATGTTCAAAAATATCTCCAAAAAAGTTTCATGACTTTCACACCCAAAGAATGAGCAGTGAAAAAAAAAATAGATAAATAGGACCTCCTCAAAATTAAAAATGTTTGCACCTCAAAGGAAAACACAACCCACCCAATGGAAAAAGATATTTGGTAACCATATATCTGATAGGAGCCTAATATATAGCATTTATAAAGAAATATCAAAAATAAAAAGTCAACCCATTTAAAAAATAGGGAACTTATTTGAACAGACACAGATACTTTTCCAAAGAAGAAATACAAATGGCTAAAAAGCACATGAAAAAATGTTCAATATCACTAGCTATTAGGGAAATGCAAATCAAAACTACAATGAAATATCATCTTACACACATTAGACTGGTGGCCATTAAAAAAAAAACAGAAGATTACAAGTGTTGGAGAACAGATGGAGGAATGGGAACACTCATCCACTGCTGTTGGAGATGTAGAATGGTGCAGCCATTGTGGAGGACAGTTTGGCAGTTCCTCAAAAACCTAACTATAGATCTGCCATATGAACCAGCAATTCCGCTGCTGGCTGTATGACCAGAAGAATTGAAAGTAAGGCCACGAACAGATATATGCACATGTTCATTGCAGCATTATTCACTATTGCCAAAAGTTGAAGTCAACCGGAATGCCCATCAATGGATGAATGGGTAAACAAAATGTGGTATATACATACAATGAATATTACTTAGCTGTAAAAAAGAATACAGTACTAAAACAAGGCATAACACAGATGAATGTTGAGGACCTTTTGTTAAGTGAAGCAAGCCAGGCATTGAAGGACAAATATTACATGACTTCTTTGATATGTATTAAGCAACGAGCCAACTCAGAGAGCTAGAGACTAGAAGACAGGTTTACAGGAAATAGAAGGGGAGAAGAAGTTTGTAAGCCAAAACCAATACGTGTGAAATAGAAGGTGGAAGTGAGGAGTTGCGTAGTGAAGGGATATGACAGAGGTGAAGGGGTACTATTGGGTTGGGTGGTGCAAACTTTAGAAGGGGTAGGGTGGGGAGGATTGTTGGATGGTCCATGAAACGAAATGAAACTGGGGGGAGGGCTAGGGGAGGGAACAGGTAAACACTGGAGATTGGCAGATACGTGGTTAAAACTACAATGTTGAGAAAACTCTTTTGGCAATATGACAAGAAGGGTTATTGGTTTAGGGTGTTGGATGGGGGAGCATTTGGGACAGGGCATACCTGAGGGGCAGTCTTCTAGAGAATGTACAAATGATCATTTTGTTATAGTGTGTTGTACAAGTTGGGGGAGATCCACATAATGAGTGGGAAGGTTTGGACCTCCATACTGGGAAGGCCTAATATGTTCTCAAACAGAGGACAGGGTCTCTCAAGAGCATTAGTGGTTCCTAAAAGGGAAGACAGCCTAGTCTGTCAAGTATTTAGCATTGTTGCGAGTATCTATGAATCATGCCTTTTAAGGAGTGAAGCCTGGTGGATGCCATGGACCCTAAAAGGGAGAAGGAAGGAATAGATAGATAGAAGAGCGGGTATTTAGGGGACAATGGAAGTTCTGCATGATCTTTCAATGATGGATACAGGACATGTTAAATTTCATCAAAAATTTATAAAAGTTTATGGTCTAAAATGTGAAACATAATGTAATCCACTGATCATGGTTAGTAGCTATGTTTCAATATTTGTACATCAGTTGTAACAAATGGACCATCCACATGTAAAACGGTTATTAATATGTGAAGAGGGAAAGGGGGAGGATGTTGGGTATATGGGAGTACCTTATATTCTGAATGTGATTTACTGAGACCTAAAACTTCTTTGAAGGTAAAATGGAAAAAAATAAGACACTGGAGAAGATATGGAAGAAAACGCCACTGTATAGACAGGACAACAGATATTACAGTGATGAAAGGCAAAACATCAAAAAAATGTAATATTTTTCATTTTTTAATACCTTAATTTTTAAACTTTATTTTAGTTTCAGTTTTTCTAAATTTTATGTAATCTAAGTATCCTTTAAAACGAATAAACATATTTTTAAAAATTCATACAAGTGTATAGCCTAGAGTGTAGACCGTAATATAAACCATTAACCATGGTCAGTAGCTTTGTTTCAATATTTGTACATCAGTTTTAACAAATGTACCATCCACATATGAAGGTTATTGATATGGGAAGGCGGGGAAAGGAGGATGTGTTGGGTACATGGGAGTCCCGTGTGTTCTGCATGTGACTTTACTTTGACCAAAAACTTCTTTCAAGACAAAATGGAAAAGACACTGGGGAAGAAATGGAAGAAAATGTCACTGTGTACACAGGACAACAGATATTACAGTGATGAAAGGCAAAACATCAAAAAACTTCTTAATATTTTAATTTTTTTAATATCCCAATTTTTAAATTTTTAGTTTTAGTTTTTCTAAATTATTATATATTTTATTTCTTATGTTTAAACCTATAGTTATTATTTCATTTTCCTATTAATTGTATTTGAGGATATTCTTAGCTTCATTTTTGAAGAAGTTTTGGACCACAGTAGGGTTACGACTGTGGCAGGGGAGGATCATTGGTGTGGGGTGTCAGTGATGGGGGATGCATGAGAGAAAGCATACATATAAGGTACATAAACGTGTTCAAATGTTCATGGGGCCTTGTCACAGTGGGTGGGGACTCACATAATAACCAAAAGAATATTGAATTCCCATCTTGGGGAGCTCTGCCATATTTTCTAATGGAACAGCAACTATCCCTCAAGAGCATGACAATGACTAGCGAAGCAGGATGGTCCATTGATGGGCCCTTGATACTGAAATTCATAGCTCTCAATGTTTACATTTAAAAAGAAGAAAGCTGAAATCAATTGCCTACGTACACAACTGGAGGAACTAAAAAAAAAACAGCAAACTAATCCCAAAGTAAGCAGAAGGAACAAAATAAAGATAGAGCAGAAATAAATGAAATTTAGAACAAGAACAAACAAACAAAAAAACTATAGGGGGATTTAACAAAACCAAAAATTGGTTCTTTGAGATTAACAAAATCAACACACCCTTACCTAGACTGACAAAGAAAAAAAGACTACTGACCCCACAGAAAAATGGAGATCATAAGAGGATACTAAGAACAGGGGTTCTTAAACTTTTTTGTTCTACATCATCTAGAAAGTGCAAAGGGTGTGCAGAAAAGGAATGTTTGTGGTTAAAGTTGAATAATATTTATTGGGTCTATCTATAAAATTTTAAAAGCCATAGTGTCAAATAGTATACCAATGCAAAGTTAAAATTTTGTTCTTTCTCTGTTACAGTAACAAAGTTTCTTAAATTGTTTTTCTGTTTTAGTACAAGTTTACAAAGAGTTTTTCTCCTGACTAATCAGTGTACAAAAAAGTCTCTTTGGTCAAAATAGCTTCTTGTACTTTAACCTTATCATTTCCTTGGCTGTTTAAGAAAACAAGTCTAATCACTCTTTAAAGAACATAATGTTCAAACCTGCTTTCTCAAAATCAAATCCTGAAAAGTATCTTTTATTTCAAATTATTTCAAAATATTTGTTCTTTTACCTTAAAAAAGTGAAGTAATAAAATAGTTGAGTTCATTTGATATGTTATAATTTGAATGAAAACTGTTCAGAAAGTTAAAAGAGATTCTTTAACCCTCTGTTAATCAAAGTTGTATTAGTAAAAAGTTCATATAAATACTTAAAAGGTGCATAAAATTCCTGAAAATGTAATAATGTTCTGGCATAATATTAGATAAAAATATAATGTTGTTAATCATGGTTTTAATTATTATTAAAATACAATGGTATGTATCTCAAAAACAGCTTTAACTCATACTCGTCTGATTTACAATGAAAATTGCCATAGAACAGATGCTTTAACTAAACTTGCCCAATTCACATTGAAAGTTGCCATGAGGTGATATAAAACAGTAAGCTATCATAAATTAAAGTAACACCACTGCTGTATGCAATAACCCTGCATATTTTTAGATAATTACAAAAATTAAGATCCAGTTATATTGCTATCACCATGTTTTAAAACTTGCTAAAGCCTTCTCTAGTATTTTCTTAGACAAATCAAGCCAGCCTGCATTACCCTCATGTGAAAAAACCAACAGTAAATTTTGCAGTGCTTTTGCAAGACTTTGTGCATAACCCAATCATTTATCCTGGCCTGGTGACAAAAAAATCTGCCTATGTGAAAAACCTGTAGCTATAAACCTATTTTGTTATATTAATAATATTATTTTAACCAATAATTCTTTTTACAGAATTAAAAGAAGTATCAGAAACAACAGTATCTTATCTTAAAAACCTGAAATTGACAAACTATTTGCCGCCTAAAAATGTAAGTAGCCTACACAAAATGCCAGCCACCCTACAGCCCAAAATGAAAAGCAATAATAAATTGTTGTTGCCTATGCCTCAAACTATACAAACGGGGGAAAATACTTATTTTAGCCATGCTTTGCAGCCTTACTGGATGGAAATCTTAAATTCATGAAAAACAAAAGTAACCCAAACATTTTTATGAAACCATAGTTAATAATCTAAAGTCTCCTATTCCTACTAAAACTCTATGTATGTCTATGTAAACTTTTCTTATACGTAAACTAATTTTTAATGTCACTCAAACTTCACAACATATAGCCCATCAAATAAATTATATTAATAATCTAGCTACTGACCCTATGTCTGATTGGTTTTCCTCATTATCTTAGCCCTGGATCTCATAGTTACTTTCCATATTCATCCCACTAAGAGCCCTCCTTTTACTATCAGCAGGACCATACATTCTCCAAGCTATAACACCGTGCATTCAAACAACAGACTGGAACATCACCAAGAATCACATGAACAACCTCCTCCAAAAGCATGAAATTCAATACCATCTATGAACCCCTAAAATACCATCACAATAATTCAATGAAAACCCCCTCCAACCCTCAACACCAGGGAAGAGCCCAAGATAATATTACATTGGTGCAAAAGGAATTGCAGTTTTGGACTGAATTTTAAATTTTAAATCATTATAACTAGGCTCAAACACATATTTTTTAATCAAAATAGGCATCATTATAATCAAGACATTTTTGCCAATGAGAAGTAAGTTTGTTTATTCCTGTAGTATAAAAATTCATGCTTCAGGATTTGATGAGCTCTTTGAAAGCATTTTCTTCCTCCTGCTGGTTGTAGAAACATTTTCCCTGCAAAAAGTTGTTGAAATGCTTGAAGAAGTGGTAGTCATTTGACGAGAAGTTAGGTGAATATGATGGATGAGGCAAAACTTCATAGCCCAATTCATTCAACTTTTGAAGTGTTAGTTGTGGAGAAGAATTGGGTCCTTTCTGTTGATCAGTGCCAACCAAAGGCATTGCAGTTTTTGGTGCATCTCATCAATTTGCTGAGCATACTTCTCATATGTAATGGTTTTGCCAGGATTCAGAAAGTTGTAGTGGATCAGACCAACAGCAGACCACCAAACAGTGACCATCTTTTTTTTTTTTTTTTTTGGTGCATATTTGGCTTTGGGAAGTGCTTTGGAGCTTCTTCTCAGTCCAACCACTGAACTGGTCATCACCAGTTGTCATATAAATTCCACTTTTTGTTGGACATGACAATCTGATTGAGAAATGATTCGTTGTTTTTGCATAGACTAAGAGAAGATGACACTTAAAAACAATGATTTCTTTTCAGTCATCTCATGAGGCACCCACTTATTGAAATTTTTTACCTTTCAGTTTGCTTCAAATGCTGAATGACCATGTAATGGTCAACACCGAGTTCTTTGAATGACTGTAGAATGGTCAACATTGAGTTTTTTGGTAACTTCTTGTGTAGTTTAAGAGGATCAGCTTTGATGATTGCTCTCAGTTGGTTGTTGTCAACTTCCAGTGGCCAGCAACTATGCTCCTCATCTTCAAAGCTCTTGTCTATTCAATAAATGGTGCTGGGAGAACTGGATATCAATAGTCAAAAGAAAGAAAAAGGATCCCTATCAAACACCATATACAAAACTTAACTTGAAATTAATCAAAGAATAGACTGTTCTGGCCCAGCTGGATGGGCTTAACAGCCTTGTAAAAATTTGCTTGACTGTAGTTGTGAGGTCAATTTCTGAGTTCTTTATTTGATTCCATTAGTCAATCTGTCTGTCTTTATGCCGGTTTCATGCTGTTGTTACCACTGTAGCTAAGTAATATGCTTTAAAGTCAGGAAGTGAGAGTCCTCTAGTTTTTTCTTTCTTTTTTAATACTTTTTTTTTTTTTGGCTATTTGGGGTCCCTTACCCTTCCAAACAAATTTAATTGTTGGTTTTTCAATTTCTGCAAAAAAGGCTATTGAGTTTTTATTGGGATTCCATTGAAATCAGTAAATCAGTTTTGGTGAAATTGACATCTTAAAAATGTTTAGTCTTCCAGTCCATAAATATGGAATGTCCTTCCATTTATTTAAGTATTTTTTGGTTTCTTTCAGCAGTGTTTTGTAGTTTTCTGAATACAGGTCCTTTATGTCCTTATTAAATTTATTCTTAAATATTTGATTATTTTAGTCATTATTATAAATAGAATTATTTTTCTGATTTCCTCCTCAGATTGAACATCAGTAGAGTATAGAAATATTATTGATTTTTGCATATTAACCTTGTATCCCACCACTTTTTTAACTCATTTATTAATTCTAGTATCTTTGTTGTAGATTTTTCAGGATTTTCTAAATATAGGGTCATGTCATCAGTGAATAGTGAAAGTTTTACTCTTCCTTTCCTATTTGGGTACCTTTTTGTCTAGCCTAATTGCTCCAGCTAGAACTTTTAGCACAATATTAAATAATAATGGTGACAGTGGGCATCCTTGTCTTGTTCCTGATCTCAACAGGAAAGCTTTCAGATTTTCATCATTGAGTACAATGCTAGCTGTAAGTTTTTCATATATTCACTTCATCATACTGAGAAATTTTCCTTCTATTCCTATTTTTGCAGTGTTTTTATCAAGAAAGACTGCTATATTTTGTCAAATGTCTTTTCTGCATCAATTGAAAGGATCATGTGATTTTTCTTCTTCAATTTATCAATATAGTTTACCACACTAATTGATTTTCTTGTGTTGAACCACCCTTGCATAACTGACATAAGACCCATTTGACTGTGGTATATAATTTTTAAATGTTTATTTGGATTCTGTTTGCAAGTACTTTGTTGAGGATTTTTGTGTCTATATTCATTAGAGATTGGTCTGCAATTTTCTCTTTTTGTAGTATCTTTATCTGTTTTTGGTATTCAGGTGATGTTGGCTTTAAAGAATGAGTTTGGTATCATTCTTTCCAGTTTAATTTTTTGGAAGAGCTTGAGCAAGATCGGTATTAGTTGATCTTTGAATGATTGGTAGAATTCACCTGTGAAGCCATCTGGTCCTTTTCATCTTTGGGAGGTTTTTGATGACTGTTTCAATCTCTTCACTTGTGTTTTGTTTGTTGAGGTCTTCTATTTCTTCTAAAGTCAATGTAGGTGGTTCATGTGTTTCCAGGAATTTGTCCATCTTATCTACATTTTCTAGTTTTTTGGTATACAGCTGTTCATATCATCCTCTTATGACCTTTCTTATTTCTACAGAGTCACCACTTTCATTTCTGATTTTATTTATTCCTGTCTTCTCTATGTTTTCTTTGTCAGTCTAGCTAAGGGTTTGTTGATTTTGTTTATCTTAAAGAACAAACTTTTGGTTTTCTTGATTCAACTGAATAGCCATATCTCCAAAGAAGGAAAGAGGCCCCCTATCTCACATGTTATACAAAAATTAACCAAAGGAAATGTAGGAAAACATCCTCAAGATCTTGTGTTAGGCAGTAGTTTCTTAAGCCTTATATACAAAGCATGAGCAACAAAAGAAAGAAAGAAAGAAATGAGATCTCCTCAAAATTCAATACTTTTTCACATCAAAAGATCGAGTCACAAATGTGAAAGGGCAGCCAACTCAATGGCAGAAAATATTTGGCAATAACATAATGATAAGGGTTTAATATCCATGACATATAAGGAGATCATACAACTCAACCATAAAAAGACCAAGTGTCCAATTTAAAAATGGGCAAAAGACTTAAAAGACAACGGTTGAAAAGAAATACAAATGACAAAGAAACACATGAAAAAATGTTTCAACATCACTAGCAAATCAAAACTACAATGAGATGTCATTTCACACCTATTTGACTGGCCGCTATTCAAAAGTATATGTTAGAGAGGACATGGAGAGATAGGAATGCTTATTCACTGTTGATGGTGGTGTAGAATGGTACAGCCACTGTGAAGGACTGTTTGGCCATTCCTAATGAAGTAGAATATAGATTGTCCATGGGACGTGGCAATACCATTGCTATGTATATATCCAGAAGAACTGAGAGCAGTGATACAACTAGATATCTGCACACTGATGTTCATAGCAGCATTATTCATGATAGCCAAAACTTGGAAACAACCCAGGTGCCCATCAACCGATGAATGGATAAATAAATTGTAGAGTATATACACGTTGGAATATTATGCACCAGTAAGAAGAAATAGAGTTGAGAAACATAACAATATGGATTAACCTGTAGGACATCATGTTGACTAAAGTAAGCCAGACACATAAGGGAAAATACTATATGATTGGCCTATTATGAACTAAATATATTATGTGAAATATGAATATGGAAAGAATTGCATATATAAGACCACTTTTCCTTGAAGCTGAACAAATGTATGTTAATAGAACAAAATGTTAATATCAGACAAAAAACTCAACATATACTAAATGAAGGAGACCAGATATAGAGTATTGTATGATCCCATCTATATAAAATGTAAATATAAATCAATTCATAGCTCCTTCCATCAATAGGAAGATCTATTTTTACTCCCCTTTAATCTGCATCTTCTTATTGATCAGCTTTGGCCAATAGGATACAACAGAAGTAAAAGTGTGTCAATTCTACACTGTGGCCTCAAAAGACTTCCGAGTTTTCCTTAATTTTTCTTGGCCAATCACAATGAAAATAAATCGTCTTAGCTCACTGGAGGATGGGAGATGACATAAAGTTGATATGAGCCATCCCAGCTAAGGTCATCCTATATGAGCCAGCCCCCAGCCAACCTAGTAGCCAAGTACATTGACATGAGTGAGCTCAGCTAGACCAGCATAACCTCCCAGCTACACCCATCCCAAATTGTTAACCAACAAAACCTTATGCTAAATAAATTATTGTCATTATAATTCACTAATTTGGGGGTGGTTTGTTGCACAGCAAAAGCTGACAGATGCACGGAAGCAACTCATTGTCTTTACCTTTCAAGCAGGCCTGGATTTGATCCCTGTGAGCTAAATGTGTCTCTGTCACCACTTGCCTCTTCTCTCAAATTAGGATTGGCAGGAGGCCAAAGCCTTCAAGATAATGACTAATGAGTCAGGATTAAGAGAGGATAAATTGAACACTTAATCTTCTGCTATCCGGGTACCTTAAATCTTATAAAGACTACTAATTATGAAGTCAGCCTTTACTAGAAAAGTCTGCTTCTCTTTACTTTTAGGTTTTCATGGTCTAGAATTTAGTGTTATTATCTGTCAATCTGTACCTGTGGTTGGTGCAAAGCAGACTGGACAAAGCCAAGAATCAGAAGTAGAGGTAACAATATCTAAACCTTGGGGAGAGGGTTCTAAGAAGAGGTACTAGGGGAAATGATCCAGAGATAAAACTTCACAAAACTAGCTGGACCAAAATTCAAGAAAAATGCCAATACTCGGAAGTTTTCAGGGATAGGAAATCCATAAAATACAAAGGCTGGATTAAAGGTGGAAATCAGATTGAACAATGACCTGTTCTTAATAGACAGAGCATATAACATATTAAATATTGCTGCCTACCACTTATTATATTGTCTGGGCATTCCCAATTCTGGTGTCTTAAATGAATACTTTAGAACACCAGAATTGGTTCCACTTTAGCCTGTTGTTTTCAGCTCAATTTTTTTTTTTTTATCATTTTCTTAACTTGCTTGTATTCTTTTGCCTAAAAAATGTGTAGCTTTCTAAACATCTGGAGCAAAGTAATAATCATTATGCTATACCTTGGATCTTAGCTGAACCAAAGAGTGATTTAAAGATAAATTGGTCACAAATGGACAAGTCTGTAATCTCCCAAGAAAAGCTATTTTCAAAGAGTAGACTATAGACAAGGTAGTGTAATTAACTCATTGCTTGAAAGCCAAACTGTACTTATAAGCTCAATGATTTTAAGCAAGTTCATTAACTTCTCTGTTCCTCAGTTTTCTTATTTGTAAAATAGAGATAATTTTAATACTACCTACATCATAGGGCTCTTATGAGAATTCAGATGAATGAGTTTAATGCTTGGCACAGTGTCAGGAATATTACACAACCAGAAAATATTAGTTTTTAGTTATTATGGATCAATCTGAAAAAAAGAAAATGTAAGGATTTCTTTGTGCGGGAATTCTGGACAGGATCTTGGAGCAAGGATGAGTTTTCTTCCCAAGGGAAATGATGCAAATTTCTTTTTAAGAGGAAACATGTAAATATGGGCCAAACACTGCTGATTCTGCCTCCAGGGGCTAAGTATGATCCAAAGAAGAAGGAAAAGACATATTCTTCCTGCTTTGGTCTGGAACACAGAATTAAAAAGGGGTCTTAAATAGGGGTCTTGTAAGTCCAGTGATTCCTGGGAATGGTGACAGAACACAAGGTTGATAGTGATGTTGGGATGAGGATGACATTGACTCTGTAGACGAGGTGGGTTCCATGGTGCTCAGCTGTGATGGAACATGTGAGTGTGTGTAAAACACTTCCTGGGAACACCAAGAAATAACCAGAGGCAACATTTGCAGAGGGCCAAGGACCTGTGGTTCTGAGTGAGTGAGAGTGAACCCTGAATACTACTACTGAAATGACCCTTCCTGAATGCCCTAGCTGGAGAAAAAGGCCTGGATAAATTTGAGGACATTGGGTGCTATGTTTCAATGAAATCATTTAACTTATTAACAAAGGCTTGAAATATAGGCTGTGAATGAACTTCCTATTTCTGTGAGGTTTCTATTGTTTGCAAGATTGACAACCTGCAAACAACAGTGAGAAAAAGAGGGATTTCCTGCCTCTTGACAAAATATGAACTCTGTCTCCATTTCCTCTCAGCCGCCACAACCTCTCCTTGCTGCCCCTGTCAGTCTAACTAATAAAACCACAGTTGGTAAAGAAAGCTGATGTTCCCCACGGTGAAATGTTTTCTTCAGATTCTAATTGGGCCACTTGCTCCTCAGCTCTGCTCTCACAGGCAAGTGATGTTTGGGCATCACTGCCTCCTTTCACTTCGCGTGACTTAACACCCAACAGCAAGAAAGTCACCCTTTCATATGCCTAGCAAAGGCTCTCAACCTGAAAGAGACACGGATGTTTTCATTGGCCTCTGGAATCAGCTTGTCAAGTTCAAGGAGAGGAAGTGTGCAGAGAAAAGGAAAAAAGAACCTGCCAGAACACACTCTTCCATACCTTGTCAAAAGAATTATAACTGCTCTGTTTACTAACAAAGATGTCAAAGTCCTTTTCATGCCTAGAGTTTTACAAATTGAGAAATCAGAGAAAAAAAAGAAAAGAGCTAAATACTGGGGTGTTTTGTTGTGTTTTTGTTGTTGTTGTTGTTGTCTTCTATAGCTAAGAGATCATCAGAGAACCATGATTCAAGAAGATGAAGACATGGCCGACAGAGCCTGAGGAAATTTTACCCTGTTCAAATAACCCCACCCAAAAGTGACCTGGGCATGCACAGGTCTTACATGTGCCCACTTTCAAAATGCTCACATAAAGTTCTTTTTTAGAAACAACAAATATTGGCAGCTGATAAGATTTGTTTTTTTCTGTTGTTTTGTTGTTTTGTTTTATTTTGTTTTCTTTTTTTTTTTTACCTTTGCAATTCATGATGATTCATGATAATGCTGTAATTTCTTAGCATTCTTGAACATTGGACTCCAAAGTGAGTTAAAACACAGTGGATGCTGTTTCCTTTTGCCAGCACCAAAACACACAAATAGAACAGACAAAAATATATTGAGACAATACTACAAATTTTTTTTAGTCAAGAACTGGGGTGGCTGAATTTCCATTTTATCACAGTCATTCTGTTGGACCCTGAAGAATCAATGTAAGGGAAGCAGACTTGGCCCTGTGGTTAGGGTGCCCATATACCACATGGGAGGTCTGCGGTTCCAACCCCAGGCCTCCTTGACCTGTGTGGAGCTGGCCCACGCGCTGTGCTGATGCATGCAAGAAGTGCCCTGCCATGCAGGGGTGTCCCAGCATAGGGAGGCCCCACACGCAAGGATGCACCCCATCAGAAGAACTTTCCACTATCAACTTTGCCCAGTGAGGAAATAATTCCCTTGGGAGTACTTCCATGTCCTTTTCAAGGTGATGGGGAAGTATGCTTGACAGGTTTTGCCACAGAAGGCTTGAAAAATGTAATGGGCAAAAGGGCAGCGGGCACATGGAAGGAATCTGAAAAGACTGACAAAGGAAATAATCTCCAGAAATACGAAAGTGTATTCCTTATACAGAGCTTTGAAAGGTTCAAGAAAACATCCCACAATAGAAAGGGATCTGACTACTGGTCAGAAGAATCAGAATCGCTAGTGATGCCACTGCATGGTCTGAGGGAGTGAGGGTTCCCCTTCCCCCAATTCCTACCAACCCTTCCCAAGATGCCTCAAGTGTTTTTAATAACAACATCCTTTAAAATCCACAAATGCATTTCTCTATCTTTGAGTGGGCAAAACATTTTTAGGAAACTTGGCTATGTTTATTGATCTGCAACAGAAATCTAATTTTGAAAATATATTTGCTGAGTGCACACACTTTCAAGCCCCACCCCACCCCCCCTTTGTCCTTCATACTGCTAAGTCCCCTCTAAACAGAAATACTGGAGCTGCCACTCTTGGACTGGAAAAATTACTCCTTCTCCTTGGAACTCAGTTTTTCTTCATCAGACATATTCAGGGATTGGACTATATGATTTCTGTGGTCTTACAGCTAAAGTTCTATACATTTATTAGCCTCAAGCTATAAAACATTAGCACTCTGCTTTCACCAAACCAAAATCAAAAATCATCTTCTGCTTTGTTCCTTATTTTTGTCACGCAGCTCTAATTCGGATTTGATCTCCTGATAGCTGTTAATCTTCTGATGGAGGGAAAAAATTAATTCCATAAATGGTCCTCTGGTGATCATGGGCTCTTAAATGCTAAGCTTTATTTGTTAGCAACCCCATCCTCGGCATGTTCCCATTCCTCTGTGTGCACATGCCACAAATTCCATCTCGGTGTCTGTTCCAGCTCTTGGCAAACACCCGCAACATCCTCGCTCACTGTGATCAAGTTAAATTGTGTATCAAAATAAACCCTAAACATTGTAAAGCCTAATAGAAAATTTAATCCATCTTTATTTTTATTGTGTCCTAATACTGTAAATTTGGTTTTTAACTGATGGATGCCATCCTGTGGGCAAACTTGGTAACACTGAGCCATTGCTCACTCACCTCTGGTCAGCGCTGATGCAATTAGCAATAGACAAATATACATTTTATACTCTACTAGCATTGGAATTGAGCTAGAATAAACTCAGGATGGTCTCTGTCAAAAAGCCCAACTCCCATTGGTGACAGCAGCGTAAACCATTTATTGAAAGGCTGCTAGCGAACTCAATAAGAAAGTCGGTTTTGTTCCACAGATGATTATTTCCTGCTACAAATATAAAAACCTTGTTGTGTCTTCACAATGTTCTCCTGAAAAGTTTTCATAGCTATTTCTTTCCTTCATAAAAAAGGGAGGAAAAAAATGTGTGGTGTTATATCTCAGTGAGGTAAGAACTCAATTCTGCTGTAAAACTGAGCTTTACTGCCTAATTCACCAAATGAATCAACCTGATTAGCTGTCGAGTACAAACTGCTGAGAGCCACCACAGGGCGGTCACCTTTACACTTAACAGCACAGGAAAATTACAATTTCAAAAAAATATTTAATCATTTACTTTAAAATAGCAAATCCAGTCATTGTTATGAGTGCTGCTTAACACAATTTCATGCCCTCAGCCTTGCTGAGCTGTGTTTTCTCTCTACTGTCTTTGCACAAGGGGATGGTGAATGATTAAAGTTGGCAGCCTCACCCCAGACAACAGACTACAAGTCCTTAAAAGCACACAAGAAGTCCTACAGAAGCCACCAGAGGAAAGTGACAAGCTGGCAGTAGCCCATAGAGTAGCCGTATTTGCCCAACAATGTTTACCCTAGGAGTGGATAAACTGTAAGTTAATTATGCCAGTACCATAGGTTTGTCCTCTTTCATGTTTATCTTTAGAGAATTCTGGTGAAACTATTATTACATATGATAAGTATCCTATAATCCCTTGTACTAAAGTAATTTGAACATTTTTTTTTCTAATTCCACTATTAGACTGTGAGTTCCTGCAAAGTAGGAAAGTTCTTACACAAACCTTGGATATTTTAGGATTGTCTTATAAATATTAATTACTTAGAATCTTATTAAAAGAAAAGGAAAATAAGTCACCCCTTTCTTAGGGAATATGTGCTTTTAATTTTCTAATTGTACCTTAGAAAACTTAGGTGGATCAGCCATGTGGGATCTAAGCCCCTCTCAATTTAGAGGTGGAGTGGACATCAGCATCCCAGGGTCCACAGGATGGAGGAATAAAATATGGATTAGAGTGGACTTACTGGTATTGTACTATAGAGCTATTGTGACTCTAGCAATGGAAGAAATTGTATCATTGATGTGGAGACAGTGTCCATGGTAGTTGCTGAGGGCAGGGAAAGGGAAGAAGAGATGTGATGTGCGACATTTTCGGGATTGGAGTTGTCCTAAATGATATTGCAGGGTCAGATGCTGTACATTATATATCCTGCCATAACCCACTGAAGGGATTGGGGGCGAATATAATGTATTCACCAAATGGAATGATTGTGCCACAATAATGAAAGAGGTTGTTGATGTGAGAGAAGTGGGAGGTGTGGTACCCCACACCTCTTGGGAACCTCTTATATTTTTTATGTAACATTTTTTTGTGATCCATGTATCTTTTTTAAAAAAGACAATTAAAAAATAAATTTTAAAAAATATGAAAAAAGAAAACTTAGGTGGATTTTCAAAATTATCTATTTAATCAATAAAGAAGAATCAAAATCTTAACTATGAATCTTTACAATAACCATCAATACTCAGCTCATCCAACAAACAAGAAAAAGAGAAAATAAAAGAAGGAGCAAGAATGAAAGAAAGGGCAACAGCTAGACCATCAGTTGCATTTGCTACCTTCTATGGTTAGAGCAGTGATTTTCAACCTGGGCACTGTTTGGGGCAGGATAATATGAAGGGCTGTTCTGCACACTGTAGGATGTTCAGCAGCATCCCAGGCCTCTACCCACTGGATACCAGTAGCATTAGCCTCCTCCTGCCAGTTGTCACAACCAAAAACATCTCCAGACATTGAAAAAAGCCCCCTGGAAGCAAAATAACCAACATCCCTCATGAACCAATGAGAACCATTGTGTTAGACTTGTACTTAGAATGGACTTTGCCAAGGTAATAAAATGTACAATAGATTTTACCTAGCATATTTTTACATCATGGCCATATCCTATTCAGTTAACATATTTTTGCATTCTGTCATGTTCTTCTGGAATCAAATTAAAAATATAATTTGATTTTATGTGGCTCAAGCAGTTGAATGCCTGCTTCCCACATGGGAGTTCCCGGGTTTGGTCCACAGTGCCTCCTAAAACAAAACAGCAATAAAAAAACAAACAACATGGGAAACGGACTTTGGCCCAGTGGTTAGGGCGTCCATCTACCATATGGGAGGTCTGCGGTTCAAACCCCGGGCCTCCTTGACCCGTGTGGAGCTGGCCATGCGCAGTGCTGATGCGCGCAAGGAGTGCCGTGCCATGCAAGGGTGTCCCCCGCGTGGGGGAGCCCCACGCGCAAGGAGTGCGCCCGTGAGGAGAGCCGCCCAGCGTGAAAAGAAAGAGCAGCCTGCCCAGGAATGGCGCCGCCCACACTTCCGTGCCGCTGACGACAACAGAAGCGGACAAAGAAACAAGACGCAGCAAATAGACACCAAGAACAGACAACCAGGGGAGGGGGGGAAATTAAATAAATAAATCTTTAAAAAAAAAATGAAAAAGCCAACTTAGGGGAGCTGATGTGGCTCAGTATTGAGCACCATCTTCCCACATACAAGGTCCTGGGTTCAATCTCCAGGCCAGACACCTCAAATATATATACATAATATATATATAAAACAAAGGGTAGGTAGACAAGTTCCTAGGTATTGCAACCTCTTAAACTCATTAAACTATTCCTGACATCTGAGGATAGCTCTTCTCATCTCAGGCTTCTGACACAGTGGAAAACCTAGACTAGACTGGACAAGACTGCAGCTGATGGCAGTAATCAGATTGGGTCAAAGCCACTCAAAGTTTGGGGCCACTTCAAGATTTTAATGATCTCTGGATATGAAACATAATTTAAATCTATTTCAGGCTTATAGAAAAATGTTAGACTATTTAGGTGGCCAATAAAAGAAAATTTAGTGCAACTCAGATTTTAAAAAGTAGGGGAAATTGTTGATCATGAAAATGAAAGTTTCTCATATGCCAATCCTGAAGAAAGGGCTCCAATTTCTTTCCTGCTCGCTCTCTCTCTTTACCATTCACATTATGGATCCAGTTTCTTTCTTTTTCTACTCACTACCACCTTAAGTTTCATTCTTCTCATATCAACTACATGCTTCCTTTTCCAAATCTATTAGGAAAATTAATGTTACAACTCTCCAAGGGTCCTGGAATTCAATCAAATCATCATTACTGTCATATCCCATCCCCTGTCAAATGAATCTGGATTTGGTAAGGAAAGACATTATTTGAAAGAGTTATTGAAAAGGGGGGAAAGGGTTATTGAATTGGGAGAGCATTCTGACCATAGGATCAGTAAAAGTCTCAAGGGTTGGGCAAAAACAATTTTCTTTTACAGAGAGGAATAAATGACACCAGAATGAACTGGATGTGGGAAAGTGGAGAAATGAGATGAGAAGGTGTCCTGATCAGATCAGAGACTGGTTGACATTGAAGCCAGCCTATTCTCTGTGAGGGGCCCTTATGGAGGGGCTGTGTGCTGCCTCAGACTGAGGGTGAGCCAAAGTTCAGGTGATGTGGGCTATGGGTGGGAGGCTGTTGGTCCCTTCATAGATGACCTAAGCATAGATAACCTAAGCTAACCTAAGCAGTCTGTGTCCTGACTTGTGGGTGTGGGACGGTAAGAGGCTGCAGTCCTGCCCTTGGTAACCATGGCTACAACTCCAGTCTCAGGGAAACAGTTTAGCAATGCAAACTCTGTAAACTTTAAATATTCAGGGAAAATGCAAACCAAATGTGCTAAAAGCTTACCTAGAATGTATGAAGTCCATGCTAAAAGCTTACCTAGGATGTGGAAGATATATGCTAATTCAAACCTATTGAGTACTGAAACAAAGAATGATTTAGCACTTACCCTATATAAAAGGAACTAGAAAATCTTGTTGGAGGCTTGGGTTTGAAACAGAAAGCTCCCAAGTCCCGCTGGCCTTCAATAAATCATTTTTCCTTCTCAAAATCATTCCTGAGTCCTGGCCTTTCTATACGCAAATAATTGAACCTCTCTCAACTTCTACAACACAGGGACTTGGGGTAAGGAAAGAATCTTAACCAAAGTTCAATTAACAAGCATATTGTTCCAGTTGATCAGTGGACACATACAGTTCAGCTAATCATTTATGAGAACGAAGAAGGAATTTAGAGTCGCTGTGTCTGGCCTGGTCTGGTCATATCTATACAAGGAGGGCATCCATGAAGTCTTACCTAAGTTATATAGAGAAGGGTGTTTTTTTGCATTAAGCTGCTAGAGTGAGAAGATTTTATAATCTTCACTACTTTACAGGCTTGGATAAAGTTCAAATTGTCACCCAAAACCAGTGATTGTGGTTATACAAAAAGAACGTGCTGACTGGTCCTAGAATACCACGGTCAATTCCTGGATTGAGGGTAGAATGAGCACATGAGAGATGGAGAGATGGAGATAGGAAAAACAAATCGGGTGTATTTATAAGGGGAAAGGAAGTAAATGGTTTCCAGAAATGCCTCTAATATTGTTGGAGAATTTGAGAGAGGTTCAATTATTTGTGTATAGAAAGGTCAGGACTTAAGAATGATTTTGAGAAGGAAAAATTATTTTTTTTTTAAAGATTTATTTATTTATTTATTTCTCTCCCCTCCCTCCCACACCCCGGTTGTCTGTTCTCTGTGTCTATTTGCTGCATTTTCTTTGTCCACTTCTGTTGTTGTCAGCGGCACAGGAATCTGTGTTTCTTTTTGTTGCATCATCTTTGCTGTGTCAGTTCTCTATGTGTGCGGCACCATTCCTGGGCAGGCTGCACTTTCTTTCACACTGGGCGGCTCTCCTTATGGGGTGCACCCCTTGCACGTGGGGCTCCCCTACGCAGGGGACAACCCTGTATGGCAGGGCACTCCTTGTGCACATCAGCACGGTGCATGGGCCAGCTCCACCCGGCTGAAGGGGGCCCAGGGTTTGAACCACTGACCTCCCATGTGGTAGACGAACGCCCTAACCACTGGGCCAAGTCCACCGCCGGAAAAATGATTTATTGACGGCTAGCCGGACTTGGGAGCTTTCTGTTTCAAACCCAAGACCTGAACAAGAATTCTGAGTTCCTTTTATACAGAGAGGAAGGGTCAAATTGTTCTTTGTTTCAGTGCTCAATAGGCTTGAATTAACATATATCGTCTACATCCTAGGTAAGCTTTTAGCATGGACATTATACATTCTAGATAAGCTTTTAGCACATTTGGTTTGTATTTTCCTTGAATATTTAAAGTTTATAGACTTTGCATTGTTAAACTGCTTCCTGGGACTGGAGTCGTTGCCATGGTCACCAAGAGCAGGACTGCAGCCTCTTATCATCCCACACCCACAAGTCACAGACAGCTTAGGTTATCTACAAAGAGATGGAGAGCCTCCCACCCAGAACCCACATCAATATTACCCACTGCCATGGTTTGATTTTCAATATTTACATTAAAAAAATAATGCTATAAAGCAAAAATCACAATGCAATATATTTTACTACTTACAAGATAATTACAGGCTTAGTATTTTAAAATAAATGTCAATTCATAGTGTGGTAATTAGTGTGGTTTGGCAGCAAACACAAGTTTAAAGCGTAGGATGATCATCTTTCCATCCTTTATTTTATGTTTACAGTTGTGTTTTAGTTCCACATTTTGAGATTATAGCAATAGCCTGATGTTGAGACCGTTTGTGAACGTGAGGCTCTAACCAAATGGTCCCCCTAAACAGCCCTGACTGCCACCACTACCGTTACCACCGTTCCATTCCCTTAGGTCCTTCACTTTTATTAGTAAGCCTTCAAAGATAGTCACAAAATTAGAAATAGGGTTCATGTTCAAATGATAGAATGAAATATAAATATGAGTGCTTAGAGTGGGTTCAGAAAAGTAAACTCCCTTTTAAGGAGAATTACTTAACAGACAATTTCCATGGCGGTGAGTACACAGTGCAGTAAAGAGCTTTAGAGATTGGGAAAAGGCTAAAGTTAAGCTGTGCTCCCTGGAGCATTGTTGAAGCAGTTTATTTTAAATATGCTAAAATGTTAGGGTATTATCTTCTAATAAGATGAGATCAAAGAGGAGTCAACAAATAGAACTAAGAAAATAGATGTTGTTTCAGAGTTCAAAAGTTCAACAGTGTGTGCCTTCCGGCTTCCTGCTGTCTTCTGCTAGTATTATCAGAATATTCAAGATTTTCAGGAAAGCTTGGAGAGAAGGCAATAAGGATTCCTTTGATATTTCTAAGCATAAAGGCACCCCTTAGCTTCCAAACGGACTATGGGACTATGCTCCAAGAGTTCAAGTTGCGAGCTGTTTATTGAAGACCCAGTTTGTATTCTCCCTAGAGACAACCAGATAGCTAAGGCAATAGAAGCTAAATTCCATCTTGTGAAACCCAGACTTCATACTATAAAGCTCTTGTGAGAAAAGGCAGTCAGAATCTCCTGGTAGAAGTACTTCAGTTTCAAGTCCAGTGTTTGTTGTTTGTTTATTTTTTGTGGCCTGCTGGAGAAGACCGAGGCTCCAATGGGGGTAGTGGGAGTGGGGGATGAAAAATGGGAATTATAGAAAACCTAACGATGAAAATCTCTGTAGCCCAGGACCTTCCACCCAGGGAACAGGAGGCATCCCTCTCTGCTAACATCCTACCCTCTGTACCTGTATTCCTGGCCCTTCTCAAACTAGAGTTTGGGAAGTTTGCGTTCCTATCTGACTTTCTGTAATGTAATGCCTGATTCATCTTTCCACCTTTTATTTTTGTCATAAAATATACACATCACTCTTCTGAGATTTAATAATGGATCATATTTTAAGCAAAAATAGACAGCAGGTATTAAAAGGAATATTTCCTCTTTTGAGCTTTTTTTTTTAAACTTAGGCATGTTTAGATCTGTAATGGATTTAGACAAACCAACTTTGTACAATTTTTAAGATAATAACCAGTTATTAGTGTACCATAATGGCACACTAATAGATGTGAGATCATTAATGAAGCTTCCAAAATTGCCAGTTCTCTAATAAGTATTTCATATCTCAGGACAATATAAATAAAAACATATTACCTATTAGGATTTCCTGGTTTTAAATAGTTGAAATTCAAATTTAGTGTTATATAATTCAAAGCTAAAATGAAAATTTAAAATTGGATATTTGATGCAACTGTAAAGAAATATAGTCAAGTAAGTCCAAGACTTATCATCAGCAAGAGCATGAGAGAGAATTTGTCAGTGGGATGGGAAAAAAATATCCAATTGAGTAAAAAAATGACCCTTAGGTAGAAGAGGAAAAAGCTACAGAAAAGGACAATCATGTTACACAGAGAAGGGAGGGAAAGTGATAAGAAAAGACAATTGTTTTACAAAAACTGAGAAAAGATTAAAAGATAAGAGCACAATTCCTTTCCTTTTTTGAGAATAGACAGGTATTTGGCAAGTAAAGTAAGGATTTCAGAATTGTGTTTGGACAATGAGAACAAAGTAGATAATCCAACTTGCTGCCCCTCCACCCCCACCCCTTCTCCAGGATTGGGGGCAAGTGTGCCTGGAATTGATTGAAGCAGGATGCTTGTATCATCAGCCTTCCTGGGCAATGTTCTGTCACTCACAAAATCTCGAGATTGGTATCTTAGCATAATTACTGTTATTATTTTTTTCACATTAATAAATATTTTCTCAAAAAAATGTTACTATTATGTCTGCCTTGCATTAGAGAAATTCTCAGGAGTACTAGAAAAAGGAAACATGCACAAAATTGATAGTCCATAAAACTAATTTCCTGAACTCTCATGAAAGAGATGAACTAAGATCCATGACAGTCATGCAATAAAGTTGAAGAACAAGAGGCCTTTTCCCTGCTCTTATTTCAAGTCCAAAAAAGTCTTGGGGAATTTCTTCACTATGAAACAAACAGCTACATTCTGAAACTTTTCTATAATTGACAGAATTTTTTACCAAGAATACCTTATCCAGCTTTCCAGTCAAAGAGAAAAAGAATCAGGCTAAAGAGATCAGAGGTTTACATGTTTATTAGATAGAATCCACCAGATGGCACTGCTTTAGACCTTATCCTGGTAATTTTCATTACTCAGTAATGTGCTTGTGGTTGGTCCTTGGGGAAATACAAGCTAGCACTTTGGTGTAGTGTCTTATAGGAAGTAATTAAACATGCCAGTAAAACTTGTTCTATTGCTGAATTTGTGACCATGATTATTTCTTAACTTTCTGCTTCCCATAGTGTAGAAATCTAGCAACCACAATACTCTATACTACTAACTGCCTAACCAGAGAAGGAAAGATCCACTTTGAATAGATGGGAGGAGAGTGTCTTGTGGTTACTGGATTTCTGTACTGTGGGCAACGGATAGCAAGAAATGACCTCAGTCACAAATACAGCAGAGATATGGGCATCTTGCAGTTTATCAAGATAATGTTTAGCATTTCAGACTGTGTACTTTACAGACATTATTTCATTGATCCTGAAAATATCTCTCAAATAAACAATAATTATATTATCGAGGATTTTTTTTACCAAGCAGTAATCTTATAAGAGCTCAAAAATTGACAGAATGTAAATTCAGAATTATATTTCTAATATTTAATTCTCTAGATTATGCCTTGGTAATTATTTGTCATGTAAGGTATCTAAGTGGAATTAAAAATCTATGCAGCACTATGATATGTAGAAAATTGCACCATCTTTCAACACGGTAGCTGAAGGCCTCACTGTATGTCTAATTACCTGTGACCTTGGAAAGGACATAACCTCCAGGCCTAAATGACTTTATCTGAACATTAGTTGGCTTGAACTAGTTCTCATCATATCTGCAGTATAGTGAAGCATTTGACAGACTCCAGTTTGAATTCCTGCTCCGTCACTTAGCTGAGTAAATTTGATTGTTACTTATTTGAGCCTCAGTTTCTGTATCTCTAAAGCAAGAGTAATAATAATACATATTTCTTTCACTTGCCTGAGAAAATTAAATGTGATAATAAATGTAAAGTGCTTGGCACCATGTCTGTCATACACAAAATATCCAAGAAATGGCTATTATCCTTTAGCAAATATGTTTCTAAACCTTGCCACTAAAGAGCCTCTTAATGGATTGAACGTGATCTAGATTCCGTAGCTGATTCCAGTTCTGCCAAATCATCAGGTGGTGTTATTTAGCTTTTAATAAATTTAGTAAGTAATAACTTACTTTATCAGCTCTCTTTATCCTGTTTTGTAAGGAGAGGTGATCAGGTCTGGCCAGAATGTTAAAGGCAGATATCCAAAAATTCAGAAGAGTGACTTAATCAAAGTCACAGCTGCTATGAATGTCAGCACTTTATCTACTGTTCCAAAAGTTTTTGGCTTGCAGTAATGCCCTTGGTCCAGGCTGAGTCTTGCCAACCCAAGTAATATTTCAAAGGTTGATTTAGATTTGGCTGCTCAAAGCATAGATCACTAGTACAATCTTCATGACATTTCTAGTCCAAGGCCAAGATTCTACCATCCTTAAAATTTATAGCTATAAACAAAGCAGTGGCACACTGCTAAGTTAAAATGGATAAAGTTTTATGATACAGAAATAAGTATGTCTTAATTATTTCCCCCAATATAGGTGAGCTCGAGTTGATTTGGTGGTATTTTCTGTCAGGATATGTGTTTCGGCAGTAGGAGAAAGGTTCAAAAGGGACCCACTATGGTCTAAATCATCACTGACTGAATCTAAAAGCCAGTTTCTCACTAAAATACCTAAGAAGATTCAGAAGAAAATGAATAACATACATAAAGACTTACAAAAAAATCCCAAATGAGTAGATTATTTCATTCCCTATCATGGTAGAAGAGAGAAATGAAAATCATAATCAGAAAAAAAAGGCAACAGGCAACAGTGTTGCAGATATATGTTCCAAAGATGGCCACACCCATCTCGTGAGTCCTTCTTACAATGGGACCTTGACACTCCTTCATCAAAAGGTGAGGTTTATTTTCCCTTCTCCTGAATATGAGCCTCTTTAGTTACTTGCTTTTAAAAAAATAGAAAAAGAGGAAGTGACATTGCATGACTTCTGAGGTTAGGTTAGTGTTCTAGTTTGCGAAAGCAGCTCAAAGCAGATACCATAAAATGGGTTGGTTTTTAACAGTGGAAATTTATTAGCTCACAAGCTTACAGTTTTAAGGCTGATAAAAATGTCCAAATAAAGGCATCATCAGTTGATACTTTCTCCCTGAAGACCAGTGGCTAATGATCCTGGACTCCTCTGTCACATGGCAAGGCACATGGTGGCATCTGCTAGATTCTCCCTTCTCTTCTGGATTTTGTTGTTTTCAGTTTCTTGCTTTCATAGTCTATTCTTCTCTCCATATTCATTCTGTTTATAGAGGATTCTAGTAAAAGGATTAAGACTTGCTCTGAATGATGTGGATCACATTAAGCTAAGATCCTATTCAACAAAAGATCATATTTTCAATGGGTCCACACCCACAGGAAAGGATTAACTTTAAAAATATACTTTTCTGGGGCACATAAAGCTTCAAACCATAACAGTTAGAAAAGGTAATACAGGTTCTGCTTTCTATCTCTCTCTGTTTGCTCATCCTTGGAACCCAGTCATCATTCTGTGAGGAAGCCCAGGCCTCATAAAGATGTCACTAGTAGGTGTTCTGGCCAACAGCTCCAGCTAAGTTCAAAGCCAACAGCCCAATCAACCACTAGTCACGTGAATGAGTAAGGCTTCAGGTGATCCCAGGCCCCAGACTTTGAGACGTCACATTTGATGCTGAGTGGAGCAAACTACCCCCACCAAGCCTTGCCAACATTGCAGATTTGTTTGCAAAATAAATGTTGTTGTTCAAGATGCTAAATTTTGAGGTGGTTTGTTACACAGCAATTGATAACCAGAAGACCATACTTTACCACATAAAAGAGAGTGATCTTGATGCTCTTGGATAGAAATAGGAGATACTGTGTTCTTCTCCCAGTTTGTCCCCTTGCTCAGAGAACTAGGTTTAACTGGGAAATTGGACTGCTGGCCATCCATAGGCAATGTTATTATCTTTAGAGTTTAGCAGACTATTAAAACAACAACAAAAATTCAATTAATTTACTAATATTTATTGAATCATTTGAATGATTGTGATTGAGCAGATATTGCATTAAGTACTTTGCCTGTGATTTCTCACTGAATACCCTCAATCATAAAGTATGTAAGAGAAGTTCAGAGAAGCTTAAAAACAGTATCCAAAATTCCTCAGCTATAAGTAAAGGAACAATATTTAAAGTAAGAATGCTTAACCACATAGAAATGTAATACCATTCTTCAAAATCTTATGTCAATGAAGAAATAAAAACTTTTTTAGAGCCCTTTGAAAAATAATGACAAAGAGAACATGAGAAAATAAAATAATATGTCAATAAGTATGGGATGTGACCAAAACTATACTCAGAAAAAAATTAATAGGTTTAAATGCTTTTACTTTAAACAAAGAATACAAATTTTTAGAACTAAGCATTCAATTTAGCAATTTATGGAATCAATCTAAGCAAACAAGAATGAAAGCTATAAAGTTATTATACAGATAAAAGCATAACAAAAACAGCATGAATGGGTAGGTGTGTAAAACATACAAAATAAATCTAAGAGTAGTGTCTTATGAAAAAACAGACCTTGCAAACATTGTGTATATTAGTCAGAATAAGCTTACTGTTGGAAAACAAAATTTTAATTCTCAGTCGCTTAACTCACTAAAAACTTATTGGGGAGCAGACATGGCTTAAGCAGTTGAGATCCTGCCTCGCACATGGGAGGTACCAGGTTTGGTTCCCAGTGCTTCCTGAAAAAACAAAAACAAACAACAAGCAAAACAACTCAGGAAAGCCAATGTGACTCAGTGGTTGAGTGCTGGCTTCCCACATAAGAGATACTGTGTTCAATCTCTGGTCCCTGGTACCTCAAAAAAAAAAAAAAAAAGGCTTATTGATTGCTCATGTCATAATCCAGTGAAATGATTATGGGGATCAGGAAGACTCTGCATCAAAAACCTGGCCCCTTCCAGCTTATGATGGCACCATCCTAAACATTTTAAATTCCAAGGATGCCCTGAAAGAGAAAGAAAGTAAATGGATGACATTTATAGGCTAGACCTAGAAGCCATATTTAACACTTTGCCCACATTCCATTCACCAGAAGCCAATCATATAGCCTTATATAATGCAAGTTTGTTAGTAAATATGGTCTATCAACATACACAAAATGAATAAAAATGGTTTTCTCAAACTCATGCTATTTCTGCCTCAATCCCCCTTTGTGGTCAAGAAATATCAATTTTACTTTACATCCCAAGGAAACTTGACGTTCCAAGCATTCCCTGCAATCATTTGAAAGTCTAGTAGCTCCTGATGATGCAAAGTTCTTTTTAATTTGCCTCATGTTTCTTCTAATGATCTGGTAACTAATGAACTAAAAAAAGAAATTGTTTACTTCCCTCTAGCCATCCACTATATAATGATACAGCAGGGAAAGGCTAACTACAATAAATATTCCCATTCAGAAAATGGAAGAATGGAAAATACAAAGCAGTTATTGCCACATCACAATTCTGAAATCCAATGGGGCAAAATTATGATCCTTCTTCTGTTCCTTAGAAAGAACATCCTCATCCATTGTTGTCTTGATCTCTGGCCTTCTGGAATAAGGGAAGGGGATTCTTACATGTCATTATCCTCCAGAGCCACATGTAAAATAAATTTTGGAAATTATAACCTTACTAGAGGCTGAAAAACTTGAGAAACCCACCTCCTGCTCATTGAAGGTCAAATTTCCAAGTTGATTGTAGGGTTTATCAGAGAGTTTTTGTCTAGGCTTATTGCTTTTTAACTAATGAATTTCCTCAAAAATATCTTTGGTTTCTGGATTGTTTCCAGTTAGTGCAATGTATAGTAAATATAGGCAAAGAATTTTCATGGACAAAGTTCCCAAACCTCCTGATTTATTTATTTGCCTTTTTCTTTTTTTTTCCCACCAAGAAGCTTCACTCTATAATTTTAATAGCAGCTTCCTTGAGGCTAATAGGTTTAGTTTCCTAGGCTGCTGAAAGCAAATATCATGAAATAGATTGGCTTAAACAGTGAGAATTTGTTTTCTTTCATTTTGAGCTGAGGAAAATATCCAAATCAAGTCACCATCAAGGTAATGCCTTCTTTCTAAAGAGAGCTGCCAGCAATCTTTGGCTTCTCTGCCACATGGCAAGGCATATGGCAGCATCTGCTGGTCTCTCCTGTCTCTTCCTGGGTTTCACTGAATTTCAGCTTCTTAGTTCTGTGGCTTTTATCTCTGTCTGCAATAATTCCATTTATAAAAGACTCCAGTAATAGGACAAAAACCTGAATGAGGTGAGTTACACCTTAACTGCAGTAGCCTCATCAAAAGGTCTACTTACAATTGGCTTAAACCCACATAAATGGATTAACTTTAAGGGCACGTTTTTCTGGGGTACAGCTGGCTTCAAACCACCACATCTAGAAAGGTTATACCCCTTCATTTGATCTTTGCCAAAAGACTATTTTTCATGAGCTTCTTTAGTTCAAAAGCTTTCTCAATCATATTTGTCATTGAATTTTATCTGCAATTATTTCAGAGCTAGAAATGGTCAACTTTTCCAAGCCTTCAAAGACCTTTTCTCTGGAATCTATTCCCATTCATTTCTGCTTGCAAACTGGTTTCCTGAAGTAATCTTTAGCTATGTCAACTCCAATTAACATTAGCTACGATACACTAACACGTTTGTTCTTTCAATTCACTTCTATAAAACCTGTAAACTGATCAGGCATATGATCTGCCTCCTAATATGACAAGTCATAGTTTTACCACATATGTTGTCAATATATAATATTAATTGCCATATTTCCAGACCGCAATGTCTGTTTCCTTCATATCTGCCACATAAATACTAAGTCACTACCATGTATTTCTGATTTTTGTTATGGCCGCAATTAACTTCTGATGAAATTAAAGTAGAATAACTTTTTAAAACAACCTCAAAATCTCAGTGGCTTAAAATATGGTAGTCCTGTGCAGATTGTTAAAAAGTGTTCTTTGCCATGCATTCATTCAGGGACAAAGAGCTCTTTGTTTTTCCACCCTCTTCAATGCATGCTTTCATGATTCCGCCAGCAGAGAGAGAGAGAAAAAGAGGGAGAGACCCTGGAGAATGCACATCTGTTTTTGATGGCATGTCAGCTAGGAACTAGTCACACTTCCCCAACTATTTAAAAGACCTAAGAAGTAGAGTTTAGTGGTGGGCCTGGGGAAAGGATTTGGATTTGGTTAACTTCTGGTCAATATTTTCCAGGTGGTTAGAACATATACATCTTAGAGAGTTCACACACTATTCAGGGAGAGGGAAAGGGAACTGCTCTAGGCAAAATAAACCAAGAGTTACTAGCAGAAGAGAGATTCTAGAATAGAATATTAAACTATGACAACTGGAATGATTGGAGTTAGACCCTTGATACCTAATGATAGAAACAGGAGGAAAAAATGCTGCCTCCTGAACAATGGAAATGAGAAAGAGGAAATCTAATTCCAGAATACTGGGTCCCATAGTCAGAACAGAACCAGAAAAATGCTATTTCAACTCAAGGCATGTAAGTGTTTAAGTAGGGTTCCCTATTAACACAATTCCTTCCCGTTCTTATATCACTCCTAAGATCAAAATTGGATCCAAAGTATGAAGAATAGCTGAATCTATATGTGAGAATTAACTTGTCAAGTTTGGATGGATATGGAGACAGAAAGCAAAGCAAAACACTATGGGGGAAAAAAAATCCACTATGGGGCCTGAAAAAAAAAAAAATCAGAAACAATATTAGAGAGAGAAGATCTGTGGAAGAACCAGTACTAAAATTTCTGCAGTACCTATTTTTGAGAATCTACTGACATCATTGAAGACCCAAAAGTGTCTAGCAAAGATCCTGTGATCCTCAGAGAGCAGCTTACACTAATTGCAAGGCAAAGACAAATTCAAGAGACATCACTCAACCAACAGGGATTCAGCCCGTTTCCTCCTTTCCCCATTGGGTGTTCTACAAATATTCCATTCCAATCAGAGCCTGTAAAGTTTTGACAAGAACAGTCAAACACAAAGAGTGTTAGTTTCATATTTTAAAAGAGCACTGATTTTTATTTGGGGGATGTAAAATATAAAATAATTTTAATACTTTGTTTTTCTGGCTTAGCTTTTTATAGAATGGATATATCAATTTTTTCTGAATATCCAGACTTTTTGCCATTAACATTTGTTCTACTAATTAAAAACAACATGCATAAAAAATAATTTTTAATAAGTGGATCTATTTTATTCTGTATTTTATGAATAGCATTACCTTCTATTATGCTGTTGCTTGCAATCGTCATGTAACCCATTCTGCATCAGTAAATAGTGATTTATTCTTCTAAAACTTTAGTATGATTCATTTTGCCAGTAGTTTAAGTACCTATTAGTTAATGCTTTGCTGCTGCCCTCAGTAGATTTTTGTTAAAGCATCATATAGTATTTATATGTCACGAAAATACCAACAATATTCATTATGGTCATTTTCCAAACTACCTGACAGCAAAATGTTTTCCCTTAACTCATTTGCATGTATGTCCCTTAATTAATGCTTCACCTTATGCCAAATTATAGTGAAATTCTTGTCACTTTACATGCAGCATGACATTTACACAAATACCTGCTGAATTTATCATGAGCAGTGCACACAGAATGTGTACCCAGTGGCTTGAAGGCAGATAAACCATAAACCTCAACCCAAATACTTAGAGACTGAAAAGCATTAGGGAAATTAGCCACAAAAAGTGAGAATCATTACAAAAGTTGAAAATGTGCCTTGTTCACCATCCTCAAAGGCAACATGACTACTAATTGTTGTTAATAAAGACATCTTTTAAAAGTGATGTAAAAAATTATTTTAGAGATATATTCAGAAGGTGATTTTGTGTCCAGGAAAGATTCCTCATCTAAATCCAGCTGGAAACTAAAATTTTTCAAAAAGTCAGACAGATGTTTGAAAGACTCCTAAGGGTTCAAAATGGATAGGTGCATCAATTCATCATGGAAGAGTTCTTGTCCAAAGACGAAGGGGTTAGAAATGGACTTCAGAGATAAACATGTCACAAAAGAGTTCATGAACAGAATTCAAAAATTTCAAATCCAAACTAGCTTCTGGAATGGGAAAGATAAAGTGTTTGCCACCATAAGGTTAATTTACACGAGACACACCTGATACAAGAATGTCAGTAGCCCCACTTCATTTAATGTCTCATGGTATATAAGGTACTTTTACATTTGTTTTCTCAAAATAGTCCTGTGAAGTAGTCACAGCAAGAGGCACTTGGTAAAGTGTTTGAGAGTCTTGGCTCTAGAGCTAGGTATTTTGGGTTTCCATCCCAGCTCTTCCCCTAAGTCATTGTGTCACTTTGAGCAAATGATCTATTCTCTACGAGTTTTCCTCCTTTAGGAAGGGAAGCTTATAAAAATACAACTGTGGTATTTGGCAGCTGTATGTACCACAGAAAAATATCTCATCCATTCCTGTGTGTGTGAACCCATTGTAAGTAGGACCTCTTGATGAAGTTACTTCAGTTAAGGTATAGCACATCTCAATCATGATGGGCCTTAACCCTATTACTGGAGTCTTTATAAGCAGAATAAAATTCAGAGAGACAGAGAGATAGCCACAGGAAGAAAGAAACTGGACATCAATGGAGCCTGGAAGAGAAGGGAGAGACCAGGAGATGCTGCCATGTGACAAGGTAAGGACCAAGGATCCCAGGCAACCTGCCCCAGAATGCCGCAGCCTCAAAAGAAAGCATTGTCTTGATGACACCTTGCTTTGGATATTTTCCCTGTCTCAAACCATGAGCAAATAAACTCCCATTGTTTACTCATACCCATTTCATAGTATTTTCTTGGGCAGCCAAAGAAACTAAAACAACAACCTCATGGTTTTGATGAAGATAAATTAGTTAATACATGTTAAGCTCTTTAGAATGGTGCCTGGCATAATATAACCATTCATTAAAAATCAGCTATTACTATTATTCCTAATTTATAAGTGAGGTAACACTTCACAGAGATGTGAAGTAACTAGCAAGGTGGCACAGCTTCTTAGTGGTCCACAGGTCTCCTGAATTCCTAATCTCCCAAAATGTCTCAAGCAAATTGAAATAAAACAATCTAGATTTTGATAACATTATTAAATTTTATTCTTTTCACATTCAAACCATTACTGACTATTCTTTCCCTACAAGTAAATTGCAATAATTTCCCAGCTCAGAGAATTCTTTTCCCACCTTTCCTTTCATCCCAAAATATCTGAAAACCCTTTAAAACTGAAATACATTAATTAATCAGTACTTTTTTTTGCTTAACTTTTTTTTGTCTTTTTTTTTAACGCTACACTCAAAAAATATGAGGTCCCCATATACCCCCTAATCCCTCACCCCACTGCTCCCATATCAACAACCTCTTTGATCATCATGGGACATTCATTGCATTTGGTGAATACATTTTTGAGCACTGCTGCACCACATGGATAATGGTTTACATTATGGTTTACCAGTGGGCCATGGGAAGACATACAATGTCCAGTAACTGTCCCTGTAGTACAACCCAGGGCAACTCCAAGTCCTGAAAATACTGCCACATCACATCTCTTCTTCCCTCTTCCTATCCTCCGCAGCTACCATGGACACTTTCTTCACATCAATGCTACATTTTCTTCCATTACTAATCACAATAGTTCCAGATTAGAATATCAGTAAGTCCACTCTAATCCATACTCTATTCCTTCATCCTGTGGACTCTGGGATGGTTATGTCCACTCCACCTCTATATCAAGAGGGGGCTTAGATTACATAAGGATGATGGATGCAATGAGCCCTTGATACTAATGACTATGCTTGTAAGCCTGTGCACCTGAAATCTGAACAAGGCCTAGAGCTGCAGGATACCTAAGAGTTAACTCCTGAGAGCTCCATGTTGCTCAAATGTGACCACTCTCTAAGCCAAACTCATCATGTAAATGCATTATCTTCCCCCCAGGATGGACCATGACTCCCAAGATGAGCCTCCCTGGCACCGAGAGATTACTACCAAGTACCAGCTGATGATGTAACTAGAAAATGACCTTGAATAAAAGGGTCAACTCAGACTAGCAAAATAATTAATCAGTTCTTGAACAGAGCTCCAGACTGCATTTTCCCTGGACCTTGCCAAGGATCAATGCTTACTCAGAAAGGGACTAAATTTATGAGAGCTAATTTTTTGGTCAGTCTTAATCACTGAATGACATGTTAAGAATTAAAACTCATGGCACTACAGCTTTGAATGGCATGTAATGACACCAGGACAGGATATTAATAGGCCATACACCCTGAAATAGTTAACCCTAAAAGGTCTGAGCATAAGGATGTCCTACAGTTAAAAATGGTAGAGACCTGGCCCTTAGTCTTGGCTCTACCCCTAACCAGCTGTTTTGCCTTTGTGTCAAATAAAGTTGGAATAAGTGATAACTAGGGTCCTTCAAGATTTAAGATTCTAATACCACAGCATTTCTTTTTTTTGGGGGGGGGTATATATATATATTTTAATACTGTGTTGTTATTTGGTGATCTTGCACATCATTCTCAACTATTTTAAACATAATGACTTTCTCTATGAGAGGAAAAAAATATATGGCTCTCCAAGTTGGAATTAGCTAGAAAATAATCATCTAATAATATAAATTATTATTCAGAATATTCATTAGCTGACGTTTTCACACAGGAACACTTAAAACACCTACTTAGATAAAATAAAATTTAATATGCTGATAAAATTAGATCAATTCATCAGTTAGCTGTACAATAGATATGTTTCATATATGAGGGAATATCAGCTAAATTATCTTGAAAGAATTTACCTGAAACAGGAGGTCTTGTTAGATTTCCTTTGAGAAAAAAGGCAGTTGTAAAGTGTTTTAAAATTTATTGTGTGTCTTTCCAGCATGGGTGAAATATTTGCCATTTATCAAAATTATTAAGATGAAGTCATTAACTTTGTGACAGTTTAACAACTATTCTTTTTGTGTTTTCAGGAATGACTGACTTCCTTCAGAAACTGAGTTTTTCTTTTGTGGGCAGTATTACCATACATTAGGACAATTAAAGAAATATAATTATACTTAAAATAAACATATTCAGATGCTTCTAGAATGTCCAATGTTTCTAACTCTGTGCATATTCTTTTCTGCAATAATACACTATTACTTGAATAATTCCACTGAATTACTTGAATAATTCCACTGAAACCACATTCAAACGGAATTAGGGAAAATGAGAAGGTAATACAAATTATGTATTTTCATACTTGTCAATATCTTGTGTCAGCTGGGATGGGTTATGGTGTTTAGTTGTTCGGCCAAGAAAGCAAGTTACTGTGAAGGTATGTTGTAGATAGATTGCGTCTAAAATCAGTTGATTGGGGAAACCGACTTTGGCCCAGTGGTTAGGGCGTCGGTCTACCACATGGGAGGTCTGCGGTTCAAGCCCCGGGCCTCCTTGACCTACATGGAGCTGGCCCATGCGCAGTGCTGATGCGCGCAAGGAGTGCCATGCCACACAGGAGTGTCCCCCGCGTAGGGGAGCCCCACGCGCAAGGAGTGCACCCATAGGGAGAGCCGCCCAGCGCGAAGGAGGGAGCAGCCTGCCGAGGAATGGCGACGAAGCGGACAAAGAAACAAGACGCAGCAAAAAGACACAGAAAAACAGACAACCGGGGGAGGGGAGGGGAATTAAATAAATAAAAATAAATCTTTAAAAAAAAAAAAAAAGAACATGTTTAAAAAAATAAAATAAAATAAAATCAGTTGATTGCATCTACAGTCAACAATCAGCTGGAGGACTTCAAAGCCAGACCTGAAGATTTCAGAAGTCAGAAAGAAGAATTTCTGCCTCTACTTCAGCTAGTCAGCTTCCCCTGGAGAATTTAACTTCAACTTTATCAGAGTTTCCAGCTTGTAGCATGCCCTATGAAATTGAAATTGCCAGCCCCCACAGTCACAATTCCTACAATAAATGTGTTCTGTTTCTCTGGAGAACCCTAACACAATAGACAAAAAATTTATGCAACATGTATAGATGTGTTCTGCTAAAATTTATATGCTGATGGCAAAACTGACCAAAATACAGTGACATAGGCCTTCCGACTCACTCAGAGAGGACAGAACAATAGACATTATGGAGAACAAAATAAAAGAAAGATAGATGAATGCCCTATAATATATGTTAATACAGATTAAAGAAGACATTATTAAGCCAGGGAAAATATGAGAACCAGAAAATATTAAAATGCTCCAAATAAGTGGTATAGAAATTCTTCTAAATATTATGACCTATTGCTAATAAAAATTAAAGGGTAAGGCTGTTAAGTCCCAAGGTCTATTTGAGTGCTAATATTTTATAAATTAGGTATGGATTAGAGAGTTAAGCATCCTTGGTTTGACAGCTTAAAACAGGACACAAAGAATAATTTACCTATTTTTATAATGCTTATATTAATTTTAAGTATATTTTCAAAGTATTGAGGTGATTATGAGCTCAGTGAGAAAGAGCACAGTGCTTGATTAGCAGTATTTGTAATGGATGGGGAAAAGTGTGGATAGAAAAATATTAAGCATGGGTCAGGCATGATGGATTTAACAGTAAATTCTTAACATTAGCATTTAGTTATTTCCTGGGCAGAATCTTAGAATTATATCATTTTCAAAATTAATGAACTGTATTCTATAATAACAAAGAAATACAACACTCATTCATGTCTCCATGATCACTATTTCTCTCCCTTAACCCATGTCTCCTCATGAATGTTCAGAAAAATGAACATCCCTTTTGTGATGGGCTTTGCTTGAGAGAGAACCAATACCATACCCAGAATTTTCAGCAGCATGATAAAGTCTCATTCACTCAATACTCCTTAGTCTTATGGTTGGTGTGTGGCAGTTTTATTTGTTGTTAAGTAGATGTGGAAATTTAAAATTTACTCTGTCCCTGAGACTGAAATGTTGGAGTGGGGAAAGAGGAAGACTGGTTACAGTGATGACTGTAACTGAAGGAATGGAAAGGAAAGTGTAAAATTGAGAGCCTTTGGTGCTTGCCTTGGTTGGACTTGATGAGAGCTTGCAGATTCAAGAAAGAAGAGGACAGAGTGAAAGTGGCCTTAGGAAGGGTCAAGGAAAAAAAACCTATCCATCCAGGGAAGCCCAGACCTCAGTTCCTTTGCAGATGATTCCACAATGTGGTCATGGAATGTTAGACAAAAGGAAATATTTATTTAAGAGTCAAAATATAAATGAGCCTGATCAAGATCATTGGCTTTTAAAATTATGTTTCATGGAGTACTCCGGGTTGAGGAGCATGGGTTCACTTGTAAAGAAGGCAGTTTTTTACACTATTGGTAGGAATTTATTTGAAAATTGGATTTGTCCCTTCAAAATTTGAGAACCATTAAACTAGACAATATTTAAGTTTGCCTTCTTTTAAAAGTTTTAAGAATCTGAGTCCAAAAATATATACAAAGGATATAAATCAGATTTTTCCAATGAGCCATGGACACAGCCCTTTTCTATCAAGAATTCCTGAAGTATTTGTTAGTTGAATATCTGGTCTGAATTTTTCTCTTAATTTTTAAAATTATCATTTTCATATTAGTGCTGAGAAATGGAAGCTTAGGAAATAAATTTTCTTATCTGAGAAGCAACATTGCAAGTAATAAATGTTCTCTCTTAATTGCCAGACAAAGGAAAAATCTCCATGGTTTAACATTTTATACAAGTAAAATCAAGTTAAAATAACTTTAAGGGCAGTAGGAGAGGTGGGTGTTGAAAGGAGAAGAGATAGTCTAACCTTTATGATAACCATGGAGGTTTGGATTTGGGTTAATGTTAGAAGTTGATAATGTACGTTTTTCAGTAGAGAGGGGAAAGGTGTCCTAAGCAGGAGAACGGTCTGGGGAAAATCTTCTGGGCAGCAAAAGTCTGTAAGGCAGATTAGAGATGCTAAACAGCAACCACCCAGAACTCTTACCCAGCAAAGAGATTGTACTTTCCCATTACAACTCCAGGCTCAGAAAACACATTCTGATTCAATATACCCTAAGAATCCTGGATCTTTGTCACAGATCACAAAGAATAAATATTTTTCTTCCTTTAACTTCTTAAAAAGCATAAAAATTCAACTCAAGTTGCAAAAAAACACATCATAGCCTTAATTATAGGCCTCAGGTAAAATACCTAAGAAAGAAAGAATGAGAGAAAGAAATGAAAAAGTACCATTAAATTTTTGAATAAGACATTTTATCACACACACTCATTTTCCAAGTACTGGAGAAAGAACACGTTCTACAAATTTCATCAAATCTAAGGAAGAAAGGAAGAAAGGAAGGAAAGGAGAGAAGGAGGGAGGGAGGGAGGGAGGAAGGAAGGAAGGAAGGAAGATCTAAAAAAGAAAGAAAAAATAATGTATAATAACATTTAAAAGAGAACATTGTGAAAAACTACTGCCAAATACTACATGATTTCTACTTGAAATTGGTTGTCAGATTGCTATAAAACTACTTCCTAAAAAACTCACACTGCAAAATTGACATTTCAATCCTAATTGAGCTTTCAAAACAACAGAATATTTTCAGTCTGATTTCTATTTTATGTATTCATTTTTCCTCTGCATTTTTAACATGTCGAGATAAAGTGAAGTTAATGAGGTCAACAATATCAATGTCTGTGATCAAATTACTACCAATTAGTGTTTTAACTAGATAGCAAATGTTTAAACTACATTTTCCATGTACCCTGACTACAAGAAATTGTCAGCCTACGAGCATATTTCTTCTACCATTAGATTTTATGCCAGCTACCAATTTATCTATGAAGATTGGTAGCATGTTTTGAAGTTTATATCATTAACCCTGCACTAGTGTGTGATACTATTGGAATAAAGATTTTGAGTTTATTTCAGATTAGTGGCAGAACTGCAGATTACATTCAGGTTTGTTGTGTACTGTACTGCATTGATTAGGTTATAGCCATAAATTGAGCCAGATACGCCTGATGCATAAATCCAGATATTTTTTTCTATAGCAAGCAGAGACCCTGAGAAAAATTCAATTGATAATTCTTTCCAAATATAACTTTTTAATAATTTTTGAAATTGAATATTTGAAACCATCACTAAAATATTTCTTGTGAACATCTTTTCACCTTCTTTTTTCTGAGTTCTCCCCTCCTTCTCTCACCCAGTTTCCTTCTGTCTAAACAGCCTTCAAAGGGTAAAGAACACTCAAAACTGTATTCTGAAGAAGGGGAAACATACCTTTATGCCTAATTGATGGCATTTGTAGATTACAGGATCAATGTTTATTAGCCTCAATTAGAGGTTGTTCCAGAATTTCTATGTCAAAAGAAGTTAGGAGAAGCAGTCTTGTGGAAAGCAGGCAGTGGTAGAAAGATTTTATTTAAATAGGATTTAGTATATACAGTATTTGGGCAGGCTTGAGCCTGTTGCTGAAGAATATTTCACAACTCTCCCACCACTCAAACCACAGCTATTGCTACCACTACTTCAGATCTCTAGGAGTCACATGCCACTGAAATCCTGAGGCAGAAAATGGCCAAGCAAAGGAATGGTGAAGTTAAGTGTAGTGCTGGAGAGCTACACATAAGCAGAGCAGGGAACTCAAAACGTGGGGGCAGAAATCCTTAAAACTGAGGAATGGACAAGCAAAAAGGAGGAAGGCAAATATATACTAAAGTAGACATTATTATTCTAGCAATGGAAGATTTTGCATCCTTTATATAAAGGCAGTGGTCAAAAGAGATTCTGAAGGAAGGGAGAGGAAAGAATAGGTGCAATGTGGAGGCATTTTGGTGATATTGGAATGGTACTGCCTAACATTGCAATGACGGATACAGGCCATTATGCATTTTGTCAAACGTATAAAACTGTGCAGGGCAAAGTGTAAACTATAATGTAAATTATAGTCCTTGGTTAGTACAATACTTCATTACGTGTCCATAAATTGTAACAAATGTTCCACACTAATGAGAGGTGTTGTTAATGTGGAAAAGTGTGGGTGGGCGAGGGGGTAGGGTATATGGGAATCCCCTATATTTTTGATGTAACATTTGTGTAATCTAAAGCTTCTTTAAAAATAAATTAAAAAGTGGGGACAATTACAACTGTGATTGGAGCTTCCAAAGAGTCAAGATATAATGAGTATATAAGAAGAAAACCTAACCTAGGCTAGGAAGTTAATATTTATGCAGTTTTAATTTATCTGTATATTCCACATTAACCAAATGCAAATGAAGTAATTTGTTTATGCAGCAAAAATTTGTTGAACCCCTAGTATGCGCCAGGCACTCTTTGGGGTGATGGTGATATAGCAGTAACTAAAGCAGAGAAAAATTCCTTCCCCCATGTAATTTAAATTCTAAACTAATGGACAAAAATTAACCAGTTGGAGTTTGGTGCCCATCATTACAGAAACAATTAACTAAGAGAGACAGATGCATTCTGTGGCATGCTTTACAGTAATTAGAAGCAATAAACATGTTTTATTTCAACATGGATAGATTTCTTAGAACATAGTATTGAACAAAAAGAAAGATATAAAATGAGCTGTAAAGCATAATGCCATCAAACTAAATTAAAAATACATCTCACATAAAATAACACTATTGTTATTACAAGAATTTATACATATCCACATTGAACACATTAGGGTGAGACGACTATGAGAGGAAGGGCATGGGAAAGAGAAGAAAGGATGGGGAAGCCACAATAAAACCAAAAGGCGGAATTTTACAAAATTGATAATGGTGTACCAAAAAATTAGGAATATGATGATCTTAATTCTACGAATTCAAGATCCCAAGAAACAAGAGGAAAATAAAATAAAACTTGGAAAATAGTTAGAAAGGCATCTTTTCCTATTTTGTATAGCATCTTCATTCTAGTAACTTTGCAATAAATGTGTATTTTAAATATATTATATTTTAACCGTACATTTTCTTTTGGAAAAAAGTGAGAAACCAGCCCCCCAATTTTTTTTTTTCAAAAAGCAGGTATTCCATTTCCAGGCTGAATTAGAAAGATATTTCTTGCGGGGGATTGGGGTGGGCATTAACTATTTCCACAATTATAGTACATTTATTTTGCAGAAATCACTCTCCAACGTGATCTGAATTAATTATTGTCTTTCTATTGTGAAGAGAAGTACAATTCAAATTACAGAGTTCTGAACTGTTAGAGAAAGCTAGGTGTGCCGATACATTTAGTAATGACATTCTTAAAATGGGTCCTTGTGAGTCACATATCCTGGCTACCACTGTTTCCCTGGAATTCCCAGACCCAACCAGAGGGGCCTTCATTATTTGGTGGAGTTTGTATATATTATCACAAAACCTAGAAGAATCATTCTGCTCTGACTGGTAAGAGGATTGGAATTCATGATACAATCCTGTAAGGTTGATACAAATATCTATTCCTTTTTAGCTAGCTCTTCATCCATTTTTTTATTTATAGAATAAGCTGATCAAAGACGCAAAAGATTAATGTTTAAAAGGATGATTCTCCCAGAAAAAAAATCCAATTTCTCTCATTTGATTCTAGATTTTAATGTCTTTGAACGAGATACAACTCTCTAATAAGATCCCCCCCCCTTTTCCCATGGGATCTAAGCCTATGAGTTGTGAAACAAGGAAACAGAAACCAAGAGAAATGAAAACAAAAGGTTCTGAGAAACTTCATCTTGCAAAATCTTCAGACCAGTTTTAGAAGCAGCTATCCAAAATTAATTTTCTCAAGCTCTTTAGTCTCAGTATTCCTTTACACTCTGAAGTTAATAAATGTAGACTCATAAGAGCTTTTATTTATGTGGGCTTTGTCTATTAGCGATTAAAGCTGAGAAGTTTTTAAAACACAAAGAATGTACAAGCACATATTCCATTAGCCATCAGAGTGATGAGGTCATCAAACATCATATAGCCTCTGGTAAACCCCACCCTTCACTGATGAGAGAATGATAATGAAAAAGGCAAGTAATGTCTTAGTATTGTTAAGAAAATAGTTTAGACCTTGCCAACTCCTGAAAATGTTTAGGGACTCACAGCAGTATTTATATCACACTTCCAGAACCACTCTTCTACATAAACTTTAGATAACGCTGAGATGTACTATTATAGGAATTATAGAACTTCACCTATAGGAAGACACAGAACTCATTTTCCCCCCAAAGGATGAGGTAGGGCAGTGTAGTAAAGAATTTATTAAGAAAAGAAGAAAGGAAAAAAGTACACTACCCAGACATAGCTGTAAGCACGCTGTAGGGTGAGCATTTTTAAGACGTTTCCTCCTCCCCTTTCCTAATCAACATTAGGGGAGGGGCCCCAGCTGTTTGCTGTTCTGATTGATTGCCTTTTGAGCACCACCTATTAGCTCTCAGACAAACAATGATGAGGCTTTTTGTTTGGAGTTATCCAGTACCAATGGAGAGGCCTGTCTGGAGTTATTTGGGGCTTCCTCCTTGATCCCAGAAAGAGTTCCAAATGGGACATTGTGGCCAAGGTCTTGGCAGGGTCTTTCTGGCTTTGTTCTTAGTAGCAGCCTTCCCTCAGGGGGTTTCCAGGTAAGGTCTCACAGCCATGTTCTCTGCCAGGTCCCAGCTTGACTCCTCTTTCCTTTTCCTTATACTAACCTGCCTCAACTGGTTACAATTATAATAGTAAGTTTAACCAGACACTGAGACTAGTTCAGTGGGCTTCAGTAATTTCAGGTATTAACTTTTGACCATTCTATAATATATTAGAAAGTTAAAAAAAAGTCTATATAATGATTCAGTAATCATATTCGTTTGTTAATTCTTAATGCTTAATTCTTAATTCTTAATGTTAAGTCTTAATGTTGTTAATTCGTTTGTTAATACCACACAGGTGCTGGTAATTCCAGCTTGTCCTCCTCTACTCACATCTAGTTGGTTTTCCCTTCAGCCAGCCCTGATAAGCAACAGTAATGTCAGGCCACCCACCGGACTCAAAGCTGTTAAAAGAAATAAAACAAAATAGAGTTACCATGGCTAAGAGATTTAAAATGGCTGTGACAACCAAACTTTTAAACTCAATTGAAGAATTAACTATGGGCTCTCCCTTAACTATATATGCTCCTCATTCTGTGAAGCCCTTTCTATTAACAAATTAACTTCTTACAAAATTCTCTTAGTGTCATCTTCCAACTTCTCCTTTGTTGTCACAACCTTAATCCTATTACTTTATTTCCTACTATTTCTAACAAAACTCTTCACAACTACACAGCTTTACTTGAACAATTGTTAACACCTGGAATAGATTTACAAGAAACCCCAATTGATAATGCAGATGTTACCTGGTATACAGATGGTTCCTCCCTTAATGGTTACTCAAGAATTTATCCTGGGGAGTGGATGAGGCTCAAGCAGTTTAGCACATGCTTCCCACATAGGAGGTCCCAGGTTTGATTCCTGGTGCCACCTAAAAACAAATACAAGCAAACAAATGAAAAAATTAACTCAGGGGAGCAGATGTGGCTCAGTGATTATGTACAGGCCTCCTGCATATGAGGTCCCAGGTTCAATCTCCAGCCCTGGCACCTCAAAAAAAAGAAAAGAAAAAAAAAAATTATCCAGTTTGATATGCTAATAATTCTAACCATCAAATTATAAAATAATAGAAGCAAACTTTTTTATCTAATGCCACATCATACCAGCATGCTGAAATTTTTGACCTCACAAGAGTGTGTATATTTGTAAGAGGAAAAATATCAACTATATAGACAGATAGTCTGTATGCTTTTGGGGTTGTTAATGATGTGAGTGTTATGGGAACAAACCCACAAACCCTCTAGTGGGGGTGGGGGAGGATGGTTCTTAACTTACAGAATTGCTGGATGCTATACTGTTATCAAAGGATTTGGCTGTAATTAAAATTACTGGTCATTCTCAGGCAAATACAGAGGAAAATGCTGGTAACCACATGGCAGATATTGTTTCAAAAAGGGCAGCTATAAATTCTAATCCTATTCCTGTTTCTATAATGAATTTTGAACCAAATAACCCCTATTGGAAACATTAAAAAAAAAATTACTACTTGAGGCTCAACAAACTGTTCCTCCTCAGGAGATTTTAAAAAATGGAAAAATTGCAAGCTAATTTTATAGCCTGCAATTAAATCATGGTTTGGTCTAATGGTAAACCAGTCATCCTCCCTAATTGCTACCAGGAAACAGTTTTGGAAATTATTTATAATATGCTTTATTGGAATACTGATAAAATGGTAAGAAGAAAGCAGTATTTCTAGAGACTATTCCCTAAAATAACTATGAAGGTATATCACAATTATTTCATTTGTTCCAAGCGTAATCTAGGAAACCCTTTCCATAGCTCTCAAGGACATTTTCCCTTACCAACTGAACCTTTTTCAAATTTGGCAATTGGACTTTATTCATTTATCCCCATCGTAAAGATATAAATTTGTTTTAATAATGATTTGTATGTACTTCTGTTGGGCTGACGTTATTCCCTGTACACAAGCTACTGCTACTATATTAGCAAAGGTATTATTAAAAAAGAAAAAATAATTCCAAATTGGGGAATTCCCTCAGATATTCACAGTGACTGGGGAACTCACTTTGCAGGACAAAATGTGCAAAATATGGCCTATTTTGCAACATTTTCATTGCGCCTATCACCCCCAACCCCCTGGTTTAATAGAAAGAAAAAATGGTATAATTAAAACTCAATTAGCTAAATTCACAGAATCCCTCAATCTAGCATGGTCTTACCTTTGGTCTTATTAAATAACATCCACCCCTTTTGGAAAACATAAGTTTTCCCATTTGAAATCATAAAAGGAAAAATAAGCTCTGGCATATATGAGCCCTCCCCCACAAAATAAATGTTGAAATATATGAGCCTTCCCTCATAAAAGGACATATCCTAACCTATTTTCAGGAACTGATCAGAATCTTAAAGAAAAATGAAGCCTTGTTAGAACAATCCTTTTACAGCACATTCCCAGGAGATGAAGATATTCAAAACCACAATCTTCAGTCTGGTTATATGTATATTGGAAAACACCTCCATGAAGATGCACTCCAACCTTGTTGGAAAGGACCCTAACAGATACTGTTAACTAACCCATATGCAGCTAAATTAGAAGGTATTGATTCTTGGATTCATATTTCTCATTTAAAGAAAGCTCTCAGGGGAAGGGACAAAGTGTCTGATGCTGAATATGTGGGAGTACCGTATATTGTATACATGAATTACTGCGGTCTAAAACTTTTGTGAAGACAAGCTTAATAATTAGAAGAAAAAGAAGAAAGGAAAAAGAAAGGATGTAGACACTGAGGAAGAGATGGTAGAAGTTGCCTTGCCAATGTGCATACAGGGCAACACTTATTGCAGTGATGGAAGGCAAAACATCAAAAACAAAGCTTTTTCATTTTTTAATTTTTTGATACCCCAATTTATTTTTACTTTAATTTTTCTAAATTATTATGTATTCTATATATAACCTTTAAACCCATCACTATATTCTATTTTACTATTAATGGAACCTGGCAATATATTGGGCTTCATTTTGGGGGAGGTTTTGGACCACAGAGGGGTTCGATGGTGGCAGGGGAGGAATACAGGTATGGAGTGTTATTGGTGGGGGCGCATGGTTGGGAGGGAGTTCTCCAGGGCATATGCGCAGGTGCATAAAAATGTTTGGATATTTCATAGTGGTTACAATTGGGAACGATGGCTGGGGGATGCTGAGTTCCTGGCTGGGGGAGCTCTGTCACATTCCCTAATGGAACAGCAACAATCCCCTGAGTGCAATGGCTAAGACTAATAAGGAAGGATGGTCCAACAATGAGACCTTGATGCTAACGACTATGTTAGTGAGCCTGTGTGCCTGAAGTAAGAACTAGGCCTAGAGGTTCAGGGTGCCTAAGAGTTACCTCCTGGGAGCCTCCATGTAAATGCATTGCCTTCCCCCCAGCGTGAGACATGACTCCTGGGGATAAGCCTCCATGACACTGAGGGATTCCTACCAAGTACCAGCTGATGATGTGGCTGGAGAATGACCTTGAATAAAAGGGTCAATTCAGACCAGCAGAATATCTCAGCCTACCTGTAATATCAAGAGTTAAAAATGCTTTTTGACCTTGAATAAAAGAAGGAAATGGAAAGGACAAATGAGATTACATGGCTATGAGTCCCAAAAAAGAACTGGGAGGTAATCAGAGGGGTCACCCTATGTATACCTCAGCAGAGTCCCAGAGACAGCTAAAGTAGATACAACCTCAGGTATTGGTTCTTCTGAGGGCTACAGAGACCCACAGATTCTATGGTCATGGAAGATGGACTTCAGTGCCATGTCAGATGGCCCACTTTGGAGTTTGTGTTCTTGAGTGTGATGGAGTTGGATTCAGATGTGATCTTTGTTCACAAGCCTCTCCCGTTACTTTTACTGGACCTGTGGTTGGCACTGGGGTTTAGCATATACTCAGGGGACCAGAATCTCTGGACTGTCCATGTGATAGTCAGGCCCTGAGCCTCAACAGACTTGCAACTCCTACCCTCTGGTTTATTGGACTAACAGCCAGCCAACAGGGAGGTGAAGAAGGTCAACCACCACACCGGGGAGCCAAAAGTGCCTACAACTGCAAGCAGGAGAATTGCATCCATCATCCAAGTGGAATCTAAGCACCCTCTCGATACAGAGGTGGAGTGGACATAACCATCCCAGAGTCCACAGGATGGAGGAATAGAGTATGGATTAGAGTGGACTTACTGATATTCTATTCTGGAACTATTGTGATTAGTAATGGAAGTAAATGTAGCATTGAGGTGGAGAAAGTAGCCATGGTAGCTGCAGAGGGTGGGGAGTGGGAAGAAGAGATGTGATGTGGCGGTATTTTCAGGACTTGGAGTTGTCCTGGGTGATACTGCAGGGACAGTTACTGGACATTGTATGTCCTGCCATGGCCCATTGGGTGGACTGGGGGAGAGTGTAAACTATAGTGTGGACCATTGACCATGTGGTGCAGCAGTGTTCAGAGATGTATTCACCAAATGCAATGAATGTCCCATGACGATGGAGGAGGTTGTTGTTATGGGAAGAGTGGGGTGAGGGGGGTGAGGGGGTATATGGGGACCTCATATTTTTTTAATGTAACAAAGAAATTAAAAGAATAAAATAAAATAAAAAATAAAGAAAGCTCTCAGCCTTCCCTGGAAATCCATTCCTCCTGGGGATCTAAAGCTCAAAATTTCCAAGGATCAGAAGTAGAAAGCATCTGCTATAGATAGCTAACCCACAAACCAGGACCTGATTTTCATCAGATTGAATAAATTCAATTACACCTGCTATAATCTACATTATTATCCTATTAACTCTCTTATGTTTATTTTCATTTCTCCTTTATTTGGTACCCCAGTCCATCTTTGTCCCTCTCATAATGAATCCTACACCTTTTTTAACTCCTCATTCTCACCCCTACCCTTTTCCTAGTCCCTTGTCATTTATCATCCTTTTTCCCCAGGCATACAAAAGGCTGCTCACCTAGGAAATCTATCACATTGCTGGGTCTGTGCTAATTTAGACTCTACAGGAGGGCCCCATTATTTGCTGCACTCATAGAGATTCAAAGCCAGATAACCACTAAAGACATTAAGGAGAAAATTTAAAAATTACATGAATGAGGGAACTCTGAAGATTGAGACTTATTTAGTTGGCTAAATCTTAGCTCTTGGGGAGACTGGATTCATAGCATATTTCAAACTTTGCTAGTCTTTTTTTTATTATAGTCACTACAACATCTCTTACTTGTCTCATCTCCAGAATAAGAGTTGCAACTACCTCCCAAGTCATGCTAATGTGTCAAGTCCTTGATCTTGAAGCTAGTACTTATGAAACTTATTTCTGTAATGATGAAATTAAGCTTAGTTATAATTAATGCTTAAGGGTTACCCCCTAAAAACCTCTTTGTTGCTCAAATGTGGCCTCTCTCTAAGCTAAACACTGCAGATAAACTCCCTACCTTCACCTCTATGTGGGACATGACTCCCAGAGATGAGCCTTTCTGGCACTGAGAGATTAATATTAAATGTTAATCAGTGATGTTTTCAGAGAAAGAGCTTGATCAAAAGTAGGAAATATGAAAAGAAATTAAAAAACAGTTACTATGGGAAACGGACTTTGGCCCAGTGGTTAGGGCGTCCGTCTACCATATGGGAGGTCCGCGGTTCAAACCCCGGGCCTCCCTGACCCATGTGGAGCTGGCCATGTGCAGTGCTGATGCGCGCAAGGAGTGCCCTGCCACGCAAGGGTGTCCCCCGCATGGGGGAGCCCCACGCGCAAGGAGTGCGCCCGTGAGGAGAGCCGCCCAGCGCGAAGGAGGGAGCAGCCTGCCCAGGAATGGCGCCGCCCACACTTCCCGTGCCGCTGACGACAACAGAAGCGGACAAAGAAACAAGACGCAGCAAATAGACACCAAGAACAGACAACCGGGGGAGGGGGGGGGGAATTAAATAAATAAATAAATAAATCTTTAAAAAAAACAGTTACTATAGTTAAGAGATTTAAAATGGAACCTGAAGTTCTCAGCCAGATATCACAAATTGTCAAAGTATGCAAAAGCCACAACCAAAGATGTTCTTCAATACTTTAAGGATATCTGGACACCAGACACAAACCATAAGATAAGGAACTCAGTAAACTATCTAGTCTGAAGAATATTTTGAACACCCTGAATATCAACCAATCACATACAACTATATAATTTTCTTTTTCTTTAAAGACCCTTGCGTGAAGTGTCAAGGTAGAACACAATTTAGATTGCTACCTGAATCTGTGCTCCCTGAATTGCATTTCTAAGACCCTAAATAAATACCTTTGTTGCCTTGCAGCCTAGTTTGTTAATCTGTGGTAGATTGAACAAATAGCCTTCCATATACTTCTCCACCAGCTCCCCTTTACATTCTGCTTTGGCAGTTGGATCTGCCGGCTTCCCATATTTCACAGCAAGTTCCAACTTGAGTTAGTGACTTTTCTCTGATTCCCCAATTTCCCTTGCAGAATTTACTTGCTCAGCTCCTCTGAGAAGTAGGCAGTTATATATGTAAGTTTGTAGTATAGGAGTTCGGGAGATTGGCCTGGGCTAGAGATATAAATTTGAGGTGACTTGGCATAGAAATGGTATCTAATGCCTTTGTAAATCATTTTATAATTGACAAGATCATTGCTACCTGACTTATAATACCTAAATATGGGAAATGTATAGACTGGTAATATGATTCCTATTTTTACAGATGAAAAAATTAAGTTTCAGAGGTCACGCAAGGTGTCAAACATATAGCTGATACCCAGACTTTCTTCTGACTTCTAATCTTGTTTTTCAGGACATATGTAAAGATACAGATCAAGAATCAAGAATTGAAACAAAGATATTATCTTTTCTTCTTCGAGATACTACTTTTAGTAGTAGACATGGTCTACACTCATGTATTGCCTTCACTACATAGGCATCAATGAGCAATGTAAATTCTACCAACATTTTAGTTGTGGGGAAATGGAGTATGTTTGTACCACTAGGCACACACCATTCCAATCCTATAATTACCATTAATCACCATGCTTTCCTCCAAAAAAACTTTCTGGTTTTTCCACTGTTTTTTCTTTTCTTAACACCAACCCTCTACCTCTTCCACTTCCCATATCTGCACTGCAAATTTACAAATTTTCCTTTGAAGATTGCTATATCATATTTTGTTTTCCAGAGCAACTTAACACCAACCCTACTACTGGAACTTTATGTCCTCATACCCTTCATTTGATAATGCCTTCAGTTCTCTGAAAAGCCAGCAAGTCAAAGTCCCTCCAATACCAGCATCTAGATAGACTCTCTTTAGATAGTATAGAAAACCATACGAATAACACTGTCCTGTTATAAACTTTTTTCTGTTCTGATGTGGGGAGACAAGTGGGGCATATTTTAATGAGAACAACTTTTGAGGGTGAAAGAACCAGATTTCAATACTGTTTCAATCTTGGCACAATTTACATTTTGGTCTGATAATTATTTGCTGTCAGGGGATGCTCTGTACCTTGTAGGAGGCTTAGGACCATCCCTGCCTATACCTACTAGATGCCAGGAGTCCTCCTCCAAGTTGTGGCAACCAAAAATCTCTCCAGACATTGTCAAGTCTCTTACGTGGCAAAATTGCCTGAGTTGAAAACCACTGCATTAGTTTACAAGGTCCGCTTCTTCTTCTGTAAACTGAAGAAACCATAATATCTATCTCACAGTGTTGTTGAGAATATTAAATAATACTGTACATTGTAAATTGCTGTACAGATATTTATTAGTATTGATAAACTCACTAAGTCATAGGTTTTTCTTTTTGTAACCACTATCTTGAGGTTTTTCCAACCCATCTAACCATAGATATTAATTAAGCATTCATCCAGTTTTTATATTTCTAATTTAATCATTTTCTTAACAATTTAGAGTAATAATCTGGGTCTAAGTTCTTCTGCCAGGAACAGATTCACATTTGCCATTCTATTCAACAGTTATTTCTCTGATTAGAGAACAATATCTGATTCAAAAATTCATATTCAGTTTTAGAAACGCTCACCAGGGTAGAAAACTGCCACTACATTTGACAGTGCCTTTTAAATTTGGGCAGCTCTTTCCTCTAATCTGCATTACAATTCAGTAGAGGATGATCTACCATAGTGAGAAATAGTCTGGACAAGCTTATGATTAGCAGGAGGTTCCAAACAGCAGTGTCTCTGCCAGACAGATGTCAGCAGACTCCAACATCACAACCTTGTAGCAACAGTGCAGTGGAACTGCCTAACTACGGTGCTTTGACATGCTCCTCATTAGTTAAGATTTCATACAAAGACTGTTTAATAATAAATCCACTTTTTCAGAGGTCAGTATGTATTGGCCCTTCCAAAATCACCCTGGCACCAATCCCAGGATATAATTTATTGCATGATAAGCAAGCAAGCTTTTCAATTATTTCCTCTTTCCTAATCTTACTCTCTATGATTTAACTATCTTGCTGCCAACTCCCAGAAACCTGGGTCTACCAGGGAAGGGGCAGAAGTTCTTAAAGGAACTGTCAATGTTAGAAAAATCTTGGAAGAAATGAAAGCTCCTCTATCTGATATGGTTGTAGCCACTGACTCATTTGCACTGTGTCATTCTAACTCTTCTCTCTCCAGAAGTTTGAATCTGCATCAGTATTTTCCTATTGACAGTTGTCCTTTCTTTCCTACTCCTCCCTCCTCTATTCTTTATTTAACCTAGAAACGCTCTCCTCTTAACTCCATTCACAGACCCTAGTCTAGCCACTTGTCTTCATTTTCTTTTTTTTAAAGATTTATTTTACTTTTTATTTTTTTATTTCTCTCCCCCTCCCCAACCCCCAGTTGTCTGCGCTCTGTGACCATTCTCTGTGTGTTCTTCTGTGACCACTTCTATCCTTATCAGCAGCACCAGGAATCTGTGTTTCTTTTTGTTGCACCATCTTGTTGTGTCAGCTCTCCATGTGTGCAGTGCCATTCCTGGGCAGGCTGCACTTTCTTTTGTCCTGGGTAGCTCTCCTTACAGGGTGCACTCCTTGTGCATGGGGCTCCCCTACACAGAGGACACCCTTGCGTGGCACAGCACTCCCTGTGCGCATCAGCACTGCATGTGGGCCAGCTCCACACGGGTCAAGGAGGACTGGGGTTTGAACTGCGGACCTCCCATGTGGTAGCCGGACACCCTATTCATTGGGCCAAGTCCACTTCCCTGTCTTCATTTTGTAGATGCTAAAATAAGTCCCATAGAATGGGTTGTCTTCAGTCCAGAACTTAGCTTCCATTTTACCATTAATTTGTCTCTTTTTTCTCCCATTAAGTCCAGGCTGCAGTGGCGTTGTTCATATAGATCTCACACAAAAAAACTTGTTGGTTTTGCATGTAGCACACAAGGGTCCAAACCATCGGTCAGAGGACCTGCCCACAGATCCTCTCTGGAAAACTGTACCTCCAATCCTGACTTGTGAGGAAATGGCTAGCTAGCTCCCTATTCAGTTAAACCATCACATGGAGCACTATGTTCTGGGGACTCACTTTCTGGACGTTCAGAATTTTCCAAACCATCAATTTCTGGTTTTCTTATGCCCAGGCATTCAGTTCTCAACTTATCCTTTTCCTTTCTCATTTAACTATAAGCTGCAAGGAGAAACCAGGCTCTACTTTCCATATTTAGCTTGGAAATCTCCTCAGATAGCTATCCAAGTTCATTGCTTTCAAGTTCTGCCTTCCACACAACATCAGAACTGAATTTTGCCAAGTTCTCTGCACTTTAAAACAAGGATTGCCTTTCCTACAGATCCCAAGAACACATTCATCATTTTATTCTAAGGCCTCATCAGAAGTACCTTTAGCATCCATATTTCTATCAATATTCTCTTTAAAGTAATCTAGCTCTTTTCTATCAAGCACCTCATAACACTTCCAGTTTCTACCCATTTCCCAACTCCAAAACTTTTGACACATTTTTGGTATTTGCAATAGCAGCAACCCATTACCAGTACCAAAATCTTTCCTAGGCTGCTTAGGCAAACACTCATAAAATGATTCAGCTTAAACAATGGGAATTTATTCACTCAAAGTTTTAAGTCCAGGAAAATGCCCAAAACAAAGTGTTATTATGATGTTTTCTTCCCTAAGACTAGCTGCTGATGATCCTTGCTCCTCTGTCACATGGCAAGGTACACGGTGACATCTGCTGATCTTTGCCTTCTCTACAGTGTTTCATTGACTTCAGTCTCTTGCTCCTGAGGCTTTCTCTTTTGGTCTAAATTTCATTGTCTTTCGAAGGACTCCAGTAATAGGTTAAGATCCATCCTGATTGAGGTGGATCACACCTCATTTGAAGTAACTTCATCTAAAGGCCCTACTTACAATGACTTCACACCCACAGGAATGGATGACATTTAAAAACATGTTTTTCTGTGGTACATACCACTATAGAGGTTTGAGAAAATGGTATAATGAAGGGCAATGGAAAAACCCTTTTGACAGGAAAAGGATAAAACAGGGCCAGAAAAAATGCTATTCTCACCTTCTGTATTCTGGACACTAAACTATATGCAACCCGATGGTGGTATTAGAGACATTTCAGTTACAGAAATTCGAAAAGAAAAGGAGGATTTCCAGACCAACAGTAGAATGATGAGAGATTATCTCTGTACTGCCAGAGGTATGAGATAGTCTGTGTAGTAAGTAAGGTTACAGGATGTCCCTCATTAGCTTTGGCCCATATGAAACCAGAATGTAAATGTGTTGTTCTGTGTAATGGATTTGAACTGGTGCATTTAGTTAAGCTCAAACTACATATCCCATAATTCTCTCCCCTGTTTGCGAAGGGAGGCCTTTTGCCAGAGTTTTGGAAACCAGATTTGAAGTACTGATCATATTGCCTGTGTACTCACATTGGTGCAGGGCTGTTGTATCTCATGCTCATTGACACTCATCAGCTGACAGTGGATTGACATGGGGGCAACAAGTAGACCCAAAGCTATTCCATCTCCCCTCAATTGCCCTTTAGCTTCTCTTACTTCTAGTCTTCTGGGCAACATGTGTGTTTAACTTCATGACAAAGAGTAGCCTCTTCTTCTACAGATTACCCATACCATTGAGGTTGAAGGTAGTGTGATACCTGTGTTCCAGTACATCCTTAAACCAATGAGTTCCAGTTTTTCCTTCTCTCCAACTCCACCTTTTTCTCCTCTACTACCAGTCCTGCAGATCTCAAGTTCCATAAAAGTTACACAGACTCACAGAGACTTACAGAGACTAGGTAATTGTCTTTCACAATTGCATAAGGTACCCTTTCTATAACAATTCTAGTGGTGCTTTTTTTTTTATTGAGCCTTGCCTGATACAAAAAAAAATGAGTCCTGAGTTCTTCAAGCCTATATGACCTGCACATTCCTTCCCTGTAGACAGAAGCATGTGAGAATAAAATAAAAAACAGAATGTTGCTTGGAAAGCTTGGAAACAGAAGAGAGTTAATTACATGAATCAAATGTTTAGTGCAAAAATAGATCTCTTTTAATCTAGGATCTTCTTGCCAGTAGAGATGCTAAAATGTCTATTAGCTAAGACTACCTTCTCTGAACTATGCTAGCATAGGCCTTGCCAAAGTATAGGTCTGTATTGCCCTTTTCACTCTTTCCAAAACTGACCAATCCATGACTGACACCTTTTTCCATAGATGAGTTAAGCATATGATCATAGTTCGATCTATTTTTTCTGGTGAACATAAGTTGACATTGCATATCTCTTTTCTGATTTATTGTGACTGAAATACTGATAAAAGCCAAAAGTCCAACTATCTTCCACACAGTTTTAATTATTTACCTCATTTCCTAGGTCCTTCAAATTTAAATTTAGCTTCTCAAAACTTTCATGAAGGAAATACCCCAAGGAGGTTGGCAGACTTTTTCATCTTAGCAGGAATTAACTCCATCGATTTTCCTCTTACTGTGGTCAGCTGCACTGCAAGAATTAGTGTTTTAACAAAGCATTAGGAAAAAAGATAATTATTTTAGCAGGCAGGGATCCTTGATGGAAGAGGAATCCAGTTGAGCAATCAAGGGGGAACCAAGTGGACAAGCAGTACAATCATTCTGGGCTTTTGGGAAATGAGAGGTGAAACTTACTTTTTCTGATTCCAGTTCAGCTGTCCTGAGTACTGTAGTAGACATTCTAGACTCAAGTACAGATTCTTCCCAAATCTCAGATCTCGAATGAGAAAATTAGATAGTGAATTCTAGTCCAAATGCTAAGTACGTGAACAGTTCTCTCCATGGTCAGACATCAATGTCAGGTCTGCATATGATCCTCACTAAGTGTCATTTGAAAGACTTTGGCACAAAGGTGTGGCTGTAAAAGATCTTGAAGTGTTCCAAATAATCAGGCTACCAGCAGCAGCTATTGACAAGAAAGAAGAATTGTATTTTTGGTGTTGTTGGACTACAACTTCCAAATTAAGTGTCAAAAGGAAAGATCTTCTCTCTGTCAGAACTTCAAATGTTCAAGTTTATCTGATTCTTAAAAACAGTATTTTCAGCCTTGAAAAATAGCCTGGAATTATTGGAATAACAATGAAAGAGTGGCGATAACCATATTTTATAAAATTCCACTCTCAAGCAACTTTATGAAGCATTTTATTTTGTATAGAAACTTTGAAATAGCCTAAAGGCTTTCTTTGACCAGCTGTATATTTTATCTGTTAAATGTCCTCAGAGTGAAAAGATTCCCTCAGCAGAGGCACCTGCAGGATGTGCAACGATTCATTTTCACTCTGAATATCGGTACTGTGGAAGCATCAGCTCTACTGGCTCATCATTTACATTCACAGTGGACATCTGGAGCCAGCAAAATGAAACATTAGACTTGTTTGTGTTGTCAAATTAGAAAGGGAAAAAGGGAATGGTTTAAAGTTCTGAGCCTCTCTGTAACATTTAATTATGCTTTCGACTGCAGTCCAATCAAAAATATGCTTCTGCAAGAAAATAGGCACTAAGAAAAAACATGCTTTGCTATTCAGATAGTTGCTAGGTCAACCTCTCAATTCACAAGTTTAGAGAAAAGCAGCCATCAGAATTGTTACAGAGCCTTTCCTCTGCAGAAACGAAAGAGCTTCACCACTATTCTCAATGAGACTTGATTTCCTCCACACTACTATGAGATATTACGACCCTTCATTTCTGTTTGAAGAAACAGACTCCTAAGCCAATTGATGAATTTAAGGAGTTAACCAGATCTGCATGGTTGTACTTTAAATAAGCTTAACATGCCATACCGCATGAGATAAATTCCAATCCAAAACATATGACAGAATTTGATAATGGAATGTTGTATGTTTCAAAAATAATATTTAATTATTTTCTCATGGGAATTTTTTAGAACTTTTTACATGAGTATTTGAGTAATTTTCAAAATCATTCTTCTGAGATGAAATGACCTTGCTGCACACACAAAAAAGAGGATAGCAATAACATACTGCTCCTAATAACTTATTTACTGACTATTCCTTGTGAAAATGTTTAGAATATTACTATGCTTTTGTCCTAATGTCAAGTTAATTCAATCATCTGTCTGCTGAAGAAATGATAAGAAATAAGCGGATGTGGTGAAGAGTGGTTTCTAACTTACCTAATGATGACATAAACGTTTATGAAAGCTTTACTGTGCTTTTGGTGCTCTACTAAATAACATGGGTGAATTCAAAATGGAGCTTATAACCCATCTGGAAAGAAAGAACATACTAAATAGAAATGACAAGAGAATAATTTCTAAAATACTCATATTTCACAGAGAAGTTTTATACAAAGTTAATTTTAATTAGTGATAGTTCTACCTCATTCCCTCTACACTCAAACACACATACAAATACACACAACATACAAATCATAGATGGAGCCAGTGGAGCACTTTAAAAAATTGTCCCTCTGAAAGTAAATCCTATTTTAAGAATAAAATAAATCTTTTAAAACTCAGGTTTTTAAAAGAAATTGAAACTAATTAATAACCATGAAGTTGGATTACAAACTACCAAGATAAATATACTACAAGGAAAGTGAACACTATTTAAAACTGTTATATTGTAATTGCTTGTCACGTGTGTATATTTAAAGGTATTCTTACAAACAGTAGTGGTTTTGAATAAATTTTCCTTGTCCTGAGTGATTTCTAAATTTACATTTGATTCTAAATCTTTTAATATTATACTAGATCTCTTTTTTTTTTAGGGTCTAGGATTATATGGTTTTGCTTTTCAGATTTGTCCAATATTATAATTCATGTCACCTGGTAGCACCTCTCTGAGGGAGCATGTATTTTTATTGCATAAATGACATGGAGTTGGTACAATGTTCAGTTTTGAAAATCTGTTTGTAGCTTATTTGTATTTTTTTTACATACTTTCTAACAGCTAGTCCTTATTTTTTAATTCAGAAAAATATTTAAATTCTACTCTTAAAAATTTTTTTCTTAAGTTTTGATCCATGTGCAATATGGAGATATTAATAAAGCAGAATGTCTTTGCCAAATTTGAATATTGTTTGTGGTCATCCTTCTGGTGCCTCACAGCATGATTATAGCGGATAGGGGAGGCTTCTCCTCTACTTGTCGCCCCATTTTCAGCACAACCGCACATCTCTGCCAGGCTGATGCAGTTATCAGACCACCCCAACTTGGAAGTATGCCGCCTCATAAGTTCAAGCAAATGTCCTGGCAGGAAAACAGGCTTGAAGAGCCAAAATTTATCATGAAGAAATATCATTTTATTTCCTCATATAACCCCCAAATGGGTATATCATGAAGTATATAATTGAATTTCTTTACCCTTTCCCTGTACCTTATCATTAGCAAGGTGGAAACAGCACCTGTGAAGCTGGCCTTTTCCTCATCAGGTCTGGATGGCCTGGAACAGGACTCAAAGCATATCTCCTCTTATTTCTTTTTATTTATTTATTTTTGTTCCATTTTCTCCTTTCACTTCCTTCTTACACGTTTAAAATCTTCCTGCCTGTAATTTCTCATTTCCTTGGAAAATCCGCATTTTGATCTGTCTCTTGCCTCTTGCAGTTCCTCAGCAAAACTTTCTATTTTAAAATACTGTAACAATATCTTCCCTGTAACAGACTGTTGAACTCTCTTGTGCCAATCTGGTTGCAATATCAAGCACCAAGACTTTGTGTTCTCCAAACAATTCTCTTATGCAAATATCTTGATGAGCAGTGTACATTTCACTGAAGATGCCATAGGGACAGGCGATGGGCCATGCATTAAATACATCCCTGTGAACCACATGGCAACAATCTCCTTCAGCCATTTCCCTTGCCCCAAAGTCTCTTCTAACTGAGGGTCTCATCCCATAATTCCTTTCCATCCTGGGTTTAACTTTGCACTCTCCTCCCTCAACTCTCCATAGAGCCAGAAAGGAATGTAAAATCCCTCTCTCTTTTATTATGCAGAGTAATTTTCTTCTTTTCTTCAGGCAGCTTGGACCTAGCAGACATTCTAGTTTTGCAGACATTCTAGTTTTCTTCCTAGTAATATCTCTCAATAAAGTCTAGTAGGGACTTTAAGAAGCTCCTTATGTTTACTCCTTATTGTTGAAAGTACATTATTTCATTTAACCTTCAGGAAAAACACTGTGAGTGGAATATTAACATATTCACATTATATATGAGGATATTGGGATGCAAAGATCTTAGCTACTTGCTCAACAACACAAAGTCAAGAAATGGCTAAATTTACATTAAAATTTTTTTGTCTCAGAGGTGAATTAAAGAGTACATTCTATATCCCTTACCCACAGCCTTTCTTCCTAGTTTACCAGATGTATCTTGACAGCCTTGTGCCAGAAGTAGAAACAGGAGCAAGCAGATGACCTAGCTGAGGAACAGAGAAGGCGTAGCATCAACCTACCAGAACAGGCATGCCAAGGAGAAATGTCATTCCTTTTTAGCCAGTGCTTTCATTACCGACTCTATTGGCCACCATTTTAAAGGATTCATTTCAAATTGCTTGTATTCCAAATTCCCACCAATTAACTTGGACTGACACTGGTTTGCAGTACATTGAAACAAGAGGGGGCAGCTGTTCTCACCTGTGGAGCAAGAAGGGATTTGCTTCTGAAGCTGCAATTAACATTAACAAGAGTTGTGAATTTACCTTGTCTCCTTTCAGTGGGAGAAGAGAGCTAGCTGGATGATAAGATTATTTAAACCAGGGCTCATAATTTCTATTAGTAGCCAAGGTTTATCTCCTTGTATATCTTTATGAAACAAATTTTGCTCAAAAGTCATAATGCTTTAGATAGTCAGCCACATCAGGTAATGTCACCAATGAAAAGTACCTGCTGTTAAAATAAATGTTCTGTTCTGCTCTGCATCTCACCTTGTTTTTAATACAGACTCCTAGGGGCTTATGCAACAGTGGGAATCCATTTATCAGCACAAAACAGTCTCTTGTTTACATATGATCACTTGGTAATCATGTGTCCTGTGTACCAGAAGTCAAGAAAAATAATAAGCATGGCTCATTCTGCAAGGCTGGAACAAAGAGCTGTCTTTTAAAAATCAAGCACTATTTATGAGGCTTAATGTGGCTTTTGATAAACTGCCAAACAACCACAGAGACCAGATTTAGAACAAGGCCCACTGAAGACCTTTTGGGTTCTTCATTTTCATAAAGACTTTTCATAAGGCATGCTGTGCAATTTCTTAATAATTAGAAATCAAATGTATTAAGAAAAAGTTAAGTGCCCTCCCTGAAAACCCAAATAATCTCTTTTATCCTCTTCTTCATGCTAAAGACACTATGTTCTGCAGTCATAAAAGATTGTTTCCTTTTTTCCCATAAACTCCAATATCCCCAAAGCATATGCACACGTTTCCTGAAATCCTGAATTGAATTTATGCTCCTAGTATGAGTGTAGCTACACAGAGGAGGCAATTGCCTATGTGACATGACTTCAGAAATGGTACAAAGTCCTGCCAACCCCAAAATTTTCTGCTTGCCTTCTCACCCAACTGAAATGGCATTAAAGTAATATTTTCCAGCTACGTGCTGAGAGACAGTCCTTCATGGATCCCTCATACTGCTATACATCTCTCTGGGGCACCGGGAATGCAAGACCATGACCGCTCTTTGCCCTAGGTATTTTCTAGGAGTGTGTTTGTATCAAACAACCTCCAGAAATGAAGTAAATCTCTCCCCAGACAAACAGCAGCCTTGCTTACTACTTCCTATAAAAGCAGTGGATTAACCAGCTCAGTGTTCCAGAGCTGTGATGCAAACCCACTGTGTGTGAAGCATCCATCTGAGATATATCACATTGTCCCTATGGGACTTGGGGCAAGAGGAACTGATGCAAATATACTGATACATATGTTGCCAGGAATATTAAACTTCTATATCTCTGACAAAGGAGTCTCATGTCCTCTGTCAGCATCCATGAAACAGTAATAGGCTAACTTATTAGCTTGTAAAGTAGGATAAAATCAAATCCCAGCCCTAATGCTAGGCTCTAACAGACCACTGGTATAATAAGGAAGGAAAAGTCTTTCTATGAACTTCTTTTTTGGATACTGTGTAGTAAAAAGTTTAACCTTTACCCAAAGAGAGATCTGGCCTTTGCCCCAACACCTGACAGGTAACCTCTAAAGTCTTGGAAGTCCCTGAGTGATAGGAGTTATATATAGTGGGCCTCTTGGACCACAACCAATGGATTATGCTAATGAAGTGACTCATGGTGGGCTTCTTAGACCACATGGTATCAGTCCAACCTCAGAAGAAGGTGGGCTGAAGACTAAGTTCAATCACATGGTCAATCAATTAATCAGGACTATGTAGCAAAGCCATAGTAAACTTTGGACACCAAAACTCAGGTGAGCTTTCCTATATGACAATATTTCTTGAGTAATGCTGGGAGGGTAATGAAAATGGAACTTTTGCATTTGAAACTTTCCCAGACTCTACCCTATGTGTCTCTTTTTAGGCTGATTTTGAGCTGTACCCTTTGTAATAAACTGTTACTGCAGGCTTAATAGCTTTCAGTGAACTCTGTGAGTCCTTCTAAGGAATTTCCAAACTTGAGAGTAGTTTGGGGAACCCTCCCAAACTTGCAGGTGGTGAAAAAGTGAGGATGATCTTATATGGACTCTTCGCTCTAACTTTGTAGTTCGACCCAAACTCTTTCAGTTGGTGTCAAAAGTCTTGTGCAGGCTTCACAGGCTGAAAGATTAAAGGACAGTGCTCTTAACCTCACAGTTTGGTTAACTCCCTCCCTTTCTTCTGTCTTTTCTTCCATCCTTCATCCCAACTTTTTCCCTCTCATTTCTATTTTTACCATGGAAATCAGAGGTCAGGAACTCAGGAAATAGAATAATGAGCAAGGAAGTTTTTAAAGAAAAAGGAGGCTAGAAGAAAAGAAAAAAAAAATAGTAGGATCACTTGATTTAGATGCCAAGGTAGAAAAACATAAGCACCTGGCTGGAGCAATTTCCTGAAAGTCTGTGCGTTTTCTGGTAGGGCTTGGTGCACACAGAGATATGGAAATCAGACTGAAATCAGACTTTGCCAATGTCATTCATTTATCATAGATTCTGACAAAGTATTCCTGTAACACTAATCAGATCATATATGAGGACTAATATTTACATCCAGGAGTCCGTATCTAAATTCTTAATGGCCCTATTGCTTACACACACACTTTTTCAATTCTCCTTCCTTTTAGATACCAGAAGGAAGGGCAAGTGCAGGTATAACTTCATTATAACCATTTGGGAATTGCTTGGTATACAAAGAGAATCCAAATATTCTTAAGCTCCAAAGTTTTAGTATGAGTCCATGATGCTCAAGTCAATCTTCCTGTCAGAACATCTCCTGCCCTGAGTAAAAAGAACTAGAGATCTCAATCCAACAAAGATAAACTACAGCTGAGCTTAAGTTACAGCTTTAAAGGTATTTTTGGAATTGGAGTTCTGAGATGCCCAGAATCTCAGTTCTACAAGCCAGCCTTCCAGGGTGAAAAAATAAAACAAGCATAGGGTTTACCAGACTTAGTCAGCTCTTGTGTCTAAATTTTGTTCCTACGGCCATTTAGTGAGCACTTTAGCCCCACCAGAATTTTCATTCCTTCAGCGATAGCAGTAATGGGCAGTGTTGCGCAAAAGAATCCTCTTAACTCTTGAAAACTAACATTTTTCAATGACTATAGGCTCCTATGAAATTTCTGTTAAAAAAATAAACAGTGAAGGAAAGGATAACTTTATCCTTCCTCTTTGCTCCTAATAGCACTTTGTGCTAGCTGCACAGCATGTATTTCAGTCTAATTTCTTTTGATTAGTTGTTGCTGTGCTTGGCTCTTTTATCAGAAGATATATGCAGTCCCATATGTTTCTGTGTCCACAGAGAAGAGAACAGCCTGGAATTTGATAACTTGTTTAATAAAAGTTTGTTAAAGTGAATGCATTATTGATCTTCACTCAAGGAACTGAATAGAATATGCATAGCCCCTGCTAAGGTCATAAGAGTCTATGGCAGTGGCTTTCAAACTTTTAACCCAGAACCCACAATAGGAAACACATTTGACACCACAACCCAGAGCATGCACACATACATGTACACATATGCATTAATAAAAAATTACATCCAAGGTTTCGTGAGCAAAACTTATCTTTACTATATGTAATGGACTATGTTATTTTCTTCTATTTCACTTTAAAAATGTTTATTATAACCAACTAAATTGATCTCATGACACATTAATGTTTCAAGATACAAAACCTTGACTATAAAATTGTAAATGCTAAGAGGTTTATTGGGAAATGAGTCATGTCCCCCTCAAGACTTGTTCAAGTCCTAAACCCGGGTCCCATGGGCATAAACTCATTTGTAAATGGGATTCCCAAGTCCTAAACCCTGATCCTGCGGACTCATTTGTAAACAGGATCTTCAAAGATCTTATTAAGATGAGGCCATATTGAATCAGGGTGGGCCTTAATCCAGTATTACTGGAGTCCCTCTAAGAAAAGAAAATTTGGACATGGAAGTAGAAGCCAAAGAGAGAAGTAAACAGGAGCAGACAGAAGGAGACAGATCACCATATGACAGAAACAGACATTGATTTCCAACAAGCCACCACCAGAATGCGACAGACTTTGGAGAATACCCTGGCTGCCAATACCTTGATTTTGGACCTCCAAGACTGTGAGACGATAAAGTCCTGTTTTTAAACCAACCAGTCTGAGGTATTCGTCTTAGCAACTCTGGCAAACTAAGACAGAGCACATGAAGAGAGAATACACATTTCAGCATTTCTCAAAGTTTGTTCTGCAGAAGTCTAGTTCCAAGAGATCCTCTTCAAAGAAAGTATTCCAAGTTCAAGGTCTTACTTTGGAATTTTGCCAGCACAATAGTATTACCTTTCTCTCTAGCACTTTTTCCTTTTTAAAATCACCCCTTCCCCTCTCTTAGTCCAGGTAATTCAGGTGGGTCCAACCCTTTCTTCTCAAGTCCAGAACTATAAACATGGTCCAGCCTTGCTATTTAGAGCATCCCATCTTCTTGTTCACAGCAGTTGGTTCAGAAACATATATGTGGTCCAAGCCACCTATGTGAGACTAAATTTATCAAGCATCAACTATAAAACAGGGACATTTCTAGTAGCTACAACTATTTTTAGAAATAGAAAAGTTTCTTCTTTGGGATAGCTTATACTTAAGTGTAGTTTTCTTAGAACTACGAGAAAAGGGCTGCTGTCTTTGAGCTATGGTTGCTAAACTGGTAGGACATGCGTTTAAATTTGCTGGTGGCCATCCTTGTTTCTTTGCTGGGAGACCCTATCTGAGAATAAATTTATCCTAAAGGAAGATAGATGAGACCGATTTTTGATAACCCATTTGACCGTGTCAATGTAGCCATCCATGCCTGAAGCCAATCTGCCTCCAGATATTTCAGTCCCTTGAGCAGACTGATTCCATTTTTAAATCAAGCCTTTTTGAGATGTGTTTCTGTCACTTATAAGAAAGAGCCCAGATTCATGCTGGGACTAAGTAAAGCTTTGATGATACTACAAACTATATTGGAGAGTTATAATACAGATTAGCATATTAAAGCCTTGAGAAGTCCTGCTAAAAGAAACCTGTTTAATTTTGTTTAACTTGGCCTTTCTCATGCTTCTTATTTTCCAATGACACTCTCACTTTTTTTAAAATCAATACCTATTGACATCTCACAAAACCAATGTTCCCTTGTTCCATGGGCATTGCTTGGAGAATATTGTAATATTATTTTTCCTGCAAATTAATTATAAGTTCATAAATCAGAGACTCAAACAAAATATACAGAAATTATGTGTGCAGTAGAAGCTTTCATTCATACAATCTTGAACTTATTCCATAAGCATTTAATGAGACTTCACTATGTGTCAGGCACATTGAAAAGCACTGAGTATATAAACTCAGAAGGAAAATTAGAACAGAGAGTATTACACAAAAATCAATGTTCTCCCATAGACCATAGGAACATTATAAATGTCTAAAATTAATGTTGCTTTGTTTCCACAAGGAAATTTGATATTATACTCTGCCATGCTAAAACCATATTAAAGCACAGGAAGGTCAATCTATTTTCTTTATTTTTGCAAAGAATTATAAGGCAAATTCCTCAGATAATATTCAGGGATGATCTTTCAGGGACAGCTAGAAAGAGTTGAAATCTCTAACCTATTTAGAACATGAGAACAATGTAGTTTTTTAATAGGAAACCTGATGATATCAGATTTACAACCCAATTTGTAATCCAAAGTTTCAAATTTGACCAAGAAATAAAACCAAAGTCAATAGACTTTTGTGTTAAATATTCTGAACAAATATTACTTTGTAATATTGTAAGATGGAAAAACACATAAAAATAGATATCCATGTAATCTTGAAAGCCATACTCACTTGGAAATGAGTTGAATTAATTCATTTCAATAAGTATTTCTGTCTAGTTCTGTGCTAAGCACTTTGGAAGATATTTTAAAACACAACGAATATTAGTACAACACCCTATGTCATCTTATTTAGTTTACATACTCTATTTGGAAGGTGATATAATTTTTTATTTCCCTCTAACTGACCATGAAAAGTTAGAGAACAGAAATAAACCTACACAAATGTAAACTCTAAACACACAGTGGTTGAGGAAGAAAGAGATGGATTAGGTCAGAGCAACTGGGGAAAACTTCCAAGAGAATCTCAAAAGAAGAAATTAATATAAGTGAAGTCAGAAGGAGCTTTGTTTTGTTTGTTCATTGTTTTTGAACTATGAAATATGCTTTGACTGGGGCTTAGTGATAACATTGACTAACCAAAGTTTATCCAAAAATGACAGAATCAGTGAGGACAGAGGATGGAAAGAAAAGGGAAAATTTTAGGTGGCGGACTTGGCCCAGTGGTTAAGGCATCCGTCTACCACCTGGGAGGTCTGCGGTTCAAACCCGGGGCCTCCTTGACCCATGTGGAGCTGGCCCATGCTCAGTGCTGATGCACACAAGGAGTGCCCTGCCACGCAGGGATGTCCCTGCTCAGGAGAGCCCCATGCACAAGGAGTGCGCCCCATTAGGAGAGCCGCCCAGCACGAAAGAAAGTGCAGCCTGCCCAGGAATGGTGCTGCACACACGGAGAGTTGACGCAACAAGATGACACAACAAAAAGAATCACAGTTTCCCATGCCGCTGACAACAACAGAAGTGGACAAAGAAGACGCAGCAAATAGACACAGAGAACAGGCAACCAGGGTGGGGGGGGAAGGGGAGAGAAATAAATAAATCTTTTAAAAAAAGGGGGGGAGGAATTTTATTCATTTATTTCAACAGGCATTTCTTGAATAACTACTATGGGAAAGAAACATTGAGTTAAACCTTTATAAGTATATAAAAATGAAAAATTTTCCAGATTTGTCACCAAGAAGAGCAATAGTCATATAAAAATGAGTGGATATACAAAATGTGGAATGTACATAAAATGGAATACTTTCAGCCAAAATAGGAATGAAATTTTGGTGCATGCTACGACATGGATGAACCTTGAAAACATGCGATGTGAAATAATCCAGATGCAAAAGTACAAATACTGAATAAGTCTACTTATTTGAGGTATCTAGATTAGGTAAATTCATAGGAACAGAAAATATAGAAGTGGTCACCAGTGATTGTGGGGAGAAAGGGTTGAGGACTATTTTTCATGGGTACGGTATTCCAGTTTGGGACGATAAAAAATGCTCTGAAAATAGAAAGTGGCGATGGTTACATTACATTGTGAATGTACTTAATACCACTAAACTGCACACTTAAAAATGGTTAAAATAGTAAAGTTTATGTTATAAACTTAAATAAAATTAAGTGCCTTTGGAGGTTTGAAAAAGGGTCTGAAAAAGCTGGACATATTCTGAATCATGATGAATGAATAGATTTTGACAGGTAGGAAAGTGTGCAAGGAAGAATAAACTTAAGAATGTATAACTCTACATCAAGTGGCATACATATCTGAAAGTATTTTGAAAATGGTGAAGGCACAATACTGCAAGGAAGAATTATTCAGTGGCTCGGGCAAATCACTTAATGTCTCCTATTCTTGGTTCTTCAACTGTAAAATGGAAACAGTCATGTCTCCTCTGGCTTTTCCACATGGCCTTTGTAGAGGCTAAATAAGAAATTGTACCAACACTTTGAAAACGATCAATCCCTGTAAAATTGAAGGCACATCTCTGCCCCTTCAAACTAAAACCTGGGCATTTAGGTATGTAAACTTTAAACGAAGCTCGAATAAAAATAGATATTTCCAAGAAAAATCAACAAGGCCAAAGCAAAAATGCAATCATCTCCTGACTAAAGATGCAAGTATGAAAATCCATAAAAGTAGGCTTACAGGAATAAAAATGAAGTCAAATCTACCTCTCCCACAGCCTACTCACAATGCAGGTTTCTACCATAGCCTGGGAGAAATTCTAATGTGTTTTGACACATTTATCTGTGGGACTCTGCCATTGCATTAGCATTCTTCAAATTATTTTTACATTTAAATTGATTTCAATTACATAGACATTTTCAAAACATTAATATTCATTTGAGATATTTCTGATATCTTCTCGGTGTGCTAAACTTTTTTAGGCACTGGTTCATAATTAACTCACTCCACAAGTAACTGCTAGAGAACAACACTGTGAAATTCTGATTAGTACAAGAGCCTTTTTGCATATGCTCAAAGTTTCTGAATTATAAACATTCCATTGACAAGGAGTTCACACGTACATACTCTTCCATCAAGATTTCATCTTCAGATTTCTCTCCCTTTCCCATTGTTAGAGAATAAGTAAATTGAAAGAAAGAAAATCTCAAGCAATAAATATATTCATTAAATTCTATTGCTATGTGATACAAAGGGAGGAATTTTTTTAAAATATATTTTTAGTACACAAGTTGTGAACTTACAAAGTAATCATGAACATGTGTAGAATTCCCATACAACAACCCTTCACCAACACACCACACCATTGTGGAATATTTGTTACAGATTATGAGATAATGTTATCAGACCACTAACTATGGTCACTAGTGTACATTTGGCATACTTTTCCCATATGCCCCTGATATTAACACAATAACACCTTTGGCATTGATGCAAGAATATTACAATATTGCGGTTAACTATAATCCATAGGTTACATTCATTGTACTTTTCTCAAGCTTCCGAAGGATGGAAATGGATTGGTTCTTTCAAGGAGGTGAGAGACAACTTGATCTCTTTTTATAGAATCCCCTGAAAGGCTTAGGGTGAATGGAATAGATATCCTATTGAAATGTATAGAAAAATTAAAAACAAGAAACCACTTAAAAGAAAAATTTATAGAACATGTAGAGATGAGTCATGGAGACGTTGGTGTTTGAAGCAAAGCTATTTAAATTTCTCTGGGCAGAGAAGCCCAAAATTCTTATGTGGGATACATGAGATATAATGAAATAATATGTGAAATACTTGGCACTTAGAAGGCATTTAATAAATGGTAGCTTCAATTATTTTATTACCTCATTTAAGCTTTACTACTTAACCAAACTCAGTTCAATAGAAGACTGGAACTGCCTTCCCAACAAGTACTAGACTTAATATTTAATTAGGCAACACTGCCCCCTCGTGGTCTTCTCTGTGCTCTGGCATGATCAGCCTTATTGGTAGACTTTGAAATAGATATCTGGCTGCATTCCTGCATTTGCAGGGTATCCAGGGATCCATGGAAAAGAATTTGAATTTGTTTTCCAATTGGAAAACAATCTTCTCTGAAGACCTGGAGGTTTTTCCAAAGTTGAATTAGAATAGAGAAAGCTCCTGGAGTCCCAGAGAAAACCCCACTGGGAGTAAAGAATGGTTCAGATGCAGCAGAGGGATGGGGAATTGCAGAAGAACCAATAGTTATAAGTGAAGCTCCAGATGGGTTTTATTATCCCTTAATCTAGCCTTCCAGGAATGTTTGGTCTTCTGGAAAACAAAAGGCTAAAATATTAAGAGGAAGTTAGCATTACTAGGGATGTAAAAGGCAAGGGAAGGGATTTCCTGCTTGGTTAATGAATTGGTGGACAGGAGGGTGAAAGCAGCACAAGCCGAGGTCTGTGAGTGGTGTGAAGATCCATGCCTCAGAGGAGCTCAGCACTGGCACAGGCAAAGGCTCAGCAACTGGTCCAGCTGGTAGGCATATATAAGAGTAGAGAGATCGATACTCTAAAAGCAGCCTTTTTTAGAATTGCCGTAATTCCTCCCCACAGGAATCCTAGAGGAAAGAGCAGAGACCTGAGGGAGAAGAAGGAGTCTTCCATAAAGGCAGGCGTTGTTAACCAGGGCCATGGTCTGTGGGAGGATTTCAGGTGGTCCGTGAGCTTAAATTGAAAATTTTAAAAATACGTTATTCTTGTGGGGAAGCGTTGGTGCAGGTGTGATATATTTATTAAATAATGGTATAGTGTGGACTTTGTATAATTTTTATTTTGATGTAGCATGTTCTAAGTGCAGTGGGTAACTGCCTACAAAAAGGTTGGTAAGGATGGTAGAGATGGTTTTTTGGTGCCATGGAAAAACTAGAATTTCTAAATGTTTGCCAAAAATGACCATTTGAACATATGGTGAACCACGTTAGGTTATCAGATATTGAAATCATGAGAAAGTTGTAAAACGTAATTTTGAATAATCCTAAAATTCAATTTAAAGTCATACCAATGTTGAGTGTCATAAAATAATTTGCTATTACATTTTGAGAAGGCATCCATATTTTTCACCTGACTCGCAAATGAGTCCGTGGAATAAAAAAAAAGTAAGAACCCCTGCATTAAGATTTTGTCATGGAACACATTCACTGTCCAGGCTCATTCCAGTTTATATCCATTCAGTAGATGATGACACTGAGATTCAGAAACTTGTCCAAGTCAATACAAACTAGTTTTTAAATCTATCTAATATTAATTTCTCTTTTCCTTTATTTAAACCAACCTGTCTCCCTTTAAAAAATCTTCTTGGATCCCTAGAGACATCTATTCCTTTGTCCCTTTAAATTTATTTCTGAACTGTTTTCATTTTAAAGTTCTTATTTTACATTACACTTAATAATATAAGCTTCTTGCAACACTTTTCCAGAGTAAGCAGGGTATAAATATTACACAAACAAAATAAATTTTGTTTCAATGGAAATAAAATATATTACAAGTTCGAAAAATCAACTGGCTTTTGTTTGAGCCCTTGTACTGCAACCTTGTTATAATTTGGGGTCAGGATGTATTTGTGTCAATCAGAGAAAGATCCTTTTACAATCTGCCAACCAGTCCCATCAAAATCAAAGAAAATCAAATGCTTTGTGTATTTTAAACGACTTTGAAAAAAAAATCCTGAAAGCTTCATTAATACGACCTTGATGTATATCTTCTAATATATACTGAATTTATAAGTTTATACTTTGAAAATTATGTGTTTTCTTTTCGTAGGTCTTTAGTCTAAACTTCTAATGAGACAGAAATAGACAGAATTTAAAATAATGGCTGAGTCACTAAGAAAGTTGCTAGCATATTTAATGTAAAAAAGAATCCCTTTTAACAAACAGAGAAATCCAATTATAAGTTTCTTTGGGGGGAAGGTGTCCAACAGATATTTTCTAGTTTTTCTAAAGAACGATAGTATATCCAATTATAAATTTTAATTAGATAGGCTGGAAGTGACTGAATTATAGCTCTGGTTGTGGTATCATAGAGTAGCTAAAAGTACAACTTTGATATCTGGATAAAATAAAACATATTTTCATTATTTCATTTACATATAGAAGTTAATTTCACTCTAACCATATTTTATGGCCCTTTTGAAGAAAAAAGGCAATCCTCACATAATTTACATTTGACTTTTGGATTTCCCCCACACTTTCTGTGTGGAACAAGATGCCTAATTCAGCGGAACTCAAATTCCAACCCACAACCAAAACTCCAAGAAGAGCTTCCATTTGAAAGTTAGCATGTTCTTCTCTCAGTAGACAAACAGCCACTCAATGCCCTGAGAAAAATGTATAACAGAATATATTTTCATGACAGCTATGATTATCCTTCAAATACCCCTTTGGAGGATGAACTTGTATCTGATTAGAGGATGGATATCCTAACAGTCAGGATTTGGACACTAGAATTTTAAGCAGAAAGAGAATTAATACAAGGAATTAGGTACTTGCAAACCTGTCAGATGTACTCGACAATTAGAGGTTAGGAAATATGGCCTCTATCTCTAAGGATTTGCCATGACCTCTGAAAGATTCAGAAGTTTACAGTAACCACAGGAAAATGCTGGCAGTGCTCAGAGCTACCTCTTGAACTGAGGTAGGCCATTCACAGGACCATACTGGAGGCCCCTAAAAACACATTAATTGGTTGTAGTCCACATACCTGAACACTACTGCCAGAGGAGCAATAATGGATTTCTCGTCTAACTTCCAAATTTCATGTAAGGGCTGCTAATTGAAAAAATGTTCTCCCCTGTATCTGAGGAGCTGGAAGTTCCCACGAGGTTTCCAGGCTTCCAGTCCCTACAGTATTTTTGCCAGGAAAAGACTCTAGGATCCTCTAAGAAGCACTTAGAGACCAAGGAATCTGAATCGGTGACACAAGCTTAACCACCAGGTCCTCAGAGGTAATGCTGTGAGGCTCAGTTCTGACACAACATGTAGCTGAAGCCAGATGTTCATTCTAACCAATATGAAACATACTCTGGAAACAATTGCTGAGCATGCAGGTGAGACCTAAAGAGACACAACTCAAAGAGAAAATATGGACTATCATATTTTCTAACCTCCATCACAGAGCCTGGAGGTGAGAATCTGGATCAGCAGAGGCAGCAGTGGACTCTACCAAATCAATTTACAAGAGTGAAACTATACAGCAGCTACAGAAATGAGTCCCTCTAGTGAATCAGTCAATTGTTCAATTCTCTATTGGTTAGGCAATTATATACAGGACCTGACCCTTAGAATGAGCAAATTCCTGGACTATGTGAACAATTTGCAATAGAGGAAGACCAAAAAAAGATACTGGACTTCCTGCTGCTCTGAAAATTATGAAATTGAATTGGTTCTAATTTGAAGTGCTTCCAGATAAAGAGGTAGATTAAATGCACTTAAAGGACTCTGCTGTCTTTTGAAACTCCAATAAACTTTTTTCATGTAAGGGCATAAATTCCCATAGACAAAGAATATTGGAAAGGAGACAATAGTGACATAATTTTAGTAGCAAGAAAGCATCTGGATGAGCAGTAAATTTCTTGGCAATTGTGAAAGAGTTGAATTCTAAGCCAGCGGTAGGGAAAGCTGAGAAGCAAACTGATACATGTTACAAAATCTCCCAAAGGCACAAGATTTACTAGAGCTGGGAAGCGGATGTGACCCAGGGGTTAGGGCACTGTCTACCACGTGGGAGGTCCGTGGTTCAAACCCCGGGTCTCCTTTACCAGTGTGGAGCTGGCCCATGTGCAGTGCTGATGCATGTGAGGAGGAGTGCCATACCACGCAGGGGTGTCCCTGCGTAGGGGAGCCCCATGCTCAAGGAGCGTGCCCTGTAAGGAGAGCCACCCAGCCCGAAAGAAAGCGGAGCCTGCCTAAGAATGGCGCTGCCCACACGGAGAGCTGACACAACAAGATGACACAACAAAAAGAAACACAGATTCCTGTCCCGCTGACAACAACAGAAGTGGACAAAGAAGACACAGCAAATAGACACAAATGGGGTGGGGGGCAAAAGGGAGAGAAATAAATAAATAGATAAATAAATAACCTTTTAAAAAAAGATTTAGTGGAGCAGAAACCTCTGGAATTATTTAGGGTAAAAGTAATGACAAAAACAGGAGGATTGTTTAAGGATAATTTTTTATGAAAATTACAGCTCCTAACTCCTTACTGACTTTGTGCAACTGGATGGCTACCATCTCTTCCTCTGACAGAAGACTAGAAGATTGCTCTGCAGAGCAGGAGTTCTTTTTTTTTTAAAAAAAAAAAAAAAAAAAGGTACTTAGATTACACAAAGTTTTACACAAGAAAATATACGGGGTTCCCTTATGCCCCACTCTCCAACCTCCCGCCTTTTCCCACATTAACAACTTCTTTCATTAGTATGGTCCATTCATTGCAATTGATGAACACATTTGGAACATTGCCACTAAGCATGGATTATAGTTTACATTGTAGTTTACACTCTCTTCCACTCAATCTGTAGGTTATGACAGGATATTTAATGGCTTGTATCAGTCATTGCAATGTCATTCTGGACAATTCCAAGTCCCCAAAATGCACCTATATTACACCTCTTTTTCTCTTCTCTGCCTTCAGCACCTCCAGTAGCTACTGTCTCCACGTCAATGATATAATTTCTTCCATTGCTAGGATACCAATAAATCTATTGGTATTCACTCTAGTCCATATTTTATTTCCCAATCCTGAAGATTCTGGGATGGTGATGCCCACTCCACCTCTAATTGAGAGGGGGGCATTGATCCCATATATCTGATGGATGGGACTCTCTTGCTTGCAGCTGTAGACACTCTCGGTTCCTTGATATGGTGGTTGTCCATCCTCACCTCCTTGTTAGATGTCCTAGGTGAGTCCAAAGAACTGGAGAGTAGGTGTTGCAACTCCACTCAGACTCAGGGCTCAGCTGGTAAATAAACAGCCTGAAGATTCAAGTCTCTTGGACCTACACCTACCACCTTCAGCACCAACTATAGGTTCAAATAGAAGGGACAGAAGAGGCACATGGAGAGAAGTCACATCTGAGTCCAACTCTGTCACACTCAAGAGCAGAAACTCTGAAGTAGAGCCCACTGGTGAGGCACCAAAATCCAGAGTTATCTGCCATGACCGTAGGACCTGGATGTCTCCAGAGCCTTCAGGAACCCCATTATTTGGGATAGTATCTAATTTTTTTCAGTATCTGCTGAGACATGCATAAGCAATACCTCTGGGATGACCTTCCAACTCAGTCTGAAGTCTCTTAACCATATAAACTCACTTGTCTTTACCATTTCCCCCTTTTATTCCAGGTCTTTTCCATTTGCATTTCTTGTTGCTACTACTTTGGTAGTAACCCCTCAGTGCCAGGGAGGTGCATCCCCAGGAGTCATGTCCCATGCTGAGGGGAGGGTAATGCATTTATATGCTGAGTTTGGCTTAGATAGAGGCCACATATGAGCAACTTGGAGGCTCTCAGGAGATAACTCTAAGGTACCCTACAGCACGGGCCAAGTTGCAATTTCAAGAGCAAAAGTTCATAAGCATAATTGTCAATATCAAGGGCCCATCAATGGACCATCCTTCTTCCTTAGTCATAGTCCTGCACTGGAGGGATCATTGCTGTGCCATTAGAGAATGTGGCAGAGCTCCCCAAGATGGGAATTCAATATTCTTTTGGTTATTGTGTGAATCTTAACCCACTGTGACAATGCTCCATGAACATTTGAACATATTTATATGCCTTATATGTATGCCCAGGTGACTTCCTCCCATGTATTCCCCATCACTGACACCCCACACCAATGATCCTCCCCTGCCACAGTTATAACCCTTCTGTGGTCCAAAACTCTTCAAAAATGAAGCAAAGAATATTGCCAAATACAATTAATAGGAAAAAGAAATAAAAATGATAGGCTTAAACATCAGAAATAAAATACATAAAAACTTTAGAAAAACTGAAACTAAAATAAAATTTTAAATTTGGTTGATTAAAAAAATAATGATAATTTTTTTTTAAATTTTGACTTCCTTCACTGTAAGATCTGCTGTCTTGTATATACAGTAACATTTTCTTCCATTTCTTCCCCAGTGTCTTATTTTTTCATTTTGTCTTAGAAAGAATTTTTAGGTCACAGTAAAGTCACATACAGAATAGAGGCGACTCTCATATACCCAACATCCTCCTCCATTTCCCCCTTCCCATATCAATAACACTTTCATATATGGATGGTTCACTTGTTACAACTGATGCACATATATTGAAACATAACTACTGACCATGGTCAATGGTTTACATTATGGTCTATACTCTAGATCATAAATTTTTATAAATTTTTTATGAAATTCAACATGGCCTGTATCCATCATTGCAAGATCATGCAAAACACTTCCATTTGCCCCTAAATACTCCCCTTTCCATCTACCCTATTCCTCCCCCACCCCCACCCACCTTGTGGCCCACAGCGACCACCAAGCTTCACTCCTTGAAGGAGACACTGGTCTGTCTTCCCCTATTAGGAACTGCCCATGCTCTCAAGAGACACCCATCCCTCTGTTTAAGAACGTATCTGGCCTCCCATGATGGGAGTCCAACTCCTTCCCAACAGAGCAGGGGTTCTTAATCTTTTTTCTTCCATGGACCCCTCTGCCAGTCAGGTTAAAACCATGGTCCCCTTACGAAGTCCACAGTATACTGAGTATTATTTAATAAATATATCATAACCACACCAACACATCCCCATGAGAATAATGGTTTTTTTTTACATAGACCCCTTGTTAAGAACCCCTGCTGAAGAGAGAGTAAAACTGAGGTTTTCCATACTAGGGGAACACCATGCACAGTTGAGGACAGAGGTACTATATTTGAAAATAGGGAAATTATGTGAATGTTTTCATAATTGAGGCCCCAGCTTTCTTCCCCACACAGCTCCCAGAATGCTGACTATGAAGACTATCTCCACCAGGAAGGAGGTCAAAGGTGCCCTTACTGAGTAATCTGACAAGCCCAAGAGAAAAGCTCTAAAATATGCTCTTAAAAGATTTCCCAAGAAAACATACTAGCCAAGTCAACTACACTTTGAAACCCACAGTGCACATGACCGCTTCCCTTGCCCAAAAAGTAAACTGAGGGAAAATTGGAGGAAGAAAAATAAAATTTTTAAAAAAGCATTAAAAGTCTAGAAATATATAAGAAGATAATGCATTGAGGAAACAAATAAAAGAATATTTGCATAAGTTCAGGTAATACTGACTGGTATAATAGAAACACCCTAGCATTTCTATTGGCTAAATACCATAGATATTTATTTCTCACCTATATAAAGTCTAGTTAGTGATGGGATGTGAGTACATTCCTGTTTCACATAGTTATTCAGGGGTCTCTCCATTTTGTGATCCTTCCATCCTGTTGGTCTTTAGAGTTCTAACCATTGATCTGACAAAAGATAGAAGAAATGGCAAAGGAAACATACCTAATTCCTAACACTTTGACCTGGAATAATATCCCTTTTCTATTCAGTTTCCATTAGCAAGATGTAAGAGGAGCTTGGAAATGTGGTGCCTGACTACCAGCAACTTTATGCAACTTTTTCAGTAGACTACTAGAAATTATGCTTTACCCAAATGAGAGGCTAAACCAAAAAAAAAAAAAAACAAAAACAAAATGAGAGCTAGGAAAATAGAATCCAACATGAAAGAGAAAAAGAGAATCCTCATGATGATGGAGAACTGAGATCTCAAGAGAGTAAATGTACACTAGGCTTAGAGACAACAAATCTGTAGTGGGACAGGGAGATGTTTCTTTTTCAAGATGACATTGACAGAATAGCTGCAATATTGACATGTTATTGAGCATATATTTAATTAACTTGGGGAAAAGTTGGAGATAAATTGTAAGAGGAGGTGCATTAGGAGTAGTTGGGATGGTGGTAGTTGTATTAAAAAGGAATTCATTTGACTTAAAGGTGGCTGAAAGGCAAAAAAAATACTGTGAAAGAAAAGAATAAAATTTTTAAAAACATATGAAATACTAGTAATATAGCATTGAATGGTTAGGCATAATTGTGGATTTTGTAAAATGTCTACCTCTGACTTAAAGCATATAAGTTAATTACTTCAATTTTTTGCATTCCATTTTATTGCACATTTCAGAAATATGCTTACACTGAGGATAGGCTCATATTTTCTCTCTAGATGTGGCTTAGGTTTCTCTTTCTCTTACTTGTTACCTTTAATATGTAAGGATAAATTGAAATCATTTGGTGGCTTTTGTAAAAAATATTCATTTTCAAACTTTTATTAAATTTTTGATCTTTTAGAGTTTTAAATTATGTCCTTTGAGGAAAGGTATTGGCAATTCTACGTGAATGTTCTGCAAAGTAAAATTAATCTTTAATAATTAAGAACAAGAAAGGCAACTTGGAACTCTGCAAAAGTAGAAGACTTACCTATCCATCTGGTGCAATTTGTGCCAGCCATACCAATTAGTACAAATTTAATACTTACAAGAAAATGTCTATAGTAAGTAAATAAATAAACCCTATCATCCTGATCTAGTTTGCTAAGTCTCAGTAATTATCTTTGGTATTCATCCATAGCAGGGGTTACATGGGAGTAAAATAAGATCCTGATCTTATTTAAGCCAGGGCTATTTTTCCTAATGTATGCAGTTTCACTCATTTCTTAACTGTGAAAGGCACCAAAATATATTTCCCCTTACCGCACATTGCAAGTGGAGGCTAAATAACAGAGCACCAGAAAGGAGGAAAGATTTAGTAAGGTTTCTTAAAGGGCAACCTATGAATCACAGACCTAAGATTTACCTGGTGCATTTGTTAAAAATGCAAATTCCTTGACCCCACCACAGTCCAACTGTTTCAAAATTTCTAAGGTAGGGCTGAAAACTGATGCTTTAATTTATTCTGTGTGATCCTTATGCATCTGAAAATTGAAGACAGAGTGTAGGTTAGAAGACTATAGAACCCTTAATACCAACCATAGGCAAGGGACTCTCATTGGAAGGAGAAGATAAGGTTCCTTCTGAAGCCAGGAAGTCACTGAAATTGGAGAAAAAAGAAGGAAGCCTTAGTGAGAATCAAGAAAATCAGCCATCTCAATAAGGTTCTTCCTAATTTTGCTGAGATAGAGGTTGATGATTATACATGGACTTTCTAGGACCTATAATGTTATTTTATTATTTTTATGACTCTAATTTTATGAACTTTACTTTTAAATAAAGCTTTGGGCTATAACACCATGAAGTAGAGGGTATTTTTTTCCTTTTTGTTTATTTGGTTTTGGTGTCTTTAGTGGTTAGGATTGAGCATAACTACCTATATAAATAAAAAAGAAAAAGAAAACCCATGGATTAACCAAGACAGAAATTTCCTCTCACATAAGAGCTGATAAAGGGACTCTACAATGTCGTCAGGAGCCAACGCTTCTTTCAGGTCTCTGCTATACCATGCTGATAATCTAACTTTTGTGTTCATGCTTGTATATTGATTGCAGGCAGCAGGAAGGGTCAATGGCAAAGACGTGAATATCAGCAGAGTCAGCCACCTATTAAAGGCACTTTCCCAGAAGCCCTATGCAAGCACTTCCAGTTGTATTTCATTAGCTAGTTAGTTTTTATTAGCTATGCAAAGGAGCCTGTGAAATACAGTTTTGTCTGGAAACATTGCAATCTCTAGAAAATTTGGGACTCCATTGCTAAGAAAGAAGGGTGCAGTGGATATTAAAGAGGCACCTGAAAAAACAGTTTCTGTTCTTTACTTAATATTTGACTATGGGAAATGTACCAATATTCTCTGGGTCTCAATATTATCGTCTGTAAAATAGGAACTGAACATTTACTTTTCAGGATTGTTATAACGTTTAGAAATTATATATACAAAAGGCTTGACACATAGTAGGGGTCTAATAAATGAAGCAATTATTTTTTTTTTAATTTACAAAGAAAGCTGCAACATCTAAAATATATCTTTGGACTTATTTTGAATACTGTCAAAGAAAGAGTTAATTATCTGATCACATATAATATCATCAGAATCTGATGTGCATGTGGTTCCAGGAAATCACCCATTTACAGAGAAATGAGTTTCTTCATGGTCCCAGGCATTACATGTATGTCCTACAGCAAGCAATCCCTTGCCCCAAGCAGACATTTGACAGCTCTCCCACAGCTTTCTGTTGCAGAGCTCTGTGGTCTGCCTTCTACATGCAGGGCCAAGTCTGGGATTGTGAGAATGCAATGAGTGCCCTGGTTCAGTCACTCCACCAGACTGAATGGGCCAGACATACATGAGCCCAGTGCTCTGCTGCCTCCAGTACCAGGACAAGGGAACCACACTGGGACCATGGGCTGGCTCTGCACCAAGCCAGTGAGGGCTTGGGAAGGGATCCTGCGTCTTTTAGGGATTCAGTGCTCGCCTTCTCATTGCCATCCTTTCACTGTTTTCTGGAGCTTTGAGAAAAATGTTTCTGCCATCTCTTGCTGGTTGTTCAAAGTTCTGTGGGTACACAGAGCCCTGAAGTATCTCTCTCATACATCTTGACTGTGGCAGGACACAGCAATATAAACTGAAATGTATTAATTTGTGAAAAAAATACATGGAAGCTTTCATTTCTCTTTCAATGGTCTTTGATCTTGTGGAAAGAAACCTAGTATAGGCTTAGCACTAGTTAGCATTCAATGATTTACTTGCAAAATTAATGAATGAGTGCATCATGAGTGAATGTCCATTAACTCAATAAAAGATTCATGGCTTCTAATCTGATTTGATAAACCTCAATCACAGTCAAGACCAGAGCACCAACTATTGTCCAGTCAGATAATTTTGAGGTGGCAAAGCAAGGATGAGTTTACACTGCCTTATTTTTAATATGAAACTTAATATAATCAGAATCAATTCTGAATGTTCCATATATTTAGCTTAGAAAAGACCACTATTATATGAATAAATTGCTTTTTTCCCTTCTATAATAGGGGCAGATTCAACATATAATGTCTTTCCCTATTTGATTTCTATTAAATTAAAAACTACATCATAGCTAAATTCACCTTTAATGGACACAGTTGCTCCAACATCTAGTGGAATTATTTCTATGCCTTCTTATATAAAAATAAAATTTTGTTACCTGGTATAATTTTTTTTAAGATTTACTTATTTTTATTTATTTATTTTCCCCTTCCCCTCCCCCTCCCCCCGCCCTGCTGTTTTTACTGTCTGTGTCCATTTGCTGTGTGATCTTCTATATCTGTTTCTCTTCTTTTGTTTGTTTGTTTCTCTTCTCATTTTTTTCTCCTCTAGGATTCACCAGGATTCGATCCTGGGGACTTCTGATATGGAGATAGGTTCCCTGTCAGCTGTGCCACCTCAGTTCCTGGTTTCTGCTGTACTTCACCTTGACTCTTCCCTTCATCTCTCTTTTGGTGCGTCGTCATCTTGCTGCATGACGCGGGCACTCAGCTAGTCATGCAGGCACTCAACGCACCACATGGGCACTCACATGGGCACTCAGCTCACTACACAGGCACTTTGGCTCATCATGAGGGCACTGGCTTGCCACACAGGCATACTTTCTCTTCTTCTTTTTCACTAGGAGGCCCCAGGGATCGAACCTGGGTCCTTCCATATGGTAGGCAAAATTCCTATCACTTAAGCCACATTCACCTCCCAGTTTTATATCTAGCTAATATTAGAAGTCCCCAGGAATTTACATGGCTCAGAAGTAGATGTGTTTTAAGAATATCTTATTGAGAAATGTTTTTAATTGCAATGGAAAATCAGTAAACTTTCAGGCTAAAGTCCTGTGATGTAGATACTTTAGTGCATCAGTCGCCCATCTGAGTGTTGAAAGGAACTCATATCGTCTTGCTAGGAAAATCTTGGCCTTGTGCACAAGAATTTCATCAGGTACATATCCATCAGAAGTCATGTGACCTTCTAGTTAGACATATGGACTGTGTGTAAAGAAGATTCTCTGTTTACTGCTAACCTTTTTACAGAAGGGAGAGAAGTGCCCAACAGTGCCTTACCTCTGCAATCCATTTGGTACTTTTCAATTGGCATTTATAGACCTGTTCTTATCTTGAGCAAGAAGTCAGAGACTGCTTTAGGAAAACTGATTTCCTCACTGATTAGGGATCTTGTTTTTTAAGAATTTTTCCTTTATCTGTGGTCACATGCTTCTTGCGACAGGAATTTTTGTGGCAGGAAGGGAGATTGTGGTTAGGGTACATTGGAACACAGCACTGCTCTGGACAGGGGCAACTGTTACAAAAGGAGATTGGGGTCATAGGTGACATATGGACACTTTTTTTTTTGTCTTTATTTTTTTTTAATATTACATTCAAAAAATATGAGGTCCCCATATACCCCCTACCCCCCTCACCCCACTCCTACCCCCATAACAACAATCTCCTCCATCATCATGAGACATTCATTGCATTTGGTGAATACATCTCTGAGCACTGCTGCACCTCATGGTCAATGGTCCACATCATAGCCCATACTTTCCCACATTCCACCCGGTGGGCCATGGGAGAACATATAATGTCTGGTAACTGTCCCTGCAACACCACCCAGGACAACTCCAAGTCCCGAAAATGCCCCCACATCTCATCTCTTCCTCCCACTCCCTAGCCCCCGCAGCCACCATGGCCACTTTCTCCATACCAATGCCACATTTTCTTCGATTACTAATCACAATAGTTCATGAATAGAATATCAGTAAGTCCACTCTAATCCATACTCTATTCCTCCATCCTGTGGACCTTAGAATGGTTGTGTATATATGGACATTCTTGGAGGATAAGAGGACTATGGTCCTCATTAATACTTAAATGCCAGAAGAGACATTAATTGATTGTCAAAGTACATATAGAATTTGTACACTTAAAATTCTTGCTAGGAAATGTAATCAAAATTCTCTTCTATTTAATTCTTATCAAAAGCTCTTGAGAAAGAGAGAATACTCCTGGAGGATTACCTGAAGGCTATGTCATGCTCCATTTCCCTGAATATTCTAAAATGCATTGAGTTTCGTCTAAATATTCTAAAAGCAATTCCCAAATCAAGTCAGACCATAAGAGGAAAGGACACTCATATTTCGTCCTTTTAACTATCACAAACTTTCTTTTAATATGAACAATGAACATGTTTGTTAGGAGTTTCTGGATTGTTCCCTTATGCAATCCTTCTACCCATCCCTTTTCATACCCTTTTAGTGCATTCTCTACTTACCAATCAGGATGTCCTTTGAAAAATGCAAATCTTGCCTTGTCACATGTCTAGTTAAAACCCTTCTGTGACTTCTTGGGCTTTAGTTTAAAGACAAAATCTTGACCGCCATGATCTGGTCCCTGGTGCCTCTCAATTCCTTTCTTGGCCACTTTGCCCCCTTCAGTAATCTCTTGGAATTTGTTATGGATTGAATTGTGCACCACAAAAAGGTATATTTAAGCCCTAACTCTGGTCTCATGAAGCTGATCCTGTTTGGAAATAGGCTCTATGAAGATGCTTAAATTAAGAGTTCAAACTGGATTAGGGTCACCCTAGTCCAGTATTACTTGTATAATATTTGAGGAAATTTGGACACACACACATAGAGAAGACAGAGGCAGAGATTGAGTTAAGCCACAGGCTAAAGAACACCATGAATTGCTGGCAAGTCACCACCACAGCCCTATATATGCCAAAGGAAGGATGGCCCTGCTGACACCTTGATCCAGACTTCTATCAAGACACAATAAATTTCCAGTTTGCACTTCGTTTGTGGTACTTTGTTACAGCAGCCCTAGAAAACTAAGACAGAGTTACAAAGGAGTAATAGTCCTCTTCCCAACCCAATTTCTGAACCAATTGTTGAGGCAAAAGAGCAAAGTAGATGAGAGACTTTAAAAAAAAAAATTATATCTATTGTTTATTAAGATGATGTAGGAGAATATGGATCTTAAATAAAGGGAGTTTCTTAAAGCTGAATCCCAGAATTAGGTTTACTACCCAGGTAGAGCAGCATTAAACAACTCTGCCTCATGCCCAGGGTAGGGCCTAAACTAAGTTTAACTCATGGCCCTCTGCTAGGAAAGCCAGAGTTATGTTGCAGTACCAAATAACCCAAAATCTCTGTGGCTTGAAGCCACAAAGACTTATTTCTTGCTCTTTTAATATGTCCGTCACAGATCAACTAGGAATATGCTCTACTTTCCCTTCTCTCTGGAACTCCCACTGAAGAAGCAGCCACCATCTTAAGCTTTGTTGATTGCCATGGCAGAAGGATAAAACGGGGTTCTGGAAAGTCTCTCTGGCAATCATGCTTTCAGCTCTAGAATTAAATCACATCACTTTCATTCCCAACCCAATGACAGGAACTAGTCACATGGCCCCACAAGTAAATTTAGCCTTCCACGTTCTCAGAAAGAAAAAAGAAATTAATGTCAGTGAACAGAAATAATGATTACCACCAAGAGCGACTGTAGACATATTCTGTCTGTCGGAGGCTGGCCTCCTAAGAGACACGGAAGTGCAGGGTGCTGGGCTGTGTATAATAAAATCTGTTATTCAAGTATTTCACCAGAGCTTCCTTCAGAAGGATAAGGGACTCCTTTAGGTGAAATCCCTTCTTATAGAAACCAGACCAATGGGGAAGAGATATTCTACCCTGATGAGACCCACTGTGAAAATGTAAGATTTGGGTCAATTGGAGGTTAAAAATTAAGCACCATTTGAATCCAGGACTTCTTGAGACTGTTTGTAACCTCACATGGAGAAGCACATGTATGGAGACTGCCAAGTATGTCAGAGATTCCCCAAATATGTTATAATCAAAGTGGTTCCTGAAATTAGAATGTAGCATCACCAGGCCATAGGGAATAAAGAGAAACACCATTTTGGAGCCCAATTTTTTATAACTTTTCCTGCAGTTATGTCAAAGGAAGGTTCTGAAACAACAGTACAATGTGTTTGTGTATTGTAGAATATTCTTTGATAAGATTTGTTTGACATGTTATCTACATACAGAAAGTATACAATCATAAATGTATAACCTGATAAATTTTCACAAAATGAATGCATCCGGCTGACTGGCACCCAGATCAAGAATCAAAACATTACTGTTACCCCAAAGGGCACCCTGTGTTTCCTTATAGTCACTAACATCACCCCCAAACTACGGGAGCAGAAGAGTGGGTAAAAAGGAAATTTCACATTTAGCCATGTTGCGCAAGAATATAACTATATATAACCTGTGAAATGAATGATTTTTTAAAATGTTGCTGATATTTTAGAGCCTCCTAAATTGACCCAGTGATTTGCCCTGAGGATCCTATGATATCAGATTCCATTTACATGTGTTGGTTAAGAGTACAAACTCTAGAGTGACATAGAAATTAGTTGAAATCATCGCTGTATCACTCAGAAGCACTCACCAGATTTTGATTAAGTTATTTAAATGTTCAGAGTCTCTGTTTCATCATCTACAAAATTATGATGATAATTAATTCATAAAGGTATTGTAAGGATTAAATGAGATAGTGTTTGTAAAGTACTTAATATAGTACCTGACACATACTAAAAGCTCTATAAAGTGTAGCTATTATTAATATGTAGGAAAAAAATCTTAGTTAGCTGATCTATAGATATTGAAGAATATATTCTATTTGAACAATTGATTTTAAAATATGACTTCTGCCTTTTTACTTCGAATAATTGAAGCTAATGAGTGACAGTCACCATTCACAGTGCCAAGAAACACGGAGCTAGACAAAAGTATCTCAGATGATTCATTGATTTGTTTGTTTGTTTATTCAAATGAATAAACTAAGACCAAAAGTGCAATGATTTATTCATATTCACACCCTTTGTTAGCAAAAAAGCCAAGAACCAGATTTCAATTTCTCTGACTTCCAGTCCAGTGCTTTCCCCACTATACCACGATTCATGCACTCATCCATACCCTAATAGAGATAACAGTTATTGAGTCCTATAAATACATGTCAGTAAATTTCAGACCAAGAAAGGGTAGAAAGCACTTCTTATTAGATCAGGCTGACTTCCTTCCATTTATTCCATCTGCAGCATCTCTGCTTATTGGAAAGGATTGCAAGGAGATTACCTATGTATTAGAAGATTACTAATATGTGGTATTAAAAATTAATTCCATTTCTGAATATATTGAACAAGAGGGGCTCTTGTCAGCCATCTGCTGCTGAGTCCTTTGTTGTCCTAGTTGCTTACATTTATGCTAATGAAAAATGAACCCTCAGGGCTCCAAAAATCTCTTATTCCTCTCTCTTCCACATGCATATCCTAGCCTGGGAAACGGTTTGAGACTGAAATTAGAGTGTTGCAAATTCAATTTCAGTAAACAAGTGTAAGGAAATAGAGAGGAGGCCTGAGGTAGGAAGGCAGCAGGTCTTCCAGAGAATTTCTCCAAATATTGATGTCTATGGGTTGAGAGAGACAACCTGTGATTTAGTTGAGAAAGGAGTTTTGGATTAGGGTTTGAATCCTTATTCTGTTGTTAATTCTATGTTGTTGTGCTAGTCATTTCCTTCCATAACTGACCTGTGAATCTGTAATATAATTTTCATCCAGCTCTAAGATGAAAGGAATTCAAATTGTTTAAAACAAAGAAAATTCTATTATTTGAGCCACTCAACACACAACACAGCTAAATCAGCATCTCATTATTACTTTCATTTTCCTCTTTTAAAACTCATCAACAAATCAGGAGAAACATTTTTTGTTCCTTTTAAATGCAGTTAAGTTTGTGAAGAGTATTTTTCCTGTATTTTCTTTTAAGAAATAGAAAAGAATGCTATTATTGGCAAAGAGTCGACATTAGAGATGCATACATTAGCAGATCAAAGAAATATTAATATTTAATATAGAGGAATGAACATAAGGCAGTCAAAAAGCAAACCTTTCTTGGCCAGAACATACATTTTATCAAGTGACTATATATTTTATTTTCTTTCAAAAGCGTAGCACACAGCATAAAGCATCAATAATTCCAAACACCCACTTTGTTAATGGACCATTTTTTCCCTCAAATAGTAGGCAAATAAAGGGCAGTTATGAGAGAATCTTGCTAGTATAGTCTTGAGAATAGGTAATATCACCCTATTGCCTTCTGTAAAGCACTTCAAAGAGATGTATTCCCTGTGTATGCATACATAGTACTGACTCTCCAAAGTAAAACTCTATAAAAACACACAAGAATCAGTCTCTCTAGAAACTTTGGTTCAGTTCCATATTGACAGCCTTGCATATTTATAAAAGTAGCATTTTTCAAGGGATCTGAGTTAGCAAGGCATTAAAAACTTGGTGATTAATGACTCTAAAAGCTTGATTAATCTTTAATATAAAGTTCTCTTTTTCCTCTATTTACATTCTTCATAGTGAACACACATTTGGATTCTATCATTCAAAAAATAATAGATTCAGGAATTCTTTCTAAAGTAAACTTTTTTTTCTTTCTTTACTTGAGGTACCAGGGAAAGGAAATTGAACCCAGGACCTTATATGTGGGAAGCCAGCACTAAATCACTGAGCCACATTGGCTTCCTTGAGTTGGTTTATTTCATTTATTTGCTTGTTGTTTGTTTCTTTGTTTTTTCAGGAGGCACTAGGAACCAAACCTGGGACCTCCCATGTGGGAGGCAGATCCTCAACCACTTGAGTCACATCCACTCCCTCTAAAGTAATCTATTTTTTTTAAGATTTATTTTATTTATTTCTCTCCCCTTCCCCCACCCCCGCCAGTTGTCTGCTCTCTGTGTCCATTCTCTGTGTGTTTTTCTGTGGCCGTGGCACTAGGAAACTGCATCTCTTTTGTTGCGTCATCTTGCTGCGTCAGCTCTTGGTGTCTGCCACTCCTGGGCAGGCAACACTTTTTTCTCATGGGGCAGCTCTCCTTACAAGGTGCACTCCTTGAACATGGGGCTCCCCTATGCGGTGGACACCCCTGCGTGGCAGGGCACTCCTTGCGTGCATCAGCGCTGCATATAGGCCAGCTCCACACAGGTCAGGAGGCCCTGGGTTCGAACCGTGGACCTCCCACGTGGTAGGCGGATGCTCTATCAGGTGAGCCAAATCGGATTCCCTAAAGTAATCTTTAATCTCCTTAATGTGAAATTCCACACTCATGAAAAGTACATGAAATAGAAATGCACAGTATAGTGAAAAAATATAAAGTAAACACCCATGTAACTACAACCCAGTTCAAGACATAAAACATCTCAGGCCCTTGGGCATCCCCAATGAGTCTCCTCCTTAATATCCTCCTCCTTCCCCCACTTGGGATAATCACCATTATGACATTTATTATAATGTATTCCTTCCTTTTCTCCATACTATCACCAATATGGTCATCCCAAACTATAATTTAGTTTGGTCTGGTTTTGATCAGTGTAAATTCTCTTGTGCCTTGCTTCTTTTCTCAACATTATGCTCATATGATTCACCCACTTGCTACATAGAATTGTAGTCTGTGTAATTTTTATTTCCGTGTAGAATTTCATTGTATAACTGTACATAGTGTATTTATCTACTTAATATTGACAAATGTTTGATTTGTTTCAAGTTTTGGATATTTCTATCAATTCTGTTCTGAATATTATACACATACCATGAAACTATGTACAGAAGTTTCTCTAAGTGTCAAGAACTGTGGAATAAGGAAGCGGACTTGGCCCAGTGGTTAGGGCGTCCGTCTACCACATGGGAGATCCACGGTTCAAACCCCGGGCCTCCTTGACCCGTGTGGAGCTGGCCCATGCACAGTGCTGATGCGCGCAAGGAGTGCCGTGCCATGCAGGGGTGGCCCCCCCGCATAGGGGAGCCCCACACTCAAGGAGTGCGCCCTGTAAGAAGAGCCGCCCAGCGTGAAAGATAGTGCAGCCTGCTTAAGAATGGTGCACCCACACGGAGAGCTGACATAACAAGATGACACAACAAAAAGAAACACAGATTCCCGTGCTGCTGACAACAACAGAAGCAGACAAAGAAGAAGACACAGCAAATAGACACAGAGAAAAGTCAACTGGGGTGGGAGGGATGGGGGGGGGAGGGGAGAGAAATAAATAAATAAATCTTTAAAAAAAAAACTGTGGAATGTCTGAGATTATACCATACTTGCAAACTAACAAGTTAGCCTGCAGCAGTTTCATGGATGCTGGTAAAAGACATGAGATTCCTGACTCAAAAGCAACAGTATTAGACAAAGAATCAGCATTTGTAATGGTTCCTTGAACCTTAATTTCCACAGGGCAACATAAAAAGGAACAGATAGAAACCTGCAAACACAGTGGGTAGTATTACAGGACAGAAACCTGAAGCTCAGGGAATACTTTTTTTAAAAAAATAGGCAATAAGCCTGACTTACCTTTGCTCCAGAAGGAGAAACCACATCTTCCAAAACTATTTTCTATACAAATATCCTTTAAAAGATAGTCAGGCAAAGGTAGGGGCTTCTGATCAAAAGATGTTTAGAACTCTAGCGATACAAGGAGAATTATCTCCTAATATTAGGTTAACATCATTTTCATCTGAAAATTGATCTTCCTATCTATTTTTCTTCTCCTTTAGTTTTTTTAAAAAGAATAGAAGGTATGCATTTGTGAAGAAATTGAGATTTCCAATTACAATTATCTTAGATCATGGCTTAAAAATATCTCAGAATAGAATTTTTTTACTATATTTCTTTATAGCTGGTAAAAGTCAAGTTCTCTGCAAACTGTTCTTTACTTCTTAAAATTCTTAAGGAAAATTATAATTTAGGTTTCCATTGCCCCAATCCATATTAGGTAACAGAATCCTGCATTTCATCACTATAAATGCAATTCTAAGTATATTTATGGTTTGTACAAAGGAATAAAAGCAAGTCATCATACGGAAGAGGGAAAATACGAAACTTTGATCATGACTGAAATTCATTCCCAGCACCAGTGTGAGCTTTGTGATTACTTCAGGTTGTCATCATGACCCCTTTCACATAACTCCAATTTCTCCCTGATTCAAGTTCTTCTGCACAGCCATGTCAGAGAAACCATCCTTAAGACCTGATTACATTAAGTCACAGCTCTGTTTGAGCATGTATGGAATTCACAAGTGCTGAAACTCAGGTTGTTTTTGGTTATGGGTGTTGTTTTCCAAAGAACCAGAGTTAAAAATTTACCAGCACACCTCTGGTAGCATCCATTGTAACTATACCCAACTCACACAAACATATTTTTATAGTCATCAAGAGATCTCTCTGCTACTGCATATTTTCTCACTGTTGGTTTAGAAATAATGAAGATAGGAACTGCACACACCTTTGACTACAATCTCAAATCCATACTGTGTCACTTTATACACAAGAAGTCAACAAAAGGTAAAATTTAGAATAATCCCCACCCTGAGAAACTCCTATCAAGCAGTACTTCCAAAGAATGAGAAGTCTTGGAGCATAATTATCTAGCATGGACTCCATAGAAATCTATAAGGGAGTTTTTTCACTGATCTGCTAGGAACAATAAAGTCAGTTAGCCACCCACTCTCCACCCACTCCTCTATGTTCCATTGTATTGTCTCTGTGTCATCTAGAAACAGAGAATATTGACCTTTCTAAATTCAGTATGTTTCTGTGATTCATTCTTCAGGGAATTTGTAGATGGTTATCTAGGAGAGAATACTTGAAGGGAAGTAAGACAGCAGCAGCAGGTTTTGACAGAAGACTTGTAGGGGTAATACAGACCTCACAGCCCAGGAAGTGCATCCCCAACATCAAGCTGCTGTGATCTAGAGCCGGAAAACCCCACTGGAAAAACAAGAACCTGCTACACCTGGAAAGGAGGGGAAAACCCTGCCATGAAGAATCTTGAGAGACCACTTGAATGGACTTATTTTTTATGATGATGTTTCCTGAAGAAGAAAAACACTCAGATTTATTAGAAAGTCATATTTAAGATTTGATACCTTGGGAGGAAATCTAACAGGAGGTTGATGACGGTTATCCCCAAGGAAAAGGTAAAGAGAGAGAAACAAAGCCATAAGAAAGAGAATAGGCCTTAGTTACTGGAGGAATTAAAATGCTCCAGAAAAGGAAAGGAGAGGCTCATGAAGAAAGGGAAGGAGGACAGAAGATTATTTTGCACTCTTCTAACATCTCCTACAGTGCTAATAAGAAAGGCAATCCAATGATCTGAGAAGATTGCAGCAGCCAGGGAAGTCAAGAAGGAAAGAGATAGGAGCTTCCTGAGTAAGCACATCATTTGGCAAGTATCTAGATAAGAAAGCATCCCCTTCCAGACTGAGCACACACTCCTATTTTGGCTCCAGGGAGGAAAGCTTCTGCAAGAGCCTGTCACTATAAATTAGACTAGAGCATTTGTTTACCAGACAATGTGCCAGAGACAGAGAAAGGACAGCATAGAGAAGTACTAGCTGCATTTAACCAAGACTGAGGGTGAACTTAGAATCCTGTCTAGGAGGCAGGACAAGATAAATAGGAGAACAAAAGAGCAGCCAGGTGCTCACTGAATCATGCGGGAAAATGATTCATGTTTACAATCGAACATTGTAGAGACAATAACTGCCTCTCAAGTATGAGATCACAATACTCCAAAGTAATATAAAGGAAATGAATTGGGTTTGCCGGAAAAAAAAAAAAAAAGACACTAATAGGTTCAAAACAATTCTGGAGCCTGCAGCACAGAATGTCCCCAACAAAAGCTCCTAGACTTACAGTTACCACCCATCATCAAAAGATCAAGAAGCAGAGAAAAGGAAATGGATGCCATGAAGAGCTGGGTGCCTAAACACATAACAAAATGAAAATGCAAAAACTGCATTTAATTTGTCAACAAGACAGCTTGTTTCTTCTGGGTAAAATAAGTCATGAAGTTGAAGTGCTAGGATTTGTACAAAAGATATTAAGAGCTAATGGAATTAAAATTTGGTATTCAGAGATTTCAGAGCCTCAAAATTATAACCTCCAAATACATCAAGTTAATTTTCTGCCCTAATACATTCACTTAATGTTTTCTCCCCTCTAGAATATCCTCTCACTGGCCCCTCTTCAAAACCAGTCTTCAAGGTTCACTTCCACTTCTTCCACTTCTTCTTTGAAGCTGTCCCCACCTTTTTTTTTTTAATTCTTTTTTTTTTTTTATTTCTCCCTACCCCCTCATTGTTTGCATTTGCTGTGTCTGTTTGTTGTGTGCTGGTCTTCCTTTTTCTAGGAGGCACCAGGGAAAAAACCTGGGACCTCCGATGTGGAACAGAGGTACCTAATCACTTGTGACACCTCCACTTCCTGCTTTGTTGTGTCTCTCATTATGTTTTCCTCGTGTCTCTTGTTGCATCATCTTGTTGCATCCTCTTATTGCATCAGCTCGCCACGCCAGCCTGTTGCATCAGCTTGCTCTCTCACTCATCTTCTTTAGAAGGTGCCAGGAACCAAATCTGGGACCTCCCATGTGGTAGGCAGGAGCTCAATTGCTTGAGCCACATCCACTTTCCATGTTCCCAGGAGTTTTTGGGTTTTTTTTGCCTCCACTGATACCTTAACTTTCAATACTATTAGTTAATACTGTAGATATTAACACCTGGTTTTAATTGTCCCACAGGTGATAGTTACAATTTTTCAGCTTATCAGATCTTCCAGGAAAAGTATTCTTTTTCTTCCCCTTTTATTTCCCAGCTTATCTGGAATAGCACTAGATACAAAGTAAACTCTCAATAAAAAATTGTTTTAAGAGGCTCCTAAATGATGCCTTAACAAACCCATTTTTCACACTTTAAATTGGTATGGTAGTATAAGTAAAAAATAAAATTTCACTAATGAAAATAAGCACATCATTTGGCAAATATCTAAACAAGATTGAGCATACTATTTTGGCTCTTATTATTAAGAACCTCGCTCAGTAAATTCAGTGGCCCATTAGTAAGTGTTTCTTGACCTGGAGTTGGTGAGGTCTACAGTGGTGGCAATGAGAGTGAAAAGGCAGAAAGAGGGGAGCCAACGTGGTTGAGCACCAGCTTCTACATAAAAGGTCCTATGTTCAAAAAAAAAGGCAGAGAGAGTTTAGAGACAACTTACTTTGTGGGGAAAAGTTATTTGGTAGAATCTTATGACTTGGATACAGAAAATGAAGAAGAGATAAAAGATGACTAAAACTTCCAAATCTGGATTTAGGGAAGAATAATTACCTAACTGAACAATTTAGGGGAAACAACTAAACAGAAGTTTACGGGGGCAACCAATATCTACAGCTTTAGACATGTCTGCTTTGGCTCCCAGTTCCATCTCAATTTCATAGGCCATAAAGATCTCTAGCCGATTTCTATCCATTGCACTCTACTGTTCTCAAAGCCCGAATGATAGAGAAGAGATTTTAAATCCTTTTTCTTGTTGGAATCATCATTCATCCCTCCCTCTCCACCTACTTACTCTCTTTCTATCCAGTTTTCTCAGGATCTTTCTTTCAAAATAAATCTTGGTTTTATTAAAAGCCCTTTTTGTAGTGCATTCCTGAATAAAAGTAATGTTATAGTATGTATTTAAGATGGCTTGCCTAAGATATGGTGGTATATTTACTATTCAATACATGCTCTAAAAAGTCCTATAAGTCAGAGTAGCTATAATTAACCTCATTCTTTAAATAGGGAATCAAGACAAAGGAGATAATTAATACAATCAAGTAACAGATTCAAAGACAATCACTGATTTAGGATTTTCTTCTTAATTTCCTACCAAATAAACAAATGTTTCCAATCTCTTAATATCCTTAAAGGAAAAATGCTATGTAAATTTATTTTTGTTGTATATAATAATTCTAATTGTGTCTCAAAGTAATATTAGATAATGTTCCAACTTTTTAGTTATATGTTCCATCTGGCATGGTAGGGGTATCTATACTTTCTACTCTGATGTAAGCGGAAGGACATTTTTGTACATTACCAACTAAGATAGGTAGATATCTACCTCTCATTTGATTGCTTAGAGAGCTATCATACTTCATAACGAAGCTGTTCTTTTCAAAGCTCATGTTAAATGTATAATAGATAGATTGATTCTTAATAATTGTCCTTGGCTGTTGACCTGTAACAGGTAGGTACTCTACCCTAATTTGAAGAACTGGTAATGCCAGATCCATTAATTTATTTAAGCTCTTCTTAAACTTCTGTTTTATAGCTATTCTCAGGGTTATGACTCCATGTTTACCATCTTCTGCAAGAAGGAACCAAAAAAATCCATAAATAAATATGGGATACAGTGATAAATACATAATTTCCTTTGGTAAAAACATACTTACTTAGGCTTCATCAGTACAACTGTTCTCATCCTTTGAACTGAATTAACTGGCTGATCGTCAAAAATGGTTAGGCTTGTGTGTAGAGGCAGTATTTAGTTTTATCATATTGATAGTAAGAAAAGGAATTGGATCTGGTGACTTTCAAAATGTTTGACTATGGTAGGTTCTCAAATTCTGAAGTAAAAAGAAGAGATGATAATTTTTATGGGTTTTTTTTGGTCATAGTGCTATTCCTAAGGTTAATTTTGAATAAGTGGCACACTCTTAAACACCTTTAAGGAAAATTAATAAATAATTAATATTTTTAAATGTTTACACTGAGCACTAGAACATGTTTGACTTCCTTTTTTTCTCCTTTATGCAAAATGTGCAGGGATTTAATGCACAGATGTACTTTAATATGTTTGGGATCAGGTTGTATTTTTCTTGAGAAAAATGACAAAGGGTTGCAAATTAAATGTGAACTGATCCAGAAATAAGTGCTATAGCTTTCCATTGCACTTGAAATAGTAACTTAATGGTGTATAGTTAAAAAAAAAAAAAAAAAAAAAAAAAAAGTCATATTAGATAAAGCCTAAACTAGAATTAAGACTAAATGCTTTCTAATAAAGATTTCAATGTCATTTTCCAAACTTGACTTATTTTCTAGGATTATCTACAACAACCAGAAAGAGATGACCACTAAACAAATCCTAAAAGAAAAGAATCCTAGTGCTTTTTGATCTTGTATGCCATAATTTCCTACTCATATAATATAAATGAGAAACAAAGTACTTTGATTTAATTACCAGCTTTAGCCTAGACATAAAAACCTTATAATGTTGAGTATATCTTTGTAAGCAATAGGGTGTGTTGAAGTACAAACAGTTGGAAATAAAAAAGGAAACAATACAAGGCAACTTCAGGTCCAAAAGGTAGTTATTCCGTCAGAATCTCATATTGCAGTCTCCTCACGTCTCAGATCCTTAGCAAAAGGCATGTAATCAAGCCTCCATTCTGAGCTGAATGCTTCTACCTTATTAATTCTAACAGACAAGATAAGGGGAAAGAAAACCTCTGAAGCATGTAAATTCCATTGTTTTAATGTATAAGTAGTTTTAACCCTGAAGGGTGGCTCACCAACCCAATATTGAGGAGCTCTTGAATGCTGAATGATGTTCTTCAGTTCCTTGTTTTAGGCTCATCATAATTGTTCTGGATATAAGCAGCTAAAAATACTGGTTTTAAAACTTAGGCTAGTTGTTCCAAAGCTAGGGAAATAGACCTCTGAGAGGTAATTGGGTTATAAGGTCTGAAGCAGTAGGATCATCAGCAAAAGGAAGTAGATGAGTGAAGAATATTCTGCATTTACAAAATATGGTTAATTATAACTACTCTCACTTATCTCTGAGTATAATTCATAGTAGTTGTTCTAATTATGTTTCCAATCAACAAGCCTAAAAATGCAAGCACTATCTTTCTGGCATCCTCAAAATTTTGGGCCACAAGATAAGGATTTTCATAACTTTAAAAAAATATTGTGATGTGTGTACCCACCAATTAAATCTTCAGTGGGCAGAATATTATTATGCTTCTGGTGGGACTATTATTAATATTTTGTGATATTTTCATTTTACTTTTGGGAAAAATCTTTTAAATCAACATGGGAACCATATGTAGTGGGAAAAAAAATCATGTGACATATAGAAGGGAAAGGCCTATCATACGGGTTCTTCAAATTTGGCTGTCATTGAGGAATAGCTCTAAACTATACCCTACCTGAAAAAAATGATAATGTTATCTACTTTACAATTTCTTTATTTAGGATGCATTTTTCAACATTTAAAATTTTTATAATATTAGTGAAGTAATAGCTACAAAGTGCTTTGAACTTAGAGAAAAAGACTATGAAAATGCATAGTATCACTATTATTACTCTGCAATAAAACCCAGCTAACATATTAGGTATTTAAGGGAGAGAGCTGGGAAGTATTTAAAAGTATTTGATACCTCACGATCCTTGCAAGGTACTGTTTTTTCTTTTCCTTGATGTCTTCAAACTAGTGTCAGCACAAAAAATAAATAGTTTAAAAATGAAAGCTGAAATCTGTCAAGTTGCCTTTTTTTTCCAACAAGGGCATGGTGAGACAAAGGGTCATTAATGTGAGAGGAACTCTCAGTGACTCATGGATCGAGTTACTAACAGAGAAAAAGAGGTTTCAGAGTCCAGGACAGAATCTAAGGTCTTTGTGTCTCTCACATAAGGGGTGACTGAAAAGCATTGACTGAAAATAGTCTGAAGAAATTAAGAAACTGCTTGATTTCTTAGTAAACAGATATAGACTTAGTTGTCTCATGCTCAAAAACATTTATTGCCAATTGGCTGAGATATTGGGGGGTGGGTGCCTGAAAAGTCTGGGGGTGCTATTTTCTCACTGAGATTACTCCTGCCTCTTTCCCTTCCAGCTGAAACCTCATCCACTGCTCTTTAATACTCAAAAGCCAAGAAAGCCCCCACTGCTATGAGTTTGTTCATCTCTTAACCTAAGGATGACTTTCCCATTTTTCTCTATTTAAATCAAATCTTATCCATCATTCAAGACCTACTTTCCTGTAATTTCATTATTCAGATAGAATTCAGATGTGTCTTCCAAGGATCATATTCAGAATTTCTTGCTCTGAAATTTTAGTGATCCCTAAAGACCTCCAGTCTCACAATAATAGGCATTTCATATATTTAGGATACAAATCTTTTCTGACCCAGGTTTGGGATGCTTTCTGGAATAAGGAACCAAAAGAAAGTTTGGAAATGTTTTGGCATTCTTGCAGACTGTTATGGTAAGTCATTAGCGATCCACGTGGAATGTCATGCTACACAAAATTGACCAGACCTAAGAATCTTTTTATCAGGAGAAGTCACTCTAATTGTTTCAGCCTTTCATAAAACCAGTCCCCTAGTTAGCAGCACAAAATAGTATTTCTTCTGTCCTGGCACTACATGCCAGGTTTGCTTCTGAGTTTCTTCCAACTACATCTTTTAGCCAACAGATAATGCCTGCACATTTGCTTACCAACACAGTTCTTTCTGCCTTCCCTACTCTAGCCCCCTGTGATGAGCTACTCTTTTTTTTTTTTTTTTGGAAGTGTATGATTCCAACAAAAATACTATCTCCCTTGAGACAGCTTTCCACCCAAGGTGCCTCTACCATTGGTGGTGATGCCTGACAGAGGCTGCCCCAGTCTGCACATATGTCTAGATGTGTCAGGATCTTAGGAATTTAGTTTGTGTCCGAATTGAGATTCCCAAAGAGTGGTCATCTAAGAGTAATATAAAGAAATAAGAAACTACTATTTATAGGACTTGCTTTGTGCCAGCTATTAAGCTAGTACATCCCTCTATCAGTTAGTCCTTACAATAGACCTATTAAGGACAAGGGAACTTGGAAAAGTTAAATGATTTGCCCAATGTCACATTATTTCAAAGCCAGGCTTGCATTTCAGGTCTGCATCACTTCAAAGCCCTTCTTTTTCCCATTATATGCAACTGCATGGCCTGGTGTCCAAAAAGCACAAAGTCCACCAAGTGTACCACAGGCAAGCAGCCCTGATGAACTCCAGCTAGTTTCTCTCTGAACTGTTTTTATTGCCTATTTAATGTGAGGGTTTTGTACCTACCCATGGTGATTATAATCAGGAGGCTTCTATAAACAGCAGGTGAATGAATCTGAACTTCAGGGAACTTGGAACAGAAAAGATGAAATCTCTTTCCAAATGTGGACAAAGGAAGATGACATTATACTCCAGCCTTTTACCTGGAGGTCAGTACTATCATATCAACAGCTATTATCGATATTCTCTGCTACCGGGAGCCTGTTTTCTTTCTCATCAGCATTTCTGCTCAAGTTGAAGCTCCATGAGAGACACTACACATGAATGTCATCAGTCAGATATTGGCTTGTTATTTTCTATGAACCTGACATATCACTGTTTTCCCATATGCCTTGCCTCTTCCTGCTACACACTGCCTTCCCACTCTTCCTCCTCCCCTTCTTTTGTTGCCTTCTGTTCCCTCCCCTGCTTCTTCTGCTTTCAATTGAGTGAAGTTAAATGTTTTAAGTGTGAAATAATGTGCATAATACTGAAGGCTCTACAAGAGAACAATAGAAATTTGTGTACCAACACTGTATTTGTGTGCATGTTATTATGATATATTGTCCATAGTAATAAGTAATAATGTGCACAATAATATACTTTGGAAACAGAAATAAATATGGGATGGGTGAATTAAAGTGTTACTCAAACATAAAGTATGTCTAGCACTCCAGCTGTTCTTCTTAGTATCTTGATATCTACTGCTATCTATGTATCATCACAAAAGCACTAATAAATGCAAGAAGCTCCGATAACTATTTTGGTTGGTAGTGCAAAGTTCTGCAACGCTCTGAAATGTTTGAATACATCAGCATGGAAATACACCATTGTAGATAAATTCAAAACCTGAAAGCACTATATAGGCAACAACCAAATTTACAGATAGAGGTCTTCAGTTCCACAATGGTGTTCTTTAAAATCTGGTGATCTCTAAATCAGCTTTCATAGTATAGTGACACTGGATGTTTTAATTAGCTAAAAGCTGTCAAAAGCAATATACAGAAATGGTTTGGCTTTTACAATTAGAACTTTTTTAACTTATAAGCTTACAATTCTGAGGCTATGAAAATGCCCAAATCAAGGCTTCATCAGTAGATGCTTTTTTCTCCAAAGTCTGGTCACTGGTGATCCAGGACTTCTGTCACATGGCAAGGTACAGTGGCAGTGTCTGCTGTCTCTCCCTTCTCCTCCAGGTCTTGCTGCTTTCAGCTTCTCCTTTCTCCAGCTTTCTCTCTGCTCCTGTGGCCTTCTCTCTATTCCATGGCTTTCTCTCTCTGGGGTTCCATTGAGTTCATCTTCTGGCTTCCAGGACTTCTTCTCTCAGCTTCCACAAGTTTTTTCTCTGTCTCTGCAGCCCCCTCTCTCCATGTTCATCCCATTTATAAAGGACTCCAGTAAGAGGATTAAGACTCACCCTGGGCTATGCCTCACTGAAATGATCTAATCCAATGGCCCTTAACTGAATCTATCAAAAGGTCCCATCTACAATAGGTTTCACTCAAAGGAATGGATTAGCTCTAAGGTCATGATCTTTTCTGAGATACATAGCTTTAAGTACAGACATAGTTGGAATAACTGTTGCTGTCCTTAGCACAAGGTCAGTAGAAGTAGCAAATGAGGAAAATGAGACAGTGATGATTTTTTCAAGTAGAACAGTTTTGGGCTTGTATGAGCAAAGCTATATCTTGGGACCTTTCAAAAGGACCCAATTAAATAAGAGTTACAGGGGCTGGAGTGGTTCTCTTTTGTGTTTGATTTTGTTTTGCTTCCAAGGGAAGTTGGATCATGCAAGCTCTCAAGGATTGGGAATGTACAGACCAGACTAAAAATGGAATGAGAAAAATTCCTTCCCAAGTGCTTAGTTTGTTAAAAGCTACCGGGAACTATATACCAGAAATGGGTCAGCTTTTACAATGGGAATTTATTAGGTTAAAAGCTTACAGTTCTGAGGCTGTGAAAATATCCAAATCAAGGCATCATAGATGCCGTCTCACCAAAGGTCAGCTGCTGGCAATCCTGGACTCCTGCCACATGGCAAGATATAAAGGCGGCCCTGCTGATTTGGGTGCCTGCTGCCTCCTCCAGGCTTACTTTCTCTACCAGGTCAGGTGTGTGCTATGAGGCATATGACTTGTCTTCTCCCCTTCTCCTCTAAGCCTTATCTCTTTCAGCCTTTCAGGGACCTCTTTCCATGCCACTTTACTACACTGATTCCAGCCCCTGACCTCTGGGGCTCTCTCTCAGTGTCTGTTGTTTCTTTCTGTGTGTCTCAATATGTTCTCTCTCCCTTTTATAAAGGATTCCAGCAAGAGAATGAAGACCCACCCTCTATCATGGTTCACTGAAGTAATCCAAGCAAAGTCACCCCACATGAATCCAATCCAATCAAATGGTCCTACACCCACAAAAATTGATTAGTTTTAAAACACAGTCTTTCTTGGGATCTTTAAAAAGCCTCATACTGTCACACCAAGACACATATAGTGGGGAATCTATCTCCTGAAACATTTCCCAATGGTTCTTATATTAATTAATAGCAGAACTAGTATTTGAGATACACTTAGCAAGAACTAACTGTAATGCATAAATGCTGTAATATGTGTATGTAAAAACACAGTCACTTCTTTTGCTTTGAGATGTGAGGATTTGAAGGAAGTAACAAATACCACATAATAAGTTGCTTAAATCAAGAATCACTTATTGGTTCACAGTTTGAGGGCTAGAAGAATTTCAAAAATCAAGATATTCACAAGAATTGCTTATTCACAGAGTCTGTATGTTCTGGCGCTGGCTGCCAATAATCCTTTGAGTTCCTTAGTTATCTGCCTCCAGTTACATGGCAATGTCCTCTCCTTCCTGGCTTCTGTGATTTCTGGGTTCTCTTTATAAGTCCTTAGCAATAAGTATTAAGACCGATAATTATTCAATTGGCCACACATTAACTAAATACAGTATCTTCTTAAGGTCCTCTTTATAAATGGGATCATACACACAGGAATGGGAATAAGATTAATAACCTATTTTTTTCTGGGGTACATAACTCAGTATATCACAATTTTGAACCCATATTCTGATTGCCCCCTCCTCTAAACCTCTCATTTCTCCTTTTTTTTTTTATGTTTTTCTGGTCAGAGAGCATTTGTGCCTTGCTGTTGCTTTAGGATGGTGACCTATAGTCCCTGTCTCCCATCTCCCCTCAACACATCACTGCAATATTTTAAATAATATCATGGAAGTGTTTGTTTTGTAATTGAAAATAAACAAAACTTGGGATGAGGGGAAACGATGAAAAGGAGAGAAATGAACTAAGAGGGACATCATACCACTTCTGGTGGGGACAAAGCTCACTTTGGCATGGATCTCAGTGTCATTCTAGAGCTTGTAAACATGGAAACCTTGGGATCACTCAGCACAGTGCCCTTATGTGGTCATTGACAAGGCACATTCTCATAATGAACGAGAAGGTTGTTCCAAACTGCTTCTCAGATAGCAGATGTGGATGAGTGGGAACTCAAACAAGAGAGAAAGAACATGGGAGGTGCAGCATAATGGCTTTAGCTGGCTTACTGGTTTGTGGGCACTTAACAAAAGGAAGCTTGGAGGAGGAAACTGAGGATCTGCTGCTATCAGATGAAAGACTACTGAAACTAATGGCATTTGAGCTATACTTTCTGCCTTGGTTAAAAGCATAACCCTCTACTTTATATATAATTCCTATTTGTCTCCAAATTCTTCCTAACATTTTATACCCAATGGGTTTGCCAAGTGTCTCCACCTCTTGAGTTTCTCTTCAATCCGTTTCTTTTCTTTCTTTCTATACTTCCCTCCATGTATCATTTCCCAATTGTCCTCCTTGTCTTTACATATGCTTTTTCCACCCTATCATGCTACCCAAACTCCAACTAATGATTTAACACTTGCACTAACATAACCACTTCACTGAAACATTCTGTGGTAGATTGAGTCATGTACCACAGAGCAAAACATGTTCTTAATTTTAATCTGGGGAAGCACGCTTGGCCCAGTGGATAGGGCATCCATCTACTACATGGGAGGTCCGTGGTTCAAACCCAGGGCCCCCTTGACCCATGTGGAGCTGCCCCATGCACAGTGCTTATGCACACAAGGAGTGCCCTGCCATACAGGGGTGTTCTGGCGTAGGGGAGGCCCACATGCAAGGAGTGTGCCCCGTAAGGAGAGCCGCCCAGCATGAAAGAAAGTGCAGCCTGCCCAGTAATGGTGCCACACACACGGAGAGTTGACGTGTCAAGATGACGCAGCAAAAAGAAACACAGATTCCTGTGCTGCTGACAACAGAAGTGGACAAAAACAAGAACACACAGCAAATGGACACAGAGAATAGACAACTGAGGTGGGGGGGGAGGAAGGAGAGAGAAATAAATAAAAATAAAATCTTTAAAAAAAAAATTTAATCTGTAGTCCTGTGGCTATGAACCAATTGTACCAGGATCTATTGACAATATTATTTTTAACTAAGGTGTGGCCAAACTGAATGATGGTGAGTCTTAATGCAGATTACTGGAGAACTGATAGAGAGAATGAGGAAGTCACGAAAGTGAGAACAGAGAGGACATAGCCATGCAACAGGAAAACCAAGAAATCCTAAAGGTTGCCAGCAGCCAGCACCAGAATGCTACAGTCTTTAGAGAGAAAGCAAGCCATACCGATATCTTGATTTTAGACTCCTCCTTGTCTCAAAACCCTGAGCCAATGAATTCCTGTTTGTGATAATTGGGTACATGTGTCAAATTGGCCAGATAATGGTGCCCAGTTGTTTGATCAAGCAAGCACTGACCTAATTGTTTCTGTGAGGGACATTTAGTGGACTCAAATCATCAGTATATTGACTGCATCTATGGCTGGTTACATCTACAACCAACTGAGGAGACTGCCTTCAGCAGTCAGAGACATCTCATCCAATTAGTTGAAGGTCTTAAAAGGAGAAATGATGACTTCGGAAGTTGGAAGAGAGAATTTCCACCTCTACTTCAGCCAGCCAACTTCTCCTGGGGAATTCATCAAAAACCTTCACTGGAGTTCTCAGCTTGAAGCCTGTTCTACAGAATTTGGACTTGTACACTCCCATAGTCAAGTGAGACCATATTATAAAATCTCAATATTTACAGATATCTCTGTCAGTTCTGTTTACCTAGAAAACCCTGACTAATACATGGTTGTTTAAGCAAAATTATGTGGTATTTGTCATAGTAGCCTGGCAAACTAAGACAAATTGGTTATGTGACCGTTTCATACCCATCCTTCACAGAGTCACAAACTTGGTCATGTTACTCCTGTTTGACTCCTCACCCCTAAAAGACAATGTCCAAGTTCCTTCACATGACTTATTGAGATCCTCCACTTCTGATCTCTGACTATTTCTCTAGATTTTTCACCTCTTAATCCCTGCCATGCATTTGCCCCTTCAGAAACACCAACTGTCATTTTGCTATGCACACACTGTCTCCCTTCAGTATCTCTGCACATGCTGTCCTCCTGCCCTAACTGCATCTTCATCCCTTAAGATCAATTCAGACATTACTTCCTTCACAAAACCTTCCTGACAAACTCCTCTGCTGTGTACTGAGATATTAACCAACACTCTTTTTTCTCTAAGCCATAGAAGTTTAATTCAAATGACAAAAGAAATCTGTAACACTCAAGAACAAACCCCCATCTAAGCCATCCCCCTACGATGGACGCTGCACCTCTCCAGGGTCAATGCGGTGGTTGACTCTCCCCCACACCCCCATTTCAGGGCAGCAAAAGGGCCTGGGGACACACCTCAGGAGAGGGGGCACTGGTAGTCGAAGATAGGCATTCCAATGGTGGGGACCATCAGTGAGTGAGGGGGAAATGAGAACGAAGCCCTTGCCTGGCTGAGCCCACCCTGACAAAACTGAGGAAGCAGCACCCCACCCGCATGCTTTTCCTTCAGTGCCAGAACCGTCACCCTGGACTGCATCCATGCCTGGTCCTGGAGCTTTAGTTTGGGGGAGGAGTGGTGGCAGGGTGCAAAGTCTTTGGGTTTGAGGTCAGTGGATCTGTTAAGAAATGAGGGCCTTCCTCCTCTGGATTGTCCTTGTGTAGTCTTTAAGATGTTGATGTCCAAGAAGAACCAGATTGCCATTTATGAACTCCTATTTCAGGAGGAAGTGATGGTGGCCAAAAAGTATGTCCATATGCCAAGGCACCCAGACCTGGCAGACAAGAACGTGCCCAACCTTCATGTCCTGAAGGCCATGCAGTCTCTCAAGTTATGAGGTTACGTGAAAGAACAGTTTGCCTGGAGATAATTCTACTGGTACCTTACCAACGAGGGTAACCAGTATCTCTGTGATTACCTCTCCCTGCCCCCTGAGTTCATGCCTTCCACCCTACACTGGAACCATCCAAAGATGGGCAGGCTGCAGCCCAGAGGTCTGGAGAGTGAGCAACCTCCAGTACTTACCCAAGGTGGAGCTGACAGAGACACCTACAGACTGAGAGTTGAACCCCGTGGAGCCGACAAGAAAGCTGAGGCTGGAGCATCCCATAGTCGTCTGTTTTACTGTGAAAAATCTGCATTGTTACACTTACCACATGGTATTATCATCTATCTTTCACAGTCTATAGTGAGCTTCCTGAGATTTTTTGTCTTAGGATTCCCCAATGATAAACACAATGCCAAGCTCAGAAGTTCAATGCAAGCTTTTTGAAGAAAGCAAAGCATTAAAGTTTCGTTGGAAGGGCAGGAAAGTGATCTCTAGAGCGAATATTCTATATGTACTATAGATAAAGGTGACTCGTGTAAAGAATGTTTCAGAATGAAAGAGAAAAAATGATAAAGCAAGGTCTTTTATGGTGGATTATGATTCCAAACAGACATTTTAACTCAGAGAAAAAGAGGGAAACCATTCCACTGAGATAAGAGGGAAAGATGGAAAGTTAGTGATAAAGCAAATGAGAGCAGAGGTAAGTAGGTAAGTTGGAAGAGCTTGAGCCTACTTGTCTCTTTTTGCTCAATAACATAGGAGACAACGTCACCTGATCCTGAGGGGGAGAGTCAGTAGTATTTGGAACTGAGAGAAGAAAAATGAACTTGATAACTTGGAAAAGCAGCTGAGGAAAATGGGAAGATTTGCTTCCAAGGGACAAGAAAAAGTGCAGTTATGGGATAATTTAACATCTACTTTGCACAGGCTCTGTGCCTCACAATATGGCCAAGCCTTGTGTGCAAGGAAATTCCATGAATGTTGATGCTTCACTTTCCCCACTAAGTTGGCTCATCCTAAAAAGCAGTCCCTTCTATTTATCACAATACTCATACCTAGCCTTACCGCCTTTCCTGCTTCTATAGATATGCTTAAATCTTACCCATAATAAAAATGAATCTTTCCTTTCCTTATAATGATTGCCTTTCTCTCCTTCTTCTCACCCCACAAACTTTTGAAGAATGGTAACTATTCATTCTTTCATTTTACTAACTTTCCATTCTCTCCTTCATTCCCTTCTCTCTTATTTTAGCCCCAACCCTAGTGAAATGTCTTTTGTAGAGGTCACTGTCACTTAATTACAAAGAGCTAATAGCCTTTTTGTCTCAATCTTCTTTCTTTCTGGCATGTCTGAAAGCTATTGTACTCATTGATAATCCCTTCCTTTTGAAACATCCTCATATTTTGGCTTTTTTTTCCTTCTTTGTTTTTTTTTTTAATGGTACATTAAAAAAATATGAGGTCCCCATATACCCCCCACCCCCTCACCGCACTCCTCGCACATCAATAACCTCTTTTATCATCGTGGTACATTCATTGCACTTGGTGAATACATTTTGGAGCACAGCTCCACCACATGGATAGTGGTTTACATTGTAGTTTGCACTCTCCCGCAGTCCACCTAATGGGCCATGTCCAGCATCTGTCCCTGCAGGACCACCCAGGACAATTCCAAGTCCTGAAAATGCCCCCACATCATATCTCTTCTTCCCTCTCCCTACCCTCAGCAGGTACCATGGCCACTTTCTCCACATCAAGGCTACAATTTCTTCCATTACTAATCACAGTAGGTCCATAGTAGAATATCAGTAAATTCACTCTAATCCATACTTTTGGCTTTTGACATAGCAAGCAGAATCATTATAAGAAATGAGACACTGTGATGGTACAATGGGAAGAACATGGCTTGGATCCAGGCCTTAGAGTTCCCTCACTGTAAAGAAATCATTTGGCTTCTCTACACCTCAGTTTGTGTAGCTGCAAAACTAATATAATACCACTAGGCAGAATGAAAAACTCAATCATTCAACATTTAATGTATATTGAAGATCCAATGAAGCAGGCATTCTTCTGGGTGGTGGGATACATCAGTGAAAAAAAGGAGACAAAAATCCCTGCCTATGGAGCTTATCTTGTGGAAAAGGGAGTTAGAAATAAACAATAAACATAATAAACACATCTATGACATAATATGTTAGAAAGTTACAGCGATATAAAAAAATATAAACCAGAGAAAGGGAGATAGATTACAATTTTTAATAGGGTGGTGAGGATAAGTCTCATGGAACATGTGGCGTTTGTGCAAAAATTTAAGGATGAGAAAGAACTAATCATGTAGAAATTTAATAAAAGAGAGTTCTTGGAAGAAGAAACACACTTTGTAAAGACTATGTGTCTTAAACTAACAAGGAGATGATGATGGACAATGCCCATCCCAAGGAACAGAGAGTGTCTACAACTGCAAGCAAGGTAGCTCCATCCATCTGCCCCATGAGATCTAAGTTCCCCTCTCAATAAGAAACAGAGTGAGCATCACCATCCCAAAATTCTCAAGATTGGGGAATGAACAATGAATTAAAGTAGACTTATTAATCTTCTATTATAGACATTATTATTCCAGCAATGGAAGAACTTTTATCATTGATATTATAAAGGCAGGGTCCACCAGAGGTTCTGAGGGGAAGAAGAGGTGTAACAAGGGGGCATTTTTGGGACATCAGAAATGTCCTGCATGATATTGCAATGATGGATACAGACCATTATATATTTTGTCATAACCTATAAAATTTTAAGGTTCAGAGTATAAATTATAGTCCATGGTGAGTAGCAAGGCTTCAATATGTGTTCATCAATTGTAACAAATGTACCACACTAATGAAAGATGTTGTTAATGTGGAAGGAAGAGGGAGTGGGGCATATGGGAATCCCTCCCTGCCTTTTCTTTAGGTACTGGCGCTGGAGATTGAATCCAGGACCTCAACTGTAGGAAGCTGGCACTCAACCACTGAGCCACATCAGCTTCCCTGAGTTGGTTTATTTTCGCTTGTTTTGCTTGTTTGTTTTTATTTTTTTCAGGAGGCACAGGGAACCAAACCTGGGTCCCCCCATGTGGGAGGTGGGAGCTCAACTGCTTGAGCCACATCCACTCTCCTCCTATATTTTTTATGTAATGTTTATGTAATCTAAAACTTCTTTAAAAATCAAAATTAATTTTAAAAAAAAACAACTATGTGTCTTAGAGAGGTAAGGAAGAGCGGGCAGTGCTCTTACAGGCTATTGTGAGGATTTTCCCTTACTTTGCATGAAATTGAAAGCCTTTGGATGGTTTTAAACAGAGAGGTGACATAAGCTCCAATGTGCTTTAAAAGGACCACTCTGGCTGATGTATAAAGACTGTGACTGCATGGGGTAAGGTCAAAACCAAGAGCCCAGGCTATTGCTACAATCCTAGTAAAAGATGATGGTGGCATAATCAGAAAGATGATGGGAAGTAGTGGTAAAAGTGGTGAGAAGTAGTTAGATTCTGGATATATTATGATGGCAGAAATGAGAGTGTTTTCTGATTGGGTTGGCTGTGAGAGCAACATAGAAGATACAGGTGATTTTGGATTTTGGCCATGAGCAACTGGAAAGGTAAAGTACCATTTTCTGTTATGGGAACAACTAGTGAAAGGAATATAGGCCACATTATAAAATTTATATAGTGAAACTTTCTGCTGTTATGAAAGTAGGTACTTTGATTCTAATATTTGTGGTAATTATTCCCTTCCTTATCACATGGCACTGCAATCCTCTTGAAATAATTTCATACATATAATTCCATTTGTTTTGATTTTTCATAACTGTATGTTTCTTAAAAAGACAGAAGAAAATATTGTTATTTCTCATTTAACAGATTAAATGATTACAGCTCACAGGAGCTATGAGACAAGCCAAAGATCTCAACATGGTTAAAAATGGACTGCACACTAGAACACCAGGTCCTCTGTCTCTTGGCATACTTTAGACAACATGACCCTTTCTAAGAATCAGAGCAGTGCATGATAACTTTGAGACCATGCAGCCCAAACCTTTCTACTTTATACCTGAAGAAACTAATCAGAGAAGCTAAACAATCTATTCTAGGTCATTCCATTTTTACTTCAGAAATTGTTTAGAAATTCCCGAAGTCTTCAGATTAAAACTCCAATTTGGTACTGTGAGAGAATAATGAACTATAACTTTCAACCAGAAAAATGCCCTATGGGATAGGAAGGAAACAGGAGGGAGTGGTTTTCCAGGAAGCCCAATGTAGAAAGCATGTGACAGAACAAAACAATCTGTAAATGAGCAAGAAGGAAGAGACCTGAAAAATGATCACTGGTTTTAGTCACATGAAGATCACTGGGACCTAGACAAGAGCAGTAGCAGTGGGAGCAACTGGCTGACTAGAGAGGCTTAAGCATGAAGAAAGGAGAAAACAGCAAGGAGTTTATTACAAAGGCAGAATAATGGAGTCATTATTTCTTTTTTCAAGGTCACAGACAAAAGCATACTTGTGTGTTAATGGGAATGGACTAGTAAAAAGGGAGAAAAAATGTTGATGTAGGAGATAGAGCTAAGAATCACTTGGGTAATGTTCTTTGTTGGGCAAGAGTCATGGAATATAATGTCCAAATGCAAGAATGGGCATTGGAATGGAGCATGGGTAGTTCTGTGTAAACAGGTGAGGAGGCAGAATATACAGGAACAAAAGTTCATAGGCAAGTAATTGCAGTGGAAGAGGTCTCTGGCAGTTCTCTCCAAGAGTTTCTGAGTGAACAGTGAAGTAGAAAACAAGGTCATATTCAGAGAGTAAGAATGAAGGAGAAGTTGGAAATTAAAGGCGAAAAGAAAAGGTGTAAAGCAGTAATAAAGTGGGAAAGGGCATGGAAGAGGGAAAGGAGGCAGTGCAGGGTTAAAGATGCATTTGAAGTACCTGGCCCAGGTCCGTCCAGAGTCTAGAGAGGGCAGCCCAGCTTCAGCGCTCAGGGTTCTCATTGTGCTCACTAAGTAGCAGTTAGCACTACTATGTTATTCAAAAGCACCCTCTCCCTTAACAGAGGTGAGAGAGAAAACAGAAGTATCTACCTGAAAATTGTTCAGCATATTTTTAGGCAAAAATTAAAGAATCTTCTCTTTAATGAAATGTCCAATTACTTGGCATTTGCATAGTCCTTTATATTGGCAAATTGTGCCACAGTCATGCACATTATGTGTGCTTCACCATATCCCTGACTTACACATAGACTAAAATCAAGTTAACTAAGCCAGAGGAGGTTCAATGCCTCGAGGATTCAACAGTTTACTGCAATATTTCCTTAAAGTAAATTCTGTGGAAATCCCAAGAGATACTCCATGAATCAAGAGTCTGTGGTCTGGGAAACAGATGTGACTCAACTGATAGAGCATCTGCCTACCATATGGAGGCTCCAAGGTTCTATACCCAGGGCATCCTGACCCGTGTGGTGAGCTGGCCCACGCGCAGTGCTGCCACACGCAAGGAGTGCCGTGCCACGCAGGGGTGCCCCTGCATAGGGGAGCCCCACGTGCAAGGAGCACCCTGCAAGGAGAGCCACCCCGCATGAAAAAAAGTGCAGCCTGCCCAGGGTGGCACTGCACACACGGAGAGCTGGTGCGACAAGATGACGCAACAAAAAGAGATGCAGTTTCTCAGTGCCACCTGATAATACAAGTGGACACAGAAGAACACACAGCAAATGGACACAGAGAACAGACAACAAGGGGGAAGGGGAGAGAAATTTTAAAAATTAAAAAAAGAGTCTATGGTCTACAAAAATGGGACCTTTAGATAGTTTATCCTACTCTTAGAGTTTCACAATATGCATTAGCGTCTTTAGGAAGCCTGCTGTTAACAAAGGCCTACTCCCTTCTTTGGAGCTGGTGTTTCTGCGTGATGGAGTTGGACTCAGATGGGCTCTCTTTGCACAAGACTTTCATGCTACTTTACTGGAATTGTAGTTGGTGTTGGGGTTTAAGATATATTTAGGGGATTTGAATCTCTGGACTGACAATATGATAGCCAGGCCCTGAGCCTTAACAGACTTCAGCTCCTACAATCTGATTTATTGGACTCACCTCACTCAGCTAAGATGGAGTTGAAGAAGGACAACCACCACACCATGGAGTCTAGAGGGCCTACAACTGAAAGCAAAAGGATTGCATCCAGTATCCATGTGGAATCTGAGCCTCCTCTTGACATAGAGGTGCAACAGACACAACCAATCCAAGGTCCACAGAGAAAAGGTGGCATTGGAGTGCGAAAAGTGGGCATGGTGGCTGATGGGTATGGGGAATGGCAGGAAGAGATGAGAGGTGGAGGCGCCTTTGGGACTTAGAGTTGCCCTGGATGGTGCTTCAGGGGCAATCACCGGACATTGTAAATCCTCCCAGGGCCCACTGGATGGAATGTGGGAGAGTATGGGCCATGATGTGGACTATTGACCATGGGGTGCAGAGATGCCCAGAGATGTACTTACCAGGTGCAATGGATGTGTCATGATGATGGGAGTGAGGGTTGCTGGGGGGGGAGTGGTGGGTGGGGGTGGTAGGGTTGAATGGGACCTTATATTTTTTTAATGTAATATTTTTACAAAATCAATTTAAAAAAATTAAAATTAAAATTTAAAAAAAAGGCCTACTTATCTTTATTTAACCTCATAGTTCTGAGACTTATTTGACCACAAATTCCTTTTTATGTGTCTCTGCAGCTGTCATAAATTGAATCAGTGCCAGTATCCATTCACTCCTTCTTCCTTTATAATAGAAATGCAGTTTTAGAGGGGCATATTGATGCTTAACTAAAAGATTTTATTTTCCAGTTCCCCTTGCTGCTAGTTCTGGCCCTGTAACTAAGTTTTGATGAATGAGATGTAAGTGGAAATGATATGCCTATCAACCAAGAAATATCCATAAAGACAGAGAGCATTTCCTCTTTGCATCCTTCCTCCTTTCAGCCTGCCAGAATGCCAGAGTAATGTAAAGCCCTAGCAGATGAACCAGTACGAGACCAACAAAGGACGAGAAGGCAGCAAGACAGCAGGAAACTGTCTCCCTGATGGCTGTGACCCCACCACAAGGGCAGCACAGTGCCTACCTCCAGACTATAGAGGAGAGAGAAACTCTCTTCAGTTTTGCATACAGCACTGTTATTTTGGTTTTGTTTTGTTTTTTTTTTTTCATTTCAAGGCTGAATCAAACTCTAAGTTATATTATGTAACACAGACCATCATCTCATATAACTAGTGTTCCTCAGAAGATACTTTAAGAAGTACTGTTCTAAATTTAGTAAAAAACATACCTCTTTACCACAAGATTTGCATTTTTTATCTGAGTTCAAAGACATGGAACCTTTATTTATGTCTGGTATTTGCTTTTCATTCCAAATATCTTCAAACAAAAGGTAGCAGGTAAACAGAAAGAGCATTGGCTCATGTAAAAAAAAAAATAAGCATTTTGACTTTGAACAGGTCCTCTAATATGTCTGTGCGTCAATTTCTAGGAATACTATATTCTCTGTTTCCCTTAATTGTCATAATGATGAACTCATATTGAAGTATTGCTACTAACCATGGACTATAATTTACATTATAGTTTACACTCTGAACCACACAATTTCGTAGATTGTAACAAAATATGTAACAGCCTGTATCCATCATTGCAATGTCATGCAGGACAATTCCAATGTCCCGAAAATGCTCCCATATTACACCTATTCTTCCCTCTCCCTCTTCCTCTCCTCAGTGGTGGCCACTGCCTTTGTATCAGTGACAAAGTTTTTCCATTGCTGGAATAATAATAAGTCTATAAAAAATAATAATAAGTCTACTTTAGTCCATTTTCATTCCCCAGTCTTGATGATTTGGGGATTGTGATGTCCACTGTCTTTCTAATTGAGAAGAGCTTGAATCCTATGGGGCAGGTGGATGGGACTATCTTGCTTTCATTTGCAGACACTCTATGTTCCTTGGGATGGGCATTGTCCATCATCATCTCCTTGTTAATTAATTATCCTAGGTGAGTCCAGTGAACTGAAGAGTAGGTGTTGCAACTCTGCTGAGATTCAGGGCTCTACTGATTATTAGGTCTTTGTTTTTATTTTAATGTGAGACATTCTGGAATTCTAAATATATTTATTTAATATGGAACTTCAGAGAAAAAAAAAGATTCTATAACTTAAACTTCAAAAGAATAGCTGGGGATTGAACAGTCCTCTGTTCTTCCAAATTAAAATTTCAATACCCTAATTTAAGTCTAATGCTCTCTTGAAACTATTGCTTCTATATTTTTTTAAAAATCATGAGAGGGAAGCAGACTTGGCCCAATGGATAGGGCATCTGTCTACCACATGGGAGGTCTGTGGTTCAAACCCCAGGCCTCCTTGACCCATGTGGAGCTGCCCATCACAGTGCTGATGCGCACAAGGAGTGCCCTGCCACGCAAGGGTGTCCCCCGAGTAGGGGAGCCCCACATGCAAGAAGTGCACCCCATAAGGAGAGCTGTCCAGCGGGAGAGAAAGTGCAGCCTGCCCAGGAATGGTGCTGCACACACGGAGAGCTGACACAACAAGATGACACAACAAAAAGAAACACAGATTCCTGGTGCCGCTGATAAGGATAGAAGCTGTCACAGAGGAACACACAGCGAATGGACACAGAGAGCAGACAACCGGGGGGGAAGGGGAGAGAAATAAATAAAAAATAGATCTTTAAAAAAAAAAAAAAAACATGAGATCTCCAAAACACTGATGAGGACTTTCATGACCATAGTAAAGATACTTCCCTTTTAACATCATGGATATTTCAAAGTCTTTTTGAAGAAAAGAGATTGGGTAACAAATTTGTAAATCAAGAAATGTTTTAAAGCAAAAACAATCATTTCTAAACTAAGGAGCTAAAAAAATAAGACTATTAGTTAAAGTGGGTACATACATTATTCAAATGATATAGCTAACATTTTAAAATTAAAATAAATGAAAAACAAATGTCTAATTGATATTCATTTATTCTTGTCATTATATAACCAGAACAGCACGAACTCTTTTGTATGGCATCATTCACAGAAAGAGTGTTCCAACATCCTTTACAAAATTAAAATAATGCATAATATTAATTTTGTTTGTTTTCAGTTTCTAGGACATGCCTGACATATATTACTAGATATAATCAGTCTCAATTTTCTATTTTTATTGTATATCCTGATGAAGGGTGTCAACATTGCATTCAACAAAATCCATCTTAAACAATATAAAATTAACCTAGAAAACAGAGTCACTTAACATTAATTAGACATCTATCTTTGCATATCAACCCTGATCCCCTGTGTGCTATTTAACTGCATAACTACAGGTCTGGTAATTTCCATTTGTCTCTATTGATAATCTTAGCTTTGTGAGGTCTGAAGAGCAAAGCAAGTAGTTGAATTTAGCATTGGAAGAAAAGAGCCATAAGAGCAGAGTGCCTCTGTGGTAACCATCACAAGTCCGTTTTCATGTGTAAATATATTGTGGATAATGATAGTGAGTTTTCTCACTGTCAGAGAAAGCAGTTACAAATATGGAGAGAAAGAAGGCTAGCATGAACCCTGTGGTGTGAGATTGAAATCAGACATATTTATATCAGTCTTTAATATATATATATGAATGGATAGATATGACTCATGGCTACATTCATACATCCTAGCTTGTTTCACTGAGAGATCCTTACAGTAATACCATCCCAGGAGCAATGACACCTATCTCTCAGAGCTTAGTTTCAAACACCATCCTCCAATAAAAGGAAGCAGGACTCTTGGAGCAAGGAGAGATTCCAGGGCTGATGCAGGGAAAATAGGAAATGATCCTGGAATACCTTTTGATGCCAGAAAAAAAGAAAATGCTGAAAATGAAAATGATAGGGGCACATTAAAAAACAAATTGAAGAACTGTAACGGCCAAACCAGGATTAATTTGAGCAACCAAAAATTACATATTGGATTATAACTATAGAATAAAATAAGTATCTGTGAGTCCACATTATTATTACATAATGTGTACTATTACACAATATTACAGTGTAATAATATAACTAAATAAATAAGTAATCAAATAAAAAATGGATGATGGGGCCTGTTTTTCCTTATGGTAGACTACTAATTAATAAATGTAGAAACAATGATGAAAATAGAAAATTACCACTAAGCAAACACGCCAATAATAATGATTGTAGAAGAGAGTCATAGATGGATGCTAAAATTAGTAGCAATCCACTATTCAAGAAAAGAAGGTCCCTTCTCAGTGCTAAGAAGCTCAGCCAGTTTTTTAGGAATCAGTATAACATGTATAATCAGCAGCCTCCATAGTTCAATAATAATTACATAATAAAATTTTAAAGAAAATTTCATTTACAATAGGATAAAAACTTTAAATTCCCTAGGAATAAATCTAACAAGTATAAGATCATTGTTAAAAATATTACAATATATTGCTAAAGACTTTTTTAAAAGAACCTAAAAAATGTAAAGATATATCCAAGGATGAAAAGAATCACTATCATAATGATGTCATTTATTCTTCAGTTAATCTTTAAAATAAATGTAATATCAATCAAGACTTCCCCAAAATCTCTTGTGAAACTTGACCAACTGATCCTAAAATTTATGGGGCAAAATCTGAGGTCAAAGACTAGCATCAAAGAAGGCAGGGAAAACTGTCTTATCAGATATCAAGATTAATTATAAAGTCATTATAATTGAGAAAGTTGGGATGGCCTAAGGAAAAAAAAAAAGTAAACCAATGCAACAGTAGAAAAAGTTGAAACCCACACATAAATTTCAGTCGAAAAAGCTGAAACCCACACATAACTTAATTGATTCATGACAGAGGTATATTAATATAAACAAGGGAAGAAAAGGCCATATAATAAATGGTACAGGGACACCATCTGGGAAAAATATACAATTAAATTCCTACCTCATTACTTACACAAGAATATATACCAAGTGAATTTTGTCTTAACCTTAAAAAATTAGATAGTTTTAAGAAACATTGTGAATATGATGTTTACGAAAGGATTTCTTAAGCAAAATAGAGTAAGTACCAAACACAAAAGAAAAGACTGACACATCTGATTACATTAAAATAGGAAACTTCATCAAATAAAGTAAAGTTACAGTCCTGGAGAAGATATTTGTAACTCTAACCTGTCCAGAAAAAATTATAAAGAAAAATACAAACAGCCAAATATAAAAGTAGTAAAGGAGGTAATTAACAAAGGGGTAAACCAAAAAGACCAAGAGAAAATAACAGATGCAAACCAAAATTAGTAATCAGAAAATACAACTTAAACTTCAGTGAAATACCATTTCATATCCATAAAGTACCTTTTTTTTTTTTTGCTTTTTTAAAATATAATTTTTCTTTATTTCTAAAGAAATTTTAGATTATGGAAAAGTTACACAAAAATACAGGGGATTCTCATTTAACACATCCCCTCCTCCTCTCACATTTTCCCCTATTAATAACATCTTTAATTAATGGAGTACATTCATTACAACTGATGACCAAATATTGAAACAATGCTTGTAACCATAGTTTACATTACGGTTTACACATGGCACTGCACAAATTTTATATGTTTTGGTAAAATGCATAATGGCCTGTATCTGTCATTACAATATGGGGAAGAACAATTACAATGTACCCAAAACACCCCATGTTATACTTATTCTACACCTATGGGAGGATAAATTGGCAACAGCTTTAGAGAACAATTTAGCAAAATATGTTGCAAAGTTAAGATGAAAATAGCCATTCCTAGAGTTAAGTTTTCCCCTGTGAATAAGAAAACATATACATAAAATATTTGTTATATGAATAAAAGTGGCAGGATGATGTAGACCGCTTCAAGGTCTTGACCCCATGAGAAATACTGAAAACCAAGCAGAAACTATCAGAAACAACTTTATCAGAACTCTGAAAAACCATCATGTACAGAAACCAAGTGAAACCTGAATCAAGAAATAGGCAACTTACAAATAATAGGGGAACTTTATCATGAAGGTAAAAAGACAACCTACCCAATGGGAGAAAATATTAAGAAACCACATTTCTGATAAGGATTTATTATCTAGAATATACCATTATTCCTTCAGATATTCTTTCTGCCCTTTTCCCATTCTCTTCTCCTTCTGGGACAATGATGGTGTCTATGTTTGTGCATTTTGCATTGTCATTCAAATTCCTGTGATCCAGTTCCATTTTTTCCATTCTTTTCTCCTTCTCTTCTGTTTTTTTCATGGTCAGTTGTTCATTCCATCCATTCACTACATCTGTCTTCCATCAATTCAAATCTGCTAGTACATGCTTCTAATGTATTTTTAATCTCATCCATTGGTTCTTTCATCCCAATAAGCACCGATACTTTCTTTGCAGGCTTTCAAATTGTTCTTTATACTTACCCAGTGTCTGTCTTCTTAATGTCCTTTACCTCTTTAGTTATGTTTTCCTTCAACTCCTTGAATTGATTTAGCAGATGATAGTGATTATTATTAGTTGTCTTAAATCTGTGTTTAACCAGGATTTGGTGCAGGGCTGTCTCCTTCTGTTTCTTAGTATGGCTTGTAATTTTTTGCTAATGTGTAGGCATCTGACTATGGTTGGTGAATTTACTCTTGTTGGTCAATTTCTCTATCTTGCCTAGTGGTTTGGTTTCCTGAGTCTTTGCATTTTGCTTTAACTTAAGTCTTTAAAATTGTCTAGCTTAAGTTATCAAAAAAGGGCGAGGGACTCATAATGGGATGCAGATCTGCTCTAAGGGGGTTGGAACATAAGACTCCAAAAAGCAGTTTTTCTCCTTGCAGTTTCCAGGCTGCTCAGCATATGGCACCTGTCAGCTAATCTTTTCATGGATGTGACTCTTTCTACATCCACTTGCCCTTGATTATGGTCTGGCCAGAGCCAAGATTCAAAATGGGCTGCTGGCCATATTTACTGAAGAAAAACCACTCTCCACCTTCCACTGCAACCCCCTTCTTCCCAGGGAGGAAGAAATCTATTTTCCTTCCCAGTTGGCTGCAGTGAGCCATGGATTTTATCAAAGTTATTCACCTTCAGGGTGGGGAATGGGTTTCGTTCCCAGCTGGGAGGTTTGTAACTCATAGTTTTAATTTCAACTTCTTCATTCTTCTGTCCCTTGTCTTCCTAGAGGATGTACAATACTCTTCATCTGCAGATCCCCAAAGAAGCTCTATCAGGCAGTTTTTCGCCCTTCATCCTTTTCTTTTTGTGAGAGGGTTGCGCCCTGCCTACCTACTCCCATGCTATCTTCCTGGAAGTAGATTTAGCTTACAACGTGAGACCAGGAACATGTCAAAATCAAGACATTATCAAGATGATGCTTTCTTTCTGAGGACAGGGTGCTGCCAATCCTTGGCTCTTCTGCAACATGGCAAGGCACATGGTGGCATCTGCTGATCTCTCCTCTCTTTTCCAGGTTTCATTGATTCAGCTTCTGGTTTCTTTGGTGTTCTTTCTCCCTCTTTCTGTATTCATTCCATTTATAAGGGATCCTAGTAGGAGAATTAAGATCCATCATGAATAAGGTGGGTCACATATTAACTGAAGTAGCCTCATGACAAGATCCACTTACAATGGGTCCACATTCACAAGCATGGATTAAATTTAAGAACAAGTTCTTCTGGGGTACATACAGCTTCAAACCACCACTGTCTGTATATACAATAGAATATTAGTTAGCCAAAAAAGGAATGAAGTTCTGATACATATTGTAATATAAATAAACCTTGAAGTAATCATATTGAGTGAAATAAGCCACACATAAAAGGACAAATATTGCATGATATAACTCATTTGAAACAATTAGAATAAGCAAACTTATAGAATCAGAATCTAGAATAAATGGTTAAAATGCACCATAGTGGAGGTAGGGAGTCAATGCTTAAATTGTACAGCATTTCTACTTGAAGTGATGGAAAAGTTTTGATACTGGATGACAGTAATGATAGCACAGCATTGTGAAGGTATTTAACAGCACTGATTATTTATTTAAATATAGTTAAAGGGGGGAAATTTAATGTTGCATATATTTTACTAGAATATAAATTTACCCAAAAACATATGGGACTGTAAAGCACAATGACCCCTAATGTAAAACATGAACTCTTTTTTTTCTGTGGTGGTGGTACCAGGGTCAGGGATTGAACCCAGGACCTTGTATGTGGGAAGCAGGCACTCAACCACTGAACTACACTAGCTCTCCAATTTTTAATAGTGCAATTATAAAAATATTCTTTCATCATTTGTAACAAATGTACCATAGAAATGCAAGGTGTTAATTACAGGGTGGTATATAGGTACTCTGTATTTTATGCATGATTTTTCTATAAACTTACAACTTCCCTAATAAAAATTTTTTAGATATATTTTTTTAAAATGGTAGGGAAGTTTATTCAAATTTTGTCTTACCCTTACCCCAACCTTTCCATAGCAAGCTGCAGTCTTGAATACAGCATCCTGCATTCCCATGTTGTTCTGGAAGAACAAGAGCAAAACTTATTTCCAAATTATTATGTATATCTGTTCTAACTTGTCTGATGGCTACCTTAGGGACTGGCACAAAGTGTGTTAAAATAAGTGTGTCTGTTTTGCCTCTGGAGTTCAGTCAGTGTAGAAAAACAGAGGTTGTGCCTTAAAAAAATACTACAGGACAAATGATCAAACAACAGATGGCAGGGATAAAAGATTACAGTTGAGGCATACAAAAACCACATAAAGTCCAGGAGAAAAAGCTAAGGAGGGTTTCTTTGGGAAATGACTATGTTCAAAATCGCCCATGTGTGCTGGGTAATTTAGAAAGCCACATCCATACTCAGGTCAAGATGCCTGCTCAGGAAAGTCCTGATAAGACACTAAGCTTTCACCCTGTGCTGATCTCTAGGCTCAGGGAAAGCCTGGCTATGTGTTGGAGTTCCCCAGCAGAGAACCAGTCACCAAAAACTGGGCAAGGAGAGCTTATGTTTGTTTTATTTGTTTTTTTCTTTTCTTTTTTTAATAGCTCCTGACATTCAAGGATATTTCTCTAAAAACACTACCTGAGGAAAGCTAAAAGAGCAGAGACTTCAGCAACAATATATGATAAAAATAAAATATACTGTAATCTATTCTAAACTTATTTAGAAAAGTCACTAAACAAATCCACTACTACATTCTTCAACAATTAAAAAAATCAGCAAACCCTAGATAATGGGGACAATCTGATTTCCAGAGTTACCACATTATAGTATTCAAATGTCTAGTTTTCAACAACAACAGCAACAAAATCATAAGATGGAGAGGATTGTAGGAAGATAGCAAAGTAGGGAGTTTCAGTACTCAGGCCTTCCACCAGAACAACTATCAAACATTCAGGAACTTCCTAAAACAACTATTTGAAACACTGGAGACCAGAAGAACAGTATACAGCATCCAGGGTAGAGTGAGAGGAAGAGGCTCATTAATTATGGTGGAGAATAAATTGCTCTCTACATGCAGTGGCTACCAGCATTCCTCCTCCAAGCTCACTGTAGTATTAAATGTGGCACAGCACCTGGATAGTTCACTGGTGACAGAAAAGACACAAAAATCCTCTTCCCTAAGACCAGAGGTGGGCATGCCCAACCAATGATCACAGATTTTGATTAGCAAATTCAGATCACTGGAGCCCAGCTCTGAGGGCAATCGTTATTTCAACCCTCTCCAAACAATGGCAGTGGCAGCCAATGTTTAAACAAACCCAGATAAGGACTTTGGCTATCATTGTTTCAAACCACACCAGAAGGGCAGCAGCAGTAGAAACTTAAGGATGTTTCACTTACTCAGGGCTGCAAGGGACAGTCAGGGCTGCATTTACTGGGAACATCAAGAAAGCTCCGGGTTTGGGGAACTGTGGAAGAAACACTTGGTGCCCATCCTGGTTCCTTCTGTAGGACACTGTGGAGATAATCTATGCCCTCTTGTGTGTCCCTCACCCTGTTTTAGCTGGGAAAAACTGACTTGGGAAATACTTCTCTGGTGTAAGCCTCCTCCCAGAATTTTCCCACCAGGCAAAATCAGTTTGAAACAATGAAAGGAGTAAAAGAAACTATAGAGTCAGAAAATCTGAACCAAAGCTTGCTAGATTCTAACACCTTGGAGGGGGAAGTCTGTCACCTGAGAAACAGGGGGAAAACCATGCTCTTGTAAACAGGAGACCTCCAAAACAACTAACAAACAAAAATCCAGGACAAGAAAGAATCCAGAAGTAAAGGAAAAACCCACACACTGCATTTGCCTTGAGCAGACCTTCCAGATAGAAAGGCTAACACTCAAGAAAATATCTGTCTTATCTCCATATGCAAGCATGAAAGACATTTCTGAGGGAATAGTCTCAGACATAACATTATAAAATATTAAAATATGGAGTGTGCAACAAAAGGGTACAAGACAAAAAAGAAACATGAAATTATGACCCATTCACAGGAAAAGAATAAAAATCAAGTAAACACCACAGAAGAAGACCAGAACTGTTAACAAAGTCTTTAAAAATATGATCTTAAAAATGCTCAAGGAGATGAAGGAAAATACAAGGAAGAACTACAAAATATCAGGAAACAAATGAATTAGTGATATGAGAACCTTAGTAAAGAAATAGAAATTTTAAAAAGGAACCAAACAGAACAACTGGAGTTAAAGGCTTTGAATCTCTGGACTGACAATATGATAGCCAGGCCCTAAGCCTCAACAGACTTCAGCTCCTACAATCTGATTTATTGGACTCACCTCACTCAGCTAAGATGGAGTTGAAGAAGGACAACCACCACACCATGGAGTCTAGAGGGCCTACAACTGAAAGCAAAAGGATTGCATCCAGTATCCATGTGGAATCTGAGCCTCCTCTTGACATAGAGGTGCAAAGGACACAACCAATCCAAGGTCCACAGAGAAAAGGTGGCATTGGAGTGGGAAAAGTGGGCATGGTGGCTGATGGGTATGGGGAATGGCAGGAAGAGATGAGAGGTGGAGGCGCCTTTGGGACTTAGAGTTGCCCTGGATGGTGCTTCAGGGGCAATCACCGGACATTGTAAATCCTCCCAGGGCCCACTGGATGGAATGGGGGAGAGTATGGGCCATGATGTGGACCATTGACCATGAGGTGCAGAGATGCCCAGAGATGTACTTACCAAATGCAATGGATGTATCATGATGATGGGAGTGAGTGTTACTGGGGGGGGGAGTGGTGGGGTGGGGGTCGTAGGGTTGAATGGGACCTCATATTGTTTTTTTAATGTAATATTTTTACAAAATCAATTAAAAAAATAATAATAAAAATAAAGGCCACAATAATTGAAATGAAAAATTCCCAGAAGGGTTTCAAAAGCAGTTTAAGGTTGGTGGAAGAGAGAATCTCAAAGATAAGACACTTGAAATGACTCAGGCTGAGGAACAGTAAGAACAAAGATGGATGAAAAGGGAAAACAGTCTAAGGCAGCTCTGAGACACATCAAGCAAATGAATATACACATTGTGGAATTTACAGAAGAAGAAGATAGAGAAGCAAAGAAATATTCAAAGAAATAATGACAGAGAAATTTTTGGATTTTGTTTTAGTTTGCAAGGCTGCTGAAAAGCCATATACCAGAAATGGGTTGACTTTTACAAAGGGATTTTTTTTTTTTTTTGCTTGCAAGCTGACAGTTCTCAGACCATAAAAATGTCCAAATCAAGGCATTATCAGGTGATGCTTTCTCCCCAGAAAAGGGCTTCCAGTGATCCTGGACTCCTCTGTCATATGGCAAGGTACATGGTGGCATCTTCTGGTCTCTCCCTTCTCTTCTTGGATTCTTTAATTCAGCTTCTAGTTTCCTCTGATTTTCTCAAACTTTTGACTTTGTTAATGATCTCTAATGTTTTTTGTTCTCTATTTCATTTACTTCTGCTATAATCTGTGTTATTTCTTTCCTTCTAGTTGCTTTCGTTTAGTTTGCTGTTCTATTTCTAGTTCCTCTAGGTGTGTACCTAGCTCATTGATTGTAGCTCTTTCTTATTTTTGATGTAAGCATTTAAGACTATAAATTCTGTCAGCACTGTCTGCACTGCAGCCCATAAGTATTATATGTTGTGTTTCATTTTCATTCATCTCAAGATATTTACTGATTTCTTCTGCAGGTTTTTCTTTGACCCACTGATTATTTGAGTGTGTTGTTTAAGCTCTAAAGATCTGTGAATTTTCCCGTTTTCCACCTGTTATTGATTTCAAGCTCAATTCCATTATGGTTGGAAAAGACGCTTTGCATAATTTAAATCTTTGAAAATTTATTGATACAGAAAATCTTTACAGAAAAGAAGTGGGGTGGGAGGTGCTGATGTAAGATGGACTGAAAAGTGCAAGGAAAAGGAGACACTGAGTGAGGAAGAGAATATAAACAAATCATAGGATCTGGGGAGAAAAGTTCCTCACAAAAACAAACAGAACAGATCAAGAGTCCCAGAAAAGGAGCAGAGGAAAGGAAGCTTTCCTCTGGATAGGAAATTGTTGCACAAAAAAGAGCAATCTTAAAAATGGTACTGCATATCCAGAGCAAGAGTCAGATGATGAAGAACTAGGAGAAGCTGAACAGTTAAACATAGGCTACTCTAAAGCTCCAGAATAAGTTGGACCAAGCATTAAAGATCCTTAACATAAAAGCCAATCAACAATAAAACCCTAGAAAAGATGGAAAAGCTGACCTTAAGAGTAAACACATCAAAATAATCATATGCCCAGACATCAGCAAATAACTATTATCCATACTCAGAAATGGGAAGATAAGACTCAGTCAAGGAACAAATTAAAACTTCAGAGAAGATACAGAAATTAGAACAAGTAATTGAAGAATGTCAAATAAATCTCCTAAATCATTTCAAGAAGATGAAAGAAAGTATAGATATAGAGCTGGTGGACATTAGGGGGAAAAAACGTGAGCATAAACAAGAATTTGAAAGTATAAAAAGACACATAAAAGAAATCATGGGGGAAAGACACAAAAATGTAGATTAAAATATACAAAAGGCATACAACAGATTTGGACAGGCAGAATAAAGAATATATGAACTAGAAGATAGAACAACTGAAATCATCAATGGGAAAATACAGATAAAGAAAAGAATAGAAAAAATTGAGCAGCATTACATGAACTTGAGTGACAGCATGAAGCATACAAATATGCACATCAAGGGAGTCCCATAAGGAGAAAAGGAAGGGAAAAGGAGCAGAAAGAATATTTGAGGATATAATTTCCCAACTAATATGAAAGACATAAATCTATGTATCTGTGAAAGTTTTAAATTATTTTATGAATCTTACAAAGAGAAATATTACTTTTCAAAATAATCTATTCCTGTGGCTGTGAGACTCAATTGACTGGATTATGTCCGTGGGCTTGATTCATGTTGAGTCTCCACCTTCTTGCTGGGTCTGCTTTAAATAAAGACACATAAATTTAGACAGACAAAGGAAAAAGGGAGCCAGCATATTTGATTCTGCAATGTGAGAGAGAGGACTGCAGGAAAACAGAAGCCTTGGGGAGGTTCAAAATGTCTGGGACCACAGAGCAATTGAGGAGGGGACCAGTCCTGCTATATTCCTAATAGCTTACAACTAACCTTGAGAAGAGAGCAGAACAGCCAAGACTAAAATAGGAGGCCTGGGAAGAGCCAAGCTGTGTGCCTAGTTGCTCAAATCTGAGCAACAGAGATAGCAGATTCAGGGGAAGGCAGAGATCTCCACAGAAATTGGCCATCTTGCTTCACCATATGACAACATGCACCAAGGTTCAACAGTAGCTGACTTTGGTGAGAAAGTACCTCTTATAGTGCCTCAAGCTGAGCTTTTCATGACATTAGAACTGTAAGCTTTTTACCCCCAAATAAATACCTTTTATAAAAGTAACACATTTCTGGTACTTTACACCAACAGCCCTTTGGCAAACTAAAACAATGACAAAGAAGTACAACATACTCCAAATAAGGTAAACCCTAATAGACCTACTCCAAAACATATAGTAATCAGAATTTCAAATGCCAAAGATAGAGAGAAAATTCTGGAAGCAGCAATAGAAAAGTGATTTGTCATATACAAGTGATCCTCAAAAAGACTAGGTGCTGATTTCTCTACAAGAGGCCAGAAGGCAGTGGTATGTTATACTTGAGGTATTGAAAGAGAAAAACTGCCAGCCAAAAATTCTTTATCTGACAAATCTGTTCTTTGAAAATGAAGGGGATTTAATATATTCACAGTTAAACAGAAACTAGGAGATTTTGGCAACAGAAGACCTGCCTTACAAAAATTACTAAAGAGAATTCTGCAGGTTGAAAGGAAAAGACAGGAGAAAGTAGCCTGGTGTAGTGTGAAGAAATGAAGACCTTCAGTAAAGGTAAGTAAAAGGGTAAATGAAAAACCCAATAGTACTATATCCTCAATGCACAACTCTCTCTACTTTTCAATTTCATTATGTGTGAGAATACAACTGAACAAAAAGAAATCATATGTCCTGGTAATGGACACAAAATATATAAAGAAGTAATGTGGGACAACAAAAAGAGGGCAAACAGAGGAATATGGGAGAAGAGAACAGGTATACTATTGAACTAAATTGGTATCTTTTCAGAGTAGGCTAAAGATGCATGTTGTGTAATGCACGCCCCAGAGCAATGCGAAAAAAAGTAACTTAAAAATACTTGGAAACAAAAATGATAAAGGGATCAGATATATCACAAAAGATCAACTATACAGAAAAGGAGGTTGCAATAAAAATAAAGAGAGACAAATAAGAAGGATATGACGTATCAAAATCAAATGACAAAATGGCTAAATTAAGTATTGCATTTCAGCAATAAGACTGAATGTTAATGGATTAACCTCCCCAATCAAAAGACACAGATTGGTAGGATGGATTAAAAAAAAAAAATGATCCAACTATATGTTTTTAACAAGGAAATTACTTTAGACTCAAAACACAAATAGGTTGAAAGTGAAAAGGATGAAAAAGATATTCCATGCAATGAGTAACCACTAAAGAGCTGGGGAAGCTAAACTAATATCAGACAAAATAAACTTTATGTCAAACCTAGCATTATTCACAATTGCCAAAAGATGGAAGTAACCCAAGTGTCCATCAACTGATAAACAGACAGACAAAAGCAGTATATATGCACACAATGGATTTTTATTCAGCATGATAAAGGAATGAAGTTCTGGTTCATGCAAAAATATGAATGAAACTAGAAGATAATATATTGAGTGAAATAAGCCAAACGCAAAAAAGGACACATATCGTATGTTCTCACTGAAGTGAAATGATTATAATAAACAAACTCATAGAGTTAGAATTTAGAAGATAGATTACCAGAGGCTTGGCTGCAGATAGAGAATGGGAAGTTAATGTTTTTTGCAGAAAGTTTCTATTTGGATTGTGTGGAAAGTTTTTGAAATGGATGATGGTGATTGGAGCACAACATTGTTAGTGTAATTAACAGCACTGGATTATGTATGTCAATGTGGTCAAAAGGGAAAATTTTAGGTCATATGTATGTTACTAGAATAAAGGTTAAAATAAAAATTAAATATAAAGCATAGGACTGTACAACACAGTGAACTCTATTGTAAATGATAGACTTTTATATATATATATATAAAATAGTAAAATTATAAAAATGTTCTTTCATGAAATACAACAAATTTACCCCTCTTATGCAAGGTATTAACAATAGGGTGGTATATGGGGAAAAAATGCACCCTAACTTAACCTTGGACTATAATTAATAGTACAAATATAATATTCTTTTATCAATTTTAACAAAAGGTACTACACTAAGGCAAAGTGTTAGTAATTGGTGGTTGGGGTATATGGTAATGCTGTATTTTTTTGCATGAGTTTTATGTAAATATACAACTTCCCTAATTACATAATTTTTTTAAAAAATAACAAAATATTTTAAAAATCAATAGTAGTGGGAAGTGGATGTGGCTCAACTGGTAGAGCATCCATCTACCATATGGAGGGTCTAGGGTTCAATCCCCAGGGCCTTCTGACCCATGTGGTAAGATGGCCCATGTGCAATGCTGCGGCACACAAGGAGTGCCATGCCACGCAGGGGCATCCCCACGTAGGGGAGCTCCATGCACAAGGAGTGCACCCTGCAAGGAGAGCCACCCCACGTGAAAAAAGCGCAGCCCTCCCAGGAGTGGCATCACACACACAGAGAGCTGACACAGCAAGATGACACAACAAAAAAAGAGACACAGTTTCCCAGTGCCGCCGGGTAATGCAAGCAGATACAGAAGAACACACAGCGAATGGACACAAAGAGCAGACAACGGGGGGAAAAGGGATAGAAATAAATAAAAAAATAAATCTTAAAAAAAAAAATCAATAGTAGCTGTTTCTGGAGAAGCCCAGACCTAGGTCTTACTAGATAAAGGTGTTAAAACAATTGTCAAATTTCTTTAAAGAGCTGTAGGAAACATGAGCAAAGAATAAGTAAAATCAGGATAATGATGTAGGAACAAAATAAGAATATCAATAGAGATAAAATTTATAAAAAGAAGCCAAACAGAAATTCTAGAACTGAAAGTTCCAATAACTGAAATGAAAAATCTGCCAGAATGGTTTAACAGGAGGTTTGAGTAGGCAGAAATTAAAAATCAGTAAAATTAAATAAAGGGAAATTTATGTTATCCAGTCTAAGGAGCAGAAAGTAAAATGAATTGAAAAAAGTAAACAAAGCCTAAGAGACACTTGGGATAGTGTCAAGCAGACCCACATACTTAATATGGCAGTCCCAGAAAGAGTAAAGAGAGAGAAGGCAGGAAGAATATTTGAAGAAAGAATGTCTGAAATCTTTGCAAATTTAATGAAAGATATGAATCTACATATCAAGAATTCCAACACAACAACACATTTTAATCAAAATGCCAAAGACAAATAGAGAATCTTGAAAGCATCATGTCATGCACAATGTTTTCTCAATAAAATTAATAGTCAATTTCTTATCATAATCCATGGAAGACTAAAGGCAGTGAGATTACAACTTTAAAGTGCTGAAAGAAAAAACAGTGTCAACCAAGAATTCTATATCCAGAAAAACTACCCTTCAAATTGGAGGGAGAAATTAAGACATTCTTCAGTAAACAAAAGTTGAGGGAATTTGTTACCACTACACCTGCCCTATAAGAAATGTTAAAGGGATTAGGTTGATATGAAAGGACACTAGGTAGTATCTCAAAGCCATATGAAGAAATACAGATCTACACTAAAGGATTTACTTGATCATACAGTCTAATGAGCTTCCTGAACAAGGGATATCCTTATGAATATGTTTACATTTGCCATGAGAAGAGATGAGAAAATAGTCTTCAAAGGACATATTAACCTATATTCATTTTCTCACCTCTCTTACAGCAAACCATTTCTCTGTGCTCCTCTCACACTTTACTTTTGTGAGGAACTTTACTGACAAGTAAACTTTCTTGTTTCTGTTTTGATCTAATAAAAAATCCCCTTAACTGAAGCTAATGCAACCAAAAGGTCCCACACCTACAGGAATGGATTAATTCTAAGAACATGAACTTTTCTGGAATTCACAAAATCTTCAAACTGTCAAACTCAATAAAAGGATAATAAATTTTTACATATATGTTACAACATTGTTTGTAACCTAAATGTCCATCAACAAGAGAAGGATCAAATAAATAGTGATATATATGATCAATGAGGCATTATCCAATGACTAAAATTAGTGAACTAGAATGGTATGTATCATTATGGACCTATCTCCAAACGAGAATTAAGTGAAAAGGTGAATAATTGAATGGTATGTATAGTATGATAGCGTAAAAACTGGAAGCTCTATGTACCTCAGAAAAATATTTTTAAAAATTAATCCATTGTATATATAAGACTTTTTATAAAATATGAATACAAATAAACTAGAGAGATGAAAACAGAATAGCAGTTATGTTTGGCAGGGGGAAGTATAGAGAGATAGAGAGGTGATAAGGATTTTTTTCTGTTTTTTTGTTTTTTGTTATTATTATGATTAGAATAATGAAAGTCCTCTAAAAATAATTGAAGTGATGAATGCACAGCTATGCAATTATACCAAATACCATTGATTGTACACTTTGGATGTATTTATGCTTTATTAATATGTATCAATTTCATTTAAAAAATAGGTGGCTCTCAGGGCATTTATAGGGGAGTGAAATTATTCTGTATATTATTGCATTGCTGAACGCATGCCATCATGCATTTGTCACAACCATAGAATGTTGTACACAAAGAGTGAATCCTAATGTAAACTATAGACCTCAGTTGCTAAAAATTACCAAGACTGGTTCACTACTATGAATATATTATTAAAAGGAGAAACTTTATTTGGGAAAAGGATTTTTAAGAACTTGGTAAACTTGAAAGTGCTAAATAAAAAGGTTTATTATTTAAAACATTAAAAAACATACATTAATCCATTCCTGCAAGTGTGGACCCATTATAAGTAGAATATTTCAGAGTAGAATCTTAATTTATGTAAGTAGAATCCTTGAGTAGAATCTTAATTTATGATATGATCCATCTCATTCAGGGTGGGTCTTAATCCTATTACTGGAGTCCTTTATAAGAGAATGAAATTCAGACAAAGTCACAGAAGCAAGAACCCGAAAGCAAACAAAACCCAGAAGAGAACAGCGAGACCAGCAGATGCTGCTTTGTGCCTTGCCAAGTGACAGAGGAGTCTAGTATCACTGGCAGCCAAACTCAGGTAGAAAGCATTGCCTAATGATGCCTTGATTTGGACCTTTTTTTGAGTCTCAAAACTGTGAGCTGGTAAGCTAATAAATTCCCACTGTTGAAATCCAACTCATTTTATGGCATCTGCTTTTGAGCAGCTTTAGCAAACTAAAATGAATAGCACTTATGTAAAGTTAGAAAATATGCAGAATAGTGCCATGTATTCTTTGTGGATAGGCACAATTTTAATGTATAGAAACTTTCAAAGGAATGATAAATAATAACATGTCCTTATTTCAGGAGAGGCAGGAGAGAGAGTAATTAGATCAGGAATTTCATCTGTAAAGTTTTCCTTCATTTTTAAAAAATATATAAGGAAGAAAGAACAAAAAGATTGTATTATAAAACATCCTCTGAAATTTTCTGTGTGTTTGGAATGTTATTCAATTATGGAGAAATGTGACACGTTCAAACAATTAAAAATCTGCTTTTTCTCTGTTCATTACCACCTATTCCCGGCATGAGCAGGACAATGCTCCTGAATTTCATTGCTGAAATTCAATTTTTAAAATAATGCAACGATCTCAAGTAAAGGAAATGAACATAAAAACTAAAATCTGGACATAAATTTATAGGAAAAATACATAGCCAAGAATCCTCCAAACCATGAAAATGAAAGAATGCCTGAAGGCATCATCTTTCACTGTTCAGTAAGAGACAAAGCCTGATAGAAATTGAGTATGTCAAGCACAACATTTTATTTGGCTCTCTTCCTCTAACTAGTTATTAGAGAGATGAAATTTCACTCAATAGGTGAAAAACAAAATTATGCAGAAATGCCTTCTGAAAGTGTGTAAGCCACTATAGAAAACAAAAGGCTAGCCTTTCCTACTGAATTGAGAAGTTAAAAATTCATACCTAGGTGAGAGACTAAATTAACATGTAGGAATTTTGTTGCTCGTGTTTGTGGAAATTTCTGTAAAAGTGGCAATAGGTTGAACAGTCTCTTTGAAGGACCATCCATGAGTTAAATGGCCACCAGGGAAAAGGGAGAATCAGATATACTAAGAGGAGAAATGTGTCCCAGGAAAACTTGTCAGGAAACCTCTGATTAGCTTCCCTATTTCTTCTATTTTTATGCTATTATTCATTCCTTGTAGATTTGGTTTTTAGATAATTCAGGGTTTAACAAACTTCTTGAACCCTTGTCTTGGAATGAAAAGTGGAAGACACAAAAGTCCTCAAAAACTATTGTCACAACCTCCACAGACATCCCTATGCTCACTACAGAGTGAGGCCTAAGAAAGAACACAATTTTCTGTATTCCTGGGGGGTTGTAAAATTTCACTAAAATTATATTCATCTTTACATTGCTTTATGTACTAAAAAAAGTCACTGGACTCCCGTGCCACATGACAAGGCACATGGCAGTGCCTGCTGTTCTCTCCCTTCTCTTCTGTGTTTCATTGCTTTGAGCTTCTGGCTTCCATGGCTTTCTCTCTCTTCATCTGAATTCATGCCATTTACAAAGGACTCCTAAAGAGGTTTAAGACCCGACCCACCCTGGGCCACACCTTAACAAAGTACTCTAATCAACAGGTCCATAACTGATACTTGATCAAACGGTTCCACCCACAATAGGGTCACATCCACAGGAATGGACCAGCTTTTAAGAGCATGATTTTCTGGGACACATGCAGTCTCAAACTACCACACCTTCCAACCTGCTTCCTTCTGCCTCAATTACCTTCCTTGAGATAAAAGACCACATCATTGCATTTGTTTTCTTTTCTTGTGCTTAGCAGACTGCCTGGTATAGTGTAGGGGCTCAATAAGTATGACAGAAATAAATTCTCCATGATAACAGATGTGAAAGCTGAGGTTCAGAGAAGTTAAGGTGCATGTCTAAAATGGAAAAGGGAAAGGCCGATCCCAAGCCTGCCGATTTCTGCGATCACCGTTCCACACATCCCAGTTCGGACTTTCTTGTTAGGCAGCTTATTATAATACTGCAGATTTCTCATGTTCCTCAAGTGAAAGGAGGCTCAAAAGATAGTAAAACCCAGTTAATAGGCTATAATATGGCAAAGTATCCGTTTACTGACATTGATAACATCCTAATCAAGTAAACTAGTAATGGAATTTCTGACTGCTGGCTCACTCCTTAAAGCTGCTAAAAAGAGCAATTTTTTGTCCTACATGAACTAAATCCCTTGTGATCCATTTCAACTTAATTTTAATCCAAGAACAAAAATGAATATTGCTCTCTCCCATATATCTTGAAGCATTTGCTTTTCAGGAAGATTATATATAACAGACACATTTCAAGTGGTTCTGGGTTAATTAAGAGAAAGCAACTATAACAGCGATTGTAGATTTTTAAACCAAGTTTCATTTCCTGGCTTTGTTTAGCCAAATCTCCCTCAGGTCCTTTCCATACGGTAGCTCTCATTTTGGTCTGGTCTAGGTAGATTGGGCAGAAATTTCAGTTTATTGTGGTCCAGCAAAGCTTCCAATAATACCTTGTCAGTGCAATTTCACACAATGGGTGAGCATGTGTGTTCTGCATATTAGGAAAGCTCTTCTTTGCCAGTGCAAATGGCTTTTTATTCTGAATTCATTTGAAGCTTCAAATGAGGTTACAATGGTAAATATCACAGGGGAAAAGTTAACAGTGACAGTCACGGGTCTCAGAACACCTTGGTTTGTCCACCAAACCATTTAGGGAGGAAACTTGCTATACTGTGCTCTATTTCTGCTGCTTGGTCTCAAGACAGTGATTTAGATTAGTAAGGATTTTTATTAATGGGAAAATACTGATTTTTGCTGCTTATACATGAAACATATGGGGGAGGTGGGATGATTTCTCATTTCTTACTTTATACATTTTGCAATATTTGAACTTTCAAACAGAATGTACTATTTTAGTAATTTTTAAATATTAATGAAATAATTTTTAAAATCACAGACATCTTTCCAAATAACCAAACAAGCTATACCGGTTCATTTTTTTTTAATTCAGATAACAAAATATATATAATAGAAAGCAATCCCACCACCCAGAAGACAGCTGAGGACATTTGTTTGTACATAGTTATTTAAAATAAATTAGAATAATACCTTTAACTTGGATAATATATTTCTTTCCATTAATAATATATAATTATCCTCTTTCCATATAAATATATGAGCCCCTATATTATTTTTAATAGTGCCAAGGTATTCTTTTATGATGATGTCTTAAAATTTTTTAACCAATCCCCTCATAGTATATATTTAGTTACTTCCAATTTCTCAAAATTATATATAATGCTACAGCAAATGTTTATGCATTTCTCTATTACCTTAGGATAAGGAGTTTGAATAAGATGCAGATTTATAGCTTTTGCTACATATTTCTAGAGTATCTTGAGAATGGCAGAACTACTATGTATTCCTACCCTCATTAAAGTAAGTTGAGCATCAGTTTAGTGGTTTTCCTATTTCTCCACAAAAACAAAAGAAAAAAGATTAAAAAAATTTTATTCATGAAAACGGATGCTAGAGAAGCAAGAGTACTAATATCAGTAGTGGTCTTGCTCAAATTCCTTACCTTGGAAAAAAGGAAAGAACTATCTGAATTTACCAGGTTCTATTACAAATATCACGCAATGGATTGGCTTAAACAACAGAATTTGTTGTTCTCGGTTTCAGAGGCTAGACGTCTTTCTACCTCCCAGTGTCACCAGTGTGCTGGCTGACCAGAAATCCCTAGGCTCCTAGGCTTTCCCAACATAGTGTTATATCCTCTCCTGTCCCTTCCAGGTTCCATTGACTTCTAGCTTCTGTATCTTCCCTGTGGTTCTCTCTGACGATGTCTGAATTTCTTCTGTTTATAAAGACTCCAGTAATCTGGATTAAGGCCCACCCTCATTCAGTTAGGCCACACCTTAACTAAAATAACATCTTCAAGAGGTCCTACTTTCAGCGAGTTCGCACCCACAGGAATGTGGCTCAAGACCAAGAAATTGTCTAAATTGGGGTACATAATTCAGTCTACCACAGGGACTCACTGCAGTTTGTTGAGTACCTGTAACTGACTGGTCACAATGCAAAATGCTTGATATAGACATTTCATTCAGTGTGCAAAAACAACCTTGGGAAATAGGTACATATTATTACCCCATGTTACAGATATGGCAATTGAGGTTCATGAAGGTTAAGTATGTTGACCAAGGCCACCCAGATAATAAGTTTCAGTTCTTGGATTTGAAGGCAGATTTGTCTAGCACCATGTTCTTAGGTCATCCAGGTTCAGTGTTTTTCACCAGATTCCCAACTGTTTAGCTAGTCACTGGCCTATCAGCTTGATAAGTTCCACATACTGAAAGGTACTGCTGCAGTCAGGTCGGGAAGAAAACTTTGGCTTAACATTTACATCTTTTATAGGAAAACACATAAAGCATTTAAGGAGAAAATGAGAATATCATTTTTTAAGAGTTTACATAATTTTGAATTTAGGGTTAATTCATATTCTGTAAAACTCAAAATTTCAGACATAGAACTTTTTTAATGGGTTTTGGGAAACAGTACTTTCTGCTACAAACTTTTGCCTCAAATAAGAAAAAAAATACTTTGTCACTAATGAATATGTACCTTCAGAAATAAATGGCAGACAAAAGTAAAAAGGCAAAATAAGAGCTAAGAAAGTAATGTTGTATGGGGAGCATGCACTTAAGAACAATAGTGACAACTTCTAAAGCATAACTCACATCCCACACGCAAAAACTTGAGTAATAGACTTAGCTGTCAATTATAATATCTGTTCTCACACTTAGCTTTAATGAAACTCAAGCTGCAGGAGGGAAATGCACAGATTTTTGCCAGAAATACCTGGGTGACTTTCTTTGTTCCAGCTAGATAGATTTACTTTGTTGATTACCCTTTCAGCTTTTTTCATGCTGGAATTTAATCATAGTTTTTAAAAAGAGGAATTACCCTCCCCCCTTCCCCCACAACACTCAAAGGACTATCATGCTCAAGTGTAACATTATATAACATTAAAGTTTCCTATAAAAATGATGATTCTTTAACATGGCATTTTAATGAAGTAGGCAGATAGCACAAAGTTTAATTCTGCAATCTGCAGGATTTTCCCAGCCTCTTTCTTTCCACAGTAAAGCCACACTGACAAAACCCAAATTTTAAATTAGCTGATTACAAAATCCCATATTTTTCTCTATTTAAGTAAAATATTCCTTGTTTTTCCTCCAATACCACAACCTGTTTTTAAAGTGTATGCTGTGGCCTAATTCTCATAGGAAGCTCTGGAATTTCATAGGGTGCTAATCTTGCTTTTTTATTTCATAACTCTAATTTAACTAAATGACAAAATTAACATGAAAAAAAAGGAACTAGGAAACTTCTAGTTGACCTGGCTTGGGAGAGAGAAGCTGTTTTACTTTGTTTCAAATATATATACCCAAAAAGAAATATATAAGAGCAGAAGTGAAACTAGCATTTCCATCTAATCTGATAGATATTTGAAAAACAAATCTCCATTCTTATTCATCTATGCTGTGGGAAACCAGTTTTAACAGTGCTTTGACAAAAAGAATCCTCTAGAATTCTGAGTTGGCTTAGGTTATCTTCAATCTGCGACAGTCAAAAATAACCCTCGCCATACTACAACCACCAACACACACAGCTGGTTCACGCCTTCCTCATAGAAAACCTCTGGAATGCCCCATGACATCCATTCTGAGTTACCACAACACTAATCTTAACTGAAACAGTTCTGACATAAAATCAGTTGTTTCAATCTCCTAAAAGAAATCTCCCTAAATAAACAAATACTGGAATTGTACGACATTATTTTTCCTGATGATCCAGGAGTTTCAGATTTATCAATATCCAGCATAGTAACTTAAAAAAAATGACTTCCCTTACAGATACAGACATTGGCATTCTGTTTGCACACTTTTACTTTTTAAAAAAAGAAAAAAAGGGATGATTATACTCTATCTGATTAATCCTAATGGAAAAAAAAACACAGATAAACTCTGCTTAATCTAATTTTTATTGGTCCAAACGTGTCTTCTTAATTTTCTTAGATATACTGGAAGGATTACTTAAACTAACCCAGCTCCCATGTCCCTGCTTCTGTAGAAACAATGTTTCAAGAAGTGAGAATTCTGTCACTAGAAGAAAATATAATAGGAAGGACACTTCTGCCCTATAAGCAGATGGTATTTATTAGAACTCCAAGAACTGAAGTCTCTCACCAGCTCAATTTAGGCAACTTTTACTTACTTAATATGTAGAAAAATCACCAAGAAAGAATAGATGTCTTTTACAGGCTATTCCTAAATTACACCAGGAGTACTACAACTTCTCATTTCTGCTGTGTAGGGAATCCACTGACTTTTCCACAAAGAAGTTCTTCATTCCACTTCATTTTTATTGACAGCAGCATGGGTCTTCTACTGAGATTCAGGCCTGGGGGCATTTTCAATTAGAGCAGAAAGGTTTCTTAACAGTGTTTCTATAGCTTGATCCAAATGCCTTAATACTCTGGATAGAACACACAGTTTGAAGTTGTATACACCATCTATATATGTACTTTTCTGCATTTTTAAAATGTACTATTAGAAAACTGAAAATCTTGGAGAGGGAACACTAAAAATCATGTGGTTTGTTTCCAGACTATGAAAACTTATCATGTAAGCCAGACTTGAATAAAGCTTTGGGTGGGGGTGGGGATAAAAGAGAGGAACCTGAGGAGGTGGGAGGTGAGAGGGGATTGTCTGCAATTTAGGGAAGGGAATAGACCCAAAGTTTATACCTCTGTGAATAGTTTCCTCTTTTTTTCATTTATTTCTCCACACGCCTCCGTGGTCTGCTCTCTGTGTCCATTTGCTGTGTGTTCTTCTGTGTCTGCTTGTATTCTCATTAGGTGGCTCTTGGCACCAATCCTGGGACCTTTCGGAGTGGGAGAGAGGCAATCATTCCCTTGAGCCACCTCAGCTTCCTGTTCTGCTACGTATTTTTATCGTCTCTCTTCTGTGTCTCTTTTTGTTGCATCATCTTGCTGCACCAGCTCTGCGCAATGGCCAGCACTCCTACACGGGGCAGCCCTCAGGCGCGAGGCTGCACTCCCATATAGGACGGCACTCCTGTGTGGGCCAGCAGTCCATGTGGGCCAGCTTGCCACGTGGGCCAGCTTGCATTCAACAGGAGGTCCTGGGCATCAAATGCTGGGCCTCCAATATGGTAGATGGGAGCCCAATTGCTTGAGCCATATCCATTTCCCATAATTACCTCTTATAAGTAGAAATATTTGAAAGTTTCTGTTCAATTTTTTATAAACTTTATAAAAGATCACTTGGGGGAAGCATCTGTGGCTCAGTCAGTTGGGCTCCTGTCTACCATAAGCGAAGCCCTGGGTTCACATCCCGGGGCCTCCTTGTAAAGGCAAGCTCGTCTGCAAATTGCGGAGCACCACCTGACCCATAGGTGTGGCGGAGAACTGACTCAGCAAGGTGACGCAACAAAAAAAGGGAGACAAGCAAAACCACAGAAGAGCACACAGCGAATTGACACAGAGAGCAGACGGCAAGCAAGCAGCAAGAGGAGAGGGGAGATAAAATGAATAAAATATGGACACAGAATAATGCACAATGAATGGACACAGAGAGCAGACAGCATACGAAAAGCCACAAAGGGGGGGATGAAAAAAAAAAGATCACTTGGAAGTGTCTATACATCTGTAGATAGTGAGTAAATACTAAGAGTAAACACATAGCACTAGACATTGTTCTAAGTTTTCAGAAACTAATTAAGTTTTATTTTTTTTTAATCATGATGCACATATATTAACTTGCGTTATTCTCAGCTATAATCCCTCCTTCTACCTCCAGTACCATGACTATGTTTATTCTAAAGACATTCATTTTCCTGGGAGGGGATCGAACCTGGACCATAGACATAGGAAGCAGGCACCCAACCAATGAGCTACACTCACTCCTGAAGACATTCACATTTATTTATTTCTCAGAAATGATTTTTTTTCTTTGAAATTCCAAGATAAATGAAAATAAAGTTTTGAACCAATAATTGATACATTAGTAAACTGTGCCAAATCAATTTTATGAGTACCAATGGCAAGTTGCAATGACCCAGTGATTCATTTTTTATTTATTCATGTATTTACTTAAGACATCTAGATCACACAATCTTTTTAAAATTTTTTTATTAAAGTTAATAGATCACAAAGAACGTTATATTAAAAACATAAGAGGTTCCCATATAACCTGCTCCCCACCCCTCACCCCCATCATTTTTGTAAACTGTATTTTTTTGAAGATATATACATCTCAAAAAATAGTACATTAAAAAACATAAGAGGTTCCTGTATACCCCACACCTCCCCACCCCACTCCTCCCACACCAACAACCTCCCCCATCATTATGGCACACTCATCACACTCAGTGAACACGTTTTGAAGCACTGCTGCACCAAATGGATAATAGTTTACCCTGTAGTTAACATCCTTCCCCAGTACATTCAGGGGGTTATGCAGGATATATGAAGTCCAGCATCTGACCTTGCAATATCATTTAGGACAATTCAAAGTCCCAAAAATGCCCCCACATCACATCTCTTCTTCCCTCTCCCTGCCCTCAGCAACTACTGTGGCCACTTTCTCCACCTCAGTACTACAATTGCTTCTATTAGTAGTCACAGTAGTTTTATAGTAGAGTATCAGTAAGTCTACTCTAATCCATACTTCATTCTTCCATTCTATGGACCCTGGGATGGTTATGTCCACTCTACCTCTAGATCAAGAGGCTGCTTAGATTCCACATGGATGATAGATGCAATTCTTCTGCTTGCAGTTGTCGGCACTCTTCATTGCCTGGTTTCGTGGTTGACCATCTTCACCTCCTTGTTAGCTGACCTGGGTAAGTCCAATGAAACAGAGAGTAAGAGTTGCAACTCTGCTGAAGCTCAGGGCCCAGCTGGCACATGGCCAGTCCAGAGATTTAAGTCCCTTGATCTTTTCAGCCTAATCTTACCAATTAAAAAAAAATCTCATTGAGGGTGGAGAAATTAACAGAAAAGGCCAACTAACAGTAGTTCTTTGCCTAGCAATACAAAATAAAATGCATGTCAAAACCCAAGCGCATGACTAGTTGAAGCAAGCAATCTGTTGTCGGGGTTGGAGTTTACATGTAAAAGCCTAAGTACCACTAAAAAGCCTATCGTCTCTGACTCCAGGGATGGTCCCACACCCTCTAATTTGTGCCATTTTTTACTAATCAATACATTACAAGCACCTAATGGGCACTCCTGCAAATCCTGGGGAAACAATTCACCATAGAAAGCACTGTAGCCCTGAATATTCATACCCAAGTGCAAATGTTAATTCATGCAGTGCTTCCTTTAACTGGTCTAATTATCTACTGAAGGAATCTATTAAAGGCATGCTGTCAATCCTACAGATTGGGTTCAGCAAAGTGAAACCGAATTGCATGCCTTTTCAGCTAATTACAAATTTCTGCCTGACATGCTTTAAGAATGGTCAAAAAAGTACACGTGGCCAGCATACAGTTCTCCACACACACTGCTCCTTTTCTTGTAAATCAAGAAAATGCAGGACACAATGATAGGAAGAGAAGCAGAGCCTAGAATATCATATGCTTTTTCATGACGTTGCTTATAGTCTCATAAGGAATGTGCCATATCTCAACCAGATTTTTTAAAAATCTCAAGCCACATACAACTGCTTGTTTTCACTGAATAGTTTTAAACAATAACCAATAACTTTTAAATATTTTGGGATATTCTTTAATGGTTATGTTTAGCATTCCTATATATTTAGGTTTTTAAAAATCTGTTTAGAGAATTACTTTTCCTTTGTCTCTAATAGTAAAATAAATATAAGAAGAAAGTACGATTCCTCCCTCCTGTCTCTCACACTTCGTCTACCTTCCCTGGGTCTCAAGTTTCTACCAGCTTATTTCACAGTCAGATAATGCTGTGTAGACCTCATAAGAAGGACAGAAGAAATAGTTTATAATATAGAATCTAAATAATATTCCAAAATATTGTGGAGAGACGCCAATTTGCTGATGGCCCATGTTTAAGTGTTCAGTCTCTACTTAGGCCTAGTAGCAGGCCAAAAGTTGTTTCTCCTGTAACCAAGATTCATGGGTCCAGGAATCAAGGGGTGGAAATGGTCTACAGGTTTCAGTCCCAAAAGGATGAATGCTGCCCCAAGGAAGACAGCAATGATTCCATTGAACTAGAAGTTAAAACTGCCACCTGACCACTTTGGTCTCCTCTTACCTCTGAATCAAAAGGCAAAGAACGTGATTACTCTCCTGGCTGGGGTGATTGATCCTAACTATCAAGGGGAAATAGGACCTCATTTATATAATGGGCATAAAGGAGAGTTTGCCTGGAATACATGAGATCCTCTAGGGCATCTCTTAGTACTGCCATACCCTGTGATTAAGTTAATGGAAAATTTCAACAACCCAATCCAAGCAGGACTAACAATGGCTCAGAATCTTCAGAAATGAAAGTTTGGGTCACCCTACCAGGCAAAGAACCATGGTCAGTTGAACTGCTTGCTGAGGGTAATGGGAACATGGAATGGGTAGTGGAAATAGGTAGTGATAAATTTGAAGTCCAACCATGTGACCAGTTACAGAAATGAAGACTATAATAGCCATGAATCTTTCTTCCTTGTTTTGTTATGAGTATGATTGTTTACGTACCCAAAATGAATTTCTTTGTTTTCTTATCCAACCTTTCCCCCTATCATATGACAAGTTGTATTAGTTTCATCTCATAATATTTAAGGATGTCAAGTTTAAGAAAGAATATTATCTAAGGACTTACATCCTATTCTGTACGGAATTAATGCATTTCTGGTTGTACATAGGAGAGTTGAACCCTGTTAGGTGGAAATGTATATATATATATATATATATATATATGTATGTCTATTATTGTTTTTACTTAGAAACTAAGTAAGGTTGCCAAGTTGACAAGGGGTGAACTGAGATGGTTAGGCTAATGTGTTAACTCAGCCAGGTAATTGTGCCCAATTGTTTGGCCCAAGCAAGCCTGGGGCTAATTTTAATACAAGGGTACTTATACACTTTAGTCACCAGTGACCTTACTGCATAGATAGCTGATTACATCTACATCAATCAGGGAGATTACCATCAACAATGAGTGACACTTTATCCAATCAGTTGAATACCTTAAAAGGGGAAGTGATTTCAACATTCAAAGAGAATTTCCCAGCTCATCTTTGGACAGCCAGCATCTCCCAGAAACTCATAAGGAGCTTCATTGATTTTCATCAGAGCTCTGGTTTGCAGCCTGCCTGCTGAACCTGGACTTATGTATCCCCATGGTCATGTGAAAGACTCTTATAATTTGCATACTATTGACGGACATCTCCTGTTGATTCTGTTTCTCTAGAGAATCTTGACTAATACAGACCATTTCATGAAGCTACTTCAGTAAAGGTGTGACGTACTTCTTCAGAATAGGTCTTAATCTTATTACAGGAGTCCTTTACAAATAGAATAAATACAGAGAGAGAGAGAGAGAAAGAGAGAGAGAGAGAGAGAAGAAAGTTATGGAAGCAAGAAGCTGAAAGCAACAAACCTAGAAGGGGGAAGCGGACTTGACCCAGTGGATAGGGCATCCGCCTACCACATGGGAGGTCCGCAGTTCAAACCCCAGGCCTCCTTGACTCATTTGGTGCTGGCCCATGCATACTGCTGATGTGCGCAAGGGGTGCCCTGCCACGCAGGGGTGTCCCACGCGCAAGGAGTGCACCCCGTAAGGAAAGCCTCCCAGCGCAAAAGAAAGTGCAGCCTGCCCAAGAATGGCACCACCCACACGGAGACCTGACACAACAAGATGGTGCAACAAAAAGAGACAGAGACTCCCGTGCCTCTGACAACAACAGAGGCCGACAAAGAATAAGATGCAGCAAATAGACACAGAAAACAGACAACGGGGGGGAGGGGAGAAAAATAAATAAATAAATCTTTTTTTAAAAATTATTTAAAAAACCTAGAAGGGAGATACCAGCAGATGTCACCATGTGCCTTGCCATGTGGCAGAGGAGAAAAGGAACACTGGCAGCTGGTCTTGGGGAAGAATGTATCACCTTGTTGATGCCTTGATTTGGACATTTGCTTGGACTCAAAATTGTAAATTAATGAATTCCCATTGTTAAAACCCAATCTGTTTCATGCTATTTGCTTCGAGGAGCCTAGGAAACTAAAATGCAACACTTAGCTTTTAAATAGGCTGATTTACCTTTAGCAAAGTATTTTAGATGATGTGTAGTATATACACATATTTTACAAAGATTACTCTCAGTAATGGATAAAGGATTGATGATTAGTTTATTCAGAAAATTCCCTATTTAATGACTCATATTCTTTTCTTCTTTCTGTCACGTCACATGTCCCAAATACCAGCAAATCCCGTTAGTTTTATGCATTGTAAAGACCTTTGAATGCGTAAGTAGGTATGGCAAGGATGAGCAATGCCAGAGATGTATGAAAGAAAAATTTATTAGTACTCAGGTTCTGGAACAGAGAGGCATGGGATGCTTCACATGGGGAAACATGTCAGGAGTGTAGACTCAACCAAGCAGGCAGGGGGCAAAAGGTTACAGTGGACCTGGGCACTATGTCTTTATAATGTTACCTGGATGGAGATGTAGCTGTTGGTCAAGGAAGAGTGGGGATTGGGGAGTTTGTATCTGGGGAGGAGGGGGAGAAAATCCGGGGGGGAGGGGGAGGAGGGGGGAGGAGAGGGAAGAGAGGGTGAAGCTATTTGTCTTGTTTTACTAAGTTTCAGGGTGGTGATCACTGAGGGACCTAAAAACAGTCTAATGCTGAACCATCATGACAGTGCAAAGCCCCTATTTCATTTGAATTCACTACACTTTACCTTCAAAATCTATCCAGATACTATCTATTTGTGCCACCCCTTCATTACAGCCTTGTTCATGTTTCCATCATCTCCAGCCTGTAACACAGCAATAGCCTCAAAATTTTTCTCTCTGCCTTCACCTTTGTCCCTCACATGGTCTATTCCCCCTCCACTCAGAAGTCATAGCATAAAGATAACATAAGAAGTAAAAAAAACATGAAATTGCCAGATCTTATCTTTTCCTCTGCTTAAAACCTTCCTATAGCTTCACCATTTAGTAAAATTGTGAACCGTTTCCATGGTCTGCGAGACTAAACATTACCGGCCCCACTCCTCTCTACAGGTGCACATCAACCCCACACACACCTGTCAGACTTCCTTACCCCCCACTCTCTCCTCATTCACTCTCTGTTGCCCTACAGGGCTCTTTGACAAACCTTGGACACTTGTGAAGACACTCTTTTCCCAGAGAGCCACACTCCTCACTCCTTCATTTCATGCAGGACTCTGATCAAATTACATCTATCAGGAATGGCATGAACAAACTATCTAAAACATACCTGTCATTCAGTAACTTTCTCCCAATTTATTTTTTTGTCCTAACATTTATCAATTTTATATTTATATCTTTTCTGTCTTCTCCAACTAAAATAGAAAACCCAAGAGATCAGAAGATTTATTTTGTTCACTGTTCTAATTGCCACTGCCTGGAACAGTGTCTGGAACATTGTAGGTGCTCAATAAATATTTATTGAATAAATGAATGAATGACTGGAATGAATGAATGTCGTTGCAGATAAGTGAACCATAAAGAGAAAAGCATTTCATTATATAGTTTTAGAACTTTATCCCAATTCCTGACCTGATTTCCCAAGGATACTCAGCTCAGTATTATTTCACTAACGTGGAAAATTACTGATAGTGACTAGGAAATATGTTAATATATAAAGCATAAAAAGTAATTTTGTCTAATTTTGATGTTGCACGTTCTTTTTCATTCTTCTGAGATCACAATATACCCAAAGGTATCATGTGATATGAGCAACAATGCTTGGCAAGCTGTCTTGTAACACATGTATTTAATAGTCTCATTTTCACCAGTGAATGATAGGCTGATTTTTAAAAAACACATTAAAACATGTTTTGTCTAAAATTAAACTTATTAACTTTAGCCTGCTATCCTGACTGCTGATATGAATTGGTGCCAAAAAAAAAACCCTATAAGTATGGAGAAAAAAGGTATGAAGGTAAATAAAGGGTAGGAACATAGTTAAAACTGGAGTAAAAGGTAGAAATAGAATAATACTAAATCTGTAGCAGGGAGGTAAATCAAAGTCTTTTTAAATTGTAATGAAAAAAATGCAGAAATGCAATATCAAAACTTAAATAAGGTCATTTATAAGTGAATATCTGTAGCATATTTTCAACCTACTGTAGGAGTAAAATTCATGAATAATATTAAAGGTATTTACATGATCCACTGTTCTTCTCAGTAGTGTTTGCCTGATATAATGAGATCTGGATTGCGTGAGCTAAATACAAATTTGGGTTGTAAAGCCTAAATCCAACTACCCATATTGTTTGAAAAAAGAAGAAACTGTATTAATACAATAGTCTACATCAATATATTATCATTTTATTCCATTAATGTTATAGATTATCATAATTAAATTAATACTCTATAATAATTATACCATCCATTACAGAGAGTCTATTCTCTTTTTTGGTATTCCTTGGTTTTGGTTTTCATTTAAAACAAAATCTTAAAATTCAAATTAATTTAAACAATTCCAATCTTTGTAAAGTAAATACCATGTGAAAAAACACAATAGTACCCAAAAAAAATAGAATATCCTTTATAAAAAACTAAAATCTAACTAAAAATTATTCAATTCTCCCACTTTTCTAAAGTCGCCGTAATTAAACATACATCTGTCTCGTTTCCTTCCAACCCTTGAATCATATTTACTGATACACAAAGCAAATTCTTGTAACTAAGAATTTTTTTTTCCCCTGTCTTCTCTCAGTGCATGTATTTATATAGAACATCCATGAGGGAAAATGAGGAAAAGAACTCCTCTATTAATATTAGAGTTTTGTAAGAGTAATATGTCTCACAAATTCTGTGGGTAAGGGCAGCTTATCTTTATAATTTACCTATATTTATCTGTACCTTGTTTTCAGGTAGTTTGGGTTTCCTGGTAGTAATTTAGAGGTTTTTACAGAAAGGTTTGTTTAACTCTGATAAAACCATTAGCTTGGCTTAACTAATGGAAAATGTTCACGAGTAAGAGGATTCTTTCACAGCACCTTATGCACACTCCCTGTGCTCTGTACTGCGGGTTCCTACAACTGGTTTAGTGAATATGTTGAAGGTCTGCTCTATGAAATGCACTGTGCTGTGTGCCATGAAAGATAATACGAATTCTGTATTTTCATTGTCCTCAAGGAGATTACAAAGATGTAAGGATTTACATTTTAGTTTTATGTACCACAAGAAGTTATAAAGTATATACAGCAGTAAAATAGTTGTGTAAAATGATTGGCAAGCAAAATCCCTGTATAAGCATTCTCTCAGAGACTGAATCTTCAAAGAAGGAAATTGTGGTCTTTGATGTCAAAATGCCCCCAATTCCTCACCCCTCTACTCATACCCTTTGCAATGTAGTTGCAGCTCCTCCATTCTAAAGGTAGAATCCATTTCTACCTTTGAATCTGACTAGATTTGTAACTTTCTTTGACAAGTGGAAAGCACCAGTAGGGTCTATATGTCATTTCTAAGCTTGGGCTTCAAAGGGCTTTGATCACTTCTACTTTCTCCCTAGGCAACTTTTAATTTTGACTCTTCTGTATGGTTACCAGAGAACAGAACAGACTTTAGCCACTTAGTAATATAAACAAGAAGCATAAGAGGGAAGCGGGCTTGCCCAATGAATAGGGCATCCGCCTACCATATGGGAGGGAGGTCTGCGGTTCAAACCCCAGGCCTCCTTGACCCATGTGGAGCGACCCATGTTCAGTGCTGATGTGCGCAAGGAATGCCGTGCCATGCAGCGGTGTTCCCTGCATAGGGAAGCCACATGCGCAAGGAGTGCACCCCATTAGGAGAACCGCCCAGCGCAAAAGAAAGTGCTGCCTGCCCAAGAATGACACTGCACACATGGAGAGCTGACACAACAAGATGATACAACAAAAAGAAACACAGATTCCAGGTGCCGCTGATAAGGATAAAAGCAGTCACAGAAGAACATACAGCGTATGGACACAGAGAACAGACAACTGGGGGAAGGGGAGAGAAATAAATAAAAAATAAATCTTAAAAAAAAAAAAAAAAGAAGCATAAGAGATACCCACCCCCACTGAAATGGTTTTCATGGCTCAGCTTGGCCCCTATCATGTTGTAGTGGCTGCTTCAACTCAGCTACATGCTCTATTCTGTGAGGAGAAAAATAACTTATTGAAATGCATGGTTGAACTTCTTCATCAAGACTATTACTTGCCTTCTGTTCTTTTGTGCTTTTAAATGACTAATATGAATTTCCTGAAAATTAACATTTGCACTTAGCTGTTGATCTAAACTGACCTTGTTCCTTACTAATGTTTGATTTCTTTGTGAGATATGTTCTCTGAGTGTTTCAACTTTTAAAGCATGAAATGTGCAGGTGATTTTAAAAAGGTCAGCCAATCTGAGAAAATGAGCCTGTTTCAGATGAACATCATCACAGTGAATCCTTTTGGAAGCTTAACAAAATGTATCCTAGGAAGTGGTTGTGGCTTAAGCAGTTGGGCACTGACCTACCACATGGGAGGTCCTGAGTTCACTTCCCAGTGCCTCCCAAAGAAGATGAGCAAGACCATGAGATGATGCAGTAAGATGATGCAATGAGACGATGCAACTAAGAGACACAAGGAGGAAACACAATGAGAGACACAACTGGCAGGGAGTGGAGGTGGCTCAAGTGATTGGATTCTTCCCTCATGGGAGGTCCTGGGCTCAGTTCCAAGTGACCACCCAAAAATAAGACTAGCATACAATGAACAGACACAGTGAGGGCAAACAATGACTGGGGGAGAAATAAATAAAAATAAATGTTAAAAAAACTAATTCTACTGGGTTTTTAAAAAATTAATAATAGGCTTTTTGTTGCTGTTTTAATTCACAGCCACATACTTTGAGTTTTGAAACTTACATGAAAAGATTTGATTTTGATCCCTTAAAAACTGAGATTCATCCCATAGAAGTAACCATAAAACTCTAGAAGCATAACTGAACAGGCTGCCAGGGCAATCGTCAACACTGACAAGACATGTCAAAGCAGTCATGAGTTGAATCCCTTGTAGCAATAGTCTGCTCTTTGTTACATGTTAAGAAGAACTTCCAGGTCCTTTTGCTTGTGATTTCTAGGATTTTTCCTTAATAGCTTAGCTAGATCTGTGGGGGAGTGGGGAGGCCACTATCCTCACAGCTGGAACCAGATTTCTACCTACAGCTTATGTGAAATGTGGAATCATCTACTTACTGTATTCTACATGATTATATTACATAATATAATGAGACAATATCAATATTACATGTGTAATGACAATATATATTGGCATTCTTATTACAAGTAGTCAGAAAAGCTGATGCCTCATTTCTACATTTTGTCCTTAGCTATTATGATCTAATGTTTCAGTGTATCCTTAGAGAAATAAAGCAACTTATAAATAAATAAAAAAAAGAAAAAAGAGCTAAAATCAATGATCATATTACACATATGGAGGAACTATAAAAAAGAACAGCAAACTAATTCCAAAGTAAGCAGACAGGCTAGAAAAAATAGAGAATAGAGCAAAAATAAATGAAATTGAGAATAAAAAGAGCAATAGAGAGAATTAAGAAAACTAAAAGATCATTCTATGAGACCAATAAAATTGTCAAACCCTTAACTAGACTTACAAATATAAAAAGAGAGAAACTATAAATAAAAGCATAAATGAGAGGGAGCATTACTACTGTCCCCACAGAAATAAAAAGGATCCTAAGAAGATACTATGAACAACTGTATTTTAGACAACTTAGATTAAATAGGCAAATTCATAGAAACAACCTACACTGACTTTAGAAGAAATAGAAGACCTTAACAGACCAATTACAAGTAAAGATATTGAATAAGTCATCAAAAACCTCCCAACAAACAGAAGCTCAGGACCAGGTAGTTCACAGGTGAATTCTATCCAATCATCCTATGAAGAACAAAACCATCCTGCTCAAACTCTTCCAAAAAAATTGAAGAAAATGGAACACTATATAATTCATTCTTTAAACTAACATCACCCTAAGACCAAAGCCAGATAAAGGTACTATAAGAAAACAAATTACAAACCAATGGCTCTAATGAACTTAGATGCAAAAATTCTCAATAATATACTTGCAAATGTAATCCAACAGCACATTGAAAGAATTATACACCATGATCAAATGTGTTTTATCCCAGGTGTGCTGGTTCAACACAAGAAAATCAAATAATATAATAGACCACATCAACAAATTGAAGGGGGAAAACCACATGATGATCTCATTTGATGCAGAAAAGGCATTTGACAAAATTCACCATACATTGCTGATAAAATCACTTTGAAAAATAGGAAAAGAAGGAATCATCCTCAACATGATACATAGCTATATGAAAAACCTACTTGAACATCTTACTCAAAGATGAGAGATTGAAAGCTTTCCCTCTAAGATCTAGAACAAGACAAGGATGTCCATGTCACCACTGTTATTCAACGTTGTGCTAAGAATTCTAGCTAGAACAGTTGGACAAGAAAAAGAAATAAAAAGTATCCAAATTGGAAAGAAAGAGGTAAAACTTTCACTATTTGCAGATGACATGTTTCTACATTTAGAAAGTCCTGAAAATTCTACAACAAAGCTACTAGAGCTAATTTTAAAAATCAGCAAAGTGGCAGATTACAATTTCAACATGCAAAAATCAGTAGTATTTCTATATAATAGTAATGAACAATCTGAGGAAGAAATCAAGAAAAAAGTCCATTTATGATAGCAACTAAAAGAATCAAATATCTAGGAATAAATATAACAAAGGATATAAAGGACTTATATGAGGAAAACTAAAAAACTTTGCTAAAAAAGATATAAAATAAGATATAAATAAATGGAAGAACATGCCATGCTTATGGACTGGAAGACTAATTATTGCTAAGATGTCAATTCTGCCCAACATGGTTTACAGATTCAATGCAATCCCAATCAAATTCTAACAGCTTACTTTGCAGAAATGGAAAAGCCAATTTAAAAATTTGTTTGGAAAGGTAAAGGGCCCCAAATAGCCAAAACTTTCTTGTAAAAGAAGAACAAAGTTGGAGGACTCGCACTTCCTGACTTTCAAGCTTATTATAAAGCTACAATAGTGAAAACACTATGGTACTGGCACAAGAGAGGATATATTGACTAATGGAATCAAATTGAGAATTCAGAAATAGACTTTCACATCTATGGCCAATTGATATTGACAGAGCTACCAATCTACTCTTCAACAAATGGTGCTGGGAGAACTTGATACCAATATGCAGAGGGATGAAAGAGGGATCCCTATCTCATACCGTATACAAAAATTAGCTCAAAATGGATCAAAGACCTAAATCTAAGAGCCAGGACTAGAGAATTCCTAGAGGATAACTCCTAGGGAAGCATCTCCAGGATCTTGTGTTAGGCAATGGTTTCTTAGACTTTACACCCAAAGCACAAGCAACCAAAGAAAAAATTAGATAAATGGGACCTCATCAAAATTTAAAACTTTTCTGCATTAAAGACCTTTATCACAAAAATGAAAAGACAACCTACTCAATGGGAGAAAACATTCAGAAACCACATATCCATCAAGGGCTTAATATCCAGAATATATAAAGCTAAGTATAGAATTATCATATGATCCAGCAATCCCTCTACTATGTATAGACCCAAAATAATTAAAAGCAGGGACTTGAATAAATATTTGCATACCAGTGTTCAAAGGAGCATTATTCACAACTGCCAAAAGGTGAAAGCAACACAAGTGTCCATCAACCAATGAATGGCCCAACAAAATGTGGAATATACATGCATGGAATATTATTCAGCATTAAAAAAAGGAATGAATTTCTGATACATGGAACAATATGGGTAAAACTTGAAGATATTATGTTGAGTGAAATAAGCCAGACATAAAAGGACAAATATTGTATGATCACATTGATATGACACATTTAGAGTAAGAAAACTCAGAGTTAGAATCTAGAATATAAGTTACCAGGGGCTGGATTGGGGGTAGGAAATGGGGATTAATGCTTAATTTGTAAAGAATTTCTGTTTGGATTGTGTATAAAGTTTTGGAAATGGATGGTGGTGATTGTAGCACAACTTTGTGAGTATAATCACTATACTGAAATATATATGTGAATGCAGTTATAAGAATAAATGTTTAGGTCAGATATATATTACTAGCATAAAAATTAAAAGATAAAACATAGGACTATACAACACAGTGAACCCTATTATATATGAGGGATGACAGTCAATATAGTTAATAGTACAATTATAAAAATGCTCTTTTATGAATTATAACAAATGTACCACAACAATGCAAAATGTTAATAATAAAGTGGTATACTGGAAAAAATACTCAAATGTAAACCATAGACTATGTTTAATAGTACAATTATAATATTCTTTCATCAATTGTATCAAAGGAACTACACAAATGCAAAGTGTTAATACATGGGAGGTCCGCGGTTCAAGCCCCGGGCCTCCTTGACCCGTGTGGAGCTGGCCCATGCGCAGTGCTGATGCGCACAAGGAGTGCCGTGCCACACAGGGGTGTCCCCCGCGTAGGGGAGCCCCACGCGCAAGGAGGGCACCCATAAGGAGAGCCGCCCAGCACGAAGGAGGGAACAGCCTGCCGAGGAATGGCGCCGCCCACACTTCCCATGCCGCTGACGACAACAGAAGCGGACAAAGAAACAAGACGCAGCAAAAAGACACAGAAAACAGACAACCGGGGGAGGGGAGGGGAATTAAATAAATAAAAAATAAATCTTAAAAAAAAAAAAAAAAATGCAAAGTGTTAATAATATGTGGGGGGAGCTATATGGGAATGCTGTAGCTTTTACAAGATTTTTCTGTAAATCTACAACTTCCCTAATTTAAATAAATAAATAAATAATTCTGTATCAGCAACAAATCTGAAAAGGCAAAATAAGTTACTGAATAGCAAACATCCATAATTTAAAATATACCTCAGAAAAAATTTCAGTCACTTAAAGCTTATTTCAAAATAAGTTTAAATCCCCACCACCCCCCCCCCCCAAAAAGAAACTGAAAAAAAAATCTAAGGAAATGAGTAGAAAGATGGTGGAGTAAAAACCTCCAGGAAGCAGTCCTTCCACCAAAACAACTATTGACCTGGCAGAACTTTCTTAATCAACTTGTGGGACACTGTGCAGCATCCAAGGCAGACCTGCACAAAGTGGGTGGTAAATTGTGGTATATATCAGTGCATTTCACCCTCTGTGCACTGGCTACCACCACCCATCCCCCCAACTACATGGCATGCAGCAGTGTGGACTGTAACCTGGGCTCCTATTGCAGCTTGCTGGTGCCAGGGGGTCATTAAAAACACAGTACCCCAAAATCCTAGGATATGTTGTGTGATTGCTGACCACTTTTATTTTTATCAGTTACTTCAGATCACTGGGCAGCTGAAGCTGAAGGTGGTCCTTGTTCCTACCCTATTCCCACCCCCACCCCCCACCATGCCAAGGCAAAAACAACAGAAGAGTCTTAAAGAGGTAATGCTTGTTTTTTCTTTCTATTGTTCCTTCCCTGTTTGGGAGCAAAAATAGTTTGAAAAAGTCACAAATTAACAGCTCTAGACCTCCACAATAACAAAAACAACTAAAAACTTACAAAACAATAAAAACCTAGGAATCCTCATAGGAACAGGAGGACTAGATTTCCATAGCTATAGCAACATAATACCCAGAATATCCAATTCTTAACAAAAATTGCAAAATACACAAAGGAACAGGAAAATATGGCCCACTCAAAGTAAATAAATTTTCCATAGACCATCTCTGAGGAAGCTTATACATTGGAAATAATATTCAAAGACTTTAAACCTGTCTTAAAAGTCTTTAAGGAGCTAAAGGAATCCATATACAAAGCACTAAAGGAAATTAAGAAGACATTGTCTGAACAAAATAAAGAGACAGAAATTATTAAACGGAACCCAATGGAAATCTTGGCAGGCAAAGTAGAGTAACTGAAATGAAAACCTAATTAGATGGATTCAGTAGCAGATTTAAACAGGAAGAAGAAAAGATCAGTGAACTTGAAGATAAGACAATTGAAATTATCCAGTGTGAAGAACAGAAAGAAAAAATAATGAAGAAAAATGGACAGAATGTGATTGGCCTGTGGGACATCATCACACTTACCAATAGACATATCACTGGAGTCCTGAAGGACAAGAGAGAGAGAAAGAGACAAAAAAAGTATTTGATGAAATAATGTCTGAAAACTTCATAAATCTGTTGAAAGATTTGAATATAAATATCCAGGATTCTCAACAAACTTCAGTAGTAAGATAGACTCTAAGATATCTACATCAAGGCACATTATAGTGGAATTGTCAAAATCCAAGGACAAAAAGAGGATTTCAAAGCATCATGAGAGAAGTGACTTAAGACATACAAGGAATTCCTTAGTACGATTAACAGATGATTGCTCATCAGTGATCATGGAAGCCAGAAGACAATGGGATGACATAAATAAAGTCTTTAAAGAAAAATAAAACAACTTTCAACCAAGAATTTCATATGCAGCAAAATGATCCTTCAAAAATGAAGGAAACATTTATAAATAAACAAGAGCTGAAATAGTTCATTACTGGAAGACCTGCCATACAAGAAATGCTAAATGACTATTTCAGGCTGAAATAAAAGGATACTAGACAGTAACTTGAAGTCATAAGAAGAAATAAAGAGCATTGGTAAAGATAACTAAATAGGTAAATATAAAATGTGGTATTATTTTACTTTTTGTTTGTAACATTTCCCCTATATGACTTAGACAAATGTGTAAAATAACAATTAAAATATCTGATAATGGGTATACAATGTGTGAAGATGGAATCTGAAATAATAACAATATAAAGGGTGAGGGATGGAGATATGTAGTAGCAGAGAGTTAGTACACTACTGAAATTGTATTGGTGCTAGTAGAACTAGGTTGTTATTAGTTTAAGTTGTTAATTTTAATTACAGTGGTAAGCTGTATTAGTCAGCCAAAGGGGTGCTGATGCAAAATACCAGAAATTGGTTGGTTTTTAAAAAGGGTATTTATTTGGTGTAGGAGCTTACAGATACCAGGTCATAAAGCATAAGTTGCTTCCCTCACCAAAGTCTAGTTTCACATGTTGGCGCAAGATGGCTGCTAATGTCTGCTAGGGCTTGGGCTTCCTGGTCTCCTTCCTTCCAGGGTCTTGTCTCTCTCTTGCCTCAGGGTTCCTCTCTTCCTGGGGCTTGCTTCTCTTTCCTCTGTGAGCCCTCTTCCCGGGGCTCCAGCTTAAGGCTTCAGCATCAAACTCCAACATCAAAACTCCAACATGAAAAACCCTCAGTTCTGTCCTTTGCCATGCCTTTTATCTGTGAGTTCCCACCTATCAAGGGGAACTCAATGCCCAAATGGCATGGTGCAATCAAAGCCCTAATTATAACTTAATCATGCCCAGGTACAGACCAGATTACAAATATAATCCAATATCTATTTTTGGAATTCATAATCATATCAAACTGCTACATAAACAATAAGAAAACAAATAAAAATTATAGAGAAAATGGAACAAAAAGGGAATTGAAATGGTACACTAATAAAAGTAACTAAACACCAAAAAGAAAGATAGTAATGGAGTAACTGAGGGCCAAAAAGCATGCAAGACATACAGAAAATAAGTAGATAAATGTCAGAAATAAATCCTTCCTTCTAACATGAAAAGACAGTCTACAGAATGGGAGAAAATAGTATCAACCCATATATTTGCCAAAGGTTTAATATCCAGAATACATAAAGAACTCCTACAACTCAATAACTAAAAGACAAACAACCAAATTTAAAAATGGGCCACTAATTTGAATAGACATTTCTTCAAAGAAGATATTCACATGGCTAATAAGTATATGAAGTATATGAAAAGATGTTCAACATCATTGCCATTAGAGAGATGCAAATTAAAACTACAATACTCTATTAGAGAGATGAAAATTAAAACTATTAGAGAAATGCAAATTAAAACTGCCAGTTCAGTTCCATTCACTAGATGACTGTTACTAAAAAAACCCAAAACCCTGTAAATAACAAGTGTGGGCAAGGAAACAGAGAAATAAGAACTCTCATACATTGTTGGTGGGGATGTAAAATGGTATAGTCACTGTGGAAAAGTTTGATGGTTCCTCAGACCTGACAATTGCCTAGGTATATCCACAAATGAATTGTAAGCAGGGACTCAGACTGATATTTATACACCAATGTTCATTGCAGCATTATTCACAATAGCCAAAAGGTAGAAGCAACCCAAGTGTCCATCGGCAGAAAAATGGATAAACAAAAAGTGTTGTATCCATAAAATGGAATATTCTTTAGCAATAAAAAGAAATTAAGTGCTGGTACATGTTATAACATGGATGAACCTTGAAGACATAACAGAATGAAGTAAACCAGACACATAAGATAAATATTGTTAATCTCCCTTACATGAAATAGCTAGAACAATAAATTTTTAGAGGCAAAAAGTAGAATATTGGTTTCCAGGGGTAGAAGGAGGCAGGAATGGGAAGATATTGCTAAACGAGTATGAGTTTTGGTTTGGAATAATGAAATTAGTTTGGAAATAGATAGTGGTGTGTGAGCTGCTATTCCAAGTTAGCAACCCCTGCTGTGGGCTGCTATTCTAAGTTAGCAACCCCTGCTGTGGGCTGCTATTCTAAGTTAGCAACCCACAAGGACCGGGCGGGCTTCCACGGCTCGGCGGTGAGCCCCTAGGCCAGCACGTAGGCCTAGGTTCTCCAGGCGTGGGGGACGCGCGGTAAAAACCACGGACACAGCCTGTGAGAATGAGCTAGTCTACTTTATTGCGGAAACACACTTGATTATATAAGGTCGGGTCAAGGGAGGGGTAGGAATTGGGGCGGGTAAACTACGGGGCGGTAGTGGATAGGCGGAACTGTGCAGGCAGCTATGACGTAGGCGGTGATTAAGAAAGGGGGCAGATTATGAGTTGGCTAAGTGGACGGGACTGGCGGGAAGCATAGCAACGGCTGGAAAAGGGAGATAACAAAGGCTAGGAGGAGGGGTGAAGGGAGGCAGCAACAATGGTGAAAGTTACAGGTATTGTCAATGTACTTAATATCAAAGAATGGCCCATTTAAAATGTTTTAAATTATTTTTGTTATGTTTATTTTACTGGAATTAAAAGTAAATAAATCATTTCCTTTAAGTCATAGAAATGAAAAAATGTCAAAAAATGGAAATTGACTACCAAGTCATGTGCTCACGAGATGTCAAGAAGAATAAGACCTATGAAATATCATTACATTTCACAAGAAAATGGAAAATGGTCTCTGAGACCTTTTAAAAATTATTTTCTATTAATAATTAATTATTCTTATAATATGACCACACTATTTACATTATTGTAATTTTATGATAGGTTTCATGCTTTTTTTCTAAAATTTATTGTGATATTTTTGCCTGTTTATTCTTCCAGATATTCTAGGATCAGTCCTCAGGTCTTTCCCTAAATCCCACTGGAGTTATAATTGAAAGGTTTTTAAAAAATATTATTGAAGTAACATATGTATGACATAAGGTTTTCCATTTTAATCATTTTTATGTGTACAATTCAGTGACATTAAGCATATACACAATGTTGTTCTACCATTGCCACCATACATTACCAAAGCTTTTTCATCATACCAAACAGAAACTCTATGTCCATTAATAAATAATTCCCTCTCCTACACCCCTGATAACCTACAATCTATTTTCTATCTCTATTAATTTGTCTATTACAGATATTTCATTTAAGTGGAACCATACAATACTTCTTTTGTGTCTGGCTTATTTCACTTAGCATAGAATTTTCAAGGTTCATGAGTCTTTGAGAGGGTAGTTTCAATAGTGACAGGAGCATGGAATCAATATTATAAATTGTCAAAAAGGACAGATTTATTTGGTTTCATTAAATGGTAGAGCTTGTCATCTCTTAGGTTCTTTATCTTAAGTTTGGGTATTTACTAGTGTGGATGTGAGAATCAAATGAGATTCTTTATGTGATCTTGCTTGACATTATAGTGTGTTGGTGTGTACTGATATTTAAAGGAGTAAGGAGGGGATGGATAGTAGGAATTTGAAAATATTAATTATAGATAAATAGGAACATTTTTGAAGTTAAAGAAAAGGTGCTTAATGGAAGTTTAGTGATAAAGAATGCAGGGTCAAGAAATGTATGGTTCAACATGGTGGATGGAAAGTGTGATAGTTTGAGGCTTTATGGGTCCCAGAAAATATGTACTTAGGGATAATCCATCCCTGTGGGTAAAAAACTATTGTAGGTGGGACCTTTATATTAGATTACTTCACTAGGGCATAACCCAGGGTAGGTCTTAATCCTCTTACTGGAGTCCTTTATTAATGCATGAATACAGAGAGAGACACAGAAAAAAAACCACAGAAACACAGAGAAAAGGACACAGGAGCAGAGAGAAAGCCAGGGGAAGCCAGAAGCTGAAAGCAACAGAATCTGGAAGAGAGGGGAGAGACATGTGCCTTCTCACATGAGAGAAGAGTACAAGATCACCTCAGAGAAAATGCATCACCAGATACTGTCCTTGATTTGGACATTTTCATAGCCTCTGAACTGTAAGTTTGCAACCTAATAAATCTTCATTGTAAAAGCCAACCCAGTTCTGGTATATTATTTTGGCAGCCTAGCAAACTAAAACATAAGGATACAGTAGAAAGAAAGGAGGCTAGTAATACTGGAAGGAGAGGTGATGAAGGCATGGCAGCTGGGATACAAGTGGAAGAGGTAACCTTAGAGAATATAACTAGGATGTAAAAAAAAAAAGACAATGGATATGTAAAGAGGAGAGTAGATTTTAAAAGTTCATATAGGATAGTTCTTAATTTCTTGATAAAGAAGGAAGTTGTCCACACCAAAACAATAGGGAAGAATGGGACTAAGAATTGGAAGTGAGTGAAGGTTGGAATAACTCTTGTGAGACTGTGTTAGAAGTTCAGAAGAGATTAATGAAAGGATTAAGAAGCAATTAGAGTCAAGCAGCATGAATTGGTAGTAGGCCAAATCTGCAGAGTTTTGCTTGAAATCTGTCACTGATTTTGGATAATTGCTACAAAGAAAAACTGGATTGATGGTGATTGGTGACTCACATAAATCACAGCATACATCACTAAGGATGAGACTGGCATACACCATTCAAGTGGAAAAGCACAATCAGAAGATGAAGCTTTTAACTATTAAGGCAAATGCACTTTGAACCAGCTATGACATTGGTAAATTTTAAAAATTCAACCACTAGAAAACAGAAAATGTCCTAAAGTATTTTAATCACAGCTTTTTTTTAGCACTGTCCTTAATAGTCCAGCTAACTTTTTTAGACCAATTCTTTATATTCTCCAGTTCCTTGTATATTTTGCTTAAAAATACAGGGAATTGTCATTTTCTTAAAAATTTTAAATAGAAGCAGCATGGTACACTAGGAATTTATATTTAGAGTTTAGTATCCTAATTCTGAACTTTACTAGTTGTATCGGGAAAGCTATTTTAACTCTCTCTGCCTTAGGTTCCTCATCTTAAGTGGGGATGATAATAACTAATTCCCAATGTGGATATGAGGATTGAATAAGACAATTTATGTGATTATGCTTGATACTATAATGTCTATACTGCATTTAAATAATGCGTATTGAGCTTTTGCATAGAAGCAATGTAATTTCATATATTTTTGTTTTCTATAACAAGCTAATAAAAAACGTTAGAAAAATTGGAAAACATAGGAAAATAGAAAAAAAAAAGATAATCCAAGCATAAACAACTTCTAATAGTTTGATACCAAATATAAACATTTTATTTCTGAAGAGACAGTTTATGGGCCATAAAATTCAATCTCATACAGATGAGAAAACTGAGGCCCAGAAAATATAACTGACTATTGACTATATATTAACTCTAAGGCCAAGGCTAGAATCAAGGTCTTGCATTTCCAGAACTTTTCCACTCACTGTGATAAGAGAGGTAAAAACATTGCACTGTCAACAACTAACATTTATTGTGTCCACACATGCACAGGGCACTCACTACTCTGGGTGCAAAATTCATTATTTGTTATAATTTCACACTTATTAAGAAACCAATTGAAAGTGCACATTGTAGATCAGCAGAAAGAACCCTTCTAAATAAAGTGGAAAAATACCTTATGCCTATTCCTACAGCGTAAATTGTACAAAGTTCGTTTCCTCCCAAATCAGTTTGCAAAATACATATTTTTGCAAGAGAAAAACATCAATTTTTCAACTAGCTTTGATACCAAGAAAAGCACACTGGCTCTAAGTCATCAGCTTAGTAAGCTCTAAAACTCATTCTCTAGGGCTCTTTTCCCCTAAAAACAGGCCTAAATATTGTAAATAAGTTCATCGAATGCTGAAGAAAAAAATATTTTTGCTGATTATTGGAGTCCTCAAGGCTAACCCTCCAATTTCACACTTAGCCTATATTTTGGAAAGAATCAGACTAGCTTTTTGAGATGAACAAGTTAAAAGAAGCAAGGAAATATATAGGGATCTCAAAATAATGGTCCTTCAAGGTCCATGGTTGAGTTCAATTTTCAGATGATATTAAGAGAAATAACTACAGTGAATTCCTTTCAATGATTTAAACAAAAGCCTTTGTAAAATTTAAAATCTACTCACCTTGTGGGACAGATTCAGTCAGGTATTGAGTCACTGGAGTGGTCAACCATTACTTCATGCCCTCAATCCCAGCACTTCCTGCAGCTTCTGTTTTTCTCTACCCACCTCAGCAGAATCCCTTCTTGTGGAGTTAAATTATTTAGAATCAGGTTGATATCCCGTATGCATCTGGCAGAAACCTATCTTTTCTTTTCCCCTTGCTTTATGCCAGACACCTTCATCTCTCATTTCTACCCCATCCATTGCCCCAGATAAGACAACTCATTTGATCTTGCATTTCTCTCAGGACATGAGGAATTCTAGATATGGATTTCATTTAGTACCAGATTTAGTTTTTCTCCACATGCCTTATAGACTTTGCACCCCACTTTCTGACTGAAAGATTTTTTTTTTTTTTTACTTATGGCAATGTGACACAGAGGAACTGGATTCAAATGCCAATCCTAATATTTAAATGACCAAGCCATGAAAGCTTGTTGCAGCTTAGTTCCCTTATCTTTAAAATACAGGTAAAAATACTTTCTTTGCAGGATTGTTGGGAAATTTAAGTGAGGTAGCATGTTAAAACACAAGGCAGGGGATAGGCAGTCAATAAATAATATTTACCTTCCTGCACACTCTTCTTCATTATATCCCCATCTCTTCTTCATAATTCATTGTTCTGATTTCATATTTTCTAGAATTTTATTTTCCTAGTCCAGTTCTCTAGCTTCCCTTTTCTCCTGTTAGAAGTCCTCTCTGAATTCATATTCTCAGTGTGGAGATGGAATAAAACCATGGAGAGAAATTCAGATTATAAAACATGTAAAGTTACAATACACAATTTTCTTCTCAAACCTCTAGTTTCTCTTAAAAAATAAAATCCCCATGAGCAGGAGACATGTCTTTTCTTGATTTATTTCTATAGCTAAATAGCCCACTAGTAGGTACTTAGTAAGTTCTTCTAAATCATTACTGCTGTGTATCTCAGTTGATTAAACACAAGTCAGTCTTCTTTTACTCCTCCACCAATTTTCTGTGTTGTTCTTCTCATTCTCATCCTATAAAACAGAGTTAGTCCACGTATTAGTATCGTGTTTCTTACCTCAGTGTCCTGAGATGCTTTCCTATAACAAAAGGTTGCAGGTTCTTTTGTACAATCATTAATATCAAATCTGTGGCTATGCAGCTCACACAAGAAATTAAATTACTTAGATTCATAAAATCTCAGGTCTTGTAAATTGCTTGTTGTTTCTTTAACTGTGCTTGAAATGAAAGGAGATAGTTTGTATGCTGTTTAAATAAAACATTAAGAAGTAGCAGTCTCACCCACAGGCAAAATTGTATTTGTGAACATTCCAATGCTTTCAGCTTCAATTAACAGAAACTTGACTAAAAGTGGTTTAAAATTTTATATCACAGTTAGAAGTCCAGAGGTAAAGCTCATTTGTGGTTAATTCAGCAGGTCAACCATGTCATTAATGACCCCGGTACTTTACATTGCTTTGATCCAGCATCTCCAGCATGTTAGCAATGCCTTACCGCTAGGTGCAAAAGTGTTGTAGCAGTATTACGCATCATTTGCAGATAGGATCATGTTTAGTAAGGTACTTCCCTCCTGTGTGCTATCTCTTATTAGTGAAGATACCTTTCCCAGAAGCACCCTAGCCAAATTCCTCCAGGTCTGACTTATGTAAAAAATGAACATTAGTTTAGTTTTCACACAAAGAAAGAAAATATTGATTAATGTAACCTGACAGGCTACTGCCTCAGTCTCCCACTCCCGGGTTAAGCAGGAACAAAGGAAACCAGCGTAAACCAGTCCTATAGGCAGTTTAAAAAAGATGCCCAAGAAAGAGCTAAGTCAATACCAATTCAGCACTAAATTCCATTCCTTATATGGCAAAGGGGAGCAGGAAAAAGCTAAAATAGTTAGAATGTGATGAGGGAAGCGGTTAATCACAAACTTTTGCATGGGAAAGTTAGATCTTCTCAGATAGGTTGTAACTTCTGAAGTATCCAATCTATGGAGAAACAGAGGAAGGGCTTGCATGCTAGGCTTAGGGGTATAAATTGTGTCATTTTTCTTTGTTCAGTGTGCCAGCCATGTTTTCTGGTTGTGCATCTCTTCTTGCAAGATTGAGAATAAATTCTTTTCTTCTCCACAATCAGGTGAGCCTTATTTTCTTTGAGAAGATTTCTTTCTTACACTTACCAGGATCGGACAACATACCCATGCTAACTAATCACTGGCAAGTGATATGGGGCACCAGTCTGGACTTTGAATGATTTGGGCTGTGTCTTAGTTTGCTAAAGTTAGATCACTTCAATTAAGGGGCCTTTGATTGGTGTACCTCAGTGAGGTGTGGCACAGGGTGAAGAAGCATGAACAGACACACAGAGAAAGAGAAACATAAACAGACACACATGAAACTGAAGAGACATAGCCTGGGGAGAGACGAGCCATATGCCTGATTCGCCCATAGCTAAGCTTTGGGAGAAAGTGTGCCTGGAGAAGAGAGCAGAGACTGGCGCCATTGCCACATGGCAGGAGCCCAGGATCCCAGCTACTGAACTTTGGTGAGACAGTCTCTCTGATGATGCTTCGATTTGGACATTTTCACAGCCTCAAAACTGTATGATTTTACTCTAATAAATTCCCAATATAAAAGCCAACCCATGCCTGGTATTTTTGCCCTAGCAACCTATGGCAAACTAAAACAAGCGCAAAACAACTATGATTCACCTACAAGGCAAGGCAGGAGTCAGTGCCTGAATACAAAGCTCTGTGGAGGTACCTAAACAAAACTCAAGCTGTAGCAAGACAAAAAGAAGAGCCAGAGCTGTTGGTTGTTGGGGATGCTTTGTCGCTGTCCTAACTATAATGGCCTGCATAATATTTCAGATAAGGGGTAGGAAGCCCTTATCTGACAGAATGCCTCAGGCACAAATTTAAGGAGGCATTTACTCTTGGGTGCTAACTCCACACTTGCAGAACTCAGAGTAAGGACTTTTTAAAATTTGGTGCCCACAGTACCTTACTTGCTTCCCTACCCCACCCCCAGCCCAGGCTGTGGACAGGGTATTAGTTCAATAAATGCATTTATTTAATTCTAAGGTGTGTCAAGAAGCCCATTTTGCCCATAAATATCTCAACTGATAATCAAAACTCTATCATTAGTAATTTATTCCTTTGTATACAGCTTCTTTCCATTCCTGCTATTTGCTTTTCTATATTCAAATGCTAAGAGGATGGTTATTATGCAATCATAGATTTTCCTAGTAACAGAAGAAATAATCTGAGATAGGTTTTGTTGAGAAATCACCGGGTTATTTTCATAGGATTTCTGTGTTAGTCTTGGGATGCTTGAGGCAACTTCTCTGGGACTTCACTGAGAGAATGTGACACTGAGTTGATGGGTAATGGTTGGGAAGAAATTTTGTACTTTAGCAGAGTATCTTCAGAGCACAGTGGCATCTCCATAAGCCTTGTGGACTTTATCACTGGAAAGAGATAGAGCAAGAGGGTGAAGGAATAGTATCAAAGAAGTTAGTTTTGATTGCACAAAACATAGTGGGTTAAAACAAACACTTGTTATTGCTCAGGCACCTGGGAAGTTCTTCTGATTTGTGCCAGACTCAGATGATAGCCACTGGGCTCACTCATTTGTGGCTTGGCTAGAGGCTGCTGGACTAGGATGGTGACACTTGCATGGCCCATGTGTTTCCATTTTCCAGCAGGCTAGCAATCACATGCTATGTGGCGTGTGCCAGGTTTCCAGATGAACAGGGGAGCAAGCCCCAAAACGCAAGTGAGTTTCAAGCCCTGCTTGTGTCATGTTCACTCATGTCTCATTAACCAAAGCAAATCACACAGGCAAGCTGAGAGTTGGCATTGGGGCACTAACAAAGAGTATAGATAAAAAGGAAGTGATGTAGACATCTGTGACCATTTTTGCAATGTAAGTACAAAAGAGTTCTTGTTTAGGAGCATCTATAAGGTACCTACTGAAGGAATCTAGATATTACTGAGGGGGAGGGGGGAGGCTTGCTATGGCTGTAGATAAACCAGAGGAAATGTGTCATTCTGAGTAGTTGTTTCAAAATGAAACAGAAAAAGCTGCATAGCGGCAAATACTGGCAATGCCCATCAAAGTAATATATAGGGAGAGAACACCTTGAAAATCCATAGCTGAGCTTTGGGAGAAAGTGAGCCTGGAAAAGAAAGCAGAGACTGTCTCTCTGAATCTCAGTTTGTGGCATTAGAAAAACCAGCTTATTTGAATCCTCAAATAACCACCTTTGCTCTAAGTCCCTGCTCACAGAGCAAACTCCCTATGCTTTGGTTCCTTATATATTTGATCCATAGGGCAAAAAACATGGTGCAGTCAAAATGAAGACTTGGACCACTGGATATTTATATGTCTTATTGAAAAGTAATACATCAGCATTCTTGTTTATGTACTTTACTAATATGTGAGGTTAGTTAGCAGGGACTCTTAACCTAGGGTCCACATACCCCAGTGATATTAACAGTACCTGACACTTTGTTTCCAAAACAAATCACAGACCTTTTTTTAACAGTTTTATAGAGATACAGTCACATACCATACATTCCTTCCAAAAGTGTACAATTCAAATTGTGCAATCAACAGCATTCAGTATAATCACAATGTTGTATATTCATCACCAGAAAAAATTTTAGAACAATTTCATTACTTCAGAAAGAAAAACTCTATGCCCCTTCTATCTTTCCCCAGCCCTACATAACCACTAATCCAGTTCCATCTTTATAAACTGATTTGTATTTACATTTATATAAATGGAATCATATAATACATAGTATTTTATGTCTGGTTTCTTTCACTTAGCATAATGTGTTTTTTATTGCCTGATATTACCAACTTGTAATAAAACATACATTTGTTCAGTTTCAAAGAAAAAAGTCTTATATATGCAATATCACCCATATTCACGTTTTACATGAGGTTTTACTGTCATAAACAGTCCCATGTTACTTTTTTTAGCTTTCCTTCTAATATGCATGGACCTTAAACTTACCCTTTCAACCACTGTCATATCCATATAATAGTTCTGCTAGTTATAGACACTATTATATGCTTTAACCTTTTCTATTCATTTCCAAATATTAACAAACAACCCTTTTTTTACCAATTCTGCATAGATTAACCCTCAGCTTTCCATTCTCTACTCTCACTCTATTTTGTTTGACCTATATTCTAGTTCTTAGCTCCATAAGATTACACAATATATGTAGCACAATCATACAATATTTGTCCTTTTGTGTCTGGTTTGCTACAATCAACAATTTCCTCCAGGTTCATCCATGTTGTCATATGCTTCATGATTTCATTTTTTCTTACAGCTGAATATTATCTCATCATGTGTATATACCACAGGTTTTTTATCTGTTCATTGGTTGCTGTATACCTGGGTTGTTTCCTCTTTTGGCAGTTGTGAATAATGCAGCTATGAACATTGGTATGCAGATGTCTGTTTGTGTCACTGATTTTAGTTCTTCTGGGTATATACCAAGTAGTGATATTGCTGGGTCATGTGACAAATCTATATTCAACTTCCTTAGAAACTGTCAAACAGTCCTCCACAGTGGCTGAATCATTCTACATTCCCACCAAAAGTGAATAAGCATTCCTATCTCTCCACATCCTCTCCAACACTTGAAGTTTTCTGTCTTTTTAATAGTGGCCATTCTAGTAGATGTGAAATGATATCTCATTGTAGCTTTCATTTGCATTTTCCTAATCACTAGTGATGTTGAACATTTTTTCATTTGTTTATTTTTTTTGCCAACTGTATTTCTTCTTTAGACAAATGTCTATTCAAGTCTTTTGCCCATTTTTCAATTGGGTCGTTTGTCTTTTAATTGTTGAGTGGTAGCATCTCTTTATATAGCATGGATATTAAACCCTTATTGTATATGTGATTTCCAAATATTTTCTCCTATTGAGTTGGCTGCCTTTTCACCCTTTTAACAGAGTCCTGTGGGGTGCAAAAGTGGTTAATTTTGAAGAGGTCCCATTTGTCTATTTTCCTTGTTCTGGCTTTGGGTGTAATATTCAAGAAAACCACTACCTACCACAAGATCCCGAAGATGTTTCCTTACATTTTCTTTTAGTAGTTTATGGCCCTGGCTTTTATATGTAGATGTTTGATCCAATTTGAGTTGTTTCTTGTTTAAGGAGTGAGATGGGGCCTATCTTTCTTTCCTTTGATTATGGATATCCAGTTCTCCCAGCATCATTTGTTAACAGACTGTTTTGTCCCAGTAATATGGACTTGGTAGGTTTGTCAAAAAACAGTTGACCGTAGAGGTGAGGGTATATTTCTGGATTGTCAATTTTATTCCACTAATCAATATGCCTATCTCTATGCCAATACCATGCTGTTTCGGCCACTTTAGCTTAGTTATATGTTTCAAGGTCAGGCAGTGAACATCCCTCCACATTGCTCTTCTTTTTTAGGATGCTTTTGGCATACATTCACAGCAACCTCTAGGCTAGTTTTGATCAAACAACTGGACACCATAGCCTACTCACGCTGACACATAAAATTAACCATCACACCTATAGTCAGCTTTCTAGAGCTCTGTCTACAATCACCTATCCAGTCGGTCAGGTCAGTAGACTGTTTTTGTCCTTCCACAAGCTAAGAATATTTTTTACATTTTTAAATGGTTGAAAAGTCAAAAGAAAAATAATATTTTGTGACATGTGAAAATTATATGAGATTCCAATTTCACAGCTCATAAATGAAGTTTTATTTCAAAACAGCCACACCCATTCATTTATGTCTCCTGTATGGCACTTCTCTGTACAGTGACAGAATTGAGTAATGGTGACAAAGACCACATGGCCTGCAAAGCCAAAAGTATTTATTACCTGGCTCTTTACAGAAAAAAGTTGACAATCCCTATTCTGGAGAAGGAAAACTGAATATCTGACCCTCTGCTTCTCCATTCCGTTTCACATCTGATCCATTTACTAAATGTTCCTTGCCAGTTTAACAAGACCTAAAATAACTTGCTCTCCTCCCTTCATCTACTGCTGAATGGAGAGGTTTTACTGTGTGTTCCACTTCACAAGAAGCATGTCAGGCAAATCATGCATATAATTCACATTTTAAATGAGTTAATTATTTAAGTGCTTAATCTTTTAGTCTGTCTATCAGCCAGCATTTCAACAAGGAAATGAATATACATGAGGGCATTTCATACTCCTCCCCCCATCATTCATTAAAAACAGTTCAGAGACTCATTAGTCAGGAGCTTAAGCAGCCTTTATAGTAGTCTGGTAAGATGCCAGCCATTACTTTCCAAACTACATGAGTATCACCTAAATGGAGGGAGTGAAATTCCTATCAGCTCAGTAGAAATTAACTGTGACTCAGCCTCTCAATGCCTTTCTCCCGCTCTTCAGGAAATCTAATTCCATCTCTGTGATTTATTTAAATTGCTGGGGAAAAAAATGGTTAGGCGAATAAAGGACTTGGATGCATAAAATGATGTGTCACTTGCCTACTATGGAGTGCTTTCTCTTCTATCATTGGGAAATGAAATAGAAAAAAATGGGAAGTCTTTAGAAGGATTTTAAATCAGAACACTGTATGCCTCAAGCCTCTCATGGCTCCTAAAAGCCTGTGGTATACTTTCTCCCTTTCATGGCATTTAGATGGCAAAAGTATTCTTAAACTTTAAATTTACTTTCCAAAACACGTTGTCACTTTTTTAACAGTCACAGCAGCAGTGCCTCTTGAGTAACCACACTGAAAGGCAGACAGTTGTCCATGCCTTACTCATATATCCCTCCTGCTCCCATCTATTTGTTGGGTCTCCCTCTATTCTAATAATGCATGTATTGTAGCAGAGCAGTGAACAGTAACCTTAGGAAAAATACCTGGAGTCCAGAAGCTTTTTTGTGGCATTTTATGATAATTAGCTTTTATGGCCTCATGAAGTGCTTTGGTCCCATCTGGTTGTTTTACTCATGTGGGGGCTTATTAAAAAGAGCATTATGTTTCAATAAACGAGTAACCACTGAGGGACAGGGGAGGAGGGTTCTGGGCAATGAGGAAGGGTTTGTGCTTTCACTTTTTAATAAAATGGCAAGACGTGGTGAGTTAAAATGAGTGTCTTGTAGCTTTCACATGTATTCTTTTAATGTTCCAAGCCCTTGAGTTCAGCCTATGTGCCCAACACCAGGGTGGCATCTGTTAATGAAGGTGTTACAGATTAAATTGTAGACTCCTGATAGCTGCTTCAATTTCCAAGGGTTGAGAGTGTGTTCCTTGTGGGGAGAAACGTTTATTTTGATAGGGAGGGGAAAGGCTAGTGGATTGGGGCCAAGATGAACAGAACAGAATAATGGAGCCTTGTGCTGCTGCTTAAATTAAAAGTCTGCCTACCTCCCACGAAATGGTAGCACTTGGCAATGAAGTACTTCCAAAGGAAACTAATGAGCTCTCTCATTAAAAAGTAATAGTTTGTAAAGTAAAAATTCAAAGCATATTTAATGAGCTTGCAAGAAGTGCCAGGAAAACAGAAGTCTAAATGTCAGTTTTGAGAGTTACAAAATTTATAGGTGGCAAGGGATATTTGCCAGAAGGTTTAAAGGTTTACCAAAAACCACAAACAAATGTTTTCCTTTATAAAAGTATTTTGATGCTTTCTTTACTATTACTGTGTTTCCCTTGAATTTATACTATAGTACATTTTAATTATTTTTTTTAAAATACACAGATTGTCAGAAAAACTATCAAAATGTTCTTTTATGAGAGCCAATCACTGTGTGCCTTAGAATGATGTGATTTATCAATCCAAAACTCTGGAAACATGGTTTCTCAGTGGAATAGAATATTTGAAATCAGAATTGTTCCAAAAATACAAAAGTTTGGCTACCATAATGAAAAGTTAAATATAATATTGTAAATGCCTTTTTTCTAAGGTAGTACAGTAAACTATGGTAGATACTTGTGTTTGCCTGCCTAATATGCTAACATCACCTCCTCCTTTTCTGTTGACAAATACTGCCATTTTCATCCCCTGCTAAAAGAATGGCCAAGGATCTATCCTGGGATGACAGCCTATGTGATTGGTTCACTGATGATTAAGTGACAAAGCAAGACTATTAGAGTCCTTTCCTGGGATTGTGAAATGGGCCCTGGAGAGAAAGATTGGCTTTCTCTTTGGAATTACTAAGATGGTATCCTATAGGCCTGAGTGGTAAGTGCCATCTTCCCCAACAGCAGAAGAAAGCTGGAAAGAACTAGAAAGAATTGCAGCTAAAATATAAAGTGAAAGAGAAAGAGCTGAGTAGTGGAGAAAAAGAAACCTAAAGATACCATTTCATTTTGCATCTGGCCATACCTGGTGCCATTCTCTTTCTCTCCCAGGAGGTGAATCAATAGCATCCTTTCCTTTGCTTAGACTAGTTTGATTCAGGATCTGTCCCTTATAATGGACAATCTGAGGAAGTAGACTTGTCCCAGTGGTTGGGGCATCTGTCTACCACATGGGAGGTCCACGGTTCAAACCCTGGGCCTCCTTGACCCATGTGGAGCTGGACCACATGCAGTGCTAATTCAGGCAAGGAGTGCCACGCCACGCAGGGGTGTCCCCCACGTAGGGGGGTCCCACGCGCAAGGAATGCGCCCCGTAAGGAGAGCTGCCCAGTGCAAGAAGGTTCAACCTACCCAGAAATGGTGCCGCACACACGGAGAGTTGATGCAGCAAGATGACGCGACAACAACAACAACAAAAAGAAACACAGATTCCTGTGCCACTGACAACAACAAAGGCAGACAAAGAAGAACACGCAACAAATAGACACAGAGAACAGACAATTGGAGTGGGTGCAGGGGGGAGAGAAATAAAAATAAATAAATAAATCTTTAAAAAAATACATAATGAATAATCTGTCTATAGGCAAGAGAGTCTCTCATAAAGAGTATAAGATCTAGCTATAATGAGAAAGTTGTTGAAACTTTATTTAATCAATTCCACAGCAACTATATACCAGGGGATGAAATAATTTGTCCTTTCTTAGTTAAAATAATGAGGACATTGAGTAGGAAGAAAGGGAAGTTGAATGATACCTATCTTCAGAATAAGAGTGCCATAGAATTATGTTAGATATATAGACCACCTTAGAGAGTCAATAGAATTCATGAAAAACAATGGTTCTGACACTATAACACAGACAAAAACTGCTACAACAATTTTGTAGGAATTTGGAATATGGAAGATATATCTCCATATTGATCAAAATAAATCCTGGGGAGATGTGGCTCAAGTGGTTGATTGCCTGCCTCCCACATGGGAGATCCCGGTTTAGATCCCCAGTTCTTCTGAAAAACAAAAGAAAAGCAACAAGCAAACAAGCAGAAAAACCAACTCAGGGGAGCTGATGGGGCTCAGTGATTAAGGGCTGACTTCCCACATATGAGGTCCTGGGTTCAATTCCTTGACCCGGTACCTCAAAGAAAATAAATACATAAATAAAACTCCTTTAAAAGTTCCCTGTCAACATAGTGAATATGGAGACTAAAGATACATTCATAAGAGCAAAGCCATATCAAGGCCTAGGCAACTGAAACTTAGAGAAGGAAAACTTTTTAAATCATGATTTTAAGGTTGTGCAGTCTTAAAATTTGTTATATGTACATGTTGACAGCACATGTACTTCCTCAGCAGCACAGACCATAACTGAGCCTAGTTAGCAAGACAAATTAGTCAAAAAAAGGAAGCCACCAGATGGTCTACGTTGTTAATAACGCCCATCTGTGAATTAAAAAGCTGATTTGTGTGTGCATTTGGTGCTTCTTTTCTTGGACAGCAAAATTGCTCATAACAGCTTTGTAGAGGCACCTGAGTGTCCTAGTGGCTCCACAGGTAATCCACTTCCTTCTGAGTCTGAGATCAATTTGAATAGTTGTTCCTTCCATTGCCACAGGATCCTGTGTTGTACCAAAGGAGCAATATATGTCATCAGTACTTGGGGGTTATAGGGAATCACTCCCGTCTTTCAAAAACCAGGAAATCAGTAAAATAAGAAAGTCCTTAGAGTGTTAGTTTGCAACCAGTCATTCAAAGGCATTAGTTACTCTTCCAGATAGGAGTTAAGTTCCAGCTAGGAAGCAAAGAGAAAGGAAAGGCACAGGACACAGCTACGGCAGGACACAACTATGGCAGAGCTCATGCTTTTAGTCAGTTTGATCCTTCTGATGCCTTGAACTCTGATTCCATACTCCCCAAACAAATTTTTGAATCCAAAGCTGGTCAATCTATATGGTAGAATTTTCTAGTTACTTAAATCTCTAGCTCTAGTATTTCTAGGCATGTGATGGTAATTTCAAAATTAATAAAGTGAGTATTTGTTATTGTCTTTCCATGTCTTTTTAAACTTAATGATTTTCTAACATTTGTTTATTTTGATCTATAAAAACAGAGCTCCCATAGCTAAGCTACATTAAGAAAATGAATTAATAACCAGATTTCAGGGATTTTTGTCCATATGTCACTAAGGTATTTTGAAAGCTGATAAATTGCATTCCAGTATCCACCTCAGAATCATTTGCCTTTTAATTAGAATAAACAGTAAAACTGTCATAGAATCATAGAAGTTCAGAGCTAGAAGGGCCCAGATATCAAATAATTTAATTATTTTATTTTACCAAAGAGTACAGTGAAACACAGACTGGTTAAGGGATTCATTGGGAGGTGCAGGTAGGTTCCAAATAGTTGTATTTCTACCGTATTATGTACTCAGCAACATAGCTTGTATTTCTACCGTATTATGTACTCAGCAACATAAAAAAAGCTGAGGAGACAAAAGACATGTTCCAGATCTTTCTTTATGCTTTAACTATTTATGCTTTTCTTATTATAAGTATGGTAAAAGGCAAAGTTTTATTAGATAAGTACATTTTTGTAGTTATAATGATAAATATATCATTATTACAAAAAAATTTAGAAAATTCACAAACACACTTAATCAATGATGATCATTTATCAGCACAGAAAAATCAATATTAACATTTGGCATATTTCTTTCCAGATCATTTTTCTAGGCATACATTTGTTTTGCTCCTTCCCCAGTGCCTGAATAGTGCCTAGCAAAGAGGAGGCACAATCCATGAGATTAAATACCTAAACTTGGAACTGGACCTCCTGGGTTTAAAAGCATGCTCTGCCCTAAATGATCATGTGACCTTAAGTAATTAATTAGACTCTCCCTTAGTCTCCTCATGAGGTCAAAATAACACGTACTTCATAGCAAAGCTATGAGGAATGATGACATTAATATTTGGAAATGCTTAGAACAGTGCCTGAACTATTAAAAGTGCTGTATTAATTTTTGTAAAATAAATAGATAGGTATTCAATAAGTATTTGTGAAATGAATATATACAAACATTTGTGTGCGAAATTATAAATTATAATACTGAATATAGTTTTATACCTGCTTTTCTTTCTGGTTTTTATATTGCTAGCACTTTCCTATGTTAATAAAGGAAACCCTATTTCATCAATTCTTCACTTTCTACTGAGTTATCCTTATAGTTTACATACTGGTATTTCTCACCAGATATCTGCAAGGCTAAACCATCAACAGAAGGCTTTAGTCCTATTGCCTTCTTAACAGATCTACCCTGTCCACTCTGTAGCCACAAATCCAATCCCACTGCTTCCCTCTACTTTTTTTTCCATAGCACTTATCACCTTCTAATATACTAGATTATATGATCATTTTTCTATTGTGTTTATTATTTTCTTTTGTTTTCCCTGGCTAGAAGGTAAACTCTACCAGAGAAGGAAATCTGTTTTGTTCATTGATATATCCCAAGTACGGAAAAGAATGCCTGTTACAGAGTAGTTGCTCAGTAAATGTTTGCTAAATTGAAAGGGTTCCCCATTTTTTAACTATTGCAAATGATTTTGTAATAACCATTTCTGTATATAAAATCTTCTCATGATATCTGTTTATTTCATACTTCTTGAATTTAAATTGTTAGGTCAAATGATGTGAACATCTTTAAAGTTCTGACTTTTTACTGCCAAATAGTTTTCCAGTGATTGCCTACAGAAGAAAATTTTACCAATTTTATAGTGTGGGAGATGGTGTAGCTCCAGCCCCACTCATGCTTCTGAGCCCACCACTGAGCCAACCCTCCTCCCACAGAATGAGGTGCTAGTCTAATTGGTCCAAGTCTTGGCCACTGATTGAGCAAAGCATACTAGTAAATGAGGTCACTATATACTAAAAGATGATGTACCAATAGACATGCACTCTCAATAATTTTTCTGTATTTAAACACCTCCAACAATTGAAAATATGCATCTCCTGAAGTACTTAAATTGCTCCTTTGTTCTTCTTTTGATTCAACCTATTCTTTCTATCCATCAATTCTAGGTCTATATTTTGAAAACTCAACTAAAAATACAAATCTTGAATACATAGAGTTCTTTAAATATTTTAATATGCTTCTCATAGGACATAGATTTGAAATATTCCACCATCTTGAAAGCTCTTATTTGAATACACCCTCATTTATTTCTACTTCTTCAACAATTGTTATCTAGAAGATAATGCAATATCATAGCAAATATCTGATTAGAAAGCATACAACAGACTATGACTATTATTTCATGATTCTATATAGCATTCTTTTGTTCACGTACATTAGTCTTACTGGCTGCCTCAACACCCTGTTGATATGTTTCCTGCTGAATACATCTCCCATTTGGTTATGTGTGCTGACACCCTACTTTCTCTTTACACTTGCATCCTTGTTTTTGGAGTTAGATTTAAATCCTTACATAGTATTAGCTTTCATAGAAAAGAGGATATTATACATCCCATAACAACCATTCATTTGTTTCTAGATAATTTGCCCAACCCCATTGTAATTTTGTGTTTATAAGAAGTACTGTTCAAAAAGAAAATGAGATATGGTATATATTTTATGTGGGGTACATGCCATACATAATCAGCAAGGGATTTTTCAGCATTTTTCTGTAGCAAAATTCTAAGCCAATTTTAAAGGATGCTGACTGTGGAAAACTAACACAGGATATAAGTCAGCAAAAGAGTTTAAAACACAAAGGACAATGGGAATACTGAGCCCAAAAACAGCAATATAAGGAGGATTATAAGTTTGGAGAAAAATTAGACTGCCATCTTTCAGCACTTACCAGCTGCATTTTAAGTTACAACCCGTTTTGCAGTCAGAAGTTTTGTGTTTAAATCACATGTAAACATTTTTTGTCATGTAAACATTTTAAGCAATCAGATTATTTATCTACATTTCTTTGCTGTGGTGCTGCTAGGAGAATTTCTTTAATTACATTTAATTCCTTTTTAGTACTAGAAGATATTCTAATAGATGAACAGATATGGGTAAAGTTCAGATCAGGGATTCCTTTTGTTCTGCCATCCACTATTGGATACAACCATATTAAAAAATGAAATACTATAGTACTAAAAGCCAGGAAAACAGAGGCAGTCATTGGTCACCTTTGAAGAAGTGTGCCTTTCTTTGAAAGCTAGTCATGATGAGGAATTTGTGATATGAAAAAGATTATTTTCACACTTTTCATCATGACTTCTATATGGTTCTCTCTTCTCTCAGTTTCAACACCCTTGATCTTCTAGTACTCAATCTTCTCTCTCTTGTGTTCCATTCATTAGGAACCAGCCAACTGACTAGCTAGTTGTATTAGTCAGCCAAAGGGTGCTGATGCAAAATATCAGAAATCTGTTGGCTTTTATAAAGGGTATTTATTTGGAGTAGAAGCTTACAGTTACCAAGCCATAAAGCATAAGTTACTTCCCTAACTAAAGTCTATTGCCATGTGTTGGGACAAGATGGTTGCCAACATCTGCCAAGCATTCAGGCATCTTGGGTTCCTCTCTTTCCAGGGCTCCATTTCTCTCCAGGCTCAGCTGCTGTGCTCTCTCCACAAGGGCAGCTGTAGAATATCAGGTGAACAAGTCTGTCTTTCTCCCCAGGGCTTCTGCTGTGTCTAAGGAGCCATCTCTATTCTTCTGTGTTCTTCTGTGTATTCACTTCCCAGGCTCCAACTCAAAACTCCCAACTCTGAACTTTGCCATGTTTTTTCTCTGTGAGTCCTCACCACCAAGGTGCAGGGACTCAATGTCCTACTGACATGGCCCAATCAAAGTCCTAATTATAATTTAATCAATTAAAAGTGATATGTCTGACAGACAAGTTTACAAACATAATCCAATAACTATTTTTGGAATTCATAAACAATGCCAAACTGCTATACTAGTTAATTAATAACTTAGCATGAGCTAAGGATTATCATTATAGAGAACATATACATTTACCTTAGGGCACTGTGATGGCTAGGCGTATTTGTCACCTTAGCCAGGAAATATTGCCCAGGTGTTTGGTCAAGCAAGCACTGGCCTAATTGTGGCTGGCTGTTCCTAAATTTATACAGTTATAAAAGACAGGAATGAGATGAATGCTTCAAATTTGCACCTTAAGTGATACAGGAATAATATAAAAGTTTCTCTGTGTGCCTTGAAAGAAAATCTTGTTTCATGCAGTCACAGACTTGAGATCTCTGAAAACCAGACTCAGAATCTCATTGTGTGAGTAGCAGAGTTACAATGGAAACTACAATCTCAGCCTTAAAGGTGTCTGCTATTATAGCAAGGACATTGATTGTAAAGGAATGGAATCCTGAAAATTGGGATGGAGCCATTTGGGTTTACATTGATAGCAGTGAGGACATTGAAACCCTAACTTCTGCTGAGTCTTTGCCAGATAAGCCTATAATGCCCTTAAGAAACATTTTTCAGACCTCCAGCCTGCCCTAAGGAAACAGCACCCAACTTCCACCAGAAGAGATTAATCCTGTCTCACCAGATGAAACTGCAATGGAATGTCCTGATGTAATTGACTAGCAAATGACTTATAATATTTTCCATTACCCACTCTCACTACTCCTTTTTTTAACTAGACTAAAGTCATAACAAGCCCCACAAAATGAGGTACAAAGTGTAACTGATAAAGAAGTACACTATATTCCAAAAGAACCATGGCCAACTTAGGTGCTGAGGGTAAAGGGAATATCATAGAAGAAGGTAGTGAAATCTATGAACTATAATGTGTGACCAATCACAGAAATGAGAACTGTAATGACCATGAATATTTCTTCCTTGTTTTGTTATGAGTATGTTTGTATATATACATAAAATGAACATCTTTGTTTTCTTCGCTATCCTTTTTACCTATCGTATGACATAAGTTGTATTAGTTTCATGTTGTAGTATTTAAGGAAGTCAAGTTTAAGAGTGAATAGTACCAAAAGACTTCCACTCTTTTCTGGAGGAATTTAGTGTGTTTCTGGTTGTATGCAGGACTGTTGAGTATCATTAGATGCTATTGTTTTCATTTAGAGATTAAGTATGCTTTAAGGTGATGTGCATGTATGCCAAGTTGGACAAGAGGCAGACTCTGATCATTAGGCTAATGTGTCAATTTAGACAGGTAATGGTGACTAGTTGTTTGGTCAAGAAAGCATTTGGCTAATTGTAATTCAAGGGTATTTCATGGACTTTAATCATCAGTGAGTCGATTACCCAGATGGCTGGTTACATCTACAATCAGTTAAGGAGCTTGACATCAGCAATGATGAAGTTTCACCCAACCAGTTGAAGGCCTTAAAAGAAGGGATTTCTGCATTCAGAGAGAATTCACATCTTTACTTCAGGTGGTCATCGTCCCCTGGGGAACTCATAAAGGACCTTCATTGGAGCTCCTGGTTTGCAGTCTACCCTATGGAATTTAAACATGTGCATCCCCATGATCACATGAGACAATTTTATAAATGTCATATTTACCTATATCTCTTGTTGGTTCTGTGTCCCTAGAGAACTGAGACACAATGGGAACCTTTGGATAATTCTTGAAATTCAAAGTGCCTAGGTATTCTCACCTTGTGCTTCTTTAAAAGGAACATTATTGAAAGGGGTGTGGTTGCCAAGTTCCCCACGAACCATGTTCAGACACTATCAGACCAGGCTCTAAAAAGTACACTCTACCCAAAATAGCATAGTGGTTAAATTAAAGTCTGTGTCAAATTCTAGCCCTTCCTCTCATAGATGACTGACCTAATCTTCTAAGTGTCTATTTTCTCATCTGTATAATGAGGATATTACCAATAACTCAGTGGGTTGCTATGAGAATGAAATTATATAATTGGTTGTACATGGAATGCACTCAAGAAGTACAATGAGGTGGCGGACTTGGCCCAGTGGTTAGGGCGTCCGTCTACCACACGGGAGGTCCACAGTTCAAACCCCAGGCCTCCTTGACCCATGTGCAGCTGGCCCATGTGCAGTGCTGATGCGCGCAAGGAGTGCCGTGCCATGCAGGGGTGTCCCCCGCGTAGGGGAGCCCCACATGCAAGGAGTACGCCCCATAAGGAGAGCTGCCCAGCGCGAAAGAAAGTGCAGCCCACCCAGGAATGGTGTGGCACACATGGAGAGCTGACACAAGATGATGCAACAAAAAGAAACACAGATTCCCATGCCACTGAAACAGAAGCAGACAAAGAAGATGCAGCAAATAGAGGGAACAGACAACCGGGGTGGGGGCGGGAAGAGGAGAGAAATAAATAAATAAATCTTTTTTTTAAAAAAAGTACAATGATAATTATATTAGTTATTTACAGCTGTGCAAAAAAAATACTTCACAACTTAAAAGCTTATATTACCAACATCAGTAGTCATTAGAGAAATGTAAATCAAAACCACAGTGAAAATAACAATTTTTTTCACTATGGTTTTTATTTGCATTTCTCTAATGACTATTGATGTTGATTATCTAAGCTATTAAGTTGTGAAGTAATATCCTCAAGATTGGGGAATGAACAGTGGTCTAAAGTAGACCTATTATTATTCTCTTATAAACTTTTTGTTATTCTGGCAATGGAAGAACTTTTATCACTGATATAAAGGCAGTGGCCACCAATGGTTCTGAGGGGAGGGAGAGGGGAAGAATAGGTATATATGGGGGCATTTTCAGGACATTGGAATTGTCCTGCATGACATTGCAATGACGGATAAAGGTCATTTATATTTTGTCATAACCTACAAAATTGTGTGGGATAGAGTATAAACTATAATATTTACTCCACACAGTTTATAGAAATGCTTCAATATGTGTTCATCAATTTTAGCAAATGTATCACACTAATGAAGGTTGTTGATGTGGGAAAGTGTGGGAGAGAGAGGGTAGAGCACATGGGAATCCCCTATATATATTTCTTTAAAGATTTATTTATTTACTTACTTATTTCCCCCCTTGCGGCTTGTTCCATTCTTTGCTGTCTCTTCTCTATGTCCATTCGCTGCGTGTTTTTTCTCTATCTGCTTGTCTCCCTTTTTTGCTGTGTCATCTTGCTGCACCAGCTCTCCATGGTGCACAGTCCATCAGCTCTCTGCTGCACAAGGGCTATCAGCTCTCCATGGCTCACAGGCCAGCTTGCCTTCACAAGGAGACTCTGGGACATTAACCAGGGCCTCCCATATCGTAGACGGGAGCCCAACTGATTGAGCCACAGCCACTTCCCCCCTATATTTTTTATGTAAAATTTATGTAATCTAAAGCTTCTTTAAAAATAAAAATTTTAAATTAAAAAAAAAAAACAACACCATAGTGAGATACTACTTCATATGTCTTAGGATGGTGTGCTGATTTGAGTTTTTTGTGGACACCAGAAAATACTGTTCTTAAAGCAAACCTATTCCTACACCTGTAAAACCATTGTAGATGGGATTAGATTCAGTTAAGAGACCTTCCTTTTGATTAGATGACTTCAGTAGGGCATGACTTTATGGGTCTTAATCCTCTTACTGGAGTCTTCTATAAATGGAGGGGAAAAAGCCAGAGACAGAGAGGAACCCACTAAACAGAGAGAATGCCTTAAAAGTAAGAAGATTAAAGCAATGCAATCCAAAGGGGAAGGCAGAGATCAGCAGAACTTTCATTGTGCCTTGCCATGTGGCAGGAGTCCAGGATTACCGGCAGCCAACTTTTGAGGATAGATCTTTGCCTGATGCCTTGATTTGGGCATTTTTCTCAGCCTCAGAACTGTAAGTTTTTACCCTAATAAATTCCACTGTAGAAGTCAACTCATTTCTAGTATTTTCATTGGCAATCTTTAACAAAGTAAAACAGAAGAAAAGAAGGAAGCAAGACAGGAAAGAAGGATGGTGGGAGTGAGGAAGGGAAGGAGGGAAGGAGGGATTGAAAAAGAAAAAGGAAGGAAGGAAGGAAGGAAGGAAGGAAGGAAGGAAGGAAGGAAGGAAGGAAGGAAGGAAGGAAGGAAGGAAGGAAGGAAGGAAGGAAGGAAGGAAGGAAGGAAGGAAGGAAGGAAGGAAGAGAAAGAAAGAAAGAAAGAAAGGAAGAAAGAAAGAAAATAAGTGTTATGAGGATGTGAAGAAACTGGAACCCTCATTGCTTTTGGAATGTAAAAAGGTGGAGCGTCTATGGAAAGCAGTTTGGAAGCTCTTTAAATAGTTAAACACAGAATTACTATATGATGTGGCAATTCCATTCCTATGTATATACAGAAAAGAATTGCAAACCGTGATTCAAACAGATTTTAGCTTGTTCGTAATGGCATTATTCACATAAGTGAGAAGATAGAAGCAACTTGAATGTCCACCAAGAGATGATGGATAAACAAAATACAGTATATACATAAAATGAAATGTTTTCATCTAAAAAAACCAGGAATGAGGTTCTGTACAACCTAAAATATGGATGAACCTTAAAAATTTAAGCTGAGTAAAATAAGCCAGACACAAAAGCACAAATATTGTACAATTCCACTTACATGTAATTTTTAGAATAGACAAATACATAGAGATAGAAAATAGATTAGAGGTCACTACATTTTTGAATAGGCAAATACATAGAGATAAAACAGCAGATTAGGAACCAGGGACAGGGATAAAAGGGGAGTTAATGCTTAATGGGTATAGTTTCTGATTGGTGTGATGAAAAAGTTTTGGAAATAAACAGTGGTTATGGTTGCATGATATTATGAATGTAATTAATGCCACTGAATTGCTCAATTAGAAATGGTTAAAAAGACAAATTTAATGTTATATATATTTTGCAACAATAAAATTAAACTCATTAATATACACATACATACAACTTAATGGCTAAAAACAATAAACATTATTTCACAGTTGCCTGTGAGTCAGGTGTTTAGGAGAGGCTTAGCTGGATGATTCTGGCTCAGGGTCTCTCACAAATGTAGACAAAATATTGGTCAGGCTATTAAAAAGTTGGAAAACTGTAAACAGTAGAGAAGATATGGAGAAATAGGAAAGCTTATTCACTGTTGGTGGGAATGTAAAATGGTACAGCCACTGTGGAGGACTGTTTGGCAGTTCTGAAGGAAGTTGAATATAGACTTGCCATGTGACCCAGCAATACCATTACTAAGTATATACCCAGATGAACTGAGAGCAGAGATGAGATCAGACATCTGCACATCAATGTTCATAGGGGCATTATTCACAATTGCCAAAAGCTGGAAATAATTCAGGTGTCCATCAACTGATGAATGGATAAACAAATTGTGGTATATACACACAATGGAGTATTATGCAGCAGTAAAGAAGAAATGAAGTTGTGAAACCCATGACAACATTTATGAACTGGGAGAACATTAGGTTGAGTGAAGCAAGCCAGACACAAAAGGACAAATAATATATGATTGTGCTATTATGAACTATATTGTGTAAACTCATGGAGTTAATAATTAGAATACAGGTCACCACAAAATAGGAGGGTAGAGAATGGAAAGCTGAGGATAAAGCTGTGCTTTGGTAAAAAGTTTGTTAGTGTTTGAAAATGAATAGAAATGGTGAAGGAGTATCATGGTGTTTGTAACTAGCAGCACTATTATATAGGTATGACAGTAGTTGAAAGGGAAAATCTAAGGTCATGTATATTACTAGAAGGAAAACTAAAAACCATAACATGGGACTGCACAAGATAGTAAAACCTCGTGTAAAGCATGGTTATGGGTGATATTGCATATATAAGACTGTTTTTAGAAAATATACATACTAATATACTATAGAGAGGAAAAGAATAGCAGCTATGTATGGCAGGGGAAGCACAGAAGATTGAGAGGTGATGAGTTTTGTTTGTTTTTTGGTTTGTTTGTTTATTATTATTATTATTATACAAGTAATGAAAGTGCTCTAAGAATGATTGAAGTGATGAATGCACAAATATGTGATCACACCAAATACAATTTGTTTTAGTCAGCCAAAGGGGTGCTGATGCAAACTACCAGAAATCTATTGGCTTTTATAAATGATATTTCATTGGGGTAGAATTCTACAGTCACAAAGCCATAAAAGAGTGAGCTACTTCCTCACCAAAATCTGTTGCCTCGTATTGGAGCAAGATGGCTGCCAGTCTCTGTGAGTGTTCAACCTTCCTCTCCCTCCTAAGGATCTGTGGTCCCAGCTTCTTCTGACCTCAGATGTAGGCTGGAGGGTTCCTCTCTCTCCCTGGAACTCATTTCTTCCCAGGCTCAGCTGCAGCTATAGGCTATCAAGCTCATCTCTCTTCCCAGGGCCTCTGCATTCTACTGAGCTGTCTCTCTTCCTCTGTGTTCTTCTTTGTGTATTTACTTCTGTGTAAGAGTCTGTTTTGATTTTGATTTAATAAAGTAAAAATGAAAACTCTGAATCTTATGCAATCTAATCTGCCCAGAGGAACAGACCAGTTTACAAACATAATCCATTATCTATTTTTGGAATTCATAAACAATGCCGAACTGCTACACCATTGATTGTATACTTTGGATGGATTTAAGCTTTATTAATATGTGTCAATAAAATTGATTAAAAAAAAAGTGTTGGCCAGGTTTGAAGTAATCTGAAATCTTGACTAGGGCTGGAGGATCCACTTCTAAGATGGCTTATTTATATGAATATTAGAAGAAGAACTCAGTTCCTCACTAGCTATTGGCAGTTCTCCAAAGGGTTGTTTGAATGGCCTCATAATTTGACACCTGACTTCTCCAAAAGTAAGTGTAAAATCTGAAGCTGCAGTATTTTATGACTGAGCCTCAGAAAAAACGCCATGTCATTTTCAAAATATCCTTTCGGTTACACAGAATAGCCATCTTCAACATGGGAGTGGTCAACACAAGGGTGTGAATTATATATAGGAGGCAAGCATCATTGGGAGCCATGATGATAATAATGATGATGCTGATGATGCCACAGATCCCGTGAGATCCAGAGCACACTCAGAACCCAGAGGAAGTGAGTGGCAATCTCTTTGCCTCAGGGTACAGAAGATAGAAGCTGAATGAACAATGTGAAATTGTGATAATTCTAAGGAGCCCCAAGAAAGTTCGAGGGCGAACTGTTCTCTAGAAGATCTATAAAACTTGCCAGTGTTCATGTTTCTAAAGCATAATATATTCTAAATTCATTCAACAAATATTTATTAAGTGCTGAGAACTATTCTAGTTGCTTGAGATATGACAGTGGGTAAGCAAAGACCCGTGTCTTAGTGGAGCCTACATTGTAGTGGGAACAGAGGCAATAAAAAAATGAATATAATAAATAAATTATATGATCTGCTAATGATAAGCCAAAAAAAGGAGAAGCTGCACAGTATAAGAGGGACTTGGAATGTTGGCGTAAGGTACAGGACTGGTTATAGGACTAAATATTGAATAAATGCATAAACAAGTCATAGGTCTGCCTCTGGAGCCTCTGGAAGAGTGACCATCAAAAGTTAGATATGGGAAGCAGATGTGGCTCAATCACTTGGGTGCCCACCTACTACATGGGAGGTCCCTGGTTCGGGTCTGGTGCCTCCTAAAAGAAGATGAGCAGATGCTGCCTCCTGCCACAATAGAGCTAGACATCACTGCAACAGAGCTAAATGCTGCCTCCTGATGGAACACAGCTAGACTCTGACCCCAGTGCAACAAGCAGAGGAACAGATGTGACTCAGTCCATTGGGCACTCACCTTTCATGTGGAAGGTCCCAGGTTCAGTTCCTGGTGCTTCCTGGTGAAGACGAGCTAACAATGAGCAACCCATCTAGGGGGAGGGAGGTATAAATAAAGACAAAAAGTAAATAAAATAAAAAAATCTTAAAAAGTTATATGTACATGGTGGAAAAATAACTTAGAATACTAACTGAAAGCAGTAGGTTATAGGATCTAGACTACATAAACTCCATGAAGCATAAGACCTCAGAACATCAATGAGAGTAACTGTTCAACTGGACACATTTGAAATAGCACGCAGAGATCATGGTACTGGGCAATGCATGTGAGTGGCAACAGTAATGACCCAAGGCAGCAAGAGCAATGTGAATGATGTCAAGCCAAGAGAAAGGATGATGGACTGGGAAGAGTCTACCTACTTAGAGACCTCCAACTTCTAGTTCATGCATTAACCGTTTTAAGATAGTAGTATTGTTGGGGATTGAACCGTGAACCCCACAAAAGACATGTTCAGGTCTTAACCTGTGTTTCTGTGGGTGTGAACTCATTTATTTTAAGGACTCTTGAAGATATTACTTAGGGTATAGACAATTTCAAAGACCCTATTTAGATAAGGCCAAAGTAAACCAGTGCAGGTCTTCTTAATCCATATGACTGGAGTTCTAATAAACAAAGGAAATACAGACAGTCAGTAGAAGCCAGAAATCAGCAGAAATGAATGGAGCAGACACAAGGAGAGAGAGATCACCATGAGGCAGAGGAATGTCAGAACTCTACAGACTCTGGCAATGCTTTGATACTGGGCTTCTAGCCTCCAAAACCATGGAGCAATAAATTCCTGTTCTTTAAGCCAGCCAGTATGTGGTATTTGTCATAGCAGACCTGGCAAACTAGGACAATTACCATCTCCATTTTACAGAAGAGGAGACCAGTATTCAGAAGCCAAATAACTTAATTCATTTCAAAGCCAGTTGTTCTTCCCATTATAGCACATCTCTTCTTCCAAGATTTCTTGGATATGTAGCCTTGGTAAAGGACCTGAAAATACAATGTGATTCGAAATGTGGGACATGAGAAAAAGAAAATTCAAGGATCCACAACCTTAACATTTATAAGTTCAGTAATGGCATTTTATAGCTGTGATGATCTCTCCTTAATATCTTCAAACAAGATTTCTTAAGCTTCATGAGGTATGCATAATGTTAAACATGACTCAGAACCCTGTTCTCCCTTGCAGTCTGTACATATAATGGAAATGTCAAATAACAGAACACAGTGATTGCTCTGCAGTCTTGGAACTTCAAGATTTCCTGTCACATATTAGTGGGAAGGTGAGAATCATACTCCTCAAAACAGCCTGAATTCAACATGGAAGCAGTAGCTATATGATTTTGGACCAACAATTCTCAACTAATCAGCTCTCTTGACAAGTAGAATGAAACTAATACACAATTCTCAATTGAAAAATGTCATATCTGTCATGCTCATGATTATTACTTAATAAAATTAGGCTAGGCAAGTTATAATTCTGTTTCTTGGCACACAAATAGCTTGACTGCTGACATAGGATGCCATACTAGGGAGAGAGATGGAAAGGGAAAATCTGGACATGCATTTCCAAAGAATTTCCAAAGTTCAGTGGGCCTTACATCAATTTTTCCACTTGCCAGAAGGTATAGATGAAACTCATTCTACGTAATATTAATAGACAAGAGAGACAGAGAGACAATAGGTAAATAAATTATGCTCGAAGGAACAAATTGAATGGCCTAGAATATCCATCACAATCAAGGGAGACAACTCTCATTCTACGGAATTTTTTGGAGACTTCCTAAAATAGTCCAGGTGATGAGTGCCTGCCCTAGTTTTGCACAAAAAACACCTATGTCCTTGCTGCATGATATGAAATTAGTGTATATGACACACAGAATGTATGACATTAGCTTGCAAAATAAAATTTTAACCTCAACTTGTTCTTTGTCAAAAAATTATGTATTCCTACACATAAATCATAAGCCCACTACACACAGCCACATAATTTGACACCAGTCTTTTCTCTTGAGAGTCATTACTCAGGTTCTCATCATTGAAAAATAATTGTGACATTTTTGCTTAAAAAAGAACTAATTTTAATTTTCATTTCTTCCCATTGTGCATTTTAAATCAGGCAATGCGTGCTCTGGTATGCTTGACTCTGCTTGTACAGGACATGGGGAAGCCAGTACAGGGGAAAGGAAGGGGAAAAAGAAGAAACACCTCTCAAGTCCTTTTGAGAGCCCAAGGGTGCACAAAGTCAGCACAGAAGCCTGGCTGTTCAACACAAGTTTTGACACATGTTGCCTTCTCTCTTTTGCCAGTTTTTAGCTCTTATCATATTCAAATACTAAATTCTCAAGTTCGAGGAAGAAACAATATGTATTCCCCATATTCTCTTAACTATGGTTTGCCAAGCTGATTTCTGAATATGTAAAACTTTTTCACATGGAGATGAAAAAGACTGTCTTCTTGGTCCTGTTAAAGATAGGAATTATGCCACAATGTTCTCAGGTTAGTCTGACAGAGAAGCCAGGGAGGTATATTTCCACTTATGTAGCTATTGAAGCTAGTTTAGCTAGAAATCCTGACAAAATAACTAGGTACTTTGTGGTTGTTGCTCTAGAAATAAAGGATTACCAAGGGCTTTAAGGAGAGAAAAGGAGGTCTCACTGCTGACAATGCTTTTGTTCTGTGGTGACTCACAGTGAAGCAGCCTGCCAGCAAAATGCATGGTTCACTAGGCATCATATAGGGATTTGCTTAGCAAATTGCTCAGGCTCTCAGTATAAGGCTTAAGAATGCACCACCTACTTACCAGGTCTTGAAGATGTTCCCCTATATTTTGTTCTCGGGAGCTTTATAATTCTAGCTTTTATATTTAGGTCTTTGATTCATTTTTTTAAAAAATTTATTTATTTATTTTTAAGATTTATTTCACTTATTTCTCTCCCCATCCCCCCCCCCCAGTAGTCTGCTCTCTGTGTCCATTCGCTTTGTGTTCTTCTGCATCCGCTTGCATTATCCTGTGGCACTGGAAAACTGCATCTCTTTGTTGTTGGCATCATCTTGCTGCATCAGCTCTCCATGTGTGTGTGGTACCACTCCTGGGAGGGCTGCACTTTTTTTGTGTGGGGCAGCTCTCCTTATGGGGCATACTCCTTGCACGTGGGGCACCCTTTGTGCGTGTGGCACACCCCTGTGTGGCATGGCACTCTTTGTATGCAGCAGCACTGTGCGTGGGCCAGCTCACCACATGGGTTCGGAGACCCTGGGGATCAAACCCTGGCCCATCCATATGGTAGACAGATGCTCTATCAGTTGAGCCATGTCCTTTTCCCTGATTCATTTTGAGTTAATTTTTGTGTAAGGTATGAGATAGGGGTCCTCCTTCTTTCTTTTGTATATGGATATCCAGTCTCCCAGCACCATTTGTTAAATAGAACTTCTGTCCTAACTGGATGAGTTTGGCAGCCTTGTCAAAAATCACTTGACCATAGATGTGAGGGTCTGTTTCTGAACCATCAATTCAGTTCCATTGGTCCATGTGTCTATCTTTATGCCAATACCATGCTGTTTTTACCACTGTAGCTAGGTCATATGATTTAAAACCCAGAAGTGAGAGTCCTCCAACTTCACTCTTCCATTTTAAGATGTTTCTGGCTATTTGGGACATATCATCCTTCCAAATAAATTTGATAGCTGTGTTTTCCATTTCTTTTAAAAATGTGGTGGAATTTTTATGGGATTGCATTGAATCTGTATATTAATTTTGGTATTAACTAGAATTGACATCTTAATGATATTTGGTCTTCCAATCCATGAGCATGGAATGCTATTCCATTTATTAAGGTCTTTTAAAATTTCTTTTACCAATGCATTGTAATTTTCTGAATATAAGTGCTTTAACTCCTTGGTTAGGTTTATTCCTAAATATTTGAGTTTCTTAGTCACTATTGGAAATGGAGATTTTTTTCTGACTTCCTCTTCAGATTGTACATTACTAGTGTATAGAAACACATTGATTTTTGCATATTACTCTTGTATCCTGCCACTCTGCTGAAATTGTTTATTAGCTCTAGCAAATTTGTTGTAGATTTTTCAGAAATTCTATGTATAGGATCATATCTGTGAATAGCAAAAGCTTTACTTCTTCCTTTCCAATTTGAATGCCTTTTGTTTCTTTTTTCTTGCCTGGTTGCTCTAGCTAGAACCTCTAGCACTGTATTGAACAGCAGTGATGACAGTGGGCATCCTTGTCTTATTTGCAATCTCAACAGGAAAGCTTTCAGTCTTTTACCATTTAGTACAATGTTAGCTGTAGGTTTAATTATGCCACTTTTGATTAGATCATTTTAGGGCCTTTAATTGGACTAAGTCAGTGAGGCATGATCCAGGTTGGGTCTCTGCCCTCTTGCTTGGGTTGTATATAACCTGAAAACTGAAAGCAGAAAAACACAATGAAAGGGAGCTCTGCCATTCTGACCCTGCCATGTGAGAAAGAGGTCTCCAGGTTCGCCTACAGCAGATAGACAGAGAAGTCCTGAGAGTTACAAGGAAATGAGACCAAGGGAGAGATGACCGATTGGCCACAGTTAAGTTCCAGGAAAAAGTAGAGAGAAACCAGCATGCCATCTTGCTTTTCCACATGACAGGACTCCAGGATCTGCTAGCAGCCAACCTTTGGTGAGAGAGCATTCCTGATGATGCCCTGATTTGGACATTTTCACAGCCTCAGAACTGTAATCTTTTACCCCAAATAAATCCCCTTTATAAAAACCAACCCATATTTGGGTATTTTGCATTAGCAGCCCTCTGGCAAACTAAGTTAAAATCCTTTATCCAAAATACTTGGGCTGGTCACATGTAGTTTGGAATTAGACATTTTCAAATATTAGAAGAGTAATGTTGCATATACCATATATTTTATACCCTCAGGAGAATCTCAGTCAGCATCAAACTTTATTCCTTTGTTTGAGCTAGAAAATAATAAGAGGGCTATTACCGTATTTACAAATATATTGAGGGATGTTACTATTGGGGTCAGAGAGATGGGCACAAGTTAAATCAGGTGGTTGAAACAAATATATTTTCTCATCATAAATATATTAATTTTTAGGGACAAAAAATATGGTTATTTACACAGTAAATAACTTCTCAGTCAATTCAGGTAAAAGGTTACTACTAAAAGAATTCAGGTTAGGCCAGAGTCATTTTTAGTTTCTTTTCCTTCCTTTCTCCCATATCTAATTAAGCTTCAACTCCTATTAATTCTTCCTTTCCATGTATCCCCTTTGAAGTCGCATTGTTAAGATTTGATCTAATTCTCAGACCTTTAATATTATGCATACCAGATCAATACTTTTCCTTCTCCAATTAAATCTCCCCAAGCTATTGTTTTTCTTAAAACAACACATTTATAGGTTTATTCATTCCAAAATTATTATTAAATTCCCCATCTGAAAAAAAATTTCAACTGATTGACATTGCCTTTTGATCAAGTCCAAACTCCTTGGAGTCATATTTGAGGTTCCAAACAATATCTACAGTTTTAACTTTATCTCTTCCAAATTACATAGTTGAACTCTGGGCTCTAGCCATAACACTGCTCCATGAATGTGTCATTATGTGTGCTTCTGCATTTCTGCTCCTGCCACTGAACACTCACAGAGCATCCTCTTTTTTTCTCTCCAACTGATGACATCCTGCTCATCTCTCCATGCTCAGTTCTGGTCCTCTACTCCCTTTAGCAATTCTGGACCTTTCCAGCCCATAGTCAGGACTCCATTTAACATTCATGGATTTTTTGACTTATAATTTTATACTGCCTTCTGGTGATACTTCACTCTACACATTTATGTCTTACCTTTGCAACTAGATTGAAAATTCATTGATGAGAAAAGCAATTTCATATTTTTTTGTACTTCCCACAACATTGAATAAAACTCAATAGCTGAAAGTTATAAAATATTTTCTGTTTAAACCATTTGGTACAGGAAGGATGAGAAGGAAAGCCAAATATCTTCCTAACTGTATATCCATTTAACCATTTTTCTGTCTTCACCAGTTATCTTAAGGTGTCCAAGATGGTAATAACAGCAATATGAAGAGCATAGTAGACTTGTTTTTTATTGAGGTTGGGTGCTGGTGCAGGAGTACAAACTGTGAATAGCACATAATCAGAATTATGTTTTTTGTCAGTCAGGGCCCTCCAAAGATACAGAACTTCAACATATTTTTAAATATGACAGTGGCCTCTTATTATTATCTAGCTCAATCAAAGGAACAAATCTGGATGCTGAACGAGATACTCCTGGGGGTCTTAAAAAAAAACTATATATATATATATACACACACACACACACACATATAGTGTGTGCACAGGCTTGAACTATTTCTAATTTAATTATATTTTTATCCTAATATGTAAATAAAATTCTAATAAATAATTATTTTTATTTTAATATTTGAAAATATTTAATTTCAAATTACATCTGACTGACCCAAGGATTTTGAATAAAGGATAGTGAACCTATGCTACTGTTGATGGAGAAAGGAAAACAGCACTTCTTTGAGGGACAAATGTTTGGTTTTAGTTATGTTGTGCTTGAAGTGGGGTGAGTACATCCAAGTGACATATTTGCCAAGTGACAGTAAATTCTTAATTGGAATTTCAGGCAGAGGTGTATGTGAAATTCTAAGCCATGAGGAATGGCATCTTTTAGAAAGACTGCAAGGTGAAGGGCAAAAGCAGTGGGGTGATTACTGAAACTTAGGGACACACACACAATGAACATGAAAAGTCCTCGCTAAGCTATCACAAAGTAGATGCTTAGTCAGTGTCGGAGATGAATCTGTTGGAATAGTTTGAGATGGAAAAGAAGCATGATAGTGTCATCATCACCAAGGAAACTACAAAATTTAAGAAGAACCATTGATCACCAGAGGCAAGTGTTACATAGAGGTCAGAGAAAAGGAGAATTGGAAAAAAAACCAACCATTGGATTTGGCAGTTTTGGAGATTCAAAGATGATGTGTATGCTGAGATGTTACCAGAGAGGTGATAACTGAAGCCTCAAAGATATAAAAGGGGAATAGCAGCATCCTATCTGGATTTTATTATTTCCTAAATTTAGTCATTCCTGGTTGATCTAGAAATACAAGATTCATAAAATCATAAAATGTTATTGCTAAATCTGATCAGAAATTCTATCCTCTTGCTTTGTAAGAAGAAAACTGGGGTTTCCCAGAAGATGAAATTCTGTCTTAAGTATGTAGCATCAGCTCTTGTCCAATAGTTTCTACTAGACTGTCTTAAAGATTTCAGATTTGCCAGCCCCCAAATTTGCTTAATCTAGTTCCTTGAAATAAGTCTCTCTCTCTCTCTCTCTTTCTCTCTCTCTCTATATACATATATATGTACCAAATAAATACATAACATATATATATCCCAAATAAATACATAATCAAATTAATATAAATATGTAACTCATATATACACTCATATATATATACTATAAGTATCACTCTCTCGCTACATACACACACACACACACACACACACATATATACCAGTCAACAAAGCCCATGTTTTTAACCATCACTGATAGGGGAAGTTGGGCATTCTACTCTAGCCTTACTGCCTCCGCTAGTGTCCTGCATATAAAACTCTCTGCTTTCATAAAATTTGCTGTGAATTTTCACTCCTTTCTGCTGAGAATTTTCTTACTTATTGACATTGAAAAGGACCTGTTAAGTTATTTCTTAAAAATTTAGAAAACACCCATTATAGCAAAGCATTGAATGAAGTGCTAGGGGAATTCAAAGATTGTTAAGGGAACTTCTGAACCTCAAAGGTTCTATTAAACTAGTGGGAAAACAAACTCATACACAAATATCAGAAAGGATTAAGTAAAGAGGTAGGGTGGAACTCTCAGCCTCACAATTCCAAGACAAAACACCCATCTGTTAATTCATCAAACAAAAGGGTACTTATAGAATAAGATGCAGAGAAACATTATATGCCCACTTCAGGTGAGATCTTATATTTGTAGCAATCTCCTTGTTCCCTACAGGTTGGGAAATAAAGGAACTCATATAATTGTACTACCAACTTCTAAAGGATAAGATGGTAAGAGTATTAGCCTCATTTATTTTCTACTTACTATTGGTTAAGTTACATACTAAACACTTAAAAGTATTATCTGATTTGGCTCTCACAAAAACCTGTAATATAGATAATACTATAGGTATTATGATTATTGTATTCTCATCTTACTGATGAGGAAACTAAAGTACAAAGAGATTAAGTAATTTGACTAAGGTCACAGAACTAAAAAGTGGCATAGAATTCAGTCTCAAGCAATTTGATTCTGGTACATATATCCTTAACCAGTACATCATCCACAACATGACCATTTTATTAAAATGGGTGATGAGGTATTGGTGGGGGATAAAAACTACGTGGAGAATAGGGTAGTGAAGAGAAATAAACAGATAATTGCTGCAAAGAATCATGAAATTTAGCTATAAAATTCAGTACCCAAGACAAAATAAGAAATAAAGTTATATACTTAGGCTTAATAATCTGAAAAAAATTCAATTCACTGAACTCTAAGAGAAATTAACAATTAAAGCCCTTATATGGGAGAACTTTGAATAACATAATACATGTCTTACATAGAATTTTTTAAAATGTGCTAAAATTGATTCTTTAACCAAGAACAAAATAGTAAATCAAAGTTCTATGACAGCTTGTGGAACGGAATTAACAAAGTACAGTTATAAACACTTTTACTTGTCTTGACATGGAAGGGAATTGTTGGTTAGCAGTAATTTCCAAAGTGACAATCCCAAACTGTTACTGGGTCAGGTAATAAATTGAGTGAGTCAGTTTGTAATAAATTGAGTGAGTCATATTGTGGGTTATATATATATTAAAATTATATGTTTGTGTGTGTGTATATATATGTATGTCTAGAACTGAATTAAATAGAAAATACCAACATACAACTCAAGTTTAAGGATGATTATTGTTTAATAAACTTTCTGTAGGTATGTGGGTTTATATGTATGTGTGATGGTTAGGCTAATGTGTCAACTTGGCCAGTAAGTGGTACCCTTATGTTTGGTCAAGCAAGTAGTGGGTCAATTGTAATACAAGGGCATTTCATGGAACTTAATCATCAGTGAGTTGATTGCATAGATGACTGGAAACATCTACAATCAAATGAGGAGATTACTACCAGCAATGAATGACATCACATCCAACCAGTTGAAGGCCTTAAAAGGAGAAGTGATTTCAGCATTCAGGGAAAGAAATCCCATATCTACTTCAGATAGACAGCATCTCCTGGAGAACTCAACAAGGACCTTCACTGGAATCCCTAACTGACAGCCTGCCCTATAAAACTTGTACTTTTGCATCCTCACAGTTGTGTGAGACAATTTTATAAAATTTGATGCTATTTACAAATATCTCCTGTTGATTCTGTTTTCCCAGAAAACCCTAACTAATACAGCTAGGTACCAGGTGTGGTTTTTGAGAAACAGAATCTTAAAAATGTGATTTCTAAATTGGTTCTTGGAGTTTTGCAATTGGCTCTCTACTCTTATTAGATTCAAGTGCACTAATGACTCTGCTTCCAATAATCAAGAGGCCACTGACATTCCATGGCATGAGTTGGCAATAAAGATACACAAGTATCACTACTGGATTACTGGATATGACTATTTCCATGCATATAAGAGGTAAGGATCTGGGTGAGAATGTTTTAAACACCTTAACAATTTTGTAGAGTTTAAAGGTACAATGAAATTGGCTGGTTGTTCCCAAATATGCTGAATACAGTTATAAAAGAAAGGGATGAGCTGAAGGCTTCATATTTACAACTTAAGTGCCACATGAATGGTGTGAAAGTTTCTATGTGTGCTCTGAAAGAAAATCTTGTTTTGTGCAGCTGTAGACTTGAGATCTCTGAAAACCAATCTCTGTTGTAGCTCAAGGGGTTAGAAAGAGCTCTAACTGTTCATTTGAAAAAAGGACCAAAATATGGCCTACAATGCCTGAGGTTGAGGTGCTAGAATTCCCCTGGTATACTGTAGATAAGGGGAACCAAAGGCTATAGAGAGTAGAAAGCTACATCATTTAAGACTTGCCCACACAACCCAGAAATGTCTAGAGGACACACTTTTTTCCAGGACTGAGAGAAATGAATTTGTGAGACTAACTCCATCTTCCCTATAAAGTTCTGTGGTTGTTCTTCTCTATAGGTCAGACATTACTATGGGAACTGCTGTCATAGAACTAGGATCCTTAAGTACTATGGGGATGATCAGATCCTGGGCTGGCATAAGCCAAGTAGCAGCACTTAATCAGCAAAGACAAGGTGGATGTGGCTACCACAATAAGAGGCAGATTCAAAGCAGCACTCAAGAGTCTGAGTCACATAGAACTATGGCATTGGCTAATAGGCCATTGGGTACCTAGAAGTAAAATAGATGGTCAGTGTACTAATTTCTTACTTGATGTGTATAAGCAAAAGAGTTCTAGGTAAAGTGCGGCTGGGGTTTGTTTAACCCCGACGCTGACGGGGGGTCTGGAGGGGTCAGGCTAGACCGCAGCGGCGTCTGAGGCTGCAGCAGACAGCCTCAGAGGGGCTCTCAGGTGTGGAGGACGCACGACAAGGGGAGGAAGAAAGCCGCAGAGACCAGGTCTGTGCGCAAGTCTGGTTTATTGCAGAAGGGGACACAGCTTTATAGGGTTAGGGACTGCGTGGAGGGATTTGATAGGTGCGGGCGGGTACTGCTTCCTGATAGGTGATTGTAAGCGGTTGCTAGGCAGAGGGCTGGCTGAGAGGTTTGGAATAGGGGAGGGGAAAGGGGGAGTGAGAGCTGGCCGGATGTTGGGCTAGGCGGGAGATAGAAAGGGGGAGGGCGGCGCCGGCCAGCCGCTAGCAGCAAAGGCCTAGTCAGGTGTAGTCACCTTATCTAGGCCCAGTGGGCAGAGGCGGTATCACCACTTGCCACACTGTTTGCTACTGTGGCAAGCCGGGCGCCCTTCCTCCCACAGTCAAGTAAATAAACCCTAACTTGAATTACAGAAACAGAGAGTCATGGCCCCTTAGACAATTTACAGATGTGAGACAGTTTACAAACCCAGAGCCCCTTGAATGAGAAGGCCAGGTCCCCTTGGGGAAGGATCCTGTCAAAGTGCCAAAAATTTATACTGTTTATCTTCCTCCAGCTTTCCCCAACAAAACCTAGGGTAACTGTGCATTGGGAAAAAGGAAATGATCAGGCATTTCAGGGATTATTAGACACTGGCTCAAAAATGGCATTAATCCCAGGAAACACAAAACATCACTGTGGTCCACCAGTCAGATTAGGGGTTTATGGAGGTCAGTGTTCTTTGGAGTTTGAGCTCAGGTCCATCTCATAGTGGGTCCAGCGTGGGATAATGTTGTGGTTATATCCCCAGTTCCAGAATGTGTATTGGAATAGAGATACTCAGGAACTGATGGAATCCTCACATTAGATCACTAACTTATTGAGTGAGGGCTATTATGTTAGGAAAGGCCAAGTGGAAGCTACTACAACTACCCCTACCTAGCAAAATCATAAATCAAAAGCAATACTGGATTCCTGGAGGGATTGCCGAGATCATTGCCACCATCAAGGATTTGAAATATGCAGGAGCAGTGATTTTTACCACATCCCCATTCAATTCTCCTATTGGGCCTGTGCAGAAAATAGATGAATTATTGAAAACTTAACTAGGTGTTAACTCCAGTTCCAGCTGCTGTCCCATATGTGGTATCATCACTTAAGCAAATCAACACATCCTCTGATAGCTGATATGCAGCTGTTGATCTGGCAAATGCTTTTTTTTCAAATGCCAGTAGAAAGGGCCACCAGAAACAGTTTGATTTCAACCAGCAATGCAAGCAATATGCCTTCACTGTCTTATCTCTAACCCTATGTCATAATATTTTCCACAGGAACCATGACCATCTCTCCCTCCCATAAGACATCACACTGGTCCATTATATTGATGCTATCATGCTGACTGGACACAGTGAGCAGGAAATAGCAATTACTCTAGACTTATTGGTAAGGCATTTGCATGAGAGAGGATGGGAGATAAATCCAACAAAAATACAAGGGTCTTCATTCTCAGAAAATTTCTAGGTGTCCAGTGGTGTGGGCATGTTGCGATATCCCTTCAAAATTGAAGGATAAGCTGTTGCATCTGGCCCCTCCTATAACAAAAAAAGAGGCCCAACGCTCTGGATTTTGGAGACAACAATTCCCTATTCAAGTGTGCTTCTCCAGCTCAATTACTGAGTGACCAGAAAAGCTGCTAGTGTTGAGTGGGGACTGGAACAAGAGGAGGCTCTCTGACCGGTCTAGTCTGTTGTGCAAGCTGCACTATCACTTGGTTCATATGATCCAGCAAATGGTGCTGGAAGTGTCAGTGGCAGAGATGCTGTCTGGAGCCTTTGGCAGGCCCAGATAGGAGAATTATAATGCAAACCCTCAGGAGTTTGAATCAAAGCCCTGCCATCCCCTGCAGATAACTACTTGCCTTTAGAGAAACAGTTTTTGGCCTGCTACTGGGCTTCCATAGAAACTGAATGATTAACCATGGGCCACCATGTTACCATGAGACATGAGTTGCCTATCTTGTGCTGGGTATTGTCTGACCCAACAAACCATAAATTTGGGCATGTAGAGCAGTACTCCATCCTAAAGTAGAATGGGATATATATAAGACAGGGATCAAATGAGTCCTGAAGACACAAGTAAGTTACAAGAAGTGGCCCAAATGCCCATGGTCACTACTTCTGCCACATTACCTTTTCCTCTCCAGTTCACAGCTATGGCCTTTGGGGAGTTCCTTACAATTAGTTGACTAAGGAAGAGAAAACATGGGACTGGTCAACAGATGGTTCTGCATAATATGCAGATATCATCCAAAAGTGGATAGCAGCACTGCAGCCCTAATTATATGCAGAAATGGGCACATGCTCATGGAATTCACTGGGCTTACCATGTTCCCCATCATTTTGAAGCAGCTGGATTTATAGAACAGTAGAATGGCCTTTTGAAGACTCAATTACAGTGACAACTGGGTGGTAATACCTTGCAAGGCTGAGACAGAGTTCTCCAGAAGGCTGTGTATGCTCTAAATTAGTGTCCACTATATGGGCTGTTTCTCCCATAGCCAGGAATTATGGGTCAAGCAATCAATGGGTAAAAATGGGAATGGCACCACTCAATAATGCCCCTAGTGATCCACTACAAATATTTTTGTTCCCTGCCCCTGTAATCTTAAGCTCTGCAGGTCTAAAGGTCTTAGTTCCAAAAGGAGGAGTACTGCCACCAGGGAACACAACAGTGATTCCATTGAACTGGAAGTTAAGCCTGCCACCTGTCCACTTTGGGCTCCTTGTGCCTCTGAATCAACAGGCAAAGAAGGGAGTTACTGTCGTGGCTGGGGTGACTGAGCCTATCAAGGGGAAATAGGACTGCATCTACACAATGGAAGTAAAGAGTTTGCTTGGAAATCTGGATATTCCCTATGGCTTTTCTTAGTACTACTATGCCCTGTGGTTAAAGTCAATGGAAAATGCAATAACCCAATCCATACAGGACTAACAATGGTCCAGAATCTTCAAGTATGAAGGTTTCGGTCATCCCATTAGGCAAAGAACCACAGCCGGCTTAGGTGCTTGCTGAGGTAAAGGGAACATGGAATGGGTACTGGAAGAAGGTAGTGGTAAGTACAAACTTTGACCACATGACCACTTACAGAAACAAGTATTGCAATTGAATACTTCTTTGTTTTCTTCCCTTTGCTTTCCTCTTAACATACAACATAAGTTGCATTAGTTTCATGTAGTGGTATTTAAGGTAGTAACGTTTATGAGTAAATATTACCCAAAGACTTGCACACTGTTCTGAAGAGAGTGTGTTTCTGGTTGTATACAGGACAATTGAGTATTGTTAGGTGGGAAAAAATTGTATATTTATGTCTGTTATTATTTTTATTTAGAGATTAAGTATGGCTTAAGGTAGGGGTTCTTTTTTTTTTTAATTTATTTTTCTCCCCTCCCCACCCACCCTGGTTGTCTGTTCTCTGTGTCGATCTGCTGCGTCTTATTTCTTTGTCTGCTTCTCTTGTTGTCAGTGGCACGGGAATCTGTGTCTCTTTTTGTTGCATCATCTTGTTGTGTCAGCTCTCCGTGTGTGCGGCACCATTCTTAGGCAGGCTGCACTTTCTTTCGCGCTGGGCGGCTCTCCTTATGGGGCACACTCCTTGCACGTGGGGCTCCCCTTTGCAGGGGACACCACTGCGTGGCAGGGCACTCCTTGCACCCATCAGCACTGTATGTAGGCCAGCTCCACACGGGTTAAGGAGGCCCGGGGTTTGAACCGCAGACCTCCCATGTGGTAGACAGATGCCCTAACCACTGGGCCAAGTCCATTTCCCAAGACAGGGGTTCTTAACCTTTTTTGTTCCACAAACCTCTTTGCCAGACAGGTGAAAACAATGGACCTCTTACTAAGTCCACCTTATACTGTGTATTATTTAATAAATACATCACACCCACACCAATACATCCCCATAAGAATAATGTTTTTTTTTGAATTTTCAATTCCAGCTCATGGACTCTCTGAGAGCTTTTTTAACTCTGGACCCCTGGTTTAAGGTGATGTGCATGGTAGCCAAGTTGACAATGGGTACACTGTGATAGTTAGGCCTATGTGTTAACTCAGCCAGGTAATGGTGCCTAGTTGCTTGGTCAAAAGCACTGGGCAAATTGTAATACAAGGGCATTTCATGGACTTTAATCAACAGTGAGTTGATTGCATAGATGGTTACTTACAGCTACAATCAGCTGAGGAGATTGCTGTCAACAATGAGTGATTTCTCATCCAATCATTTGAAGGCCTTAAAAGAAGTGATTTCAGCATTCAGGGAGAGAAATCCCATCTGTACTTCAGACAACCAGCATTTCCTGGGGAACTCAATGAGGACCTTCATTGGAGTCCTCGACTTACAGCCTGCTCTATGGAATTTGGACTTGTGCATCCCCATGCTTGCATAAGACAATTTTACAAAATCTCATACTATTTACATATATATCCTTACAATTCTGTTACCCTAGAGAATCCTAACTAATACAGTGTGTCATCTAATAAATGATTCATGCAAGAAAGTTTTGAAACCTACGATATTAGCTTAGACTATTCATCTTGACTCTCAGTTATCTCAGCTACACTCTTGTCCTGAGCTCTAGCATGAATAACATGAGAACGCATTAGGAAGTGCTTATAGTGTATTGTTTTGAGTTGTTGATTAAAAACAGAACTTTATACTTTGCTTCCAGACATAAAAAGTGGAAATGAATTTGTTTTGAAATTAAAGAGGTTTTTATTTGAGGTGAAGTGGAAGAGTCCCTAATTTCTGCAAGGAGAAGGACGAAAGGAAAATGTACAGGAGGGACAAAAGTATTTCTTTTTTTTTTTAAGATTTATTTTTTTCTTCCCCTCCCCCCTCATTGTTTTATACTCCTTGTCTGCTCTCTGTGTGTTCTTCTGTGTCTGCTTGTCTTCTCTTTAGGTGGCACCGGGAACCAATCCTGGGACCTTCCAGAGCAGGAAAGAGGTGCTCAGTCTCTTGCACCACCTCAGGTCCCTGGTCTGCTGCATCTTTTATTGTCTCTCCTCTGTGTCTCTTTTTGCTGTGTCATCTTGCTGCACCAGCTCTCTGCACAGGCCAGCACTCCTGCACAGGCCAGCTCTCCTGCACAGGCCCGCACTCCTGTGCAGAGCAGCGCTCCATGTGGGCCAGCTCTCTGCTGAGGCCAGTGCACCGCAAGGGCCAGCTTGACTTTCACCAGGAGGCCCCAGGATTGAGCCCTGCAGGAACCCAGTCGCTTGAGCCACATCCATTTCCCAGAATTTCTTAAAAAGATCTGTTCAACCCTGCAGCTAATTAAGCCAACCAGCCCCCTCTCCCCAGTGTGCAGTGGCTACAGACAGCATCCTCCTTGGTAGTGTAGCAGCCTATTGCTTGTATGGGTTGCCCAAAAGGACCTTGGAGACAGTCCTTACCTGTTGATGGTCCTGTCTGTGACTTCGTGCCATCCCCAATCTAGGCTCCAGACAGGTATGCGAGGTGCCTTTGGAAAGCCTCAGGGAACAGTGGCCTGGGTCCACATTGGCCAAGTCATCATATCCACTGGCACCAAGCTTCAGAATAAGATGCAGGTGACTGAGGTGCTATACAGGACTGAGTTCAAGTTTCCTGGCTGCCAGAAAATCCACATCTTTAAGAAGCAGGGACTTCACCAAGTTCAATGCTGACGAATTCTAAGACATGGTGGCCAAGAATCGCCTCATCCTGGATGGCTGTGGGGTGAAATACATCCCCAGTCATGGCCCCTTGGACAAGTAGTGGGTCCTGCACTCATGAGGGTTTTGCCAGCACTGCCCTCACTGGGCCCGTGCCTTCCAATAAATGACTTCCTGGCCATCTGAGAAAAAAAAAAAAGGTCTATTCAAATGCATGTTTCCCACCCTCCACTCTTTTCCCCCTGTACCATGCACATTATTTAGGATGCCCACATGACAGTCCTGGTTTACATCAGTTATTCTGGTGTAATTTTACCAGCTTGTCCCCCACTCTCAACACAGTCCTTGTTTTGACTGCCCTTTACATACTGCAAGGAAGAAATGGGCCTGGCCTGGAAATAAATATTTGTAGAGGAAAGCTGTCTATCAAAGTTGATCTATATTTTCATTCCAATAATGACTTGTCTGTGCTTCTCTTTTACCTGGCAAACCCTCTAAGACATACTTGTCTAAAACTTCATGTGTGCTGTTCAGAAGAACCAATAAAGAGTAGAGCAGTATTTCTCAGACTAAAGCTAACGGACTTAAATATTTCAGATGATTCTCACTGAAATGAGTTCCCAATGAGTATCTGGGTAATTTCGTATTTCATTTTGAAACTAATCTAAATTTTAAAAAATATAAAGTAGGCATAGTCTACATTATCTGAATGGTCACTATGAAATTTCAGTGCTTAAAGGGTATTTCTGTTTATCATCAAGTTAAAACTAAGCAATACTACTTAAATATTTGTGACATTTAAATTTAAATTTAATTAAATCCCAATAGTGTCATTCTTAATATATAAATTGTGATTTATGGAAAATTAGAGATAAATTGGTATGATATGCAAAAATAAATGTTTCTCTTCAAATAGAGAAATTTGGTGGAAGAATTGAGACATCCTTTGATGGATGATAACCTAGACATGGTGAACTTCAAATGACCTACACATTAATAGTAAGTACCATACTTGGCTTTCCACTGGCAACATAGTTTCAACAGAACAACATCATCTGAAATATTAAATCAGTGTTATTCATTTCAACTTTATTTTTCAACTTTTAAAAATATTTATAGGATTTTTTGGATTTTTGAGATGTATAAGAACTGTATGTATAAGAAATTTTATACATAGTTCTGTTTGTTCATTTTTAGATCAAGATTTTAATAAAACACGGGACAAAGAGAATGTTTTTACTCGTCAAGAGAGGTGGCTCTCAAAGTTTGAGAAACATTTAAGTGAAAAACATCATGCTTGGAAACAAAGACTGGTCTCCTGGGAAAGAGAAACAGAAACACCAGTTTTTCTGGCAAATTGGTTTAGCAGAAATGCCAATTTAGCAAAATGAATACAATTGCCAAGAATGTGAATTAACATAGTCACTTGATCTCCTCAATAAGGTTCTTCCATCTACTTCTCCCTTGTCAATCCTATTGCCTACTCAGACCTTACTCTCCAACTCTTCTTAGATCTATTTTGATTCTCTACTATTGTCTTTCTATTTCTTCCCTTGACTTTTGTGCAAGGTATTAGCCCTTCGACTCAAATTCAGAATTATAGGTCAGAGAATTTTTAGAAAGAGACTGGATTAAATAAAATAACAAGTATATAAATATCTAGAAGAATGTCTGGAATATAATAATGCCTCAGAATATACTCATGGCTCTTAGAGATAATTATCTTACTTTAAAGATTAGGTAATCAAAGTTTATCGAGTTTGAGAGCTATTTAATGTCACAGAGCAAGCTAAAGGCAGAAGTAGTTCCAGAACACAATAATTCTCACCTTTCATTAAAAAAAAAAAACAACAACAACAACACTTCCGGAGTAACTGAAAAATTCAAAGAATAAGATTTTTCTATCGTTTCTGCAAGTGCTACTTTAATAATCTGTTCTTTGACTGTCCTTGATGTGCTGAAGTACAATCTCTTTTTTTTTCTATTTTAAGACATTCTCATCTGCTGTTTTGCCCTTGGATATTCCTTGTAGGTTTGAAATATTCTCCAGAAGATAATTATGGATTTATCCATTGATATTCCAACCTTATTATTGAGCCTATTTCATTTTGAAATTTCCCTACACTGTATGCATGCCCAAGCATGCTAGTAACATAGTGAATTCTCTATTTAATTTACATCTCTCAGTCCCATGCACAAGCTTTTGAAAGTGGTTTGACTATTATTTCAAATCACTGTGTAAAAACTAAGTACTAAAGTCTATTGTGGCCATAAAGGAATATAAGCACAAAGTTATTGTATTTTGAAATATCTAGATCTCTTTGAAAAAATAATATCAGATCCCTTAGTAGAACACTGACTAATTGTAGAGAGGGAAATGTGGCAGATTACTTAAAGGGCATCACAACTGAAGAGCTGGGACACTTTATTCATTGTGATATTAGGTTCCTTTGGTAGGATTATCAAATTTTGATGAATAAAGTAAAAGATGGTGCAATTCTGTGTGTGTGTGTGAGCGAGTGGGAGAGGGAGATATCTCAGAGCAACAGAACTTTGCGTGAAATGTTAAAGGCTCAGATTTCATTCTATAGATCATGGAGACTCACTGAAGAATTTGGACCATGACAGGATTTTGTGATAGGAAGACGACTTTGGCTATGGTAGAGAGGGTGGATTGTGAGGTGTGAGGCAGCAGGTAAGAAGATGAGTTGGGAAGAAAATTCAATAGCCCAGATAACTTTAACTAGGGCAATGTCAATGGTACTAATTAAGAAAAACAATAAAAAAGATAGGATTTGGTTATTATCTAGAAGTAGGAGAGAGGAAGAAGAAGAAAAATTGAAAATAACTCCCAGGTTTCTAATTTGTGAGGTCAGATGGGATGGTGGTGCTTCTAAATAAAACACAAGGAAGAGAGCATGGGTCAAGAAACTGAGTTAAGCACATTCACTTTGATGGCCACAATTTTCTCAAGGAAGTAGGAGGCAGAGGCATCTTCTGTAAGAAAAGAAGGGGCATGTTTATATAGGAGAGTTGTAGAGCATAGTGGAAGTTTGGAAAAGTCACAATGCAAAAGGAAACTGCCAAGGAGCAGCCAAAGCTGCCTAGTAGTCTAGAAAACCTAGGAGAGTACATGGACCTGTAATGAAATCAGTCTGAACAGTTGTGTGATTTTCTATTTTTCCAAACAATGCCCCACCATCAGGTATATCAGTAGGGACACAGAGTATGGGATTGATCTAGAGTTGCAAGTTTAAATGTCAAATGCAGTGAGAATGCAAGAGCACCATGAGAAAAACTTTCAAGTTATCAACTTAGGTCCAGGGTAAATCAGGAGGAAAGGAGACCAACAGAGGAAAGAAGAGTCTCAAGATGATAAAAGTGTGAGAATATGGATGTCAAGGATATTGGTTTGAAGCTTTAATGAGAATAAAGAATGAGAAAGCTGGAAGAATAGAAGATACAAGATTAAACTTGCTTAAGTGGAGAAATTCTAGATCTGTGCTGCCCAATATGGTAGCCACTATCCACATGTAGCTATATGCTTAAATTAATTAAAATTAAATAAAGTTAAAAAGTAATTTCTTAGTTACACTAGTCACATTTCAAGTACTCAATAGCCATAGGTGGCTAACATATTGTACATTTTGGACAATGTTGATAGAACATTTCCATCATCGTAGAAAGGCCAATTGGATAGCATGGTTCTAGAACAGGGGCTCTTAACCTATTTTGTTTTACTGACGCCTTTGCCAGTCAGCTGAAAACCACACTACACTGTTTATTATTTAATAAATATATTACACCTGTATCAACACAGCCCCACAAGAAAAATCATTTTTAAAAATTTCAGTTCAACCTCAAGGACCCCTTGTTAAGAATCCCTGCTCTACCTAATGCCCAGTTTTAAAGTATGCCCATGAGCTTGAGATGCTGAAGATGACTGAGACAAAAGCTATTGAGGGAGAGGTAGTCAAGGAATCATGAAGGCAGTACATTGGATAAACTTTCCACAAGGATGTTGACTTCAGATATGAAGATATGAGCTAGATGTTAAAATCCTCAGTAAATGTGATCATCTAGATGGATGGATACCTAAACTTTTTGGGGAGTTGTGTTTCCTGGCACTGTGTCCTAACACCTTTGGGTCTTATCCTCATGTCTCTTGCTTCTGAAATAAGTTTGACCTATGCAGTATAGGCCCAGAGTGAATGTCCTAGTTCCCAAGTTATTTCTTCCTACTCAATAGTGTGAAATGGAAAAGGCACTTACTGAATTAACTCTATATATGTTCAGATTAACTAAGAATTTGAAAATAATCTATGGACACAGCCACAGTTTCAAATAGATTTAATAGAGATTGTGGTATAGTTAGTTATGTTGGCTTTCATCGCTAAAAATATCACACAGGACAATTTTCAGTGGCATCAGATAGTTGCCAACACCATGTCTCTTCTCCCCTTTTCCTGAAAGTTGGAAACTATGAGTTATGAGTCCACAGTAATCCTTCCTTACTAACATCAATTTATGAGCAGAGCAAGTCCTCCAGGCTTCACATTCCTCTGTCCCACATCCTGGTGATTATTGCAAAGCTGAAAGGGGGAAAGGTTATTAAACACCTTGTTCAGATGAGCAAATGAAGACTCTTTCCCTCTATAACTTAACAATTATAAACTGAAATAAGCCCAGTCTCCTCTTTGCTCCTTTGGTCAATGTTAATCCCTCTTAACTTTGTTCTTGTTATCATTTGTGATTTAACTCTTACCATTTTTTAAGAACTGGAAGGAGCTCAGTGCATTGTCTTATTTTCATTTTTCAATAGGCTATAGTTTTTATTCTCTTTGCGATTCTGTGAGCTTATATAGTTATTTGTGTGTAATAGGCTCTTTCATAGCAACATGCAGTGGAAAATTCCTTTTGACAAGCCATAGCAAGCTTAATTGAGTCACAATGTATGCCATTAAATAGCTTCCAATGAGGCAAAAAAGTTCTTTTTTTAAGATAGCATAAGCTTTCACTGAGTTTCAACATAACTATATGGTCCCACATGACTAAGGAAATTATTTTTTTTTCATTTATGAAAAGATACAGAGAAGTTTAGAGTTAATATTTGAGTTAATTAATTTAATTTTAAAGATATATTATCTCTACCAAGGTTTCTTCCTCAAATTTAGTGAAGCCTTTTAAAATCTTATATTGAATTACAGGTCAGTTTTAAAATTTTGTCTTTTTATGCTATTGTTTAATCATTCCCTAATGAGAACCCAAAATCAATTCTTTTAAAATTTTTGTTTCATTTTAAATGTCATTAGAATAATAATAATGAAACTATTTTGTCAAGAAACTATTTCTGATTCTCTCCCATTGACTTTGCAGCATGAGGCGATTTCAAATCCTGACAATACTTTTTTATTGGAGTGCTTGGAAGCAGGCTCTCAACCACTGAGCTACTCCGCTCGCCCATTAACTGTTTATTGGCAATTGAGCACTTTCCCGTCCCTTCCTGGTGTGGGCTTCACAGGTCCTGGAGTCGGGGCTGGGTTATGCACAGACCTGCCAAGGTGTCACTGGAGCGTGGACTCAGGTGACCAGGTGAGGGCTGTGGCCCCTGGGGGCGGCCCCTGGTGAGGCATGTGGTGACTCAGTGTCACCCACTAGCGTCTCCTCTAGGAGGTGATTCCCCCAGGACTGGCCCTCGTCCTGCACCCTCACCCCAGGGTCCACCCTCTCCCTGCCTTTTTCTGTCCGGTTTCCAGGAAAGTGGGAAGGAGGGGGAGGAGGCCCCGGAGGGAGCTCTTTGCCCAGGGGTGGGGGAGGAGCTGCGGGAGGAGGGGAGAGAGGAGGCGTCTGGAGGGAAAGAGAGGAAGGCCAGAAGAACCCCAAGCGGTGGGAAATTAGAAGTCATCCAATAATAATAACTTGTTAGCGAGGAATGCGGGCTGCAGGAGAGCAATTCTCACTCTTAAACTCAGAGGCGGGGCTCCCGGATTACTAATTTGCCCGGGCCGGGCCCAGTGACAGTGAGTGTCATCCATCTCCCCTGCCAGCGGCCTGGAGGCTGCCAGCCTTTTCAGGCCTGGGCGCGCACGGCTAGCTCGCTGCTGCCCCCCGGCGCTGGCCGCGACTCCCTGCATCTCTTTGCTCCCTTTGGCCGATTGGGTAGGAGAGACTCCAGGTGTGAGCAGCTGTGTGTGGACTCAGCACCCAGTTCACGCGTGCAAACGGAACCTGAAGCGACTCTCGGCCTCAGCTTCCTCCTCTCTGAAATGGGGATCAGACTACCCATCTCGCAATACAGTGGAACCAGACGTCTGGAGAAGGAATCTGCCAGCTCTAAAGATTAGCCAAAGGCTACATTGCAGGGACCACACCACAAATTTATGGCTGCCTGCCCTGGTCCCAAGTGGGTAGCGTGACCCCCCCAAGAATCTCCCACAATTGAAGCAAAAAGTAAACCAGATCTCACTGATCTGGCTGGAGGACTTGGAGGTGGGGCTTAGGCGTCCTGCCCCAGGGGGACCCCCTGAAATTCTGACAGTACTTTTAATGTTTTCAGGACAGACGCTGTTAGGGTTTTCAGGACAAGTAGATTATCAGCATACATTAGTTAACTTGTACTTCCATTTGAATATCCTTCAGATGTACATGGGGTCTGGTTGATATTGCAGCTCCAATGTCAGCATGAAGAGCACCAGCAGAAATGGGCATCGACTGCTTATTTCCCTCCATAGTGCAGTAATCAGGTAGGGAAAGGAGATTATAAACCATTGATTTCAACCATATAAATGGGTTGAAAATAAATCGTGTTCTTCTATTTGTCCCTATAGCCAAATTTTTCTAACACATTATTACGAGTAGTCCTATTCAGTTGCATCAAAGGACTTCCTGGCTTTTAATAAAATTGTTGCTATTGGTTCCAATTTTCTTTTTGTATTCCAGATGAATTTCATTAGCCTATGCAGATTATCTGATGCTTATCTGTCTACCCAGCAGAAAGCTTTCTTGGATAAGGGTCTGTTAAATTTGTGATTACTTTATTTAGTCATGTAGAAAGTGTTCTGGTATCTATCCCTTTATACCTGCCCACATTGTGTGAAAGGATATTTTTCATCATACTGCTAAGAAGGTAACATGCAATCTTGAGTATGAGGCTATATGGATATATATAATAGGATAAAAAATTGTAGGCATTCTTGATTCCAAACCACAGATAATATCTGATGCCTTAAAAATTCAGTACAAATCACTTAAGTGCATTATATTTATTCATCTATTTCTAAAGCTAGTATCTGTGGGTGCGCTGATGGTAGAGAGAAGTTAATGTGCTGATAGTGTTTTAGTTTCCTAGGCTGCTCAAGCAAATACCCTAAAATCATTTGGCTTAAACAATGTGAATTTATTTGCTCACAGTTTTGAGGCCAGGAAAATGTCCAAATCAAGGCATCATCAAGGTGATGTTTTCTCCCTGAAGCCTGTGGCATTCTTGGACTGGCTACCAGTGATCCTTGGTTCCCGTATTGCATGGCAAGTCACATGGAGGCATCTCCTGGTCTCTTCCTTCTCTTCTGGGTTCTGTTTCAGCTTTTCACTCCTGTGGTTTTCTCTCTGTATGAATTTAATTCTCTTATAAAGGACTCTAGTAATAGGATTAAGACCCATCCTGACAGGAGGTGAGACACACCTTAAGTGAAGTAACCGTATCAAAAGGTCCTGCTTACAATTAGTTCATATCTACAGGAATGAATTACATTTAAGAACATGTTTTTCTGGGGGCACATATAACTTCAAACCACCACAGTAAGCAACCTAAGTTTTTATAAAGCCACTTTGAAAGTAATTAAGTACCACAGTAAGTACCACAGAAAGTAATGGACATGGCAAGTCTGCTCTAAATTCCTATTCTTCAGTTCATCTGCAAAGAAAAGGAAGGCATAGAATACCACTATGGGAGATTTCTGGGTATTACAATCAAAACAAGTCCTTCATTAAAATATTTCAAAGGTTTTTTCCAAGTATTGATTAACCCTCTTATGCCCTGGGAATAGGGAATTGTTTGCGGGTGGAAAATTGAGCAATGGGTTGCTCAGGTAAAGGCAGTTGATAATCTTGAGGGTTCAGCATGTGACACAGCATGGGACTGGGCTTTGGAGCCAGTTTTCATCTTGCCTGCACTCTGTACTTAGTACTGGAGTTCAGGCCACCTACAAACTGCATTGAGCTTTGGTTTTCTTAAAGAATAGAAAAGATAACACACATACAAAGAATTTAATCAAATATGATTCTCAATAAAAGTTAGTTGTGCCACAATTATTAATTATATATAATCATAAAATAATAATAAAGTGAGGAATATGTATTTGCATCTATTAGTAATCATGGGAAAGTCTCATTCAATCATACACTGAGTATTCAGATACAGCTTCATGCATTATACTGGGAAAACAAGGACACTGAAAAGTGCTGTGAAAGTGTACTTTGTGATTAAATCATACCTAACAAACCCACTTTTTAAACCTACGGCATTTCAAGGCAGGATTTCAAATCCAACAAGTGCAAACTAACAGAAAAAATATTTTCCATCATCATTAATTGGTATTAACTCAAGATATTTGACAAGTGGATTAGGTTTAAGAGATCTAGATTTACTTCCACCATATAAGTTAGATATAAATGGCTAAAAGTGGTTTGTGGAATGAAGTTACAGGGAAAAAAAAAAAAAACTTCTCCCTAAGACTTCTAGTTACACAAACTCTGCTACATATACTCGTGCGGTCACCCCTCAGGCTGAAGTGTGGTTTGCTGGCCTGGCGGAGCAGCCGCGGCAGGCCAAGCCGCTGCCCCCATAATAGGGTGGCTGGTCGGACTCACCGCCACCCCTGAAGGAAGCTCGGCATGGGCGCAGAGTGCCCTCGGGTCTCCCCTTCTCGGCAGCCATGCTTCCGCGGCCGCCCCTCCTCCCGGATAGCGCCACACAATGCCTTGTGGGGCAGCACCCTTCTTCTTCTTTCTCCCTGCGCAGGCCCAGGGCGGAAGATTCCAGTCTGCCCTTTTCCCCTCCCCCGACAGCAGCAACAGCCAGGTGTGGGCGGAAAAATCCAGCCCGCCCTTTTCCCTTCCCCCAACAGCAGCAACAGCCAGGCGTGGGCGGGAAACTCAAGTCTGCCCTCCACCCCAGCAACAGCAGCCACCAATCCCTAAACCCTGCCCCTTCCCCCAGCAACAGCGACAGCCAATCCCTAACCACCACCCCTCCCCTGTCCAGTACCACCCACTGACCTTTCGCCGGCAACCAATCAGAACAGGGCATGGCTTCGACCAATCAGCCTTCCCCAGCCCCTATAAAACTGTTGCCTCTCCCTCAGTAAAGTGGACTTGCGTGTTTACCTTGTCTCCGCGGTAGTTCTTCTGCCGTGCGCCCTCCAGTCCTGAGAGCCCCCGACAAGGGCCTGGCCTCCCTTGTCCCCAGTTCGTCGCCTGCTTCTCCGGGCGACCCCTTCGTCGCCTGCTTCTCCGGGCGACCCCTTCGTCGCCGGCTTCGCCGGGCGACCCCGTCAGCCGAACCGCGCAACCCCTTGTGAGACCGATCCCTCGTCTGCTGCCGGACTGACCCCTCGTCCCAAGTGGGACCGACCCCTCGTCCCAAGCGGGACCGACCCCTCGTCCAGAGCTGGACCGACCCCTCGTCCGCAGCCAGACCCCACCTCTACCGACCGAGCAAGCCGTCGCAGTTGGCGCCCAACGTGGGGCAAAGCAACCCCACCACAGCACAACGTGGGGCAAGGCAACCCCACCACAGCCTCACTCCATAACCTGGCAGCCCCCCCCTCCTCTCTTCTCACCTTGGGACTTCTCTCGTGCAACATTGCTGCTACCTGAGCCTTGGCTACCTCATACGATCCACGGTGGTCTGGGAGAATCGCTGGATGGCTTTCTCCTTCCATGTCGGGGGCTTATACCGACCCACTATGATTAAGAGGAGCCTTGGATTTCTCGGGAGCGTGCGCTTGCACGTCTGAAGTAATCCTACCACAGCCGTACGCCCTCCTCTCTTCTCACCTTGGGACTTGTCTCGTGCAACATTGCTGCTACCTGAGCCTTGGCTACCTCATATGATCCACGGCGGTCTGGGAGAATCGCTGGATGGCTTTCTCCTTCCATGTCGGGGGCTTATACCGACCCGCTATGATTAAGAGGAGCCTTGGATTTCTCGGGAGCACGCGCTTGCACGTCTGAAGTAACCCTACCACAGCCCTACGCCCTCCTCTCTTCTCACCCCTATCTTTTCGCTCTGCATTGCTGCTCCTGAACCTTGGTGACCTCATATGATCCACGACGGTCTGGGAGAATCGCTGGATGGCTTTCTCCTTCCATGTCGGGGGCTTATACCGACCCGCTATGATTAAGAGGCGCCAATAAAACTCTCAGGAGCGCGTGCCTGAGCACCTCCACCCCTGCCTTCACCTCTGCCTCCTCCCCTCCACGCTTGCTCCCCTTTGCCTTGCTCCACTGCTCGTCGTCCCGCCCTCCCCTCGTCGGGGCCTTCTCTTGGCCCGCGACCACCGTCGGAGCCCCATCGGCTCCGACCCCTCGTCTCACCGCGCACCTCGGCTCCCATCGCCGCGCTCTCAAGGTAAGGGCCCCTTTTCTTATCGGCTCCAAAAGGCCATTAGCAATGGGTAACATCCTATCTGCTAAGCAAGCCCCGCAAGTTCGGGCTCTCGCCGGTCTCCTAGACACTCACCGGTGTAAGATCTCTTTGAAACAGCTCCAAGTATATTGGGACCTTCTTCTCCCCTTTAATCCGTGGCTTACCACGTGTCAGCTTTGGGACCCAGACACCTATACTCGCCTTATAGATAGGGTCACTTTTGCTGTGGAGCAGGAAGGTAAAAGATTCCCTCCTGGCTTATTACAGGCAACATGAAGTCCACAAGAAATCTTGAAGGGTATAATCTATGATATGCTATATAAAAAAAGATTTAAAAGGAGCTATACCAAGAAAGTAAGAATTATGAGTCAACTGTAAATAAATTATATATTTCTGTTGATGTGTTGTAATTGTTCTGTGTTTGTCTGTCTGTTCGTTCAATGTCAACGTATATTGTGATACCTCCGGATGGTAAATATAAATTACTAGAAATCTTTAAAAGAGCTCTATTCAAATGGCCAAAAATTAAATAAGCGCTTATATTAATACTTAAGTTTATTATATTAATACATAAGTTTAAATGTTAATAAGATATCTACAATTAAAAAAAATTGTAAGTCTTAATTAACAAAATTAACTGTACGTCTTCATAAAAAGTTGTTCTTGCCTAGATTAAAATGAATAACTTATTTTTCTTCACAGGATAATATGAAGAATGTAAAACTTATATGAATATTAAAAAGGTTAAAAGTTTGTAAAAATGCTAACGGAAATGTAATAAGTTTTGCAAAAAGACGTATTTTGTCCTAAAGTAAGATGGCTAATTTTTCATAAACTCTTGAAACTTAATTTGCATGCGGCAAGTGTAAAAGGTATTGTGATAACTTTACGTGGGGGAATGTGTTCTGTAAAGATAAAATTTATCTTCAATAGTTTACATTAAGGTATTAAATGGCTAATTCCAAAAGGTCATTCTTAAATATATATATAAAACTAAATTGATGATAATAATAATAAAAGGTAATTTTATAACAGGAAAGATTAACAGCAACCAAGCTCCACTGCCAACTTGCTTTTAGGAAACGGTTTCTAATATTGCATGCTACTAAGTATTTAAAGAAAAGTTATTCTTAAGGAAACAAAAAATGGTTTTGTCTTTGCAGCCATTGTCTATTTAGCAACACTCCTCGCTATCGGCCTAGCCACTGTTGCGCCGGACGATTGGAACCTTAAACAAAGACTCCTCCTCACTGTCATCTTCCTATCTATCGTTACTATATTTACTGCCCTCATTCTCCTTCGTTTATAAAGCAGTCTCCTACAAACCACAAAGCTTCTGTCTTAAACATACCATTCTCAACCCTATCCTCTAAATGATCTTCTCACTTCCCCCACAGCCTTTAATACTCTATTTCTTCCTCATAACCTTTGCTTTCTTGATAATATTTTCCGCCATCTGTCTAGCCGCTACCACCCCAGAAGATTGTAACCACGGCCCCCCATGCCGCCATCGCTCTCAAGCAGCTCCAGCCCTGCTAAACGGCCCGCAACCCGCTTTCCCCGGCCCGCGGCCTGCTTTCTAGCATCCAATAACACTTCTGCTCTTGCCTCCCCATACTTCTGCGGAGCTTCCTCCTGTCTCGACCTCACTCCTCTTCTCAGCCATCCAAAGCATCCTTTCTCGTCCCCCGCCCCCCTCCTTTTTTCGCTTGAACCCCTACTGCGTTGCAGATTGGGCCGCCCCATGTCGGCCCGCCCCATTAACATCGGCCTCTCTCGCGCCCGTGAAGACTTTGGCCTTCTTATTGTCCTTGCCTACGTCTCCACCACTCCCGACGCTGCCGCCACCACCGTCGCTGGTGCCCTGACGCGCGCGACTTGTCCTCACCGCTGCGATCCTCCAGACCATCACACAGTCTGCCTCTACCGCTCTTCGCCGCCAAGAAGAGATCAACTACCTGTAACGCGCTGTCATCCTGGACTTTTAACAAGCAAATGGACCTTATAGCCACCGAGATCAACAAGAATTGGACATTGGCCACCCTTGCTTGCAACGGCAAGATACTGCCCCCCAAATTGTACATTTGTATCCCCGTCATACTCACCTCCCTCTTCAGCCCCGCTTCCCTCATTGCTTACTGCCTCTTGGGCCTCAGCTACTTGTTGCTGCTGCCATCCTGGTGCTTATTTGAAAAGAAGGGGGAAATGCGGTCACCCCTCAGGCTGAAGTGTGGTTTGCTGGCCTGGCGGAGCAGCCGCGGCAGGCCAAGCCGCTGCCCCCATAATAGGGTGGCTGGTCGGACTCACCGCCACCCCTGAAGGAAGCTCGGCATGGGCGCAGAGTGCCCTCGGGTCTCCCCTTCTCGGCAGCCATGCTTCCGCGGCCGCCCCTCCTCCCGGATAGCGCCACACAATGCCTTGTGGGGCAGCACCCTTCTTCTTCTTTCTCCCTGCGCAGGCCCAGGGCGGAAGATTCCAGTCTGCCCTTTTCCCCTCCCCCGACAGCAGCAACAGCCAGGTGTGGGCGGAAAAATCCAGCCCGCCCTTTTCCCTTCCCCCAACAGCAGCAACAGCCAGGCGTGGGCGGGAAACTCAAGTCTGCCCTCCACCCCAGCAACAGCAGCCACCAATCCCTAAACCCTGCCCCTTCCCCCAGCAACAGCGACAGCCAATCCCTAACCACCACCCCTCCCCCGTCCAGTACCACCCACTGACCTTTCGCCGGCAACCAATCAGAACAGGGCATGGCTTCGACCAATCAGCCTTCCCCAGCCCCTATAAAACTGTTGCCTCTCCCTCAGTAAAGTGGACTTGCGTGTTTACCTTGTCTCCGTGGTAGTTCTTCTGCCGTGCGCCCTCCAGTCCTGAGAGCCCCCGACAAGGGCCTGGCCTCCCTTGTCCCCAGTTCGTCGCCTGCTTCTCCGGGCGACCCCTTCGTCGCCTGCTTCTCCGGGCGACCCCTTCGTCGCCGGCTTCGCCGGGCGACCCCTTCGTCGCCGGCTTCGCCGGGCGACCCCGTCAGCCGAACCGCGCAACCCCTTGTGAGACCGATCCCTCGTCTGCTGCCGGACCGACCCCTCGTCCCAAGTGGGACCGACCCCTCGTCCCAAGCGGGACCGACCCCTCGTCCAGAGCTGGACCGACCCCTCGTCCGCAGCCAGACCCCACCTCTACCGACCGAGCAAGCCGTCGCATACTCGCAGAACAAAAAACGGTAAATGAGCAAATTATTTCTATCTTAAATGCACAAAATGTAAAGAACAATTCAAAAGGATTCAGTTTCAGCAGAATTGTGTATTTATATAATCAGAAAGACTTTTTCTTTTCCTTTTTTTAAAGGCTAATTTCCAAACAGATATATGCTTTCGAAGCATGTTATGTAATTTTTCTTAATAGTTGGAAAATATGTTTGGACTCTAAGGAAAGCAATTTTTGGGGAAAACACATAATTCAAACCTGAAGCTAAAACCCAAAGTACATGTGCAGAAATGTGTACAATGTTCCCAGGATCTACATTAATAGGAACAGTTACTTAGTAAATGGTATTACAAAGCTAGTGGGTTTTGGTAACAGTATAATACACTCTCATTACACATCTCCCTCTTGTGCATTAATATGTGACATCATACTCTCATATAACATTTTCTAATGCAGTGAAATAAAAAGCCCCTCCAGATTGCAACTATAAGATAATCAGATTCTGTACTGCTCATTATGACTGTAATTATGTAACAAAACTCTCCAAATATAGTTCAGTTATTGCAGTTATTAATCATTCTGGGTTTGTTTCAAGTACTTGCTTTATAGCCTGCTGGATAGACTTCATTACTCTACAAGCTGAATGTTGAAAGTCAGACATGTGCATGTGAATCTACTGCTCTAATGGCCTTTCAACCTAATTTTCTCTTTCAATTTGTATTTGGAAATTGTGGAAGAATAGGAAAAGGTGGAAGACTAAAGTCAGTGTCTACAGAGTCACTGACCTTTGCAGTAAGCAGACGACAGTCCTTAAAGAAAAACAACTTGGTAAATATGAAAACTATTTTACTAGAGGGAAGACCTGAATGATGATATATATTTGATGAGGAAAATGATAAGAGAGCCGGCAAATGGGCATTTTTAAAGGTTCAATGCACCAACATTCATAGATAAAATATATTCCCAAACTTTTAATGCACAAAACTAGGTATTCAAATTACTTTAACTACAAAATATCAAGTAAAAAACAGATTTATTGTACAGAACAAACACCATCTGCACCATCTTAAATCATTGCAACAGATATGTTTCTAGGAAAAAAATATACCTGAAAAATTCTCAAGCTTAGATTCTGATATACTCAAGCACTTTTTTTTTTAAAGATTAATTTTATTTCTCCCCGCCGTTGTCTGCTCTCTTATGTCCATTCACTGTGTGTTCTTCTGTGTCCGCTTGCATTCTTGGCGGCTCCAGGAATCTGTGTCTCTATTTGTTGCGTCATCTTGCTGTATCCATTCTCTGTGTGTGTGGCTCTACTCCTGGGTGGGATGCACTTTTTGTGCAGGGCAGCTCTCCTTGTGGGGCACACTCCTTGCACATGGGGCTCCCCTATGTGGGGGACACCTCTGCATGGCACGGCACTCCTTGAGCATGGCAGCACTGCGCATGGGCCAGCTCATCACATGGGCAGGAAGGCCTTGGGTTTGAACCCTGGACCTCCTATATGGTAGGTGGGCGCTCTATCAGTTGAGTCACACCCACTTCCTGATACTTAAATATTAACTAAATAGTATCCAAACAGACAAGGTAAAGTTATTGCATAATTATTTAAATATTAACATGTAAAGAGCCCATAAATATAAATATAATAAAGCATTAACATGATTTACAATATGCCTGATGCTAATTTATGTAGCCCATGATTGTTTTTTCAGTTTGGCTACATACATTGGGCCCCAGGCTTTGCCCTTATCTGGAATCACTAAGAGTTCCCATTCCTGACCAGTGGAAGCAAATGTGAAGTCTTGGGTGCAAGTCCTTGCCATTTCCTTAAGGTCCACAGGCACGAGGTTACTGTAGGAGTTTAAAATTTCACTGATGACATTCTGATTTTCTGCCTTGGAAAGTGTGCAGGTAGAGTAAACAAGCAACCCTCCAGGACGTAAGGCCTTAATTGCAGACCTGCAAGTAACCAGAAAAATACAGAAATAGATTAGTCTGTACATTAAAAGAAAAATAGAAGGTCTGATGGCAAGGGAGCTTATATACTTAAAACTAATCTGACTCTAGTTCAGATTACAGTAACTCTGCCTATTTCTTATCCTTACAACTACTTCTTTCTAATTTATCATTGAGTGACTAGGAAAATGCTACTGGATGAATCAACATGAGAAAGGTGGACAGACATATTGTGTTCAGTTGGTTATTTTATTCTTTTAAGGATGGGAGGAAGGGGATAGGGCATACAATAATGGGTCTGTTTTTGGATATGCTGTGGTGCTGCTAATCAGTATGTGGGAAGAAGTATCTGAACTTTAGGAAAGGAGTTAGGGCTGAAAATAATAGTGGACATAATGAGAGTAAATGAGATTGCCCAGGAAAAGCGCAAGAAGAAAAGTAGACCAAAGACAAATACCCAGGGAATACTATATTTAAAGGGAGGGAGAATTTAGGAAAGAAATTAAGAAGCATTCATCAGATGGAAGAAAAGCTTGAGGGGAAAGATTGCAAAGAAGGTATTTTTTTAAAGGGGGAGTTCTGAACATATTTGTAGAAGCAGACCCAGAAGAAAAGTCTCAGGGCTCAAGATTGCTAATGGAAGAATTAGCTTCAGAAAAGATGGGATTCCAGCTTTTCATCTGAAACATGGAAATTCACAACAGACAGCTTTGATAATATGTGGGGCAGGATGTAAGGTCATCTACTGAGAGATGGAAGTTGAAAAGTTTTAATCTAGCTGTTGTGGTTATAACCTCAAAGCAATTACTAATCAGGAACTTCTTTTATATAAAGAAATCAGATTCCAGGATTTCTACTGGATCTAAGGAATATTATATTCAGTCTCACATCTGTACCTAAACAACTAGAGTCCATCCCAGGTACTAAATTTACAATGAAGATCCACATCATCAACATAATTTCAAATTCTGTTCTATGTGTGGGATTATAAAGAAGAATGAGGGGGAAGAGGATTTGGTTCCATGGATAGAATGTCCACCTACCCCATGGGAGGTCCAGGGTTCAAACCCAGGGCCTCCTGACCCATGTGGTGAGCTGGCCCACACACACTGATGCACACAAGGAGTGCTGTGCCACGCGGGACTATCCCCTGCGTAGGGTAGTCCCACGCACAAGGAGTGCGCCCTGTAAGGAGAGCTGCCCCACATGAAAAAAGTGTAGCCCACCCAGGAGTGGCGCCGCACACACGGAGAGCTGATGCAGCAAGATAATGCAACAAAAAAGAGACAGAGGGAAGCGGACTTGGCCCAGTGGTTAGGGCATCCATCTACCACATGGGAGGTCTGCAGTTCAAATCCTGGCCTCCTTGACCTGTGTGGGGCTGCCCCATGCACAGTGCTGATGCGCGCAAGGAGTGCCCTGCCACACAGGGGTGTCCCCTGCATAGGGAAGCCCCATGCGCAAGGAGTGCACCCCGTAAGGAGAGCCGCCCAGCGCGAAAGAAAGTGCAGCCTGCCCAAGAATGGCGCTGCACACATGGAGTGCTGACACAGCAAGATGATGCAAAAAAAAAGAAACACAGATTCCCGTACTGCTGACAACAACAGAAGCAGACAAAGAAGAAGATAAAGCAAATAGACACAGAGAACAGACAACTGGGGCAGAGGGGAGGGGAGAGAAATTAATTAATTAATTAATTAATTAAAATCTTTAAAAAAGAGAGAGAGACAGAGATTCCCGGTGTCACTGACAAGAATACAAGCAGAAGAATACACAGTGAATGGACACAAAGAGCAGACAACTGGGGGGGGGGGGGCAGGTAAGGGGAGAGAAATAAATAAAAAATAAATATTTAAAAAAAAAAAAAGAATGAGGAATTCTAATTCAGGACAACAAACTGATGATATGCTTTATCTCCTCTCCTTCCTGGAACACCCTCAAATGTGACAGAAAAAAAAAAATTAGGGAAGCAGATGTGGCTCGAGTGATTAGCTCCCGCCTACCACATGGGAGGTCCCTGGTTCAGTTCCTGGTGCCTCCTAAAGAAGACAGCAAGCCGGTGCATCAGGAAGGTGTGGCAAGCTGACACAAGAGACACAAGAAGAAAAACATAATGAGAGACACACAAAGCAGGGAGTGGAGGTTCCTGGGGCCTCCTAAAAAGGACAAGCAAGCTGTTAAGCATGCTGGGCAGGCATGGCAAGCTGATGTAACAAGACGATGCAACAAGAGACTCAAGAAGAAAAACACAATGAGGGACACAATAAAGCAGGAAACAGAGGTGGCTCAAAGTGATTAGGTGCCTCCCTCCCATAGCAGAGGCCTCAAGTTTGGTTCCTGGTGCCTCCTAAAGAAACAAGGAAGACGAACAGACACAACAAGTGCAAACAGCGAGGGGGTGGAGAAAAATAAATAATAAAATATTGTTTTAAAAATTAAGTACTCATTTAAAACAATGAAATAAATGGGATGAGGAGAATTATTAGCTGACAACAGAGTTCAACAAGTTTCTGAGAGATGCTATACAGAGGTCTGGTAACTAATAAAGAGGGTAGAGAGAGCCTTAGAAAATTACTGGATGACAGCCACAGAGGACTTATCTGTCCTGTAGACTCAGAGAGGCTTGGGACCTGGAAATGCCAGGTATCAAGTGGCATGAGAGTAAAAAAAAAAGCAAAGGTATTAATTGAAGGTATATATAAGAAAGCATTGGCTTCACACCACATATATCTCAACCAGGTAAAAAATTGGAAAGTTCTAACAAAGAAAAGTAGATTTTGGAAGATGGAAGACAGCCAGTCTGGGTACTGACTCTGCATTCTACCTTTGTGGGAGCCTCCAGAGTTATAACCAGCTCCTCATAAAGTGAAACAACTGGTCAATCTCACCCCTAAAAGAAAGCTCCAAGCACTTTTATTATCTTCATTATTTCATTATTAAATAAAAATGTACAAGCAAGGATGGCCAAGCAATGAAGGATGAAAACTGCTTAAGAAATATGTAAGAAAAGTACAAAAAAAAAAAAAAAACAGAAAAAAATTAAATAGGGAAAAACAAAATTCAAGAAACATAAGAGACATGGTAACAACCAATAAACTCAGAAAGATTAGAGAAGCTGTAGGGCCCATAAAACAATGACAGAATGCTATGAAAATGGAATAAAAGGAGCTCTCTTAGAAATTAAATATATGTCTACCAAAATAAAGTGTATTTTATAACAGTGTTTGGAAGTTTAAGGTTGAAAAAAATCTTCCCCTCAAAAGTCAAACAATAATAAATTAACAGAAAATGAGACAAGGAGGATCAATCAAGTAGATCCAAAAGTCAATTAACAGGGAGTACTAGAAGGAAAATACAGAGGATTGGGGGAGTTGGCTTAATGAAATAATAGGAGAAAAATCCACAATGAAAAAGGATGAGTCTTCAGAGTAAAAGGACTCATCAAGACTCCAGTGCATTCATTGTTATTTATTGAGCACTTATTATGTGCTGGCCATTGTTCTATGTGTTGGGTATATATCAATGAACAAAACAGGAAAAACACACACACATATAAACACATGCATATATACACACAAATATATATATACATATATATACATGCACACATATACAGACCTATGTATGTATATGTGTTTCCATATATTTTCCTTTTTATTTAATATGTTATATAATATAGGGACAATGAAGGAAGTTAAAGCATGATAAGAGGATAAGGAGTGCTTAGATGGTGAGTGCAGAGGAATTACAATTTTAAATAAGATAATCAGAATAGGTTAATATTTGAGAAAGTAATATCTAAGCAAAAGCCTGAGGAGATAAGAGAGTAGACCATGCAGATATCTAAGGGATATCTAAGGGACATCCCATGCAAAAAGAATAGCCAGTGCAAAGAATCTGAGGCATGTTCAAAGAAAGAGAAGACCAGTATGGCTAGAGTAAGATGAGCAAGAAGTTGGTAGATCAAATGAGATCAGAGCATTAAGAGGAGAGAGCACAGATCATGTAGAGGGTCTTATAGACCACTATAAGAACTCTGACCTTGTAACAAATGAAAAAAGACCCACACTTAGTTACATCATTGTTAAATTTCAGAACTTTTGAGACTAAAGAGAAAATGCTTCCAGAGAGAAAAAAATGGGTCCACTATAAGGTTTCAGGAATCAGACTGGCAGCCAAACTGTGTGTGTGTATGGCATAAAGAGACTTCCAAATTATCAGATGCCTTAGAAATTTTACCTCTAGCAAAATGAGGAAGTAGATCAAGAAAGAGGAGAAATGAGAAAGCAGATGTGGCTCAAGTGATAGGGCCTCTGCCTACCATATAGGAGGACCTGGGTTTGATCCCTGGGGCCTCATGGTGAAAAAGAAGAGAAAGCGTGCCTGTGTGGCAAGCCAGTGCCCATGTGGCAAACCGAGTGCCTGTGCAGCAAGCCAAGTGCCCGTGTGATGAGCTAGTGCCTGCGCAAGAAGTAAGTCATCAGTAAGATGACACAACTAAAGAGAGACGAAGGGGAGAGTCAAGGTGAAGCACAGTAGAGACCAGAAACTGAGGTGGTGCAATTGATAGGGAACCTCTCTTCACATCAGAGGTCCCCAGGATCGAATCCCGGTGAATCCTAAAGGAGAAAGACAAGAAGACAAAAAAAGAGAAATAGAAACAGAAGATCATGCAGCGAATGGACACAGACAGCAAAAACAGCAGGGTGGGGAAGGTGGATGGGAGGGGGGAAAAAAAGAGAGGAGAAATGGGATCTATAAACCAGTGAATATAATACAGAAGAGTCGTGAAGGGAGTGAAATCTCAGAATGACAGTTTAGTGGGAAGACTAGTGGGCAAACACCAGGTTGGAATGAGAAGATCTCCAGAGAAGAGAGAGAACACACAGAAAAGATGAAATATCTAAAAATGGAGAAAAACCTGAGGATTTGGTACATGAAATTGGGAGGGTGGGAGAGACAGAGAAAGAAAGAGAGAAGACAAGTTTTCCCATCTAATTTGATTCCAGGAAAATTCTTTCAGTGGTACTCCAATCAAAACAGTGAACGAATAGAGAAAGAAATGTAATTCTAACATATTTTTTTAACCTATATATTTCTATGACGATACAAATTAAAGAGTAGATATGACAGAGTGTGATAAACACCAGAACTTTTTCCAGAGGTCACTTATTAAAATTTATTTCTGACTGTTAAGGGGATTACCTTGCTAGAAAACTTATTGTTTAAGGTTTCAAATAAATAAATTTTATGGTATCCAGAGTTTCTAATCTTCTCATGCATTCATTTATTAATTTAAAAATATTTTGCAAAGTGCCTACCACTGAGAGTCTCCCAACATTTCAGTATCTATTATTAGCCTTTACAAAAATTACATGTATCATTTCCTTCTCACCCTCCTTTAAATATTCCCAATGGAACAAAAAAAGGCTCTTATCTAGACATCAGAGATGCAAACTGTTAAGGAGATAGCATCTGTGAAGTGGATTTGGCTCAACTGATAAGAGCGTCTGCCTACCACATGGGAGGTCCAGGGTTCAAACCCAGGGCCTCTTGACCCATTGATGAGCTGGCCTGTGCGCAGTGCTGATACGCGCAAAGAGTGCCCTGCCATGCAGGGGTGTCCTCCGCACAGGGGCGCCCCATGCTCAAGGATTGCGCCCTGTAAGGAGAGCTGCCCCGCATGGAAAAAGTGCAGCCTGCCCAGGATGGCGCCACACACATGGAGAGCTGACACAGCAAGATGACACAGCAAAAAAGAGACACAGTTTCCCAGTGCCACTGACAAGAATATGAGCAGACACAGAAGAACACACAGTGAATGGACACAGAGAGCAGGAGATGGGAGGGAGGGAGAAGGGGAGAGAAATAAATAAATCTTTAAATTAAAAAAATAAATTTTTTAAAAAAAGGAGATAGCATCCTTTTGTAGGCTGAATAATGCCCTCCCTCAAAAATGTATACACCTGTAGTAGTTTCGTATTATTAATGAATTCCAAAAATAGATATTGGATTACATTTGTAAACTGGCCTATTTACACATTAGGTTTTATTGGATTCAGAGTTTTCATTTTTACTTGATTAAATAATGAGGAAAGCTTTGATTGGGCCAAGTCAGGTAAAACTACATGGCAGAGCAGAGGAGTTAGTTGGAGTTTCGATGCTGGAGTTTTGATACTGGAGCTAGGGGAAGTAAACACACAGGAGAAGGAGATATGTGAGGAAAGAGAGAAGGGTTCAATAGACATGGCAAAGGTCCCTGGAAGAGAGACAAGCTGTTCACCTGAGTTGAGCCCAGAGAGAATTGAGCACCAGGAGAGAGACAAAGTCTTATCCCAGCCTACAGGTGATATTCGAAGAAGCTGGGAGCATGGAGCCTTAAGAGGAAAAGGCGGAGAAACGGACTTGGCCCAGTGGTTAGGGCGTCTGTCTAACCACATGGGAGGTCCGCAGTTCAAATCCCGGGCCTCCTTGACCCATGTGGAGCTGGCCCATGTGCAGTGCTGATGCGCGCAAGGAGTGCCGCGCCACGCAGGGGTGTCCCCCGCATAGGGGAGCCCCACGCGCAAGGAGTGCACCCGTAAGGAGAGCTGCCTGGAGTGAAAGAAAAAGTGCAGCCTGCCCAGGAATGGCTCCGCCCACACTTCCCATGCCGCTGACGACAACAGAAACGGACAAAGAAACAAGATTCAGCAAACAGACACAGAGAACAGACAACCGGGGTGGGGAGGGGGGAAGGGGGAGGTGGAATTAAATAAATAAATAAATCTTTAAAAGAAAAAAAAAAAGAGGAAAAGGCAAGTCGGAAGCCTTCTTGCTCTAACATGTGGCAACAGACTTTGGTGAGGAAAGTAACTTATGCTTTATGGCCTGGTAATTGTGGGCTTCTATCCCAAATAAATACCCTTTATAAAAGCCAACATATCTCTGGTATTTTGAATCAGCACACCGTTGGCTGACTAATACAACATCCTAATCCCCAGAGCCTGTAAATACATTACAGGAACTTTGCCAATGTGATTTAAGTATTTTGAGATGGGGAGATTATACTGGATTGTCCAATTGGCCCATTGTAAGCAACGGTCCTCATAAGCAAAAGAAGGAGGTAGGAGAATCAGGGGAAGGAATGTGATGATGGAAGCTGAGGTCTGAGTGTTGCAAGTGCTGGCTAAGGGTCATGAGCCAAGGAATATGAGCTATCTCAAAAGCTAAAAAAGAGGAAGAAGATTCTCTCCTAGAGCCTCCAGAAGCAATGCATTTTTGCTGACCCATTTTGAGCTTCTGACCTACAGAAGTTATAAGATAACAAATTTCTTTTGTTTTAAGCCACTAAGTTTGTGGTAATTTGTTATAGCAGCAATAGGAAACTAAAAAACACCCAGGGATGCCTTTTTTTTTCCTTCAACAGAGTCACACTAAGGTAAGGCATTTTCAGATTTTGCTAAATTGCATAACATCATAACCACCCTCATTTTGGACTATTTTCTACTAACTATAACAAATAGTATAGAATTTTCTAAAAAACGTTTGATTACTGTGCAAAGGGTATATGCAGTATTTAAATGCAGATATCTTTAAACCCCCATTAAAAGGACCTTACAAATTATTTTTGCCCTAGTTCCACAATTAGCTAAACCAGTGCTTAACCAAGTAAGTATGATTCCTTCTCATTAGAGTTATACGAAAGCATACAGAAAGCTTCCTCATTTGTAAAACAATGTTTCTGCTTGATGCAAATTTAATTTCTATAAAGTTGCCAATGTTCACTGATTCTTTTTTGCTTTCATTCCAACATTCATAATTTATCTTTCTAAAATTAGGTTGGTATAACTTAACTGCCTGCATTAATTTCTAAATAAGGAAATTGTGTGTTGGCATACAAAAGCTTTTTTAACAAATTGAGTTATCACACGATCCTAGGGCAAAATGTGAGTAATTCCTGTCAAATGATTGTTGCTAATTGCAGCTGCTATTTGTTTAAACATTATATTTTATCCTCTTGTTTGTGATAGTTATAGATTTCAAAAAGTACCATAATACTGTATTCAGAAATCAAGGATATCAGGCAATATGCAAAAACTTATCCTCAGAGTTCAGATAGCCAAGATTTTTCTATACTTAGAAATTGCCATCTGCCAGAGATGACATTTTCTTTCTCATGAATTCAATCAATCCATATTGAGGTACACGCCTGATTTTGCTGAAAGTATAAAGCTTTCTCTAAAGTTATCATATGTCTATACAAATCATAGCTTCTCCTCTATTGGTACATATATGGCAGTGGGTACTCAATTTTTGATAAAGCTGGAACATAAAATAACTCTATAATCAGAATGGTTCAATGGTTTGAAAACCAATACTTCTGGTCTTGATCTTCCTATAAAAGTTAAGAGATCAGTTTCTTATGACTTTTGCAATATTCTAGATGAAAATTAGTACTAAAATTTAAAGTTCTAAAATGTAAGTACCTGTGTAAATATAAGACCCTGTCCATAGTGTCTAGGATAAATAATCTGCTTTTATACTACTCACACATATTTTGAAATAGCCCATAAGAAACAAGGCTTAATATTACAGGTGTCATTCAAATCTTAAACAGTAGACTCTATATTTTCAGGATATTTAGACAGTGGGATGTGAGAGGGGTTGCTGTGGGACAGAAATAATTATAATCAGAACATAAGCTACTGCTTAAAAGGTCTTGAGAGAAGCCCAGTAAGAGAAACCTAAAATTCTGAAAGAGATAAAAATTAGCAATTAGAAAGACAGGGTTACAAAAGAAAAGAAAGACATCAGATTTGAGATCTGGTAGAAGACACAAAGATTCTCTATGTTTGTATGAATTTCTATGTTGGTGAAAATTCTTCTTTTCTCCTCCTCCTCCTCCTACTTTAGTTGAAGGAAGGAAAACTGAACAACTTACCAAGTGACATCCATTTTGGAACAACAGTATCTTCCTCTAACCTTCTTCAAAGGAGCAATGGTCCCTTGGCCTCTCAATGTCTCCAAGTTTCATAGCCTAACAAGATCCTGAGAAATATGATGTTTTTCGCCTGAGTTATAACCACTAACTATATTGTATGAAATTACTACAAACTAAGTAATATTAAGACTGGTATTATTCACTATTGAATTATAATTGATGCTCATAAGAGATTTCCAGTCATAGTTACAAGAAAAAGTCAGAAAACAATGTCATGATTATCTACAGTAGATGAAGCAAATGTATAACTATGAATTTTTTTTCAGGAGGTACGAGGGATGAAGCACGTGCTCAACCAGTGAGCTATACCACGCCACAAAAGTATTATGTTTGACCAGAGTAGGTAGAATGCTAACACTAATACTCTAAACTGAAATGAGAACTAGTAAATACTATCTTGGGCTTTATATGTTATTCAATACACAATATTGAACTATAATGCAAAGCTGGGGGAAGTACTTCTAAAACGAAGCAGAATTGCCACAAAATACAATCTATCATTTCCCAAAAACATATATATTTCCCTCAGAAGTCTCCCATCTGAGACACCCTACTTGAAATAAGGAATAAGATTTGTTCTCACAACACTGATATACGGAATAAAACTGATTTTGATTAATATTATAGTGTACAATACAATAGGAAATGCTTTTACCCCAAATACCCCAAACAGATTGAGGCTTTCCTGCCACAGAATATATTCCAGATACCCCAATGCTTTAAGACTGACATTGGCTACACAAATTTCCCCAAATTCTCAGTTGTCTTTCAGTGTAGACTGAAATGCATTTTGTGCTTGAACCACCTAGTTAAATGAAGCAGCTAGAAAAGAAAAAAAAAAATTCTAAAAAAAGACACCATTACATGCATCCAATGTGGAAAACAGTTGGGAGTTCCACAGAAAGTTAAGTATAGCATTAACGTATGACCTGGCAATCCCACTTCTAGGCATATACTCCCAAGAACAGAAAGCAGGAACTTGTACAGATATTTGCATATCGATTTTCAGAGCGGCATTATTCACAAATGCCAAATGATAGCAGCAATCTAAGTGTCCATCAACAGATGAAAGGAACAAAATGTCCTATATACATACAATGGGATAATATTTAGCCATATAAAAAGGAATGAGGTTCTCATATATGCAAGAACACTGATGAACTTTGAAGACTTCATTTGAGTAAAGCTAGACACAAAAATGACAGAAAATGTATATTCTCATTGATATGAAATAATTAGAATAAGCAAATTCATAGACTCAGAAACTAGAATATAGGTTACCATGTGTTGGGGTGATGGTAGGGAATGAGGATTTAATGCTTGGTACAGAGATTTTGTTTAGAGCACTGGAAAGATTTTGGTAATGAACAGTGGTGATGGTAGCTCAACATTGTGAATGCAATTCATTCCACTGAATTATATATTTGAATGTAGTTTAAATGGGAAATTTTAGGTTGTATATATGTTACTTAAATAAATTTTTTTAAATCACAGAACTGTACAACACAAATACTGAACCCTAATATTAACTATGGACTATAGTTATTAGTAATAATAATAACATTGTTTTGCTACTTGAAACAAAAGCACCACACTTATCCTAAGTAATAATAGGAATAGCTATATGTGGGGAGGGGATATAGAAACCTTGTACTACTTTCATGATTTTTTTCTGTAAACCTACAACTTCTGTAATAAAAAATTTAAACATTAAAAGACTACTAGATAGAATAAAAGTTAAATTAAATTTGTCATTTATAAAGAGAAAATCTTTCATTGCTTTTTTGCAGTTTGTAGAGTGCTCCTGAAAGGATCTCTATTGTGAGATCCAAAAACCTCTGAAACACACATTTTTTTCCTTAAATTTGTGGCTGACTCTTTGGCGTCATCATTTGCCCTGATAAACTGTTATAAGGCTATTTATGGTCAATACATCCCATGTGGCATAACTATTCATGAATTTGCAGAAAGAGTATTAATATGTTTGATTAGGGAAAGAGATGTGGCTCAAGTGACTGGGCTCCCATCTAGTGACAGGGTCTCCTGGTGAAGGCAAGTTGGCCCACATGCTGAGCTGGCAAAATGAAAGAGACAGAGAGGAGAGACAATGAGAGACACAACAAACCAGGGAGCTAAGGTGGTTCAAGCGATTGAGTGCCTCTCTCCCACATCGAAGGACCCAGGATTGGTTCCCAGTGCCTATTAAGGAGAAGATGAGAAGACAAGCAGACACAGAACACACAGCGAATGGACAAAGAGCAGACTACGAGTGCAAACAACAAGGGGGGTGGAAAAAAATGAATAGAATAGAATAGAATAATAGAATAAAATAAAATAAAATAAAAGTTTGATTAAATGGTGCTGCCTCGGATCCTACTATGGGGACAGGAGTCACATGATATACAGAATATATACTGTATTATCTTTTTAAAACCCCAAATTCCTGAATTTTAAACACTTCTGGCCTCAAAGTCTTGGATAAGATTTTTGAAATGTATTTTAGATCCAAAGGAGTTACACTACAAAGCAATATAAAATATCTTCCGTACTATATTTATGTCAAACTAGTCACATAGTTCTCTGACGAAAGCCTAATTTTATTAATTTTTTAAAATTTTCATGTAAATATAAATTTTTTAAAAGCATCAGGTAGGCAATAGAACAAGGGTTCCTAAAAAATGAAAAAAAAAGTGTTTTGATTTGTGTATTTTTAAAACACTCTTTGTACAATCAGAAACAAAGCCGATTTTTCAGGAGCTCTTTTTTTTTAACCACAAGTTAATTATTGCTTTGCTTTTCACTGCATTTCTCCATCCCGGAAAGGTCAGCTTAAAGAAAAACAGGGAATCAGACTTGAAAGTCATTTAAGATACTGGCTTTAAAACAATGCCAGTATATCTTTCTTTCCCAGCACAAGAAGAAAGGGGGACCACCTTTATAATTCCAGACTAGTCTATATAGTCTTTAAACTATTAATAAGTAAACTATGGTGAACAAGGAAAACAAGAAAAAGATTACCTGATTTTAATATTACTACTTTGAAGAAAAGCATCACCTCAACAAAAACATAAGCTCAATGACCCTGAGATAAAAATCATCTAAAATATCATGGCACACTGGCAGCTACCTAAATTCCAAAGGGATACCATTTCATACTAAACCAAAATTTAAAACATGATGTACGGTGTCCTATAATTCCTTTGGAAACTCTCCGAATTTAAAACAGAGAATGTGATTTTATAAATAGATATTAAAACAACCTAACACATTTAAAAAATATAAATTCCATTTTTCTGGTCTATTCTTCTGGAGCATGATTTTAGAAATTTGGCATTCTGTTGAGAGGGTCAGTATTAAGTAGATCACTAAATTTAACTGTTTTCTGTATTTAAAAAGGACAGAATTCAAATTGCAGAATAAAACAATCAGAACAGCAACAGTGCCATCTTTTGACAAAATCAGAAAGTGATTTCTCCTCCTTTCATTAATTCCTCATAATTTATCATCAGGAGAGAAATGAGTTCTTGTCACTCTTCTGTTGTAACTTGTTTGAAGTTTCAGTGACTACTTCGTCTACAACAATTTCTGGTGCTGATGTAAAGCAATCATAGACACCCGTACTTTAAAAAAATTAAGATTACTGCTAAACAGTGCTATGATTAATATACTTATTCCTCATCTTTATTCATGTCCATTTAATCCCCACTACAGTAGCAAAGTAACAGCTACTATACCTTTGGATGAAATATGGGTGAAGGGAAGAATCAAGTTAGACTTAAAAATTCCTTTATTGCCTCTTCTTAGAAACTCTGGCATTACACATCTTTAAAATTAATATTGTAGTTGTTTTAAACTAAAAATGAGCACGAGAGTATCAATCCGAAATGGGACTGACTGTCCTTTAAAACCGTTTAATATTCAATTAAAAATTTTAGAGATTCTGTACCCCTCTTTATAAGGCTATTTTAAACTTATGTAGAAAAGAAAAACAGTTATATATTAAGAATGTGAAAGATGTATAAAAAATACTGACAGTCTTTTTATCACACTGCAAAGTGACAAACTAAGACCAAAACTGATAAGGTGAATGCTTCCAGAAGACATTGGACAAACAGCACATATTTCCCCAGGAGTAAATCCTTACTCTTTCTTTAGACTAGAATGATTCTGAATAAAAGGAAAAATGGATTTGGTCTAGAAATCAAACATGATGCAGACTGCTATGTTCAAAGAGTAAAGGACACATGATAAGCCTAGCTAATAATTAATAATGCTACCTTATGTTTATTTGGTGCTTAAAGAGCACTTCACACATAGTCTGTAAGATGCATGGTAAATAGTCTGACCCAATTTACCAAACCTAGGATCACAAAAGACTGGCTTGCTCGAAGTTTTAGAGCTACTTAATGCAGCACAAAGACTGCTACCTTAATCTAATCCCAGGAAACAGACTGCAAGCTTTAACACTGTTACATACCCTGAAGCAAATATTAAGCCTGCTAAAATAAGTATCAATCTGGGGCAATAAGACATAGGATGCTAGATGCATACATTTTATCATCCCAATTGGTCCCAATACTCACTGAAGGTAAAGAATCACAATATACCTTTAGGCATTTTTAATATAAAGAAACTAAGAATTAATATGTCTGAAGCTATGACTCTGAGAAACTTGGGTTTGGAAACAGGGCCTTTGAATATTTGTCATTTTATAGAGCACATAATCCTTGCTTATTAAAACACTGTTGCACAGCATTTACAATGAGGTAAACGAAAGCAATTACCTCTTCTGAGACACAGCTTGAACCTCTTCATCACAGACTGTCATTTAAAACATGGTTTTAAGGAATTTTAACATATCAGACTGAAAAGAAACTCAAAATAGTTAATCCTTATTAAAACCCCAAATAATTTTGGTAATTCAGTTAATCATAATTTGTATTTGTTTTCACAACTCTAAAAGGTGGATAAAAATATCCATTTTCCTCAGAAACATGTTGAAAAAATGAGTGCACAATCAGCTAAATCAAAAGGAATCTAAGTATTTGATTGTCATTAATCCTCAACTTCTTGAAACATTCTCCCACTTTGGATTTCCTGGACACTACTCTTTGTTCATCTCCTACTTGTCTGAAGTTCCCTTTTAGTCTCCTTGCTTTTCTTTCATCTACTTCCTATTCCTTTAATATCAGTCTTTCCTAGAACTCAATATTTTGTTCACTTTTTCACTCCCCCCGCCCAAAGCTAAGTGCTTTACATGTTATCTCACTCCATCTTTCAATTAGTTTCTGAGGCATGATATATTATTTCTCCTTTGCAAATGAGAAAACTATGCAAAGAGAAATTAGGTAAATTCTATAAAATCATACAGCTAGTGCTGCAGTTTGATATGGTTACGAATTCCAAAAACAGATAATAGATTATGTTTGTAATCTGGTCTGTACCTGGGTGTGATTAAGTTATGACTAGGGCTTTGATTGGGCCACATTATTAGGGGTGGGGACTCATAGATATAAGGCATGGCAAAGGACAGAATTGAGGGTTTTTGATGTTAAGGGTTTTGATGTTGGGAGTTTGATGCTGAAGCCTTAAGCTGGAGCCCTGAGGAGTAAGCTCACAGAGGAAACAGAAGCAAGCCCCAGGAAGACAGAAACCCTGAACCCAGGAAAAAGAAGCCTGAGGAAGGGAGGAAGCCAGGAAGCCTGAACCCTCCCAGACGTCGGCAGCCATCTTGCTCCAACACATGAAAATAGAATTTGGTGAGGGAAGTTAACTTATGCTTTATGGCTGGTATCTGTAAGCTCCTACCCCAAATAAATATCCTTTATAAAACCCAACCGATTTCTGGTATTTTGCATCAGCACCCCTTTGGCTGCCTAATACAGCTGGTTAATGTCCAAACCAGGATTCAAATCCAAACAATATAGTTCTACAACTCTGGCTCAACAGTCATACTTGATGCCCTCTTCTCTTTCCCACTCTAGAGGCAGTCACCAAATTCTATCAAGTCTCCCATTGAAAATATCTTGCACCTCAGACCACCTGTTTTTATCTTCGTTCCATTCACTTAAGTAAAGGCCTTCATCATCTACTTCTTGATTATTGTAAAATATTTCAAATCGGTCTTCATACCAAAGGATTTTTCTTGTTTATCCTCCTTGCATCCTTCAGTATTATCTGATCAGGGGCAAATACTTCTGTTTCCAATGCTTGTTCTCACTTCCTTCCATAGAAATAGAATTTCTGTCTTAGTCTGCCAAAGGGGTACCAATGCAAAGGACCAGAAATCTGTTGGCTTGTATAAAGGGTATTTATTTGGGTAAAAGCTTGGGTAAAAGCTTACAGTCCCAAGGCCATGGAAGTCCAATTCAAGGAACCATAAGAGTTGCTTTCTCACCAAAGTCAGCTGCCACATGTTAAAGCAAGATGGCAGGCAATCTCTGCCTGGTCTCTCCTTCCCCTCTGTGCTTCTTCTTCTTTTTGAGCTCCATGGGCCCAGCCTCTTGAGGCTTCATGCTTAAGTGATCCTGTTGTCTTCTCTCTCCTAGCATAGGGATTGCTTCTTTCCCAGCCTTCTATTTCAGTCTTGCTGTTCTGCACTTTTCCTGATTTCAGTTGTAAGCTATCAGGCAAAATAGCTCATCTCTCCCCAGGGTCTCAGCTAATTGAGCCTTTTTCTTTCTGTTACATGGCAGGATCAAAAATGACAGCACTCTCTCTTCCTGTGTCTGTGTACTTTAAGTTGTCTGTTTATATCAGACCAGCAAGGGGGTGGGGATACAACCTGAGTCATGCCCACTGAAGTAGTCTAAAAGCACAAAACAATCTTATCAAATAATCTAATCAAAGTCATTCAGCTGAATTTAATGCAATCAAGGGTATCTCAGCCAGAAGAACAGATTAGTTTAAAAACAATCTTTCTCTTTTTGAGATTCATAAAATCATCTCAAACTGCCACAGACACATAGTTGTCCACCTAAAGCAACATTTCCTAAGCTGTACTGCAGTAAAGGTAACTATATGTCTAAGTTTGACCCATGACCCATAATTGTGAGTGGAAAAAATAGGTAAAATTTCTAAGGTTATGCTCTTTCACTCCTTCCTACTAGCTACAATGCAGATTAAATAAAGAGAGCTGGAATACCCACTTTGGATTGTGAAACTGAAAGGTAGATTGGGCTTAGATCCCTGATGACTACGTAGTTACCAGAATAATTCTGCCCATACTTTTATTTAAGTACTGTTATATTTGAGTCTTTCTCTCTTTTTCTCTCGTCTCTCTCTCTCTGTTATGCTGGCAGAAAAAATATCTTAGCTGATTACCATATTTGATACCAAAAATGTATGCAAAATGTACTGGCTCATCAATCAGGCAAGAGGGGGCAAGATCATAAATATTAGAAGTTAGAAACGCTGTGACTCTTAAGCCATGGTAAAACATTTAATAACATCATTGCTTATGATATCTTGGGAGACAGATCACATGCCAAGAAAGCTCATATAAATCTAGGGTGACTTGAAGAAAACCTCAAAATGTTAGTATTAATGAGAAGAGACTCAGGAAAGATGTGGAGAATGTGGAAGCAGAGATGGAAAGAATACAGTTATTCTAAGGAAAATTCTCTGCCTCTGGATTATAATCTTAGTTAAGTGAGAATTCAGTAATTAGGGCCTTGCAGGATTGAAAATCCAGAAAATTTCTATGATACAAAGTGGAACAGCGATTTAAAAAAAAAAAAAAAAAAGGTGGGTCTGAATAGGTAGTAGCTCTTTCAAAGATAAGACAGCTGACTCAAGCCTTTCTCAAGTACTTCTGAGTAAATGTTCTTTTCCAGACAATGGGTTTCAGCCCCAAAACAAAGATGCTGCTTTTATACTTCACCCTATGAAGTCCCCCGCAAAGTAAGGGAGAACCAGAACTGTCAGAGCATAAAGGCATTCAGATAAATAACCACTGTTCTCAGCTTAAAAACCAGATCTAGTTCACATCCTGGTTACCTGCATATGAAACCCACCAGAAAGAAACAGACCAAAAGCTTAACAAGTTTTGGAGGAAACTGTATAGCCAAAGTAACCATAACCCAAAAAGCCTTTGTTTAAACTTTAAAGAAATTACCCAATTTTAAAATACAGAAAGATGTAAGAAAGCTGCAAAAGCTATAAAGCACTTATGGCAGTTTGATATTACTTATGAATTCCAAAAAAGATATTTGATCACGTTTGTAAATGGTCTGTTCCTCCAAGTGTGATACCCCTTGATTGTATCAGATACGGCTGACATGTCTCTAATTTAAATCATGTTAACAATAGGGCTTTGATTTGACCTTGTCTTTAGGGTATGTAGGGTTTAATCCCCACCCCTTTGCTTGGCTGATAAAACTGACTCACACGAAAGTAGATACCCAGAGAAGATACACAGGAGAACTCAGAAAAAGACACAACAGAGGAGAGAACTTAGTTTTGATGCTGGAGTCCCAGAGAGAGATGAGCCTGATAGTCTACAGCTGACCATGTGAAGAGACCAGAGCAGCTAAGCCAGGAAAGAAATGAGCCCTGGGAAGAGAGAAGAGCCTTATGCCAGCCTACAGCTGAGATTAGAAGAAGCTGGGACCACAGAGCCTTAAGAGGAAGAAGGAAGGCTGAACCCTTGCAGATATCACCCATCATCTGGCTTTGATACGTGGCAAATGGCTTTGGGTAAGAAAGTACCTCATATGGTACCTTGAGTTGGATGCGTAAAGGCCGTGTGACTGTAAGCTTCTACCCTAATTAAATATTCTTTATAAAAGCCAACAGATTTCTGGTACTTTGCATCAGCACTCCCTTTTGGCTGACTAATACAGAACCTAAGACTAAACACCCCCTGTCTCTTATTAGCAACAAAACAAGGATACCCTTCTCACTGCTTCTATTCAGCATTGTCCTAGAGGTCCTAGCCATTACAAGAAGACAGGAAAAAAAAGAAATAAAAGGCATACAGATGGGAAAGGAAGAAGTAAATCTGTCTTTGTTTACAGAAGATGTGACTGTAGAAAATTTGAGGGAATCCACTTAGGAAAAAAGCAGACATACACACACATGAAAACAAAACAAAACAAAACACCTCCTAGAACTAATAACTTATTTAGCAAGGTTTCAGGATACAAGATGGTTATAAAAATATCAGTTGGATTTCTATAAACTAGCAACAACCAAATGAAAGCTATAATTTTTTAAAAACATATTATTAATAGTAGCATCACAACCATAAAACACTTAAAAATAAATTTAATGAAATATGTATAAGATCTCAACACTGAAAAATGACAAAATATTTTTAAGGTAAATTAAAGAGAACCCAAATAAATGGAGAGATATACCAAGCACAGGGGTTAGAGAACTCAATATCTCAATTTTTCCCAAGTTTGTCTATAGATTCCATCCAATCCAATCCAAAATCCTAGAGGCTTTCTTTGTATATATTGACAAGGATTCTAAAATTTGTATGGAAATGTAATGAATTTAGAATAACAAATCAGTTTGGGGAGAAAGGCAAAGTTGGAGGGCTTATATTAACTGACTTCAAGATGAACTATAAGGCTACAATAACCAACACAGTGCTCACATAAACAGATAAATGGAATAGAGTTCAGAAATAGACCCATATTTATAAGCTCAACTGATTTTTTAACCAAGGTGTTATACCATGCATTCAAGAGAAATGGAAACATATGTACCCCCCCACACAAACTAGTAAAAGAAAGTTCATAGTTGCTTATTCATAATAGTCAAAACCTGGAAACAGCCCAGAAGTCCATTACAGAACAGATAAGCAAATCCAGGTATACTTATATGACGGACATACACTCAATAATAAAAAGGAACAAATTTCTGATATACATACACAGCAATAAACTCCAAAAACATTATGCTAAGAGAAAGAAGTCAGATAAAAAAGAGAACATGCTGTTTGATTCTATTTTTATAAAGTTTGAGAATAGGTAAAACTAATATAAGTTAAAGGAATCAGAATATAGATAAATTTGTTGAAAGGAGAGTTATGGAAATGTTCTATATCTTGGTAGGGTTGTGGGTTACTCAGACATACGCCATTGTGACACTGAAAATATATGTAGCTCTTAGTATACAAGTTACAGACCAACTGGGACAACTTGTATGTGGGGCTGTACCCTCAGCTCCTCCAGTTCTTAGGTGATTGTCCTTCAGCTTCTCTGAATTCTGGACCAGGTTTCTGTTCAGCTCCTTTGTGAAATGCACCAGCTTTTCTGCAGGTCACACTCATCATCAAAGTTGAATGCTTAGTGGTGTTAAGAGAACTATGCAGTTTTGGTGAGAAGAAAGGCATGGTTCCTGTTTTGTCCTTGTGCTAACTGCAAGCCCTGCTAACTTCAAAACTAGCACTAAAAATAGGGGCAATAGACTTAAAACAGACTATTTAACCAGCTCCCATGATTGCATAAGGTCTAATTCTTATCATAAATCTCTTGCATCACTTGCAGGGATTCTTCTTCTCTGAACATGGATAGCAATATCTCTGCTCCTTGTGGATCAAGACAGATGCTGTTGTGTAATTAACTATCAAATCAGAGTTAAAATGAATTCTTTCCCTCATCCTTCGAGATGCTTAGCATGTTTTAATGGTTACCTAAATTATTCTTCACAAAAATCAGAATTTTTCCTTTGCCTAGACCAGGTGAACATTTACACATCTTTTAAGATCCACTTCAAATCTCACATAGTCTTGGAAATTCACTGATTCCACATGGAATTTTCCCTTCCTCTGTTTTTCTCAGGCAATAATCTATTAGCTCTTTGAGAACAGAGTTCATGTTATATTCATTTTATATTCTTTATATATAGCAAAACAAGAATGTATGTTCTTAAAATATATTTATTAAATGAATAAATGAATGCTACCTTAATATGAGGTAGATCAGGAAGAAAATTGAACAAAACAAAAGAATACGTTTAATTGCAACAACGTGAAAATTTTGTGTGAGTAACAGCTCAAACAACTCTTAGTTTATAGCATAGAAGGTATAGGCCAAAGTCTTTATTTAGGAAAAAATAAATAAATCATTTGCCAACAAGTAATTTATGAAAATGAGAAAGAATAATTTTCCTCTTGCTAACATGAGTAAATGGATAAAAATCTAGAGAAAGCAAAATAATTTTTAAATGAAGGTTACTACTTGACAATTGTGATTACATATCTCATTTGAGTGGAATAATTGTTAACTGTTAGTACGTAAACTTGACTCAATGGAACACCATGGACACTATTTCAATACTGAAGTATGTGGTACCAAAAATGACCTTATGACATAACCACATCTTTACCAAATTTTATGAGCCCCTCCCTGATGGTCTTGCCTCTGAGATAATCCTTTTTTGCCTCTTTCTAACTCTAAAAGACTAATTTGTCTACACTTCTTTTCTTTATTCTTCTAAGCATTTCTTGGATTTTTGTTTCCTTTACATTTCCTTTCAAATTTCGTAATTATTCTCAAGTTACACTGTTTGATTCTAGTATTCCTTTACAGTTTTTCTATTTTTGTTCCTTTTCAGCAGTTCCCATTTCTTTCATTTTTCCACTGCCTGTTTCTCATCATTTTACTCTGTATCAGTTTACTATTTCTGCTGGCAAATTGCAGTCTGGGCAAAAAAGCAAATAATCCCTACTACTATTATGTGCTGTGACCAAAGAAAACATTAAAGTGAAAAGTTGAAGCTCATGTACAATTGATCAAATAAATGCAGATTCAAAATTAAGTTTCAGGTACTATAATAATCTAAATCACAGATATTTCTATGTTGATAGTTACCTAGTGCTATTATCAGTTTTAAAAGTATTATTTTACAAGCCTTGAGGGTACTCTTCATTGTGTTCACAGTAAGTAATCAAATTCCTAGATATCAAACTATTCACTATCAAAGTAGTTCTGTAAATTCAAGGTGAAGAAACATGACAGAGTTTGTTATTTTCAGAGTTACCATAACCAGCAGCTATTCTTTGTCAGCCTAAAAAACAAAAAACAGTGTTGATAATTATCTTCTCTCCACTGGCAATAAGTTTTTACCTTAAAGTAGGGATTTTTTTAATATAGTATGGGTAGAACAGAGTAATGACATTAGACATTTCTGAAATAGATTATAAATTACAAGTTTTAACATTTATTATCGATTTCTACTTGGAGATTTCAAGTTTACTACATGTTCTCAACTTCTCAATAGTGAGTTACCTCATTAATATGGGTATGAAGGGATGGGGTTAAAAACTCTCTGCTAAGATTGTGTGTAAAGAATCCAGTTGCTTAAATTAGCAAAGAGTGACCACAGACCACATTAGGCTTGTCTAACCTCAAGATATAGTCTTTGATTTAATATCAAATATAGTCTATTCACCCATACAAAGAAAAAGGAATAAAAAGGTTTCAAGAAAACCTCGAGAGTTGACCTGATTTTGGTCCATGGTAAATGTGCTTATGAATAAAGAGATACTGTTTATCATTGTTTTAGATGATTTAAACTTTTTTTTTCAGTAACAATAAACTTTGTTTAAATGAAATCCTGCAAGGTTAACCAGAAAAAGACACTGTTCCTCTAGTGGGATTTAGTATGGACTCCGATGCTCTCCTGGCCATCCCTCCCTTATTCTCCCAAAATGGATCCTAAAACACTGCTACGGAACCCTATGTCTTTACAGAGCAGAGTTTGAAAACCATTGTCCTAAATGACATGGGCAAGAAACCCACCAAATCTTTCAGATTTCCCATCTCCTCCAGCCTCTTACAAGGTCAAAGGAAAGTTCTCACAGATCTGAGCTCTGTTTCTTTGCTTTGCAGCTCTTTGAGCTCTATTTTCAAGTTGTTCCTCATGTTTGGAGTTTACTTTTGTTTACTGTCTTGGTCATGGGTGTCAGTGGTTCAAAAAGCCTTCTGAATTTCCTTCAGGGATTCTGGTCCACTTCATATTCAAACTCTATGATGTTTGTTTACATTTGTCTTTGGACCAATGGCAAAATTTCACCAAAGCTAGTCTGTCTAACCAACGGCCAATTTGGGGAGTCTTTTGCACCAAACTTGTATTAAAACAGTCTCTAAATTATCTCAAGATAATCAGGAAGTAAAATCCCAAATGCATACCTCAAATTCCCCTCAGTCCATACTTTCTGCTCCACCACCGCTTTTTCTCCTTCATTAGCTTACAACTCTGAGCCCACCACCTCTTCCTCTTCTCAGCATCCAAACTTCCTTTCCACTCTAAGTCCCACCTTTAACTGGCTTGCAAGATAAAACCTGGAGAAAACACCAACTTTGATGGCACTTGGAGGACTGACCAAATTATCTTTACTCCTTGGTCTAAGGCTGAACTCAAGTCCATACCTAAAGAATTCCTTAAGTCAAAGGAAGACCCTCAAAAACTGAATGAAGAATTTTGGATCTCCACTCATTCATATAGTATTCAAGTCCGGAGAAGCCCCAAATTGGATTAGATGGCAAATTAGAAGTACTCAGAAAAAGATATGACCATTAAATAGCTCCCTTCACTCTAGAGCAAGCAAAAATCCAATCTCAACAACTGTTAGATGCCAATCCTAAGGCCTTTTCCAGCAAGACTGACTGGCCCAAGGCCCAAGGCTGCAAGCAAGGTAAAGACAAACCTGTCTTTGATTTTCAAGAAAAACTAGCAAAAATGTTACCAAACACTCCAGACTATCCCTAGATGAACCTGGAGCTAGAACTGCTTTTAATGCTATGTTTATCAATGAACTAAAGGCCAACCTTGTTACCTTAGAAAAAAGGTACTTTCAAATCAGTCCCAATCTGAGGTGCACTAGGACCATTCACAAAAATGCATTATTTCCTACTTTATGATACTCCCATAGTTAACTTATTAAGAGGAGATATATTACCTAAATGGAAATATGAAATTAGGTTTAATGAAAAGGGGGTAATACTTTTATTCCTGCCAAACCCAGAATCCCCTTTAGAACATGAAGAACATTTATGTCACCTACATACCTTGAGTACAGAAACTTGACCCCACCCTAAAACAATCAATAGATACTAATTTCCTGTCCTCCATCCCTGAAGAGTTATGGTCTCAAACTCCTACAGATGTAGGAAAAATTAAAAGTGCAGAAAAAATTTTAGTCCATACATGCCCTTCCAAACCACTTCCCAAACTTTCCCAATATCCCCTCAAATTAGAAGCCATTAGAGGTTTAACTCCCATAAATGAAGACTTCATACAGTAGGGTTTAATAATCCCATGCAGTATCTCCTGCAATACTCTTATCTTCCCAGTAAGAAAACACACAGGGAAAGGATGGGAATTTGTTCAAGACCTAAGAGCAATAAATAAAATTATTATTCCTTGATTCCCCATAGTTCCAAATCCTCATCTACACCTATCCCAGATTCCCCTTGTGATATAGTTTCTTTGGCTGTTCAGGCAATTATCATGCAATGGGTTGGCTTAAATAATGGGAATTTATTAATTCACTGTTTTGAGGCTAAGAGAAAGTTAAAATCAAGGCATCATTAAGGCAATGAATTCTTTCTGTAGACTGTGGCATTCTGGGGCTGGCTGCTGCTGATCCTTGGTCCTTAGCTTGTCACATGGTAAAATGCATGGTGGCATCTCCTGATCTCTCCCTTTTCTTCCAGAATCCACTGAAGTTCACCTTCTGGCTACTCCATCTGTGGCTCTCTTTCGATCTGCATTTTGTTCTACTTATGAAAGACTCCAGTAATAAACTTAAGACTCATCCTGATTGAAATGGGTCACCCTTAAACTGAAGTAATCTCATTAATAGTCCTGCTTACAATGAGTTCACACCTATAGGAACAAATTAAGTTTAAAAACATGTTTTTCTGGGATACATCACACCAAACCACCATATCCTGGGACTACACATTTCACTATAGTTAATCTCTGCAGCGCATTCTTTAGAATATCAGTTCAGCCTAATAACAATACATATTCACATTCGCAAAAATTAAAAACAAAACAAAATGAAAAATAAACAAAAATATAAATATTCACATTCACATGGAATGAATTACAACATATCTGGACTGTTATGCTTAAAGGATTCACGGAATACCCCAGTTACTTTTCTCAAATCCTTAAAAATGATTTACAAGACACAATCTTTCCCTTAGGCTCCACTTGTATACAATATATTGATAATCTCCTTGTATGTTCCTCTAACAGACAAATATGCCTGTCAGGTTGACTCACAATATTTACAACAACAATTAGCCTTAAAGGGCCATAAAGTTTCTAAAGATAAACTCCAATTCATACAACAAGAAGTCAATTACCTATGACACATCCTCTCCCATCAGGCGACTCTTTCAGATCCCAAAAGAATCTCTTCTATATAAGACTTTTCCAAACTCCAGAAAAAAAAAAAAACAACTGAGAGGATTCTTAGGTCTTTGTGTGTATTGTCAGAACTGGATACAAAACTTCTCCCTTCTATTTCAACTTCTCTAAGAACTCCTAAAGTATACTGTACCTTTGAGCTGGAATCAAAACCAAATTGATAACTTTCATAATCTAAAGGAAGCTCTACAAGACATCCCTGCCCTTGGTCTACCAATTATGATCTCCTCCTTCAGCTGTACGTTCATAAAAGAAAGGGAAATGCCTTAGATGTATTAACCTAAGACCATAGTGAAATCAAGAGGCACACTGTATGTTACAGTATGCAATTAGATCCTGTAGCCTGGCTATACCTAGTTTCTGATCAGTGATTATGACAGCCAAACTAGGTGAAGTCATGGAGTAATCAATCAAAACAACAAACAGCCATCCACCTCATAGCTCCAACAATCATTATGCCAAAGCTTAGCAAGTTAAGCTTCAGCATAAGGGGGGAAATGATGTGGGCTATGGGTGGGAGGCTCTTTGTTCTGACTTGTGGGTGTGGGATGGTGAGAGGCTGCTGCCCTTCCCTTCGTAACCATGGCAACGACTCCAGTCTCAGGAAACAGTTTATCAATGCAAACTCTATAAACTTTAAATATTCAGGGAAAATGCAAACCAAATGTGCTAAAAGCTTATCTAGAATATATAAAGTCCATGCTAAAAGCTTACCTAGGATGTGGAAGATATATGCTAGTTCAAGCCTATTGAGAACTGAAACAAAAGAACCATTTGGCCTTTCCTCTCTGTATAAAAGGGACTCAGAAATCTTGTTACGGGCTCGGGTTTGCAACAGAAAGCTCCTGAGTCCGGCCGGCCGTCAATAAATCATTTTTCCTTCTCAAAATCATTCCTGAGTCCTGGCCTTTCTATATGCAAATAATTGAACCTAGTATCAAATTCTACAACAATGGCAGATACAGTAGATCCAACTTGAACTTTTTGTTCCTCAGGCTGTAGAATCCTTGCTTAGTTCTGCGCTAACTCAACATCTCTGCTTTTGAACCTATGCTCTCCTCTCTCTTCTCCATATGCATTAATAAAACCTACACCCTAAATCCTACCACTCTGCTCCCACTTACTGATGAAAGAGCACTCTATTATGACGAGGTAAGAAAATCCCAAAAGACAACCCAGACCTAATCCTATTTACTGATGGGTCATATTTAAAAACTGAAGCCCCAGATAACAGATGTCGAAGCTGGATATGTAGTAACTACCTTAACAGAGGTTCTTGAGAGCAGTTCCCTTCCTAAAGAAACTCCTGCCCAACAGGCACAATTAAGAGCCCTTACTCAAGGTTGTCAAATAGATAAAGGTTTGAAAAACAAACATTTACACTGATAGCAGATTTACCTCTGATGGAGCACAGGATTTTGGTTTGCTCTAGAAACACAGAGGGTTCCTTACCTTCTCTGGAACTGCATTAGGAAAAATCATGTCGCTAACCTATTAGAAGCTCTTTTGCTCAAGGCTATTGAAGTTATCAAAGCTAAAGCTCACACCCTCAATTCAGATGGAAAGCAAGGGAAATAACTGGCTGATCCCGCTGCTAAAGTGGAGAGTATGGGCCATGATGTGGACCATTGACCATGAGGTGCAGAGGTGCCCAAAGATGTACTTGCCAAATGCAATGGATGTGTCATGATGATGGGAGTGAGTGTTGCTGGGGGGGGAGAGATGGGGTGGGGGTGGTGGGGTTGAAGGGAACCTCATATATATATATATATTTTTAATGTAATATTATTACAAAGTCAATAAATAAATAAATAAATAAATAAATAAATAAAGTGGCAGCCCAAGCTCTCTCATAAAAACTAGTTGAGCTCGGTAGGCTGCATCAAGCCTCCCTTGCAAGAATTGGCAGCTCATAATGAGAAGGGCCTATGGAAGGAATCACGTTGTAAATTAGACACTAATAAAACACTTGGATAGGACCTAATAGTCATCCAGTGTTACCAGATACCCTAAAAATATCAATGTTCTGAGCACTTCATTTACTCAACTCAGAACAGCCAAAATGATAGAAATAATGGGAAAATACTGGTGGGAATGCTTTTGTAAGACCACTTGCCAGGTCTATACTTCTTGGCAAATATATCAACAATACAAACCAGGAAAGCTGTCAAATATTCCTATGGGACATTTCCCTTTACCTTCTGGGACAATGTTATCTGGCAAATGGACTTTATCCAGATTTCCCCTTCTCACGAATATAAATATGTGCTATATGTTCTCTCACTGGGTAGAAACCTTCCATTGTAGATGTGCTACTGCCTCTTTTGTAGCCAAGAAACTACCTGAAAACATCATTCCAACTTGGAGTGCCCCCACCAAACGTCATAGCAACTTAGACACTCATTTTACATGATAAAGAAATATACAGAGCTTTCTCTGTATATCAAAGGTTGCACTGTCCATACCACCCCCAATCTTCTGGCATGGTGGAAAGCACCAAGAGCATAATCAAACAACCATTGGCCAAACTTAGTGATTCTCTAGAATTACCCTAGCCTAAAATACTTCACTAGTCTAGCTCGAACTTCACTCAATCCCATTCAGAAAACGTAAACACACACCACATGAAATTATTACTTGAAAGCCTTTATTACTTCACATATTATTTATAGACCCTAATATTTACTCAACAATACCTATTTAAATTTTGTGAGGCACTAATGAACTACTCTTGTGCTTGCTTCACATGTTGAAGCTTTTGAAGGAGACATCGCCTGACTCCAAAAGACCCCCAAAATTTGCATCCTGAAGAATTTGTGATCTGGAAAATTTATCAGTTAAAAAACTTTTCCGAATCTTGATAGAAAGGACCTTAACAGGTCCTCCTCCCCAACCGATGTGCTGCTAAAGTTGTTCTTGGCTGTAAGATATACCTAGCTCAACTAAAATGAGCACCATCTAATGAACGGAACAGTACAATCACTGGTGACTTCAAACTCACCCTAAAAGAGAGTTTCAGATCACCCAGAAATATACAAAAACTGATGTGGATAGCTTTCCCCAAGACTAATCGATCAAGAAACAGGCTTTTTTTTTTTTCACCTTCTCATTCTCCTTTCCTTTTCTGCCTGGTCCCTTGTCATTAGCTCTTTTTTTCACCAGCCATACAAAGGACTGCCAACCTGGGCAATGATCTACATGCAGATTGCTAAGTCTCACTAAGTTAGACTCCACAGAAGGACCCTAGTTATTGGCCATACCCATAGACATTCAGACCTGGATAGACAAAAAAGGGCTTATTTTGCACAGACCAAATATGGGACAAAAAGAATGGGCACTCAAGAGGTAAATATCAGAAATGGCCACCTTGTTGGACTTATCTTACTCTTGAAGGAAAGATAGCCTCCACAGCACAAATGCCTAGATTATAAAGAATTTCTCTCTTTGCATAAACAATGATAATTGCAGTGGACCTTATCTAAATAGTATCCCAGCAACCTCTGCAATCAGACCCTTTGGTACAACCAAGAAGAAGGCAAATGTTATCCTCTCTACAATGACACGATAATCAAACAGGGCTCTGATGATGATGTACCTGACACTTACGACTTCAAAGTTAAATGAAATGGACTTTTCTACCACTGGAAACTTTTCAGGATGTTGGAATATCTGTATTGTCCTTGTCTATAACTCTGGTAATCATACTATCTATTTATCTAGACCAATTATCTGGCCTTGCTTGGACACAAGTCCCTAACAGTACTTCACTCATTTATAACTATTCACACAACTACACCACAACATCCATTGTTCATACTTCACTAGACTTTGCCTATAAAGACTTTACAGACTTTGCCTATAAAGATGCAAACTCCTCCATATCTGGAGGTCAAGAGAAGCACAAACAAAACCCCTGGAATATGGGTAGTACTTTAACTCTCAGTTTGGCCAGGATAAGCTATTTATTTTTATATGGAAAGAACACATATGATAGCCTTAAAACCAGGCTGGAGTGGAACTTGCACAGTAAAAGCCCGAATCCCTGATCTAGAGAAGAGGGACCAATTAGAAACAAAATATGTAGCCAAGGGAAGCGGATGTGGCTCAGTGACTGGGCTCCCATCTACCATATAAGAGGTCCAGGATTTGATTCCCCAGGCCTCCTGGTGAAGGTAAGCTGGCCCACAGAGTGAGCTGGCCCAAGCAGAGAGCTGGCCCTTGTGGAGTGCTGGCCTGCACAAGAGTGCTGGCCTTCACAAGAGTGCTGGCCCATGCAGGTATGCTGGACCACACAGAGTGCTGGCCCGGGTGGAGAGCTGACACAGCAAGATGATGCAAGAAAAAGAAAAACAGAGGAGAGACAGTAAGATATGTAGCAGACCAGGGAGCTGAGGTGGTGCAAGAGATTGCATGCCTCTCTCCCACTCTGGAAGGTCCCAGGACCAGTCCTCAGTGCTGCATAAAGAGAAGAAAAGCAGACACAGAAGAACACACAGCAAATGGACACAGAAAGCAGCCAGTGAGTGCAAAAATAGCAGGGGGGAGGACAAATAAATAAATCTTTAAAAATATATATATGTACCGAGCTAGAATCTTTCATTTATCAACTCAAAAACCATTTTAGACCTAAGCAAAACACTTTAGAATATAGCCCATTAACTGAAAGACCTGATATTGACTGGAAATATCTGAGAACTATATTTTAGTTTCATGGAGTTACTCAATTTGAGAAAATTATCCAAAACGTGTCCAAAACTATTGAGTACACCTTTAGTATTACCATCAAAGCATTAGAAAACTTACAATTTACTTGACACAGATAGCCTAGGGAAGGTTGGCCTACAAAACTGTAGAATAGTCAATATTTCACAGCCCTTTAAGGAAGGACATATGCCCTCTTAGGGGAACAATGCTTTTATGTAAATCAATGTGTCTAAATTGAATAAAATATTAAGGAAATCAAAGAAAAGATTCAGATACTTCAAAAACTAGAGATTCCCAGGGCTTATGGTTTATTTAGGTGGTTAAATATTGGATATTGGGGAGACTAGATTAGAGGCATATTTTGAATACTGTCAATCTTTTTCCTCCTTATAATTATCACAGCATCTTTAATTCATTGTTTTAGTAACAGAACAATGACTATGGTTCAATATCTCTCCTTTAAAATCATGTTGGTAAATCAAGCTTTAGATCTCGAGGCATGTGCTTATGATCCCTTACAAGACAAAACCTCTAATAACAACTTTTGCTTACCACAAAATATTGTTGCCCCAAATAATATTCCTTTTATATTTTTCATCAAGTTGCTGGCCTTTGACAGAATTCATTTTCCCAGCTTGCTGCAATTGGCTAGAGTTCCACAACATAGTCTCTCTTTTATGGCACATGACACTGGACCTTTCCAGCTATATGGATGCACAGGCACTGTGGGACAGCATTGTTGGAAAGCACAAAATCAATCTGCATCAGGAATGCTTTCTACAAAAGATCTTGATGAAAAAGAAGATACGTTAAAGGAACTCTAAACTAACCTTTAGGACCTGGGTTACAAAATGGCTCCTGGCAAAGGAGGCAAATAATGTGGACACCTTATGCTGTCATGTTCAGATTTCAGGAGTGCATAGCTTGGAGAATGAGTCTTACAGGAAATAAGACAAGAAAAAGAGGCCTAAGTTCTGATTAACCATTTTCAGACAAGTTTCCTTCCACCTCAATATTCCAATAAACCATTAGAACAGAACTTGCCTGACAACCACCATTTCCCCTCTTTTTTTTTTGGACTATAAATTCCCAGTGCCCCTGGCTGCTTTGGAACACCTGCTTTTACTTGGTCTTGCCCAATTTGCAAACTGTTGTACTGTAGTTAAAGCTCTCTTCTTTCGATTTGCAGTAGCAGTTCTTTTGACAAATAAGAATCAAAACTTGTTATTTTCAGAGTTATGATGCTTATTGAAATGCAAAAGAATCTACAGACATATTTACACTTAATACACTTGCAAATCTTGTAAAATACTACAAATTGGTCAAAATACTTCAAGTTGATTGATAAATTTAGTACAATTCCAATAAAAATAACAAAGTTTTCATGATACTGGACAGTTCATAAGAGGTATACAGAAATGAAAAGGGGTCAAAAGCAGTCAAGATGCTCTTGACAAAACAAACAAACAAAACACCATGAGAAGACTTGTCCTTGTATATTATGATATTAAGATTATAATTATTAAGATAATGGAGAAGTAGCTTAGGAACCAATGAAACAGAAGAAAAATGAGATCCAAGCTAAGGTGGACATCTTATTTATGACCAGAGTAACATTAGAGAATACCAGGGAAAAGACAGAATTTTCAATAAATGCTATTGGCACAATTGGATATGCATATGCCAGAGAGAGAGAGAGAGAGTGAGAGAGAGAGAGAGAGGGGAGGAGAGACAGAGAGATAGAGAAAGTAAGAGAGAGAGCAAGAGGGAGGGAGGGAGTGGGAGGCAGCAAGGGATGGAGAAGGATGGAGAGAGAGGAAAGAGAGAAGGACAGGAGGAGGAGGAGGAGGAGAAGGAAAATAAAATAGATTCCTACCTCACACAGTTAAGTAAAAATCAATTTCAAGCATATGAACATAAATGTGGAACTAAATAATTTCCAGGGAAGCAGCTGTGGCTCAATCAGTTGGGCTCCCGTCCACCATATTAGAGGCCATGGGTTTGCATCCTGGGGCCTCCTTGTGAAGGCAGTCTTGCCCGAACACCACGGAGAGTCACCGGCCCACAAGTGCCCGGGAATGCCACCAGCCCACAAGCACTGCAGAGAGCCAACTCAGCAAGGTGATGCAATAAAGGGAGACAAGTTAAAAAAAACAACAACACAGAAGAAGTGTGCAGTAAATGGATACAGAGAGCAGACAACAAGCAAGGTACAAGGGGGGGGAGGGAATAAATTTTAAAAATTTAAAAAATAGAAGAATTCACAGCAAGTGGACATAGAAAGCAGGCAGTAAGCAAGCTGCGGGGGGGGGGGGGGGGGAAGGGATATAATAAAATAAAATAAAGTAATAATCTCCAGAAAAGAGATTATTTGGAGTATAGAATTATTTTTTTCATCAGGACCCAAAAATTGTACAGGGAAATTAACAGAAACAATGAGGTACATAAAATGTAATAACCTGAGGGACCTGGGAAGATGGCATCAGAGTAGATAGGCAGGGCTCAGCTCTCTTGCAAAAGCAGTGGAGGAGAGGCAGAAACTGTTCAACAGAACTGCTTTGGGGATCTGCACACAGGAGACTGCCATGCACATCATCCAGGAGTGAGTGGAAAAGAGGGACAAAGAGAAAAGTTACTCACCCCTGTGGCTAGGAGCAGCACCCATACCCCACGCTTGAGGTGAACTGCCTTGGTAAAAAAAAAACCAGTGGCTGATGGTGGCAAATTGAGAGGGGAATGGACATATTCCTCACTGGGAAAAGCGAGGATGTGGCAGAGGGCTGAGTGTGATTTCTATTCAGTAAATTAAAGCAGCAGTGCCCTGCTTTGAATTGTGGCTCTAATCAGCTCAGAAACACAAGCCAAAAGAGATTGAAAGTAACTCCTCTGTGGAAAGGCTCACCAAAGAGTATCATTTGCTAGCAGGTCTAGAAAGTGAAGGAAAAAAAGACTTTCTGGAGTCTTTCTTGTCCATATACCAAGGCTCTCTTGGATCTGGTCTGAACCCCAGTAGAGGTTCGATGCCCCTGTTTTAATAGCTTAAACAGGGTGATTTTTAAAGTTTTAGAATAAATTGAACCAAAAATCAAAGAAGAGCCGTGAAACAAAACTGCTTGGCAAGGGAGAGAAACTGACCATTAGAGTACATTCATTAACACAATCAGATGTTTAGACAACAACAGAAAATTACACGACATACTAAGAAACAGGAAGATACAGAGATAAGCCCAGCCAAAGTAACAAGTTGAAACTTCTGACAAGACACAGGATTTAAAACAACTAATCAGTGATGTTCACACAAATCTCCTAAATCAAATCAAGGAGTGAAAGGGAAATATGGCTAAAGAGATAAAGGATATTAAGAAGACACTGGATGAACACAAAGAACAATCTGAAAGCTTGCAAAGAAAAGTAACAGAACTTATGGGAATGGTAGACCCAGTGCATGACATTAAAAAACAGTAGAGGCATATATCAGCAGATTAGAATTGGCTGAGGAATCAATAAGTGAATTGGAAGATAGAGCATCTAAACTTGTAAAGACAGAAGAACGGAAAGAAAAGAGAACGGAAAAAATTGAACAGGGTCACAGGATATTGAATGACAGTGTGAAATGAATAAAGATAAACATTAAAGGTGTCCCTGAAGGAGAAAAGAATGGGAAGGGGGCAGAAAGAATATTTGAGGGACTATTTCCTTACCATTATGAAAGAAAGAAATATCAATATCCAAGAGGGACAACACACACCAAACAGAATAAATCTGAATAGACCTACTCCAGGAAACCTACTATTCAGAATGTCAAATGTTAGAGAAAAAGAGATAATTCTGAAAGCATCAAGAGAAAAGTAAAATGACAAAATAAACAAAATAACACCAAAGAAAGTGAAAGGACAAGTATCTTATTATATCCATAGAATACATTATCATGGGTTAAACTACTCAGGTATGGGCATATTAAGGCTCTTGGTACATAGTATTAAATTGATTATCTCAAAAAACATAAAGTTATACTTATATATCACTGTATGAGACTTTGAACTGGATCTTGGGCCATGAGTCGTCATTATCCAACCAAGAAAGGCAGGGAAATGTAATACAAAGAGAGAGAATCATGCAGGCAAAAGAGGCATGAAAGAACATAGCATGTTGACAAAATTGCATATAGTTCAATGTGACAGGAATATAGTGTATACAAAGGCAAGTAGGGGACACTAAATAAAAAACAATAGCCAGAAAAATCTGGGCTTAAGTATTTATCTCTTATTCTTCCTATTCTTTTAAGTTTTTTTTTTTTTTTAAAGATTTATTTATTTATTTAATTTCCCCCCCTCCCCTGGTTGTCTGTTCTTGGTGTCTATTTGCTGCGTCTTGTTTCTTTGTCCGCTTCTGTTGTCGTCAGCGGCACGGGCACGGGAAGTGTGGGCGGCGCCATTCCTGGACAGGCTGCACTTTCTTTTCACGCTGGGCGGCTTTCCTCACGGGTGCACTCCTTGCACGTGGGGCTCCCGCACGCGGGGGACACCCTTGCGTGGCACGGCACTCCTTGCGCGCATCAGCACTGCACATGGCCAGCTCCACACGGGTCAAGGAGGCCCGGGGTTTGAACCGCGGACCTCCCATATGGTAGACGGACGCCCTAACCACTGGGCCAAAGTCCGTTTCCCTCTTTTAAGTTTTTATGTTAAATATCATACATTATATATTATTATATATTATATAAATATATACATAAAAATGTATAAACCACAGGAGAATAATATACAATTTGTAAAGCAAGCACTCATGTAATCACCACCGAGATCAAGAAACAGAACACTACTAACCTCTTGAAATTCCTGTGTTCTTCTCATTTATATTCTCTATATATTTTGCCTATTTTGAATTTCATATATTATGATGTTTTATGTATATCTTTGTATCTTGTTTATTTTGCTCAACATGATGCTTGTAATACTGTTCTTGTGGCTATAGTTATTTACTCTTACTCTGTAGCATTCCTGCTTTACAACATCACATTTTTTCCATTCTATATTGATAGACATTTTGATTGTTTCCATTTTTAGCTATTATAAACAATTCTACCATGAACATTTACACTATTATATGCATGGGTTTATCTAGAATAAATGCGTAAGAGCAAAATGGTTATGTCACATGTAAGACAGACACCTATTCAACTTGACCAGATAATTGCAAATGATTTTCTCATTTGGTTGTACAAGCTTACATTCCTACAAGCAATCTATGAGAATTACCATTGTTCTGTCTCATTGTGGTATTAATTTGTATCTCCCTGATTTTAAATGAGGTTGAGCAGATTTTCCTATGTTTATTGACCATTTGCACCATTTTTTTTTCAAAGAGTGTGTTAAAGTCTTTTGTCCATATTTTTCTTATTGATTTGTAGGAAGTCTGTGTGTGTATATATATGCACACTTGTCAGTTATGGGTGTATTGGGAGACAATTCTCTATAGGTCTTATACTTCAACATGTCTGCAATAAAGAAAGATATTGACTACCCTTTGTTTCAGACTTTTTGCAGATTTTTGTACAGCAAACAGCCTTGGAAGAAATAGTCTCCCTTTGGAACAAAGGGGAAGTTTGCTTATAGTTTTGGAAGATAAAGAAAATGTCTCACTTTGTAGCAAAGGTCAGTCATCTTTACAGTTTGTTATAAAAATTTCAGTTTCACTAAAGCTTAGGGCTCCTCTCTTGTAATCAACTCATTGGATGTACACATGTCATCTGGCTTTCTGCGCATTGCCTTGTGGGAATTAGAACTCAAAGAACCAATGCAAAAATGCTGAGCCTTTGGCTACTGCTATTGCTTTGAGTACTAAAATGAGTAGAGTCCATTGTCTCAGATTAGGGAAGCTTCATGTCTTCTGCCAGCTCCCATGAAACTGGCAGCCTAAGTTTTTGCTACAAATAGGGTAAAATATCAGATCCTTCAGTTTTTCATGATATGGTAATAAATGTCTTTTCCCACATTGTGACTTGGTGGCCTGTCTCTTCACTTTCTTTGGTGTTATTTTGTTTTGTTTTGTTTTTTGATGAGTGGGTTTTTTGTTTTTGTTTTTAATTAGCAAAGATGCAAGTTTATAAAACAATCATGCAAACTGTATTAGTCAGCCAAAGGGGTACTGATGCAAAATACTAGAAATCTGTTGGCATTTATAAAGGGTATTTATTTGTGGTAGAAACTTCTAGTCACAAGGTCATAAAGCCTAAGTTACTTCCCTTACCAAAGTCTGTTGCCACATGTTGGAGCAAGATGGCTACTGATGTCTGCAAGGGTTCAGGCCTCCTTTTCCTCTTAAGGTTCTGTGGTCCCAGCTTCTTTCAATATCAGTTGAAGGCTGGGATAAGTCTTGTCTCTCTTCCTGGAGCTTATTTCTCTCCAGGCTCAGCTGCTCTGCTCTATCCACAAGGCCAGCGTAAACTATCAGGCAAATGATCTCTCTTCCCAGGCCTCTGCCATGTCTAAAGGAGCTTTCTCTCTTTCCTTAAGTATCTGCTTCTCTGTGTTCTTCTCCTGTATATTTACTTCCCGGGGCTCCACTCAAAATGCCAACTAACTCCTATGTCTTCATGTTTTCCTACTGATGTAGCCCAATCACAGCCTTAATCATAATTTAACCAAGTAAGAGTGAAACGTGAGTCCACTTTACCCAGAGGAACAGACCAGTTGACAAACATAATCCAATATCTATTTTTGGAATTAATAAATAATACCAAACTGCTTCATATACCATGCAGGATTCCCATACATCACCCCACCACCTTACATTGTTGTGAATCAATTGTTACAAACGATGAAAAAACATCATCAAAATACTGCTAACTATAGCCAGTATCTTACATTTGGTATATTTGTCCCACAAACCACCCTATTATTAACACCATGTATTAGCAGTGTATATTTGTTACAGTTCATGAAAGAACGTTCTTATATTTGTACTCTTAACTACAGTCCAACCCATTATATCCTAGGTAAGTGAAAACTTTTTGACATTCTCCAGAAAGCCATGCATCATAAATCCACAGATTCCAAATTGTGTTTACCATAGGCAATCCTTACCAGTGACATTCTGCTGAAAGCACACCATAAATAAGATCTCTCCTCTTAGCCAAACTCATTAGCCTATTTACCAAGGAGATCAGTCATCAACATGTTTGCAAAAATTAAACTAGATACCCTACCTTCTTTCTTTCCCTGTGATTGTTCCCCTGGAAATTAGAAGAGAAAGAGATCACAAATCAGATGTTATAACTCCTTTCCCAAGGAGTTTTCAAGCTTTTGCATGGATCATTCAAAACGCTGGTATTTTAATTCTTGTTAGGCTATGTTTCTGTAACTATTTTTTACATTAGTTAGATCCAGTAAAAAAGAGAAGTGGTTATTAGGTACTCCTAACTTCTTGAATGAATGAATTTAACATGCTGTAACCATGCCAAAAACATGTTTTCAAACTATTTAATAACTAAAATATTCATAACAAATTAAATGGAAGAAGATATTATTAAATCACATATCACTATGATTCTTATTATTGCAAATATTATATGAAGTCAAAGGAAATAGTCAGAATTGAGGAGTCCAACTCCTGGCTAAAAAACAATGTGTTATTTTTTAGACCTGACTATAGGCAATTACAAAGGCTTCACTTGGCAAGCTTCAGGGGAGGAAACTATCCTCCACACATCAAACTTGGCACACAGTCAATGCATTGCAGTCTCTGAAGGGAGTCAAAGTCAAGGATGTAGGCTGGTCTCCTAGCCAGTCATGCTCTGATACATATCTGTATTCCTAGCTCAGATGCCTCCATTCATTGGTCTCAATATTGGGGGCTCAAACTGAGAACTTCCTCAGGTACCTTTACTGAGACCTCCTCATTGGGTTGAGGGAAAAGAAGCCTTGAAGACACTTTTCTTCATTCTGACTTAGTTCTTTTCTAGTCCCAGCCTTGCTCTCATACCCTACACCCCCATCCCCAGCCTCTGGGTCTATAAAACCGTAGGTACCTTTTGCTCAGGATTCCCATGGCAATGAGATGCTTCCCCATGTCTATGTTATCCATCTGACCCTTGCCCAGTATTGTTCCATGGGGAAAAATGGAACAGTAGGGGAGTGGGCACCTTTTCCAAGTTAGCCTCTTGCTTATACTGTTGCAATAAGTGAATAAAGCCTTGACTGTTAACTTCCATTTTGGCTTGCTGTCTTAGTTACTCTAACATCTACCAGATCAGCTCTCTCAGATCAGCTAAGTTCTTGACAAGTATTCAACAGTTTTCTTCTAAGGGGATCATGGCTGGCTTATTTTTATACAGCTACAAACTATAGCTTTGGATGATTTCAAATATTTTAACAATTTCATTTAATGTGGAATATTTTAATCTGTAGGCTCTTGTTAAAAAAAAGTATGCACTTTGCACAAATTACAGATTTTAATCCTAGAGCCTCTGACTACTGCTACCAAACTAAAGAAACAGGATGAAGAGGAAGCGAAGAAGAAGAAAAAGAAGTAATTTGCTTTTATTTTCTGGATTCCAAACATATGACTAAGCATACAGTGACAATATACTAAATTAATGGAAATATTTGAAGTTTAAAAAGAAAGTAAAAGATTAGAAAGGCACAGGACTTACTTCTTTTCTAAAAAAATAGCTAGAGGACAGGCAGAAACCAGAAAACTATTCTAGGGCTTAGGAAACAAGGGAAAGGCTAAACACCACCCAGAAGAGAGAGGTGCAAAGAAAGGAGTCTCAGTGGGGAAAACCTGTTTATAAAGCTGCAATCACAGGTGCTGCTGCCCATTCCCCCACCCTCAGAAGCAGACAGCAGTGGATCCTCCAGCCCCTGTCCACCTGTCCAGAGGTTACAGACTGAGGGTGTTGTGGGGCCCCATTTCCCCAAAAGGGGACAGTGAAATGGACACAACCTATGGCAGATTCAGATTTTGGCCAGTGAACTTGGTCTGGTGCATCCCAGGGGTTACACACTTCCACACCAGGTGGGCCACGACAGTGTTTGGCCTGGGAGCCGGAAGGAAGCTAGATAACTTGCCTTCTCAAATATCCTCCTTGTAGACCTAGAATGGTTGCTGGTGATGCAAAAGGAAGTAGAGATGAAACATATTTTCTCCCTGGGAAAAGGGAGGGTGCAGCAGGCCAAGGGAAGAAAGCAGCTTCTGAGAAAGTTTGATTTGGGAGGCTTGGCTCTGAATAGCCCACCCTGCATTGCTTCTGCACTACCTGTCCAGGTGGAGTTCCAGTGAATCTTTCCTAGGGTGTGGGATCCCAGTAGAAAAGGCTGTCAAGGAGCACCATCTACTTAGCCCCACTCAGCTAACATGGAGGTGAGGAGGGTCAACCAATATGCTGGGGGGCAGAGAGTGCCTACAACTGAAAGCAGGAGAACTGCATCCAGCATCCATGTGGAATCTGAGCCCCCTCTTGATATAGATGTGGAGTGGACACAACCATTCCAAGGTCCACAGGATGGAGGAATAGATATGGATTAGAGTGGACTTACTGATAATCTATTCATGAACTATTGTGATTAGTAATAGAAGAAAATGTGGCATTGGTGTGGAGAAAGTGGACATGGTGGCTGCTGGGGGTGGGGGGTAGGGGGAGGAGATGAGATGTGGGGGTGTTTTCGGGACTTGGAGTTGTCGTGGGTGGTGCTGCAGGGACAGTTGCCGGACATTGTATGTCCTCCCATGGCCCACTGGGTGGACTGTGGGAGAGTGTGGGCTATGATGTGAACAGTTGATCATGGGGTGGAGCGGTGCTCAGAGATGTATTCACCAAATGCAATGAATGTCTCATGATGATGAAGGAGTTTGTTGTTATGGGGGGAGGAGTGGGGTAAGGGGGGTGGGGGTATATGGGACCTCATATTTTTTTAATGTAATATTAAAAAAAATAAATGACAAAAAAAAAAGGATCGCCATCTGCTGGCAGACCAGGAAAGTGCATGCAAAAATGGGGAAAATAAATGAATAAGTAAGAGGCATTCTGGAGTCTTTACATCCCCCCACTCAAGGCCTTTGGAAACTGGTCTGTACCACATTACTAGGTCCATAGTGCTGATGTGAGCAGATAAACAGGGGCAAACCTAAAGACCTAGAACAAGTAGAACCAAGAATCAAAGAACAGTGGTAACACAGAGCTACTCAGCAGTAAATCCCTAGGCAAACTGACCATCAGAGTAAACTCACCATTATAATCTAATGCCTAGATATCAGCAAAAAAATTACAAACCATACTGTGAAAAAGAAAGATATGGCTCAGGCAAAGGAACAGATCAAAGTTCTAGACGAGACATAAGATTTGAAACAACTAATCAGTGACGTTCATGAAAACCTCCTAAATCAAATCATGGAGTTGAGGAACAACATGGCTAAAAACATAAAAGACATTAAGAAGACACTGGGTGAGCACAAAGAAGAATTTGAAAACTTAAACAGAAAAATAACAAAGCTTATAGAAATGAAAGGCACAATAGGTGAGATCAAAAATACAATAGAGGCATACAACAGCAGATTTGAAATCATAGATGAAAGAATCAATGATGTAGAGAACTGAACAGCTGAAAATGAAAAGAGAAGAGAGAAAAGAATAGAAAAAACTGAGCAGGGTATCAGAGAGGTGAATGATAGCATGAAGTCTACCAACATACAAGTCATGTGAGTTACAGAAGGAGACTAAAGGAGAAAAGGGCAGAAAGAGTATTTGAAGAAATAGTGGCTGAAAATTTCCTGATTCTCATGAAAGTCAGGAATATACATGTCCAAGAAGTACAGTGTATGCCAATCAGAATAAATCCAAATAGACTTACTCCAAGGCACATATGACAGAGAATGTCAAATGCCAAAGAGAAAGAAAACATTCTGAAAGCAGCAAGGGACAAGCAAACCATCTCATACAAGAGATATCCAGTAAGATTTAGTGTAGATTTCTGATCAGAAACCATGGAGGCAAGAAGGCAGTGGTATGATATAATTAAGATACTGAAAGAGAAAATCAGCCAGCCAAGAATCCTTTATCCAGCAAAACTGTCCTTCAATTATGACTGTGAGTTTAAACTACTCACAGATAAACAGAAATAAGAGAGTTTGTAAACAAGAATCTGGTTCTGCTGGAAACACTAAAGAAAGTCTGTGGCAAGAAAAGACAAGACAGGATAGAGATGATTGGAAAAGAATACAGAAGTAAAGACTATCAGAAAGGGTAATTAAAAGAATAAAAAGGGAAGCAGACATGGCCCAATGGATAGAGCATCTGCCTACCACATGGGAGGTCTGTGGTTCAAATTCTGGGCCTCCTTGACCCATGTGGAGCTGGCCCAGGCACAGTGCTGAGGCATGCAAGGAGTGCCGTGCCACGCAGGGGTGCCCCCCACATAGGGGAGCCCCACGTGCAAGGAGTGCGCCCCGTAAGGAGAGCCGCACAGCACGAAAGAAAGTGCAGCCTGCCCAAGAATGGTGCCACACACATGGAGAGTTGACACAGCAAGATGACACAACAAAAAGAAACAGATTCCCAGTGCCGCTGATAAATATAGAAGCAGTCACAGAAGAACACACAGTGAATGGACACAGAGCAGAAAACTGGGAGGCTGGGGAGAAATAAATTAAAATATATATATATATATATCTAAAAGAATAAAAAGACAGATAAGATATGACATATGAAAGCCAAAGGATAAAATTGCTGATGTAAGTAATGCATTTAAAGTAATAAGATTGATTATTAATGGATGAAACTCTCCAATCAAAATACATAGGCTGACAGAATGGATTTAAAAACATAAGCCACTCATATGCTGTCTTTAGGAGACTCATCTTAGACCCAAGGGATGCAAATAAGCTGCAAGTGAAAGGTTGGCAAAATTTCTCCTTTTCTGCCTATCGATTTCCAGTATCAGATATAGGCTGGGATAAGTCTCATCTCTCTCCCAGGGCCTGTTTCTCTCTGGACTCAGCTGCTCTGTTATAACCACAAGGTCAGCTATAAACTTTTAGGCAAACGGCTTGTCTCTCTTCCCAGGGCCTCTGCTGTGTCTAACATAGCCTTCTCTCTTTCCTCATGTATCTGCTTTTCTGTGTACTTACTTCCCTGGGATCCAGCATTGAAATTCCAAACTCTGTTCTCTGCCATGTCTTTTCTTTGTGAGTCTCTACCAACCAAGGGGGTAGGGACTCAACATCCTACTGACTGGCCCAATCAAAGCCTTAATCATTATTTAATCATGCCCAGAGGAATAGACCAGTTTACAAACATAATCCAATATCTATTTTAGTAATTCATAAACAATATCAAACTGCTACCCACACAAATAACCTAAATTGGCTCTGCAAGAAATATGGGAACTCAACAAACCAAATCACAAGTAAAGAGATTGAATAAATCATCAAAAATCTTCCAACAAAGTCCATGACCAGATGGCTTCACAGGTGAATTCTACCAAACATTTTGAGAAAAATTAACACCAATCCTGTTTAAACTCTTCCAAAAAATTGAAGAGAAGAGAAAATTACCCAACACATTGAATGAAGCCAATATCACCCTAATATCAAATCCCAGACAAAGATACTACAAGAAAAGAAAATTGCAGACATCCTCTCTATTGAATGAAGATGCAAAAATTCTCAACCAATAACTTGTTTGTGGTGATGTAGAATAGTACAACCACTGTGGAAGTCTGTTTGGCCGTTCCTAAGGAAGTTGAAGTGACCCGGCAATACCATTACTAGGTATATACTCTGAAGAATCAAGAGCAGGTATACAAACAGACATCTGCACACTGATGTTTACAGCAATATTATTCACAACCATCAAAAGATGGAAACAAACCAGGTGACCATCAACTAATGAAGGATAAACAAACTGGGGTATATACACAAGATGGAATATTATTCAGCTGTAAGAAGAAATGAAGTCATGAATCATATGACAACATGGATGAAACAGGAGGATATTATGTTGAGTGAAGCAGATCAGACACAAAAGAATAAATATTGTATGATTTCATTATTATGAACTAAATATAACGAGCAAACTTATGGAGTTAACGGCTAGAATATAAGTCACCAGAAAATAGAATGTGGTTAGAGAACAGAAAGCTGAAGTTTAATCTTTGCAGAATTGGTCAAAAGTTGTTTGTAAGCATTTGGAAATAAACAGAAATGGTGAAAGCATATCACAGGGTTTGTAATTAACAGCACTAATATATGGATATGATAGTGGTTGAAGGTGAAGTTTAAGGACTTTTATATCACTGAAGGAAAACTAAAAAATGTGAATCCTCTTGTGAAAAATGAGTATGGCTAATAGAGCATGTATGCTTTTCTCTGAAACAGAACAAATGTATGTTAATTTTACATGAGGTTAATATAAGGGTGTTTGGGGGCAAAAATACAACCAAAGCATGGACAGTGGTGTATAGTAATTTATTAATAATCTTATGTCAATGGTAAAAAAACAAAGGAAGCATGCTAAGTGAAAGAAACTAGAAAAAAATACTATACAAAATATAAATGAAAAAATATTACAGAAATGGAACTAGACTAGCAGTCATGTATGGCAGAAGAAGACTAAAGTTTAAGAGCTGACTAAGGGGTAGGGTTTTTTGTGTTTGTTTTTGTGTTGTTTTTTTTTTTTTAATAATGAAAATGCTCTAATATTGATTGAAGCGAGGAATACACAACTCTGTGATTATACCAAATGCCACTGATAGTACACTTTAGAGATGAACTGTATGATTAATGACTATGCTTCAATAAAACTGGTTATAAAAGGGAAAAAAAAAAGTAGTGGTAGAAATCTTCCTTTCTGTTAGAAACCATCCAAAGATTATTTTCCCAATCTAAACACACCAACTTTTTGGTTGCTATGTTGATGAATGATGAAAGCCTATGCTGCACAGTCACTAGGTGTCCCTTAGTTCAAGAACAAGACAGAATAGATGTTGGTGTTATTTTTTTATTATTATGTTTCTTTTAAAACACAATTTTTACTATCAGAATACCAATTTTTAAGGGCTGTTACCTGGATGATTTATACAAATTCACAAAAACTTTACTAAATAACTTAAGCTCCTTTTCAGTGAGTTCACAAATTGCATTTTATTTGTCAAGTACTGAGAAAAGAAAACCAATAGGGGTTAGTATTTGAATGTGATTGATTTCCTCTAAGGAAAGGAATGACATGATACATTACTGCAATAAGATACCTATATTTTTGTTATAAATCATACTCTTCAGTTAGGGCTTTTCCACGTAAAAATCACATAAAATTCTCTTGCACAACCATCAAGGCCACTTTTTAAAAAGAATATATACGTATCATTTTCAGTATATTTTCCCACTCTATTTTCTTTAATATATTTAAATATAAATCAGGCATAAGAATTTGATTGGAATAGCATGTAAAAATGCCTGGACTCAAAAGTTATTTTGAGAAATGACAATAAAGGTAAACTTTTAAATTGCACTCCATAAATAGAATTGACTTTATGTTCAATTATCCCTTATCCTTGTCCATTATCCTCATAGCCCAAAAATGGTTTGGGAGACAAATGTAGGACAGAGAATTTTACATAACTTATATCTTCACATGTAGACAGTTTGAAGTACTCTCATGAATCTCAAAAAGAAAAAGATTGTGTTTTGAACTAATCCATTCCTGTGGATGTAAGGTCCTTTTGATTGACTACATCAGTGAGGCATGACTCAAGTTGAGTCTATACCCTCTTGCTGGGTCACATATAAACATAGACACAGACAGAGGCGCCCAGGAAAAGGGAGCTTTGTCAATTTTGATCCTGCCATGTGAGAGAGGACTTGGGGACTGCTAGCAGCCAAAGCTTAAGCATGAAACCCTTAAGGAGCTGGGCCCACAGAACAGTTCAAGGCTGAAGAGACAAGCCATATGCCTGATAGCCCACACAGAGCTCAACTTAGCAGGAAAGTGAGGAGCCAAGACTAAGAAAACAGTCCCCAAAAGAGAAAAGCCCTATGCCTAATCATTCATACATAGCTGGGCTCTGAGAGACAGTAGATTCTGGAGGGGAAGGTAGAGACCTTAGCAGAGATCACCCGCCACCCTTTACCAACTTTGCCACATGGCAGGACACCAGGATTACCAGAAGCTGACTTTGGTGAGAAAGCATTTCTGGTGGTGCTTTGATTTGGACATTTCACGTCCTGGAACTATAAGCTTTTACCCTAAATGAAATTCCCATTTTAATAAAGCCAACCCATTTCTGGTACTTTGTATTGGCAGCCTTAGGGCAAACTAAGACATTACATTTTATAAATTCTATAGAAGATTTAATCTTTATACTTCTGTATGCTAAATCACAGACTCATTAAGTGTACACTGAACTCACATTTCTGCTATCATCACTGTGCCTTCTAATAAACTATTCATGCAAAAAAATCAGATCAGATTATTTTCATGAACTTTTGCATTTTCTGTGATTATTTTTAAAAATTGAAAAAGTAGAGAAGCTAAAAATACATTTTGTATGTCCCTGTGATAGAAATTTTAAAAACCTTTTTTCAGTGCTTGGTTTTATGTTTGGTCCTCTTTTTTTTTTCTAAGTTAGAAATGAAGTTTTAGTCTAGAGGTTAAAATCTCAGATAAATGAGAAGTAAGAGTGGACAGAAAAATACTGAAATGCTTAGACTCTTTGTAATTGAAAAGCAGGACTGGATAGAAGTGTATGTATGAGATTTCCATTTCCATTTGCTAAATTTTGTGCCTTGCAATTTCCTAGAAATGGATAAACTTCACCAAGAATCTTCAATTAAATCATTTATAGGGTAATTATTATTCTATTATTCAGTTTCTTTGTAGTTTTAAAAATGAAGAACATAGGCTCTAGAACTAGGAGTAATTCTGAGGAATCACAATGAAAAATGTATCTTTATGTAAATTTTTATAGGGAAAAATACAAAAATATCAGCTCCTTCATTTCTAGTTTCAAGATGTCAGAGTAAAGATGTTTCTGTTCCTTCTTCCCTATATAATAATCACCAAAACAATATGGTCAAGAAAATGAAACAAAAATTACATTTTATATTTAGGAAGAAGACATCTTTAACCCTGAAGATATGAAGACAGAAAATGAATAAGGAGGGAAGCGGATGTGGTTCAAGTGATAGGGCTTCAACCTACCATGGAAGGACCTGGATTCAATCCCTGGGGAAGAAGAGAAAGTGTGCCCACACGGTGAGCCAAGTGCCCGCACGAGTGCCCGTGTGGTGAGCCAAGTGCTCATTTGGAGAGCCAAGTGCCCGTGTGGCAAGCTGAGTACCCACGCAGTGAGCCAGTGCCCAGTGCAAGTGAGTCATGCAGCAAGATGATGACACAACAAACGAGAGACAAAGGGAAGAGACAAGGTGCAGCACAGCAGAAACCATGAACTCAGGTGGCACAGCTGGCAGGGAACGTCTCTCCACATCAGAGGTCCTCAAGATCAAATCCCAGTAAATCCTAGAGGAGAAAAAATGAGAACAGAAGACAAAAAGAGAAATAGGTGCAGAAGATCACACAGCAAATGGACAGACAGCAAAAACAGCAGGGCAGGGGGAGGGGAAGTGAAAAGCAAATCTTAAAAAAAAAAGGGGGAATAAGGAATTCTATATGATTGAGCAGAGTTAAAGAAATTCATACTAAGTGCCTTTGAAGAACAGATGGTAGATAAGGGGTTCTGATTTCAAGCCAATTTAGTTCTCCAGAACACTGGATAGGAAGTGGGGAACAATGAGACACTCGGATCCCTAACCCAACACTGGGCAGTTAATTGACTCAATTCCCCTGCCCTAGTAGGAGAGCACTGGTTAACTCCAGGTATAGAGGAAGACTGAGCTGAAACAACACACTGTAAAGGGTGGGGCGGGGGAAAAAATATAAGTCTGTATAGCTAATGGTGAGCATCCCCATCTTCACCCACCCAATCAACCATCTCACTTTCCTGGCTCTGCTCTAGATTTAAAAGGCATGCTTACACATCCCAGGGAGAAGACTGGAGATTCTTTCTTTGAGAGGCCTGAACCACTCCAGAAAAAAGACCTACAGATTCTAACATTTGGCGATTCCATCAAAAAAGGCAGCTAATCACCTGATAATCAAAAGCCACACTCTTAAATGTGAACAAAGAGCCAGAGATTACTAGACAGCTGACAAAGTCTCAATTTTTAAAAAATATACTAAGAGAAAAGAGACAATACAAGGAATTTTGTATTAAAAAATTCAAGGAATAAAAATTGAAGAAGTTAAAAAAACAAAAACAGCTAAAAATTCCAGAAAATAAAAAATAATGAGGAGAGTTATAAGATCAATCCAGGAGGTCCAACAATCACATAACTGTAGTCCAAAATGAAAACATAAAAATAATGGGAAAGAAAATACCAAATAATACACGAAATTTTCTAAAACCAAAAATATACTGAGTCACTTGAAAAAGGTCACAGATTATTTACAAGTAGTAAAAAATGACCACTACCAAGACTCATTATCATGAGATTTCAAATCAGAGGGATATAAAAAAGATCCTGAAAGCTTGTGGGGAGGAAAAAAGATCACATGGAAAGGCTTAAGGAAAAGATACAGCATCAGATTTCTAAATAGCAAACACTGGAACCTAAAACATAAGGGAACAATGTTTTAAAAAATCTGAGGAAAAATTATTTCCAATCAGATGATCAATCAAGTGTGAAGACAGGAAAAAATGTTTTCAGACAAACAAAGGTTCATATATTTTTAAAAACTTATTAAAAAGTGGATCTTTCTTACATTTATATATTAAAATTATATCACTAATTTGGTTATTTTCCTTTAATACATGATCATATATAGTTTTATACATACAAGTATTTTTAAAAGAGAATTAAGAATATCACATATTTACTAACATCACTCCTTTTTAAAAAAATGAACATCAGGAAACTTCCATTAAGTTAAGAATGAAACTAATAAAAACATGTACAAGATTAATATTTTACTGTTGTAGCAGTTTGATAAGGTTTATGAATTCCAAAAATAGATATTGGATTATGTTTGTAAACTGGTCTGTACCTGGGCATGATTAAATTATGATTAGGGCTTTGATTGGGCCACATCAGTTAGGGTGTTGAGTCCCCACCCCTTGGTGGGTGGTGACTCACAGATAAAAGACATGGCAAAGGACAGCGCTGGAGTTTTGCTGTTGGAGTTCTGATTCTGAGTTTTAAGCTGGAGCCCAAGAAGTGAACATACAGGAGAACCACAAGGGAATAAAGAGGGTTCCTTAGACACGACAGAAACCCCGAGGGTAGGGACAGAGCCATTAACCTGATAGTCTACAGCTGGCCTTGTGGAGAGAGCACAGCAGCTGAGCCCAGAGAGAAATGGAGTCCTTGGAAGAGAGAAAACCAAGAAGCCTGAACTCTTGGCAGACATCAGCAGTCATCTTGCCCCAACACATAGCAAGAGACTTTGGTGAAGGAACTAACTTAAAGCTTTATGGCCTGGTAATTGTAAGCTTCTAGCCCAAATAAACACCCTTTAAAAAAGCCAACAGACTTCTGGAATTTTGCATCAGCACCCCTTTGGCTGACTAACACAGTTGTCTAATATTTGGATGAAGAATATTGGCTTTTCAAAGGCAATGTGACTCTATGTACACTGCTTATTTAGTATAAAGAAGCAAAATTTCTGCCAAGATAAATGAATATACAGTAACTGAGGGCATAATGTACTTCTGACCAGCATATCTATCCATCAGTGAGCAAATGTAGATACAGCCTAGTTTTCACCAAAATACAACAATCAAAAATTATTCCTTATTTGCCTTTACTCTATCTACCCTTTCCACTTTCCATCCCTCTCTGAGTGCCATCTCCTGTCCATACTTTCAGGCCTGGCAATATTTGCTTGCTTACTTATAATAGCTCTCTGCAAATGCAAATAAAGATCTGCTGTCTATCTTTATAAACTGGGTCAAACTCATATTCATCACTCTATTTACTCTCTTGTACATGTCTGCATTTAAGACCTTTTATCTCTTATTGTGGAATAGAAGGATGGCCTTTTGTTAATGCAAGGTATGCAGTAACTAGGTGAGGAAGATTTAGAAGACAGGAAAGAGAAACTTCTTTGTAAGTGATATATTAGAACTATCCCAATGTAAAAATTACTGCAGTGAATTTTTTTTTGTTTTTCATTCTTGGAAGTTAGGGCAGGAGGTAAAAGAGAGACTATGTCTAGTATTACAGCAGTTTGAAATTATTTTATGAATTCCCAGAAGAGAAAGATGTTTATAAACAATTCCTCTGGGTGTAATACCCTGTGGCTGCATTAAATTCAGTTGATGGGCTTTTGATTTGATTACCTGTTAAGACTGCTTTAGGCTCTTGATTAGACTTTGTCAGTAAGGCATAACTCAGGTTTAGTCCCTGCCCACCTGCTGGATCTGATACAAAGGGACTCACATGGACAGAGAGACACAAGGAGAAAGAGCTGTCATTTTCGATCCTGCCACGTGACAGAAAGGAGAAGGCTCAAACAGCTGAGGCCCTGGGGAGAGACAGGCCATTTGCTGGTAGCTTACAGCTGAGTTTGGAAAGAGAGCAGAACAGCCAAGACTGATACAGGAGGCCCAGAAAGAGACAAGCCCTTTGCCAGCTTGCAGCTGAAATCAGGAAGGATGCAGAGCAGCTGAGCCTGAGAAAAGACGCTCAGAGGGGAAGGAGAAACCTGGGCAGAGATTGGCAGCCATCTTGCTTCACCATGTGGCAACACACCAGGATCAATAGTAGCTGACTTTGGTGAGAAGGCTTTCCTATTAGTCTGTTGAAGGGGTGCTGATGCAAAGTACCAGAAACCTGTTGGCTTTTATAAAACGTATTTATTTGGGGTAGAAGCTTACCATCACAAGGTCCTAAAGAGTCCATCTCAAGGTACCATAAGAGATACTTCCTCACCCAAAGTCTGTTGCCACGTGTTGAAGCAAGATGGCAGGTGATGTCTGTGAGAGTTCAGCTTTCCCTCTTCCTCTGAATGTTCTGTGGGCCCAGCTTCTTCTGATTTCAGCTGTAGCGTAGCATACGGCTCATCATTCTTCCTGGGGCTTGTTTCTTTCAAGGCTCAGCTGCTCTCTTTTCTTCACAAGGTCAGCTGTAATCTATCAGGTGAATGACTCAACTCTCCCTGAGGCTCCAGCATCAAAACCAAGTTCTCTCCTCTGCCATGATTTTTTCTGTGTATCTACTTCTGATCTTCTCCCTGCGCAAGTGTTCACATATATATAGCCCACAAGGGGGGGTGGGTACATACTCAAACAGAGTCACCCTAATGACATGGTTGAATCAAAGTCCTAATCTAAACATAATTTAATCAAAGACATCGCAGCTGAATCCAGTACAATCAAAGGGTATCACACCCAGAAGAAGAGACCAGTTTACAAACATAATCAACTTGTCTTTCTGGAATTCATAAATAATATCAAACTCTGCCAGCATCTCTGATGGTGCCTCAGTTTGGACTTTTCATGGCCTTGGAACTATAAGCTCTTACCCAAATAAATCCCCTTTATAAAAAGCCAACAGATTTCTGGTATCACCAGCCCTTTGGCAACTAAAGCAGGTATTATCATTTTTTCTTTTATCTTTTCAACCCCAGTACCTGTAGATGTCAGGGATTCAGAATCATTTTCTGTGCCTATGGTTTGGGTATGCGGATCTCTCTCCTTTATCATTATAATCACACACCCAAGGGACTTAAGAGTTTCAGCTGCTTTAAGTTCCTCACAGGGATTCTTAACAAGGTGTCTGTGAGCTTGTTGAAATTCAAAAAACCATTATATTCTTGTGGGTACATATTGGTGCAGGTGTGATATATTTATTAAATAATACACAGTACAGTGTGGACTTAGTAAGAGGTCCATGGTTTTCACCTGACTGGCAAAAGGGTCTGTGGAACAAAAAAGGTTAAAAACCCTTACTCTAAAACCTCTCCCACAAAACAGGCACTATAGAGCAGTTGCTCAAGTGAAAGAATGGGAGATGGCTGATATGGCAGCCTTTCTTAATCACATATGACTACATGAAAACCTAAAACTATTATGATTAACATGTTGGTTTTGTGCCATTAGATGCTACTAAATGGATGTGTTGCTAAAGCCATTCCTTTTCCAGAATAAGAGGATGGGATGGGAAGTGGAGTGACCACTCAGAAAGAGCATTAGTTATTAGGACATACAAAGGTACCTATGTGAGGTTTGTACGTGATCATGATCTTGGTGATGATTAAAATGGGATATGTCAAGGGAAATTTACTGAATGGAAGAAAAAAAAACTAAACTAAAACTAAAACCATGCTATTGCTATGTAAAAGCAACACCAATAAAAATAAATTATGTGAACTGCTTTACATTTACACCTAAATTATGTAATACAATAAAGTAATTGTCAGATTAATTTTGCTATAAGTATGATTACAGCTGTAAATTCTAAATATTCAGTCCTTATAATTTACTTTTTGGGGCAATTATTTATTGAGCACTTCTACATTTCAGGGACCAAATTACATAGTGGGAATAAAGACAATAAGACAATCCGTGGTCTCATGGTGCTTAAAAAATTGTTGGCAAGAGAGAGATATAAGTACTAGGTATATGTCTAGCAGAGAAATTGGTAATACATGTGTTTTTTTTTTTAAAGATTTATTTATTTATTTCTCTCCCTTCCCCTGCCCCCAGTTGTCTGCTCTCTGTGTCAATTTGCTGTGTGTTCTTCTGTGACCACTTCTATCCTTATCAGCGGCACTGGGAATCTATGTCTCTTTTTGTTGTGTCATCTTGCTGTGTCAACTCTCCGTGTGTGCGGCGCCATTCCTGGGCAGGCTGCACTTTCTCTCGCGCTGGGCGGCTCTCCTTACAAGGCGCACTCCTTGCATGTGGGGCTCCTCTACGCGGGGGACACTACTGCGGGGCACGGCACTCCTTGCGCGCATCAGCACTGCGCATGGGCCAGCTCCACAAGGGTCAAGGAGGCCTGGGTTTGAACTGCAGACCTACCATGTGGTAGGCGGACGCCCTATCCACTAGGCCAAGTCCACTTCCCTATATGTGTTTTTTGGTTGGTTGTTGTTGTTTTTTGAGGTAACAGGGGCCAGTAATTGAACCCAGGACTTCATATATGGGCAGCCAGTGCTCAACCACTGAGCCACACCGGCTTCCCTGAGTTGTTTTCTGTTTGTTTTGCTTGCTGTTTGTTCTCATTTTATTCAGGAGGTACCAGAAACTGAACCTGGGACCTCCCCTGTGGGAGGTGGGAGCTCAACTGCTTAAGGCACATCTGCTCTCAATATGTGTTTTATTTTTTATTTTTAAAGATTTATTTTTTATTTATTTCTCTCCTTCCTCCCTAATCCCCCCGTTGTCTGCTCTCTGTGTCCATTTGCTGTGTGTTCTTCTGTGACCACTTCTATCCTTATCAGCGGCACCAGGAATCTGGGTCATTTTGTAGCGTCATTTTGTTGTGTCAGCTCTCTGTGTGTGCAGTGCCATTTTCCGGCAGGCTGCACTTTCTTTCGCGCTGGGTGGCTCTCCTTACGGGGCTCACTCCTTGCGCGTGGGGCTCCCCCACGCTGGGGACACTCCTGCATGGCACGGCACTCCTTGAGCGCATCAGCACTGCGCATGGGCCAGCTCTACCTGGGTCAAGGAGGCCCGGGGGTTTACTTGCAGACCTCCCATGTGGTAGGCGGACGCCCTATCCATTGGGCCAAGTCCGCTTCCCAATATATGTGTTTTAAAATGAGGTAAAGACATGAAAAGAATGTCAACCCCAGTCCCAGGGAGTCAGGTAAGGGTCCAGTAAGATGGTTTCCAAGCTAATTACTGAAAAACAAGTAGAGTTTGCCAGGAGAAGGGAGGATGAATTAGAAGAACCCTTAAGCAAAAGAAGCAGGAAATGCAAAATGGGCTAAGAAATGAGTTTGCTATACTGGGAATTTGAGGAAGTGCTTGTATTGAACACAATATAAGAAACAATGAGTGTAGTGAAGTAAGAAGGAACCAGATTAAAAAGCGAATTTGTATTTCATACTAAAGAGTTTGAAATCCTGTTGGTAATAAGGAACCACTGCAAGATTTCAAGGAGAATGATGTGAATGTATTATCACTTCAGCTTCACTGTGGAGAACAAATTAGTACAGCTCATGCCTGGAGATGTACAGGGTCATTAGGAGCTGGATGCAGTCATTCAGGTGACAGATGCATAGTGCAGGCTATTAAGGATGGAGAGAGCTGGATGGACATCAGAAAGATATATATTCAGTACAACTGAGATGTCTAAGTGATTGATAGGATACAGATGAAAGACAGGAATTGAGGCTGGATTTCTCACTTAATAAATACATGGCGGTGTGGCAAATACTGAGTTAGAGAAGAGAGAAAAAGTGGTCTGTTGGTGGGGTTCTGTTTTGATTTTGCATTTTGTTGATTTGAGAAGGAGGGGGCTAGATGAGCATTAAACATTATGAATTCCATCTTTGACAAGTTGAGTTTTATGTGTCTGAAGGGCTTCTAAACAGAGATTTTTGATAGGTAATTGGATACACAGGTCTGAGGGTGAGGTGAAAGATTTGAACTTAGAGACTATAGCAGTTTGGTATTATCTATGAATTCCAAAAATAGATATCAGATTATGTTTGTAAACTGGTATGTTCCTCTTGGTGTATTAGATTGTATTAAATTCAGAGGTTTCACTTTACTTGATTAAATAATGATTAAGGCTTTGATTGGGCCACATCAGTAGGATGTGAGTCCACCAAAGGGGCAGGGACTCACAGAGAAAATGACACAGCAGAGGAGTTAGTTGGAGTTTTTGGATGCTGGAACCCTGGGAAGTAAACACACAAGAGAAGAACACAGAGAAATAGAGATGGCTCCATAGACATGGCAGAGGCCCCAGGAAGTGAGAGAGCCTGATAGTCTACAGATGACCTTGTGGAGAGAACAGAGCAACTGAGTCCAGAGAGGAATGAGCCATAGGAAAGAGACAAGATTTATCCCAGCCTACAGCTGATATTGGAAGAAGCTGGAACCACAGAGCCCTAAGAGGAAGAGGGAGGCTAAACCCTTGCAAACGTTGGCATCCACCTTGCTCCAACACATGGCAACAGACTTTGGTGATGGAAGTAACTTACTCTTTATGGCCTTGTGATTGTAAGCTTCTACCCCAAATAAATACCCTTTATAAAAGCTAATGGATTTCTGGTACTTTGCATTAGCACCCCTTTGGCTGACTAATATATAGACATTGAGGAAATACCATCTTATATCAGCTAAAGCCATGAGATACAGAAGAAAACCAACACCAACATCCTAAGGAACCTGAAAATATAGGGCATGAGCTATTTACCAGGAAATAAAGAAAAACACAGGGAAAGTACAAGCAAAGTACAAGTAAAGAAAAATACAAGGAAGGAAACCAGGAAATCATATGGTCACAAAATCCTGAGAAGAAAGTATTTTGAAAGGGAGAAGAAGGTTAACAAATACAAATGCACTAGAGCGTAAACTGGTATAGTCTTTTTGGAGGGCAAGTCAAAATACCTATTAAAATATGTTATCCTCAATTCTACTTCTCAATATTTAATCGAGGCAAATGCTAACATGTGTGTCCAATGAGACGTTACAAAGGATCTTCATTACAGTGCAGACTTTAAAAGTTAGAAAAAAGAAAAGAATATATAAAAATAGAGATTGGTTAAATCAAATATGATAAACTGATCCTACTGAATATTTCACAGAAGTTGAAGAGAACAAAACAAATATACATGGAAAAGACTTTAAGAAATGCCAAATACAAAAAAAAACCAAGTTATATAACAATACAGACATAATGAGAGCAGTTGTATTTTTAAATTTTTTTGTCTATTTATATATAGATATTAAAAAAAGTATAAAAAAAGTTTAGTAAGTTATACACCAAAATGAAACGCAGCAGTTAACTCTGCAAAGAAAGCAAGTATTTGGGTAAGTGTCTAAAGGTGTCTCTTGTTTCATCTGTATTACTTGACTTAAGAATGAAAATATAAAATGCATTACTTGTATAATTAAAAATACATTTAAAAAATGTTATCAAGATAGCAAGTAAAATTGAAATAGGAAAATATTCATAATTCACAATCAACAGATCTTTAGTAACTTTAGTAAGAATAGATGTGGAAGAATAAAGGGAACAGAAGTCAGATTACAATGAATTGAAACAAAGTGGGAGGAAAAGCAATAAAATAAAAAACAAAGTTTGGTAATAAACAGAAAGAAAAAGAAATGAAGGGAGAATTTGTTATTAGAGAGAGAAGAAAAATTATACTCTCAGGAGTTACAAGTAAAAGTTACAAATAACCTTTTTTTTTTAAATTTAGAGGTAGCATTCTTATAAGACATCTTAAAATTTGGGGTCTGTTATAAGGTTATGTAAATAATGATGGCATAGGCCCAGAGTCGCAGGAATCATTAACTAAGAAGCCAGTCTAAGAAGGTTTAGGTGAGAACAAAGAGAGCAGGATATATGCAACATATCTAAGCTAGTAACCCAAACAGTAGAGGGATAGATGGCATAAAATTCTCCAATATATTAGCTTTATAGTGTAAAAAAGGCTGTTATTAAAAACAAAACTGTAAGACAAGCATATACACACATGTTCTGACTGCCAGATGCAAAATTTTCAGAAGAAACCTCCTGTAAGTGACCAAGAACCAACATAATGAACAGATACATAATTCTGTACAAGAACAAGACAATGTATTAGTATTGGTGTAATATTTAAGTAATGATACATGTTCACTGTTGTGTATTAATCAGAAGTTGGTAGTAAAGCATGTTCTCAGAAGTGTATAGAAATTGTCACTTACCCTTTGGGGCAGTTTGAGTTATTTATGAATTACAAAAAGATTATGTTTGTAAACCGTCTGTTCCTCTAGTTGCAATCCCTTTTGACTGTATTAGATTCAGCTGAGATGTCTTTGTGATTTGACCAAGTCAATAGAGTATAAGACTCCAGTTTAAGTCTTTGCCCCCTTGGTGGATATAAATGGGCAATCACTCTGGAAGACACAGAAGATTGTGGCATTTTGGTATTTTTTATGACTTCCAAAAATAGATATTGGATTGTGTTTACAAACTTGTCTGTTCCTCTGGCTGTATTAGATTATATTAGACACAGAGGTTTCACTTTCACTTTATTAAATCAAGATTAGGGCTTTTACTTGACCATGTCATAGGGCAACTCAGTTTGGTCCCCACCTACTGCTAGCCTACAGCTGTGGGATATATAAATGGATGCTCAAAGAGAAGGAAGTAGACACACGGAGAAGGAGAACACAGAGAGTTGAGTTTTTGACATGGTAGCCATGGGGAGAGAGCCAAGCTGTTTGCCTGACAGTTCACAGCTGGCCTTGTGGAGAGAGAGCAGAGCAGCTGGGCCTGGAAAGAGTCGAGCCCCAAGGAGAGAGAGAAGCCTATGCCAGCCTACAGCTGAGATCAGAAGAAGCTGGGACCATGGAGCTTTAAGAGGGAAGAGGAAGGTGGAACCCTCATAGACATCACCTGCCATCTTGCATCAACATGCGGCAATAGATTTTGGGTAAGGAAGTACCTCTTACGGTACCTTGAATTGGCTCTTAGGAACTGGTAACTGTAAGCTTCTACCCCAAATAAATAGCCTTTATAAAAGCCAACAGATTTCTGGTATTTTGCATCAGCACCCCTCTGGCTGACTAATACAAAGATACACAGAAGACAAAGAAGAGGAGAGAACTTGCTAATTTCGGTCCTGCCATGAGACAGAAAGGAGAAGGCTCAAAACAGCTAAAGCCATGAGGAGAGCTAAGCCATTGGCCTCATAGTTAGCAGCTGAAGAGATCAGAGCCTTGAGCAACTGCGACGGTTCAGAAAGAAATAAGCCCTCTAGCCTATAGCTGAGATGGGAAGAAGCTGGGCTCACAAACCTTAACAGGAAGAGGAAGGCTGAACCCTCGCAGAGATTGGCTTGCTTCAACATGTGGCAATAGATTTTGGTGAGAAAGTAAGTACCTCTTATTGTACCTTGAGTTGAACTCTTTTTTAAAATTGATTTTTGTTTTTTTCTACCATTCCCCCTTCCCCGACCTGCTGTTTTTTCTGTGTCCATTTGCTGTGTGATCTTCTGTATCTATGTCTCTTTTTTTCTTTTCTCATCTTTCTCCTCTAGTATTCACCAGGATTTGATACTGGGAACCTCTGATGTGGAGAGAAGTTCCCTGTCAATTTCACCACCTCAATTCCTGATCTCTGCTGTCCTTCACCTTGATTCTCCCCTTTGGTTCTCTTTTGCTGCATCATCATCTTGCTGCGTGGCTCACTTGCACAGGCGATGGCTCACCACACAGGCACTCGGCTTGCTGCGCGGGCATTTGGCTTGCCACGCAGGCACTGGCTCACCGCGTGGGCATTGGCTTGCCATGCAGGCACTTGCGCAGGCACTCGGCTCACTGAGCAGACACTCGGCTCACCACACCGGCACTCATGCAGGCATTTGGCTCACTTTGTGGGCACTCAGCTTGCTGTACAGGCACTTGGGTTACCACACAGGCACTCACGTGGGCACTCAGCCCACCACACAGGCACTCAGCTCACCATGCAGGCACTTGGCTCACCATGCGGGCACAGGCTTGCCATGCGGGCACAGGCTTGCCATGCAGGCACAGGCTTGCCATGCAGGCACACTTTCTCCTTTTTCACCATGATGCCCCAGGGATTGAACCTGGGTCCAACCATACGGTAGGTGGGGGCCCTATCACATAAGCCACATCTGCTTCCCTTGAGTTGGACTTTTTAGGGCCTTGTAACTATAACCTTTAACCCCAAACAAATATCCTTTATAAAAGCCAAAAGATTTCTGGTACTTGGCATCAGCACCTCTTGGCTGACTAATACACTCTATTTCACATATAGAGATAATGAGCAATAAGGTTATCATTTCAGAATATTTTAAATATTACAGCAAATTTTTGTACAGCTTTAAATAACAGGAATTTCTTGGGAGTAGAACATAAGTAGAAACCTCTTTTGGAACTAGGACAAAGGCATTCCTAAATGCCTCCGTCCTGAAGGTAGCAAATATGTCTTGGTGGTTAGGCCCTTCCGGAAAATTTTTAGAGGGGAAGTAAGTCCTTTCAATTAGCTTTAATAACTTCGTAAGGACTGAATCATATAAGCAAAAAAATGCATCCTGGTCCAAAGCTACTGTTATTAAGGAGCTAGGCTTGAGATAGTTTCTATAGGGAAACAACTTTGAACATAGTAAAATCATTTATGACATTTATGAGACAATGCAGAGCAATGTATTTCATTTGGGGAAAACTAACATGTGAGCTAAAAGGAAGAGATTGGGAATTTCCTACCTGTAGCCTCTTGAGAAATATTCTCTGATACCCAGACAGGAAGTTCTCAATGCGGGGCCTTCCCTGTGTCACGTTTTACATGACTATTTAAATCAGAAGTAGGAATCACAATCAACTTTGGCATTAATACTGCTCACCTTAAGAGTTCTTTCTGTAGAACAGGCAACTTTCTCCTTTGGCTTATCCTAGAGGCTGCCTTCTGAGAATCAGAAGAGAACAACCAACTTCGGTCATTTGAACATGGAGCATCGACTAGCACCTAGAGAAAAATAAAAGGACAAGTAATGCAAATATGCTCTGAAAATGTGTTCCTGGGCACAAAGTACATAAGCAAGCTATATAAAACATAATAAATAAACAAAAAATTAAAAATAAATATTCTTCATGATTAGAGCAAAAACTTTTACAAAAGTTACTCATTTTAAACAGATACTACTATATTTCTGAATTTTCAGCATTTATTTTTAAGAATTGTTATTTCAATTTCTGTTTCCTGAAATGTCCTCTTTTTCTTTAACTGTCATACTCTGATATGAAATGTTACTGAATTAAAGCAATACCGTGTTGTAAACATGTTTGTGCACTGACCCAAATAATAGCTAATCTTTTCTTGAGTATCTTTGAGGTACCTGGAAATATAAAGCATTCTATAATCCCCAAACTCAATGTTACCACTTCCTTTGAACCATGCTGACCATCAAATATAAACTGCTTCCATGTTCACTTTATCAGAATTTCCCAGAGTACTGAGAAACTGCATCAGACTATGTCTGAAAGCAGATAGAAAACAACAACAACAAAGCAACATGACAGCGGTGGTATCATTTGGAGTCCATCAGTTTGTCACAATGTAATAAAAGCACCTTGTCAAATGTTTCAGGCTGGGCATCTCCCATTTCTCTGCCATCCAATTCAGACACTTTAATTACATTTACCAAAGGCTGTGGGATGAAAGATTCTAGCGTCTGCCTCAGCCACCTTGATCTCAGGCTATCATATTCATTACACTGAAGATAACCTAAACATAAAGGGAAAAAAATTTCAAATGGGTGCTATGTATTTGTTAATTTTCTACTTTTGATTAAATACATTTCAGGAAGAAATCAATTTGTTTTAATTATGCAGAAATAGGAATCAAATATAAACACGACTATCCTATGATTTAAAAACAAACATATACATACACACATAACATTTACAATAAATATATTATAAATATAACACTTAAAATAGCCATGCCTACACACCTCTCAGAAGCTCTCATCATTTACTCAATCAAGTTTAAGTTTAGGGGTGAAAACTAAAGGGAATTATGGATTCCTAAACATACGTTATGGAACCAATACCTTCGATACACTTCTAAAGCTCTGGCTCCTAAAATTAAATGGTATATTCTGCTATATATATGAAACATCTTCTGAGGCAAACACCTTCATTTTAAATGAAAGGAAGGTAGTGTGGCATATGGGGAAAAAGCATGTAAGGTGTGATGGGCTCCAAAGTCAGAAAGACATGGACTCAAATTATGAGCTAGAAGACTTTGGGCAAGCCACTTAGCTCTTCAATAGCCTTATTTTCCATATCTGTAAAGTGGGGATTGTACCTTACAGAGAGTGGGTTAAAATTAAATCGGACTCACCCAGGACAACTAACAAAGAGATGATGATGAACAATGACCATCCCAAGGAACAAAGAGTATCTCCAACTGCAAGCTAGACAGTTCCATCCATCTGCCCCATGGAATCTAAGCCCTCTCTCAATTAGAAACAGAGTAGGTGGCATCACCATCCCAAAATCTTCAAGATACGGGAAATGTACAATGGATTAAACAGAATTATTATTATTCTATCATAGACTATTATTACAGCAATGTAAGAACGTTTTATCACTGATATAAAGGCAGTGGCCATCAGAGGTTCTGAGGGGAGGAAGAAAGAAGAATGGGCATACTATGGGGACATTTTTGGGACACTGGAATTGTCCTGCTTAACACTACAATGATCGATACAAGCCATTATACATTTTGTCATAACCTACAAAATTCTGTGGGACAGAGTATAAACAATAATGTAAACTATAGCCCATGGTTAGTAGCAGTGCTTTAATATGTGTTTATCAATTGTAACAAACATACCACACTAATGATGGATGTTGTTAATGTGGGAAAGTGGGCAAGAAGGGGTATATGGGAATCCCCTATATTTTTTACACAACATTTATGTAATCTAAAGCTTCTTTTAAAATAAGCGAAAATTTAATAAAACAAAAAAGATTAAATGTGATAAGTTTTGTAACATATCTTACATAGTACAATAGTATTAACTAAATGTTTATAACAATTAACAATTTATCAATTCTTATATGTGCTAGACATTGTTCCAAGCACTTTACATGCAGTCACACATTTATTTAATCCTCACAAGCCTGTGAGGTAGAAATTGTTACTATTGTTTCTATTTTACTGATAAGAAAGCTGAAGCCAAGAGAGAGGTTAACTAACTTGCCAGGTTCACACAGCAGGTAAAAGACTAGTTCTAGAGCTCTATCTACTCTTAAACAACAAGCTATATTTCTTCAAAATACAGATAGAAGGCAATCAGTCAACTGTTCAATCTGCAGTGAAATAGTTTTGTTTTTCCTTTATTTAAAATAATTATTTAAATACAAGCTTAAAATTTTAAATGCATGATAGTATAAAGGGAAAACATTAAAAATTACCCTGTTGCTATTGTCTTCAGGTAATCACCATTAATATTTTGATACTGACCATATCTCTTTATGTGTATGCTCAATAACAGAATTTTAATGAAAGGAATCACATAATTTTTTTTGGTATTGTCATTTTCCCCCTTATTCTTTATCTAGCTCACCAAATGGCCCATTAAAGGAATCTTTATTATCAACCTGACATATATGAATGCATCTGTATATCTAAGATTATAATATACTTGTACCTGTGTACTCTTACTCTTCACATATGCTAACACTTCAAGGAAATACAACCAAGTCAACTGGTAGATACATAAGTCATGTTTTAAAAGGCTTCTAAAGAGTAAATGGAACAGATGTATCATACTTTATTCAACCATACACCTATTGTTGGACATTCAAGCTATTGTTACTAATAAAAACTGTAGCTGTCCTTACATGGTGTGTTTTTCTGTTGTTGTTTTTGTTTTTAAAAAGATTTATTTTTTATTTATTTCTCTCCCCTTCTGCCCCAACTCCCCCACCCCTGCCACCCCTGCAGTTGTCTGTTCTCTGTGTCCCTCTTTTGTCCGCTTTTTATTGTTGTCAGCAGCATGGGAATCTGTGTCTCTTTTTGTTGCATCATCTTGCTGCATCAGCTCTCCGTGTTTGCGGTGCCATTCCTGGGCAAGCTGCACTTTCTTTCCCGCTGGGTGGCTCTCCTTACAGGGCGCACTCCTTGCGCGTGGGGCTCATCTACGCGGGGGACACCCCTGTGTGGCACGGCACTCCTTGAGCACATCAGCACTGCATGTGGGCCAGCTCCACACAGGTCAAGGAGGCCGTGGTAGACAGATGCCCTATCCATTGGGCTAAGTCTGCTTCCCTCATGGTGTGTTTCTATTACCATGGGATAGTACCATGAGAATGGATTGGTTTGGGGAGGGGGATTTTTAGTTATAGTGAAAACTACCATGTCCCCCACCAAACTCTCACAAGAATCAAGTGTTATTTTTCCTAATGTGAGACATGATATTGTAGTATAAAATTGTATTTCCTGATCTTTAGCACAGTTAAGCATCTTTTCATTTATCTATTGGTCATTTGGTTTCGCTTTTCTGTCAAGTGCCTATTCTTATCCTTTGCCTATTTTTTTCCATTTCGCTATTTATATTTTGACTTATCAACTAGCAAAACTTATTCTTATATTATGAATATTGACCCTATATCTGCCTTTCGATCTGCAAATGGGTTTTCTAAATTATCTTCTGAATTTCTCTGTAGTATTTTCTGTAATACATAAGTTTCACAGTTGTTTATAGTCAATCATATCACTTTCTTATAATTTCCAGTTTTCTTTTTGTCTTCTTTCAGGTGGTCTCAACCATTAGATTTTCAGGTCTTATTCATTACATTTCCACCAGTAGTCTTTGAATACACTTGCTTGTTTCCAGAAAAATGGGACTGCCACCTGTGGGTTAAGCCAGCAAAGAAGCCCACATAACCTCTCTCAAAAGGTAATGCAATTACTTTAGTATATCCTAATATCTTAGACTGCCATTATACACCCCAGAAAAATTGTGTTCTTAATCTTAAACCTATTCCTATGGGTGTGAACCTATTGTAAATAGGACCTTCTGAAGATGCTACTTTTAATTAAGTTGTGGCCAACTGAGTCAGGATGGGTCTTAATACTATTACTCGAGGTTTTATAAAGAGAAAGTTACAAAGATGAGCCAGAAACCAGAAGTCAACAGGAACCCAGAAGAAAAAGGAGAACACTGCATTGTGATGTTAAACCCAAGGAGCCACCCAGAAAGCTACCAACCCTGGGAGGAAATGATCCTTCAGCCTCTGAAACTGTAAAACAATAAATTCTCATTGTTTAAACCAACTCATTTTGTGGTATTTGTCATAAAACCTGGAAAACTAAGGCACCATCTGTGGTAGTCTGAGGGTTTTATAGACTCCAGAAAATCCAGACCTTACAGCTAATGCATTCCTGTGGGTATAAACCTTTTGTAGGTGGGACCTTTCTTTAAAAATCAGTTTTATTGATACATATTAATAAAGCATTCAATCAGTCCAAATTGTACAATCAATGGTATCTGGTATAATCACATACTTGTGCATTCATCACTTTGATTATTATTAGAGCATTTTTATTATTTATTATTATTCCAATAATAATGATATAAAACAGAAAATAGAATATCAAACAAAAACATATCTGCTCCTTAACAATCACGTCTCAATCTGAGTATGCTTTCCCTGCCATGCATTGCTATTTTGTTTGTCTAATTTATTTGTATTTATACTGTATAGATGGAGTCAAACAATATGTAGTACCTTTTGTCTAGTTTCTTTCACTTAGTATATTTCCTTTATTTTTTTACCCTTAAATGAAGAATGTTAATATATTACTATACTTTACCGTCCATAGTTTGCTTTGGTTATATTTTTGCCTGATATTAACATCCTGTAACATTAACACACATATGTTCAGTTTCAAAGAAAAACAGTCTTATATAAGCAGTATTACCCAAACTCATATTTCACATGAGGTTTTGCTATGCTATATAGTTCCATGTTGCATTTTTTAGCTTTCCTTCTATAGGTGGGACCTTTTTATTAGGTTACTTCAGTAGGGCATCACCCAGGGTGGGTCTTAATCTTCTTACTGGAATCCTATATAAATACTGTGAATATATATATACACACACATAAAAAGAGAAAACCAGTCACAGGAGTTGACAGAAAGCCAGAGTAAGCCTTAAGCAGAAGCAATGAAACCTGGATGAGAAGGGAGACCAGCAGATGCTGCCACGTGTCTTGAGATACGAGAGAAGAATCTAGGATCATCAGCAGCTAGTCTGCAGGGAAAAAGCATCACCTAAAGATGCCTTGATCTGGACATTTTTCCCAGCCTGAAAATTGTAAGCTTACAACTTAATCCCCATTGTAAAACCCAGCCCATTTCTAGTATAGTACATTTTGGCAGCCTAGCAAACTAAAACAATGCCTAAGGGAGGAAGCCAGACAAGTCAACAGTTGAGTTGCAAAGGATGATCATTGAATGCAGTAAAAATCACATCAGTGAAAACTTGAGTTCAACTCACAGTTCTGTCACTTATCTGGACAATTTAGTTAACTTGTCTTTGACTCAGTTTCTTTAAATGGGGATCTCCAACTCCCAGAGTTGAAAGGGTTAAATGAGATAATCTAAGCTAATGATTGTTACACTGTTTCTCAGAGCCAAAAGACTTCATAAAGGTTAATACGCAGTGGAAAAATCAATACAAATCGAAAACAAAAATATTAAGTCCCCTGTGAAAAAAGGGAAAGACACTTTCCTCCATCATCCCTTAAAAAAAAAAAAAGGAAAGGAAGAAAACTTGTAATTGTGAATGAATTCTTTCTCTGACCCTTTGGATATATCTTTTTAAAAGATAAATAAGGTTCTTCCCAAGCTTTACAACCCCAAAATGTCTTTCTGGAAGATCTAGGAGTCATCTCATTGAAATGCAGTTATTAAAGGAAGATAATGCCCCTGTCTCCCTTTCCATTGGAGGTTTCCTAACTTTGACAGTTGCCTGACTGCAAGTTGCAAACCTACCTCCTGTCACAAAATGAGAAATTTTAGCAAACAAAAGAGGCTAGTCCGATTACCAGACTAATTTAGGATGAACTATGTGTGCCAAATGATGTAGCCACATCCTCTCACATGAAGACTAGTTATTTATCTTGAGAACACATATGCAATGGGTTGAGTATCTGCTTGGCTATACAAAAGTGGGAGATACGTTTCTTTGCAATTTCTTTAGTGGATTGCCTGTGATGCACATCAGTTTCTGGTTTAGCAATTATTTGGTAATGAAACTTCTCTTTCTCTTCTACCTTTGTGGAGAATTTTTTTTTTTTTTTTTTTTTTGAGATTAGAACAGATTTTGTTTCTAATTGTATGTCCCCAACAGGAGATTTAGTTATATTTCCCCAACAGGAGATACGCTATAAGACATTGGAAGCAGAGACAACTAAAAAAGTCTCAACAGTATAGACTTACCCAATGTGATTAATAGCAGACCTTAACATGCACTAAGTGTTTCAAAATGTTTATGATTTGTATTATTACCACAAAGAAGTTGTACCTAATGCACAGAGTTCACCTAAGGCTTTCCAGGAAAGTTAATTTCTGAGCTAAAACCTTAAGAATGTACAAGAGTTAGCAGGGGAAGGAGGAGGGGCGGGAGAGAGAAAGTGGTACAAGTAGAATGGGCAAAATGGCCTGGAGGTATGCGGAAGCAGGAAGGAGGGCAAAAGCAATTCATTAAAATAAGAAGTCTTTTTAATCCTCTCTACCACCAAAGGCTAACAAGATTTCAAAAAATTATCACTGATAGCAAAGGGAATTTCATGCCTGAAGGGATATAGCTCTGAAAAAGCAGCTGGACCACTCCATGCAACCAGCTGGGCCATCCTTAGTATATTAATGCTTTCCAATTAAGAATCAGAATTGCTTGCTCTTTTTCTGTCAAGATCAGGATATTATAAAGAGTGTGCATGACAAAAATCCAGGGAAGGATCATCTCTGTGCTAACAGGTGGGAGCAAATGGACCAACAGTAAAATAGGCTAATTTTTTTTAACAGCATAAAACATGAGCTTTTTAATCATTCAAAGCTGTGAGCCTTTTGGCCCAGAATAAAGGCCAGTACTGATGTAAAGAAATTTGGTGTTAATGTACATTTAGTGCAGCCATCATTTTAAGTTTTGCTTATAAAAGTTTTGATTAGCATTGCTGTTACATTCCAAATTCAAGCACTGTAACTAACCTAATTTGGGCTTTGAGCATCAGCATGAAGATATCTCTACTTCTTAGTAAGCCATTATCATTAGTCCTCCTTAGAAGACAAACTACTTTATTTGGAACACTGCCTATAGCTCGTTGGCTTGATATAAGAATCAACAAGATTCTTCTCCACTGCAATCTCTTAGAATACATCATTTTGCATTTGGGATCCTAATCAAATCACCTTCCCTACAATAAATCTGGTAATACTTATAGCCTACTAAAGAGGATAATTTAGGAATAAAAAGCCCTCTCTTCAAAATGGTATCTATATTTGACATTTCTCCTCTTTTTTTTTTCAAACACTTAAAAAACTTTGTATCCAAAATTAACGGATTCTAAGCTTTGTAATAGCCTAAAAAAGAAAACTGTCAAAGAACACAGAGTGGACAGAAAAAACAAGTACTCCTTATAAAATAATGACTTTTGTTGTAATTTCCCAAAGAAAATACAGAAAGCTTCAATAACAAGTTTTAACCAGAATTCTAAAACATAGATTATATTTTCCCCTAAATAAATCATTAACTGACATATTTGTATCAATGTTTAGTACAAATGAATTCACATTTCTAATATTTTTTAAAAAATCTATTTCAAAAAGGAATGCCTTCAAAGGAAGATCTAAATCAGCAGTCTTCAAATAGGGGTGGATACATATCCCTAGGGATACATAGCAGCTTTCTAAGGGATAGGTAGGCTTGGATAGTTTTAAAAGAACAAGTTTCCAGGAAGCAGATGTGGCTCAACAGACAGAGCATCTGCCTACCATAGAGGAGATCCAAGGGTTCGATATCCAGGGTCTCCTGGCTCGTGTGATGAGCTGGCCCACGTACAGTGCTGCTGTGCGCAAGGAGTGCCGGCCCATGCAGGGATGCCCCCATGTTTAAGGATGCCCCCCGTACAAGGAGTGGCCCCTGTGCAAGGAGAGCTGCCCTGCATGAAACTGCAGCCTGCCCTGGCGTGGTGCCACACACACGGAGAGCTGATGCAGCAAGATGACACAACAAAAAGAGACACAGATCCCCAGTGCCACCTGATGAGAAAACAGAATACAGAATACAGAAGAACACACAGTGAATGGACACAGAGAGCAGACAATGGGGGGCGGGGGGAGGGGGGCGGGAATAAATAAATAAATCTTTAAAAAAGAATAAAATAAAAGAATAGATTTCCAAATTATCGACGTTTCACATAGTCCTTCCTAAAGGAGACCATCTGGCATCAGGATATCTCTTTTCACACCTTATAAATTAAAAGGCAGCTCTCCATCCATCTGTAATCTTAGGATGGCAAACTATGCCATCCTACAGAAATCTCCAGAACACCAAATGAGGACAGTTCAATATATCCATGTCTTAACTGAGCAAATGAATGAGTCTAACAATTAGACAACATGTCCTCTTGAAATAGATATGCTTTCTAATTCTCTGCTTTCAACAAAAACAACAAAAATGGACCTAAGAGAGTGCATACCTAACATGATTAAAAATAATTCTTGGTTAAAGATTACTGAAGTCACACAGAAATCAATGCTGTGACAATGAGATTTTAAGAAAAGAAAGAGGGAAGCGGACTTGGCTCAATGGATAGAGTGTCCACCTACCACATGGGAGGCCCACGGTTCAAACCCAGGGCCTCCCTGACCCGTGTGGAGCTGGCCCACGCGCAGTGCTGATGCACGCAAGGAGTGCCCTGCCACGCAGGAGTGTTCCCCGCGTGGGGGAGACCCACGCACAAGGTGTGCGCCCCATTAGGAGAGCCACCCAACGCAAAAGAAGGTTCAGTCTGCCCAGAAGTGGCACCGCACACACGGACTGCTGACGCAGAAAGATGATGCAACAAAAAGAGACACAGATTCCCGGTGCCGTGGACAAGAATAGAAGTGGACACAGAACACACAGCGAATGAACACAGAGAACAGACAACTGGGGGGGGGGGGGCAGGGGGAGAAATAAATGAAAAGAAAGAAAGAAAGAAATTTTGAGGAAAAAAAAAAAGAAAAGAAAGCTTAATTGCAAGGTCAACTTGCATGTGAGATAGGAGGCCCAGCTCAAATCTGTCTCCCCGAGTCTAAGGAGCTTAGGGCTTTTATGGGATTCAAACGAAGTTAGGTAGAGATAATGATGTAGATATTAATTGGTTATGTTTCAATTATGGTTAATAGGGAGTGTGCAAGCTTGGGCCAGAGAAGCCCTTGAAAACTGACAAAAGCCAGCTGGGGTAAGCCTTTGGTTATAGGTTACAACATAGTTATACATCACTCAGTTAATATAAGACACAAATAAAGGAAGATAAATAAGTTCAACTGGCTGTAAGTAAGGGGCTGTAAATAAGGGACAAGCAATTAGTTACTACAATGTTATAAATCGCTTAGTTAACATAAAATGACAAATAAAGGAATGGAAATAAACTAAACAAATTGGCCAGAAGTAAGGGGCAAGGAAGGCATCCAGTTATAGCAATGTTATAAATCTCTCCATTAACATATATTACAGTAATAAGTAAATCCAGGGTTACTATATCTCCACAAATCAGTTTTTCCTGCCCATGGTTTCAATTTTGGGTTATAACTCAGGAGTTTTAAGAGTAAATGAAAGTACTATAATACAGTTCTTGCCATTTACATCTTCTAAGCTATGTGAACAAGGTTTCTCAGCATTTGCTTCTATTAAAATAAAACTATCAAACAAATAAACCAAAACCAGGCAGAATTGATGATGAACCCTGTCTCATCCAGAAAAAGTAATATTCTTTTAGGGAAACTTAACATTTTTTAAAGTACCACCCATCTCATTAAGAAAATAATTTACAATAAATACTTGTCATTTTAATAAATATTTGTAAAAATTCATATTACACACATTCTATAATTTTGTATTACATACAAAATAAGTATGTATATATGCATATATATATATACATATTTTATTTTTATGATGGCACTGCCTTTGAACCTTATGGTTGAATGATACTAAAAATGATTTTAGTATTTAAAAATATTTTTATTGCAAAGAAATATGACAGGGAGATCAAACAAGACTCTCAAGTATAAAAGTAAAAGAATAAAACAAAAACAAACCTTTGTCCTTGGATTATCAGGATTCATATTATTTGGCAGATACACAAAATGTTACAGTTTTGTTTCCAGTTACGCTAGGATCAGGTAGCTGAAAAAGCATAGTACTTACACTGATTTCCTCAGTTAAAATTTCTATTTTTCTCCATACTACACTAGTTTCCAGGCTTTCAAAACCTGCAAACTCAATCTTACACTTCTTCCCACTTACTTGAAAAGTACTTGGAACATATGGGTATTTGAAAGTTGTCAGTTACTGGAAAGCAGTAACAATAACAACAACAACAACAACAATAACAACAAATATTACCTGGATAAGCACACTGCAACAGAGCTACAGATTTGCCTCCAGGAGCAGCACACAGATCCAGAACCTTCTCCCCATCCTGTAATTCCAGAGCCAGAACTGGAAGAAGGGAAGCAGCATTTAGGAGATAGTACTTTTTTAGATTTCCAATTTGGTGTCTTTCCGAAGGCAATTGGTTAGGAGTTGTGCTAAGATAACAGTTCATTGATTCAGGATAATAGGGTAAAGATCCTTGAAAGAGCCTGTGGTAGCCCTTCAAATGCAAATCCTTTTCCAGTTCAAAAGGATAATTGAATCGGTTAAACAAGACAGCATATTGCCAGCATGATGGAGATGTTAGTATATCCCTGGAAAGAGAAGAAGAAAAAAAAGGATATTAGTATTATACACGCTAATACAATTCTGTATTTCTAGTTGGGTGAATGTGATCCTAGTTTTAAACTTTTCTTACCTATTCATTAAACTTTTCTTAAACCTTCCAGATATAGGATCAGTATTATTCACTTTTCCTTTTGCCTGAGGCGCCAATAGGGCTCAACACAGCACTATCTTTATCTAAAAATCTGATTCTGTCTTTATCTAAAAATTTGATATTTTGTTTAGCATGCATTTTTTGGTATTGACCTGATTTTTTAAATGTTCCATTGAAATAGTATTTATTATTGTCTTGATTATTGAGTTTTTGGGGTCCTCTCAAATTTTGTGCCAGAGGGGAGTATGTCATTCACCTCACCTTAACCCCAGCCCTGTAGAGTATCTAGTCAAAAAATATACATAGCCTGCTTATAACCCTAAATCTGTTAAGGTAGATTTTAATCTATCACTCTTTGTACAAGGAAGTGCTTTTCTTAGAGTCAAAATTTAAAACCAGAGACTATTAATATTGGGGGGAGGGGGAGGAAGAAGTATCATTAAAGTGCATTTAAAGGAGTTTGCATTAAAGTTTTGCTCTGATGAAGATAAAAGGTAAGGAATCCTAACTAAGGTGAACTCTGTAGCTATAGTAACGGAGTTAATGGGATAATCTGTGGCTCAGATAATAGAAAACCAAGACTGATTTAAAAATCACGCATGGATTGATGATGATTTTCCCTCCAGCAGATTTACTTTCCTAATTTTGCATTCGGTTAGTTCAATCTCTTAAAAATCACAAACAAACATCAACTGACAGATGATACAGAAGGAAATACTTCATTTCTTTGCTAGCTGATCTTTCTAGCTCAGTTATTTAACTGACTATTTAATCATAGTCAGTTAAATAAATTCCAGCTGCTACTCACCCTGGAGTTGTCTATGCAAAGAATGGGTGGATTGAAATATAACACTGCAACTTGAAGTGTGCCATGTGAATTTCAATTTGGAGTTCGACAGTTGGAAAATGTGCTTATTAAAAATTCCTTTTCTAAAGCATCTCTGAAAAATTCTGATACCTTCCCCAGATCTAGCTAAACTGCTTTTCTATTAACCTAATACTCTTTGTTCTTAGTTCCTAGAAGGACAATAACCAGACCTTCCCAGTTCTGCTTACAGGAATAACAGAAATAAGATAATATCTCAAAACAAAACCACAGAATGGTATCAGAAACACCTTACAACGCAATAAATCTGTAACTTTCCTCAGAAACAAAAAGTTTTATATCCTTGTGCAGTCACAGCAATATCCACCTACAACAAGCAGGAGTTTGGCATGCTTGAGATAACACAGGATTAAGAAATATGCTCAAATCTTCCCCAAGGGACCCTTTAAAAAATCCAGCAACATCACCAACATGGCAAGAATGCATCAACGGTCATCACTTGATCCTTGACCTCCAACCCCTTTTCTTTGCCTATAAAAACCATAGCTCCCATTCTCATTTTGAACTATTTTGGGAAGATAGATATCCCCAGTTCTTTGCTAGTGCACTCAAAATAAATCACCTTCTCACTGAGAGGCATGTTTCTCCTTTGTGGCGCCGGGTTGGGTGGGTCCTTCTACTGAAAATAGCCGTTCTAGCAGCAACAAGTTAATACGTGAAACCGCTTTGTCCTTTAGCACGGCCTCTGACTATGGCTAAGAAACCTAAGCTTTGAACAAGTTTCCTGCTGCCTACTCTTCCAATAAGCTGCTAGAACTTGGCTCACCCGACAACTGCAATGTACTTGTTTTCCAATATACATACCCAATGCCCCTGAATGCTTTGGAACACTTCCTTTTACTTGGTGTTGCCCAATTCGTGAATTGTTATAATTTTAGTAAAGCTCTCTTCTTTTTACTTGTAGTTAACAGTTCTTTTGACAGTATAGATACAGTTACCTTGACTAGGATTATATTCAATTTCGTATTTGGGGACAATTAACATCTTTATTGTATTGCCTTTCAAACGCTAACCAAAATCTGTTTCTCTATTTATATTTTCTTTCTGAGCCCTTAGCAAAGGTTATTAATCTTGCATATTTCCATTTTACATATTCTTTAAAAGGATTGTTGTTAGTTTAGTAACACTACTGATTTCTGTATATTATCTAGTACGTTAAATCTTGGATTAATAAATTTAAGAAAATGAGAAAGAATGTTCCAAGGCAAAGGCAATACCATATCTACAAACACATAGATAGGAAGAATGACAGCACATTCAGGGAATTAAAAACAGTCTGGTGCAGCTGGTAGCAGATTATCATGGGCCAAGTATAATGTTAAAAGTTTTTATATTTTATCTTACAGAGTTAAGAGGCTACGGAAAGACTTTTGGTGAGAGAGGACTGTAGCTGAGCGAGAGGGTTTCGTCCTCGCTCAGGCCCAAGAGTCGGGGGGGCTTGCTCCTGCCGAACCACCGGCGGGGGGTGTCCCAAGAGGGAGCACCGGTTCTCCAGGCGTGGGGGACGCGCGGTTGGGGAAAAACCACGGAGACCGCTTGAGCGCAAGAACAGGTCTGCTTTATTACGGAAGTACACTTAGCTATATAGGGTTGGGTAGAGGGAGGGGCATGATGAAGGGAGGGCTGGCTAAGGGGCGGCTGTGGATAGGCTGAAGCTGATGGACAGACCTGAGGTAAGCAGTTACTGGGGAAGAGGGCGGATTGTAGGTTGGCAATATGGGCGGGACTGGCGGGAAGGACGGCGGGGGCTGAAAGGGGAGGAGGGGTGGAGAAAGGCGGTAACAATTGCTCCTTTTGTTTTAAAAAGAAATAGAAGCAACAAGTTTTGGTGCGCACGGTGGGTGTGAATGGCTCGACGTGTGAATGGCTCGACGTGCGCAGCAACAAAAGACAAGGATTAGGAGGAAGAGTAGGAGGAAAAGGAGGTTATAGGGACGGGCACGGGGATAAGACGAGGGGTGGGGGGAGACCACGAGGACCGGCTGGCTGTGAGCGGACGACATAGCATCTGGCCAGGACGCATGTGCCCGCCATTAGGGTCGGCGCACGCCGGCGCCTGGAGCGCGCCGAGCCTTGCCAGCGAAATGGGCCTGTGATGCCCCTGTACCCCTCGCCCGAGGGGGAGGAGTAGTTGGGGAGAAGTAAGGAGAGGAAGACAAGAAGCTATAGGCGTGCGGTCTGGAGTAGGTGGAGAAACCTGTGGCAGCGGGGTTGTGTCCCCCCCACTCATAAGACGGAAGGTTCGTGCATCCAGTGAGGTTGGCGACATCAGTAGTGAAAGAGGGGGCGGAGGCGGTTACATTTGAGGCGAGGAGCCTTTTTTGTTGCCAGAGGGAGAGGGTCCAATTGAAGGGCTGGTGACTCGGGTTGGCAGCGGCTGGGAGAGCGAGGGAAGCCAGGACGAAGAGAACGGCTGCGAGGCTGTGTAGAGGCATCATCTGACGGTGCGGCATCTTGATGATGGCTGGTGCTGGATCCGGGTGAACGGGGCGACCTCTGGGCCGTATCCACTGTCAATGTTATCTCTCACCGAAGGCATAGGGTGCTGATCGTTCGGTGGAACTAGTGGGTCAGTGGCAGGCCGGATGCAGCGCCCAGGAATCCAGAGTGGCTGCGGCTCAGACTCTGGAAAGACACAAGCAAAGCCCCTCCCCTGTGCTAGGAGGGAAGCTGGATCTTGCCAACGATTTGTGGCAGGGTCTTTCCAATGGACAAGGGGAACTTGCGAGGGCTGCCACATGGGTCCCCAGTGCTTATGGGTGGGGGAGAGTCCATGGTCATCGAAGGTTAGGAGATTGTGATGAATGAGGCAGGCAGTCACGACGTTGGCTGGGGCCTTGTGGGGAGAAGAGGCCCTTTCTTTTTGAATAAGTAGCTTGAGCTGTTGGTGAGTGCGCTCGACGATTCCTTGCCCCTGTGGATTGTATGGAATGCCAAAATGATGCGTGATGTGATACATCTGCACAAAGATGGCGAAGGCGGCACTGCGATACGCTGGTCCGGTGTCTGTTTTGAGATCCCATGGAATTCCCATGAACAAAATAGCTTGGCGAAGCGCCTGGACGCAGTGTTTAGCACTTTCTCCCGCAAGAGGGACTGCATAGCACAGATGCGAAAAGGTGTCAATTGCTACATGAAGATATTTGAGGTGGCCAAAGGCACTGACATGAGTGACATCTAATTGCCACCTTGAGTTGGGGCGGAGGCCGCGGGGGTTAACACCCTGAGGCTGCAAAGGCCCAAGTGGCAACAATGGCGCGCAAGTCCGGCACGCGCGCACAAGGTGTTTGCAAGTTTCAATGGGAAGGTCTGGGAAGAGCTTCCGGATGGACAGCGCGGAGAAGTGGAATTGGGAATGCAGGAGCTTGGTTTGATTAACAAAGTCTCCAAGCCGCGGCCCGTCGGCAGGGTTTTCATGTAGGAGGACCGGGTTTACCTGGCGGCTTGACACAGAAGCACCAGCGAGGTCATTCCCTTGAGCCAGCGGTCCTGGTAGGCCAGAGTGGCTTCTGATATGAGCAATGAACCAAGGCTGCTGCCTCGCCTCAAGCAGTCACTGTACGAAAACGAGCGCTCGATCAATGTTTGAGTCACCCGGTAAGAAAGTGGCAAGCGGGAGGCCGCGGCACACTTGAAGAGTGTACAGGCTGTCAGTAAAGATGTTGAGAGGCTGGTCTGGGTGGAGACTGAGGACTGCAGCGACAGCTAGAAGCTCGCCCACTTGAACAGAAAAGTCATTTGCGAACAGCAGTTGCCGTGGCTCAGGATTCCCAGGAATGTATATGATGGCAGCAAACGCCATTTTTGAGGCATCTGTGAAGGCAGTGATGGCTGAAGGGATCGGGTTCCGTGCCGGCAATGGACGGAACGGGTTGGAAAATGCCAATTGAGACATTCCCTGCAGCAATCGGTGATGAGGATAGTGGTTGTCAAAGGAGCCACGAAAGAGCTCTAACAGGCTCTGCATTTGGGCATTGTTCATGATGAGGGAGGTAACTTCCTTGGCATCCAAAGGCCAAACAATAGTGTGTGGCGGGATGCCATATGTTTGTATGGAGAGAAGTACTAAGTCAGTGGCCAACGTGATCCAGGCCCTTATAAAAGGGCAGATTTTCGGGAGTTTGCTCTTTGACGTATGCAGAAAAAGGAGAGGGCCATCTTGCCACAAGAGACCTGTGGGAGTGATTGGTGTTGGCAGAACTAAAGCCAAGATTGGAAGGGTGGGGGAGAACCGCTCTAGGCGACACTGTTGCAGGGCGGCGCTGACTTGTTGGACGGCCTCTCGGGCCGCAGGAGTGATAGTGATGCTGCGAGTGGTGCCGTTGGAGGGCTGTCCCTTGTCTGCAAAAGCTCGAAGAGAGGCTGCATTTGCGCTGTTGTGATGGGAAGCGCCGAGCGAAGCCAATTGATTTGCCCGCAGAGCTGTTGGAGCTCAGTTAATGTCATCCTCGGAGAGAGGTGGATTTTTGGGCTTGTGGGCTGGATAAACCGATGAAAATGAAAGCCTAGGAATTGAAAAGGAGGCTGGAGGTTTATTTTGTCAGACTGCACAGTAAGCCGGAGGCTGGAGAGGTTTGTTATTATTGCCGAGAGCAGATCATTGAGGAGCGCACTGGAGCTCGCTGCTAAAAGGAGGTCGTCCATGTAGTGGAGAATGTATGTGTGTGTGCTCCGGATTGAATTTGGAGGGCAGCGGCTCAACGGCATGGTTGACATACAACTGGCATATAGTAGGGCTGTTGCGCATGCCTTGAGGTAATACTTTCCATTGAAATCGCTGTGCTGCCCCTTGGTTGTTGATGCGTGGAACTGCGAACGCAAACCTTGGACAGTCTCGGGGATGGAGAGGGATAGAGAAAAAGCAGTCTTTGATGTCGATGGTTGCTGCATGAAAATGTTGGGGGACTGCGGTGGGATGCAGGCATCCTAGCTGAGGTGATCCCATTGGCTTAATATGCTTGTTGATCTCACGGAGGTCGTGGAGAAGGCGGAACTTGCCAGTGTTTTTCTTGTTAATGACGAAAATTGGCGAATTATAGGGACTAGTGGACGGCTCAATATGCCCTGCTTGTAGCTGCTCTTCGACGAGGGCAGAGAGAGCTTGTAGCTTGTGAGCTGGCAAGGGCCACTGCTCGACCCAGATGGGCTCCTCTGTGTCCCATTCCAGAGGGATAGGGTCAGGTTTTGCGATGGGAGCAGTGGCCCCTATGAGGGGGGGGCAGCGCAGCTGAGAAGGCTTCTGTGGTGATTCGGGCTTTTAGCTGGCTGAGGACATCTCTCCCCCATAAGATTGTCTGGACTGACGAGAGGACGAGTGGGCAAATTTGGCCTTCGTGGCCTTCTCGGTCGCTCCAGTGCAGAGGCTGAGATGTTTTCCAGGAGGTAGCGGCTCCTGTGGCGCCGATGACTTGAGGGCCAGTTTCGAGGGGCCAGTGATTGAACGTGGCGATCTCGAAGGGAACACAGGAGACTTCAGCACCAGAGTCCAGAAGCCCATTGAGTCCATCGATTTAAGCTCTAATGAGGGTCTCTGGCGGCGTGTGATGGGCATTGTCCACATTATGGCTTGGGAATTCTCCTGGGGCCCTCTTGAGGGTGGGGCTGAGGCCTGCCCCGCTGGGAGTTTAAAGGCTGCTGGGAACCTTGGGCGGCACGGCAGTCGCGGGCCCAGTGATATCCTTTCCCACAACGCGGACATGGCGTAGGAGGGCCCCTTGGCCGTCGCAACGGCACGTCTGAGCGAGGCGCTGGGCCTGGCTGGGAGCACTCGTGGACGAAGTGGCCGGGCTGGCCGCACCGAAAGCAGACAGAAGTGGGGCCGGATGAAACAGCCATGGCAGAGGCAAGGGCAGTAGTGAGTGTTTTGACTTGTGGGTCGACGTCATGGCAAGCAAGGACCCATTCATGCAGAGCCTTGTTGCGTATGGGAAGGACTACGGCCCGGAACGGCACAAGGCACCCGTCAATGACTAACTCTTTGGCTAACACAAATTGGGCATCCTCGCTGGAAATTTTCCATTGACAAGCTTCCAGGACGCGGGCGACAAATGCTGGGAAGGTTTCATTGGAGTCCTGAAGCAGCTGCGCGAGCTTGGTGGGCTGCTTGGTGGAAACCAGAGAGAATGACCGCTGGACGAGGACTTTTACCCGGTGCCAAAACCCTGGTTCAATTTCGAGATAAGAACGAGGGTTTGCATAATTGTTGGTGCCCGTGTATGCATCGGAGGGATCGAGGACGCCGGCTTGGGCATTTTCCACGATTTGCCGGTCAACAGCCGCTTGGTAATGGGCGCGCCATTCAATGAATTGACCCGGCGTTAAGATGGCACGGGCTAGTGCAATCCAGTCATATGGGAGAACGAGTTGGGTCCCCAACTCCTCAAGTAGTTGCTGCGCATAAGGGCTGCCAATCCCGTCTTCCTTTACAGCTTTGCGGAGGGTTCTGACCTCTTCCGCTGTAAAGGGTAGCCAAGTTTGGGGTCGCTGTGGCGTAGGCTGCGGATTCAGCGGATACAGCTGAGGGGTTTGAGAAGGTGTGGCACCGGGGACCGATGGAGCAGCCAAGGCAGGTGAAGGACTATTGCCGTACGGTGGCGGCAAGGGATAAGCGGAACACGGGTGAGAAAATGGCGGCTTAGCGGCTTCCGGGCGACAACAAAATGGCGGCAGGACCCTTCCGGGCGCCGGCCAAGATGGCGGAGCAGCTACATCCGGCGGCGGACAAAATGGCGCGGGGGGCGCTTCCGGTTTAGCGGAAGATGGCGACCCTGCAGTTTCCGGGCCCGAACCGGATGCTGACTGGGCAGGAAGAGGCGGGTAGAGGCGGGAGGAGGAGGATACTGGCGGAGAAGAAGCCGGATGCGCGCCATCTTGGGCAGAAGTGGGGGAAGAAGGAGGAAGTCCGCCATCTTGGGGAGTGGCAAGAGTGGTTTCTGTCTGCTGCAGGGAGCTCGGGCGGGGAGGTTCGCGCTCGAGAGCAGCAGCAAGTTGGTTAGACAGAGAGTCAGTGTCAGCGGACTCATCGGGATCACAGTCTAGAGGCCGTTTGGGAGAAGCTTCATAAACGGCCTCGGTCGGGGCGCCAAGGAGACAAGCGCGAATGGCAACGAGAACGGGTAAGAGGCCTGTTGGGAAGGTGCATTTCTCGTGCTCCATGGCGGAGGTGACTCGATCTATGAGTCGCGAATAGGTGTCCGGGCTCCAGAGTTGGCAGGTGGCGAGCCACGGATTAAAAGGGAGCAAGAGATCCCAGTACTTTTGGAGCTGCCGCAAGGAGATGCGGACTCCATTGGCATCGAGCAGGGCAGCGAGGGCCCTGACTTGCGGCGCCTGACGCAATGACAAAGAGGCGCCCATGACGGGATAGGGACGGGACGACGGCGAGGGGTCCCTTGGGGCTCGTCCGGGCGAGGGGTCCCTACCTGGAGAGGAGGACGATCACAGCAGCAGCAGCAGCAGAGAGGGGCCGGGGGAGGAGCCGCCATGTTGGGCGCCAGTTGTAGCTGAGCGTGGGGGTTTCGTCCTCGCTCAGGCCCAAGAGTCGGGGGGGCTTGCTCCTGCCGATCAGCCGGCGGGGGGTGCCCCAAGAGGGAGCACCGGTTCTCCAGGCGTGGGGGACGCGCGGTTGGGGAAAAACCACAGAGACCGCTTGAGCGCAAGAACAGGTCTGCTTTATTACGGAAGTACACTTAGCTATATAGGGTTGGGTAGAGGGAGGGGCATGATGAAGGGAGGGCTGGCTAAGGGGCGGCTGTGGATAGGCTGAAGCTGATGGACAGACCTGAGGTAAGCAGTTACTGGGGAAGAGGGCGGATTGTAGGTTGGCAATATGGGCGGGACTGGCGGGAAGGACGGCGGGGGCTGAAAGGGGAGGAGGGGTGGAGAAAGGCGGTAACAGAGGACCCTCAGATTTTGAAGAATATAGTTAATAGCAAAGTGGAAGTAGGAATCTTCAAAAAATATTCCCTCAATCTTTTTTTTTGAAAAAGATTTATTTATTTATTTCTCTCCCCTCCCTGCCCCCACCCCGGTTGTCTGTTCTCTGTGCCTATTTGCTGTGTCTTCTTTGTCCGCTTCTGTTATCAGAGGCACGGAAATCTATGGGAATCTGTTTCTTTTTGCTGCGGTCATCTTGTTGTGTCATTTCTCCGTGTGGGCAGCGCCATTCTTAGGCAGGCTGCACTTTCTTTCGTGCTGGGCGGCTCTCCTTATGGGGCGCACTCCTTGTATGTGGGGCTCCTCTATGCGGCGGGTGGCACGGCACTCCTTGCGCGCAACAGCACTGCACATGGGCCAGCTCCACGCGAGTCAAGGCGGCCCGGGGTTTGAACCGCGGACCTCCCATGTGGTAGACGGATGCCCTAACCACTGGGCCCAGTCTGCCACCCCCTCAACCTTTTAAAACTAAGTAAACTAAGGCCTCCACTAGAAGGAATAAAATTTCTGTTTCCTCATAACCTATATCCAGAACACTGGACTATATGAATTTGCTAGAACAAGTTTTCTTTAGCCTTTACCAGTCTCAGCATAAACTGCTCAATCTGCCTAGACTAAACTTTCTTGTCCTACCCACTGGAAGCCTGGCTAACTCTCCAGCTCTCCTCTCAGGAGGCAGTTTAGACTTTGTCTCTTCAAGGAAGCTTTTCCAAATACCACCCAATATATCCCCTCCACCCCACCCTAATAATATTAATATTAAAAGCTATCAGTCAGTTGTTTACAATGTACATTGTGCATGCTTACCTCATTTAACCAACATAACAAACCTGAGAGGCAGGTATTTTTAGAGGTTAGGTAACTTAGACTTTCAAAGATTTGGCAACTTATACAAGGTCACAACACTAGTGACTAAGTACTTGAATTCAAATTCAGGTTGGTTTTAAAACTCTATGTGCTATAGGAGCAATTCCCAAAGTGTAGAGTCCTGGTACCAAAGCATTCATGGTATAGTCTCCATCCCCATCCCTACATAACATTAGAGGCCCTGGCCTCCCAAAAGCTGGCCAATCAACTCTAACAGTGGGAACAGTTTCCCACACCCTGCCCACAGGACCACCTGCAATTTAGCAGCAAAGGAACAACTAACTTGTCTCAAGCTGGTACTTCCTAGTCCAGAGAAATGTAAGCTGTGATTTAAAGTGGGTCCCACCAATCACCTGATGCTGTCCCTCCCTCTCCTCCTACTCCCAATCCCTAGCCTGACCCCTTCCAGTACCTGCACTAGATGGGCTGATGTCCTAAGGCTGGAAGCATTACTCAAGCCCAGAGTTTTGATGGATGAACAAATAGCCAAGCAGGGTATATACTCCAGGCCTTGTTCCAAGATTCAAGAGGAGGAGAATGAAGCTGGTCTATTTACTAGTTTCCAAGGACAGAGGAAGACAACTACCACATTGGCCAGCAGAACATGAACAAGGTCAGTGATTTACAAATGGTTGTTATTGTTTTTCCACTTAGAGAAATTGCAAGTTTACAGAATACTCATGCATATAATAGAGAATTCACATACACAACCCTAATATTAACACTGTGCACTGGTGTGGTACATTTGTTACAACTGATGAAAGCACATTTACGTACTTGTACTATTAATTAAAGTCCATGCTTTACCTTAGGGTTCACTGTCTGTGTTGTGCAGTTCCGTGGATTTTTTTTTTATTCTAATAACATATATACAACCTAAAATATCACCTTTTAACGGTAAATGCTGTTAATTACATTTCACAATGATGTATTACCATCACCACCATCCCTCACCAAAACTCTTCCATCGTCCCAGATAGAAACTCTGTACCTTTTAAACCTAACTCCCTATTCCCTACTCCCACCCTGTGCCCTGGTAAATTAAATTCTAGTTCCTGACTCTATGAGTTTCCTTATCCTACTTATTTCATATCAATGAAATCATATAATATTTGTACTTTTCTATATGGCTTATTTCACTCAACATGATGACCTCAAAGTTCACCTATAAGGTTTCATGAATCAGAACTGTATTCCTTATTGTGGTTGGATAATATTCCATTGTATGTATACATCACTGAGCTGGTTAGGCTAATGTGTCACCTTGGCCAGATAATTGTGCCCAGTTGTTTAGTCAAGAAAGCATGAGAATAATTGTAATACAAGGACATTTATGGACTTTAGCCATCAGTGACCTTGCTGCGTAGATAGCTGATTACATTTATATCGGTCAGGGAGACTGCCATCAGCAATAAGTGAAGTTTTATCCAATCAGTTGAATGCCTTAAAAGGGGAAGTGATGTCAGCATTCAGAGAGAATTTTCCAGCTCCTCTTTGGACAGCCAAAGTCTCCCGGAAACTCCTCAAGGACCTTCCCTGGACTTTCATTGGAGTCCTTGGTTTGCAGCCTGCCTGCGGAACCTGGACTTGTTCATCCCCATGATAATGTGAAAGATTCTTATAAAAATCTCTTACTATTGACAGATATCTCCTGTTGATTCTGTTTCCCTAGAGAAACCTAACACAATCACGTTGTGTTTATTCATTCACTGGTTTGGTATTTGAGTTGCTTTTACCTTTTGGTAATTTTGAATAATGCTGCTATAAATACTGGTGACAAATATCTGTTTGAGTCCCTGCTTTCAATTCTTTTGGGAATGTACCTAGAAGTAGGATTGCTGAGTCATATGGTAATTCTACACTTAATTTTCTGAAAAACTGCCCAACTATCTTCCATAGTGGCTATACCATTTTACATTCCCACTAGTAATAAATGAGTGCTCCTATTTCTCCACATCCTCTAAAAAACTTGTAATTCTTATGTTTTAATAGCAGCTATTCTAGTATGTGTGAATGGTATTTCATTTTGGGTTTGATTTTCATTTCCCTAATGGTTAATGAAGTTGAACAACATTTCACATGCTGTTGGTTACCTGCATATCTTCTTTGGAGAAATGTCCATTCAAGCTTTTGTTCATTTTTACACTGGGTTATTAGTCTTTTTGTTGTTGAGTTGAAGAGTTTTTTAAATAGATTAAACCCTTGTCAGAAATGTAGTTTCCAAACATTTTGCCCATTGTGTAATGTTGTTGTTGTACTTTCATAAATCTATTGAAGCACTAAAGTTTAAATTCTGATGAGATCCCATTGATCTATTTTTTCTTTTGATGCTTGTGCTTTGGGTGTAAAGTCTAAGAAACCACTGCCTAACAGAAGTTGTACAAGAAGCGTCACAATGTTTTCTTTTATGATCTTTATAGTTCTCACTCTTACATTTATGTCTTTGATCCAATTGAGTTGATTTCTGTATATGGTATGAGGTAGAGGTTCACCTTCATTCCTTTGCAAATGGATATCCAGTTTTCCAAGCACTGTTTGTTAAAGAGACTATTCTTTCCTGAGTGGTCTTTGATTCTCTGTTACAAATCAGTCAGCCATATATGTGAGGATGGATTTCTGAGCTTTCAATTAAATTCTATTGGCCTAAATGTCTGCCTTTGTGCCAATATCATGTTGTTTTGATTACAGTGGCTTTAGAGTAAGTTTTAAGCTCAGGAAATGTGAGTCCTCCCACTTCATTCTTTTTCAAGATGGCTTTGGCTATCTGAGGTACTTCCATATAAATCTGATATTGGCTTTTCCATTTCTGGAAAAGCCATATACACACATATACTGTGGCTTTGTAATAAGTTTTAAGATTGGGAAGTGTGAGTCCTCCAACTTCATTCTTCTTATTCAAGAAGGCTTTAGATTTTCAGGACCCCTTTCCCTTCCATATAAATTTGGTGTTTGGGTTTTCTATTTCTGTAGAAAGAAGGCTGTTGGAATTTTGACTGGGATTGCATTGAACCTATAAATTACTTTGGGTAGTATTGACATCTTTTTTTTTTTTAAGATTTATTTTTTATTTATTCCCCCCCCCCCCCCATTGTCTGCTCTCTGTGTCCATTCTCTGTGTGTTCTTCTGTATCCACTTGAATTCTTGTTAATGGCACCGGAAATCTGTGTCTCTTTTCGTTGTGTCATCTTGCTGAGGTCTGTGTTTCCAGCACCACTCCTGGGCAGGCTGTGCTTTTTTTGCACGGGGATGCTCTCCTTATGGCTGCACTCCTTGTGCGTGGGGCTCCCCTTCGCAGGGGACACTCCTGCGTGGCATGGCACTCCTTGCACTCATCAGCACTGCACGTGGGCCAGCTCACCACAAGGGTCAGAAGGCCTGGGTTTGAATCCTGGATGTGTGGTAGGTGGACACTCTATCAGTTGAGCCAAATCTGCTTCTCAAGTACTGACATTTTAATATTTAGTCTTCTAATCCATGAACACAAAATGTCATTCAATGTATTTAGATCTTCTTTGATTTCTTTTGGCAACTTTTTGTGGTTTCTGTGTACAAGTCCTTTACATTCTTTTTTCAATTTCTTCTTAGATATGAGTCTTATAGTAGCTATTGTAAATGGATTTTTTTTCATTTGATTGTTCATTACTAGTGTATAGAGACACTACTGATTTTGGGGCATTGTCCATTGTTCCATGTCACTTTGTCATTTATTAACTCTAGTAACTTTGCTGTGTATTTCTCAGGATTTTCTGTATATAGTATCATGTCACCTGCAATTAGGGCGAGTTTTACTTCCTTTTCCAATTTGGATGCCTTTTATTTCTTTTTCTTGCCTAATCACTCTGGCGAGAGCATCCAGTACAATATTAAATAACTGGTAACAGTGGGCATCCTCGTCTTGTTCCTGATCTTAGAGGGAACAACAAACAATCAATACTAATTGATTTTCTTATATCAAACACCATTGCATACTTGGGATAAATTCCATGTCATCATGGTATATAATTATTTTAGTCTTCTGTTGGACTCAGTTTACTAGTATTTTGTTGAGGATTTTTGAATCTATTTTATGAGATATTGGTCTGTAATTTTCTTTTCTAGTCATATCTTTATCTGTCTTTGGTATGAAGGTGATGTTGTCCTGGTTGCATGAATTAGGGAGTGCGCCCTCCTCTTAATATTTTGGAAGTGTTTGAGCAAGATTAGTCAAGTCTCCTGGGAATGTTTGGTAAAGTTTCCCTGTGAAGCCATCTGGTCCTGGTCTTTTCTTTGTTGGGAGATTTTTTATTACTGACTCAATCTTTTAACTAGTTATTGTTTGTTGAGATATTCTATTTCTCCTTGAATCAGTATATGTAGTTTATGTGTTTCTAGAAATTTGTCCATTTTATCTAGGTTATGTAATTGCTTGGCATGTAGTTTTTCCCAGTATCCTCTTATATTCCTTTTTATTTCAGGGGGGTCAGTAGTAATGTCTCCCTTTTCATTTCTGATTTTAATCATTTGTGTCCTCCTTTTTTGCTTTGTTAGTTTAGCTAAACCATTGTCAACTTTTTTGATCTTTTCAAAGAACCAACTATTGCTTTTGTTGATTCTTTTTTTTTTTTTTTTCAATTCTCTATATCACTTAGCCCTGCTCTAATCTTTTGTTATTTCCTTCCTTATGCTTGCTTTGGGATCATTTACTCTTTTTCTAGTTCTTCTAGTTTTGAGGTTAGGTTTCTGATTTGAAATCTTTGTTAACATAAGCATAGAGCGCTACAGATTTCCCTCTTGGCACTTCCATTGCTGAATCCTGTAAGTTTTGGTATATTGTATTTTCATTTTATATACCTCAAGATACTTCCTAATTTTACTAGTGATTTCCTATTTAGTGGGTGTGACAGCATGAGATTACTTTATAAATCCCAAGAAGATAAAGAGTATGTTTGTAAATTAATCTGTTCCAGTGGGTGTGAGACCCATTTGACTGGTTTAAGTCAGTAGGGTGTGATTCATTTTGAGTCTCTCTCCTCTTGTTGGGTCTGGAATAAAGGGAGACATGGAGATTCAGATAGACACGAAAAAGGGAGCTGGCAGATTTGATTCTTCAATGTGAGAGAGGACTGCTTAAGCATGAAGCCCAAGAAGCTGGGCCATGGAGCAGCTCAAAAGGAGACCAGCCATGCTATATGACTGATAGTTTACAGCTGAATTTGGGAAGAGAAAACAGCTGATAATGATATAGGAGGCCTGGAAAGAGACAAGCTCTACACTTGGTTGCTCACAGCTGAACTCCAAGAGACAGTAGATTCTGGAGGGGAACGCAGAGACCTCCTCAGAGATTGGCAGCAAGCTTGCTTCACCATATGGCAACAATGCCAGGATCTACATTAGCTGACTTTGATAAGAAAGCACCTCTTATCATGCCTTGAGTTGAACTTTTCATTGCCTCAGAACTGTGAGCTTTTATCCCAAATACCCCTTATAGAAGGCAACACATTTCTAGTACTTTGCATAGGTAGCCTTTGGCAAACTAAAACAATGGGTACTGGTTGTTTAAGAGTAGTTGCTTAATTTCCACATATTTGTGAATTTTCCATTTCTCCCTCTGTTAATGATTTCTAGCTTCATTCCATTGTGGTTAGAGATGATAGAGTGTACGATTTCAACATTTTTTAATGTATTGAGACTTGTTTCCTGACCTAACTTATGGTCTATACTGGAGAATGATCCATGTGCAGTAGAAAATGTGTATTCTGTTGTTGGATGAAATGCTCCATATATGTCTGTAAGGTTTACAGTATTATTCAAGTCTTCTATTTCCTTACTGATCTTTTATCTTGATGTTCTATCCATTATTGAAAGTGGAGTATTAAAATCTCCTATTAATATAGAATTGTCAGTTTCTCCCTTCAAATCTGTTAATATTTGTTTCATATATTTGGGGCTCTTCTGTTAGGTGCATAATTATTAAGTCCTCTTATTGTATTAACTACTTTATCAGTATATAATGTCCATCTTTGTCCCTTTTAACTATTTTTTACTTAAATATCTATTTTATGTATCATTAGTATTGCTACCCAAGATCTATTCTGGTTACTATTTACAGATGATGTTCTTTCCATTCTGTCATTTTCAACCTACTTGTGTCTATAAATTTAAGGTGTCTTTAATAAACAGGATATAGTCGGAGTGCACTTTTTGTAATCCATTTTTCTAATCTCTGCATTTTGACTGGTGATTTTAATCCTTTTATACTTAAAGAAACTGAAGGTAATAGAGTATTTTTTTCTGTCATTTTCCTCTTTGGTCTTTGTAAGTCTTATACCTTTTTTTGTCCCTCAATTATTCTGTTAAGGTCCTTTTTTTTTTTTTTTTTGGTATTGTGCCATTTTAAGTCCTATCTCATTAGTTTCTATAAATTTCTTTCAAATGTTTTCTTTGTGGTTATCATGAGGCTTAAATTTAACATCCTAAATCTGTACTAATGTTTGATTTGCTATCATCTTAAGTCCAAATGCATACATAAACACTGTTTCTATACTTATCCTTTCCCTGACCTTTTGTTAGTCTTGTTTCAAATTTTATCTTTATACATTATGTCCCAAACCATAGGTTTACCATTGCTCTTTATGCACTGCATTTTAGCACCTGTAGGAATATGGGGAGTTACCTAACAAATAATAGACTACAATAACACTTGCCTTTATAATTACCCAAATGGTTATCTTTAACACAGGCTTTTATTTCTTTATACCATTTCGAACCACTCTCTAACGTTCTTTCCTTTAGGTCTGAAGAACTCCCTTTAACATTGTGTGTACTGGCAATGTCTAGTGGTGATGTACTCCTTCAGCTTTTATCTGGAATGTTCTTCATCTCTACCTCATTTTTTAATGAAAGTCTCACCGAATATAATATTCTTGGTTGACAATTGTTTTCCTTCAGCATTTTAATTATTTCAACCCATCACCTTCTTGCTTCTATGGCTTCTGATGAGAGAGTGGCACTTAATCTAAACAGGACTCCCTTGTACATATTACATTGCTTTTCTCTTTCAGCTTTCAGAACTTTCTCCTTGAGTGCCTCAATAGTTTCTTATACTGCTTTCATTGTCTCTAGCTGTTTTTGCCCAGAGGGCAAATTCTGAGAAGGTGGTACACTCCAAAAAGGAGTTTCCTGAATCAGTCTTTCCAAGCTGGAACAAGGCGCTACAGACCCATAAAAGGAATGCCAGTTCGCTCCAAACTGCATTGGAAAGCCAATGAGGGAAGGGGCCAGGAAGAGCATCAGGAGTTGGTTCCATGGCTCTCCAAAGCCACAATTTCCTTCAGCTCTCCTCCACAGCTCCCAGGAAGCATAATATGTTTAAGTCTCCTTTGCCTTTGTCAAAGTGAGTAAGAATAATCACCACCTTCAGAGCCCAGTCTCCAGTGACTGAAATAACCAATCAAAATCCATGATCAGCAATTGGCCTGTACCAACCCTAGTTCTTGGAGAAGTGGATTTTTAAGCTCCTTTCTGGCACCAGCAAGCTACGCCTGAGGCCATACCTCATTGCAGCCTGTCTTGGGGTATGGGATAGGTGCCAGTAACCACCGTGTGGAGAGAGCAATTTTCCACTGTTAAGTATAATTCACCAGCCTCTTCCTTCTGCTCTCCCCTAGATGCTCTACAGTGTTCTACTAGACTCCAGTTCTGAAATAGCTAATTCAGACAGTTCCTGTCTATTTAAGAGTTGTTCTGGAGGGACTGATTCCTGGAGCTTCCTATTACACCATCATCCCACAATCCTCAACACAAATGTTTTGCTAGGGTCCAGTGATTCATTTTGAAAAAACTATGTACCCTCTACCATGTTTCAGGTTGACATCAAAATCTCCACCATGTCTAATGATGCATTTTCTAGCATTTTGCCAAATTTGACACTTTAAAAATTAGCCCAGTTAAATCTAAATATCAGAGTGATTTTGATACCCATATCTCACATTTAAAACTCATGGACTGGCTCTTCTTTAACAGGTAGAAATTGTACTGTTCCTTTTTCTGTTATTTACATTCCACTTCCCTGTATGTATAATCTTACTCTAATTGTATTTTTACACTTGATATCTATTTTGTGGGCTCACTCCACCATATTTCTCTGTCACACATACACACATGCAAACATGTATTCCCTAAAACATTAAATTTCTAAGTGTTAAAATAGCTGCTTCTGGATTAAGTTATCAATACAATTATTAGTAGCCCAAACTTATCAAAACTTATAAACCTGACACAATTATTAAACATAAAAAGTAAAAATTGATAGGGTATGTGTCTCTTGATGAAGTGAGCTTTTATTTCCATACAATCATGGATAATATTACTTATTTAGGGAAACGGACTTTGGCCCAGTGGTTAGGGCATCCGTCTACCACATGGGAGGTCCGTGGTTCAAACCCCAGGCCTCCTTGACCCGTGTGGAGCTGGCCCATGCGCAGTGCTGATGTGCGCAAGGAGTGCCCTGCCACACAGGGGTGTCCCCCGCGTAGGGAGCCCCACGCGCAAGGAGTGCACCCGTAAGGAGAGCCGCCCAGCGCGAAAGAAAGTGCAGCCTGCCCAGGAATGGCGCCGCCCACACTTCCCGTGCCGCTGACGACAACAGAAGCGGACAAAGAAACAAGACGCAGCAAAAGTACACAGAAAACAGACAACCGGGGGAGGGGAGGGGAATTAAATAAATAAAAAAATAAATCTTTAAAAATATATATATATATATATTACTTATTTATTCTTTTAAGAAAGTTCAAAATTTAGTATCTATTTTTGAGTTTTTATAGACATATGGGCTGAGAAAAACATTCACTTAATAAAGTGGATCAAATTAAATACATTTTGTTACAGCAATAAAGTCTTTGAATTCTTTGAGTTATTCTCCCTCCAATCATTAGTGACCTATCTTCAAAAATACATTTTAAGTGATCTCAATTGGTGTTCCTTTAGTTTTGTTGAAAGCAAAACTTGGAAACCACCTGACTTGTCAAAGGAGTTGTTAGTCATAAGTCATTTAATTTCTAAACTCTCAAAATGACATTTTCATTGTCCCTGTTTATCATGGGGTTTTTTAATACTCTGGAAGAATATGGTACAGAAGAGTCAGGATGGTGAGAGTGGGCCTTTCTTATGGGAAAAGATAATTGCAGAAGGGCAGGCTAGGAAAGAAGAATAAATGCCACCTAACGCACATAAGGGAGCAGAGTAATTTTCTGAAAGAGCATGCAAGGGAGTTGAAGATCTGAAAGTTGATTGCTGTAAAACTGCTTGTGCCTGAATACCTCCTGGAAAGTCTTCCTGTATTGTGCTGCATTATTGTTGCCTCTTACTCTCAACGTGCTAAACTAGTACTCCTTTCCAACATTATTCACTCTGTATATACATATACTAGGCACAAAATATATGCTAGGCACCCCTATTTAATGATGATGCTATAACACCAGCTTCTATTATTTTTTTCTTCAGGAGGTACTGGGGATTGAACCCAGGACCCTGTATTGGGAAGCAGGCACTCAATCACTTGAGCTACATCCTCTCCACAATAAGTTTTAAAGAAAAGCAGAAGTTGACTACAAGACATATATTAAGTAAAACTGACCAGGTACTTATGTAGGATTGACAAAACTTTGAGAAAGCATTGAAGCTACACTGAGGATGACAGCTCATGCCATACTACCTGTCTCCTCAACTATATCCCCAACTGGTCTACTGGGTATTACTTTTCTTTTCTCAACACAGTCACTAGGGCATAAGCTCTCAATCTTTCCTGAATAAATTAAAGGCTCAATCTTTGATGTCTCTGGAGTAATTACTGTTTTAACAAAATGCCACCATATTTTAAAAAAAAACAACTAAAATTTTTTAAAAGAATGCACAAATTTCATATTATATTCATTCAACTTCTGTGATTTTATATTTTCTCCCACTATTTCATTATTCTTGTGTAATGATGAGGACTGAAAATAATTTTATCTAGAAATGACTAAGGACATTTGGTCTAACACTGTAGATTATAGAACCAATTTTCATTTTTTTTTTCAGAAAAATAATAATCCCATTTTAGTGCTCATTATTATCCACTAGAGGGTGCTCATTCAATCATTTTAAAAATTTGGTTTAGGAATGAAGACTAAATCAGTTCATGGAAAGTGCTCCAAGTATGCTTATAAGCCATTTTATTTTTATTCTACAAAATTGAATGATGCGCTGATGGCCTCATATTCTTTCTTGGTCTTGTTTCCTCCATGTCTCTTATAGAAGGGCAATCTGTCATACTTGTCATCCACTGTATGGATATCCTGAATGAAGATCTGTGTTCTGGTGGAAGCAAAAAAGGCTAAAAATACTGAACATAAGGAACACCTTATATTATGAAACCTGTGCACTCATGTCCAACACTGAAACTCTGGACTCTCCAAACAGCACAAATGGTAGAGGAAAAGGCATGGACTTTTAAGTCATAGGCCTAGCTATTTACTGTTAACTATGTCCATAAAAGGGAAAGAGTAATAAATAATTGAAACTACCTCTGAGGATTGTAGAAAGGATTATTTGGAAACTGCTTAAAATTGTGCCTGCCACAGAGTACCATAAACAGTCACTAAAATAAAGAAACAACTAAAAATCCCCCAAATGCAAGGGCAAAGACCAGTGAAGAATGGTCCAATGATGACCCCTTGATACTGATGACTATGCTTATAAGCCTGTGTGCCTGAAATTTCAACTAGGCCTATAGCTGCAGGGTGCCTAAGAGTTACCTACTGAGGGCCTCCATGTTGCTCCAATGTGGCCACTCTAATCCAAACTTAGCATGTAAATGCATTACCTTCCCCCCAGCGTGGGACATGACTCCTGGGGATGAGCCTCCATGGTACCGAGTGATTACTACCAATCATTAGCTGGTGATGCAACTTGAAAAAGCTCTTGAATAAAAGGGGGAAATGGTAAAGACAAACGAGTTTATATGGCTAAGAGACTTCAAAATGAGCTGGGAGGTCATCAGAGAGGTTGCGCTTATGCACCCTCAGCAGGATCCCAGAGAGAGCCAAAGTATATACAACCCCAGGTACTGGTGCTCCTGAGGACAATGGAGACACACAGGCTCTCTGGTCATGGCAGATGGCTCTGGAGTTCAGTGCCTTGTCAATGGGTCCTACTTTGTAATTTGTGTTCCTGAGTGGGATGGAGTTGTACTCAGATGTGACCTTTCTGCACAGGCCTCTTCTGTCACTTTTACTGAACCGGTCATTGGCACTACATTAGTGTATACTCAGGAGACCTGAATCTCTGGACTGGTCACGTGCCCGCTGGGCTCTGAGCCTCAGCAGAGTTGTAACACTCTGGTTCACTGGACTTACCCAGGTCAGCTAACAGGGAGGTGCAGATGGTCAACCACCACACCAGGGAACCAAGAATGCCTACAAATGCAAGCAGGAGAATCGCATCTATCGGCCATGTGGGATCTAAGCCCACTCTCGATTTAGAGGTGGAGTGGACATCACCATCCCAGGGCCCACAGGATGGAGGAATAAAATATGGATTAGAGTAGACTTACTGGTACTTTACTATAGAACTATTGTGACTCTAGCAATGAAAGAAATTATATCACTGATGTGGAGACAGTGGCCACAGTGGTTGTTGAGGGCAAGAAAAGGAAAGAAGAGATGTGATGTGGGGTGTTTTCAGGACTTGGAGTTGTCCTAAATGATATTGCAGGGGCAGATGCTGGACATTATATATCCTGCCATAACCCACTGAATGGACTGGGGTAGAGTGTAAACTACAATGTAAACTATAATCCATGTGTGCAGCAGTGCTCCAAAATGTATGCACCAAATGCAATGAATGTTCCACAATGATGAAAGAGGTTGCTGATATAGGAGTGGGGGGTGGAGGTGGGGGTATATGAGAACCCTATATATTTTTTAATGTAAGATTTTTTGTGATCTATGCATCCTTTTACAAAAGACAATAAAAAATACTCTGGGGAAAAAAAAAAACAAATACTAAAGGTGAGAGACAATGGAAGGGGATGTTGAAATATGCCAGATAAGAAATGATAAAGGCCTATCTAATTAGCAGCAGCAGAGATAGAAAGGAGAAATCCAATTTAAGAGATTTCTCAGGTAGAAGCAACAGTATTTGGTAACCATTTGGGTTTTTTTTTTAATTAGAGAAGCTGTGAAATTACAAAACAATCATGCATAATGTGCAGAATTCCCATACAATACCTCTCTACCAAAACCTTATTCTTATGGATTTTAACGGTGGTAGTTAAGGTTAGGAAGGGAAAGGAAGAAGCCACACTGACTGTGATGCCTCAAGTATCCATGTAGCAAGTGGCAACATACATTTGGAAGGGAAAACTATACTTCTGAGATACGTTTACTCTGTCTAGGGCAACTAAGAGAAGTTCAGAAAACACTTAGAAGTCCGGGACTGTAGCTTGGGAATGAAAGCATATCTTGAGGCCATACCATATTGATAGTTTAAGTCATGCCACAAATGGGCTCACCTGAAGTTATAATATACAGGCAAGAAGTAGAACAAAAATTAAACAGGATACACTCCAACTTTAAATGGGAAACAAATCTCACTTTAAATGGCTGCTCAGAGGGTGACGACTGAGTAAGGAAAATAAAATACTTCATCTTCTCCACTACAATAAACTGAAAATACTGTTTAAAAAATACTGAGTAAATTACTATCTAGATGGAAAAAAAAATGGCACTTGCCTTCTCCTAGAAGTAAATAGACTTTCTAAGTACAATATTATGTCTTGAAAATAAACAGTTAAAAAATAAAAAAGAACCATAAAACCTCTCCTTACAAAAATACTTAATTCTGTTCTTATTTCCTCAGGCCATCTTCATGCTCAAACTACTTTCTAGGCTGGAAAAGAAAGTCTTTGTTTTGCCTTTGGCAAATTTAGCACATGTTTATGCAAAAATGAAATTACCATGAATACCCAACAAAAAGGCAGATGAAGCAGAAGGCACAGCTAATTAAACGGATTTAAAGTTCACTGCCCAATTGGTTTAGGGTAAAATAATTTATAAGTTTGTTTAACCACACTAAATAGGAAAATAACTCTAATTAAAGAGTATGATTATCCAGATTACTACAAAATCTGCAGATAAAATATCTCTCTAAAAATTTTTTTTTACAATCATCCAAGTATGCCTAATTACAGTCCAGGTATGAGGGGCACTACTTATTAGTAGTGTAAGCTCTTGAGCCAGTAAGACTGAACACAAATCCCAGCTCTGCCACTTACTAGCTGAGTGAACCTAGTCAAGTTACTTAAACTCTGCAGTTTCCTCAAGTGAAAAATGGGAAACAAATCTCAAAGTTTGTTCTAAGCATCAAATAAGTTAATATTGCCTGGAACAAAGTAAGCATGCAAGAGATGTTTGGTTATTTAGATATTACAGTTCTTTTATACTTGAGTACCTCTGAACACTAAAACCCTTATGAATTTATTATGTATTCCACTATTCATTCTCTCTTCTCTGTGACGAAAGACATCTAAATAAAACACACAACTTATTCTGAAATAAAATTTTTTACTTTTTGAACTAAAAAACACAATTATAACTAATACTTTCACTTTGCAGTATATATGAATTCTGGAAGCAGCATAATGTGTCCCAAAGTCATCTCTGAACACACCTAAACTTTATTATCTGTATTAGCCAAGACATTTTTTGAAAAATAAATAAATAAAGATTAAAACTGTAAAGGAGAAATGCTAACGGAGTTGATCTGGAATGACAGACAACCATCTAAGAAATTATTGTCTGGACCCCATTCCAGATACTGTTTGTGGCCATGTAACTTTTTTTTTCCTGTGCAAGACACTGGGCTTTCGTAACTTCATGAACAGTACACCCTCTCCTTGCTGCCTTAATGCCTGGTTCCTTAAGCCAAGTTAACTTCTTTCAATAAAGAAGACCTGGTACCTCCTCAGAGCTCCTCTGGTACCCTCAGGCTTTGGTGGATAAGACAAAGTACTCCTCATTGTAGCACCCAATTCCTACCTCTACCATATTTACTGAATTAGAGGTTTACTTAGTTATAATACACTGCCCCTAACCCCACCCCATATGCAAATACCAGACTGCAGGCAGATTGAACATGGGGACTGCCTTGCTTTTTGTATATTCCATAGGCCATGATATACAGTATCAAGTACTCAATGTAATGAACCAGTACAGGAACATTCTAACCAACTGCAAAGCTCATCAAACATACAAATCAAATTTCTCTGACTTATTCTGTGTATTAAACATCTTTCCTATTTCTCTTTTCCATAACACCTTTACAGAATTAAAGTGTGTGGTATGTGTTCAAAATATAGTCAGCCATATACTTAAAGTGAGAAGAAATGAGATAATGAATAAAGCATGATTATTTAGCTTTAAAGATAGTTGTTATATTATCTTCTGAATTTCAGAAACTAGTCAAATATCCCCCAAAGGTTTTTTAAAGGTTTTTTGATTACAGTATAATTTTATCAAACTGGTGAACACTACTGTTTAAAGGACTACTGCAACTGTTCAAAGGGCATAATTTTTGCTTGCGATCACTGCAAAATTTTCCTTCTTCCCCTTCCATTCTCCTATGATTCAATTTCCTCTTAGTTATTCCCTTACTATAGATTAGGAAAGGGCAGCCAAGTTTAGATTTCATTACCTTTTATCCTGATGGCATCCCCTTTCCTCCCCCAGAAAGGTATGACTCACTTTACTCCCTCCGTTCTATCGAAAAGCATCAAGAGATAAGTTACTAACCTTATTGTATCCCAGGCATCTCCAAATTCTTTGGAATACTGTTTTTCAAAATGATCCAACACAACTTTGCAAATCTGTTTTGCAAGCTTCCCCTCTGATTTTGCTTTCAGCTATGATGATAAGAAAAAGTTGGTGACACACACTAAAATAACAAATTTATTGCACTTCAACGTAAGTATTGTCTTTCTTTTTTTTTTAGACTAGACCACTCCTTTAGATACTTACTAGTTCTTGTAATGGGAGCAATACCAAAATACAAAACCTTATTACTAACTTGATCTACTTGGGGAACATAAGAGTTTCTCCAAATGATTATTGCCCAAATAAGAAGTAAAGGTTAAAGCAGTGGTGTTAAGGAAGCTGAGTCAAAAAGAACAAAATTAACTTTAAAAAGTCACTCGGGATGTAAACATTAGGGGGAAATTTCTGCGAAATACGGTAACTATCTTTGCAACTTTTATGTAAATCTAAAAGTATTCCAAAATAATTCAAAAACAAAAAACAAAAAAACCCGAGCCACTCAATTTCCTCTGGAAACTTCCTTGCAATTCAGTTCCATCTACTCTTCCAATAAACGTTTATTGAGGGCCTACTAAGTAATCGGCACTGTTCTAAGTTCTAGGGACACAGCAACAGAGATTTTGCCCTCGAGGAGCTTACATCCTGTTTGAGGGCAACGAGAATTCTGTGAGGTGGAGAGCGGGAAGAGGTTATCAGCCGGCAATGAAGAGTCTTTGGGAGAAAACCACACGGAGCCTTTTAGACAAGCATCAGCGCTGTCATAATTGTAGGGTTAAGGGTTGTGAAGCCGAAAAACCCAGTAGATCTCCAAGGAGCGGTCGAAGGTGAATTTTCCTCATCCCAAACCCCCACCCCCTCCGTCACTTCGGTCGCGGAGAGAAATGCCTGGCTCAGTCGGACGCGCCCGGCCGGGCCCCAGCCCTCACCCGGGTTAGCATGGTGCTGCAAAAAGTTGTCAAACAGAGGGTCTACAATCGCCTAGCATCCGAAAGGTTCCGAGGAGAAAAATAGAAAACTATGATTTCCGGAATCTGCCGAACTTGCCGAACTTGCTCCTAAAGTTGCACTCTTCCGGCTTAACTTCTCGCGAGACATTGCGTTCCCTGAGTTACCGCAGCATCGTCTAAGACTTAGATCCCGCGAGAGACACGCGAGAAATTATTTCTGAAGGTGACTGGTGAAGGTGGGTGTTTCCTGGGCTGTTGGGGTCGGCGTCTGCTTCTGAGGGCGTGGCGAGTGTCTAGGGACGGATGTCTTAGTTATGTGGACAGGGCTCAATAAAAATGAAATCTTTGTCACTGTACGCTTGGTTGTATGATCCGTTTTTTAAAGGCGAAGCTAATTATTAAATTAATCTACCAAATCTAATGACTCTCTTAAACCCATATATCCAGAGCTCAGAAAATGAATGGGGTAGGTATGGGGAAAAGAAACTAAGGCATGTGCATTACTGGAGTGGGTCCATGGGGTGAGAAGGTGAACGGCTTAATATGATTGAAATATACATGTAAAGTACTTAACACTAGTAAACAGTTAACGCCCAAATGTTAGCTGCTGCTGTGTATTATTTTCGCTATTATGATCATTATCATGTTCTGGTACCAAATGAGTGAAGAATAAAATGATCCTCCACAGTAGTCTCTCCACTCACCTTTACAAGAATTACTGACCCTCAGGAAGGTATGTGTGTTTCAGCCTTTCTGAAGAGAATGGCAGTTTATTTGTACTGTCACTAACATTGTAGGGGTCCCCGGGGGGGATGTATCAGGAATCATGTCAGGGAAAATTTGTACTTAATATGTTTCTCTGATATTTAATAAGAGTCATTTTGAGTCGGTCTTTGATGCTCATTAAGTCAATATAGGTGTGTGCAATAATATAAATATATCAGGGAAAAAGATAAATCTCATGAACAATAATGTGATTTGGAGCTTAATATATTTATTTATAGATATTAATATAATTTATTTAGGAGGCTTAGCACAGAAGGTTGCATTTAATGGACTAATATGGTGGTATTACATTTGCGATTTAGAAATATGAAACAATAAGAATCATATATACACTGTTTTGTTTTGAAAAGGCAACATATTATGCTTGGAAAAAGGTCATATTAATGTTCTATTTTTAAATTCTTTCAGCATATCCCTATTTTTCTAATTTTAAATTAATGGTTATCGTAGAAAACCTAAAAAATTTTTTTAATGATAATGAAAGCTAGGCATTATGCCACGAAACAGATAATTATACCAACATTTTGATGTATTTCTCTAATTTTACACATTTTCCTAAAGTATCATTAAAAATTCTTTCTATACATTTTTAGTAGTTGCATCATATTAGATGGTTGGAAGGCATGTTACTTAGCTGTTCCCTTGTTATTGATAAACATATTTGCTCATGAATCTTTGTACTTCCAAATATCTCCTTATAATTTCTAGTTATAGCTTCAGTTTGAATAGGTTTTCAACTTTTATTAGCTATTATATTCCTTTTGTAAGTTATTTGCTGATGTCCATTTATCCATAGGTGTCTTCTTGCTATGTTTACTATGGTTATATAGTAGATGTTAACTATGATATATTTTAAGGACTTCTCCAATTCTTCTCATAATCCTTTGTCTTTTAGGTGAAAATATTTGAAATTTTTAGGCAACCAATTGTTTGGTTATAATTGGTTCCATTGATTTAGGCTTGAAAATTTCTTCCTAAACAAGGGAGCCATATTTGGCCCCCCTTTTATAGTTTGATCTATTTATTTAGCAGTTTTATGGTGATATATTCATATACCGTATAATCTATCCAAAGTGTTTATTCAGTGACTTTTAGTATAATCACAACGTTATGCATTTATCACCACAAAAAAATTTAGTACAGGGAAGCGGACTTGGCCCAGCGGTTAGGGCATCCGTCTACCACATGGGAGGTCCGCAATTCAAACCCCGGGCCTCCTTGACCTGTGTGGAGCTGACCCATGCACAGTGCTGATGCGCGCAAGGAGTTCCGTGCCACACAGCGGTGTCCCCCACATAGGGGAGTCCCACACGCAAGGAGTGCACCCCGTAAGGAGAGCCACCCATTGCGGAAAAAAGTGCAGCCTGCCTAAGAATGGCACCGCCCACACGAAGAGCGGACACAAGATGATGCAAGAAAAAGAAACACCATGCTGCTGACAACAACAGAAGCGGACAAAGAAAAAGACACAGCAAATAGACACAGAACAGACAACTGAGGCTGGGGTGTTGAGGGTAAGAGGAGAGAAATAAATAAATAAATCTAAAAAAAAAAAGTTTAGAACAGTTTCATTACTCTGAAAAGAAATACTCCACATGCCTTAGCAGTCCTTCCCTAGCCCTACATAACCACTAATCAAAATCTTTAAAATTTGATTTATATTTACATTTTATATAAATGGAATCATACAATGAGTAGTATTTTGATTCTAGTTTCTTTCACTTAGGATAATGTTTTTTTTTGTCTGATATTAACATCTTGTAGTGCTAACATACTAGTTTGATCTTTTTTATATTTAAACCCTCAGTCTATCTAGAATCAATATTTGCCATCATGAAAATGTTAGTGGATTCTACCCAATCGACCCCAAATGGACACTGAAGAAAAAACAAATCTCCACATTGCATTTTAGTATTAGCATCTGTTAGAAACTACTGCATGTCACAAATACCAGAAATTATATTAGTTTATTATTACTATTATAGTGCCAGAGAATGAAGGGGCTTAAGGAATTAGTGAGAGGCAGGGAAATGATTTTTACATACTTAGGCATACTTATACATACTTATATTGTACAGTCAGCTGATCGTGAGGTATTTCAGAACAAATATACTTTATAGGTTAAAACTATATCCCATGGAGCAGGTTTAGCTTAGTGGTTGAGTGCCTGCCCTGCATGCACAAGGTCCCAGTTTCAATCTCTGTATTACCTAAAGAAAAAAAAAATGAAAACAAAAAAATCTATATCCTATACTAGCTGTTTTAGTTTGCTAAATGCTACCAAAGTAATAGAACAGAAATGAGCTTGCTTTAAGAATGGGGTTTTTTTTAGGTTAAAAGCTTACATTCTGAGGCCATGAAAGTGGCCAAATCAAAGCATTATCAAGAGATGATGTCTCACCAAGTCACAGCTATGGGCAATCAGGCACATGGCAGGGCTTAATGGCAGAGTCAGCTCATCTCTCCCCTTTTCTCTCTCTCTTGGGTTCACTGATTTTGACTTCTGGAGGCTTCTGCACTGTGACTTTTTTCCTGTTTGTGACTTATTCCTCTGTTTATAAAGGATCCAGTAAAAGGATTAAGACTCACCCTGGGCTACACCTTACTAGAGCAATCTAATCAAATGACTCTTAACTGATCTAACCTAATCAAAAGTTCCCAATAGGTTCAATATAAGAACACAATTTTCTGGGGTCCACATAAAACTCAAACCAACATACTATGTTTTATGAATTTTCATATCATCATGTCTCACAATCTTTCATGTTCATATATATGTAAAGGTTTATGTTTAAAAGGGTTAAAATAAACTTTGTCATAGAACAGTCTTAAATCAATAGAACCCTTAGCTCCTTAAAATAGATGGCAGGAACAAAACAGAGTAAGTAGCCTGTCTTTAATGCTAGAACATAGCATAGGTGTAGCAGTTTTGGACTTTCATCTCAGTGGGGTAGTTTACTAATAATTAAGGCTCTCATTTTATTAGTTTAGGTGCCAAAGTGGTATGTACAAACTCTGGAAAACAATCCATTGAGATTGGGAAGTAAATGTAATAACTTTCATTTTCACCTAATATTTTTTAACTTCTTTTTTATGTATTTAAAAGGTACATCAGTACAGGAGGACATTTATATAACAAATATAAATGTATATTGAGACATGTTTAAAAAGTTTACTGATAAGGATGGGCTATTACAAAAGTATGGAGATCACTGACTCCCGTATCCTAGGCCTCATCAATGCACAGAAGGAATTTGCAACCCTAAACAAGCAAATGATTGAAGTTCTATTTTCCCTTTAATTATAATCTCATCTGTTTCATTAATGGAAATTCATTTCTGATGTCTTATTTTTCCTCAAAAATCAAACTGATATTATTCTGTTTCTACAAAGCTGCACAACCATTTCTATTTTGATAACCTATCCATTTATGTAAATTTTGAAATATCTGAGTATGTTCTTTAGATCAGATAGGATATATTTTTCAATAAGTGGTATAATGGAGCCACCGTTTCAAAGCATACTCTATTAGGAGAAAAAGTTAGGTATTAAAGCCAAGGATGATAAAATTTAGAGGTTAAAGCTTAATTTGTACATGTATTTTCACTCTTGAAAAACTATTGCATCACCTAGAAGCATCAGATTTCTTTAATATGGAATGTGAGAAATTGAAAAACTTAATTTTAAATTTGCAGAAAACATAGGACTTAATTTATACAAAATTACAAATTTGCTTCTCCCCACTATAAAAGTAAAATGAAATTAAGGAAGTAGTTTGAAAATTCAAAGAAAGACACAACCAGTAACTGAAAATCACTATTAGCAGTGTGGAAAATTTCTTTCTTGTGTTGTTTCTATCTTCAGTTTTATACTTGAAATAAATTACCTATTATATTGTGTATGTATATATTTTGCATATACACACATGCATTTTTCACTTTGAAGTCTACAGAATTCTTTTTTATTTTTATTTTTTTAAAATCAATTTTATTGATACATAATAATAAAGCATACTGTTCAAAGTGTACAATATCAGTGGTATTTGGTATAATCACATAGTTGTGCATTCATCACTTCAATCATTATTAGAGTATTTTCATTATTTCAATAATAATAAACAAGAAAATTCTTCACCTCTCAATCTCTCTCTTTCCCCTGCTGTACATAGCTGCCATTTATGACTATTCTTGCACAATTATTTATTTATTAAACAGTTTTTATTGTGATATATTCACATACCATACAATCTGTCTAAAGTGTATAATCAATGATTTTAGTATAATCACAATGTTGTGCATTTACCATCACAAACAAATTTAGTATTATTTCATTACTTGAAAAAAAACCTCCACACCCTATAGCATGCCTCCCCTACCTCTACATAACAACTAATCAAATTTCATTCTTATAAATTGATTTATGTTTACATTTTATACCAATGGAATCATACAATATATTACACAATGCATTTAGTTCATAGTAATGCAGTCATACAGTATTCGTCCTTTTGTGTCTGGCTTGTTTGACTCAACGTAATGTCCTCCAGGTTCATCCATGTTGTCATATACTTTAGGACTTCATTTCTTCTTACAGCTGCATAATATTCCATCCTGTGATGGACACCTGGATTGTTTTCAATTTTTGGCAGTCGTGAATAATACTGCTACGAACATCAGTGTGCAGGTGTCTATTCGCATTCCTGGTCTCATTTCTTCTGAGTATATACCCGTAGTGATGTTGCAGGGTCATATGGCAAATCTGTATTCAACTTCTTTAGGAACTACCAAACAGCACTCCACAGTGGCTGTACCTTTCTGCACTCCCATCAACAATGAATGCATGTTCATCCGCATCCTAACACTTATAGTTCTCTGTCTTTTTAATAGTGGTCATTCAATAGGCTTGAAATGATATCTCATTGTAGTTTTTATTTACATTTCCTTAGTCATTAGTGATATATTTCAAACATTTTCATGTGATTTTTTTTTTTTTTTTTTTTTTGCCATTTGTATTTCTTCTTTGGAAAAATGTCTATTCACATGTTTTGCCCATTTTTTAATCAGGTCATTTGTCTTTTTATTGTTGAGTTGTGACACCTTTATATATCATGGATATTGAGCCCTTATTGGATCTAATTTCCAAATATCTCCCATTGAGTCAGCTGCCTATTCACCCTTTCAACAAAGTCCTGTGAGGTACAAAAGTGTTTCATTTTGAGGAGGTCCCATTTATCTATTTTTTCTTTTGTTGCGTGTGTTCTGGGTGGACGGTCCAAGAAACCACCACATACCACAAAGGTCTTTAAGATGTTTCCCTATATTTTCTTCTAGGAATTTTATGGTCCTGGTTTTTATATTTAACTCTTTGATCCATTTTGAGGAGATTTTTGTTTAGGGAATGATATAGGTCCTCTTTCATTCTTTTGATTATCCAGTTCTCCCAGGACCATTCGTTGGAGACTGTTTTGTGTAAAATGGACATGTAGGTTTGTCAAAAAACAGTTGACTAGAAAGTTGAGGGTTTATTTCTGGACTCTCAGTTCTGTTCCACTGATTAATCTGTCTATCATTGTACCAGTACCATGCTATTTTGATCACAGTAGTTTTGTAATATATTTCAAGGTGAGGCAGTGAATTTCCTCCCATGTTGCTCTTCTTTTTTAGAATGCTTTTGGCTATTCGGGTTCAATTTCCCTTCTAAATGAATTTGATAATTGCCTTTTCTATTTCTCTAAACGAGGCTTTTGAAATTTTGATTAGTATTGCATTGAATCTGTAAGTCAGTTTGGGTAGGATTGACATCTTCAGGATATTTAGTCTTCCAATCCATGAACACAAAATATCTTCCCATTTGTTTAGGTCTGCGCTGATTTCTTTTAGCATTGTTTTGTAGTTTTCTGCATATATGTCCTGAATTTCTTCGGTTAGGTTGATTCCTAGTTATTTGAGTCTCTTTGTTGCTATTCTAAATGGATTTTTCCTCGATTTCCTCCTCAGATTGTTCAATACTAGTGTACAAAAACATTACTTATTTTGGCATGTTGCTCTTATATCATGCCACTTTGCTGTACTTGTTTATTAGCTCAAGTAGCTTTTTTTGTACACATTCCAGAATATTCTAAATATAGGATCATGTCATTCACAAATAGTTTTACTTCTCTTTTCCTATTTGGATGCTTTTAATTTTTTTTGACTAATTGATCTAGCCAGAATTTCTAATACATTGTTGAATAACAGTGGTGACAGTGGACGTCCTTGTCTCATTCCTAATCTTAGATGGAAAGTTTTCAAATTTTCCCCATTGAGCATGATGTTGACTGTGGGTTTTTCATAGATGCCTTTTATTATAAGGAGGAATTTTCCTTTTACGCCTATCATTTGAAGCATTTTTATCAAGAAAGAATGCTGAATTTTGTCAAATGCCTTTTCTGTATCAGTTGTAATGATCATGTATGTTTTTTTTTTAACTTCAAATTGTTAATGTGGTGTATTAACCTGATTGATTTTATGTTCAACCAGCCTTGCATATCAGAAATAAATCCCACTTGGCTCATGATGTGTAAGTCTTTTGATTTACTATGGGATTCAACTCGCCATTATTTTGTTGAGAATTATTGCATCTATGTTCATTGGAGAGATTGGCTTGTAATTTTCTTTTCTTATAGTGTCTTTATTTGGCTTTGGTATTAGGGAGATGTTGGCTTCACAAAATGTGTTGGGTAATTTTCCCTCCTCAAATTTTTGGAAGAGTTTAAACAGGCTTTGTGTTAATTTCAAATGCTTGGTTGAATTCACCTGTGAAACCATCTGGTCCTACACTTTTCTTTGGCGGGAGACTTAATAACTGATTCAGTTTCTTTGAATGTAATTGGTTTGTTAAGATCTTGTATTTCTTATAGTGTCAGTGTAGGTTGTTTGTGGATTTCAAGGAATTTATCCGTTTCATCTAGGCTGTCAAGTTTGTTGGAATACAGTTTCTCATAATATCCTCTTATGATTATTTTTATTTCTTTGGGGTCAGTCGTAACTTCCCCCCTTTCATTTATGATTGTACTTATTTGCATCTTCTCTCTTTTTTTCTTTGTTAGTTTAACTAGGGGTTTGTCCATTTTATTGATCTTCTCAAAGAACCAGCTTTTGGTTGTTGACTTTCTTTTTTTTTTGTTTTCAATTTCATTTATTCCTTTTCTAATCTCTATTATTTATTTCATTCTGCTTGGTTTGGGATTGACTTTTTCTTTTTCTAGTTTCTCTAGTTCAGTTAAATCTTTGCGTTTAGTTCTTTCCTCTTTTTTAATATAGGCTTTTAGGGCTTAAAATTTCCCACTCAAGACTGCCTTTGCTCTATCTCATTAGTTTTGATAAATTGTGTTCTTGTTTTCATTTCTCTCAATGTATTTACTGATTTCACTTGCAATTACTTCTTTGACCCAATGATTATTTAGAAATGTGTTGTTTAGCCTCCACACATTTGTGAATTTACATGTTTCCTATTATTGATTACCAATTTCATTCTATATGTTCTGAGAAAGTGCTTTGTGTAATTTCAATCTTTTTATAGTTATTGAGAGCTGCATTGTGCCCCAACATGTGGTCAGTCCTGGAGAAAGATCCATGAGCTCTTGAGAAGAATGTATAACCCACTGATTGTGAATGCAACATTCTGTATGTTTGTTAGGTCTAATTCATTTATCATATTGTTCAAGTTCTGCTTCCTTGTTAAACTTCTGTCATTTATCTGTCTAATGATGTGAGTGGTGTGTTGAAGTCTCCAACGATTATCTTAAAGGTATCTGTTTCTCCCTTCAGTTTTGCCAGAGATTTTCTTATGTATTTTGGTGCACCCCGGTTAAATGCCTAGATATTTATGACTGTTATTTCTTACTGGTGGATTGTCCCTTTTATTAATATATAATGGTCTTCTATATCTTTTGTAACTTCTTTATATTTAAAGTCTGTTTTGTTTGATATTAGTATAGCTACCCTTAATCTTTTTTGGTTACTATTAGCATGGAGTATCTTTTTCCAACTTTTCACTTTCAGCCAGTTTGTATCCCTGGGTCTAAGGTGAGTCTCTTGTAAGCAGCATATGGATGGCTCATGCTTTTTTTTTTTTTTTAATCTTTTGATTAGGGAGTTTAATCCATTCACATCCAATGACATTACTGTAAATGCATTATTTACTTCCACCATTTTAATTTTTGGTTTTCATATGTCAATTATACATTTTTGCCTTTTTACTATTTTGGTTATTCTTTCTTCTGTACTCTCCTCCAAGCCTCTATCTCCCATCTTTTTTCTCTCAGGTTCTAAAGCTTCCTTTACTATTTCTTGCAAAGATGGATTCTTTTTTTACAAACTCAGTGTGTTTATTTGTGAATGATTTAAACACATCTTCATATTTGAAGGACAGCTTTGCTGGATAAAGAATTTTCAGTTGGCAGTTTTTCAGTATCCTAATTATTTCATACCATTGTCTTCTCACCTCCATGGTTTCCGATGAGAAATCTGCACTAACTCTTACTGGGCATCCCTTGTATGTGATAGCCTGCTTCTCCCTTGCTGCTCTCAGAATTTTCACTTTGACATTTGGCATTCTGAGTAGTATGTCTTGAAATAGGTCTATTTGGATTTAATCTGATTCTGATATAGTGTTTCTTGGACATGTAAGTTAATTTCTTTCAGGAGATTTGGGAAATTTTCAGCTGTTTCCTCAAATACTCTTTATGCCCTCTTTCCCTTCTCTTCCCCTTCTGGAACTGCCATGATGCATATGTTGTTGCATTTCATGTCATCATTCAACTCCCTGAGCTCCTGCTCAATTTTTTTTTTTTTTCATTCTTTTCTCCCTTCAATTTAAGCTGCTCTGTCTTCAGTATCACATATTCTTTCTTCTATCATTTTGAGTCTGCTGTTGTATATCTCTACTGTGCTTTTAATCTCACTTATTGTGTCTTTCAGTCCCATGAGTTCTGTTACTTTTCTAATTAGGATTTCAAATTCTTCTTTGTGCTCACTCAATATCTTCTTGATGCTGTTTATATCTTTAGCCGTATTGTCTTTAAATTCATTAATTAGACTTTGGAAATTTATGTGCATCTCATTAATTAGTTGTCTGAAATCTTGCATCTCTTCTGGGGCTTTGATATATTCTTTTTCTTGGGCCATGTCTTCCATTTTCTTAGGATTAGTTGTAATTTTTTTGTGATGTCTAGGCATCTGTTGGGATGGCAATTTACTCAGATGTTCAATTTCTCTCCGTTTTGTAGGGATTTAGTGGCAGAAGGCTATGTGTTACTGATGCTATTTCATTTTTGGTTTAAACTGGATCATTGGGATTGTCCCTGTTAGTTGCTCAAAACTGGGTTCTGTACCCAGTAATGGGTTGCATACCTGCTTCCTAGGCCCTTGTGGAGGGATATTATAAAGCCTGGAAAAAGCCTTACTTTTCTCATATGCACTTCCTTGGTCTGTCAGCAGAGGCACTCTTTGGCAGCCCTCTCAGTTCAATATCTGGTCAGACTGTGTTGCTGCAATACACAGAGACTGGATCAATGTGATAGAGGTTCCTGCCTAGAGGCAAACAGGCTTATAATTCAAACTTTCTCAGTTTTCCAGACTTTGCTGGTAGGCCCCTCCTATTTGCCAGTAGGAAATAATTCCATTTTCCTCTGCATCCTCAACAATCAGTCCAGGTTAGTAGAGCAGGAGATTGGGAGGGTGGGATTTCTTTAGTCCCTTGCAGCTCCAGGGCAAAAAATGGTACAGTCCCACCCAGCCTGGAAGGGCTGGTGGGACACAGCAGACCAAATTGTGGGTCAAAAGCTGAGTCTGCCTAAGGCTGTGTCCCTCTCTGTCCCCTTTCCTAGGGTGGTGAATCTCTGGAGTCCCCTTTTTCTATAGCGGGCCCAGAGTCCTGAGAATTCTAACGTGTGTTTAATGTGGGGGAGGGTGCCAGTAATAGGTGCCGCTGGTTTTAACTCACAGTTTTGCCATCATTCTTCTCCTTTGACCCCCTCTCTTCTGGGTGGTGTCCAGTCTTTGCCTGGTGTCCTAAATCATGGATTTTTTTCCAAGACATTTCAGCCTGTCCTCTAGCTATTCTTCCAGAATATTTTTAATAATTAAAAATTAAAAATATATCAGTTGTTCAGTAGGTTTAACAAAATAATCATCTAGAATCATTATGTGATAAGACACTATTTTTAGCTGCCTTTAAAATGACAACATTCTTTCCCATATATATAAAAACTTGCCCTGAGAAAAATATAACAAAAAATGCACTATTTTCATCTACTGAATGAAAATGTCTTTCACCAATCATATCTCAAAATCCTTATCTATTGTATTGTCCAAAGAAAACATTCAAATCTACCAAATGAAAAAAGAAACAGAATACTAATATGTATTATATTTATTGTGTGAAAATGTAAGAATTCATGATCATTAGGAGTAAGAATGCATTATGTAACAAAGTAGCCATTTGATGTTAAAACCGAAGTAGCTATACAAAAGATTTTTAAACGTATTTTTAGGATACTTTAAGGATACAAATTAATTTTGAGTGATAAATATTTATTACATTTTTGTCATATTTAATTTCAAAATATTTTCATTTATTCTCATTAGTAGATTCTTAGTTATTACTTTACACTACATTAATTACCAGGAGAAAACAATTTTTACAGATTATATTTACTCAGACTAGATGAATATTAAAAAGATAACAAAAGTATAAATTTCATTTTAAAAAATGAATAAATTTATACATTACAAAAAGAATCAAAAGATGTACAAATACTTGTTTTCCTATTAATTCCAGTTCAAAATTTATGTGCTATCTTCTTGTTTTGCTTTACCTTACCACCTATCAAATTTAAGTTATGAATTTTATATCTGGAAAAGAATGCTTTTCTTTAATCAGTAGCCTATATTAAGTCCCATATATGAAACCCCAAGAAACATATATAAGGCTGAGTAGAATTGTAAGTGATCTGATAATTGAAAATTCAGTTAAAAAATGTGTTGCTACTAAATAATACTTGAACAGCAAATAATATTAAACTGCATAATAAGTACTTATTAAATTTATCCAGATACCATTATATTTATTTTCAGTGCAAGCTACCAAACTGATTAATTTTAACAAGATGGGATACAGGAATCATTCTCTGCATAGTACTCTCAGTTTGATATAAATTATGTATGCTTTCAGTTAAATGCAATATGATGCATTGATTACTTAAACTATATATCCAAAATTTTTTCTATATGCCAGATGAATAGAGAATTCTATGGATGTCACTAATAAATGTAAGAAAAGTGCTATTTTAAATTGAGAAATTACTTTGTAATTGTTGCTTTTACAAAAGCAATTTTGAACCAGTATTTTCATTCTTATTGCTTTAATACTAAAGCTATTTCTTGGTTATAATACACAAGTTTCTGAAACTGCAGTAGCTCTTTTAGTCTTTTTACCTTTAAAGACATAAAAGAATTAGAATAAATTAAAAGAGTCATTGCAGCTTCTGACAAGGCAGTGACAGAGAGAAGCACTTTGATCTCTGAAAGCCTCAAATTTAAAATATATGTTTACTGGGATTTTCATTATGAGTTAATGTAACTTTTTATTAATTTAAAAAACATTTAGGTCATAAAGTTACTCAAATCTCTTTCATTTATTGAAACCAAAAAAGGGTTTAACAATAAGGATAAAAAATTGAATTCTAGCTTTGGGAAGTACTTTTTAAGAACATAATTTCGTACAATAAAGATCTGAGAAAAAAAAAAAGATCTGAGAATCTGCTTCTTTAAAAAAAAGGTAATATTTTAAAATTAGTTCAAATTAGGATATACATTTCAAGAACAATACTATTGTAAAATGTAACTTTACACCACATAAATATATCCTGTTTGTATAGTTAGCCACTGACAACAATTAAAAAAAAAAATGTATAGAAAAGTGCAAAATCAGTATCATAGTAACTAACATTCTTAAACAAAAGTTTTAGAAAAATATAAAAGTTAAAATTTAGATTATAAATCCCCAAAGTGCCCCATACATGCACATGTATCTTACAAAAACAAAAAATTCTAATATATAGAAATACAGACTATCAAACAAATAGTAAAGAAAATACACAGACTCCATTGGCTCTTCTTCTGAAGAGGTTTTCCTTCAGAAATATGCCCATGAGGAAGGATATGTAAACAAAAGAGTCAACTCAATCTTGCAAACTTGGTGCAAATGTCCATTCTGTGTACTAGTCACTTTACTTCCTTTCTTTTTTAACCATGAAGACCATGGATAAGCAATTATCACATCACTTATATTCTTGGTTTTTAACCTCCCCATTGAAGTAGCAATAGTTATCTTGCCAGTCATCAATGTTCAGAATTTTTCTTCTTTGAGACAGAAGAAAGTCCTTCAGTTCATCTTGCCCTTGCTAAGAGGGCTCATTCGCACGACTTGGTTATGAGATCACATCATGAGCATCACTGTTAGGTCTCTGCCGCACAGCCAGGGGAGGCAGTGGCTTCCCATAGAAATCTATGAAAAGAAGGGCAATCAACACACAAAACAGTTATGGTAAATCCAGACTTTTGAAACAAATCATTATTTTCCAACTACCACCTTTAAAAAATAAGACATCCTGACATGGTAGGTGATGAATGGGTTGGGAAAATAGGAAAAAAAAAAAAATCACAATCCAAGAAAACTTGTATAAATTCCAAACACAACCACAAGGGTAAATTCCTCACTCTAGATTAGAAATTAATCTTTACTGGACTAAATAAAAAGCTGCACTGAATGGATTTATTATTTTATTTTCCAATTAGACATTCACATTAGAACAAAACAAATAAGAAATTGTACCTATTACTAAAACCCAATAAGTCAATATTTATAAAACCCAGCTTATCCTATTGTTCACTAGGCACTTTAGTAGTGTTAATTATTCCAGTGTTCTTCTAAGTAGGAATCTTTTACAACGATCCTTTTGTTTAGTGATTTGGGGCATATTTGATACAAAAAAAGTCTTCTCTTACACTTTATAATAAATTCCTATGCCTTAATTTTCATAAATTGGCTTATAAAATTTAATGGCCTATGTAAACCATAAGTAATTACTTTCTAGCATATTACCTTAAATTTATTCTAGAAACATGCACTCAGGATCACTTGAAATAAATATATCAAAAATGTGGTAGGGAAAATAAACTTTTTCACAACTATAAATTCAAATCAACTACTAAGGTACAAAAATGCCCTAATAAATTTTAATGTAAAAGTATAACATAGTGGCTTAAAGGTATGGGTTTCAAAGCTGAACAGATCTAAATTTAAATCCTGAGTCTGCCTCTTTCTAGCTATGTGCCCCATGGATTTAGTTCCTTGTGCACAAAATGGGGATATTGTTGCCTGTCTCACAAGGCTAGAGTGGGTACTAAAAGGACATAATGTACATAGAGTGCTTAGCAATATGCCAGACACAGGGTATTTACAGTTATTATTAAAATATTCAAATGATAACAGAAACACTCAGTTTGATTAATTTGAAGCATGCATTTTCTTATTTCCTGAATTAAAAATTAATAAGAATTTTAATACATAACAGAACTCACGACTAAACCAAAGGCTAATATTATGTTTTCTAATGTTTACCCCTAGAATTTAAAAATACTCCTAAAAAAGATAAATCAAATGCATATGGCAATGTGTCTTTTTCCTCCCAAAGAAGCTGGTTTATTTCTGCAGTTGATTTTGCATTATTTCTTTATCAGAAAATTAAATCATTCCATAAAAAGTTTCTTATTGCCTAAACTAAGTCATATAAATGAGTATTAATGCCCAACTGAAATGATCAACTTAATTGTCAAAAGTTTGATAAAGGGCTTCAAACTTTTTTAACATGGAAAAATTTGAGAATTACATGCAAAAATGTATTTTCCCTTCATAATTAAAAAGTTTGAAAATATTCTTTAGTTCGTACATTTAGTATTATGACTAACAAAATCTTTAATCTCTTTCTCATAAGACATAATATGTAATATACAACATATTGATAAAGTATGGATTGAGAGTGTAAAGTGAATATGTATTTTAAAAAATTTTTTATCCCCCCCGCCTTGCAGCCCGTTTGCTGTCTGCTCTGTTCATTTGCTGTGCATTCTTCTGTGTGTCTGTATTTTTTATTTTTATTTATTCCCCTCCACACTTGTGGCTTGCTTATTGTTTGCTCTGTGTCTATTCACTGTGCACTTTCTGTGTTTTTACTTGTCTCCCTTTTTCTCGCGTCACTTTGCTGAGTTGGCTCTCTGCCGCGTGTGGGCCTGCCTTCACAAGGAGGCCCTGGTATGCGAACCTAGGGCCTCCCATAGGGTAGACAGGAGCCCAACTGATTGAGCCACAGCTACTTCCCTGTATTCTCTTTTAGTCTCTTCTCTGAATGCAGATCTTACTTTGTTACACTGAACAAGGGTTGTAGGCAATAAAAGCAATCAGAAAAGTAGAATCAAATTGATATGAAGGTAAATGTCTAAAATAAAAAAAAATAAGAATCTTCCTTAGACATTCCCAGTCTGATTAAAGCAAATTGTTTTTCACCTGAGTGTATTTTAAGTGTGCTATTTGCAGTCAACTTTTATCTACTATAGTTCATGTATATGTTATCAACTTGTCATCAACTTTTTCTTTTTTAAAGATTTATTTTTATTTATTTCTCTCCCCTTCCCTCCCCTCCCCCATTGTCTGCTCTCTTGTGTCCATTCACTGTGTGTTCTTCTGTGTCTGCTTGCATTCTTATCAGGTGGCAGAGGAATCTGTGTCTCTTTCTTTGTTGCATCATCTTGCTGCGTCAGCTCTCCATGTGTTCGGCGCCACCCCTGGGCAAGCTGCGCTTTTTTCACACGGGGCGGCTCTCTTTGTGGGGCACACTCCTTGCACGTGGGGCTTCCCTATGCAGGGGACACCCTAGTGCGGCATGGCACTCCTTGCATGCGACAGCACTATGTGTGGGCCAGTTCACCACACGGGCCAGGATGCCCTGGGTTCAAATCCTGGACCTCCTATATGGTAGGTGGACACTCTATAAGTTGAGCCACATCCGCTTCCCCCATCAGCTTTTAATCAAGATGCTGCTGTATATAAAGGAAAAGAAATGTATTCAAAGTTAGGGTAAAGAGGAGGATGCAATTACATAATTGTCACTTATCAGCATCTCTGATGAACATCTCATGATAAACCCTAAAAATTATTTAATGTAAGCTTTTTGAATGAAAAAAAAAAGTTATACTGGCTTTATCTCCATTAATGAAAGTGGAATTGACTTTTATTTCCTTTTTTTTTTTAACCCAGGTTACTGTGATTGTTAAAATTTATTGGTAATAAAGATATTTAAAAACTTGTGAAGTTACAGTGTTTCCCCTCTGCCCTGGAAAGCTAAAATTTACTGGCACATACTGAGAATTAATTGAAAAACTGGATACGATGGCCTTAAGCTTAAATATTCTGACTCTTTCCTAGGAGTTTTAATTTTAAAACCAACAGAAAAATGAGCAACACAAAAAAACAACAAAAATTCCTCTTAGTCCATTTCAACCTCTTTTTCCACTTGCCCCCTAGAGGCTGTCATCAGCTTTTTTCTTCTCTTTGGATCTTATTTCCCTCTTGTTCGACCCTCCTTCCCTCAGAAATAGCAAACTATCATTCCCTCCTTTTCATTCAGTAAACACAGAGCACCTATTGTGAGCAAATCACCTATTGTGTGATGACTACTGAAAAAAAAATCTACTTATAATCCTCCCATACATTCACATGTGTTCTTTTCTTCTGAGCTCTAGAATCTTACTTGTATGGGACTACAGATATTTCTAAGTAGCTCAGACTATACGCATTCTACATGTCTCTCTGAAACTGGTTTCCTTTCTCCCTGTGTATTGTCAATTTTAAAGAAATTACCAACCATCCAGTCCATTGAGCTAAATTATCCTCTATTCTTCTCTCCTTCTATCCACATATACAATCATTCATCCAATCTTATTTACTTTAATTGTGAAACTATTCCTTGAGTCTATGTTCACTCTCTATTCCAATTTCCCTTGCTCACTTCTCACTTTGAATACTGCAAAAGCCTCCTTATTAGGACCTTACGTCAAGTGTAACCACTGTTCAATCTGTATTTTATGACAAATTATTCCCCCAATCAACAACCTAATAATGCTACTTCCTTGCTAAAAACTATAGGGCTCTTGAAAAATTATAGCAAGTCCAAACATCCTAGTATATTTGCTAGGCCCTTCACAATCTGGCTCTAAACCGAAATTCCAGTTTTAATCCTCTTTGTAACTTTAAATTTTTTCTTCCTTACCTGTTTATTCCCATGAACCTGAGCTCCAATCATGCTACTCTCCAAATAAGCAACATCCTTTCCTACCTCTCCAACTGTGAGCTCTTTACCTGTTCCTTCTGCCTCCTAACTCTTCTCATTTTTCCAAGATCCAGTTCTACTGCCTTTTCTTAATTTCAAATGTGGTTTGTGCACAGCATTCTAATTCTATACCACAGAGCCTATTATCATATATTGTGAATTGTTTTATACTACAGTTAGCTTAAGTGTCATCTCTATTAGATTGAGATCTCCACAAAAGCAGAATGTATATATTATTCATCTTGGTATCACCAGTGTTTTAGCTGGTGCCTAATATGAAACAGAGAAAAAATATTATTCATCATAGGAGAAAATAATTTATTTAGTATGTATATGTATATACAAACTATTTTTTTCTAACTAGAATATTTAAACTGAAAATACATTCTAAAATATACAAGGTGAGAGATATAAATGAACTATCTTATAATAGTTAATAGTTAATAGAAACATCATGATATAAAGACAGTAAATGAAACAGACATGTAATTTCACTGGAAATAACATTTCTGTAGTTAGGATATAGTCTAATGAAGAAATATTTTTATTTAACTATAGTACACTGACAAAACAAATAGTACCTTTAATATATTTTGATATAATTTCAAATTGTATGATAACACTTTTCTGAAGATTAAAATTTTGACTCTTTTCTCTAATAAATGGGTAAGTGGATCTACTTAGGAAAGCAACAGAGCCATCTCAAAGGGAATTGGATGCTCCTGATGGGTAAGTTTATTGGGCTACAAATACATACAATTTTCCTATTGCATACTGGAAATATTTTATGGAAAGAAACTGTGCTGGTAGTCTATAGCCAGAATTTCTGCTTGTCATATGGGGCAGTTTTTCTGATGCAAACTGCCCTTTATCTAGTTTTTAAGTTGTGGAATTCTAATGCCATGTACTGGCTGGACTATGGTTTAAGTTAATTTCATTCAAGGGAAACCATCAAGCAAGCCTTTAGTAACTTTGTGTCTAAGTCACTACCTAATCAATTTAAATGGACTTTATTTATTGGCTTACGTCTCTGATTCAATATCTTTTGTTGATCTTTACTTCATTTTAATATTTAGTATCTGAGTATCTTATTAAGAACAGAGAAAAAACAATTATGTGGTATTATCATTGTATATTGAGTATATACAGGACAATGCAGTTTTTTAACAGAAGTAGAAAAGTAATGACACATATTTAAATAAATTGTTTAAAACCATTTCCCTTTTTATCATTACGTGCATAAATACATAATGGATAAATGCAATCTATGATTCTTTCTAACCTCTCTATTCTAAGATAAACATAAAATAAAATTATAAAGATATAAAGTGCATATTAATAAAAAATGAAATAACTTGTAAAAATGAAGTATAATGAAAAAGGATGGCTATGGATTTAAAAGCTTCCAAAAATAAAATTTTGTTGAAGTTACAAAGTAAAGAAAAGTGAATGTAATATATACAGATGATATTTGAAAACTGAACCTTTGCATTACCATTATGACGTGTTTCACCATGAGTCTCAAGTTTTGGAAGTCTAGTGACTTTGGGGGTTCCCCAGCCAACTAAAGAAAAAGAAAAACATTTTTAAACATCATTAAACAATGTCTCTTTAGATCCGCTGGGAGGATCCCCCACACCATAGGAAGTGTATATAACATTTGATGTCCTTTCAAATATACAGAATGACTCAGTCTTGAATAGCCATAAACACATTTTAAATAATTTCTATTTTAAAATGTAATCAAAGGATTCTAATATCTTGATTAACATTTTAATTCATTTTTAATTAAAAAATTAACCACCTTCACTACTCTCAAATCAGTAATAAATTTAGGGTACCATTTTAACTCCTTAGAAAAGGCTATAAGTAATATTTCTCAAAGGGCAATTTCAGCATCTAAAACATCATTGAAAGGCTACAACGACATTATAAACATATTCATACAAATATTTATTCAATATAAACATTTATCAGATACTTATTGAGCATCTATTTTATAAAAGAAACCATGCTTAATTGAACTTAAAATTATTATATAGATAGTATGTCCCAGGCTTTACATGAAATACTATACTTAATTCTCATAAAAACTTAGGAGGTAGATGTATATATGTTAGAAATATTTTTTTAAAATTCACACATCTTAATTTTAAATGTTAGTTTTCAGGATTAAAGATCCAATTTTTTAAAAGCTCACATTAGCCATCTATCAAACTTAACTCTTTCTGGTAACCTGGATATTAATATTTCAAATACAGCTTGAACATATTCTAGGAAGTGCTTGGGACAAACTTTTCTTATTAGGTTTTTTTACATAATATATTTACAAAAGTGGGTCCATACAATGGAAAGCTTTATCACCTGCTTTTTATAAAAACATGTTGTAAATACCTTCCCTTGTCTTTTTTTTAAACAATTAAACTGTACTAATACATATTAATAAAGCATAAATCCATCCAAAGTGTTTAATCAATGGTATTCTGTATAATTACATAGTTATACATTTATCACTTCAATCACTTTAGAGCATTTTATTTAAGTAACAATAATAAAAAACAAACAAAATATCACCTCTCAACCTCTCTATGCTTCCCCCTCCTGTACATACCTGCTGTTCTGTTTCCTTCTCTCTAGTATATTAGTATTTATATTTTCTAAAACAGGCTTATAAATGCAGTATCACCCATATCGTATTTTACATGAGGTTACACTACATACAGTATATATAGTATATACTATATACTAGTTCTTAACCTCCCTTCTAACAATATACATGTCCTTAAACTTTCTCTTTCGATCACTGTCATACCCATACAATAACTTTAGTTACAAACATCATGATGTGCTTTCACCATTTCCATTTCCAGATTTACAAACAACCTATTACCAAATTCTGCAAAGCTTTCCATTTTCTAGCCTCATTCTCTTTTCTGATACCTATATTCTAGTTATTAATTCCATGAGTTTACATAATATATTTAGTTCATAATAGCACAATCATACAGTGTTTGTCCTTTGTGAATGGCTTGCGTCACTCAACATAATATCCTCCAGGTTCATCCATGTTGTTATATGCTTCACATCTTAATTTCTTCTTACTGCTGCATAATATTTCATTGTGTGTATATACCACAATTTGTTTATCCACATTCATCAGTTGATGGACACCTAGGTTGTTTCCAACTCTTGGCGATCATGAATAATGCAGCTATAAACTCTGGTGTGCAGATGTCTCTTCGTGTCGTTGCTCTCAGTTCCTCAGGGTATATACTTAGTAATAGTATTGCTGGGTCACATGGCAATTCTATAATTCAATTTATTTATTTATTTATTTTTCAAAAGATTTCTTTATTTATTTATTTCTCTCTCTCCCCTTCCCCCCCACCCTGGTTGTCTGTTCTCTGTGTCTATTTGCTGTGTCTTTGTCCACTTCTGTTGTTGTTAGCGGCACGGGAATCTGCGTTTCTTTTTGCTGCTCATCTTGTGCCATTTCTCCGTGTGGGCGGCGCCATTCTTAGGCAGGCTGCACTTTTCTTTGGCGCTGGGTGGCTCTCCTTATGGGGCACACTCCTGCGCATGGGGATCCCCTACACGGGGACACCCCTGCATGGCAGGGCACTCCTTGCGCGCATCAGCACGGGTCAAGGAGGCCTGGGGTTTGAACCGCCGACCTCCCATGTGGTAGACAAATGCCCTAACCACTGGGCTAAGTCTGCCACCCTCTATAATTCAATTTGATTAGGAACTGCCAAATGTCCTCCATAGTGACTAACTTTCTACATTCCCACCAACAGTGAATAAGAGTTCCTATCTCTCCACACATTGTATTTTTTAATAGTGGTCAGTCCAGAAGATGTGAAATGATATCTCAATGTAGTTTTGATTTGCATTTTCCTAATGGCTAGTAATAGTGAACATTTTTTCATGTGTTTCTTCATCATTTATATTTCTTCTTTGGACAGCTGTCTTATCAAGTCTTTTGCCCATTTTTTTTTTCCCCAGGTAGTTTTTCCTTGCATTGTTGAGCTGTATTATCTTTTTATATATCATGGATATTAAACCCTCATCAAATACGTTATTACCAAATATTTTCTCCCACTGAGTCAGCTGCTTTTCACTCTTTTGACAAAGTCCTTTAAGGTACAAAAGAGTTTAATTTTGAAGAGGTTCCATTTATCATTTTTTTCTTTTGTTGCTCAAGCTTTGGTGTAAGGTTTAAAAAACTACCACCTACCACAAGATCTTGAAGATGTTTACCTACATTTTTTTCTAGGAGTTTTATGGTTGCCACTTTTATATTTAAATCAATGATCCATTTCAAGTTAATTTTTGTATAAGGTATGAGATAGGGGTCCTCTTTTCTTTCTTTTGGATATGGCTATCCAGTTCTCCCAGCACCACTTGTTAAACAGACTGTTCTGGCACAGTGGGAGGCTTCACAACCTTGTGAAAAATCATCTGACTATAGATGTGAGGGTCTACTCCTTAGTTCTCAATTCAGTTCCACTGATCATACTGTCTTTATGCCAGTAACGTGCTGTTTTTACCACTCTAGCTAGGTAAAAAGCTTGAAAGTCAGGAAGTGGGAGTCTTCAAACTTTGTTCTTCATTTTAAAGGTATTTTTGGCTATTTGGGCCCTTTACCATTCCAAATAAATTTGATTATTGGCTTTTCCATTTCTGCAAAAAAGGCTATTAGGATTTTTATTGGTATTGCATTCAATCTGTAAATCAATTTGGGTAGGAGTGACATCTTAATGATATTTAGTTTTCTAATCCATGAACATGGAATGTCCTTCCATTTATGTCTTCTTCAGTTTCTTTTAGCAATGTTTTATGGTTTTCTGAATCCAGGTCCTTTATGTCATTGTTTAGTTTATTCCTAAATATTTGATTCTTTTAGTCGCTATTACAAAAGGGAATTTTTCTTCTAAATTTCAGATTGCACATCAGTAGTATACAGAAATGCTATTGATTGTGCATATAAATCTTGTATCCTGCCATTTGACTGAACTCATATATTAGTTCTAGTAGCTTTTTTGTGGACTTTTTCAGTATTTTCTATATATGGATCATTTCATCAGCAAATAATTAAAGTTTTACTTCTTCCTTTCCTATTTGGGTGCCTTTTATTTCTTTATCTAGCCTAATTGCTCTAGCTAGAACTTCTAGCACAATACTGGTGATAGTGGGCATCTTTGTCTTGTTCCTAATCTCAGCGGGAAAGCTTTCAGTCTTTTACCATTGAGTACAATGCTAACTATAGGTTTTTCATATATGCATTTTACCATATTGAGAAAGCTTCCAATTCCTATCTTTTGGAGTGTTTTTATCAAGAAAATGTGCTGTATTTTGTCAAAAGCCTTTTCTCTATCAATCAAAAGGATCATGTGATTTTTCTTCTTACAATTTATCAGTGTAGCTTATTACACTAATTGATTTTCTGATGTTGAACCACCCTCCTTGCACACCTGGATAAAACCCACATGAGTGTGGTATATAATTCTTTTGATGTGTATTTGGATTCTGTATGCAAGTATTTTGTTGAGGATTTGTGCATCTTATATTCATTAGAGATATTGGTCTGTAATTTTTTTTTTTTTTTTGGTAGTATCTTTACCTGGTTTTGGTATTATGGTAATGTTGGCTTCATAAAATTAGTTTGGTGATGTTCTTTCCTGTTCAATTTTTTGGAAGAGCTTGAGCAAGACTGGTAGTAGATCATTTTTGAATGAATAGCAGAATAACCTGTGAAGCCCTCTGGTCCCAGGCTTTTCATGTTTGGAAGGTTTTTGATAATACTTTCAATCTCTATACTCGTGATTGGTTTGCTGAGGTCTTCTATTTCTTCGAGGTTCAGTGTAGGTGGTTCTTGTGTTTCTAGGAATTTGTCCATTTCATCTACATTGTCTAGTTTTTTGGCATACAGTTGTCCACAGTATCCTCTAATGATCGCTATTATTTCTGTGGGGTCAGTAGTAATGTCCCCCCCACATTTCTGATTTTATTTATTTGTGTCTTTTTTTTTTTCTTATCTAGCTAAGGGTTTGTAGATTTTTTGATCTTCTCAAAGAACCAATTTCTGGTTTTATTGATTCTATTTTTGTGTTGTTCTTGATTTCATTTAGTTTTGCTCTATCCTTACTATTTCTTTTCTTTGGCTTGGTTTGGGATTAGTTTGCTGTTCTTTTTCTAGTTCCTTCAGGTGTGCAGATAGATATTCAACTTTAGCTCTTCTTTTTTAATGTAAGCATTGAGGGCGATAAATGTCCCTCTCAGCACTAACTTTGAGGTGTCCCATAGGCTTTGCTACATTGTATTCTCATTGTTATTTGTCTCAAGATAGTTGCTAAATTCTATTGCAATTTCTCCTTTTACCCTGATTAAGAGCATGTTGTTAAATCTCCATATATTCATGAATTTTCCCTTTTTTCCATCAATTATTTATTTCCAGCTTCATTCCACCATGATCAGAGAAAGTGTTTTGTATAATTTCCATCTTTTAAAATTTATTGAGATTTGTCTTGTGAGCCAACATGTGGACCATATGAATAAGGATCCATGAGCACTTGTAAAGAATATATATCCTGCTGGGGTACAATGCTCTATAAATGTCTGTTAGGTGTAGTTTACTTATTATATTATTCAGGCCCTCTGTTTATTTATCCTCTGTCCGGATGTTCTATCCAGTACTGAGAGTGGTGTATTGAAGTCTCTAACTATTCTTGTAGTGATATCTCTCTCTCCCTTCAGTTTTGCCAGTGTGTGTCTCATGTATCTTGGCGCACTTAGGTTAGGTGTATAAATATTTAATATAGTTATTTCTTCTTGGGGAATTGCCCCTTTATTAATATATAATGACTGCTTTCATCCTTTATAAGAATTTTACATTTGAAATCTACTTTGCCTGATATTAGTATCACTGCTCCTGCTCTTTTTTGGTTACTATTTGCATGGAATATCTTTTCCTAACCTCTTTCACTTTTAACCTGGTTGTGTCCTTACATCTGAGGTGGGTCTCTTGTAGACAACATACAGGTGGCTCATATTTTTTATTCATTTTATTAGTCTGTGTCCTTTGATTGGAGAGATTAAGCCATTAACATTCAATACTACTACTGTAAAGGCATTACTTACTTCATCCATTTTGTCCTTTGACTTTCTATTTTCATATCATGCTATTGTCTGTCTTTTTACCCTTTAATTTACCCTTCCTAATAATCTTCATTTCTATACTCTTCTCCAAGGCTCTTGCCCTTGTTTTTCCTTTCAGGCTGCAGTAATCCCTTTATTTACTCTTGTAATTCTGGTCTTTCAGTAACATGTTTTATCAGTTTTTGTTTTGTCTGTGAAGACTCTGAACTCACCCTTATTTTTGAAGGATAATTTTGCTGGATACAGAATTCTTGGCTGGCAGTCTTTCTCTTTCATTATCTTAAACATATCATACCATTTTATTCTCACCTTCATAGTTTCTGCTGAAAGCTTGGTACTTAACCTTATCGAGGTTCCCTTGTATGTGATGCTTTGTGTTTCTCTTGCTGCTTTCAGAATCCTCTCTTTATCTCTGATATCTTTCATTCTTAATAGCAAGTATCTTGGGGTAGATCTCTTTGGATTTATTCTATTTGCATTGCATGGTCCTTCTTGGATATTGATATTTATGTCTTAAGGGTTGGGAAGTTTTTGGTTATTATTTCCTCAAATATTCTTTCTGCCCCTTTTCCGTTCTCTTCTGTTTGTGTGATTATCATTGATTAAGATCTTAAATCCTGTATCTCTTCAGGATATTTGGTTTGTTCCTTTGGTAGGGCCTGCTCCCTAGTATGGCTTGCAATTTTTTGCTGATGTCTAGGCATCTGAATATGTTGGTGAATTTACTCTGGTGGCCAATTTCTCTCTCTTGCCTATGTTTTTTTTTTTTCTCCAATGATCTTCTTTGATATTTGTTTCAACTTATTCTAAGTATTTAAAACTGCCCAGCTTAAGTTATAAAAATCAGGCCAGAGACTCACTAATGGGGTGCAGATTATCTCCCAGGAGATAGGGTACAAGGAGACCCAAAAGCAATTTTGTCCATGCAATTTCCAGACCTGTCAGCAGATGGGTGTTCACTGGTGCACCTTTCCACAGAGGTGTTTGTCACCGCTTTCCTGTGTTTTGGCCTGGCCAAAGCTGAGATTCAAAGTGGGCTCTGCTGGTTGAATTCACTGAAGAGAATCCCCCTGACTTCCCCTCCATTTTCTCTTATAACAGCTGATAGGGAGGAAGATGTCTGTCCCCTTTTCAGTTGGCTGCAGTGAACTAGGGGTTTTACCTTGGCTTAATATCTTGGAAGTGGGGAAGGGGAGCCCTTCCTGGCTGCCACAGAGGTCTGGTATCTCATGTTTGCTGTTTTGGGTTTTTCATTTCTCTATCCCTCCACTTCCTGGGAGTTGTGTAGAACTGTCCAGGTCTGCTGACCCCAAAAGCAGGTCCCTTGGACAGTTCTTGGTTCTTTCTCTGTTGTTTATGTGGGAGAGTTGAGCCCTGCCTGCCTACTCTGATGCCATTTTCCCAGAACTCTCTTATTAACTTTCACTTAAAAAAAATATTATATAACATTATTTTCTGATTTAAAAAACCCATATACTCATGTTAATAAATTCTGGACAGAGTAAACATTGTGCAGAATTCTTCAAAGATAATGGTTTCAAAAAACTCACAAGGTAATGAGTATAGTGAATTAAAAACTACAAGCTTTCTTTTTCACCTCCACTGTTTATACTATTATTTCTAAATTCAGTATTGGTATCATTTTAACTCACCAGGAGGAGGAGGTGGTGGTGGAGTTGGACTCTTAGGAGCACAGTCATCTGTATTAACTGGTTCTACCCGGTGACTCCTTTTTATTCTTATTTTCTTAATTCTCTTTTTACTGTTATCTACAAGAATATAATAAAAAAACTCTACAACTTTGGGAAAAGAAAACTTTTATACTATAATAGAAAACAAAGAATAAAATTAGAATATCAATATAATTATTTCAATAGAAACGTATCTTATATTCAGCTTTAATTGTTAACAATAACCAAATATGAACTTGCTTTTAATAATAGTTTTTAAGTGATTGCTGAGTGAATGAATAATTAATGAATGTGAAACAAATAACAAAAACTCTGTATTTTAAAGTCTAAGAGAGTTTACTCAGAAAAAATTTTCACATTTTCAAAACAACTTATGTTTAATTCCTACTGTCATATTAAGGAGATATATTTATTTAAATGGAGGGGTTTCCATGAAATTAAGAATAGGCTGGGGGAAGTGGATTTGGCTGAACAGACAGAGTGTCCGCCTACCATATGGGAGGTACAGGGTTCAAACCTAGGGCCTACTGACCTGTGTGGTGAGATGGCCCACAAGCAGTGCTGATACATGCAAGGAGTGCCGTGCCACACAGGGTGTCTCCTGCATAGGGGAGCCCCACGTGCAAGGAGTGTGCCCCACAAGGAGAGCTGCCCCATGCGGAAAAAGTACAGCCTGCCCAGGAGTGACACCGCACACACAGAGAGCTGACACAGCAAGACAATGCAACAAAAAGAGACACAGATTCCCAGTGCTGCTGACAAGAACACAAGTGGACACAGAAGAACACAGAGAGAATGGACACAGAGTAGTCAAAGGGGGTGGGGGAGGGAGAGAAATAAATAAATAAATCTTAAAAAAAAAAAAGAATAGCCTGGGGAAGGAGGAAAAACGTTGATTGTTCTCAGTGGGATATATCAAGAGTTTCCAGGTAACTCCAAATAGGTAAGACATAATCCTTTGACTACAACTTCTGGAAGATAGTAGAGTAGAGAGCTCTAGGACTCAGTCCTTCCATCAAAACAACTATCTGTCTGAAACAACTACTTTGAAACTTGAGAGGCCAGAAGAACACTATAGAGCACCCATGGAAGAGCAGGACAAAGAGGATGATAAATTATGTAATCTCTCAATGTGGCAACTAACGGTGCCCACCCCCTACATCTTGCAGCAAGTTGCTGAGAAGTCTAGTCCCTGGCCAGCTGCTGCTGACAAAAGGAAACATAAAAATCCTCTTTCCTGGGAAGCAGATGTGGCTCAATTGATAGAGCATCTGCCTACCTACCATATAGAAGGTCCAGGGTTCAAACCCAGGGCCTCCAGGTCTGTGAGATGAGTTGGCCCACAAGCATTGCTGCTGCACAAGGAGTGCCATGCCACACAGGGGTGCCCTGTGAATAGGGGAGCCCCACGTGCAAGGACCTCCAGGTCTGTGAGATGAGTTGGCCCACAAGCATTGCTGCTGCACAAGGAGTGCCATGCCACTCAGGGGTGCCCTGTGAATAGGGGAGCCCCACGTGCAAGGAATGCACCCCGCAAGGAGAGCAGCCCTGAACGAAAAAAGCACAGTCCACTCAGCACAGTGGTGCCACACACACAGAGTTGATGCAGCAAGATGATGCAACAAAGAGACATAGATTACTGGTGCCACTGAGAAGGCAAACAGACACAGAGGAACACATAGTGAATGAACACACAGAGTAGACAATGGGGGGTGGAGGGGAGGGTGGGGAAGGAGAAAGACATAAATAAAAATAAATCTTCAACAAAAACAACAAAAAGTCCTCTTTCCAAACAGGGGTATGCATAACCAATCACTAATCATGGTTTTTAATTAGTGAATTCAGATCACTGAGTCCTGGTTCTGAGGGCAGTCACTGTTTCAACTAACCCTGGACAAAGTGATGGCAACCACTGTTTCAATCTTCTCTGACAGGGATGGAGGAGGTAGAAATTTAAAGAGGCAGGGCTTCCTCAGGGTTGTGGAGGAAAGTTAGATGAAGGAATTCATTAGCTGTTGAGGCCAGCTCTAGGAAGCCATCACAGAAGTTTTTGGCACTCTTCCTGATGCTCTCTGTAGGTCACTTTGGATACAGTCTGCATCCCCTTCGTGAGTCTATGGCCTTGTTTTGGCTGTGAAAGACTGTACTGAAAAAGTCCTCTGTGGGGTGAACTTCCTCCCAGAATCTGCCCTTCAGGCAAAAGCAACATGAGGCAGTGAAAGGAGTATAAAAAATTATAAAAGTGGACAATCTGAGACAAAGGTCTGTTAGCTTCAGATACCCAGGAGGAGGTCTGCCCCTTGGGAAACAAAAGGGACAAATAAATTCCTGTCAATAGTGGATCTCCAAAACAACTAACAAACCAAAGCCCAGTACAAGACAGAGGCCCAGTAGGACAAAGCTTTCTTAACACAGCATTTGCCTTGGGGAGATTTCCCTGAGAGGAGGGCTGAAGCTCCAGAAAATCTGTCTTATTATCAGCTGGTTATAAAACCAGGAAATTGACATCCCAGGAATTAAATCCCAGAATTAACATTTAAATATTAAATTGTACACTGTGCAAGAAGAGTACAAGACAAAGAAACAGGACAAGATGGCCCATCCAAAGGAGGAGAATGAAAATACAAAAACACCAACGAAGAAGACAAGAATGTGGATATACTGAACAAAGCACTTAAAAAATCTTAAAAATACTTAAGGAGATGAAGGAAAGTACAGAGAAAGAACTATAAGATATCGGAAAAAACAATGAACAAATAATATGAAGGTCTAAGAGATAGGAACTTTAAAAAGGAACCAAACAGAACTACTGGAGTTAAAGACCACAAAAACTGAAATGAAAAATGCCCAGGAAGTGGGGCAGGCTTCTAGGGAGTGTGTGAGTATTCATCTTGTCATAGTGTGTTATATCAGTGCGTGGAGACCTATATAAAGAGCAGGAAGGTATTGGACTCTCATCCTGGAGAGTTGTGCTATGTTCGCAAATTGCAGGATGGGAGTCTCTAGAACACAAGCAGGGACCAATAGGGGAGGACAGGCCAGTATATCAAGTCCTTAATGTTATTGCAAATAACTATGAATCTTGTTCTTCAAGGAGGAAAACTTGGTGGTTGCCATGAGTTCCCAGGGCACAGGGAGGGAGAAATAGATAGAACAGATGGAATATGTGGCATTTTGGGGGCAATGGAAGTGTTCTACATGATCTTGCAATGATGATACAGACCATGTTAAATTTTATTAAAATTTATTTAAGTATATGGTCCAAAATGTAAACCATAATGTAAATCACTGACCACAGTTAGTAACAATGTTTCAATATTTATACATCTATTGTAACACATGTACCATCCACCTGTAAAATTTTTTAATAGGGGAAAGGGGAAAAGGGGGAGGTTGTTGGGTATATGAGAACTTCCTATATTCCATGTGACTTTTCTGGACCCTAAAGCTTCTTTGAAGAAAAAAATGAAAAAAATATAAGACAATGGGGGAATAAACAGAAGAAGATGTCACTGTACATACAAGAGAACAGAACTTAGAGTAATGAAAGACATAATGTCAAATTTTTTTCGAATTTTATATTTTAAATATTTTTTATTCTAAATTTTCTTTTAATTTTTTGTATTTTACTTGTTATTTTTTAAAACTATCATTATTATTTCATTTTCTTATTAACTGTATTTGGTTATTTTCTTAGCTTCATTTTTTAAGAAGTTTTAGATCACAGAAGGGTTACAATAGTGGCAGGGGATGGGCCTTGGTGTGGGGTGTCAGTGGTGGGGAATACATAGGAGGAGGTTCACCTGAGGCATACCTGTAAGGCATATAAATGTGTTCAAGTGTTGATGGGACATTGTCACAGTGGGTGAAGATCCACACTATAACTGAAAGAATATTGAATTCCTATCTTGAGGAGCTCTGACACATTCTCTAATGAGATGGCAAGAATCCCCCAAGTACAGGGGCAGAGACTAGTGAGGGAGGAAGGATTACTGATGTGCCCCTAATATTGATAAATGTAATTATGAACCTTTATTTCTGAAATTGAAACTTAGTGTAGTTTTATAGGGTGTCTGGGAGTTACCTCCTGGGAGCCTCCTTGTTGCGTGGGTGAGGCCTTTCTCTATGCCAAACTCAGCATGTAAATGCACTGCCTTCCTCCCAGTGTGGGACATGGCTCCTGGGAGTCAGCCTCCTTGCACCGAGGGATTACTGCAAGGCACCAACTAGCAATGCTACTGGAAAAAGACATTGACCAAAATGGGGAAGGAGAAAGACAAATGAATTTATATAGCTAAGAGACTTCAAAGTGAGTTAGAAGGTCATTCCAGAGGTTATGCTTGTGCATGTCTCAGCAGGATCTCACTTACTGCCAAAGTAAATATTTTCACAAATAGAGGTGCCATGCAGACACTATGGGCAGGCAGACAGCCCAGGATTTTGGTGCACTGTCACTGGGCCCTACTTGGAAAATTATGCTCACCAGTGTGACAGAGTTGGACTCAGGTGGGGTTTCCCTACACATGGTTCTTCTGCTGGTTCTATATGAACCTATAGTTAGTGCTAGAGTTGATAGGTATATGTCCAAAAGACTTAAATCTTCAGGATGTCCGTATTGACTGTTCCCTGAATCTTCACAGAGTTGCAACACCTAATCTGCAGTTCACTGGACTCACCCGAACAACTAGCGAGATGATGGAAGGCAGCCGTCACAAGGAATAGAAAAACTCTGCAACTGCAAGCAAGATACTCACAGGGATTTACCTCATGGGATCTAAGCCCTCTCTCAATTACAGGTAGAATGGACCTCACCATCCCAGAATCCTCAGGATTGGGGAATGAACAATGGACTAGAGTAGCCTTAATGATATTCTAGGACAGACTTACTGTGATTCTAGCAATGGAAGAATTTTATCATCAATGTGGAGGCAGCGGCCACTGGAGGTTCTATGGGAAGGGAGAGGGGAGAATAGGTATAATATGGGGACATTTTTGGGACTTGGGAATTGTCCTGAATGGCACTGCAATGACAGATATAAGCCATGATGTATCTGGTCATAACTTACAAAATTGTGTGGAAGAGAGTGTAAACTACAATATACACTGTAATCCATGCTTAGTGGCAATGCTCCAAAATGCGTTCACCAATTGTAACAAACATACCACACTAATGAAGGATGTTGTTAATGTGGGAAAATGTGGGAGGGGCTGGGAGCACAGCTTATGGGAATCCCCTATATTTTTTATGCAACATTTATGAAATCTAAGTATCTTATTTAAAAATAAAAAAACTAAAAAAATAATAAAGGTAAAGCAAGCAAGAAGAAAAAAAAAAAAAAAAAAAGAAATGCCCAGGAGGGTTTCAAAAGCAGAATGGAGCTGGCAGAAGAAAGAAACAGTGAATTTGAAGAAAAAAATTTGAAATGAGTCATGCTCAGAAGCAGAAAAAAGAAATATTAAAAATGAAAATAACCTAAAACAGCAATGGGACACCATCAAGCACAGCAATATACATGTTGTGGAAGGCCCAGAAAAACAAGAAGGAAAGGAAGGAAAGGAAGGAAGGGAAGGAAGGGAAGAAAGGGGGCAGAAGGAATAGTCAAAGACATAATGACAGAGAATATTCCAAACTTAGCAAAAGACACATATATATAGGGAAGCGGATTTGGCTCAACTGATAGAGCATCTGCCTACCACATGAAGGTCCAGGGTTCAAACCCTGGGCTTCCTGATCCATGTGATAGCTGACCCATGCACAGTGCTGATGCGCACAAGGCGTGCTGTGCCACACAGGGGTGTCCCCCGTGTAGGGGAGGCCCATGCACAAGGAGTGCACCCCGTGGGGAGAGCTGCCCCATGCGAAAAGTGCGCAACCTGCCCATGAGTGGTGCTGCTCACAAGGAGAGCTGACTCAGCAAGATGATGCAACAAAAAGAGACACAGATTCCCAGTGCCACTGACAAGAATACAAGCGGACACAGAAGAACACACAGTGAATGGACACAGAGAGCAGACAAAGGGGGAGGAGAGGATGGGGGGAGAAGTAAATAAATAAATCTTTAAAAAAAAAAAGATGCATATATGGGTAGCCAAGAAGCTTAGAGAACACCAAACAGGATAAACATGAAGAAAAATATAACCCATCATATATTAATTACACTATCAAATGCAAAAGATGAGAGAGTTCTGAAAGCTACAAGAGAAAAGAAATGTGTTACATACAGAGGAATCCCAATAAGAGTAATTGCTGATTGCTCATCAGAAACCACAGAGGCAAGAAAGCAGTGGGTTGAAATACTGAAAGTGGTAAAGGAAAACAACTACCGGCCAAGAATTTTATATCCAGTGAAAGACTTTTTCAAAAATGAGGGAGGATAGTATGTGAATTATAGCCAAATAAAGTTGTTTTTAAAGAAAAAAAAAAATAAGGGAGATTAAGACATTCTCCCAGATAAACTAAAGCTGAGGGAGAATATCACCATTAGATCTGCACTACAAGCAATGTTAACGTGAGTTCTTCAGACTGAAATGAAAGGACACTAGGCAGTGGTTCTATGCAGCATTAAAGAAATAAATAAACACCTGCAGTAAAGGTAACCACTTGGGTAATTATCAATATTGTATTGTATTGTTTGGAATGTAACTCCACAACTTACTTTGAACAGGTCTAAAATGGAAATGTATAAAAAGTAATGATAAATCTAGAATTTTGGACATACAATGTACAAAGATATACATGATAACAAGTACAAAATTAATGGAATGGGGACACAGGGGTTAGGAAAAATATACATGCATGTATTGAAGTTAATTGAGTATCAAACAAAATATAATTGGTGCATATTTAAGATATTAAATTTAATCCTATGGTAACCATAAGAAAAATAGATGAAAAATATATCCAGATAGAAATAAGAAGGCACTTAATATGGTACAACACAAGAAAGCAGATAAATATCAATGTAGGTTTTAAGGGAAGTGAGGGGAAAAAAGGAGTAAGACTTACATATGCTAAATAGCAAATGACATAAGGAAAACCTGTATTATCTGTAGTGATTTTAAATATAAATGAATTAAACTCTCCAGTCAAAAGGCAGAGAGTGGCAGAATGGATAAAAAAGTATGAAGTATGACTCAACTCTATGCTGTTTGCAAGAGATGCACCATAGAGTCAAAGACTCAAGTAGGTTACTGGTGAAAGGATGGAAATGAATACACCATGCAAGCTGTAAGCAAAAGAGAGCTGGGGTGGCTATACTAATATTGGATAAAATAGACTTTAAGTCAAAAACAGTTAAAATGGACAAAGATGGTCATTAGATACTAATAAAGGGAACAATTCAACAGGGAGACTTAACAATTATAAACATATGCAACTATCAGTAGATATATGAAGCAACTATCAGCAACTATCACAAATTATATGAAGAAAATACTGACAGATATGAAGGGCACAACTGATGGTTCTAGATTCATATAGAAGACTTTCCCACACCACTCTCAATAATGGACAGAATATCTAGTCTGAAGATCAATAATACAGGACTGGAATGATACACTAAACCAACTAGACATAACAGACATAGATAGAACACATCCCCCAACAACAACAAAATACATTCTTCTCTCATGCACATGGCTCATTCTTTAGTATGAACAAAATGTTAGGTCACAAACAAGTCTCAATAAGTTAAAAAAACAATGGAATCATACAATGTATATTCTCTGACCATAATGGAATGAAACTATTAGAACTCAATAACAGAGGGAGAAAGGGAAAATAACTGAGGGAGAAGGAGAAATTGAACAACTATCAATGGGTTAAACAAGAAATCACAAACAAAATTTGAAAATATTTAGAAGAAAATGAAAATACAACATACCAAAACTTATGGGACACAAGAAAGGCAGTGTTAAGAGGATAATTTATAGCTCTAAATACGCTAAAAAAGAAGAAAAACTTAAAATGAGAAACCTAACCTCAAAACTGGAGGAACTAGAAAAACATCAGCAAACTAGACTCAAAGCAAGCAGAAGGAAAGAAATAAAGATTAAAACAGAAATAAATGAATTAGAAAAGAAAAAAAAATCGAATCAACAAAACCAAGAGCTGATTCTTTAGAAAAATTAGCAAATTTGACAAAAAGTTAGCTAGACTGACATACACACAAAAGCAAGAGGACACAAATGACTAAAATCAGAAATGAAAAGAGGGTCATTACTACTGACTCCCCCCAAATAAAAGGGAATTTAAGAGGGTACTATGAATAACTCTATGCCAAAAAATTAGATAACATAGATAAGATAGACAAATTCCTAGAAACACACAAACCACCTTTATTGATTCAAGAATAGAAGATATCAACAAACAAAAATGAAGTGAAAAGATTGAGTCAGTAATCAAAAATCTGCTAACAAAGAAAAGCCCAAGAACAGATAGCTTCACAAGAGAACTTGACCAAACATTCCCAGGAGACTGAATCTAATCCTGCTCAAATTCTTAAAAAAAAAATTGATATGGAGGGAATACTCCCTAACTCGTTCTACAAGGCCAACATCACCCTTATACCAAAACAAGGTAATGATATCACAAGAAAACTACAGACAAATATCTCTTATGAATACGGATGAAAAAATCCTGAATAAAACAATAGCAAGTGGAACTTACTAAACACACATTAATAATAACAGCACATTGATCAAGTGGGACTTATCCCTGGTAGGAAAGGTTGACTCAATGTAAGAAAATCAATTAACATAATACACCATAATACACCATAATACAGCATATTAACAGAAAGAGAAAAACCACATGATCATCTCCATTGGCACAGAAAAGGAATTTGACAAAATATAGCAACCTTTCTTGTTAAAAACACTTATGGCTTTAGGAATAGAAGGAAACTTTCTCAAAATGATAAAGAGAATATGCAAAAAGCCCACAGCTAATATCCTACTTAATGGCGAAAGACTGAGAGGTTTCTCGCTAAGATGTAGAAAAAGACAAGGATGCCCACAGTCACTATTTTATTCAACATTGTACTGGAAGTTCTTGACAGAGCATTAGGCAAGACAAAGAAATAAAAGCCATCCAAATTAGAAAGGAAGAAGTATAACTTTCCCTATTTGCAGATGATATCCTATATACAGAATATTCTGAAAAATCCACAACAAAACACCTGGGGCTAATAAATGAATTCAACAAAGTGGTGGGGTACAAAATCAACATCCCCAAATCAGCAGTGTTTCTAAACCCAAACAATGAACAATCAGAACAAGAAATCAAGAAAAAAAATTCCATTTGCAATAGCAACTAAAAGAATCAAATATCTAGGAATAAATCCAACCAAGGATGTATATGACTTTTACATAGAAAACTACAAAACACTGCTAAAAGTAATTACAGAAGACCTAAATCAATAGAAGGATATTCTGAGTTCATGGATTGGAAGATTAAATATCATTACAATGTCAATACTAACAAAACAACTTATAGATTCAATGCAAACCCAATCAAAATTCCAAAACCTTCTTCACAGACTAAGAAAAGCCAATCATCAAATTCATATGGAAAGGGTCCTGAATAGATAAAACTATCCTGAGAAAGAAGAATGAAGTTGGAGGACTCACACTTTCCAATCTTAAAACTTATTACGAAGTCACAGTAATCAAACTAGCATGGTACAGGCATGAGGACAGATACATAAACCAGGAATAGAATTGAGAGCTCAGAAATCAACCCTTACATTATGGCCACATGATCTCTGACAAGGTGGCAAAGACCGCTCAATTGGGAAAAAATATTCTCCTCAACAAATGGTGCTGGGCAAAATCGACTCACAGTGGATCAAAGATCTAATGTAAGAGCTAGAACTATCAAACTCCTAGAAGAAAACACATGGAAGCATCTTTAGGACCTTGTGTTAAGAATTGGTTTCTAAGACTTTATACTCAAAGCACAAGGAAAAAAAAAAAGATAAATGAAACATCATCAAAACAAAAAGTTTTGGTCCTCAAAGGACTTTATCATGAAAGTAAAAAGAACCTATACGATGGGGGAAAATACTAAAAACCACACATGGCAGTTTGGTATTATTTATGAATTCAAAAAATAGATATTGGATTGTGTTTATAAACTGGTCTGTTCCTCTGGGAATATTAGATTGTATTAAATTCAGAGGTTTCATTTTTACTTGATTAAATTATGATCAGGATTTTGATTTGGCCATGTCAGTAGGATGCTGAGTCCCTGCCCCCTTGGTGGTGGGAACTCACAGAAAAAACATGCCAGAGGAGAGAGTTTTAGTTTTTGTTTTTTTTTTAAAGATTTATTTATTTATTTATTTTATTTATTTCTCTCCGCCCCCGCAGTTGTCTGCTCTCTGTGTCCATTCACTGTGTGTTCCTCTGTGACTGCTTCTATCCTTATCAGTGGCACTGGGAATCTGTGTTTCTTTTTGGTGCATCATCTTGCTGTGTCAGCTTTCCGTGTGTGGAGCACCATTCTTGGGCAGGCTGCACTTTCTTTCACACTGGGGGGCTCTCTTTATGGGGCGCACTCCTTGAGCATGGGGCTCCCCTACATGGAGGGCACCCCTGCGTGGCACAGCACTCCTTGCATGCACCAGCACTGCATATGCGCCAGCTCCACATGCGTCAAGGAGGCCTGGGGTTTGAACAGTGGACCTCCCATGTGGCAGGTGAACGCCCTATCTGATGGGCCAAATCTGCTTCCCAGAGATTTTAGTTTTGATGCTGGAGCCCTGGGAAGTAAATGCATGGAGAAGAACACAGAGGAAAAGTGATAGTTCATTAGACAAGATCTTGCAGCCCCAGGAAGACAGATAAATCATTTGCCTGATAGTTTGCAGCTGCAGAGACCAGAGCCCTGAGCCCCAGGAGAGAGATGAGACTTAGCCTTCAGATGATATTGGAAGAAGCTGGGACCAAGGACCCTGAAGAGGAAGAAGAAAGGCTGAACCCTCGCAGACATCACCCGCCATCCTGCTCCAACATGTGGCCAATGACTTTGGGTGAGAAAGAACCTCTTATGGTACTTTAAGTTGGACTCTTTCGGGCCTTGTGACTGTAAGCCTCTACCCCAAATAAATATCCTTTATAAAAGCCAACAGATTTCTGGTATTTTGTATCAGCACCCATTTGGCTGACTAATATACCACATACTTGATAAAAGATTACTATCCAGTATATATAAAGCAATTCTTCAACTTAACAGCAAAATGACAAAGAATCCACTGAGAAAATGGACAAAAGACATCTCTTCAAAGGAGATCTATGAATGGCCAGAAAGTATATGAAAAGATGCTTAACATCATTACCTATCAAAGAAATGCAAATCAAAACCACAATGAGATACCATTTCACACCCATCAGAATGGCTGCTATTAAAAAAATAAAATAAAAATAAGTGTTGGAGAAGATGAGGAGAGAAACAGTAACACTCATTGCTGGTGGCTATGTAAAATTATGTAGCCACTGTGTAAGAAAGCTTGGTGGTTCTCAGAAATCTAAATATAGAATGAACATATGACAGGGTAATCCCATTACTAGGTATATACCCCAAATAATGAAACCTGAGGTTCAAACAGATATTTGCACATTGATGTTCATATGCATTATTTTTAATTGCCAGAAGATGAAGCAACCCAAGTGTCCTTCAACCTATGAATAAATAAAATGTGGTATATACACACAATGGAATATTATTCAGCTGTAAAAAGGAATTAAGTCATGATACTTGTGATACCATGGATGAACCCTGGAGACATCATGTTGAGTGAAATAAGCCAGACACAAAAGGACAAATATTGTATGACCTAACTGATCTGAAAGAATTGGAATAAGCAAACTAATGGGGTCAGAATCTAGGATATAGTTAATCAAGGGATGGGGTGGGAGTTAAGGCTTAAAATGTACAGGGTTCCTATTTGGAATGATGGAAAGGTTTTGGTAATGGGTGGTGTTGATAATAGCAAAACACTGTGAATGCAATTAACAGCAATGAAATATATATCTGAATATGATTAAAGAGAGAAATATTAGGTTGTATTTATGGTAACAGAATAAAATTAAAAAAAAAAAAAATCCATGGAATAACACAACAGTGAACTCTAGGTTAAACCAAGGACTTTATATAATAGTACAATTATACAAATCTGCTATCATCAATTGTAACAAATACTCCACACCACTGCAAGGTTTGGTGGTGGTGTGGTAGATGGGAGGCTGATATTATATGCATTATTGTTTTGTAAACCTACATATTTTACAAGTAAAAGAAGAAAAATATCTAATCCTGTGAAAATGTGAAAATAAAACCTCGATCAAATCTAAGCACATTATCCATTAAAATAATCCCCACACAAGGTATGGCACAATGCTAATATATATAACCTAAATGATACTAGTACACTTTACAAAACTGAAATTAATTGGCTTTTTTTCCCAATAACCATTTACATACAGATTCTTAATTGTATATAAACACTTTAAGGACATCTAAACTTACTTAACACGTAATTTTCACAGCATAAACCAGATGGCATAGTAGTAAATGAACAAATATAGAACAAAAGCCCTGAAATTAACTGATAATCCCAAACAGCTTAATTTATACAGATGCAATACATTTTTAAAAATGTAATAGGCATCTCTGAAACCTACAAAACAATAAGATATACAAACTTATATTTATAAGCATATTATTTTCCCAAATATGTTATTTGAAACATTTCACTGAAGACAAAAACAAAGGAATCTTTATACAATTAAAGCTATGAACCTTATAGATACAAGAACAGAAGAAGAGACTCCAGAACCATATGATACTTTTAGGATGAGTGCTCACTTAGGGTCATGGAAGGGCCCAGAATGTAGAGGAGATGATCTGGACTGAGGTTTCAGCCCATAGAAGAAATATATGATCTTAAGTAAGTTACTTAACCACTCCAAGCCACTAACTTCCTCAGCTAAATGGTGCTAATATACCTCAGAATTGATGAGTTAAATAATATACTACATCTGTAAACATATTTTAAAATATAAGATGTCAATCATTATTATATAATTAGTATCTTAGATCTTCCTACATATATTTTCAAATCTTTGCCAAATTACTTTGCTCCACAACAATGTATAAGTAAGAAAGTGTACTTTCAAGCAATTGAGAATCCACTGTAATAAGTCTACCTTCTGCTGACAGAGCTAAATCAGTATGAATATGGCTGCCCAGATTTTCAACTGACTAAAAGTATAACTCTCAAACTGAAAATATTCATATTGCAGACAATATCTGCAACTCCGGAATTGAGATCCTATTTTCCACAAACCCTAAGACAGTGTATAAGCATTCTTATATACAATGGAACTATAATCACTAAGTGGAATGACAAGGAAGCAACAATTACTGAGCATTTTCCATGCATCAGGCACTTATGCTAGGATCACTGCTGGGGTCTTTTCTATAAACGACCCTAAAACCCCTGTGAATAAAGATGATATTTATCCTCACTTTAGGGTGAGAAAGCTAAGGTTGAAGAGGGTTGTATAACTTACCCTATCTCTATTAGATGGGAGAGTTTGGTTCTGATTCTATGCAAGGTTGTCTGATTTCAAAATGGTGCAGGCTGTCTATGACACCAAAAAACAAGAATTTCCTACTAAATCATGCAACTTAGAAAAACAAAACAAAACAGTGGAAGCTTTTTTATGATATTAAAAAAGGAGGAAAAATGGCTCTTTGACAAGATTTTTAAAAAATGTTCAACTGATTGTGCTTGAATCCCATAGAAACAGTCAGCCAATAAAGGAAATGATGCTGATAGTAGCATTAGGAGGTTAAACCAACAAACAAAAAGTGAAAATGTCCTAAGGGCATTAAATAAAGTCCCAAGGATTCCTGGGGCTATATTTTGTTTCAAATTTTTGAAAATGGCATTTTCTACTGACATCCTTTTAAGTTACAAAAGACCACATTTTAATACATCATGAATAAAAGCATAACTTAGGAGTAAATTGGATAATGGGTTACTAAAGACCATAAGATAATCATGATGAATACTTCATTTGAAGATACACATAAAAATCATAGGTATTATTTTTGTGGAAATAATCATGATAAATGAAAAAAAGTATAAATACATACATGGTTTTAAATAATTTGATTTATTACCTGATTCTATTGATTGTTGGTTTGTCTCATTTTCATTCTCCAGCTGCTGTGTTAATGCCTCCTCATAATTTTCTATTATTCCAGACTCATTTTTTTGGCTACTGTCACTGATCTGGCTCTGTGTCTCTACTTGCTCGTGATCCATTTTATGTTTCAAGAGGCAGCCATCACTTTCTTTCTCCATCTTCTGCCTTATTTTCTCTTTTTCAAGTCTTTTTTCATTCTAACAAAAAATGAAATACATTATCTTTAAAATAATTGTTATATCTAAGATAATTTTAAGGAAGAAATAAAATAATCCAAGAGCATTCTGTAACTTCCAGAGCACTGTGATATTTCTACTAAAACTTGGTGAATATATCACTAGAGCATGCTACTTTCAACCATTTAGAAAATATAAAAAAAGAAAACAAATATTGCCATAATCTGGAGATAGCTACTATTTAGTGCATAATCACTAAGAGGTGCTTTTCTCTGCCTCCCTCTACCTCCCAAAGACATACACCACCCTCTGCCTCCCTCCACCTCCCAAAGACATACACCACCCACAAACATAAGTAACTCTGTGATTATCTCTCTATATAAACATACTTGTGTGTTTGCTTTTCAAACAAAAAATAGTTGACATTTTTAAGAGTATGTATTTCTTTTCATATCAATTAATACATGAAGTGCTTAGAACAGTGCCTGACACACAGGAGATGCAGCATTAAGGGTTAACTTATTATTTTCAACATTTACATTATCATTTTGAACGGTTATGCCATAATTTATTTTACCAATTCCCTCTCAATGGACAAAGAAGTTATTTAAAATTTTTTACTCTTTTTTAAAAAAAGCAATTACACTATTACTTCTTTAGAATCAGTTCCTAACAGTGGAATTTCTGAATCAATGGGATGTAAATTCACAGGCTTCTCTTCAGAAAGACTGGCTCAATTTATACCCAAGCCAAAATGTTGAGTGTAGTTTCCCTGTATCTTTTTCCATATGATCATAACTCTCCACTGACCTTTTAAATAAATATTTGTTCCAAATTTATATATATTTTGCCTTTTAACTTTGTACAACTCTTTTAAAATTGATATAATACTATCTATCCATTTTTCACTTTTTGATTTGTGGCTTGATTGTCCGGCTTTGAGGGTTTTCCTCCTCCAAACATATATATTTAACTATACCAACTATTAGTGTTCTTAGAGCTTCATTTTAGAAAAACATTTAGATTTTTAATATATCTGGAATTTAATTTGGTATAGTATTCAGTTATTTTACTTTTTCCCAATGTTTGTTCAGTTATTCCAACATCCATTTTTCTCTGATTTGAAATGTTAACTTTATCTTATACTAACTGTTCATATATAACTAGACTTATTTCTATTTTTTCCTGTGAGCTATCTCTCTAATCTGGATCCAAGAACACACCATTTTAACTATCTGCGGTCAAGTCAGAGGAAAAGTAGATGCTTCTCAAAAATGCAAACATCTTAAAGGAGAAGTTTCATGAAAAAAGAAAATTATGCATGGTGAAAACATTATGACAATAGTGTTCATTTCTTTACTGACCAATCTTCTTAAAACTATTGTTATTTAAGAACATAGTAACTATACTTTCCCCGTGCCATTAACTAATTTAGGAACTTTCCAAATGTGGTAACAATCCTGTTCAATTCTCCTTTATATATACATGGTAAAATTAAAAAAAAAATTGAGAGAAGCACTGGGGTCTTCTAAGTAATTTACACTCATTATTCTGTAAAATAATTTGTCATTATTTACAAGGCCAGCTTTATTACACACACAGAGAAAATAATGCTCCAAGGTAAAAAGAAAAACTTAATTTCCCTCTTCTGCCATTTTTAAAAGAAAATAAAACTTGACAAACATAAATAGGATAGAGCCAAAACAATATATTAAGATGCTTTTACTTAGAAGTACACATACTTAAAGTAAATGTAATTGGGTTAATAAAATATTCAATAAAAAAACCTTTCTGGTATCCGAGCAACTTAAGACCAAATATCTCACATTACCAATTTTCTTGCAAAATAAAGCAATACTAAAACTAAACAACCTTATTCTTACCTTCTTACCTCCCTTCTTAGCAGAAGTTCCAAGGAAGAAACAATCATTCACCTTTTCAGTTGAGCACCTGTGTGTAAGGAGGCAGTGAAGGGGAATAGGAATGGAAAACATGCAGGCAGAATCAGCAAGCCAGCCTTCACATTAAGCTCAGTGTGGCTGCTGAGGGCAATTAAAGAGGGCCAATATACAAACTCCAGACAACAAAAGGAATGGAAAACAAAAACACAGATACATAGACACATACATACATATATATGCACACCCCAACAGTCCATTAACTTCTTTATAATAAGTTAATTTTGGTAAAGACAATTAAAACTTTAACTAAAGAATATGCTATAGTTTCAACAATCTTGAGAATCCTGGAAAAAGTTAGAAAATTATTTATGTACTCTAATGCAGTATAGCATCTAAATATTATTGCAAAGAGATAGTAACAGCAATACAGTAATAAAGATGTATTACTATTATATGAAATAAATAACGAAAAAGATTTATGAGAACAGTAATTATAATAACTGCTATATTCAATCTTTACTTTAATTTTCATTTAATTATGAAATCATCTTTCTCTTTTCACACTAAAACAAAAGGTAAATTTGAAGAAGAAGAAAAGGCAATAAACTTTCAGCCCATCTCTCACATTTAATTTCTTTCAGAAATAACCTATTGCTGGTAACACTGTGTTCCATCTCACTGCCTTCTCTTCGCAATTCCCCTCTTACTTTCCCCACCTTCCAACTTTATAACTTAAAATATAAAAATTACATTTGCCACCAACATACCTCAATGATTACAGATGCTATTGGCTGGAAAGGATTAACAATAACTGGTTCTGGGTCCAATTCAGCCAGACCACTGGTTCCATTCAATTCAGCCTGTTCTCGCTCTCTTTGTTCTCTATAGTTTAAAGAAAAAAATTGGAATTCCATATGACCATATTTACAAAAACTTTCAAGTTTTTGAAAGTTTGAAGTTTTTGAACTTAGTACTTTAACATCTAGACATAGCTTGTAATTACTGAGAACATTTCAGAAATTCTTACGCAGGTAACAGGCTTCTATCCCCATGTAAACATTAATCATTTGAATTTTAAGAGAAAGATATGTTGATAAAAATGACATTTCCTACCACAGACTTAATGTCAACAATGCAAATTATAATTACTTTTCCACATGCCAAGGTCTTTTTTTAAAAAATTAATTTGTTACCTTCTAAAATCAATGCTGTCCTCTTCACTGGTGTCAGAGATAAGGGACCTCTCATTAACTCTTAAGGTTGTCTTCTCATGAAGGACATTTATTTAATCTAATATATGGTTTATTTATACATAAATGTTTTTTGTTTGTTACAAAAATAAAGGAGGGGTATCTACAGATTAATTCTATAGAAGTATATGACAAAGTACTAATGTGAAACAAAAAATTTTATTATCATATTTGAAACTAGGTAACTTACAAAATAAAGAGGTTATAAAATAAATTGCCTTATGTCACTCAGATTAAATAAGTATTTCTATATTAGTTATCACTGAAATGTTTAGTATCTCTGTGATTTAGTCAGTGTTGCTCCATATCTGAAGGATAATAAGTTAATAAAACAAGCAAAGAGAAAAATGAATATTGTAGATCTAGAACAAATTATTAAGTATAATGTTCACAGAGTGAATGTTTATTACTGTCATTTATTAATTGTGTTCTACGATGGAAATATATACTCTTTCACTCTGAACCTAGGAGGCCAAGATTTGGAGCTCTGCAATTAACTTCCTCTGTGACCTTAGGCACACGTCTGGATTTTTGAGCCTAAGCCATCCCCCAAATGTAACACATACATCATAGGGATGTTTCAAAGGTTAGATAGGGAAGTGGACATGGCTAAATGGAGAGAGCATCCACCTACCAAATGGGAGGTCCACGGTTCAAACCCAGGACCTCCTTGACCTGTGTGGAGCTGGCCCAAGAGCAGTGCTGATATGCACAAAGAGTGCCATGCCACGCAGGGGTGTCCCCGTGTAGGGGAGCCCCACACTCAAGGAGTGCACCCTGTAAGGAGAGCAGCCCATCACAAAAGAAAGTCCAGCCTTCCCAGGAATAGTGCCGCACACAGAGAGAGCCCATGTAGCAAGATGATGCAACAAAAAGAAACACAGATTCCCAGGCAGCTGGGAAGAACAGAAGTGGACACAGAAGAACACAGAGAAAATGGACACAGAGAGCAGACAACTGGGGGGGGGGGGGTAGGGAGGAAGGGGAGAGAAATAAATAAAAAATAAATCTTAAAAAAAAAAAGTAATATGAGAAACACTCTGTAAATAAATATACTACATAGTCATTCTTACTAATACTATTCAGGTATTAGCAAGAAATTTTAGATATCAATGAACTATTTTCATGTACCAGTAATAGCATGTTTTGCTTTTTTATTCAAAAACACTAGAAATGAATATCTCAACTATTAGATTGGATTTAAGAAAGTAAGAAGTTTTTTCATCACTCCTCTCTAAATGCAAATTTACTTTAAAAACACGTTTTTTTTTTATTAGAGTAAGTATAGGTTTACAGAATGTGCCAATTTATTTTTCATTATGGAGGCTTTCCTCATTAGGAGAGGCCTCAAAAGAGCATGGCTAAGTAGAAAGGAAAAAAGGGGAATGAGTATAGGAAAAGTCTGCTACAACATGATCTAGAATATCTTTATAGGAAAAGGTAAAAACTTAAAAAAAATTAATAACATCAGATTTCTTATTTATATGAATCTACACTTTGGTTTGATTTGGTTTTTGTTTTTGTTTTGTTTTTGTATTCTTACCGAGGAAAAGCAAAAGTGTTATGAGAGTGTGGCCACATATTTCATTTTTGTAAATATATTAAAGTTATCCATATATGAAGAATTGATTTAACTGAGCTTTACCATCATGGAAATATACACAAGGATAGACAAACCAAAGAATCTCACCCCCTATCTTATTTGTCAAGGCCACTACACATATTCTTTCTTTGAAGTATCAAGAGAAATTTAGGTAAATGATCTACTCATATTATTGTGTGCTTGAGTATACAGAGTTATCTCTCTACAAATAGTTCTTTACTTTAAATCCTATCTCTGAATTAAATGAAAGATCACTAGCAATCAGAGGATTCCCTTGACAGTGTAAGAGAACACTTCACAGAAGTATCACTAAGGGTACATACAACTATACCCTTGTCTTAATGGGCTGTAACTATGTCAAAGCACATGGAATACAATGGCACTTTGATAAGTGCAAGGCAACTTTGGATCTTACAGGAGCTCAATTAAAAATCATTTTCCTTTCTCCCTGTACAATGTAGCAATCCAGCAGAGAGCGAAAAATCCTAGGGTAAGTGTGAAATTGAACCTCTTAAAGTCTTAGCACTTTTTGTAGCACTAAGATTATAATAAATGATTCTATGGTAGAATTTATGTAATTATTATTTTCTAAAAATTCAGAGTTTGGTAATTTTAGTTTAAATGTTTCCTTTCTGGTAACCTATATTTAAAAACCTGAGACAGTGTAAATTAGACTCTTTCTGACAAAACTAGTGGTGAAGATCAGATTTTCCTCAGGGTGATACTCTAATAGGTTACCATCTATTTTTGCTAAGACTAAAGGAGGGTTTTTCAACACTGCCACTATTGACATACTAGGCCCAACGGTTCTTTGTTGTGAAGGGCTGTCCTGTGCATCACACAGAATGTTTAGGAGCATTGCTGCCCTCTACCCACTAAGTGCCAGTAGCATCTCCCCTAGCCCCTAGCTAGGACAAAAAATATGTCCAGATATTTTTAAAAGTTCCCTGGTAACAAAATTACCTGTGGGGTAAGAAACACTGCACCAAAAGTAGCCACAAGAAATAAGACATATAATTTTTAATAATAAGTACTTAAGGAATAAATTTAAGGAATAATTTAAATAAATTAACTATGCAAAACATGAACAGGCAAATTAGAAATATATTACCCAAATGAGTGCAGAGAAAAGTCCATAGAAAGAATATTTACCTACTGTCTTCCTTTTTTACAGAGAGAAAACTGAATAGACAAAATTAACAAAATTTTCATAAAATGATGGGTTTTGTGATTCTTCAAATGCACTGCGATTATCATTTAATCTACCTACCTTGCTTCTCGTAATTTTTGTACTCGTTCTGCCCTTTCTCGCTTTTCTTGTTCCTCAAGAGCACGTTGTTCTGTTGTGTCTTTTTGGATGCGTTCATTTAAGGCATCAAAGTCTTTTGCAATCATATGCAGCAGCCAGTAAAGGCCCTTTTTAATAGACTTGTCAATTTTTTTTCCATACCCCAAGACTGCTGAACAAGGTTCCTGAAACACCATAATTGATTTGACTCAAAAATTAATACTAAAAGTTTCCCATGCACATCTATTCATAAAGCATTAAGAATTACTTGCAAATCAAAACAAATCTATTTAAATTAATGATATAAAGCACCTGTTTATTCAACTTAAAAAATGCAACTCTGCAATGATCTCCAACATTAGTATATCAAGTTATAATAATAGTCTATGGATAATATCTATAAGCTACAGTAGATAATATTATAGATGAAGTCATTGTGTCAATTATTATTTTAAATAAGATCACTGGGAAACAAAATTGCACTGCCAGAAAAAAAAAATGCCTCTACTTATAAAAAACAGGAAGGTTTAATTCCTTACATGAGGAAATTTACAGCAGTAAGCATGCATTAAGATGAATAGCCTAATGATCGTATTATGAAACCAGAATAAATGATTAAATCCTCTATCCATCTTTCTTAGGCTGTATGGTAACTCTCGTGATATGATTTTTTCAAAGCTTATGATATCTTCTCCTTTGTTTAAATTTTGTATTTATACTTTCTCCCATTTTATAAAATATATAACATAAAATTGGTATAGCTTCAAGGTTCTGTCAGCAATATCTATACAAAAAGCAAATCTTTGTAACTTGAAGGGGAGTTTATGGATATCAGTAAGTACAAAATAGAAAACAAAGGTTAAAGTAATAAATAATACCAACATTTTAAGTAAAGAAAACCAATTCTTTAAAGACTCTTTAAGTGCCTATCACCATCCAACATAAAGAAGTTTACTGAACATATTTCAAAGGACATTAAAAAAAAACTTACTATCTGACATAGGCACTTGTGTTCATTGACCAATTTTTCCAGAGACAGACATTCAATCACATCAGCTTCTCCTAAAGCCCCTTCCTTGTCTTGCTTATTTGCCAATCTATAGAGACAAATGAAGTTTCTGGTTGAAGTAGGTTTATAGCAAATATATAATTAGATGACACTTAAAAATATTTTGACAATATTCTTTTATTCAAAGATTTAATCCTACTGATTATTCTGGTTTAGAAGGCATTGTAGTATTTATTTCAAGATTTTCCTTTGTTTACTACTGCTAAAATGAATTTTGTTAAGAATTGACCTATTAAGGAAGATTCTCAAGAAAATTAAAGTACTAGGGGAAAAAAACAACAACAAAAAAAGAAGTGAATTAGTTTCCACAGTCCACAGCCTAGCAATTTCAACTTTGACATTATATCCTCATCATCTTAAAATATACTGGATCATGTTGTAAATGTCCAACTATTCATTGTGATTTTTAATATTTGAGCTCATCTGCATTTCCTCTGTGTGCGTATATATATCCAATGTAAGTGTAAATGTACAATTTACTGAACAAATGGGGTCACGTCTATCTAATTTACTTGTCATATATAGGATTGAGCATAAGAAAACATTTTACTCAATAGGAACAAATTGGAGAATAAAAGAACAAAATTAAAAACCAAAATAAGCTCCTAAGAAAAATAAGAATTACAAGAAAATAAAAGTATTTTCCTATCACATGGCAAAGGTGAAAAAGTTTAATAAAATACACTGTTGGTCAGGGCTTGACAGACTCTAAGAAAAGATACATATTTTAAAAATACATAGAATAAAGTCTAATGAACCCCTAGCATCTCATGAGATTATTTACATACATACTCTTTACTTCCTATATCTGAGAGTTAGATGTAGAGGTTGGATGAGTTTCTGGTTGAATTCTGTTGGCGAGTATATTTCATAGGTGGTGTTACTTTAGGAGGTATATATTAGTTTGTTTCACTTTTAGTGATATTATATTGATGAGTGGGCTCAGTTAGCCTGATTCATGCAAAATAAGGTTCCCCTTCAACCTTTCACCTAATGAATTCAGCAGCTATTGGTTGCCTTTGCTTAGTTCCATTATTTTAGTAGAGTTTATAAACCAGTGACTTCTTAAAAGTTTATATTCCCTCTGCATTTACCAGCAGGATTTTTGCTAAAAACAAACAAAAAACCACATCAATGACTTGGTGACCCTTAAATAAAATTCAGAAAGAAAAGTTAAGTGTTCAATCCTTTGCTTTCATTTCTTAATTTTCAGAATGAATTGGTGTCCTAGCAATCTCTAAGTGTGATGGATTGCTTTTGTTTGACTGCTTCTGGAAGAGGGAGGCATTATTATGACTGCATGAATTTTAAATTTGATGTGTTTCAACCAACTGCAGTTACTCTTCTTTTTTTAGGCTCAATGTTTCATATGTTTGGTCAATAGACTCCACTTCAGATGGGCTCCTGTGTCCTTTTGGTACAACTCCAATAATTAACTTCTGTACTTTTTTTGTAAGAAACAATGTCCCAGACCTGGAATCATCCATTTTTTTAAGGTGCCCTGGTTCCTTTCAGTAAGAAATAGTATTTTAAAGATCACAATCTAGGTACTACAAATCTTCCATTATTTACAATATCACTGGTTCTAGACCCTTTCAGGGGACAAAGCTGGGAAATATGTAGATTTTTTAGGAAGGAAATAAAATAAATCATAACTTCATATTGATTTTTCAATATCAAACCCAATATTACCAAGTTATTTACTTAGCTACTTAGATTTTATTTGCAACTCTAATTTTCTTATGTTAGAAACTATGGTTCTTATGACATTAACATAATTAACTACTTGCTTTATCCTACAGTATATCTAAGTAAGAGTTTCAATATAATAATACCAATATTATTACTGAAAATAAGACTACTAAATGCAGGTTGAGATTTCTTTGAGGTTATTTTTGTCTCCAAGCTATATTCCACAAGAGATACAGTCAAAATACTGAATTTTAAAATTACTTGAAACAATGCTTTTCTGTGTGGTTACGTCACCATCTAGATAAACAGCTATGTTCAATTGTTTCAGGCTTTTTTAGAGATAGCTTTTTTAAAAATAGAGATTTAATTTTTAAAACATTAACATGGTTCCAAATTTAAATTTATAAAAACAGAACATTCAGAAAGAACATTCTTCCATCTCTGTCCCTTTCCCCCTCTCTATTCCCTCTGTTCTCCTAAAGGGAACTATTTCCATCAGTTTTTAGTTTATCTTTCCATTGTTTCTTTTTGAAAATACAAATAACTGTATTGAGGAAATATTTTAAAGATCACGATATGGGCACAATGGATATCTACTGTTACTGACTTGTCATTCTTTTTCAAAAGCTAGCTAGCGTACTACACACTTCCCTGCACTACACTATTTTTTTAACTGAACAGTGGATTCTGAAATTGTTCTGTAGCCATATAAATAAAGAAATCATCTTTATTACTTTTTACTGCTGCATTATGGTCCACCGTATGTATATCCCATCATTTATTCAACCAGACATATATTGAAGGACTTTTGGGCTATTCCCAGTCTTCTGTTTTTACAAGAAGTGCTATAAAGAATAGGTGTGTGAGAAGTCATTTCTTATTTTGGAAACAGATTCCAAGAAGTGACCCTAGTAAGAAAAAGAATAAATGCAAATATTAAGATATTATAGCAATATTTCTACTACCCCATCCCACCAAAATTTTAACTCAGGAAATTAAAAAAAAAAAAAAAAGAGGGTAAAGAAATTTTATAGGGTAAGAGAAATTTCATTTCTGATTTTTCCTACAAATATTTATCCCCCACTGAAAGTTAATTTTGAATTGTTAGATTATTAAATTTAAAATTGCTTAACATATATTGTTACATAACTTCAGTTCCTCCATACTGATAACTATGGAAGAAAATAATTTGAAAATAAAAATTAACAGGTATAGTAAAAAGAAAAGTGAGGTGGAAGGTTTAAAGATATGAGCACTTGTTTTGACTGTTCTAATTCTGCAACTCTATGGATTTTATGAGCTAAGATACACCGGATTTCCTAACTGGATAGAATTCAATCAGTTTAATGTTAATGGAAAAAAAAATACAGCTCTTCACATCAAGCTTCTTTCCATTCAAATTTTTTCCAAATTCTACATTTGAGAAAGTTTTGACACACACACACACAAGAAATTCTTCTTTAAACACAAACCCATTTTTTGTGAGGAATGTATTTTATGTATAATATATAACTGGGATTACAGAGCAGTGCCAAATACTCTATGTAGGCAGTTTAACAAGGATTTCCTGTTACTGACTAGCTCCAATGAAAATGATCTTCCTTTAAGGTAAAGAATGGACGTCTAACAGGCAGAACCGGATTTTCCAAGTGTGAAGTAAGCAATTTGTTCTCATACAATATTAACAGCAAAAGAACAACTTTATCTCTAAGCTATTTGACCTCATTATTTGGCTTTCAATTAAACTAACTATATGAAAACTACACAGAAATTAGCCTGTGAACTATAGGATGGAGATTCAAATAATTCAACCAACACATTACATGAGATGACATTCTGATTTTCTCTCCAAAGTAGGACTCCAACATTGCAGGTGGAAAATCAACAAAAGGAAGAAGGACAGAAAGGTAAACAATTCTTTTTGCACTTTACATTATCAGATATCAATAGACTAAATGTGGTTGAACTGTAGACATTTAAAAATAGCTCAACAGATCATTAAAGTTACTTATTTTGCTCAGATTTGAACTAGGCTATAGGCAGCTGATTTGTTCATATATGTTACTGATATTCTAAGTCGTTTGGGTATTAGGTTTAGAACCTTTGGAAATACATCACTATAAACAGAAATCAACTTCTAAGGAAAAAACTTTTTTTTTTAAAGTGCTTACAAATCAACTTCTTACTTTGGAAACAGTAGAAAGTCAGATCCTATAAAAACAAACTTAAAATGCTTTTTTTATAAAAAAATTAACATACTGTGCTTGCCTGAATACTTTTTACATTTAACCCTGAAAAGAAGCTTATGCTTAAATTTGTCACATATGACACCTTTAAAAAGTTATGATAATTTTCAGTAAGGTTTTAAGTTTTTCATTCTGATTTCCCAGAATCTTTTAAAATTAGAGGAAATCAGAAAATAATCTCACTGCAAAAAGACTACTATAAAATATCAAAGTAACCAGTTACCTTTTAATGTTTCAGCATATTGAAAATATTTAAATTATAACATTTAATATAAAGATTACATTTGATTTGATAGTTTGAAAATTTAAGCCAGCATCGTTTTTCTAATACATAGATATATACATATACATACATATACATACATATATATATAAAAAATAGGTTTAGTACTTTTAAAATTAAACAATATTTAGAAGCTTGGCCCAAACATATATTACTTCTTGAGACATTTTAAAAGTTATCATATAATTGTTACCATACTAGAATTCAATAAGCACCACATTTCAAAGCAAAATAATAATGACTTTTAATAAATGTTTAAAGTTGGACTTGAAAGTTAGTCATATACTTACTATTAATAACACTATCTTCATGGCTACAGTTTTAAATTTAACATAGAAGCCACTTTATGTATTTATAGGTTACTTGAATAAGATAAGTGAGAGTTCAAAATTAAACAAGAGTTTAATATTTAAACATTTTATATTAACTTAGATGAAATAAAAAGCACAATAAAAATCACTTAAAGGTCATACAACAAGAAAAGTCAGATGATTTAAATTTAGTGGAGAAAGAACATTTGCAATTTACAATAATTTTGTTAGTTTGTTTTTAGCACTCTTTTGCTCTCATTTAAGTAGCTGAAGAGATTAATATTCCAACAATTTCATCTTCTTTTACCTTGAACTATGGATATTTGTAAGTTATCTTCATATAAAAAAGTGAAAGAGAATTTTGTTAGATAAAAACTAGTTATATTTCTTGAAATATGTTACTTAATATAATAACTATAGAAAGGACTATCTGACTTAAAACATATATATATATGTGTATATATATACACACACACACACATAAATCTACAGAGTATCTATCCCAGGGCATATTTCTTAAAGTACTAGGTAATTTCTTTCATGTTCCTGTCCCTGGGAACATTTCCTATCTATAACAGGGTGGGGAAAGTTTTCTTTGAGTCATACAAGTTTACTTTTCTATTTTTCAGAACAAATTGTTAAAATTGTTTACCACATGTATAAATTAGTTCTAACTTTCTATTTTTAAATATCATGTTTAAGCTCAAAGATATATTCAGGTATTGCTTGGCTTGTAGAATTCTGTATAGCAATGCAATAGGTTAAACATGCTGAAAGATGATTCATACTTGATTAGATTTTTTCAACATTAGGAAAATAAATTTAAGGTACAGAAAAGGTTGCTTAAAATGGTGTTCTCATCAATTTTATCTAGCCTAAGCAATTAAATGATTTCATAACTATGAGCTTAATATTTTTATTCCTACATGAATTCTGTCTCTTTCAACTTTTAAATTTTAATAAGCTAGATGTCACACTTTGTCTAACACTCCAATCTGTAAAGATATGATATCAGGTAGTAAAATTGGAAACAGTTACACATAAAGTTATAAGTATGTAACTACTAGAAAATATAAATACAATATATAAGTGCCCTGAGTACCTACATTGTCAATTTCAGCATAGATGAATCATATTAATTCTGTAATGATAATAATTTAGTTAAAATATAAAGATACAATAATTCTTCCATCCTGTTCCAAACACAAAAAAATGTTTGATATAATCTTGAGAGAAAAAAAGATGAATAAACTTTAAAATACTCGTTAAATTTGACAGTAAGAGGAAAATTTCCAGTAGTTAGAAATGAAGAGGGAACATACTCATAATAGCCAAAGTACATAGTAGGAATTGAAGCTAATTCCATTGGGCTACTGAAAGCAAATATTACACCTTAGAGGCTGGGCTTTAGGGTTTGTGCATACATAGGGAACTGGAACTGGACTTCCTAGATGAAGTCTACTAGGAAAAACAGAACATAATATCTCTATACAAAGATAGGAAATTCTCAGTTGGGTCACCCAGGATTACACCAGGAATTGGACTACATTCTCCAAGCTATAAAAAGTATTAGAAAAAAAAAATCAGGCTTATATTTATATAAACTGGGCAACAATGGGTAAACTCCAGGGGGTCCTAGTAGTGATAACCACAAAAATGGCCTCAGAAAGATGTGTGCAAAATATAATGCAGGGCACTAGGGGCATTCCTGTGTAATATAATTCCCCACCGAAGAATAACTACTGACAATGTTCACTAAATACACAAGAAAACTTACCATCAAGAGAAACAGCAAAACACAACAAACAAAGGAATTTATTCTTAAGAAACCAGAAATAGCCCAACAATATGAAGGATCTCTAACATAAATATATTTTTAAGGTTCAAAGGAAATACATAAAGACATAGGAGCCATAAACCAAGATGAACACAGAATAAACTTTAAAGTTGATATTACTTACTATAATATGCATGCCATGGTATATAACATTAAAAGGAAATCTGACTCTATGCCTTTTGTTTAATAGCAATGATTAATAGGATGTAAAGAAAAAAGGGAATATCAGACTTTCTGCACATTTCATTGGTTTTTCTAGTACTTAAATCTTTCCTGATTAAAGTTGCTTTGTTTTCATTTTAATAAAGGATTTTTAAAAAAATAGTAGTATATTCACATATATATTAAGTACCTACTTTCTCCATTTCCTCTATTTTGCTATATAATATCTAACTGTAAAGAAAAAAGCCAAGATATAATTTCCTACAAAACATCCTAAGACATGGATTAATGTTCTTTTTTTGCATTTTTAATTGAAGTTTATCATTCATACATGCAAATCCATAAACAAGTATACAGTGAAAATTAATAGTGTTTATATTGATCTGCTTTCTGATACCCAAAGTTGACAGTCCTGTCTATACTACCATCTTATATTTCTCCTTGCCTAATAATCCTTCCCATAAATTTTACAGGTTTACTATCATAGCTTATCATTTTTCCCCACAGACATTAAAGAATGACTAGCTTGGCACTGTTCTAATCCTAAGATAGAAAAAAAAAAATTCCTAATAAGTAAGACGAAATATTAAGAATGAAAACCTAGGGAAAAATCTCTTCCTGGCTTTGAAGTCTCTTATTTGCATAAATTGAGTCAACCTTTTTTTTTTAACTTTTTAATGTAGTAAGTCAGTAATAAAAGGACTACAAGCTATTTGAATTAAATATTAAAAAAAAAAAATCCAGCAGAAAACTACATCATAGATCTGAAAAACTTACTCTAAAATATTTCCAACCAGTTCTGCAATAGTTACTAGGAAATTAAAAGTTTACTTTTAATATCTATAAAAAATGACTTCAAGACTTTATCCCTGTGAGCTGGCTTTTCTTCCAATCATTTCACTGGTAGAATTGCCTCTTCTAAGAACTCACCCTCTCTATAGCATCTGACACCATTGAACAAGGCTTTAGAAGCATAGTAAAAAGTGAGTCCTTCATTCCTTCATTCCAGACTGCGTGAATTTGAATTCCAGTTCTACCACTGGCATCTTGGTTAAATTACTAAAGCACAGCTCTCAATTTCATCATCTATAAAATAGGGATCATGTAAATACTTAATTGAGGTTTCTTAAAAGAACCTGCAAAGCACTTAGAACTGTGCCTGGCAGATATTAAGACCTCAAGTAAATATGAGATATTGAGAGTTCAATATGAGAATCATCAAGAAGGACAAAACTGGAATGAATAAAATCCTTGCCCTCATGAAGCCTATACTTGGAGGAGAGGGCAGGCAATTAATATGATACATAAGTAAAATATAAAGTATGCTAAACAGTGAAAAGAAAGAGCAGGGAAGTCAGAGAGTTAGGAGGGTGGTTGCAGTTTTAGATAGGGTGATCAGAGAAAGCCTTACTGAAAAGGTGGTATTTAAGCAAGACCCAAGAAGCTGGGGCAACAAGTCATGCACTATATGGGGAAGGGCATTTCAGGCAGAGGAAACAGTAAGTGATAAAGCCCTGAGGCAGAAACATGCCTAGTTTGTGTGAGGAAGAGCAAAGATGACAGTATAGCTGAAATAGGAGGCGTGAGGGAATTATAGGGGTTGAGGTCAGAGAGGTAAAAAGAGGTGGGGAAGTATAGGACCTCTTAGGCTAATATAAAAACTGAATTGTCCTTTTATATAAAATGCTACTGGAGGATTCCAGAAAAAAGAATGACATGAACTGACTTACATTTTAATGGTCTTCAGTGTTAAGACCAAATAAAAGAGAGGTGCAAGGGAGGAAACAGGGCCACTAGTTAGAAGCATACTGGCAATAAGCCAGGTGAGAAATGATGGTGACTTGGGCCAGAGAAGTATAGTGAGAGGTGGTTGGATTTAGATATACTTTAAAAGAAGGGTTGACAAGATTTGCAATTAGTGTGGATATGAAGAATGAGACAAAAAGGAATCAAGAACGACTCCAATGTTTTTGGCCTAAGCAACTGAAAGAAGAGAGTTGCCATTTCCTGAGATGGAACAGTTTAAGGGTCAGAATAGCAGAAGCTTAGTTATAGACACAGACAATTCAAATGGAGCCATCAAGTAGACAGCCTCGCATTATGAGAGTAAGCTAGGTTGGAAATAAAAAAAATTTGAGTCATCGGCCAATGGACAGTATTGTGATGAGACTGAATGAGATTACTGGGGAAATGATGGTGAATTAAAATAGGACTTACCTGGAAGAATTCCAATAATCAGAGGAAGGAAGTTGAGGAGAAATCAGCAAAAGAAACATCATAAGAGTAAAAAGAAAACCAGGAAAATCACTTAAAAATGTTTCAAAAAGAAACAATCAATTGTGTTAAATGCTGATGATGGGCTTAAACCTAAGTTAAGTCCAGTTGCTTCTAACTCTAAAATATATTCTGAACGGTCCCTGTTTATTTCATCTATCGTTATAATCCAACTCTCTATGAGCTACTTCCCAGGAAATCTGTTCTCCATACAGCAAGCAACAAGAATGATCTTTTAAAAATATAAGTCAGTGAACGCTAATGTAAACTATGGGCTATAGTTAATAATACAATTATAATAATATTGCTTCATCAGTTTTAACAAAGGTACCACACTAATGCAAAGTGTTAAAAACATCAAAAACTGTGTGCATGGGGGAGTTGGGGAGGGGAATATGGGATCTCTATTTTCTGCTTGACTTTTCAGTACATCTTTAACTTCTCTCATAAAAAATTTTTGAAATGAAAAAAATATATATGTCTATAAACCATGTCAATAAGAGGCTACTTAACCTTCAATTGTCTTCCACTTCATCTAGAAAAAAATCTAAACTCCCACAAGGCCTTTTATGAACTGGTCCCTGCCTTATTTTTTTATTTTTTGTTTTTTTAATGTTACATTCAAAAAATATGAGGTCCCCATATACACCTGCCTACCTTATTGACCTCATTCCTCCTATGTCATTCTTCTATTATTTTGGCATTTATATTGTTCTTAAAACATATTACTCTTATTCATTGTCTTTGAACTCCATCTCCTATACGCAGAGTATATTCCATTAGCTCTTCATCCAGCTGGCTTTTCACCATTTAGGTCTCACAGCTCAAATATCTCCTTAAACAGGTCTTGCCCAATTGATTTTTCAAGATAGATAATAGTTTTTCTGTTCACTTATATATTGGCCCTCTCCCACTCACACTGTAAATTCCTCAAGGAAAGGCATTGTTGAATACATACTATAGCATTTAAAACTTTGCAAACAATAGGCCTCAATAATTATTGATGAAATATTGGTACTTTCATGATATCAAAGGAATGTTGCGAGGACAGTGTTTTAACTTTTTACCCAATACAGGCATTATTTCCACAACATCCTCAACTGGATCATCATTCAAGAACATCTTGAATATCTCCAGTGATGGCAAGCTTATTATCTCACGAAAGAGTTTACTCCATCTTGGGACAAGATGATCTTTATGATACCTAACTTTTAAACTTTACGTGCTTGAAAAGTCATCTTCATATTAATCCAGATCTCTCTCTGTGTAATGATCTACCCATTGTCCTTTGGAGTTAAAGCCAAATAAGTCTAACCCCTCTTGTTTATACAGTCCTCACATTTTTATCCATTGTATTTCCTTCTACAGGACAAATATTTCCATTTATTTCAATGATCCTCCATATGGTATGGTTTTCTAATCTCATTTTTTCATTATAATTTGGAAATTTCTAATTTATCAACTTGCATCTTAAAATATTTAATTCAGAAGTTAACACAATCTTCCCTATTTGCTCTGACTAGCATAGAGTCAGTGGAACAAAGAGTATTCTTATTTTATCTAGACATCACACTGTTATTCATGAAAGCATAATGAACAGATTGGGTAGTTCTGATATAAATCTTGCAATTAACTAAAATATCTGGCACTTTTCATAGGGACTGTTGTGAAACCAAGGGTCCCTCATCTTGTAGACATGAAGATATTTTCTAAACAGAATGCAATACTTTTCATGTATCTTTGTTAAAAGTATTTTTGTTATTTTTAGTATATTGTTCCATGCTGTTTTAATCTTTTTAATCCCAACTATGTACTTTGATATCCTAGAGATCCCTCCAAACTTTGTGCCAGTTAGAAATTTGTTAAGTGTGCCTTCTATGAATATATGCCAATCACTGGTAAAACATCTGCACAAAAATATCGAACACTGAGCCCCATAACCTGACATTAGAGACCTTTTTTCTCCTAGTTGATATAGATATTTTGTGCGGTTCAACAAGCTATTTGTAAACCCTGAACAGCTTCTTCTTATCTGCAAAAAAATAACATAAAAGACATTATTAAATGCCTAGCTAAAATCAACATAATCTATAAAAAAATTTATTCAAAAATTTCTTCTTCTTCACTTCATTACATATAAATTATGTACATTGATTTGACCCTGTGGTTAAGTTCCAACACAGGAAGTAATAAATGTCAATATTATCAGTACCCCTAAAACAAGATTATATATATATATCTATATTTTAAAGATATTACTTAATGTAAACTTTGTTCTAGGACAATATGAATATTTTTGCATTAGAATGTTAAGAATGAGAAATTAACATAAACCAATACTATGTTTCCTATATATTTAATGAAAAAGCTACATCAAATAATGTGTTGATCAATCCTGAGGCCTTGAAAATTTTAAGATAAAATTTTATTTTATTCATATTGCTTAAAGCTCATATGGGGGAAGCAGACTTGGCCCAATCGTTAGGGTGTCCGACTACCACATGGGAAGTCCGCGGTTCAAACCCTGGGCCTCCTTGACCCGTGTGGAGCTGGCCCATGCACAGTGCTGATGCGTACAAGGAGTGCCATGCCACGCAGGGGTGTCCCCTGACTAGGGGATCCCCACATGTAAGGAGTACACCCCGTAAGGAGAGCTGCCCAGCACAAAAGAAAGTGCAGGCTGCCCAGGAATGGCGCCACACACACGGAGAGCTGACACAGCAAGATGACACAGCAAAAAGAGACACAGACTGAGGCTATATGTCATTTGTGAAACTAAAATCATGAAACTACAGAATTTGAAGTATAAACTGCACTCAAAAGAGAAAAAAAAAAGAAACACAGATTTCCTGTGTCGCTGATAAGGACAGAAGTGATCACAGAAGAACACACAGCAAAAGGACACAGAGAGAAGACAACGGGGGGGGAGGGGCAGAGAAATTTAAAAATTAAAAAATAAATAAATAAAGCGCATATGGAATCTTCCCTGTCCTGTCACTATAGGTTGTAACTGAATTGTGCATATTTAGGAAAACTAGTATATTTTTAACATTAAATAGACCAAATTAACTGGGAACAATATTGTTACTAATAAGAGCACATTCAGAGTTTAAACATTAAATCCAAAAATTGAAAGTGTGATCAAAGCAGCAGCCTGTTAGAAGAAAAATATGACAGTGTCATGATACTGAAGAATCTATTATGGGGCAATTTAATCTCCATCACTGCTTTCTCAACTACTTTACCTACTAAATGGAACTCATAGCAGTCCAGAATTAGGAAAAGTAATTCATAAACTATTTACATGACTTTTACATTTCATTTCAATGATCTTTATGAGGAAATTCTTATTGATTTTTCTACTTTCTAAATCTCTTTTCAGAAACCTAGAACCACAAGAAGGTATGTGAAGCCTGCTGCTAAGGGGAAATATCAAACTTCTCTTTTTCAACACAATCACTTTTGCTATTTAGAAGGAATGGGAAGATGAAAGACCGACTTCAAGAACTAAAACAGCGAACAAAGGAAAGTGAACTCTCTAGAGGCAGGAATGTGTCTAATACAGAGGCAGAGGAACAAGGGGAGTTTCTGCAGCAAGCCATTATTTATGAAAGAGAGCCTGTAGCTGAGAGACACCTACATGAGATCCAAAAACTACAGGAGAGTATTAACAATTTGACAGAAGATGTTAAAAAGTTTGGGCAGCAACAGAAGAGTCTAGTGGCTTCAATGAGAAGGTTTAGTCTTCTTAAGAGAGAGTCTAGCATTACAAAGGAGATAAAAATCCAAGCAGAACACATTAACAGAGGTTTGGATGATTTAATGAAAGAAGTTAAAAAGTCAGAGACTGAAAATGGTCCATCATCAGTGATCACAAGGATACTTAAATCTCAGCATGCTGCAATGTTCCGCCATTTTCAGCAAACTATGTTTATATACAATGACACAATAGCAGCAAAGCAAGAGAAGTGTAAGACATTTATCTTCCGTCAGTTTGAAGTTGCTGGAAAAGAAGTGTCTGAAGAAGAAGTAAATGATATGCTTCATCAAGGAAAATGGGAAGTTTTCAATGAAAGCTTACTTACAGAAATCAATATCACTAAAGCACAACTCTCAGAGATAGAACAGAGACACAAAGAACTTGTTAATTTGGAGAACCAAGTAAAGCATTTAAAGGACATTTTCATTCAGATATCTCTTTTAGTAGAGGAGCAAGGAGAAAGCATCAACAATATTGAAATGATAATGAATAGTACAAAAGAATATGTTAGCACTACAAAAGAGAAATTTGGGCTAGCTGTAAAGTACAAAAAAAGAAATCCTTGCAGAATATTGTGTTGTTGGTGTTGTCCATGTTATAGATCACAGTAAAGAAGCTACTTTAGAAATATTTTCAGCTTTAGGATGAGGAATGTCCCATATTTCAGCACCTTATTTTGTTTTTCTTCATTCCATGGACTCATTCTAATCATCATTAATTCATAATTTCCCCCTTTTAGCACTTACCTACTATGATTACATAAACTTCTGAAGTCAATGATGTAAGATGAGTCTTTGCAAACCTGTTACATTCCAAAATTATATAAAAATAGAGAAGGGGTTTAAATAAATGTCAAACATTTTATTTTCTAGTCTCTTCTAAATTTAGATACTCATAAACTCAGTTAATTAAACTAAAAGCATTAAACACACAATTACTGAAAATGAGATGAATGATCTTAAATTTTCGGTTAGATAGTGTCTTAGTTTACCACAGGGCTGCGAAAGCCAGAAATAGACTGGGTTTTATTATGGGGATTTTATTTAGGATAAAAGCTTATAGTTCTGAGGTCATGAAATATCCAAATCAAAGTATCATTGGGGATGCTTTCTCACCAAAGTCAGCTACTGATGATCCTGGTGTTCTGCTACATGGCAAAGATGGCAGCCAATCTCTGCCAAGGTCCCTCCCTTCCCCTCCAGAATCTACTATCTCCCAGAGCTCAGCTGTGGGTAACCAGGCTTAGGGCTTGTCTCTTCACCTTTGAGCTGTTCTGTGGGCCCAGCATCTTGGGTACTTCATGCTTAAATTTTGGTTGAAGGTCAGCTGCTAGTGATCCTGGTCTCCTGCCATATGGTAAGACATAGTGGTGGCCCTGCCAGTCTGGGTCTCTCCCCTCTCCTCAGAGTCTTGTCTTTTTCAGCCTCTCAGGGTCCTCTTTCGGTATCTGTGTACCCCACTGATTCCAGCCTCTGGCCTCTGGAACTTCTCTCTTAGCTTCTCACAATTTCTCTGTCTCTGCAGCTTTTTTTCTGTGTGTCTGTAGCTTTTTAGTCCTCTGTTATGAAGGACTCCAGTAAGAGGATTAAGGACACACCCTGAGTCCCACAATCTAATCAATGGTCCTTAACTGAAGCAATTTAATCAAAAGCTTCCATCTACAGTGGGTTTACAGGGACAGGAATAGGTTTGCTTTAAGGACATGATTTTCTAGGGTCCATGAAAGACTCAAACCAACACAAACTCACATAAACACAGAGATGATGGAGGTATGGACTAGGATGGTGGTGGTGATGGTAGTAGCAGTACCAATACTCAAAATTAGTAAGTGCGTATTTCCTGTCATTGTAATAAATTTACAGTAGGTAAAGTATGAGGTAAATATTATTCCAGTTTTAAGAATACTGAGGTATGGTAAGATAAAGTAACCAGCCCTAGTTCACAGAAACTGCACATAATGAATCAGGATTTGAACCCAGGCAGTTTGACTCTAGAGCCAGCTCTTAAGTACTATATACTTTATGGTGGTAATGGAAAAAATTAGATCATTTTGTGAAAGACAGATTTAAGAAGTGGTAGAATCTACAAGATACTGGTTGGATGGTGATGGCCATTACTGAAATAAGAAAAGACCAAGACTGACAATTTTAGAATTGGGAGTAAAGAGGAAATCAAGAATTCTATTTTGGCCAAGACTATCTGAAATGACTATAAAATGTCAAGTGGAGGTTTCTGGGATGTTAGTTATACCAGTAGAAACTTTTGGGAAATGTCAGGGCTAGATTTGGGTCGTTTGGGTAGCTTCAGGGGTGAAATACATAGATTTAAAAAACAGGAAGCCCAGAAAATGCCCTGGCATATTACAAAATTTAGATTTAAAGCAAAAGAGGAGATTGTGAAGGAGACTGAGAAGGAACCACCAATAAGGCAAGTGAAAAACCAATAAAGTGTGCTGTAATGAAAAAGATGAGACTATAAAGGAGAAGGAAATAGTAGACTTTAAGGAAATTAAGAATGGGACTTGGCAACATGAAGGTAACTGCTGACTTTAACAAGAACAGTTTTAAGGAATTGTAGAGACAGAAGCACAAGTGGAGAATGTTGAGGGAAGAATGTGATATGAAGAGTGTGGCACCCACGACAAACGGTTCTTTTCAGAAGCTTGTATAGGGGACAAGAAAAAAAGAGTTAATAGCTGGAGAGGGATGTAGAGTCAAAGGCTTGCACAAAACTTAAAGATAAAAAACACAAGCACATTCACTGAGGGGAATGGTACAGAGAAAGAAGCTCTTGATACAAGAAAGGACAGGAATAATATACCAAAGCAGAAAGAGGTGGGATCAAAAACAGAGAAGCTGGCCTTGGATAAGGGAGAGACACTTCAACCAAAGTATAGGAGGGAAGCAGGGGTTAGGAACAAAAGCAAATAGTGGAATAAAAGTGGGAGTGGGAAGATGAGAGAATTCTTGTGTGTCAGTTTCTATCTCCCTAAAGAATTAGGAGGCAAAAATTAACTGAAAGCACAAATAGGTTAAGATAAGAACAGGAAGAAAGGAAAAGAGGTGAAGTAGTCATTTTGGAGAGGAGGATAACAAACATTCTAGGAAAGGCAGTAGGATTACCATGGAGTCGTTAGGGTCAGTCTGAACTTTAATTTGAGATCAGATGATATGGTATTATGTTTTTACATATCAATATGTAGATGCCCAGGTGTTGAAATGGAGTGAGAAGGTGAGTCTTATTTGGGTATCTGAAAGAAATGAATTTGTTTATGTTATACCAACACTATAAAATCATTTTTAATTTTTTAAATATAAGGAAATTTAAGAACTTTCTACTGTGCTGATTATCAGGCATTACTGGATAATCAGATGTTCCACATATCAGTTTTATTTTATTTTTTCTTTATTTTTATTTTTTAAAGATGTATTTTTTTATTATTTATTTCTCTCCCATTCCCCCTCCCCCCACCCCCAGTGGCCTGCTCTCTGTGTCCATTCACTGTGTGTTCTCCTGTGACCACTTCTATCTTTATCAGCCGCACCAGGAATCTGTGTTTCTTTTTGTTGCGTCATCTTGTAGTGTCAGCTCTCCATGTATGTGGCAACATTCTTGGGCAGGCTGCACTTCCTTTTGCACTGGGCAGCTCTCCTTACGGGGCGGACTCCTTACGCGTGGGGATCCCCTACACGGGGGCACCCCTGCGTGGCACGGCACTCCTTGTGAGCATTAGCACTGAGCATGGGCCAGCTCCACACAGGTCAAGGAGGCCCAGGATTTGAATCGCAGACCTCCCATATGGTAGGCGGACACCCTATCCATTGGGCCAAGTCCGCTTCCCACACATCAGTTTTAAATGTTTAAGGAATATTAAGAAAAAGACTAATTAAAAACAGATGATACAACCCCCAGTTAATTGGATGTTGACAGACATATATCTTTTGTTCCCTCTAAATCTGTGCTATATACTTTCACCTAAAGCCTTAGTGATATGCTTGTAATTGCTCCTAAATTGTTCATGATGAAAACTGAGATAAAGTACTACTTAATATTCACTAGCATAATTATGTCCCACAGATTTGTGAGAGTACTTTTTCCATTAGCATTTCATATCTGCACAGAGTGGTTTTTTTTAAAGATTTATTTATTTACTTATTTCTCTCCCCTTCCCACCCCCCTCCCCCGGTTGTCTGCTCTTGCACAGAGTGTTTTTAAAGCAAAGCAAAAATTCATTGCAACATAGTATATCACAATTTTCATTGCTATATTTACAAACAAATTAGTATCACCCTATCTTAAGCAATAAAAACAACAAATTTTAAATTACTGAACATTTTAGATATTTTATTTACACATTTAATATGCATTAGTCATTCTTGTGTTGAGTATGGAGATGGGAAAAATACAACTAATGTAACTTATTGGCTATAGTTAACAATAATACTATGATATTTTGTGGCAAGGCAAATAAGGTACTATATTAATACTAAGGGTCAGAGAAAAAAAAGAATATGGTATTTCATTGCAATTTTGATTTGTATTGAAACTACAGTGAGATACCTCACACCATACAGAATGGCCACTATTAAAAGAACAGAAAACATCAAGTGCTCGAGAGGATGTGGAGAAATAGCAACACTCCTTCACTGTTGGAAGACGATCTAGTGGTTCATCAGGAAACTAAATACAGAACTGTCATATGATCCAGCAATTCCACTACTAGGAATATACGCAGAAGAACTGAAAGCAAGGACACAGATATTTGCACAGATAGTTGCACATTAATGCTCATAATGGTATTATTCATAAATGCTAAAAAATGGAAACAATCTAAGTGTCCATCAACTGATGACTGGATAAACAAGATGTGGCATATTCATTCAATGGAATATTATTCAAGTGTAAGAAGAAATCAAATGGGGACGCACATGACAAAATGGAGGAAACTTGAGGATATTACACTGAGTGAAATAAGTCAAACACAAAAGGAAAAATATTGTATTGTCTTGCTGATATGAACTAAATACAATGAATGAACTTATGGAGTTGGATTATGAAGTGTAGGTTGGGGGGAGATGGAATATGGGATGAGAAGGGGTAAATGATGCTGGATGTATGTAGAATGTTTAATAAGATCAAATGTAAATATGTGGTAATGATGTGGGCTATGGGTGGGAGGCTGTTCATCTCTTTGTAGAAAACCTTAGCTGTATGTGTTCTGCACTGTGCGTGTGGGACAGTAAGAGCTACAGCCCTGCCCTTGGCAACCATGACAATGACTCCAGTCCCAGAAAAACAATTCAGCAATGCAAACCCTATGAATTTTAAATATTCAGAGAAAATGCAAACCAAATGCACTAAAAGCTTATCTAGAATGTAAAAGATACATATTAATTCAAGCTTATTGAGCACTGAAACAATGAACAATTTGGCCCTTCCTCTATATAAAAAGAACTCAAAAATTTTGTTTAGGGCTTGGGTTTTGAACAGAAAGCTTCCAAGTCTATCTGGCCATGAATAAATTACTTTTTCCTTCTCAAAATTATAATGAGTCCTGGCCTTTTCATATGCAAATAATTGAACCTCTCTCAATGTCTACAACATTTGGGGGCTCATCTGGGATTTGCAAATGAAGGCCAGAGAAGATAGCATTTCGTTACCCCTTCCGGATCCCCGAGGAGGGAACCCAATGACCTTCCATGAAGCTCCATTACCTCCAGAAATTTGGGGAGGAGCCATCTTCTCCAGGTCTGAAAGGAAAGAAAAAAAAAGAAGGGAAAAAGTCTGGTGTTTGGGTTTGTCTAACTGCATGTTAGTTATCTAGTTCTGGGCTTCTCTCCACTGAGGTAGTGAAGGCTTGATTATAAGAAGGAAGGATGTTTATAGGTTTGAGTCCTAACATCCTGGAAATTGCTCTGGACTTTGAAAAACTTGGTTACAGGAAAATAAATCAGCTTTCTAGTGAAGCTTGGTCTGAGTGTAAAGTTAAACAGTGAAAAGGTCTAGCCGGAATCTTTTGTTATGGTGCTGAATTGCAAATGAATTCACTTTGCAGATGGCAAGCATAAGCAGGAGATCCTGTTCAGATGTTAATGTTAAGTGTTCTCTCTTTCTAAAGTTTGTAATGGCTGCAAGGGCAGCCATGCTGAAGAAATAAAATATATATAAAAATTGTGAGTCAGATTGATAAGTTTTGTGCTTCTGTCTGTCTGCTAAATGCTGGTGCTAAGATTGTGTAATTACATAAAGTGGTAAAATTTGGTTAAGCTCGAACCCTCCCTTGCCACTGGCAAAGGAGTGAATTGATTGTAGTTTATAAAGCAAAATCGTGACATTTAAATGTGTGTATGCATGCTCTGCTGTCTTGCCTCTCTGGGTCCACCCCATTTGCCAGCTCAGGATTGTCTGTGTCAGTGTCCACACCATGCACCTAAGTTTTATTAAAATTGGCCCAGTCAGGGTAGCTGATGGAGCCAGTAACTTAAATCATAGCCCTGCCAGGGCGGGGGGGATCCCCAGGACAGACACTGAATTTGAAAAATTCTTTCAAGCCATTTTAGCAGCCTGGAACTTGCTATCACCACCTTCTTTCTCCTCCTCCCTTTAGGAGGATGCATAAAAGCGGCAAGCTGGGAAGGGGGAGCGGCTTGCCCCCTCCAGTGAGTGCACACCTTCTATTCGTAAACCTCATTCCTATTTAATTGCTATGCACTCGACTGCCTGGAAGAGGAGAGGGAAAGGAGATGCAGGATCAGAATCAGGATAAATGCAATTTTAGTGTCAAAGGCCAAAATAAATGGACTTCTGCCCAGATTCTGCTTTTCTGAATCTCTCTGTAAATCTATGTAGAAATGTTCTGAAATGTTTTAAAGCCATAAACATGTCTAAAGGAAGGAAGCTAATGCTTGAAAAAAAAAACACAAACCCTCAAACTTCTCAGTTTAAACTCAATTGTGCCTATAAAAGGTGTAAATAGTAATCGAAATAAGACTTCGTGTGCCATCAATTAGGGTCAGGGAGTTCCTTAAAATGCTAAGATATGGAATTTGGTTTTAATCTGTGCTTAACTTTGTGTTCCACTTTAAAATCTGTGTTCGGATTTTGTCAGTTTGCTTGCGCCTAAAAATCACGGTAAAAGGTAACTTGAAATGAATCTTTAAATGCCAATACTGTCTTGCTAGGGAATTAAATGCATAACCCGCAGATGAAATCTGTTCAGTTACTAGGAAAAAAACAGGAAAGCATCTCAGTGTTGTTACTAATAAGGTTCTTGTAATGTAATTAATAAAGGTATCCAATTCATCTTAAAACAGAACATACTTAAACCTGTAACTAAGAATTAAAATCATGTATAAGTACCTTTACATATTTATATATATATATATATATAAAAATCTGTAACTAAAGCTATTACAATGGAGTAAATGTGGCCTAGATTTCGGCTATTGTAATAGTGATATTAATCAATTTGCCTCTATTTATGGCTACTTCAAGTTTATCTAATGCTTACTGTAATAGTGGTTGTTATTACTCAAACTTATCCTATAGTTATTTTATAACTAATTTCACCCCTGATCTTCAACTATTGTGATGGTAATTACAAACTGCGTTTGCATTTACTTACAGTTCCTGCAGGTCTGGCCCACTGTTAACAAACCAATGTAACAATTAAACTTTAAAACTTATAGTTAAATTAAAAAGGGGGGGTTATGCATATCACTTTTGTGCCATTCTAAATATTTTTAGTCTTATCATTTCCTTTACCCTTTTAAAGGAAAAACTGTCTTTTTCCTTGACCTTTAAAATAATATAAATTAATTCTGATTGGCCATTTCTATCAGATATCAGAAATAACTGTTGCCAGGTTTTCCAAGAGTAAACAATACTCTTTTCAGTGTACCAGGCCTTACTAAGCAACGCCCCCCCCATTGTTCAGAATGTCTCCAAAAAAAAAAAAAAGAGTAAAAGCTACCCGGTTTCTTTCCAGTCTAAACAGAAGCTCAGGTTCCCTCCAAACAGCAATGTAACTAGGAAAGTCAGTGAGAGAACTATATTTTGAATTAACCAGCAAAGAAAAAGATTTTAAATAACTAAATGGTGTTTCTGTATCAAACTATTCATGTCTGCCTATTTGCTAAAGTTAAATATACAGTTATATAAGTAATATATATTTTTAAAACCTAAATTAAACCAAACAGTATAAAAGGTCATGTAAAAAATCTAAATACAGAACTGTTAAAAAGGTATGAAATCCTTATTAAATCTTAATTAAAACAGGTTATTACTGATATTCTACTATAAAACTATTGTGACAAGTAATAGAAGAAATTTTAGCATCAAGGTGGAGAAAGTGGCTACAGTAGTTGCTGAGGGCAGGGAGAGGGAAGAAGAGATGTGATGTGGGGACATTTTTGGGATTTTGAGTTGTCCTAAATGATATTGCAGGGTCAGATGCTGGACTTCATATATCCTGCCATAACCCACTGAATGTACTAGGGGAGAGTAAGAACTACAGGGTAAACTATTATCTATGTAGTACAGCAGTGCCCCAAAATGTGTTCACCAGGTGCAATGAGTGTGCTACAATGATGGGGGAGGTTGTTGGTGGGGGAGGAGTAGGCTGGGGGGGGGGTTTACGGGAACCTCCTATATTTTTTAATGTAATATTTTTTATGTGATGTATATATCTTCAAAAAAATACTATTTACAAAAATGATGTGATGGGGGGATGGGGAGTGGTTATATGGGGGAAAAATATATTAAAACAGGTTAAATAATTGCTTTATATTCCAAAGCCTGAAAGTTAGTATGCTTTTGAAACTAGTCACAGTTTTAAAATTATCAAAAACAAAAGGTTTTAAGCCCCTGTAAAAAAGGAAAATAATATTCTTTGTTTCAACTTGTTTAGCTTAGTATTATCTCTTGGGTTTATGATTACCAGGCTAATAAGTTAACACTGTATGTGCTAATCTTTAAAATAATGGAAACTTTAAACTCGTGTTTAATGAAATTAAATTAAGTGTAAAACTGCTCCCTCTTAAATTCATGAGGTAAATTCCATTGGTTGCTACCTGTAATCTGGAGTAAATTTGCCAGTCTGTAATTGTGGTCAATTGTAAAAAGTTTGTAAAAACACCTTCCAAAAGGAAACATTTAAATGATTCTAGTTCTAAAAGCCATTGTTAACTAAAACCTGGATTGGTATTGATGGCAAAAAGCAACTTCATGGTAATAAAACCTGTCTGAAAGTCACCGCAAGGTGTGTATTTAAGTAAATGTAATGGAAAGTTACCTTGATTCCATTAGGAATCTTCTGTTTTCATTTTAGCAATGAAAAATAGTTTTTTTTCCCTCTATTACAAGTAATACCTACTAATATCTTCATAGTAAAATTGTAGAGGTAAGCAAAGTCATTTGATATGTAACACATTACATTGGAAATGTTTGAAAGGTATAGAAAAATCAAGAGATAAAATTCAACACTGTCAAATTCTCTTGTGCATTCAAACCAGGCCTTAGAATACATTACAGGTTGCCTTTCCATAGGAGTTTTTGGCCAGGCTGGTCAATGACTCGCTAAACAATAGAAATATTTACTACATCGGGCCTCTGGTTGTGCTCCTGAAGTCAATGGAAACTACGTTGCAGTTTCAAACTCCTGCAGCAGCCAATGATGGCTAAGTACAGCCAAATGTACAATGGATATCACCTCCAGACTGACATTGTTCCATAGTGCCAGAAAGCACTATGCACCAGGCCAGTAAAATACTGGAAACTACCTCTCTCTAGGATCAGCGATGCTGCGACTTGTTCACTGTATGAAAAACATACTAAGTGGAGCTAAGATTACCAGAACACTGTAAGTAAAACTTAAACACAATTGGCATTATAGCTTACTCCCATGGAGAGATAACATGTCAAGTATTACAAACCTGAAACTTAAAACTATTAACTGCAACTCAGAATCCTTATGCATTAATACATTAAAATTAATATTAAGTGCTGTACCTTTATCCTGTTCTAAATATATGCCTAATAATTACGTTATCTTTTTTATTCTAAATCAAGTACAAAAGTACATTAGACACGTTAAATTCCTGGTAAACTTCATTTTCTTAATAGTTAATAAACATGTCTATAAGATAAGGTAGCCATCTTAGCTAAAAACAACAGGGCTACCAGTGGCTTGCAGGTAGCTGGTTAATTGGTGCCAGGCTCAGCTACCCTCCTACTCTACTGTACTTTACTGTGCAGCAAAATGAGGCTTGTTTGCTAGTGAACAGTTAAAATTACCAGGAATTGTACAATTAAAACCAAAATGTAAAAATCTTTAATCTTTATAGTTCTGATCACTCCCACAGCTAAAAACAGAGAATTTCCAACTTGGTGCACTAATCCTGAATGAAACCAACTGCCCAAAAGATGCCAATTCACTAGAAGCACCTGATGGAGCACATGAGTGGCAATCATTTAACAGCCTGAAATGCGTCTTCAGAACAACGCTAAGTACCTAATACTGTTATCTATTACAATTTCTCTCTGAAAATAATGTAAAAAAAAAAAATATATATATATATAGAGAGAGAGAGAGAGAGAGAGATGTACTGTTCTCCACCAACTTTTAAAAAGGGTGCCATCTTTTTTTTTTTTTTATTGACTTTGTAATAATATTACATTAAAAATATATATATATGTGAGGTCCCATTCAACCCCACCCCCCCACCCCCCCTCTCCCCCCCCAACAACACTCGTTCCCATCATCATGACACATCCATTGGATTTGGTAAGTACATCTTTGGGCACCTCTGCACCTCATAGACAATGGTCCACATCATGGCCCATACTCTCCTCCATTCCATCCAGTGGGCCCTGTGAAGATTTACAATGTCCGGTGATTACCTCTGAGGCACCATCCAGGGCAGCTCCATGTCCCAAAGACGCCTCCACCTCTCATCTCTTCCTGCCTTTCCCCATACCCATCGTCCACCATGTCCACTTTTCCCAATCCAATGCCACCTCTTCTATGTGGACATTGGATTGGTTGTGTCCATTGCACCTCTATGTCAAGAGGAAGGGGTGCCATCTTTATAGGCACCTAACCTTGCCTACCTCTGTAATCCAATGTCCTCTTTAAAAAAAAAAAAAAAACAGGTATTCACAGATTGCCAGATCCATCTTCCTCCAGTCAAAATAAAATAACAAAGTTTTTATATCTTGTTAGGTAAGGACTACAACCCATGGTCAGCAGGAAGTAGTTACAGAAAAGAGATCATCTCCCTTCAGCACCCCTTTAAGATTAAAGGTATAAACTCTAAGGGTAAAATAAAATTAATAGATAGATCTGGAGCCTGGCAAGAATTCCACATAAGCACCAATAACCCCCAAGATGACTGCTAGGAGGCACCCACCACCAGGATTCTACTGGCCAAAACGAGAACTTCTTCTGAAAACAGGTAAGCCCCAGATGCTACCCAGGAACTTTGTCTTTAAGTCCTCACTGAGAAATTGGTAAGTGGAGTAATCAATCAAAACAACAAACACTGACCTCATAACTCCAACAATAATTATGCCAAAGCTTAGCAAGTTAAGCTGGCATAAAGGGGGTAAATTGTGTGGGCTATGGGTGAGAGGTTGTTCATCTCTTTGTAGATAACCTGAGCTGTAGGTGTCCTGAGTTGTGCATGTGGGACAGTAAGAGCTGCAGCCCTGCCCTTGGTAACCATGACAATGACTCCAGTGTCAGAAAAACAATTTAGCAATGCAAACTCCATAAACTTTAAATAGTCAATGAAAATGCAAACCAAATGTACTAAAAGCTTACCTAAAATGTAAAAAATATATGTTAATTCAAGCTTATTGACCACTGAAACAAAGAACCATTTGGCCCTTTCTCTATATAAAAAGAACTCAAAAATCTTGTTCTGGGCTTGGGTTTTGAACAGAAAGCTCTTGAGTCCAGCTGGCCATAAATAATTACTTTTTCCTTCCCAAAATTATAATGAGTCCTGGTCTTTCATACACAAATAACTGAACCTCTCTCAACATCTACAACAGAAATGGTGGGACTTGGTGGTAACACGTTATAATGACTGCAATAAATACTGTTGATTTATGGATGTGATTGTGGCTGAAATGAGTAGTCTAGGAGAATTAATGTTAGTTGGAGGACAGCTAGAGGATAATATTGGAAATGCATAACATTGATTTAGGAAGTAGATGAGGATTGTGGTTAACAATATAAATACAGGAACGTTCTTCTACTACGGGGTATTAAGAATGTAGAGATACATAGGAAAAAGATAACCAATATAATTTATGGACTATAGTAAACAACAACATTGTAATGTTTTTTACCAAAAGCAAAGTGGGTACTATGTTAACTCTAAAGGTTAAACAAAAAGAATATGGGGTTTGATTTTGTGAGATAAGAATAAGAAAATGCATTTTTGTCTCTTCATTTTTTGTCATTAATAAGGAGTCCTTAACTACGTCATTTAATTAATCTGTGTTCATTTGTGTATCTTTCTGAGCAACAGAAGAAAAACTAAGTTAGCAGTTGGAATTAGATAAAAGTCCCTGAAAAAGAAAATTTTAGGAGTAATGTTTCCATAAATGACTTTTTCTGTTTTTTTTTTTTTTCCTTTTGTGAATTTGAAATAAAGCTGTTAAAAAAGAATATAGATGGCTCTGGAGTTCACTGCCTTGCCAGTGGGCCCTACTTTGGAATTTCTATTCCTTATTGCGATGGAGTTGGACTCAGATGTGACCTCTCTACACATGCCTCTTCTGTCACTTTTACCAAACCTGTAATTGGTGCTGGGGTTTGTATATGCTCAGGAGACTTGAGTCTCTGGACTGTCCATGTGCCAGCTAGGCCCTGAGCCTCAGCAGAGTTGCAACACCTACTCTGGTCCATTTGAAGGTATCCAGGTCAGCTGACGGGGAGGTGAGAATGGTCAACCACAACACCAGGGAACTGAGAGTATTTACAATTGCAAGCAGGGGAATCGCATCCACCAGCCATGCGGGATCTAAGCCCTCTCTCAATTTAGAGGTGGAGTGGACATCACCATCCCAGGGTCCACAAGATGGAGGAATATAACATGGATTGTAGTGGACTTGCTGTATTCTACTATAGAAGTGTTGTGACTCTAGCAATGGAAGAAATTGTATCATTGATGTGGAGATGGTGGCCATGGAAGTTGCTGAGGGCAAGGAGAGGGAAGAAGAGATGTGATATGGGGCATTTTCAGGACTTGGAGTTGTCCTGAATGATATTACAGAGACAGATGCAGGACACTGTTTATCGTGCCATAACCCACTGGACGGACTGGTGCAAAGTGTGAGCTACAATGTAAACTATAGTCCATGCAGCGTGGCAGTGCTCCAGGTTGTATTTACCAAATGCAATAAATGTGCCTTACTGATGAAAGGGGAAGTTGATGTGGGAGGAGTGAGGAGAGAGGTAAATGGGAACCTCTTATGTTTTTAAACGTAACATTTTATATGATCTATTTATCTATAAAAAAAAAAAGAATATAGGATTTAGTTTTATTGTTGTGGAATTTAAGAGAAGTTCAATTATTCGAGTATAGAGAGGCCAGGACTCAGGAATGATTTTGAGAAGGAAAAATGGTTTATTGACGGCCGGCCGGACTCGGGAGCTTTCTGTTTGAATCCCGAGCCCGGAACAAGATTTCCAAACGTCTTTTATACAGAGAGGAAAGGCCAAATCGTCCCTTTGTTTCAGTTCTCAATAGGCTTCAATTAGCATATATCTCTTCCACATCTTAGGTAAGCTTTTAGCAAGGACTCCAGACATTTTAGATAAGCCTTGGTTTTTGCATTTCCCCTAAATACTTAAAGTTTATAGCCCTTGCTTTGTTAAACATTTCCTGGGACTGGAGCCTGCTGGTCCCTAAGAGCAGGACTGCAGCCTCTTACCATTTCACACCCACAAGTCAAACAACTTAGTTATCTCTGAAGAGACAAAGAGCCTTCCACCCATAGCCCACATCATTCCCCCCCTTTGTCAAAGTTTACTTGCTAAGCTTTGGCATAATTATTGTTGTAGCTATGAGGTGGATGACTGTTTGTTGTCTTGACTGATTATTTATCAGTCTTTAGTACAGCATCAAGGACCGTTTTTAGAAGTTTAGAACTTTTCATTCTGGACAGCAGAATCTTGGGCAGGGGCCTCCCGCAGTTATTCTGCTGCCACTGGCACTCACGTGGATTTCCAGTCAGGTTCCAGATCCATCTATTACTTTTATTTTACTCTTAAAGAGTTTACACCTTTAATTTAAAAGGGGTGCTGAAGGGAGACGATCTCTTTTCTGTAACTGCTTCCTGCTGGCCATGGGCTGTAGTCATTGCCTAATAAGGTGTAAAAACTCTTTAATTTATTCTAACTGGAGGAAGATGGATCTGGCATTCTGTACGAAGTTGGATGAAGTTTTCATATGGTTAATAAGATGTTCACTCTGAAAGAAACAAACTTAATTAAAAATTTGGAATACCCGTTTTTAAAAGAGGACACATTGGATTACAGAGATAGACAAGATTAGATGCCTATAAAGATGGCATTCCTTAAAAGCTGGTGGGAACAGCATATATATTCTTTTTTAAGTTATCCATCTTTAGAGAGAAATTGCAACAGACACTTAGCTTTGTCTGAAGACACATTCCAAGCTGTTCAATGATTGACACTCATTCGCTCTGTCAGATGCTCCTGGTGAACTGGCACTCCTTGGGCAACTGGCTTCACTCAGGATTAGAACACTAATTTGGAAATACTCTTAGTTTTCACCTGTGGGAGTGATCAGAACTACAGAATAAAGATTTTTACACCTTGGTTTTCATTGTACAATTTCTAGCAATTTTGACTTGTTCAATAGGTGACTCACCATCAGCAAGCAAGCCTCACTTTTGCTAACTGAGACTGGCTGAGACTGCCACCTTATTCTATAGACATGTTATTAACTGTTTAGAAAATGATTTTACCAGGAATTTAACATGTCTAATATACTTCTGCACTTGATCCAAAATAGAAAAGATAACATTACAATTATTAGGCATATATTTAGTACAGGATAAAAGTACAGCACTTAATATTAACTAATGTATTACTTAATACATAAGGATTCAGAGTTGCCATTATTAGTTTTGAGTTTCAGGTTTGTAATACTTTACATGTTATCTCTCCATGAGAGCAGGCCATAATGCCAATTGTGCTCAAGTTTTACTTACAGTCTCCTGGTATCATGGCTCCACTCAGCATGTTCTTCAACGCAGTGAGCAAGTTGCAGCATCCTTCCAGTATTCCAGAGATTTTCCAGTATTCTACTAGCCTGGTGCATAGTGCTCTCTGGCACCATGGAACAGTGCCAGTCTGGAGGCGATATCCATTATACACTTGGCTGTACCGAGTCATTATTGGCTGCAGGAGCTTGAAACTGCAATATAGTTTCCATCAACTTCAGGAGCAGAACCAGAGACTGATATAGCACATATTTTTAATTGAGGGGTCAGTGACCAGCCTAGCCAATAACTCACATGGAGAGGCCACCTGTAATGTATACAAGGCCTGGTTCGAATGCACAAGAGTTTGACAATGTTAAAGTTTATTCCTTGTTTTATATATATTTTAAACAACTTAACGCAATACATATATCAAATGACTATTTACTTACACAATTTTACTATGAAGATAACAGTAGGTACTTTAGTAATAGAGGAAAAATACTTTTCATTGTTAGAATGAAAACAGAATATTTCCAATAGAATCAAGACAACTTTTTATTACCATTTACTTAAATGTGTATTTTGCAGTGGCCTTCAGACAGGTTTATTATCATGAAGTTATTTCTGCTACCAATACCAATCTAAGTTTCTTTAGTTAACAATGACTTCTACAACTAGAATTATTTAAACATTTTCAGTTTGGAAGATGTTTTACAAACTCTTTATAATTGACTATAACCGCATTGACTAGACACCTCATGTTTAAATAAACTTACTAAATTACAATTACCAATGAAAGAAATTTACTCTCTATTTAAGAGAGCATATCTACAATCTTTTCCCTTTAGCCTAATTTCACCAATGTGAACTTACAATTTTCACTTACAATTTTCATTACTGTAAAGATTTTGTACATATGTTAATTTAGTTTATAAATTAACTATGGGAGATTACACTCAAGTTAAATAAAATTGAAACCATAATAGTTTATGCAAGGAATGTTCTCTTTTTCCCTTACAGGAAGCTAAAAACTTCTTTTCTTTAAGTTATGAAAATTATTAATTTAAAAGCATAACTGACTACCAGGTTTTAAAACACATGCATACTGACTTCCAGGTTTCAAAACACATTACACAATTACTTAATTTTTTTAAAATCATAACCCAGGAAAGATCTCTCCATAGTTTTTATGGACTTTCCTTTACTTACTGAAATTTGTTAATAGAGCCACTAATTACCTTATTTTGTTGGAAAGAAATCTTCTGGAAGAAAATAAGGCTCACCAGATTGTGGAGAAGAAAATACTTTATTCTCAATCTTGCAAGACGGGGCGCAGAGCCAGATATGGCTGGTGCCCCGAACAAAGAAAAATGACACAATTTATACCCCTAAGCCTAGCATGCAAGCTCTTCCTGTTTTTCCATAGATTGGATACTTCAGAAGTTACAGCTTATCTGAGATTTAACTTTCCCACGCAAAAGTTTGATTTAACTGCTTCTTCTATCACATTCCAACCATTTTAGTTTTTACCTGCTCCCCCCCTTCCAGGCAGTCGGGTGCACAACAAACAGGAATGCGGCTTATGAATAGAAGGGTGGACTCACTGGAAAGGGGCAAGCCGCTCCCCCCTTTCCAGCTTTCAGCCAAAATGGGCAGACAGAACCTACTCAAATTTGGCAACTCTCCCAGGGACCCAGCCACCCTGACTGGGACATCCCCAACAAACTTGGGTGCTTGGCGCGGACACAGATGGCCTCCAAGCCCCGGCAAAGGGCCAGACCAGAGACAAGACACCAGAACATGCACAAACATCTAGACTCCTCAGCTTTTGCCCCAGAATCATTTCACCCCCTTGCCAATGGCAAGGGAGGGCTCCAGCTCAGCTGTAATTCTACTTCATGTAAGGACACAACTCCAACACTAACATTGAGCTGACACAGACAGAAGCACAAAGGTCACTAATCTGACTCACAAGTTTATATATTTATTTTCACCACGGCTGCCCCCACAGCCATCACAAACCTCAGAACACTTAACATTTGGTATAAAGCAAATTCATTCACAAATTAGCACCATAACAAAAGATTTCAGCTAGACTTTTCCACTGTTTAAACTTTACACCCAGACCAAGCTCCACCAGAAGAGCCGATCCATTTTCCTGTAACCAAGTTTTGTTTTCCTTAATCTAGACCAATTTCCAGGATATTAGGACTCGAACCTATAAATACCCTTCCTATTAAAATCGAGACTCCACTCCTTTAGTGGATATAAGACCAGTACCAGATTCTAACATGCAGTTAGACAAACCCAAAACACCAGGGCTTTTCCCCGGTTTTCCTCCTTTTCCCAAGCCTAGAGAGAACGGCTTCCCCCCAGCCTTCTGGGGCTACTAGGGTTCTCTTGGGAGGTGATCAGCCTCCCCTTCCTAGCAATTAAAGCTAGGGCCTTCCAGACTCTGCTCACCCGGGGAGTCTTACCTTCTTCCCTGTTCGGAGCTCTTTTTCGTTCCCAGAATCTTTCTCTTCAGACCTTCCATTGCCCCTTGATTTTGTCGGGAAGATTCTGGTGGAGCCCACATCTTTTCTGGATTAAATTTAATCCAGGGGCGCCCAGATTTGGGGTTCACCCGAGTCCTCCCGGCTTCCTCGGGGATTTGGAAGGGGCAGCAAAATGCTACCGTCTCTGGCCTTCATTTATTGTCCCTTCGTGGTCGCCATTAATGTTGTGGAATTTAAGAGAAGTTCAATTATTCGAGTATAGAGAGGCCAGGACTCAGGAATGATTTTGAGAAGGAAAAATGGTTTATTGACGGCCGGCCGGACTCGGGAGCTTTCTGTTTGAATCCCGAGCCCGGAACAAGATTTCCAAACGTCTTTTATACAGAGAGGAAAGGCCAAATCGTCCCTTTGTTTCAGTTCTCAATAGGCTTCAATTAGCATATATCTCTTCCACATCTTAGGTAAGCTTTTAGCAAGGACTCCAGACATTTTAGATAAGCCTTGGTTTTTGCATTTCCCCTAAATACTTAAAGTTTATAGCCCTTGCTTTGTTAAACATTTCCTGGGACTGGAGCCTGCTGGTCCCTAAGAGCAGGACTGCAGCCTCTTACCGTTTCACACCCACAAGTCAAACAACTTAGTTTACTCTGAAGAGACAAAGAGCCTTCCACCCATAGCCCACATCATTATGATATATAAATATGATCAAGCATTTTTTTCTTTCATTTTCTTCACTAACAAGGAACCCTGGTCATGTCATTTAATCAATCTGTGCTCATTTATTTATACTTCTGAACACTGGAGGAACAACAGAGTTTGTTTTTAGGATTAAATAAGATAAATGTGCCTGGACAGAAAATCTTTAAAGCTATGCTCCCATAATTTGTTAAGCTTTGTCTGTTATTTTATTTTTTGAAGTTGAAATAAAGTTTACTTCAAAAAAAAATTAGTGATGGCCTGGAAAGCATTATTTTAAGATAGGCATCTTACTTAGAGGAGCAGCATCCAAGGCAGGAGGGTACTAAACTTAATCTTAAGAATCTCACATTCCTGAAGAAAAAAGTTTAAGACTTTGATCCTATAGAGTATGTAGGCTCCACTCCCCAACACCCCCTACTCTGAAACTGATTGCCCTTCCCTAAAAATTCAAATCAGATACTATGAGGACATGAAGGAACACTGCATTATGGTGCTTTCTCTGCCCCATCAGCACTAGCTTGTTTGTAGAGCTTAGGTTGTATTTTTTAAAAAAAGTAGTCAGTCTTTAATAACTACTTTTAAGTGAAAAATTAACAGGTGAAATGATTGCAGGGCACCTATTTTTACTCTCCTTAGAAAGAATACAAATCATTTTTAGCTTTTTATTGAGATTGCTTCTTGGGATCTATTTGTATGGCTCACCTTACTACATAGACAACTGAATAAAAAAAAGAACGAAAATATTTTACAACTGCTTTTATTATAGAAGAAAACTTAATCACAAGTCCAAGGAAGTAAAGTAACTTGCCAGTGCTGTAAACAAATTCATGATAGGTCTTGGAATACAGTTGCCAAACTTTCAATTTTTTCCTCTAAACCAATGTTTGCTCAAGTTTTGACAACTTATTTCAGAAAATTTTAACTAAAATATTATGCTGAATAATAATTGCTACAGAACAGTCAAATGGAACTTCAGAGGTAAAAAATACAAGCCTAGTGATGATGTGTGATTCTAACTTTTCAAGAGAAATCTCAAGCCTTATCATACATGGGGTCAGGCTAGTGTGCAGGATCAAGTAGGACAGAGCTAGAGATTGTCTAGAACCCTCGTCTATGGGTCATCGGCTCTGCATCCCACCAGAAATAATGAATTAATGAATCCTGGCTCTAGCAATTCCTAATTTGGTGATTACAAACAAGATCCTAACAGTTCAGATTTATTTCCTTCTATTGATCTTTCCAGAGGGCTTGTTCTTCTAATCTTGCCATTTGGGGCTGGGGGGGGGGGGGGGGGTGCTTATTTAGGTGTTAAAATGAATTCTGAAAGGCTTTATGGGTCCTAAAGCAACTAGTTTAGGTTCACACAAGTGCTGAATGAAAGAAATTAGATGCTGTAATCGTATTTTGCAGGTAAGAAGTCCAGACCTCTGTGGGTAGGAAGGAAGCAAGTTGTGCTATAAAAAGCACTGTATCCTGCTTTATAAAACAGTATCCTCCCCCAACAACCCACCAGCCCCTAGCACTTAACTTAATGGGGTTCTGCTAGAGGCCTTTCCCACTTAGCATCCAATGAACTTTTCAATGCCCCAAGGAAACCAGAGGTTTGTTAGCCCTTCATTCCATCCATGTCACTTGCATTACAAATTGTATAAATTCCTTTAAGATTCCATAGTATGGATAGAACTCTTCCTTTGTGTCTAGGGTAGCTAAAAATGTTTTCCCCTGTGTTTTGTTTTGCTTGAACATTTGGAAAGTTCAGGTCAACTTACTTCACCAAACTGAAACCTAATTCTTTGCTTTCTCACATGTTTTCCTCAAAACTGCTCTGTGGAAAGGTGGGGGAGAAATGATCTGCATGTATGAAAGAACAAAGTAGCTTGTAAAGGCCATGATGTGGGCTATGGGTGGAAGGCTCTTTGTCTCTTCAGAGATAACTTAAGCTGTTTGACTTGTGGGTGTGGAATGGTAAGAGGCTGCAGTCCTGCCCTTAGGGACTATGGCAACAGGCTCCAGTCCCAGGAAACAGTTTAAAAATGCAAGGGCTATAAACTTTTAAGTATTTAGGGGAAATGCAAAAACCAAATATGCTAAAAGCTTATCTAGAATATCTGGAGTCCATGCTAAAAGCTTACCTAAGATGTGGAAGATACATATGCTAATTGAAGCCTATTGAGAACTGAAACAAAGGGACCATTTGGCCTTTCCTCTCTGTATAAAAGACGTTTGAAAATCTTGTTCAGGGCTCGGGATTCAAACTGAAAGCTCCCGAGTCCGGCGAGTCCGGCCGAGTCCGGCCGAGTCCGGCCCGGCCGGCCGTCAATAAACCATTTTTCCTTCTCAAAATCATTCCTGAGTCCTGGCCTCTCTATACTCAAATAATTGAACTTCTCTCAAATTCTACAACAGCCACACAGTCACAGTTTAAGAATTAGATAGCAAGCCTCCTACCTAAAATCAGATTCCCTGTTTTCTCCTCATATTAGGAACCTTCCTAAGGTACATTTACTATGCACTGGCAACAACTGAGCAAGGACATATGGTATAACTTAATCACAACAAAATTAGAGAAATATAACTGCTACAGAAGAAGCAAAATAATGTATTTCAAATCTAAAATAGTTTTGATCATCTTTCCTTTCTATTGTCAACAAAATAGTCTATGCCAATAAAAGGCTGACTATATAAAAATATAATTTTACCTGTGTAGTATTCTTTCAATTGTTACCTAACCTACCCCCCCAATAACCCATACTTATCAAAGCCCAAGTTCAAATAATTGCAAAAAATTCTTAATAGGAACATGTAAATAATAATATATGTATATCTAAAATCAGAAGATCTATCTACATATCATAAAGATCAAATCTAAGTACAGAATTTGCAAGGATTGGGGAAAAAAGCAGACAGTATCATGCTAAGCAAACAGTTTTATGTTACAAAGCCATACATGGGTAGGGCCTTTATCTCTGCCTGCCCCCTCAAAAATCCACAAACATTAAAGATCATCTAGTTCAATCACGTATGGCCCAAAAGCACAAATAATTAATGGCAAAAATGGGCCTAATAATTAAGTTCTTCTGATTTTTCACTGTTTTAATCTATTTACCTTAGTTTCCATAATTTATAAAAATTGGGAAAAAGCATTTCATTGACAGTTGTCACATCCAGCATTTCACGATACCAATATTGCCATCTGTTGGCAAATACAGCATATGACATTTACAATTTAATATTCCAAGATGATTTCAGATTACTTGCATCAACAATCTACAAATATTTAAAGGTGTTAAGTCACAAACCTGACTCTTTTATATTAGTTCATTAAACAAATATTTGTCAAGCACAGTGCTATATTCCTTAGGTTTCTGACCTCAAAGAGGTTAGTGTCTAATGAAGAAGACATGGATAAATAATTACAATATAGTGAGACAGTTACCAAAGAGGAATATCATACTCAGATCAAGGTTCATGTATGAGTTGTCATTAGGAAAACTTCCTTGGATAGATATTATTTTAGCTGACTCCTAAAATACTAGTAAAAGCTAGCCATGCAAAAGGTTGAGGAACAAATGCTCTGGGAAGGAAGCAGAAGCATGTTGAAGGGCTTGAAGGCTAGAGAATTTGAAAGTAGTTCATTACAGCTTGAACAGAAAATGGTTAAGAGACTGAAGTTGCACTGGAACCAGATTTACAAAGAGCCCTGGCTGCCATAATAAAGATAAAGCACTTTAATCTGAAAGCTATAAAGGGAACCTAAAGGACTTTAACCAAGGGAATAGTAAAACTATCAAATTCGCATTTTAAAAATAGTGTTCATATTTTTTACATATTCTTGCACTGCCATACTTGTTATGATAAACATGTAACAGTTTTGTAATTTGAAAAACATCAAATAAAGAAAAGAGCTTAGGCCGATAACAGAGAGCTTGGAGGGTAGACAAGATTGTTAGTATGAAGACTGGCTAGGAAACTTGCTATCAGTAAGTCAAGAGAGAAGGGAAGAGGCACTGAGGGAAGTAACATAAAAAGGGATAAAGACCTACTAACCATGGTTCCGTTTTGGCTTACATTATGATTTATATTTTAGACTGTATACTAAATTTTTAGTTACATTATGGTTTATATTATGGTTTACATTTTAGACTATACTTTTATAAATTTTTGGTGAAATTTAACATGTCCTATATCTATCATTGCACGATCTTGTGGAACATTTCCATTGTCCCCCAGTTTCCCCCCCTCCTCCATCTATTCTATTCCTCTCTCCCACTCTTCTCAGTGACTACCAACTTCACTGCTTAAAAGACCAGATTCATAGATACTTGTAACAATGCTGAGGGCATGACACACTACACTGTCCTCCCCCATTGGGAGCCACCCATGCTTTCAAGAGACACCCTTCCCTCTCTTAAAGAACATCAAGTAGTTGCTGAGGGCAGGGAAAGGGAAGAAGAGTTGTGATGTGGGGGCATTTTCAGAACGTGGAGTTGTCCTAAATGATACTGCAGGGACAGATGCTGGACATTATATATCCTGCCATAACTCACTGAATGGACTGGGGGAGAGTGTAAACTACAATGTAAAATATAATCCATGTGGTACAGCAGTGCTCCAAAGTGTATTCATCAAATGCAATGAATGTGCCACAATAACAAAAGAGGCTGTTGACATGGGAGGAGTGTGGGGGGGTGTGAGGTGTGGGGTATGTGGGAACCTCTTATATACATTTTTTTAATTAATTAATTTTTAATGTTACACTAAAAAAATATGAGGTCCCCATGTTGTAGAATTTGAGAGAAGTTCAATTATTTGAGTATAGAGAGGCCAGGACTCAGGAATGATTTTGAGAAGGAAAAATGGTTTATTGACGGCCGGCCGGGCCGGACTCGGCCGGACTCGGCCGGACTCGCCGGACTCGGGAGCTTTCAGTTTGAATCCCGAGCCCTGAACAAGATTTTCAAACGTCTTTTATACAGAGAGGAAAGGCCAAATGGTCCCTTTGTTTCAGTTCTCAATAGGCTTCAATTAGCATATGTATCTTCCACATCTTAGGTAAGCTTTTAGCATGGACTCCAGATATTCTAGATAAGCTTTTAGCATATTTACTTTTTGCATTTCCCCTAAGTACTTAAAGTTTATAGCCCTTGCATTGTTAAACATTTCCTGGGACTGGAGCCTGTTGCCATTTTCCCTAAGGGCAGGACTGCAGCCTCTTACAGTTCCACACTCACAAGTCAAACAGCTTAGTTATCTCTGAAGAGACAAAGAGCCTTCCACCCATAGCCCACATCATTCCCCCCCTTTTGCCAAAGTTTAACTTGCTAAGCTTTGGCATAATTATTGTTGGAGCTATGAGGTGGATGGCTGTTTGTTGTTTTGATTGATTATTTATCAGTCTTTAGTACAGCATCCAGGACTGTTTTTAGAAGTTTAGAACTTTTCATTCTGGACAGCAGAATCTTGGGCAGGGGCCTCCTGCAGTTATTCTGCTGCCACTGGCACTCACGTGGATTTCCAGTCAGGTTCCAGATCCATCTATTACTTTTATTTTACTCTTAAAGAGTTTACACCTTTAATTTAAAAGGGGTGCTAAAGGGAGACGATCTCTTTTCTGTAACTGCTTCCTGCTGGCCATGGGCTGTAGTCATTGCCTAATAAGGTGTAAAACTCTTAATTTATTCTAACTGGAGGAAGATAGATCTGGCATTCTGTACAAAGTTGGATGAAGTTTTCATATGGTTAATAAGATGTTCACTCTGAAAGAAACAAACTTAATTAAAAATTTGGAATACCCGTTTTTAAAAGAGGACACATTGGATTACAGAGGTAGACAAGGTTAGATGCCTATAAAGATGGCACTCCTTAAAAGCTGGTGGGAACAGCATATATATTCTTTTTTAAGTTATCCATCTTTAGAGATAAATTGCAACAGACACTTAGCTTTGTCTGAAGACACATTCCAAGCTGTTCAATGATTGACACTCATTCGCTCTGGCAGATGCCCCTGGTGAACTGGCACTCCTTGGGCAACTGGCTTCACTCAGGATTAGAACACTAATTTGGAAATACTCTTAGTTTTCACCTGCGGGAGTGATCAGAACTACAGAATAAAGATTTTTACACCTTGGTTTTCATTGTACAAGTTCTAGCAATTTTGACTTGTTCAATAGGTGACTCACCATCAGCAAGCAAGCCTCACTTTTGCTACACAGCAGAGTACAGCAGAATATAGAAGTTGACTGAGACTGGCTGAGACTGCCACCTTATTCTATAGACATGTTATTAACTGTTTAGAAAATGATTTTACCAGGAATTTAACATGTCTAATATACTTCTGCACTTGATCCAAAATAGAAAAGATAACATTACAATTATTAGGCATATATTTAGTACAGGATAAAAGTACAGCACTTAATATTAACTAATGTATTACTTAATGCATAAGGATTCAGAGTTGCAATTATTAGTTTTGAGTTTCAGGTTTGTAATACCTTACATGTTATCTCTCCATGAGAGCAGGCCATAATGCCAATTGTGTTTAAGTTTCACTTACAGTATCCTGGTATCATGGCTCCACTTAGCATGTTCTTCAACACAGTGAGCTTCAAGTTGCAGCATCCTTCATCTTAGAGAGATTTTCCAGTATTCCACTAGCCTGGTGCATAGTGCTCTCTGGCACTATGGAACAGTGCCAGTCTGGAGGCGATATCCATTGTACACTTGGCAGTACCGAGTCATCATTGGCTGCTGCAGGAGCTTAAAACTGCAACGTAGTTTCCATCAATTTCAGGAGCAGAACCAGAGGCTGATATAGCAAATATTTTTAATTGAGGGGTCAGTGACCAGCCTAGCCAATAACTCACATGGAGAGGCCACCTGTAATGTATACAAGGCCTGGTTCGAATGCACAAGAGTTTGATAATGTTAACGTTTATTCCTTGTTTATATATATATTTTAAACAATTTAATGCAACACATATATCAAATGACTGTTTACTTACACAATTTTACTATGAAGATAACAGTAGGTACTTTACTTCAGTAATAGAGGAAAAATATTATTTTTCATTGTTAGAATGAAAACAGAATATTTCCAATAGAATCAAGACAACTTTTTATTACCATTTACTTAAATGTGTACTTTGCAGTGGCCTTCAGACAAGTTTATTATCATGAAGTTATTTCTGCTACCAATACCAATCTAAGTTTTTTTAGTTAACAATGACTTCTACAACTAGAACTATTTAAACATTTTCAGTTTGGAAGATGTTTTACAAACTCTTTATAATTGACTATAACCGCATTGACTAAACACCTCATGTTTAAATAAACTTATTAAATTACAATTACCAAAGAAATTTACTCTTTATTTGAGAGCATATCTACAATCTTTTTCCTTTAGCCTAATTTCACTAATGTGAACTTACAATTTTCATTACTCTAAAGATTTCGTACATAATGTTAATTTAGTTTATAAGTTAACTATGGGAGATTACACTCAAGTTAAATAAAATTGAAACCATAATAGTTTATGCAAGGAATGTTCTCTTTTTCCCTTACAGGAAGCTAAAAACTTCTTTTCTTTAAGTTATGAAAATTATTAATTTAAAAGCATACTGACTACCAGGTTTTAAAACACATTACACAATTACTTAATATTTTTAAATCATAACCCAGGAAAGATCTCTCCATAGTTTTTATGGACTTTCCTTTACTTACTGAAATTTGTTAATAGAGCCATTAATTACCTTTATTTCGTTGGAAAGAAATCTTCTGGAAGAAATTAAGGCTCACCAGATTGTGGAGAAGAAAATAATTTATTCTCAATCTTGCAAGAAGGGGCGCAGAGCCAGATATGGCTGGTGCCCCGAACAAAGAAAAATGACACAATTTATACCCCTAAGCCTAGCATGCAAGCTCTTCCTCTGTTTTTCCATAGATTGGATACTTCAGAAGTTACAGCTTATCTGAGATTTAACTTTCCCACGCAAAAGTTTGATTTAACTGCTTCTTCTATCACATTCCAACCATTTTAGTTTTTACCTGCTCCCCTTTGTCAAATAAGGAATAGAATTTAGTGCTGAAATGGCACCAACTTAGCTCCTTCTTGGGCATCCTTCCACTGCCCATAGGACTGGCCTAAACTGGTCTCCTCCACTGCTGTCCAACTCGGGAGTGGGAGACTGAGGCAGCAGGCCACTGGGTTACATCAACATTTTTCTTATGTGAAAATTAACCTAATCTTTGTTTTTTTTTGCATTTTATGGCTGACAAAAGGTTTAAACTGGGAAATTACCAGGCAAACTGATCCTTAATTCCCTAGCCTAGTAGATAGGTTTAATCTGCTACACCTAGTCTTGCCTTTAAAGCTCTTGCAAAGAGGAGGCCCTTTCCCAATTGTTTCTATAATCAGATTTCTATGACTTTTTCATCCTGCTTAGTTTAATTTGGGCTTTAAGAATATTTATTTACATATATAACTGTATATTTAATTAATAATTTGAATAGAGCTCTTTTAAGAATTTTCATTTGTTAATTTGATATTATCCTGATGTATGAAGACATACACTGAGCAAATGCACAGACACAAAGAGTTAGACACAGAAACAAAACTCGTTGATATTATTTATAATTTGCATTATTTTATATACTGTTTAGCTTAATTAATTAGGGGTCCAGAAATACATATTACTAATATAACTGCATATTTAACCTCAACAATTTGAGCAAATAGGCAGATATAAATAGTTTGAGACAAAAACATAACTTTAATTACTTTAAAATTCTAATCTTTACAAAACAAGTGTGACTGCAAACATTTCAAAGACTCTTGAAACTCTTCTTAATTTGCACTATGACCATGCAGTTTACCACAAGAATTTTCCTTCTTACTTAATGGACTGTAATAACCAAAATGTTTTCAATGCCTTAGCACCATTTTGTTTTAGAACTTTATATTTTACTTTGAAATTAGCAGAATTTTGGATAAGCAACAAGATTAATTATATATATATTTACTGAGGCTATTTGAAGCCTCAGGGAGACAGACTGCTTTCTCTCATGAATTGCCACTCTTAGTAACACTGACCGTCAAGGCAGGAGACTTCCCCCCTCCACCCCCCTTTTTGATTTTGGAGATAATAAAACTCCAGTGGTCATTTAACCTTATTCCATAAGGCAGCCATTTATTTAGGTTACACTTGAATTCATGAGAGAAACGGTTACTAATACCAGGAGAAGAGACAGTGATGTCCCAGCTCTTCTCAATTATGAAATAACCATAGGCAAAGGCAAAGGGTGAGGTTAGGCTTGAAGTAACCATAAACAAAGGAAAGGCTAGTTTAGAATTTACACTTAAATAATAGTTTCAGGCTAAATTCACCCAGCTATAATTTCAGTTATTGTCTTTCCACTGTTTTATAATATAAATGCATTTATAAATGATTTTAACTCAGTTACAGTTTTTATTAATTTTTTTTAAAAACCTATTAATTTTATAACACCTTTAAATACCTTTCATTCAACTTATAACATATTAAATGAACTTAACCATTACTTTAATTTTTTCTTTTAAAGTAAAAGAATAAATCTCTTGCAGTTAGTTTGAAATAAAAAGCTACTTTTCAGGATTTGATTTCTAGAACATAAATGTTCTTTTAAAAGAGGTACGACTCTTCTTTAAACACTGAGGAAATGATGAGGTTAAAACACAAGAAGCTATTGATAAAAGATTTTCTTTGTATATTGATCTTACTCAATTTTAATCATAAAAATTTTCCTTCCACAAACCTTCTACACTTTCAGTATTCATTCAGGTTCTGTCCCACACTCTACTCTTTCCAATAATCAATCATTTTATCTTAGGACAAAATCATCTTCTGTTTCCGTAACAATGAAAAACACATTCCATATATCCCACATACTAAGTTACCAGGCAAACTTCTTACAACATATAATTGCCATTAATACTAAACAAGCTTGTTAAAATAATGAACTTTTCTTCACTTTAAATACTTAGTAGCATGTTATACCAGAAACAGTTTTTTTTGGAAGCAAGTTGGCAGGGGAGATTGGCTGCCGAATAAGTTTGTTATAAAATTGCCTTTTATTATTATTATTATCAATTCAGTTTTGTTAAATAATGACTTTCTGCAATTAGCCATTTAAATACCTTAATTTAAACAATGCTTTGTAAAACTTTTATAATTATTTATACCCTTAAGACAAATTTTACCTTCACAGAACACATTTTCTTACTTAAAGTTACTACAATACCTTCTAAGAACCTGGGCAGAAAGCAAAGGTATTTTGGCTTTGACACCCTAAGGAGGGAACTTTACTGCATTTATTCTGATTCTGCTTTTCACCCCCTTCACTTCCCCCGCTTCCAGGCAGTCGGGTGCACAACAAACAGGAATGCGGCTTATGAATAGAAGGGTGGACTCACTGGAAAGGGGCAAGCCACTCTCCCCTTTCCAGCTTTCAGCCAAAATGGGCAGACAGAACCTACTCAAATTTGGCAACTCTCCCAGGAACCCAGCCACCCTGACTGGGACATCCCCAACAAACTTGGGTGCTTGGTGTGGACACAGATGGCCTCCAAGCCCCGGCAAAGGGCCAGACTAGAGACAAGACAGCAGAGCATGCACAAACACCTAGACTCCGCAAACATCCAGACTCCTCAGCTTTTGCCCCAGAATCATTTCACCCTCTTGCCAATGGCAAGGGAGGGCTCCAGCTCAGCTGGAATTCTACTTTACATAAGGACACAACTCCAACACTAGCATTGAGCTGACACAGACAGAAGCACAAAGGCCACTAATCTGACCCACAAGTTTATATATTTATTTTCACCATGGCTGCCCCCACAGACATCACAAACCTCAGAACACTTAACATTTGGTATAAAGCGAATTTATTCACAATTTAGCACCATAACAAAAGATTTCAGCTAGACTTTTCCACTGTTTAAACTTTACACCCAGACCAAGCTCCACCAGAAAAGCCAATCCATTTTCCTGTAACCAAGTTTTGTTTTCCTTAATCTAGACCAATTTCCAGGACATTAGGACTTGAACCTATAAATAGTTCTTCCTATTAAAATCGAGACTCCACTCCTTTAGTGGATATAAGACCAGTACCAGATTCTAACATGCAGTTAGACAAACCCAAAACACCAGGGCTTTTCCCCGGTTTTTCTCCTTTTCCCAAGCCTAGAGAGAACGGCTTCCCCCCAGCCTTCTGGGGCTACTAGGGTTCTCTCGGGAGGTGATCAGCCTCCCCTTCCCAGCAATTAAAGCTAGGTCCTTCCAGACTGTGCTCACCCGGGTAGTCTTACCTTCTTCCAAGTTCGGAGTTCTTTTTCGTTCCCAGAATCTTTCTCTTCAGACCTTCCATTGCCCTCGATTTTTGTCGGGAAGATTCTGGTGGAGCCCACATCTTTTCTGGATTAAATTTAATCCAGGGGCGCCCAGATTTGGGGTTCACCCGAGTCCTCCCGGCTTCCTCAGGGATTTGGAAGGGGCAGCAAAATGCTACCGTCTCTGGCCTTCCTTTGTTGTCCCATCTGGGTCGCCAAAAATGTTGTAGAATTTGAGAGAGGCTCAATTATTTGTGTATAGAGAGGCCAGGACTCAGGAATGATTTTGAGAAGGAAAAATGGTTTATTGACGGCCGGCTGGGCCGGACTCGGCCGGACTCGGGAGCTTTCTGTTTGAATCCCAAGCCCTGAACAAGATTTTCAAACGTCTTTTATACAGAGAGGAAAGGCCAAATGGTCCCTTTGTTTCAGTTCTCAATAGGCTTCAATTAGCATATATCTTCCACATCTTAGGTAAGCTTTTAGCATGGACTCCAGATATTCTAGATAAGCTTTTAGCATATTTACTTTTTGCATTTCCCCTAAATACTTAAAGTTTATAGCCCTTGCATTGTTAAACATTTCCTGGGACTGGAGCCTGTTGCCATAGTCCCTAAGGGCAGGACTGCAGCCTCTTACAGTTCCACACTCACAAGTCAAACAGCTTAGTTATCTCTGAAGAGACAAAGAGCCTTCCACCCATAGCCCACATCACCCATATACTCCCCACCCCCTCACCCGTCTTATATTTTTAATGTAACTTTTTTGTGTGATATGTATCTTTAAAACAAGAAAAGACAATTAAAAAACAATTTAAAAAAAGGGGGGGGGATAAAGGGTAATGATCCAAGAGAAATATTAACAGAGTAGCAGCAATAAGAAAAAGTAATGGTAATATAGCCTGTGCATAAATTCAAAATTGTTTACAAGTATACCTGGTCTCTAGAAATCCAAATAAGTAATATAGGCCCTGCAGTCTTTGATTGTTCAGAAAGGATGTAAGACTGAATGTGTATTCAGGGATCATCCAGACGAAATGTGGAGGATATGCTAAATTCAAGCTGGCTTGGAATGTGGGGAATATGTGTTATATCAAACTTACCTGGAGGAAATAACCTATCTAATACTCAGATAAAACACTTGAAGAAACTAACAAAAAGGCTTTTTGCATACAAGTACCGTTTGTCTCCCTACTTTTATTTCCTCTGTATAAAAGGGACCGAAAAATTCTATTTGTGGTTCGGTTTTTATTAGGACAGGAGTCTGCTGAGTCCAGGCGGTCGAGTTTCCTGTGGCCTTTGATACCTTGTACACCGGACTTCTCTACAACAATGGTAGGTCAAAGAAAAAAAGGTGAACAGGAGGACTTTCAAATATAGGACTTGGGCAGATATTAAAGAGAGATTTATAATAATATAAAGAAGAGTAGGGATGAAGAAGTATATTGGAGTTCTGTGTATTGTTTTTTGTATTATTTTTATAGCTTTTCTGTAAGTTTGAAGTTATTTCAAAATATTTTTTAAAAAAGGACACACATTTTATACATTACATGAAAACTGCATACAGTACATGTTTTACAAAAACATACATAGGAAGTTCTTCAAATTCAGCAGTGTTTAGCTCTAGATGGTAGATCAATTATCTTTTTTAACTAGTTCTTTATTGTATCTTCTAAATTTATTAAGAATATGTATTTTTGTACATTATATATACTTTTGGAAGCACAATCATTTCAAAAATACAGTGTATTTATAAAAATTCTCCCTTGAGAAAAAGTGGTCAATGGCAAATCATTCTGTATTTCATAAACATTTTATACTGTTCATAATTATCATATTTTTGTGAGTTCTCAATGAATATGAGACTTAATGGTCAAGTAATCACCCTAGTTGTGAATATATATATATATATATATATTTTTTTTTTTTCTATTCAGGGAATTTCATTAGTTGAAAGAGCTGACAGAACTAAAAGCAGATATTTTGCCTACAGTTACCTGATTACTCAGCATTGATCAACTGCATGATCTGCCTTAGGGCTCTTTCCAAGGTATCAGCCTGACTAACTCCCTCAACTCAATTATCATCTTCTCAGTAAGAGCTACTCTGGTTATTGAAATTGTAAGAAAGACATGCCCTTGCCACCACTGCCACTGAAGGCACTCCAGATCTTTCTTTTGCTTTATTTTTTTCCAGATACTTATCACCTCATATGTGATATAATTTATTTATTGTATTTACTATGTGTCTTACTTCCTAGATTGTAAACTCCTGAAATCATACATGGATTTTTTGTTGTTTTGTTCCCTCAGGCATCTTCATCACCAGAACAATGCCTGGCACTTAAGAGTGTGCTCAATAAATGTTGAATTAACGAATGAATTAATGCATGAGAATGAGTGGACAAAAAAATTTAATGAATAAATGAATATTATGTTAAAGAAAAGCACACAATATTTTTTTCAAATGATCATCAGTCATTGATACTATTTAATTTAATCTAGAACTCATTGATTCTATGCTTAAACATTTGTAGAGACTAATTTAGCCTATGGGGTTCAATAAATTTCATTCCTCTTAGCACTTCTAAAGTTCACTTTCAGATTTAATAATGGTAAGAAGTAATTATATAAGTCAAATTGTTGTAGGAGCGGTTCAATTATTTGCATATAGAAAGGCCAGGACTCAGGAATGATTTTGAGAAGGAAAAGATTTATTACTGGCTAGCCAGACTCAAGAATTTTCTGTTTCAAATCCAAGCCTCCAACAAGATTTTTGAGTTCCTTTTATACAGAGAAGGGTCAAATGGTTCTTTTGTTTCAGTGCTCTACAGGCTTCAATTAGCATATATCTTCCATATCCTAGGTAAGCTTTTAGCATGGACTTCATACACTCTAGATAAGCTTTTAGCACATTTGGGCTGCATTTTTATAGAGTTTGCATTGCTAAATTGTTTTTCCAGGACAAAAGTTGTTGTCATAGTTACCAAGGGCAGGGCTGCAGTTCTCAATGTCCCAAACACATTGCACAGAACACATACTGCTCAGGTTATCTACAAATATATGAATAGCGCCCCCACTCAAAGCCTACATCAAAATAACTTATCTAATTGATTAAATGTATGAAAATAAAACAATAAATATAAGCTTCACCAGTAAATGATATCATAAAGTTTACCATTTTTAATCAGAGCTTACAATCTGCTTCATTTAGAAATGTTCATTTACCACTGAAGATCACTAAGAAATTCTGCTTCCCACTTCTCATCAAGCCAAAAGAGAGGTTGCTTTTTTTTTTTTTTTTTTTTTTTTCCCAATTCTTAAGTATGGGATCATAAGAATGAGGAAAACAGACAACAAGGTAAGGGCACATATTCAGCTTACTCCAAGTTTAAGAATGGCATAAATACACATTTTAAACTTTCACTTCACTATGTCTAGTTGTAGCACCATCCAATATTTACTGTGCATAAATGCAATGAAGGCAGGTAGTGCAAAAGTCCTTTGTCACTTAGTTCTGTTTAAAAAAAGGGTTAGGCACCTGGACACAATAATAAAAGTAAATAACTAAGTTGATATCAACACAGACAACATGTTCAAATGAAAATGTAGACATAAAATTAAGAAATCAAAGTGGCATTACGAAAATAAACCATTTAAATACAGTTTAAACAAGAATACTCTTCAAGAATGCAAGGGCAAAGGCAAAACCTAAATAAATTATTGAAAGAGGAAAAAAATTTAAATATTTGAGACCATTTCAAAATGCAAAATTTGATTAAAAAGCAAATCATTGATAAAACAAAGAGTTTATATTTGAATGCCCAAAAGATCTAATTATAAGATTTGTTCAAAATCAACCCTTCATCCCTAGAGACAGCATAACAAGGCTTCAGTATACTAACAACTATCAGTTATTTACAGATTTTTATTATACTAGGGATAACTATTTTAGTTTAGTTAATATTTTGTAACTTAAATTTATTTCTTTATTGGCTAACACCATTGCCCCTAATGAATGTTACAAAGCTACTTACACCAATACAGGCTTTCCCGATATCTTGGGATGTCTAAGCACTTCTGACATGGTCTCTTTTGTTTCTTCCATTCTCTCTTCATCACTGGAATCCACAACAAATATTACTCCATAGGACTCAGCATAGTAATTCTTCCAAATTCCCCGAATTCTCTTTCCACCTCCCAGGTCAAAGATGGTGACTTCAAACTTTCCTTGTCGAAGGTCAATTTTGGAAAACCCAACAGTAGGAGCTACATCTTCAGGATACTCTGTTTCAAATAATACAAAAGAAATAATCTTCAGGCTTTAAATCAGTAACATTAATTTAACTCTACAATGACATAAAAAGTATTATTGAATCATACTTTAGCTCTAAGTGGAATGCTTACTACTTGATTACCCAATAAGCATTATATTGAAGTATTTTGATAGGGTAGGGTAAATATTATAAAATATTAAACTAGAATTTGTGTTCCATGCAGACAGGAATGCTTATTGTTATAACCCCAGTACCTAGAAAAATGCCTACCATATAATAGGTATTTAATAAATAGCTATTAAATGATTAAATGAATGAATTCCTGCTTTAAAGCTATTTACTCCCTATGTAACAAATAACAAAAACCTCAACCCTTTGCCCCCATAGCTTCTGTGGAGCTATAATGGAATCCTTGAACATTTAAAGAAAAAAAGTTTAGAAGAATCAAAGAATAGGAGATGCTACCAAAAGTAAGTCAACTTGTTTCCAATTAGCTGAATTAAAGCTACAACTGAATAAAGAAACTTTCAAACACAGCTTGCAAAAAAAATGTGAAGATCTCACTGTTTGTAGGGAAACAGGTTTTGGACGTTCCAATAAATTTATAATTGAATTTTTTTTTAGATTTCTGTATATAACACAAAGAAGGGTCATGCTATATATGATTATAACTGCCAAGCAGTATTAATAACAATTTTGAAAGAGAGTTAAAAGATATCAAGGGTCAAGAAAGACTTCATAGAAGAGATGGGGCTTAGGCCTTAAAGAAAGGGAGGATTAATGCATGCAGAAGAGTAACCTAAGTAAGGGGAATGGTAAAGGCAAGTAAGTGCAAACAAGTTGCACATTGTGGCTGGAGCAGATCCCTAATACTGTGAATGCAGACTGAAGCTACCCTGAAGAGGGTTCCGAAAGTGGGGAGCTATTGAAGGCATTTCAGTCAACCGATGAAATGATTATGGTAACTAAGGCAGTGTTTTAAGGTTCATCTTGCAAAAATCTCCAGAAGTGATGAGAAGTGAGACACTTTTCAGAAGGTGTCTGAAAACTCTGAGGTGTTAAAATAAAAAGGAAGGAATGGAAAAAAGAGGGAACTCAAGAAAGAGTAATAGAACCTGGTGACTCAAATGTTAAAGAGAAAGAGTTCAAACTTCATGTTTGATGCCTCTACAAAACAAATGATTAGGTTTGTGTAGAGTTGCACATACAATATGGTAGCCACATGCAACTTTTCAAATTTAAAGTAAAATTATTTTTTTAATTAAAAATTCAGTTCATCAGTTGTACTAGCCACACTTTAAATGCTCAAAAGCCACATGTGGTCAGTGGTTATCCTACTGGACAGAGCTGATACAGACCATTTCTATCACTGCAAAAAGTTGTATTGGACATGATTGGTTTAGAGGGTGGTATCATTCACAAATTCAGCAAAACATTTGTTATTACGAAGAAAAATAAGAAAAGTATTTGCTACTAGGCTTAAGCCTGACCAAGAAACAGACTTGCAATGCATTACTTCCTTTCAGCAGTCACCCTGGCAGAATTTACAGAGCTCCCTAGAAAGCTAAAAGAGCTATTATAAATTGCATTTTGATGTTAAGGCCTTCATTATCTAAAGAAACAGGAAAGGTTAGAAGTAATACAAACAGTCTGGTTTTCCAGAAAGAAGATTATGCTGGACAACTGAACATGTAGATCTATCTAGTCCTGGCCAGAATTGGTGTCCATAAGTAAAATAGGTAGCTGTCTTTGAGTGTGATCTGAGAGGTAACCCTGGCAATCATCAGTGAAAACAAAGTAAACCAACTATGCTGGATGAAGGAAAAGTGCACTAACATGTACTGAATACCTACTCTGTACCAGGACTTAGTTAGACTTGGGGTTATCAAACTGAGTAAGATACAACTGCTGTCCTTAAGGAACATACAGTGCAATACAAAGACAGAATATTAATGGAAATAACACAGAGTTTATGTATTTTGTGAAAAAGTCTGTAGTGGAGACTGTGAAGACCTTAGAGGGAGAAGGTAAAGAGCAGGTGGCAGGGAGTGGCCGGGGGTGGGCGGTGAGTTTCGGTCTACGTAGACCTCAGAGAAGAAGTAAAATGTGAGTGAAGTCTTAAAAGCTACATAGCTGTAACAAAGAAGGCAGAAGAACATTCCAGGCATAGGGAGCAATGTAAGGAGAGATAAAATGATGGTAATATTCCTAGTAATCCAATTAAGATTTGTGATTTTTTTCAAGGTTCCACAGTGTACAGAGTAAGATTCTGATTCAGGCCTTCAGGACTTCAAAAGCCTGCTTCTTTTGATACATGATACCCTCCCCCACTTCTCTATCCTTTCTCCTGATTCATACTCATGATTCTGTCTTTTAAGACTAAAGAGTAAAAGTCTCAATGCAACCATTCCCAGAAATCCTTTCTTAATGATTCCTTCTCTACCTTCAGTACACATAAGATAATTGGTGAAACAAATCTCCATCATAACACTTACATTCTCTATAACAATATTCTATCTTCTTGTTGCTCTTCATGTAGCCTGTATCATCTTAAAAGCTGGGACCATGTCTTTGTATCCTTAGCATGTAGCACAAAATATATAGTGGATCAATACCACAACACCAGTCTGCTAAGATAGTTGAAGCTGTTATCCATCTGTTCATCTGTCATTCTTTCCTTCCGTCTAATTACCTAGCCATCCATTACTGTAATAATTTACTGAGAGCCTATTACAGATCAGGCATCATTTGAGAACTAGGGATACAAAGGCACATCGATCTCCAATACTGAAGATTTCAGAAAAGTGTATGTGTTAAAACTTAATCTCTAGAAAGTCCAAGATAAAATGCAAATATACAATTAATAAATATTTACTGGTATATGCTAGGCACTGAGCAAGGTTCTAAAAATATAAAGATTAATAATACCCAGCTTCTGATTTTACAGAGCTCTTGAATAGGGAAAACAAATATGAACACATAACTATAATATAATGAAGATGTGATATGAAAAGTGTTGACCAAGTACCATGAGAACAAAGTAAAACAATAATAATAATAATAGAGTTTAAGATAAGGGAGAAGGTGATTTCTTGGGGGGAAAATAGAGTTGCCTTTCAGGTGGACAGGGTAGAGATAAGGATATTACAGCAAAGTGAACAGCATAGGCAAAGGCACACTAACACAATACAAGTGGGTATAGGTAAGAGTAGGCTAAAAAGTAGACAGTAGTCAACTTTACTTCTATGGTGGTGGAAACAGGTGGGGTCCCACCTTCCCCCACGTGGAAAAGGAGGGCATCAGAAAAAACTTCACAGAGGAGGATAATATATGACAAAATAAGTCTATAAATATAAGTAGATAGTCTCCTTAGTAAGACAAGTGGGAACAACATAAACAAAAATCCAAAGGCATGTAAAGGCTTATTTTGGGAAACTTATTTAGGGAAACTACAACTGGCACCTTTTTAAAAATTCAAGGGAAGAAATCCATCACTGGAGTAGAGGAAAGAGTAAATATAAGATAAGAACAGAAACAGAGACAGGAGAGAGCCCAAACTTGAAAGAAGGCTTGACAATTCATTCACAATTGACAAGCTGAACATTTTCTAGACTCAGAAAAAGTTAACAAACAGATATATGGAGGTGGAAAACAGACGGGAAAGAGGATGTTCTAATTCTACACAACAAATGAGAGGTTCTGAAAACTGTATCCCTGGTGTCTGCTCCCTAGAATGTAAGACACAGAAGAAAAGGAAGATGGGAAGAAGTTTAGATCAGAGGTTGTGACCAACAAACCATATCTGGCTTGCCACCTGTTTTTGTATGGCCTACAAGTGAAGAATGTGTTTTACATTTATAATGACTGATAAAAAGCAAATTTACAACTACCCATTTTGAAAATAATATGAAATTCAAATTTCAGTGTTCTTAAATAAAGTTTTATTGGAACACAGACAGGCTCATTTATTTACATTATTGTCTATGGCTGCTTTTGCACAACCGCAGTTGAGTTGTGTCCTCAGGACACTGACCATATAGCCCACAAAGTCTAAAATATTTATCATCTGGTTCTTTACAGGAATGTTTGCCAACCACTGGTTTAGATGATGTAGTGAGTATTCTGTAAGGATCTGATGTAGGAGGTAGCATGAGTGGTACCAAAAAGGCTTGAAAAGAATTCTCAGCAAGAACACATAATTTACACTTAATATTATTATATATGGTAGAATTTGAAGTCACAAAATGTTTTGACCCAACAGTGAGTTTTTGGAAGATGTTCTCTTTCTTTCATAAACTCCCATAAAAAAAAGTCCCTGGCTATTTTGTGCACATAATATCTTGTTGTAATCATTGCTTTTTCAGAAATAAATATATGGTGGTTTTCTCCTAATTCATATCCTTAACATACATAGCTGGTACTAAATTCTCACTAACATGGTCACTGTTATATTGTAGTACAAAGCATTTTAAACTAAGAAATCGATCTAATCAGATGCACCATATGTGATATCCCTTTAGTAGCACAGAGGCCATGTCTTTATAACTAAAAAAACTGTATAGCATATTGAGGAAAAGTATCAAGAGTTGCTAAGACAGCCATGCTGACTGGCTTTACTTCTATCTCCCTTTAATCTAGATGTGGCCATGTAATTAAATTCTCATCAACAGAATGTAAGTAAAAGTGGGGTGTCCTTAAAGTTAGGGCATGCCGTTCCTTTTTACTTTTTTCCTTTCTGTTGGCTAGAGTGCAGATATGATCCCTCTTAACTGACCAAAGCACTCAGGGAGCCTCTGTATCTCTGTACCTGTTCACATCTCGAAAATGAAAAGAACTCAGCATTGTCAAGCCAGAGCCCATTTACTACATTAGTCACAAGAATATTAAGACTATAATGTAATGGAGTGCACAGCCAAGCACACCTTCTGAATCTATGGAATATTTAATAAAGCATTTAAAAATAAGTAAATAATTTAGAATAATTTAATAAAGTTCAGAAAGCATACAAATATTTTCAGCTTACCTCCTTGGATTCCCTTTGCCGTTGCAGTTTTACCAGCATTATCAAGTCCCACCATCACAAGAGTCACCTTTCTTAAAATAATAAAAATTTAACAATCACTTTCTGAGTTAATTTAGTATTGGGGAAAAATAAATGCAAATTCATCCATTCAAGTAACATTTAAGAAATACCTACTATGTACAGACAATCTGCTGGATGCTAAGGAATATAATAATGAATAAAATATAGATTCATAAAACAAAATTCATAAAAATTGTGAATAAAGTACCATACCTTTGTTATCTACACAAATGAAGAAAAACTATAAAATAGATAATCCAAAGGATAAGCAAGGGATAAGGTAAAGAAGGAAGAGAAGGAGGAAGAAAGCAGAAAGGGGAGGGAGAAAGGAGAGAGGAAAAAAGGCAAGTTGGAAGATGAATTCTAACATCTGTGTTAATTATCATGGCTAAAGACTTGATTTTTTTTTTCAACTGAATTATCAGATATCTGTTTACCTAGTAAAATAGGCAAGAATTCTTGCTAGGTCCTAAGTACTACTGACATGCTCAAGTCTATGTTTTTGATATGTAGCACCTTACCAAGTATAAATCTTCAATACAGTAACAAGACTATTAAATTATGTACTAACATTTTCAAAGAGGTTTCCTAAAATTATAAAGTTTACAATGTTTCTGATGACATAGCTAAATTCCATAAAGGCAAAAATTGAAATAAAATAAAATAAAATAAAATATAGCTCTATTTTACAACTGAAGAAACAAAAGCCCAGGAAAAGTAGATAATTTGCCAAAGGGTAAATTAAATAATTTGTCCAATGAATCAGTTATGGAATCAGAATCAGGATCTAATTCAGTTCTTAGGGACTTCTTAAACCTGGGAGAGGTAAAAGAGAGCAAATCTATTATTCTAGCCTCTGAGCTTGGTGATTCATTCTACAACTAAACCAGCTGGTAAAGCTCTTTTCTATACTGGGCTAAACCTCTGTTCAACAGAAGAGAGGTGAGATAGCCCATTATCAACATGAATTTGGAAATGAGAATTGTCTTGGAAATACAGAGAGACAGCCATTGAAAGGAAATGGTTTCTTCTGATACAGTTTTCCTCCGAGTATCAGAGGAAAAGGCCACACTCCTGCCGGACAGAGGCAGGGTTTCCACTATGCACAGTCACTAATCATTAGTGATCATCCCAAACAGGGTTAAGAAATAGAGTATAAATGGCAGAAGAGGGCGTTCTTTCATCTCTCCAGGCTTGTCTCTCGAGCTGGACTTTATCCCCCCTAAATTCCAGATGTATTCAAAGGGGTTATATAACAAAGAGAAAGGTCAGAGGTGGGAGTGTGAGACAGTCCTTGGTCACAAGCCAAGGAAAAACAAACTCAGACTTGCAAAAGTTAAATTGGTTATTTATTAAACAAATAATTACTGACCATCTTCTGAATGCTAGACATTGTTCCAGGTACTTAAGATATACCTGATATTAAAAAAAAGAAAAGAAATGAAAACAGACACAGAAACTCTGCCCTTAATAAAAGCTTACATTCTAGAAGCTGAAAACAGACAACAATAAGAATAATGAGTAAATTATAAGTTCTACAGTATGTTCAAAGGTGATTAAGTACTATGGAAAAAATAACAGAATACAAAGAGGCAAGGAATGGAAGGTAGGGGTAGGGTCACGGTTTTATACAGGTTGCGAAGGTAAAAACAGCCTTAAACAAAAGGAGCTCACACTTGTTACTCGTTCATAATCACAGCTCAATACAACTATGTATTGAGTGTAAAGTTAACTTGGCAAACTTCTAAAGAAACCAAAATTATAAACCAGTCCATAATGTGACCTTCCCAGAAATTGAAAGTACTCACTTCACTCTCAATACTTACGTTACGTTATTTCTGAGTCTCTGATTGCATACCAAATCAGATAGGCTGAGATGGAAGGAACCCTGTAGTACTGAAAAATTCTAAGTATTTTTGTACTAGTAATAAGTAACAAAATAGGAATTGTGGACACTCTGATATACAGCCATAAACTTGGTATTAGACAGACCTCAGTTCAAGTCTGAGATTTGCCACTTCTAAGATCTGACCTGCAAGACATTACTTAACTTTTCAGAATCTCATCAGTAATTTGCGGATAGTAACAAGACCCATCCTATAGGGGTGTGGTGACAAATAAGACAATGCAAGTAATATCCATGGTGCCTACTGTGCTCAAGCAAAAGCTAATCTTAGTACAGCATGTGGTAGTTTGGAATTTATACTCCCAGAAAAACAGTTCTTAAATCTAATCCATTCCTGTAGGTATAAAACTATTTTAAGTAGAACTTTTTGAAGAGATTACTTCAGTTAAGGTGTAACCCACTTCATTCAGGATGGGTTTTAATCCTATCACTGAAGTCCTTTATAAAAGGGATGTATAAAAAGAGAGAGGAGAAAGCCATGGCAGCAAGAAGCTGAAGGGAAGGGAGAGAGCAGCAGACATGGCGTGTGCCTTGCCTTGTAGCAGAGGAACCAAGGATCATCAGCATCTGGTCTTTGGGAAGAAAGCATCACCTTGATAATGCCTTGATTTGGGCATTTTCTCAGCCTCAAAACCATGAGCAAAAAAATTCCTATTGCTTATAACCAGATCCATTTTATAGTATTTGCTTTGAGCAGCCTAGGAAACTAAAATACAGCATACATTCAAGACAGGGAGTCCAAGAGGTGAGACCAAAGAGACCAGCTGGTGACAATGGAAGAGGATTAATGGACTCAGTTTTGGACATGGAGGCAAGGGGGCTCATCTCCTAAGGAAATGGTAGTTAAAACTATCAGAACAGATGAAAGAGCCCAGGGAGAACACAAGAGGGGAAAGAAGTGAGGGACAGATAAACAGAGAACTCCAAGAAGCTCTGAAGAAACCCTTAAAATTGTAGTCAGGAAGAGAAAGGGGACTAAAGAAGTGGCAGAAGTAGCAACAATTTCCAGAAGATTACGAGAAGAAAAATATAAAATATAAATGTATTTATATTTTATATATTAAAATATAGAAGTTTTATAAAATAGAAGTATCCTTTTGATAATACCCCCAACTTAAGGATCTCAAAATTAAATGCTCTCAGCTTTTCCCAAGCCCTGCAATAACCACTTCTTTGAATTTATATATACCTCTCAATTTTTCAAAGCTATTTTACCCTATCGTTTATCTCCACACTGTCTCTGCAAGTAGAGCATGTAAAAGTTATCTAAGGTTACAGTGTTAATAAGAAGTTACTCAACATCAGTTTCACGGAAAGTTTTAACACAGTGGTTTGTAATAAAAATTATTATTTAAAAGAGTACTTTGAACCCTTCCATTTATCCTAAAATTTATGCACATTTAAACATACCCACCAAATCAGGTAGCCCCCTCTGGCTCATATTCAGTGAGCTATCTTGGACATTTTCTCCTTGATTTAGGCCCATCACAATCACAACCTAGTTCCTATACCTAATAAAAGGTAGATTAATTACATTATGGCATGTAGATTAATTAATGTCATTAATTGTATGCTGTTGATAAATCTAACTATAAGGTTGATAAAAATCTAACCATGCCTTGTTTTTGCTTAAAATTCTTAGACAGAATCAAGTTCAAACTCTGCAGCATCTTCTCCTGTCACAAACTTGGAATTCCCCCAGCCTTACCTGACTTATCTCTACTACCACAGTGACAAGACCCTAACTTGCTCATATAATTTTTCTTATTTCCTCTACTACAGCTACTTGTCTTAAGTCAATGCTGTAGCCCAAGTATCAAATGTGCCAGGCACAGGAGGGATCTTTCTTTACCAAATAAAATCACCTAAATATGTTCTCTGATCCCCCACTTGCTAAGGAAATGTTAAGTCAAACTAAAACACACAACCTTAAGTTGATAAGGTACTGTAGTGAACTTAATTTATATAAATCTTCACATTAAAGTAACAGTTCGACATTAAAGAATATAATTAAAATCACATATCTAATCAAATTGGATGGAGTTTTCTGCAAAAGCTTACACATTCATTGTTTCAACCTAACAACAGTGGGAAAGGATTAAAAAACTAAAATAAATTTGAGTAAAAAAAAATGAAAGGAAGATATATAAGAGAGCCAAAGGCCCATTTTATATAACTTAAACTGCCAGTAAAGCAAAGACTTGTATCCAGAGACTAGCATTTGCTTCAAAAGTGATTATATGAGGCTATCTTATCTCAGGGCTCCTTTTTTATGTAACAGATATACATCAGAAATATAAACAGCATGATACAAGAGTGTACTGAACATACACTCAGAAAACATTTGAATCTTTTGTGACATTACTGCAATCATTTAAACATCTACATGACAGGTCTAAACATCCTCATATATCAAATAAGGAAGACAATGCTTCAAATGAGATAATTATATAAGAGCTATTTATAACTTCAAAAGTATACAAGTCTAAGATAAAATATTTAATTAAAAACATTTAAAAAGTTTGACACATCGAAACCAATAATATCTAAAATATTTACAACTACATGGAACAAGCTCTAAATTTTAAAAGTATTATGAACATATACATGACAAGAGGACCGGAAAAACTGTTTTATTATATAAGTGTAAGGATGAAATAACTTACCAAAAAAAGTTTATGACAGAATGAAAAGAGTTACCAAAAGAAAACATGGTGTAATTTTTAATTATTTAAATGAATTATTTCCTGACCTTTTAATTCAGATTGTAGAGCCCAACAGAACATTATATCCAAATCACTACCTACATTTATTAAGCACCAGACTTGGTGGTCATATGCTACCTCTGAAGCCTTGATCAAGACAATTTCTTAGTGTCAGGTTTTCATTTCTAAAATATAAGGGGGTAGAATTAGAATATCTGTAGGCAACTTTCTATTCTCAAATTCTGTGATTCTTACTATAACATAAGCAAGAAGCCAGGGGGTAACAAAAGAAATGTAAGACATTCATTCCAATTCTGCATACAGCATGTCAGATTATCCTCACTAATCTGTATGTACAGCTTACTTAGGAAATTAAGAACTCAGCAGTTTCTATAAATGGTCTAAAAATTCCAGTTACATGTATTTAGACCAAGAAAGATGACTATTAAGGATCTGTTCCCTCACTGAAAAAATTCATAGCAGAGATGAAATACCATGTCATAATATGGTTTACTGGGCAACAGACTGATGTATAGTAAGCATCAATCTGCATTGCTTAGACTGACATCTGAGTCCCTTTTTAAAGACTTGGCCATAACAAATAATCATTTACTAATAAATTCTAAGTAAATCTTTGATAGGCTTTAAAATGTGAAGTTGATAAAACAGAGATGGGGAGAAAAACTACCAAAGATAGTGTTTTTCTGTGGAAAGAGATGGTGGGATATCAACAGAGTTGTCAGGGAGCTTTGAGGATTTGTTACCTATTTCTTTAAAAAAAAAAAAAGAAATGTGATGACAACGTTAATATTTGTAAAAACCTAAGTGGTGGGAACATGGATGTTTATTATAGTTTTCATTTTATTTAAATAATTGTAAAAATATTTAATTCTAAAAATAATTTTTATTGTTTCCAATTGGGATATTATAACTCTTGCTGTCAAAATAATTTCAATTAAATTAGTCTTAATTTTCTACTTCTTTTAGATGGGCCATTCTTGAAATGATGCTTATAAAAACCCTAGAACATACAAATTCCTTCAAAATCCAGGCAAATTTATCTCTTCCAAAAATTTCCACCTTTTAATTCTTGCGAAAAAACAAATCAATGAATTCATTATTCAATTCTTGGCATATTCTATCTTATACTATTTCATCAAGTAGATGCTACTTGGAATAAATAATAGGAGCACAGACAATGCAGATGATAATATGTAAGGGTTAGGGCCTGATTCGGGCCCAGATATTTACTGATTACCATGGTTTGACAGACCATGCATTTGTGCCTAGAACAAAACTGCTTCTTATCTGGAAAATAAATTGCAGGGAAGCAGATGTGGCTCAACTGATAGAACATCCACCTACCATATAGGAGGTCCAGGGTTCAAACCCAGGGCCTCCTGATCCGTGTGGTGAGCTGGCCCATGCACAGCACTGCTGTGCTCAACAAGTGCCATGCCACGCAGGGGTGTCCCCCATGTACGGGAGCCCCACACGCAAGAAGTGTGCCCTGCAAGGAGAGCCGCCCCATGTGAAAAGCGCAGCCTGCCCAGGAGTGGTGCTGCACACCCAGAGAGCTGACACAGCAAGATGATGCAAACAAAAAAGAGACAGATTCCTGGAGCCACTGAGAATGCAAGCGGACACAGAAGAACACACAAAATGGATACAAGAGAGCAGACATTGGGGGCGAGGGGGGGTGGAGAAAGAAATAAAATAAATCTTTAAAAATAAATAAATAAATTGTAAAAGATTAAAGATTTAAATGTTAAAAAGTTAATATATAGAAGAACTAGAAAAAAAGGTGAATATAATCTTGGAACAGTGATGAAATTTCTAACATTACACTAAAAGAGTGATATATTTGAAAAAAAAATTAATGTCTATACTTAAAAACTACCCCACCCCACCCCCAAAAAAAGACCACGAATAACAATTGAAAGGAAAATACCTGCAACATATGCTACAGATAAAGGGCTGTTACTCTATAAACATTATAAATCTCTTCAAAATTCAGTGTGGAAGTGCACCTATTGCAATAGAAAAACAGGTAAAGGGAATCAATGGACTATTCACACAAGAGTACAAATACCCAAGGAAAAAATTTCTAATCTCTTCAGTATCAAGGAAATAGAAACCAAAGCAGACAGCATTTTCACCTATAACCTGCAAAAGATGAAAAAGATAATGGCTCCCCATTTTTTTTAGGGAAAAAGGTACTCTCATATGCTACTGGCCAGAGTATAAATTGGCTAAAAAAATTCTGAAGAGGTATTTGAAAATACATATCTAACATTTTAAACTTTTTCACACCATTTAACCCAGAATTCCATTTCCAAAGATATTTATAAGGATGCTCAACAAAGTATTGACAATAGTGAACTTTTTTACATATTCTAAATATTTAATAACAGGAGAACGATGAAATATTATACTCTGGTAAATCGATAAAATTGACTACTCTGCTGCTATGAAAAAGATGTACAAAAATGTGTTAATAATGCAGACTGATGTTAATGATACATTAAAGCAAAAAATAAGTGAAAAGCAGCTGTGAAATAGCAGTCTATATCGCATTATCTCATTACTGTTTAAAATTTAATATGAATGTAAGAGATAATATACCAAAACACTAACATTGGTATCTCTGGAGGTGAGAATGTGGGTAACATATGCCTTCAATGTTCTACAATAAACAGCTATTTCATTTAAATACTGTGTAAATAACAACAGTAGCAATAAGACAGCTCCAGTCCTCCAGAGATCCCGGGGAACCAGTGAAAAGAGCTGAGTAAACATTTCATGTCAATACATGAATAAGTGGAGGCCAGAAAAGGGTGCTAAGGAAATAAAAGAAAGTGTAAGGATCTAGAGGAAATTCAAAAAAACTTCCTAAAGGAAGGAATCTCTGAACTGAGTTTTGAAGCACGACTGGGAACAGCCAAAAGAAGAGAAGTGCATTTCTGACAAGAGTCAAGAACTTAAATATTCCAAATTGGCATGACAGGAAGGGAAAGAATGGCTTGTAAAGAGTCTGCATATAGCCGGGCTAAGGTCAAATTATGAGTGCCTTGTAAAATAAGTTTAAATTTTATTCTGAAGGCAATGAGGAAATACTGAAGGATTTAAAGTCAGTTGCATACTAAAAAGATCACTGACAGCAATGTGGAAAATTAGTTAGCAGAGAATATCATAAATTATATCAAAGAAATGTGGGAGAGGAATAATGAAAACCCGATCGAAAACAGAGATAGTGGGTATGAGAAGACAAGAAGAGTGGAGAAGGATACTGGAAGTATTAAGCAGAAATCAAGGGACCTGGGCACGTGAGGCAACGAGGCAGAAGGAGGAGACAGGATTCCTTTCAGCTTCTGACGTGAGTAACAGGAAGGCAGACTCAATTTGCTGGTAGGAAGTCCAGGAGAAACAGCAGGAATGTGCAACATGAAAATGAGAGAGGAAGTTAGTTCAATTTTGGATGTGCTAAGATTGAGGAGTTTGTGGCACAAGGCTATCTAAATGTTGAGGTTGATAGATGAGCCTTGGTCTATCCTGGAAACAGGAACTTGAGAATCATTGTTCAAGTGGTAGCTGAAATCCCAATTTAAAATAAGACTGATCATCCAGGAAGAATATGTAGAAGAAAAGAGGGCTTTTCCCCTGGGATAACTTGGAAGTCAGATGAAAAAAGTATAACTGGCAAAAAGAAACAGAAAAGGAAGAAGTCAGAAAGGCAAAGATAAAAAAAATGTTCAGGAAAAATAAACCAAAGAATTTCAAGAAAAGAGTGGTCGTGTCAGATGATGATGCAAAGTAGTCATATAAGGAAAGTTTGAAAAGATTTCATTGGCTTTAATATCCAGAGAGCATCTGTATTAATCAGCCAAAGGGGTGCTGATGCAAGTTACCAGAAATCTTTTGGCTTTTATAAAGGGTACTTATTTGGGGTCAAAGCTTATAGTCACATGGCCATAAAGAGTAAATTACTGGGAAGCGAACTTGGCCCAATAGATAGGGCGTCGGCCTACCACAGGGGAGGTCCTCAGTTCAAACCCCAGGCCTCCTTGACCCGTGTGGAGCTGGCCCACGTGCAATTCTGATGTGCACAAGGAGTGCCCTGCCATGCAGGGATGTCCCCTGTGTAGGGGAGCCCCACGCGCAAGGAGTGTGCCCCATAAGGAGAGCCGCCCAGCGAGAAGAAAGTGCAGCCTACCCAAGAATGGTGCCGCACACATGGAGAACTGACGCAGCAAGATGACGCAACAAAAAGAAACACAGATTCCCAGTGCCGCTGATACGGATGGAAGCGGACACAGAAGAACACACAGCAAACGGACACAGAGAGCAGACAACTGGGGGGGAGGGGAGAGAAATAAATAAGTTTTTTTAAAACTCTTAAAAAAAAAAAGAGTAAATTACTTCCCTCACCAAAGTCTGTTGCCATGTGCTGGGGAAAGATGGCTGCCAGTCTCTGCAAAGGTTCAGCCTTCCTATTCCTCTTAAGGCTCCATGGTCCCAGAATCTTCCAATCTCAGCTATAGGTTGAGACAAGTCTTGTTTCTTTCCCAGGGCTCATTTCTCTCTGGGCTCAGCTAAAGCCGTAGACTATCCGGCTCATCTCTCTTCCTGGGACCTCTGCTGTGTCCATGGAGCTGTCTCTATTTCTCTATATTCTTCTCCTGTGTGTCTACTTCTGTGTGACAGTCTGTTTTGTCAGTCTACCAAGGGGGCGGGCACTCAAAGCACTCAACTCTAATGATGTGGTTGAATCAAAGCCCTAATCTTAACTTAATTGAATCAAAGACATTTCTGCTGAATCTAATACAAATATCTTTTTTGGAATTCATAAATAATATTAAACTGCTACCGTATTTAGTGTATAAAAACAAGTCAATGGAAGGATTAGGGCATAAGTCTTCTAACGCAATGAGTTAAGTGATAGATGAGAGAGGGAGATATCGTGACAGTGGCAGTAATCCACCATGTACTGCAAACCCAGGGCAGAAGGAAAGAAAAAAGGGGTGGCTGAAGGGAGAGAGGGCTGTTTAGTGTGATAGACAAAATAATGCCCCCTCCAAAGATGTCCAGGTCCTAATCCCTTATGAATATGTTACCTTGTATGATAAAAGGAACTTTGCAGATGTGATTAAGTTAAGGATCTTGAGATAGGAAGATTATCTTTGATTATCCAGGTGGGCCTGATGTAATCACAAGGTCCCCATTAAAGAAAAAGAGGAGTTCAGAGAAGACAGGAGATGATATGATGGTTGCCTGAAGATGGAGAAAGGGGACCAAGAGTCAAGGAATGTGGGTAGCCTCCAGAAACTGGAAAAGGCAAAGAAACAGATTCTCCCCTAGAACCTCCAGTAGGTACTCAGATGGATAACTCCATTTTAGACTTCTGACTTCAGGCCAAAGGATAATACATTTGTGTTGTTTTAAGCAACTATATGTGTGGTGATTTTTTACAGCAGCAATAAGAAACTAATACATTTAGTTTGGTTTGTTTTTTACGTTAGAGAAACTTGAGTATGTTTACATGCTCAAGAAAATATGAGAAAATCTGAAGAAATAAGAGAAGGAAATTTTGTATTTTTGATCATAAAATTTAGTAATAAATTTTGGGATAAAAGTTTAAGTTTATTCTTGTATCCCAGAAGTTCACTCTGTGATAACTGGCCATCTGTATATTGATTTTAATACATTAAAATGGGTTAAATGTTGAAGAATTGAGGTTCACAAGGAAACAGAAGGAGAACATATAAAGTACAGGTATAAAAATTAACTCTGAAAAGGAAAATGAAAGCTTTCACTAAAACAGGAAAGGAAGGAAGAGAAAGGTATCTATATATAGAGCTACGTATGAAATATGAATTGAGGAGGGTAATTTAATAGTCTACACTTTTCCCCTAGGATTAGAGAAGTACCATTTACTGAGTGTCTACTGTATGATCAAATAAATTGATCACAATGATGCAACACAGAAATTATCCAACAGCTGAAAAAGTTCCAAAACTCCTACAGTTTCAGATCCATATCTGTTTAACTCATATTGAAGAACCTGGCAGACATAACCTCAAGTTTTAACATCACTAGCAATATAAGACACATTGATATCATGCTCCCCTTGATATAACACACTGAGAAGAACACCTCTGTGGTATTCTTCTCAGTAATACAACACCTTAATCAAATCATGAGAATACATCCCACAAATAGAAGGGTATCCTACAAAACAACTAGTACTCTTCAAAAGTCTGAAGCAGAAAAGACTGAGGAACTATCTCACATTGGGGTGAACAATTAAGACATGACAAATGAAATAAGTAAGTCTGCTTGGGATCCTGGTCAAGAAAAAGGATATTAGGGAAAAAACTGTAAACTCAGAAAAAAATATGCAGTTTAGTTAATAATGCTGAACCAATGTTAATTTCTTAGGTTTGATCGCTGTACTATGGTCTATTGTACTATGGTCTCAAAATAAAAAGTTTTAAAAAACACTACACTACACTGCTTTAAGAGTAAGCCACTTATCTCTGGGTCTTGACATTTAGTCTATTCAGGGTTAACTAGCTTAGTCGGAAAGCCTAGATTCAGGTTTTGACTGGCATTAACAATCACACCTGTGGTTCTAATGTTGGTGAAGTTCCTGAATTGCCTGGCATCCAGGTTCTGATTCCTGACCTATACAGGTGCCTTACCACTTGATCTCTGACTCCTGCTTTGTCCTTTTCACACATTCTAAATCCAAAATCCAATCCCTGATCCCAACCTCTGGAATAATGTGTTCATTGAGAGAATGTCTTAGTGAGGACAGGGGAGAAATCCAAAGGGTAGAGCTATATTATATTAGATAAACTAGCAAAGTAATCTAAGAATATAAGTGTACAATCTTTCTCTTCTCTCTCACACACACTTCTCATATTTGCAAACACATTTTCATGAAATATAAACATGTAGAGGAATCTCAATGAGAAACAGCAAAGTCTAAAATTTTAAAAATTCTACAGAAAGCATAAAGAGAATACTCGAAATTTTTCTTGAAAAAAAATAAAAGCACAAACTTTTATGATTTTTAAAATCAGCTTTCTCTTCGCTCATTTATTCCAGTACAATAAATAGAACTACCTGCTAGTGTTGTTTATTTCAGAATGATCATTGCCAAGAAGTGATCAAACTACATACTACATTTAGCAAATATTTATTTAGCAGCTATTATGGACCAGGCACTGAAAAGGGTACTTAAAAAGTAGGTGTAATCCTACTTGTTTTCAAGCCCCCTGACAGTTAACTCTGTTCAACACTGAAAGATGTGTACCTATGCCCTTTGACCTAAATCAGTGAAGTCCAACAGAAATAAAATGTGAGCCACATATGTAAGTTTAAACTTGCTAAGTAGCTGCATTAAAAAAAGTAATCAAACTTAAAAAAAAAAAAAAGACTGATGAGATACCTTATTCTTTCTGCATACTAAAATCTACTACGAATTAAACAGCATCTAAATTTGGACTAGCCACATTTTAAATGCTCAGCAGCCACGTATGGCTAGTCCCTACTCTATTGGACGATGCAAATCTGGATGTTACTGACTAAAGAAGAGAATACACTGAGTTATAGAACTGTGTTTCAATTTTACATTGCTAATAAAAGTAATTACCTGTCTCTATGTGGAAATCAGTACACTCTCCTTTCTCTCAACTCTTGTCTTTTCTTTATACAAATCATGCCAGAGATTACACTTTTTAAAAAAAAGCAAAGACTAGGAAAGATTAATTGTATCAAAACCTCCTTCCTTGGAGTGGAAGCCTTTTTGAGTGTTTTTAATTCTTAAAAGAACACATGTTATAATGCTCTTTTATAAAAATCATATACATTTTTAAAAAGCAGACTCAAAGAAAAACATGAGGGGCCACCTATAATGAATGATATTCAAGTTTTAGCAAAGACTCCAGAACAGATCAGAATATCATTAAAACAAACAAATCACAGTCTACACAAACACATCTTAGACTCAGAGTGGATCACATCACTTACATTTAAATAGCGAATGCTTTGGGTTGCTTCAGATATTAAATATGTAACCAATCACAACAAGAAGGGGAAAGAGCTTCAATAGTTTCGTTTAAAGCAAATTTACTTTCCAAATGCACACATACAATTTCTTTATAATGTATAAGTATAGCTTTTAAGATTCATTCTTTATTATATTTTCAATGTTAACAATACATACTCCCAAAAACTTTTCTATATTTTACCCTCAGCCTAATTCCAGAGTAGAGATATATAAAGTCAACATATTTGTAACGTGTAACAAATTCAAGGTCTCTTTATAGGTTGGGTCACTCAGTTTTAAAAGCATCATTTTCACTGCCTCCTTCTTACACTGTGCTTGGCACATGGTATGTTCTCAACTATTTTCTGAGTGACTATCAGGTAACATGTACTGAATATTAACACACCTAGCTTGTCAAAATGAAATGTTAAGAAGTGGACCTTTTCTATTAAAAGGTTTTACTAGAGTCCATATTAAATTGAACCTACACTACAATTTAGAAAACGCTTTCTGTTATTCTCATTTGATTCGACACCTCCAAAACAAAGGTATTATCCACCTGATTTGAGGAAGAAGGGATTCAATGTGGTTAAGTCAGATAGTTATTAAGTAGCGGAGCCAGATTTCAAGCCCGGGTCCTCAAACAAAACCGTGTGTGTTTGTGTGTTTATATGTATGTGTTTATGTGCATATGTGTGTGTAAGTACTGTGCGTGTGTGTGTGTGTATTTTATAGAAGCTATATCCCATGATTTTCTCTCTTAAAAAAAAATCCCATTAGAAAAGCCTCAGAAGAAAATTAAACAGGAATAGTTTACAGTTCCACATACATAAACACACACTACAAATTTTTAAGAAATTCGAACCCATTTTAAAATTAACAATAATAAACTGTTGATTACAGCTTATCTCAAAGGCAACAAGACAATAAGACTGCCTCCGCCTTAAAACACCTCTTTCTCCTGGGACAAATCCAAGTCAAACTGGGAAATATCCCTCGCGGCCTGAAAGAGCCTCATCCTGGCGCAGAGAAAAGAGGTGGCATCCCGCCGTTTTCCTCAGGACGCAGCAATCCCCAACCACCGGACAGCGGCAGGTGAGACGGCCCCAGCCTACCTGACGGGCTCCCGCCACCGCTTGAGCCAGCTGCAGCAATTGGCCATCAGACTGAACATCCCAGGCCGCTCCTCCCCTCGCCTCCCATCCGAGCCCGGAGAGAGGATGGGTCCTGCGCCGCCTCGGGTCGAGTCTCGGGGGTCGCCGCCACTCCGAGACGCCCCAGAGGTGGATGGGCCCAGAGGAGAAACCGGAAGGGACCCGCGAGCGGACAACGACTGCCCTCCTCTTCGTGGTACTTCGACGCCAAAGAAGCAGGTACCCGGCAGCAGAGTTAGCGGAGCGAAGACAGGGAAAAACCCCGTGTCTACGCACTGACGTTTCTCCAGGACGCGGAAGGCCCTCTCCAAGCGCCGCCTATGATTTTCTCCAATCATCACCCGAGGACCCGCAATGGAGGCCTTTGAGTGGCTGAAGGGATCCGACTTCCCGCCCCAGTCTGAGAGGTGGGCGGGAGAAGGGGCGTGGCCTAAGAGAAGTCTGCGCTCCGGGAGGATATTCTAGTAACCAGGCAACGATAGCGTCCAGAGAGAAGCTGAGGGATCCCGGGCAAGGCCTTATCTATCTGTATCGCTGTCCAAAATGTCTTGCCAGCCGAGGGTGCTGCTCCTTCTGTTTCCAATAACCGAGCTGAGATCCAGAGATCTTAGGTCTTGTGTTTTGTTTTGTTGTATACAGCAGGGTTGGGGATCCTTTGGGATTCAGGCAGCTACAAAAACAATACACTGGTGCAATTACCATAAATTAAAGACAAGAGAAAACCTCGTTTGCTAAATTATCTCAATAGTTCTGATGAGAATGATGTATTAATCTGTATAATGTTTATCACTGTCACATAAAATGTGAGATAGAATTGTATGATGTTTATTTTAAGAAGTTTATGATTACAAAAGAAATATCTATTCATTGTATAAAATGTGCAAATACTGTAAAAAAGATCATGATAATGAAAATAGGATCTCAAACTCACCACCCAAAGATAGCGTTTTGATGTATGCCCTTTCCAGGATTTTAGATATATAGACTGCTATATATTTAGTTTCCAGAAATGGAGATTGTTTCCCATCAGCTATTTAGTAACATTCGTTATTTTTTAAAAGATGTAATATCTACATTTCTTTTTATACTGTTTGGAGAAGAAATAAGTACACTCCTATAGGAAAAAAAATGCATGCATGCTATGTAGGGACTTGTGTGTTCAATTCAGTATCCACTTAAACATATACTTTCAAATCTTGGTGAAAGAAGGGAGGAAACTAGGAAGCCCAGTGTATCCAAGGGGAAATAATGGATTGGGACTAAAATCAACATTTAAAATTACTCGGAAGTGGATTTGGCTCAAATTGATAGAGTATCTGCCTACCACACCAGAGGTCCAGGGTTCAAACCCAGGGCCTCCTGATGTGTGTGGTGAGCTCACCCATGCGCAGTGCTGATGCGCACAAGGAGTGCCCTGCCAAACGGGTGTATACCCCGTGTAGGGGAGCCCCATGCACAAGGAGTGAGCCCCGTAAGGAGAGCCACCCTGTGCGAAAAAAGAGAAGCCTGCCCAGGAGTGGCACGGCACACATGGAGTGCTGACACAGCAAGATGATGCAACAAAAAAGAGACACAGATTCCCAGTGCCACTGACAAAAATCCAAGCAGACACAAAAGAACACACACACCGAATGGACACAGAAAGGAGATGAGGGGAGAAATAAATAAATAATAAATCTTAAAAAAATAATAATAATATAAAATTACTCTCTGTCCTTCACTAACTTTGAGAACCTAATTCAAACCCTTGAACACCTTGTATAGTTCACTGTTTCTGGGGCCAATACCCCATCTGTAAAATGCCTACTTTGCAGGGTTGCTAAAATGCTAAATGAGAGGAAAAGCTCTAGTTTCTGAAAAACAATAGATAGCCAATTTTGAAGTTGCTGTCACTAGTCCCAAAAACATTTATTGCCTGTATCCTCCTAACTCTTTCTCCATATTTCAGGGATCTTTTCACCTATATAAATAACCTGTCTTGATAATACCTATTTTCTTTCCAATTTCTCAGGGCTGTATGATCTCTACTGGCATTCCTAACTGAACTTGCCCTTCTTCACCAGTACCAGATGCTGCCATTGCCCAGATCTTCCAGGACGTACATTTAAGTACCTCAAACCTGCAGTGCTACTGAAAAAAGTTAGATAATACCTTCATGACTTTTTATTCCCTCTCCATCATCCCTGTCTTTTCCCACTTCCCAATGTCTTAAGAAATGTATCTCGTCTTTTACATGGTTAGCCACTTTCTTGGGACTTTGACAACCATCATTTCTCAACTCCTTTGAAATCCTGTGTCTTGGTTTGCTAGGGCTGCCATTAAAAGTACCACAGACTGAATGGCTTAAAACAACAGAAGTTTTTTGTTAAACAGATTTCTAGGTTAGACATCGAAGTATGTAGGGGAAATCCTTCCTTGCCTCTTCCCAGCTTCTGGTGAGTTGTCAGAAATCCTTGTGCTTCAATCTCTGCTTCAGTTTTCATATGCCATTCTCTTTTTATGCTATATCTGTCTGTGTCCAATTCCAGTCCTTCCCTTCATATAAGGACAACAGACTATGGTGATTAGGGTGAGTTTGGTCTCATCTTAACTAATAATATCTTCAAAGACCCTATTTTCAAGTAAGGTCACATTCACAGGACTAGGGGTTAGGAGTGAACATACCATTTAGAGGGGCAAAATTCTACTCATAACATTGTTTCTTTTATTATTGCTTAATTTTTTTAGGAGGTACCGGGGATTGAACTACATTCACTGTCCAATGAAAGCTGTTTTTTTCATTTGTTTTTTAGGCGGTACCAGGGAATGAACCCAGAACCTCATACATGGGAATTAGGTACTCAACCACCTGAGCTATATCTGCTCCTTCTTATTTACTTATTTTTAATTTTTTGTTTTGTTTTGTTTTTTTTTTTTAGGTACCCAGGCTGGAGACTGAACTCAGGACCTCATATGTGGGAAGCTGATTCTCAACCACTGGGTCACATCGGCTCCCCTGAGCTGTTTTATTTTTGTTTGTTTGCTCGTTGTTTTGCTTTTGTTTTTAGGAGGAATGAGATTCAAACCCAGGACCTCCCATGTTGGAAAGAGGCACTCAACTGCTTGAGCCACATCCACTTCCTGGGTTTTACTTTTAATCATAGTAAATAAAATAGAAAATATGCTAGTAGAAGATGATATGGAGAAATGTAAAACTGGGTAAGGGAATGGAGCATGATGGGTAGAAGAAGTAATGTTGACATTTTAAATAGTGTAGTCAGGATAGGCCTTACTGAAAAGCAAAGACTTAAAAGAAGTAAAGGATTGAGTCGTGTGGAGTCAGGAGGAGTGAGTGTAAGAACATCACAGACAGACAAATAATAAGTGCAAAGCTCCTAAGGTGGGAACATGTCTTGGATATTAAGGGAAAAGGAGTAAGACTGAAGGAGATGAAGTCACAGAAGTGACAAGAGTCCTGTTGAAGAAAATATGGGGGTTACTGTGACACAGACTGAAATGACTATAGACCAAGAAAGATTTATTGAGCTCTCCCAACAGAGGGGTTCTGAAAAATAGACTTCAGTCCCCCCACCAGCATGGTGGGAGTCTGAAGAGAGATTTCAGCCCACTCCTGGAAGAGGGATTTGAATTCATACAGAACTTTCCTAGGAGGGGAAATGATAGTTGGTGGGAGGGGGTTGAGGGTCCTAGTGAGGTGCAGGGGCCAATAGGAAACCCTAAAGGTGAAAATTTTCCCCGATAGTGATTAGGAGATAGTGAGTTAGGGAGTTATGTTTTCTTGGAATGCTGCAGAAGATGTTTCTTCGATCTGTAGGGATTTTTTCTCCCTATGATATGCAGGTAGGGAAGGTTTCCATTTTCCTTTATTCCCATCTCTATGTGGTTTCTTTGTTTAACTTGTGGGGAAGTGCTGTGCCCTTGGACAGGCAGGCTTATGGGGGATGGGGTTAGCCTTTCCCCAGTGTATATCAGGGGAAACTGAGCTACAGCTTGTTAATTATTGCAAGCCTTTAACAAGTCCAGATTACATAAAGTTGCAAAAGTCATTGTAAAATCTTGACTTTTATTCTGCAGGAAAAGAGCCATTGGAAGGTCTGGGACAGAGGCATGACATGAGCTAACCTGAGCTGAGAAATTTTAGGATTACTCTAGCCTCTAAATTGAGAATAGACTGAAAAAAACGAAGGAGTAGAATCAGGGTCACCGATTATGAGGCTTATTGCAAAAACTTAAGTGAGATATTGTGGTGGTTTGGGACCTTATTATGGAGAAGATAAATAGTTAGATTTGTAATGTTTTGAATTAGGATTTCCTGATTGATTGGATTTATGTGAAACAAAGAAAAAAGGATTATTCCAAGGTTTTTATCTGGAGCAACTTGAAGGTTGACCTGCTATTATCTGCACTGGGAAAGACTTCTTGGAGCAAGCTTTGGCAGAACATTAGGAGTTAAATTTTGGACATATTTTAGTTGTATATTTAAAAGTGCACCAAAAACAAATTTTGGTGGAATGCTGTTGACCAAGTGTTAATCAATATTCGGCTAAAGCTGGATATCACCATAACAGAGTGAACTTATTATTAGATTTTATTATTAGACATGTTAGTAGATGATTTTTTAAAGTTTGACATATGGTGTAGGACATAATTTTCAGCACTGACAATTATTGCTGGCACTTTTTAGATACCTTGTATTTCTTTAACATTTCCATCTTTTTAAAAAAATTCTTTATATTCTTTTTATGACTGGATTGGAGATGCTTTTAATGGATGTTGTTGACCCATGATTTGTTGGTTTTTCCTGCTTATGAAATGTTGAGATGTCTACCCTTAATTCCTCCTCACAAGATGAGAAAATCCCCAAATGGGGTTTTTTACCTAAAACACTCATGGCTAAATAAATTTAAATATTCAATAATTAAATACAGTACTTTAGGCTATTTTGTATAATGTTATGAATGCTAGCACACTAAACAATTC